>NC_139461.1:52448333-53675000 GCF_057233095.1 Heloderma suspectum
CAGAATACAACATAAAAATGCAAGCACTAAAATCACTATAAATTAGTAAAACTGCATCATAATTTAAACTTACATTAAATATTAGCAGTAAACAAGTATAATCAATTAAGCATCAGAAGCATTGAAGCCATCAATGTCCCAAAGCCTTTCCAAACGAATGTTTTCACCATGCACTTAAGTACCAGCACAAAGGGATGTGGCTAACCGTCTTGGAAAGGGAGTTCCAAAATATTGTGGTCATTACTGAAAAAAGCCTACTCATCAACACCAGCCTAGAAAAGGGAATCAGAAGCTTATTTTGGACATGATGCTCCTTCAGGTAACCTAGTCCCAGACCACTTTGGGTTTTAAAAGTGAGAAGCAGCATCTTAAATTCACCCACATGCTAACTGGCAATGCATAAAGTTATCTTAATATTGGAGTAATATAACCCAATCAACTAGTCCCCATCAAAATCCAGTTGCCTAATTTATAACGCATTGTAGCATTCAATTAGTCGTCAAGAGCAGCTCCAAGTACAGTATAACAAGTTGTAACAGTCCGGTCTAGACATTATTAGCACATGTATAACAGTGGCTAAACCTCATTTCCCCTGGTGAGGGCTCAGATGGTAAGTTAGTCCAAACTGGAAAAAAGCAGCCTTTTACAGATGCCACCTGGTCTCCAGATGTGATGCTGGGTCCAAGAGCACCCCCAAACTGCGAGCTTGCTCTTTCAAGGGGCATGTGAATCCAGAATATGCAACTTGTCTACTCCTATTTCAACCCAATCACCCATCAACTCTTCTCTTTTATTTGGATTAAGCTTAAATTTGTTCATCATACAATTCATTACCAACTCTAAACACTGATTCAGGGAAACACTCCCATCAGAAGAAAAAGTAAAATAGAGCCAAATGTCATCAACATACTGATGACATCTCATCCTAAGTGTATTCATGATCTTATGTAGTACTTTCAAATGGATGTTAAATAGCATAGGAGACAGTACTGACCCCTGCAAAATCCTGCATGTTATTCACCATGGGGCCAACAATAGTCTTCTAGCAACATTTTCTGGAATCTTCTGGACAGATAGGAATAGGAGCACGGTAAAGCAGTGCCCCATTGGTGACCTGCAAGGTTACTGTGATTGATTCTATTGAAAGCAGCTGAAAGTTAAAGGACAATCAGCAAGGTTGTACTCCCCCATCTATGCCCTGGCAATTTAATCTACAAGTAAACAAGGCAGTTCCTGATCCAAATCGGTCTTAAAAAATGAATAATACTTGGTCTAGTTAATATATATCATCCAGGAGCACCTGGAGTGTGCTCGACCACTTGACACAAAAATGGCAAGTTGAAGACTGGCCTGTAAGTACCCTAGATCTAAGGGACCCAGACAGGGCTTTTTTCCATAAAACTCTTACCATCTCCTGCATTATTCAGGCAGGCACTCTTGAAGGAAGACACTGATCACCTCCTGAAATGTCTCCCAATCTAGATTTAATGAACCAGGAGTGCAATCCTATGCACGTTTAGACAGAGAAAAGGCCGACAGCTTCCAGCATGCCCCAGCCAGCATAGCTGGCTGGGGCATGCTGGGAGGTGTCGGCCTTTTCTCTGTCTAAACATGCATAGGATTGTACTCTAAATTGGGTAGCGAATTAAGTGAGCAGGGTAGTAGGTTAGGCCTTTCTAAAAACCTGAACATCATCAAGTAACAAAAGCTGAAATTTATCCAAGCAAATACAAGTGGTGGATTCACTGAACACTTTCTATACAGGGGTCAAGATCCAAGCCTACCAGTGGGGCCCATGGCTAGCACACCAGGAAGCTAGCAGTTCTAAAAGCAATCCAAAATTAGAGGACATGCTTGTTTCTGGAACAGGACAGGTCACTGGAGCTTGCAGAAGGAAGCTCCACTGACCCGTACTGACCCAGGAACTGGTGTTTCTGTTTGTTTCCAGGGTTGCTCTTTGAACTGCTAGCTTTCTGTTGCAAGAGCAGTGGCTCCAGCTTGCACAACAAATCGAGCAGAAGCACAGTGGCAGGCATGGATAGTGCCAGGGTCTGCAGTCAGTGTGAAATGAAGTTGGAACAAATCTGAGTGACTTCATTTGGGAAGTATGAAGCAAATAACAGAGAACTATCAGAAGCTCCTCCTGTTCACACATAAACCCCAACTGTAAGAGGCCTTTAACCATCTGGATGGAACTGTACAGATGCAATGGTAATGGGGAAATACATGCTTTTTGTCATTATTGGAAGGAATATGCCTTCAAGTTAATTCAAGCCTATGTTTTGTCAGACTTGTTGAAAGTTTTCTGTTACAGTACTCATGCTACTATGCCTGATGCCTCATCACTCACCACTCCAAGATGAAGCAAGACATAACTGAATATACAACAAATACACCATATTTTTGTTTAACTGCAGGCATCTTTCCACCTACGTTTTTGTGTCATGGGAATACTCCTACAATCCCATGTCTAAAAAGATACAGTGGGAATCCTAGACAAACTATATGTACCAATAATCTGGGGGTGGCGTGGAATACTTTGTTTTTCTCTCAGGAACAGACATGTGTAACTCTTTCCAGCATTACAGTTTTAGACACGTGTATGACTCAGTGATTCTTTCACAGGAGAAAAGACAAAATAGAACAATGGGATCATATCCAGGCCTATGTGAAGTCCATGTAAAAAAGACATTAAAATTCTGCACATAAGCAAGACAGCCAGAGGTGCAGAGGGAAAGGGTTCCCCAGTACCCACTCTAAATTCCCCCAGTCATCCACTGTTCCTGAAGGTGGAAATAGATTTCAAATGTATATAGAGATGTGTGTCCCAAGCAAGCATGGTAACAATGGACTAGTGATATACCTTGAACTGCATGTTAGTCTGTTAATAACCAGACCAAACCTGAGACTTTGGAGAAGTCATGCTGGCACGGAATGATGGGAGCTGCAATCCAACACATCTGGAGGGCACCAGGTTGGAGAAGGCTGATCTAGCCATTTGGAAGTGATACTGAATGAACAAATGCTGCGATTCAAGCACATCTTCATATTCTCACATTACATACCAGGATCGTAAGTAGGTGGTGGTGGAGGAGGAAGCTTTCCACCTTCTTTAAGAACCTGATCAACTCCTTTGGCTGCTCGTATAGCTGCTATGAGTTCCTCATGCTTCCGTCTCCAGTTTGATGGTTTCTTTGGGGGTTCTGGCTAAGAAGACAACAGGAACAGCACAAATATATTTCACAGAAGTGATAGAAGCAGCTTTGCATGCAGTATTACAAACACCATCTTTAAGTATAAATCCTGCCTGTATCATGAAGTCATGTTGCCTCTCAGGAGAAGCAGGATACCTACAAAAGCAGTATTTCACTCCTTGGTAGAAAGTTGTGAGAGCAGTTATGAAATACATACATTTAATATTTCATGAGACATGACTGATTTCCAAATAAGAGCTTTGCATGCCTAAGGTGAAACAATCTTTCAAAAGGGAAGTACACCTTTTCTCTGGTCTCATAGGCCGGATTAATCACTGCACTCTCCCTTGCCTGCCTGTCTTATTATCCTGTTGTCATTAGGGTTAGGGAGAGCCATTATTTGGGAACCACTAGTATCTCCTGATTTTATTCACAGTTTGACATACAGTCAGTTCGTGCATTAGATTGTCTTAGCAATTATTGGTATATTAAATCAACTAACTTTGGTAAACTGCCCAGAGAGCTTCGGGTATGGGACGGTATAGAAATGTAATAAATAATAATAACAACTCCTGCTGGTGTTGAATAGTCAAGCTTTTGAACTACACTTGTCGAAAGCATCAGGCATGTTGTGTAATCCAAAAGCTTGCATACTTCTGTACTGACAGAAAGTGGTCTTATGGCCTTATGTTTGCATGTTTTTTCTCTTGCACAAGGAAAATGAGTCTTCTGAGATGCAACTTACTTACTTACTTACTTTATTTCTATACTGCCCAATAGCCAAAGCTCTCTGGGCGGTTCACAAAAATTAAAACCAAAAAGCACACAGTAAAACAATACAAAATATAAAAATGTTAAAACCACAATGTAACAATACATCCAGAACAAAACCAGAGTAAAACCTAGCAGCAATGCAGATTTAAAATACAGATTTAAAATAGCAAAGCTAGAAAACTAAAATGCTAAAATGCCTGGGAAAATAAAAAGGTCTTCACCTGGCGCTGGAAGGAATACAATGTAGGTGCCAGGCGAACCTCACTAGGGAGGTCATTCCACAGCCGGGGTGCCACAGCAGAAAAGGCCCGCCTCACTTCCTTTGGCAGGGGCTCATGGAGGACAGCCACTGAGGATGATCTTAAGGTCCAGGCAGGCACATATGGGAGGAGGCGATCCTTCAGATAACTTGACCCCAAGCTGTTTAGGGCTCTGAATGTTAGTACCAGCACTTTGAATAAGGCCTGGAAATGGAATGGCAGCCAGTGCAGCTGGAAAAGTACTGGCATAATATGAGCTTGTTGGCCAGTCTGTGTTAACAATCTTGCTGCCCTATTTTGGACCAGCTGAAGTTTCCGGACCGTTTTCAAAGGCAGCCCCACGTATAACGCATTGCAGTAATCCAGATGAGAAGTTATCAGAGCATGGATAACTGTAGCTAGGCTATCTCTGTCCAGATAAGGGCGTAGTTGGTATACCAGCCTAAGCTGATAAAAGTGCTCCATGCCACTGAGTTCACCTGTGCCTCAAGTGACAGTTCTGGATCCAAGAGCACCCCCAAACTATGAACGTGATCCTTTAGGGGGAGTGCAACCCCCTCCAGAACAGGTTGAATATCACCTAGCCGGGCAGACGAACCACCCACTAACAGTACCTCCGTCTTGTCTGGATTGAGTTTCAGTTTATTGGCCCTCATCCAGTCCATGACCGTGCCCAGGCACTGCTTCAGAAAAGCCACTGCCTCACCTGGTTTTGATGAGAAAGAGAGGTAGAGCTGGGTGTCATCCGCGTATTGATGGCACCTCAGCCCACACCTCTGGATAACCTCCCCCAGCAGTTTCATGTAGTTGTTAAACAGCATGGGGGATAAAATAGAGCCCTGTGGAACCCCATGGCATAATTGCCAAGGCACAGAGCAATAACCCCCCAGCACCACCTTCTGGAATCGGCCATCCAAGTAGGAGCAGAACCACTACAGTGCCTCCAACTCCCAACCCAGATACCCATGGTATCAGACAGATACCATGGCTGATGGTACTGAAAGCCGCTGAGAGGTCCAGGAGAATTGACAGGGTCGCACTCCCCCTGTCCCTCTCCCGGCAGATGCCATCCCACAGGGTGACCAAGGCAGTTTCCGTTCCAAAACCAGGCCTAAAGCCTGACTGAAGTGGATCTAGATAATCCATTTCATTCAAGAGTGCCTGGAGCTATCCTGCAACCACCCACTCAAGCACCTTGCCCAGAAATGAGATGTTGGCCACTGGCCCATAACTGTTAATGTCCTCCAGATCCAGGTTAGGCTTTTTCAGGAGTGGTCTGATTACCGCCTCTTTTAAAGAGGCCAGCACCACTCCCTCTCTCAAGGAGGAATTTACAACCTCCTGGACCCAGCCGGACATTCCCTCGTTTGACTTAGTAAGCTATGAAGGGCAAGGGTCAAGCACACAAGTGGTGGATTGGACTTGGCCAAGCACCTTGTCTTCATCCTCAGGCCTCAATAACTGAAACTCATCCAATAAAACTGGACCAGACGGTGCTCTGAATGCCTTTACCAATAGAACTGCCTTAATTGTGGTGTCCAATTCATGATGAATCTGAGAGACTTTATCTTCAAAGTGCCGTGCAAACTTGTCACAGCGTGCAACCAAGGGTTCCATAGTCTCTCGCCCTGGCCCCAGAATGTAACAGGCCATGAACCACTCGGGAAAAGCTCCGCTGGACGACACTTGAGAAGATGCAATGCTGGTGGAAAAGAACTGTCTCTTTGCCATCCTCACTGCCACAGAGTAGGCTTGATAATGAGCTCTAACCTATGTTTGGTCAGACTCAGCACAAGTTCTCCTCCACCTGCATTCTAGCCGTCTCCCCTCTTGCTTCATTGCCCTTGGCTTGGGTGTATACCAAGGAGCTGGCTGGGCTCTGCTCAGAGAGAGAAGACACTTGGGCGCGATCGTGTTAACCGCCCGAGTCATCTCTGCATTCCACAGAGCGACCTGGGCTTCGACAGGAACACCAGCAATACCAGCAGGAAAAATCCCCAGAGCCCTCTGGAATCCATCAGAATCCATTATCCTCTTGGGGCAGGCCATTTTAATAGGTCTCCCACCCTTGCAGAGGGGAAAGGCTGCCAAGAGTCTAAACCTCAGCAGGAAGTGATCTGACCATGACAAAAGACAGATGTTAATTCCTCCACTTTCAGATCACCATCCTCCTGCCCAGTCAAGAAAACCAGATCAAGCATGTGTCCTTTTACATGTGTTGGGCCGATGACACATTGGGACAGCCCCATGGTTGTCATGGCAGCCATGAAGTCCTGAGCCACCCCGGATACAGAGGCCTCAGCATGGAAGTTGAGATCCCCCAGGACCCTCATCCTAGGGGTCCTCAACACCAAGTCTGAGACCACCTCCATCAGCTCAAGCAGGGAGTCAGATGGGCAGCGGGGTGGGCGGTACACCAGCAGAGTCCCTAATCTGTCCTGGATACCCAACACAAGGTACCAACACTCAAGATCTGAACTCTAATGAGCAGGAAGCCTAGAGAGAAGGACTGAATTCCTAAAGAGAGGGAGTCAAACTCAGTAATGTTCCTTACTCTCTCTTAGCCATCTTTCAAAAATCTCAAATCCTTGCCACAGAATCTGGGTTCAAAGCCAAATGTCAAAGCCATGAAATATTCATAGCAACACATAGCCCTGCTCTAGTTTTCCATGTTGACTGATGTAACTCTTTGGAAAATAAAACTTTTTTTTAATAAAAAAAACCTTTTTATAAAAATAACTCATGCAATATATGATTAGTGCTCCTTAAACACAAGAGCACTCTAATAATTATGCTGGCTGCAATCCAAAGGAGGAAGTAAATGTCATTAAATTCAGTAGGGAATTGCTTCTGAGTAATCATGCTTAGGTTTAGGACGAATTATTCCCAATTCCATATTTCAAAGCCAATATGAAATTTTCAATAAGTATCTTAACAAATATGTAGATTTAATGGGGTACCATGCAAAATATGCCCCCCAAAACTGTTATCACTCTATTGTTGAAATAATTATATTCTATGATAGATTGCTATGAATAAACTTCCAAAGTCATAGCACTCATGCAACCAGTAATTTTAACTATATGCCCATGGATAGACAGCTGTCTAAAATGGTACTATCCCAACATTTATATACCTACCCGTGGCTTCAGAGGTTTTACTGTGGAAATATCAGTCCCCTCAGCTCTCTGTCTGCTGGAGTCAAATGTTTTTCTTTTTCTAGTAGCAGATTTTTGACAAATGGGAACATGTTTTCTCTGTGAGTAGAATGGAAAAGAAAGGCAATAGTTACATCTGGGAAGAGGTTTTTTCCGCCCTCTGGTTACTAGCTAACCCTATTATGAAAGAGGGGCAGGGAGAACTGGAAGGATAAAGCTTATATTTATTTATATGATTGTCATCTCTACCTTATTCCAAGTGTTTGGGAGAATAATAATAATAACAGATTAATAATAAAAAGAAAAATAATGGATAATAGTTTTAATAATAAACAAAATACCAGAATGTATGAAACAAGATTCACGTCTCAAAAGCAGTCCTATGCCATAAACTACTCGGCACTGTACGCTGCTTTTTAAGTTGTGTAGTTTAAAAAAGCAACTTACAAGAAAGTTTTTGGCCAGAAAAAAAGAGTTCCTGTTATATGAACACAATGACCTGATTCTCAGATAACTCTAAGTCATGGTTAACCTATGGTTTGTTGCCCTACCCAGGGTTTGTTTGGCAGACAATTGAACAAACTGTGGTTTGTTTTCTCAATCCCTGGGTTGTTTGTTTCCCTCCTTCACCCACTTTCTCCCTGTATCCCAAATGCCTCTGTGGTGCTATAGTACTGGCTGGGTGGTGGTTGTTCTTTTTACCATTCTTGCCCGCCACTTCTGTAGCCTTGTGAAACAACGCATGGTTCTGGGTTCAAACATAATGAAAACCCATGGTTTAATTAACCCAGAGTTCACAACCCAACAGCAAAACATGGGTTCGCTTTCAGGGTTGTCTGTGGTTAACAAACCATGGTTTGTTAATGCAGCCATGTTCACATATCATGACAACCCAGAATTTAACAACCCATAAGTTAAATAAACAATGGGTTAGTGTTATGTGAAAGACAGGTCACTCCCTTGCAGATGAATAAAGATGTAACCATATTGCCAGTCAGCTGCTTTTATTGAATGATTCATTAAGAGAGACCTAGATAAACACTTCACACAAAATTCAGAATAACAGCATCTATGTTTGAATTGTTGATACTGGAGAGTGAGAAAAATTCTCAGCAGCAGTATAGAACAGCTTCATTTTTAAAAATCCTTCTCACCCTTGATTTAAGCCACCTGATTTTGTACTCACTAATGCATTTGGGAAAAAAGTCCTTCCGCAAATCTTGCAGGGTAACAAATCTTCAGGTCGCCCCACACTTCCATTATCTTAAAAGAAACAGACACACATGCGTTATGGCAATACATTTCTCACTTATAATCTCATAGCCAGTGGCAAGTTATTTTGCCCATATTTATTTTCAGTAGACCTAAAAATCAGACAATAAATGCAAACCTTAATAATAAATGTATGCAATTTCATGGGTTTCTGTCAAGGGGCTTGTCTCTGAGGAAACTATTCAGCTGGCTAGAGATTGGCTCGGGGGTGACCTCTGAAGAAATTGTCCAGCCAGCTAGGGATTGGCTCTGGAGGCTCACCTCACATTTGTCAAGGGCCAGGGTGGGGGTGGTTATAAAGCAAGGGGGGCTACTACTGCCCTTTGTCTTCAATCCTGGTCTTCATTTTGGTCTTTGTTTATCTGGGCCAATTTGCCTCCGGGCCTGTGGAGTTTTTGGATCCTGGATTGGGCCCTGTTTTATTGGAAGTAGGGATATAGAGATTGTGTAAAATCTGATCCATCTGTGTTTTGCCAATTGCCAGGCATCTTTCGTTCCTTCATCCACCCATCGTCAGAATCGGATTTGGTTTCTTTCTGAATTTGCGAAAATGTGCATTTGTGCAAATTTGCACCTGTGAAAATGTGCAAATTCCCCCCAAATGTGCATGTTCACCATTAAGCCTATGGGGGAAGTGTACATTTTTGGTAAGTTTTATTTTTTTTTTTAAAAAGGAAATTTTTTTACAATGAAATTTGCACAAAATTCAAGAAAGTTAGAAAAATGGTCCGCAAGTCTGCAGAATCCAGTAGACAAGGTAAAAGCTGGTCCACTGCGGAATCTGAGGGTCAGATTCATGAAAATCTGAACTCATTTAGTTCTGTTGCGGATTTCTCTGACATTCCTAAGGGGAAGACCTTTACTTAAGTAAAGTATATGATAGGCTTAGGTATTGCTTTGTTATTTTGGCCTGCAGCATTGTTCCAACAGGTTTCTTGGGGTTTCTCTAATCTTTGTATACCTTTCTATCCCTTTCTCCCTTATTGTAAATAAAATTCACTCCTATTTCAAAGTCTTTGTGTGCTTTATTCCACTTAACCCTCGGCACTAAATTCAGAGCTGTCTGTTTCATCTTGCTACTGTTTACAGTTTTAGGCTTGGGGCTTGAAATAGAGGGTGTTAGCTTGAACCCTTATTTCTGTGCCCCAAGTGTGTCCTGAAAGGTCTGAGAGTACCTGGCTTAGCCTGAGGTGGATGTTAAGTGGTGACAGTCTACTGACTATTTGATGTCCCTGCCTACACTGCAGGAAGTTTGGGTAATCCCTTTTCTCCCTTGTTTTATTCATAAAACTGCCCACAAAAATGGAAATGTTCTGCATTTCCCAATTGAGACCATAAAACTTTCTCATCTCATGGGCAGAGATAGTAAAATTGTGTACATATGGTCATTGGGAACCTAATATTGATTGGGATGGTGCCCCCAACATTAGGATCCCATGGTTATACATGGGGCTGGACCAGTAACTGAAGGATTACAAACTGCTGTGTAAATAGTTTGGAGGACCTGAATGCTGAAATAGAGGAATATAGAAATGCTAGAATTGTCTCTATCTAGGAACGTATGGTTTTTAGTGCACAGCCTACAAGACAATGCAAACCAATTTCTTTATTCATTTAATATTTGACTGAATCTACTGCAAGGAGAAGATGGGTTGAAATCTGAAAGCTAAGGGTTCTCATGGATTGATATTTGAAGATAAACATGGGATTGAATCACATGGATAGTGAATTCACACTTCTACAGGCATCTGTCTAGAGCCTAGTCATAATGGAACAGTCATAATGGGTTAACGATGGCTTGGATCCAGACTACATTGGTTGTACTTTGGTTTCATTGAAATCAGTGTGAAAAGTTAGTCATGACTAACATAAACCCCAATGATTTCAATGGGACCCACTTGCAATTAACTTAGTCTGGATCCAACCCAATAACATTACATATGTGATCTTAAAAGAAGCAACCAACTCAAAGGACAGTAATTCACAAACTAATAAACATATTCCTAAGTAAGAAGCGTGTGCAATGCTTTTGGCCGATAAGAATGTTCATATTAGCTTGAAAATGTAGTAGAAACATCTCAACACTTTAACTAAGAGAGAAAAAAATGTTACAGAATAGTGTAGTTTATGTGTCTCCTCCTGATACCTTTGATAAGTTGATGACCTAAGAAAGCTTGTTTTCTTTATGATCGTTTCAGCAAGAACAGTTTGAATAATCCCTCTATTCCAGAAGTATCCTCAGCTAGAGTAAACTGATTACACAGACAATAGGACCCTGTGTGTCTGTGAGAAACTCCAGCTTCAGCATTCTGGTAAGCCCTTACTGACAAGCTCAATGAGAAACATTGGCTTTAGGTCTGACTCAAGCCAATGAAGTCAGAAATTCACACAGGTTTTTGTTGTTAAATATAACAGGAATACATGCCAGAGGGATATGAATCTAGGTCTACACTCCACTCTGCAGCACACCACCAGTGTTGATAACTCACCTATGTTTAATATGACCAAGAACCAGTTCATCATCATCAACATCTCATCTGTGTTTAATATTGGTCATATTAATATTGGTCATACTAAACGGAGGAGGAGGAGGAGGAGGAGAAGAGGAAGAGAAGTCTACAGCTTCATCAATGTGCATGACACTTTACAGAGTACAAGTACAGAGTACAGGTCCCTGCCCTGAGAGGCTTGCAATCTAAAATTCTATATCAGGGAAACAACAGAGGAAATGGATGGAAATAAGCCAAGAGTAAATAGGGGACTGGTTCTGTTACATGTACTTCGGCTTAGTTGCACGCTAAGTTACAGTAGGGCAGGGGTAGGTAACCTGGTACTCTCCAGATGTTTTGGACAAAAACTCATGTAATCCCTTATCACTGGCCATGGTGGCTGGGGCTGCCGGGAGCTGTAGTCCAAAACATCCAGAGGACACCAGGTTGCCCACCCCTGCAACAAGGCATGGGAACTAGTGGTTGTTCCAAAGGCTTAATGGAAAAGGTGGAGTTTCAGGAGGGATTTATAGGGAGGTATAACCAGCAGTAATTACAAACACTGCAGTAGTGCATGGTAGCACATGAAGTATTACAATCTCACAGGTGATAAGGTAACAAGTACCATATAAACAACTGAGCTTGATTACGACCAATGTTTGCACCAGTGGCATAACATCTGTAAGACAGAATGCTGAGTCCATTCATCTAATTATCACTGGTGGCAGATCAATGGCAGCAATCTTGCTGTGGTCTACAGGTCTTCAGAAGATCCATCCAAGAAAGTTTATTCCCTTACTATCAGGATTATTTAACTATATGTATAAGCCTCATAGCATTTTCCAATACTTATTCTTTGCCATCACCATCAGGCAATTCACCCCTCCAAGCACTGCTGAAAAAGACAATGTGCAAGGTATGACACAAAGCTCGGTATCTGGTGGGGTGGCTCCTTAAACTGCCTTCAGAAATGCTGTTCAATAGTGACAATAAATGTGCTGGCATTGCTAGTTCCCAAGGAACAAGATAACAGCAATCCAAAATGTATGCCACTATACATAAAATAATCTTATCTTTAAAAATGATTTTGCTGTGTTATTGTATAATGAATTAAATAATATATTTCTTAATAGAGAATGTTTAAGGATAGAGGATAAATCAATTGGGTTTGCATTTTAAAACAAACCCACCTAATCTGTACTACTTGAACCAATACACAATAACAGTGCAATTATCCATCAGTATGTGCATTTCTCCAAATTTTGAAAAAAAATCCAATCAAAACTGCATACAAATATACATACATATATTAGGAGGATGAATAAAAATGCATACATTTGTGAAAATAACATAAAAATGCATATTAGGGAAAACTGCTTGCAAAAATGTGTATATTAGGGGAAATTGTGTAAAAGAATGAGAAGGAATGCAAGCACAAACTAATAGGGAAACAGGATGAAAACCTAAGAACGGAAAAATGAGAAACTGAGAGAAACCAAAACTGACAGATTCGTCCCAACAATTATAACTATTTTGTGATGTATTATCATCAAATCCTGTGTCTTTATTTATCATCCGTTAATATCTTTTTAGCAACTTAGTATATATGGTGACTGCTCTTGACACCCCAAAGTCAAGGAACCATCTCCAGAAGCCAGTCTTACTTTTAGCAGATTCTTAACTCCCATGTGAATATTTTCTCTGAGGAGAAACTATAATTTTGCTCGCCCCTGCAAAAAAACACAAACCTCAACCAAATCAGGAAAAGTATACAGGATTTTGAGTCCTGTCGAGATGTTTGCAGATCTTCCTGCTGGTTACTGGTTCTTTGTTGGGTGCTGCAATGTGTTTTAATGATAATGTTCTTGTAATATAATGTAAATTGTACAAAAATTGTAAGCTGCCAGGTGCATCCTCATGGGTCAAAAGGTGGACTAGAAATATTTTAAATATAGAAGTTGCAACTTACTAGAAGGTCAAAATGAAGGCCAGAGACTGAGAAAGCTGTTGCCAGGATTATGGCAAGATCCTACCTGTTCTGACAGTTAACAGTAATGACCTAGAATGAAAGGAGTGTTGGGAATATTGCAACCTTGTCTATAAATTACTGGAAGGGGCAGTGTTGCAGCTAGTTAGTTCATGGGAATTTTGGGCACAGCTAGCTTTGGGATCTTTATAGGCTACAATGTGTGGTTTCCTGTGATTTCTTCCTTCTTCCTCCCCCTTTCTCTCTCTCTTTGACCTCCTCCATTGCTGGGAGGACATGTGTTTGCTCTCTCACTCCTGTCAGTGTAATGGAACACAAAATGGACTGAACAAACTCTTTTGAAATTCTACGCTGTACCTCCACTGTATATACAAGAATATGTGTGAGTAAAACGGTTTTCTTTTCTTCATTAAAGAACGGCGTGGTCTCCTTTTTGTTCTAAAAACACCTGTGTGAACGTGGGACTGGTAAATGCTCGTTCTGTTTTGCCTTTTTGTTTTTTCTCTGCTAATTTCCTTTCTAACACGAGGCATCATTACTAAATAATCCCATCAAGGAGAACCAGACAGAATGAAGTATATTCATTCTATACCTTTCATAGTTATTTAGACGAGGGATTTCTACAGATACATTTTCTGTCACCCTGAATGTCGATCTGCACTCCTCTTCTACAGAACTATTAAAAGGAACTATTAAAAGTAATTGTAAAGCAAGTGTAAAGTAATGCACACTGGAGCAAAAAGTTTTAGTTCAAAATGGAACCAGATGCTTCTGAATTTCTTTTGGCTATGCTGGAGAAGAAGAGGAAATGGGGGAGAGTGTGAGCACAAAGCTCATTCACTAGCACTGAACTATGGTTTAGTGCTACGTCTGAAAGCTGCCAGTAAGTGATGGTTTGGAATCCTAAAACATTAGCCTGTAACATGCTTGTGAAGATCTGGTTCATAAAGAGAAAATGTACATAATTTATACTAAAGATATTGGGCATGATCCCCCCCCCCCCTGCTCCTTGGGTATGGTAGAAGAGCAAACAATTTACAGGCTGGAGTCCAGGGGACAAGAGGGATGGCTAGATGTGTGTATGCCTCCTAGATGTACAAATGGGTCTCCTATTGCAATTTATGGCTGGTGTGCTGCGGTATGCGCTGCCAAGTCTAATCTCCTCTCATGTGCACAGCTAGAACCGCATGTGTTTTGTAGTTTGTGATTTGAATATATGTGGTCGGCAAAACATAGTCTTGCTGTTGGGAGTCTAAAAGGGAAATGTTCGTATAGATTCAAACAAACAACCATCGATTGTCTAATCTCACAATAGAAAATGCATAGTTGGTCTCACAGAAGTATAATGTCTTCAAAAGCAATGGCCTGGTATCTACTGTTCCTATTTGTTTATATGTTTACCTATGGTTAACATAAATTATCTATTATCTTCTGACTGTTCAGTCACCATCATGGTCCTTGGAAGTGAGCAACATATTGCTTATCTACTGCACAGAAGAACTACTGAAAAACCTATGCTGTTTTATCAGGTGACAAATTTTAGACTAAGGTATGCATTCACCTTAAATTGTATGCTCACCATTGTGTGACATTGGGTTTGTATGTTATTTTTACTTACTCACACATAGCAAAAACTTACCAGTTAGCTAGATGAATTGTTTTAGTCATCTTATTTCAATGCTTCATGTAACCAAGAAAGCAGTAACACTGCGAAAGCCCATACAAGTCTAAATGAAAATTGCTCTTCCTTTTCCCTGTGTTTAATTCATTCATTCTACAGACATATATAAATTGGAAGCTAAACAAAACTGTACATATATCTCTTAAAACACGAATGCCGTACAGAGCAGCCAATCTCTAAAGAGAAAACTAAAATGAGACAAGTCATTAAAATGGTAATAATTGGAGGCAAACTGCTTAAGGGATTTCTGCAACAAGTCCGATTATCTGTGTTTCTTCAACAGGATTAAATTCTCCCCTGTTGTGCTAATTTGTACTAAAATACAAATTAGTTGTATTTTGAGTTATTTTTAGAAAATATGGACTACCATGCTATGAAGTGTCACAAGAGCCCCTGCTCAATTTTGCAAGCTAAGTATTATCTAGCTGACAGCGCCATTCCAACACAACAAAAGGTGCTTCTAGATAAGGGTTTTTATGCAATTGCCCTGCCTTGTTCCTGGAATTTTAGAGGAGATCCAAACAATGTCATCTTGCACCTGTAACCCTCCTGGTGTTTTCCTACCAGTTCTTCTATTTTTTTCACACAAAAACCCATTAAGGAGGAAAAGATAGAATAGCTACACATCTTTTTGACTGGTAGTGTTAGGAGCTCCCTAGAAATATGCAAAGTTGAGTATTTAAAAGTGTGACACTCCCAGTAAGAAAACCATTGCAATGTTATTCCCAGACAACTCCACCACCAATACTTAAAACTGTTTTCCAATCCCAGTCTTCCAGACCATGGCTAGTAAAAGCTGAAGGAATAAGGAATAGCAGCCATCCCTTCTATAAACTTTAGAACAAATACAGTAGAACACTGTTGAGCCTAACACAAATCAAAAGATCAAAGTTCCATTCTTTAAATGATTACTCCAAATAGAAAAGTGTGGGGGTAGGATCAGTGAATTCAAGTCTTCTGCTCAACCATAACCAATTATCTATATGCATAGGCACTAGTGACTAGGGCTTTCATAATAATCTCTGGTGAACAACAAAAGACCTGGCCTGTGATTTGCATTCTACCCTGGTTTGCACAAATCTTCAATCTGATGGAAAAGGCCATAACTAAGTGGTTGAGCACACACTTTGTTGCATACATTCACAGATTCAATCCCAGGCATTTATTAATTAAATGCCCCCAAGCAACAGAGCTTGAAGAGGCTCCAACTGAGATCCTGATAAGGTGCTGCCAGTCACCACAGTCAGTTTTAGGTTAGGCAGAACAATGATCTTAATCAGTAAAGAACAGCTTCTCTTTTAAGACACTTACCCAGCTTACTACTCATTTATTGCATCCCATTTTGCCAGCATTACCAGATCTCCCTTTTTCATATCCTATGGCATATTGATTGAACAGCCAACACATGGTTGGTTTTTTGTGTTTGGCCTATTTTTTGAACAACATACTTCTGGCACAGATTCTCAGCCACTAAGCCTGCATCACTGCTGCACAGATTATCATTAATATAAGCAACAATGTCAATATTCAGGACAGATAAAAGGACTTCTTAACACAGTGCATAGTTAAACTATGAAATTTGCTACCACAGGATGTAGTGATGGCCACCAATTTGGATGGCTTTAAAGGGGGGTTGGACACATTCGTGGAGAAGGCTATCAGTGGCTACTAGTCCTGATGGCAGTGTGCTACTGCCAGTAACAGAGGCAGTGAGCTTATGTACGCCAGTTGCTGGGGAACATGGGTGGGAAGGTGCTGCTGCGCTCATGCCCTGCTTGTGGGTTCCTGGTTGACAGCTGGTTGGCCACTGTGTGAAAAGAATGCTGGACTAGATGGACCCTTGGTCTGATCCAGCATGGCTCTTATGTAATATTCAGGGGAGAGGGTAGACGTCTGCTTATTGAAGCCTATGTGGTTCTCCTTGTTGAGGGAATGCTGAATAGTCTAAATTACAAAGTGACAGACACAACTGTATTACTTATGGCTTTTATTGTACACTGGTAGTAGTAAGTTGTTCCAGAGCCACAAAGATGCTTCTGATGTACCATAGTTTTCTGATTTACTAGTACTGTTCCGTTTTGTAAGGACAGCATAGTTCTCCACCAACAGCACTGGATGGATGCCTTCCCATGGAGACCGACAGGGTACATACTAATTTTTGTGGCCAATGTTTTACAATGGGAACAGTTAAATGTTGGAAGTGTAGATCAGGGGTCCCCAATGCAGCACCCATGGGCACCATGGCACCCCCAAGACCTCCAGTGGTGCCCACAAAGCTCTCCCTTCCCTGTCCCCTTCACAAAAATTGTTTGAAGAAAAATGGAAAACGTTAGGGCAATCTTTTCTCTCCCTTTCTAGCCTCTAGCCTTGCTCTTTCACTCCTCTCTCCCCCTTTGTGTTGCTGTTTCTCCTTCCTGCCAAGCCTGTAGTCTGACTATTCTCCCCTCCTAACTTCTAGCCTTGCTCTTCCTTTCCCCTCTACCCAATTGCCTTGCTATTTTCCCCTTCCTCCTAGCCTCACTATTTCTCTCCCCTGCCCCTCTTTAGCTCACTTTTAACTAGCCAGGTCCCCATGGCATTATGTGACTAGCCACATCCTCCATGGGTGTCATTTTATGGTAGTGCCCACAGCAGTTTCTCAAATTCCTAAATGTGCCCACAAGTCCAAAAAGGTTGGGGACCCCTACTGTAGATCAAGGGTTGTATGAGTGAGTCCAATGTACTCTGCTCCTCCCTTACTATATATGTGCTCATGTGGCTTGTTTCTCAAACAGACTGCCTTTGTGGAAGGCGGAGTGGTTTGTTTGCTTGCATGCATGCAAGTCTGTTGGGATGTCTGTGTTGGGGGAGGGTAATTAAACCCACTTTTTCACTTGTGGCCTTGTAACCCATATTTGCTATCAAATTTATCTGCTGCATAGCCCCTGGTTGTTTTCCTGAAAGGAAGAATAATATAGAAGCAAGCATCCAATATCACCGAATATAGATAGATATTGGGTGCTCTGTCCACTGCAGCTTATGCTCCCAACTTCTTTCTAGTGTAAGGGATGAGTATTTACCTGGGGTTTGTACTTGTTTTCTGCATCTCTTCCTGCGGTGCTCCTTTACTTACTCTCTTGTTGTTGTTAAAGACCAGATACACTATGCCTACTTTGGAATAGCAGTAATGAATGTTATGGACTGCCCTTCTCTACATTCCCTGGCAGGTGTCTCAGTTACCTGTTCAGAATGTTTTCCATCATACCCGCTTTCACAAATGCAACTTTGAGGCATGTGTATCCACATGAGGCATGTGTATCCATAGGCAGGGTCCCTATGGAAAATCTGAGAACAGAAACAATTTGCAGCTGCAGTTTTCTTGTTAACCGATGCTCTTAGTGTTTGTTGTTTTTAAGAATCCTCTCTTTTGAGCTTGGCTTTTTGTGCACTTTCATCAGTGATCCCTATTAATAATTTCCCTTCCACCATGTAATGTTCTGGTATACTCAGTTTCCTACTGGAAATAATTATTGATCACCTATGTGAAACATGGCATAAGAGCAGTTGCATAGTCTTCGCCCACGTATCTTGATATGCATGCCCTCTTCAAATGCTGCTGCTTTTGCGTGCCTTAGTTATAATATATGGAAGCCCCTTGGTGTAGGACTGTATGGGTGCACTCTTGCAAAAGAGCAATGCTATACCCATGCAAGAGATTTCTTGCACTTGTTGCAAGTTGTCTGGTCACCGGTTACTGAAGTCCTTGCAGCCAAGGATGCTGTCTCTGTCGTGGTGTGGGGAGCACTATTATTTTGTGATGATACATGGATTCCTTATTGTGGGTGCCTAATTTCATTACATATATAGATCCTGCTTTTGTACATACGTGCACTGCTTTATGTTGTCCAGTCTTATGTTTGACTATGATGCTTCATGGTGTAATGAGATACTCTTAATATAGTGGTTATCCGTGACTACTGTTCCCTTGTCTGCTGTGTTGCTGGATCTGTTATAGATTAAGAATCCTAGACTGCAGAAAGGCATCCAATGTTTTGGATAGATAGATGTTACCATTGTCTGTGAATGAACATGTATTCCATTTTCTTGATGACTGATGTACTTCCCACGTGTCTCACGCACCCTTCTCCCTTTGAAGCTTCATTGGCTTTCCTTAATCTGTGCTTGAATGCACATGGGTCTCATATTTTGGGTGGATGTGTTGTATAGTGATTGCATGCTGCTGGTACTTAACGTTTTGATGTCTGGCTTATATTTCAAATGGGACCTGAGTCACTAATTAGAGTAGGTAACAATACATCAGTGCAAGGAGATGTACCAGGTCCTTGTAATGAGACCAGGATGCTGTTTAATTCCATCACTGCTATCTCTCCCATGACACTAACATTTTCTACCTCCTTATAAGCCATGCAGTGACTTACATGACACAGCTACTAGACCATTGTTGTTGCATACTTTAAGGCTCCATTTTCCTGCAATCGCACAGCACAGGAACACTATAGCTGCACTTCTGAGAAAATGTGATTAAGTACACAAGGCTATTTATAAACATTGAGTCCAAATTATACAGCCACTGTCTGTAGCTAAGCAGGTCTGGATCTGGTCAGTGCCTGAATGGGAGACCACCTGGGAAATCACCTGCAAACTCTACATACTCAGTCTTGTGTTGCATGATGGAATAAAGGTGGGATATAGATGTCCTAAATAAAAAATGAAAAATATACCTTATGTCCTCTTGGCCAGGGGATAGTACTGCACCCTTAGCTGAACTTGAGTAAGGGCAGTAGGGAGAGCATAAAACTCAAGCTTTACACACAGGGTTTTTTTTTAAGCTAGGGCTATAATGGCCATATTTGCTTAAAACTACAAGGCAGTATTCTGGAGAATCCTGAATTTTTGTTCATGAGAATTTCATGAGCAGATCCAGTAACTTGGAACTAACCAGGATGAAAACGACAGTGATATGTCCAAACCTGGACTCCTGGTTTGTCATTCACCTAACAAGCCAGTGGTTGAGAGTGATAAGCACCAGGAGTCAGGTGCAGACATTTTTCATCCTGGTGAGCTCCTGGTTACTGAAGCTGCTCCCGCTGCAGGAAGGAGCCACACAGAAGCAATCCGGCAGCGTGTACCTGCATGCTTGCTCATGCACAGTAAGCCCAGTTTCTCCATAATTCTGGTTCCTCGTTTTGTGTGAATACAACCAATGTTTAATCAATAAAAACATTTTGACTGATTAAGAAGGCTCTCCTAAATAATCAGCCAGAAGATTTTTTTTTTTTTAAACTAAGTAGTTACAAAAGCGATATGTGGTAGGAATCATTTTAAAATAAGCTTTTCTTGTCCTTTCTTATACCGGACAGAATGTCTCTTTTAAGGTGGTACTTGCTATGAAATATGCATACGTAATCTAAAAACTAAGAAAAATGCCTTTTTCTTAGAACTATTGTTTTATTCGGGATCTAATTTAAGTGGAATTAAATTGATTAAAACCAGTATGATTAATTTACAAGAATCTATTTAACTGAGTAACAGCCCTAAAAGAGGGGGTGGGGGAGAGGAAGAATACTGAAACATTTTTCCCTTTCCTATTTCAGTGTTGTGGGGGTAGGGGTAGAACATATCTAGAAGTCCCGAAACAAAATAATTTGTGCAGTATGAACAAGATATATTGATGCCATTGCCAGTGGCCCCACACCTTTGGAGCAAGTTGGTATCGGAGGTCATATTGGTTCTATGACAAGACCGAGGTACTTTTGGTGGGAGACAAGAGGAGGCTGGGGGATGTTGACCTGGTGTTGAATGGGGTACGGCTACCCTTGAAAGACCAGGTCCGCAGCCTGGGGGTCATTTTGGACTCCCAGCTGTCCATGGAGGCTCAGGTGTCAGCTGTGAGCCGGACAGCGCTGTATCAACTCCATCTGATACAGTGGCTGCGCCCCTTCCTTCCCAACCATCTGCTCCCATCGGTAGTACATGCCCTGGTCTCCTCTCGTTTAGACTACTGTAATGCGCTCTACATGGGGTTACCCTTGAAGACGGTTCGGAAGCTGCAGCTGGTACAGAATGCGGCGGCTCACCTGATTAAAGGCAGCCGCCGGCGAGATCACATCACTCCAGTGCTGAAGGAGTTGCACTGGTTACCAGTTGTTTTCCGGGCCAAATTCAAGGTCTTGGTTTTGACCTTTAAAACCCTATATGGTTCCGGCCCAGCCTATCTTAAGGAGCACCTCCAGCAACACCAGACAGGCCGCTTAACAAGATCAGCCTCGGATGGCCTTCTCTCTGTCCCATCAGCCAGGACAGCTAGACTGGTGGGGACGAGGGAGAGGGCCTTTTCTGTGGTGGCCCCCACTCTGTGGAACTCCCTCCCTAGGTAACTCCGTCATGCCCCCTCTTTAATGAGCTTCCGTCGTGCATTAAAAACGTGGTTGTTCAGGCAGGCATTTGGGGTGGGTTAGGGTATTTTAAAAAAAAATTATGGTAGAAGTTTATTGTTTTAAATTGTTTTATGGTATGTTGTGCATCGCCCAGAGTGGCTGGGTGACCAGCCAGATGGGCGATTAATAAATTTAATAATAAATAAATAATAAATAAAATATTACGGAGGGAGCAATACTATGGCCTCTAGTCAGTGGCTAGACGGCCATAGGATATGTGGGTTTCTGGGATCCGACCTTGGAGCCCGTGCACCATGGTCAGTTCCCAGAGAACCGACCTTCCCCCCCTCCCGTGCTGGCTCTCAGGCAGCTCGGAATGGCCCCACGCTCAGAATAGGTGCGCAGAGCAGCGAGAACGGGGCGTTCCGGGGTGGGGAAGGCAGAAATGCCAGTACAGCACATTCTATGTGTTGTCTGGCAACCACCTCCCCCGCTCTGCCTTCCTGCAGCTAGACAGGTGAAATCAGCTGTCTAGCTGCAAATGCAGGTGGCCAAAGCACGGAGGGGACAATTCCCTCCGCGCTTCTCCTGCCCTGCACTGAATAGGTGGTCACCTCTGAGTTCAGAGGCGGCCGCCTATCCCCATAGGATTGCGCTCTAAGTTGACCTCATTGTAACACCTCCCTATGCACTTTAGCAGAAAACTCAATTTCACTAATGCAAATGTACAGGCTAAGCAAGATCCTAAGAAAATGGACATGGAGCAAATCCAGGCAAAAATACATACCATTTATCCCTAAGATTGCACTGCAAATTCTACTGTATTGCAGCCTTGGTTCAGTAAATCATGTATCTTTAAAATACCACTGGATACAATCCTGTGCCTATCTCTCTCCACTGATGGAAGGTTCTTTGATCTACGAGAAGCTTCTATCAATGGAACAGGACAGGAAGCAATTTTCACCAATTCCCCCCACCCCCGCAACCACCACACTGTTCCAAAGGTCCCTCAACCCTCTGGAGCAGTGGGGGCTACCACGGTGAGAGGGAATCAGCAAAAATCACTTCCGCCCCCTTTCTGCTGATGGAAGCCTCTCTTAGATCAGAACGCCTTCTGTTAGAAGAGCAACACCACTGGATACAACTCAGAGAAAAATTTCATTGCTTTATACACATTCATTGAGCTTGTTTGGGTGGGTATTTCCCACCTTCTGTAGTCTATACTGATCCTAGATCATAGCTACGTACCTTTAATGAGTCAGTGTTTTTAATTAAAAAAAGGAAATGTTTTATTTCCTTAAGAACCAAGTAGCCCTTATAGCAACAAAGTAGTGCAAACAATGTTTGTATATGTCACTTCTTAGAGGCACAAAACAAAATTTCATAATGGCATAACAAAGACATGAATGCCCCAACAATGGTATAAAGTTACTTGGAATGAAGAACTCACCATGGCAAAGCAACATATAACGTGCATTCAAAATCCATTAAAGGGTGTGGAGATAAAACCAGTATGTCAGAAGCCAAACTAAAGTTTTGTGCTATAGAAGAGCCAGTGTAAACTACTGGACAAAGTTTGACCAGGGAGTCTGGCGTCAGACACAAACTCAGCGGATGGCTCTCTCATCTTCATCTTTCTATCTATCAAAAGGGACAATCAATTACCACTCCCAAGATTCTTTTGATGAATTAGTTAATTAAGGATTTTAAAGAAAATGCTCAAGACATCACTAATAATAGCCAAAGACCTGCTTAGCTTAAAGTAAAGCTTTAACCCTCTTCTCCAGAACTTATTTAACACGCACAAGTTCAGGCACTTATTACCACTTTGGTTTAGTCTCAGTTGAGGTGTGGCTGAAATTGTTTGATTCAGATGAATAAATTTTCAGTAACCCGTTCTAGTTCATGTAGTAAAATTTAAATACAATTTATTTGTACTGTGCCCAGTTGCATACATGCGAGGAAGTGATAGACGATGAGATAATATATCTATGCCTTATCTTAGTTCATGAATGTTGAATGTTTCAGTATAAATGGAATATTATATCCTAATGTTATGTCTAAAACATACTAGAGAGAAACACGTATAAGAAGCAAGAATATAGCAAGGAAATACAGGAAAAACAATATACTTATCAGATTATCATTTGATTTTGAAAGTACAATATGATTTCATTTTAAAGTTTACAACATCTTAAAAAAAAAAAACTACATTCATTTTCTTGCACACATAACATCCATCCCCTCTCTCTAGTCCAGACTTTCCCAATCTGGTGCCCTCCAAATGTTTTGGACTACAACCCCCATCATCCCTGACCATTGGCAGGGTAAGACCTGGAAGCAGGTGTGAACACATTTGTATGCATGGCGGCATAGAAATTCAAAGTGCAGTCACAGACAATACTCAGTTGTTGTTTTCTGGGCCTCCCCATTATGAGCACTGTAGAGAGGAGGAGGAGGCTACTTGGCAACCTCACTCACTCAGGTTATTGTGGTGCTGCAGGATAAGGTGGAAGATGGGAAGTGAAGGTGGCAATGGGAAGCCATACTGGGATGGATGGCTGTCTTGCTCTGCTTGATCCAGCCATCTGCCAATGCCACCCGCCCAGCTCTGCTGCTCATGTTGGCCATTCCCTAAGCTCTCAAACTACCAGCTAAACACAGTAGAAGTCTTTCCACTTACCCTGAGGCTGTAGACAAGACCAGCAGTAGAGCATGCATCTCTGTAGTGTGTTCATGTATGTATGAGAGGGTATGGGTGGGGGCCAAGGAGACTGTACAGTTGGTTCATGTTTTAGATATACATTCCTTCATCGTATCATGCTCACGACTTGCCTTGAGCTGTGGACTATGATTATGTTGGCTCAACACCCTAAGTGGTCTGCTTTGCATGGGTTTTGAGATCTCTGCCATGAATTTTCAGTTTTTCCTTCACAGTAGAGAATTTCAGTCTCCATTTTCCATCTGTAAAGCTTTTCTAGAATGTGTTCTAATTGCTTAATCCATTAATACCATGCTGCATGTGTGTGATACAAGTAAGAATGTGTAGTCTGCAGCTGCGTTCATTTGCTGCAATTATGACTTTTCATTATTGTTTTGTGTTTTTAATACTATTGTAGTCTGGACTGTTAGTCATGCATAGATGTGTTGCTTCATGGTAGGGGACTTGCAAGCACATGCAACAGTTTACATCAGGGATGGGTAACCCGTTTTAGGCCGAGAGCCACATTCACACTGGGTAAGGGATGTCCAGGGCTGCATGCCAGCAGAGGTTGAGGCCACAGCCAAGAGTGGGTGGGACATGGCCACATAAATTCTCCTTCCCTCATGTGCACGCGCACACACACAGTCCCTGGGAAATCAGCTCTGCGTGCCCCTCTCCGTCCCCAAAGGTGAGGGGCATGTGGATCCAACTTCTTCAGAAGCTGCTGTTTCAAGACTCCAGATGTCTGAGCAGCAGATCCCGAAAAAGCCAGCTCCATGCACTCCATGTCTTTCAGAAAGGCAAGGGCACACAGACCCAGGATGTCTCCTGTAAAAGGTCATTTTTCATGACCACTGTGCCATTACCTCAAGGTGCCCCTCCTGGGCACTGCTCCTGAATCCTGAGCCCCAGTGGATACCTGCCCAAGTACCAAAAATTAGCTTTTCAAAAATTGACAACCCTAGTATGTACCACTTATAAATCAATGGACAGAAATAAAAGCGTTCAACAACAACTTTCAGATCTATAGGGACTGAACACTACAGCACAGGAGAGGCTGTCTGCATGGAATGTATGGAATATTTTCTTCACCAGACATCAAGGTCTGCTCTATAATAAAATGTAGCTTTAAAGAAGTAGACTTCTGTGCTGCTACTTCCCAGCCCTTGAAGAATAGAAGTATCCATAAATCTCACTTTATGAAGGTTTTATGAAGGCAAAGCATGTTTCTAACACAGCTGTGTTTCTCACTAAACATTTATTCTGAACCAATACATTTTGTTTAGATTCTGTTCTAGTTTGGGTTTAATACAGACTTTGAAATAATGTTCCTGCTTCTGCTCCTATCTGAAAGGGGAAACTGTTGATTTGGTTTCCTGCTTAAACTTGAACTCTAGTAACCAGTGAAGAATCTTGTTGGAGTACTTAAAATTAACTTGAGTTAATTTTAATTTAATTTAAAATTAATTTAAAATTAAATTAACTTGAGTGAAAAGGCCCAACTCTGTCCTGCATTGTTGGGCATAATCTAACTTCATAAAACCCAGTTGAAAGTTTTAATAAGTTTTATCTCAAGTTCTCAAATTAAAGTTATATTTCAATTAAACTCAGATACCATTTTTCATCGCTATTTTTATAACAAGTTCCCAAACATTATTCCAAGGACTTTATTTTTGTTCGAGACCATCAGTCTTCTCTGGGAATCTATAGCTTGCTGAGAAGCCTGCGCCTTGCTTTGCCTATTGTTTAAAAGTGCAAAACACATGCAAACTTTTTTAGGAAATCCACAATTTGGGGGTTATTCAAACTCTATATGCTGCATATCGGCAACAGGAAGGTTATTATTCTTGCACGAGTCCAGATGTCCACATTAACAGCAAGTATCGCAATGAAGAAAGTGACTATTGGATCCTACTGGATCCGCCCTGGGTACTCATAAGCCTCCAAACATGGAGGCTTGCATGGATCCAATGCAGGGCGGGAGACACATCTGCTGCTTTGTTCCCAGGCAAATATTCTTACTACAGATTTTTTTTAAAAAATCATGTACATTTTTGTCAAGAATATAACCTGTATAAGCAAAAAATTCAGGATTTGTGAAAGGCAAATTCAAAATTTGCCTTTCACAAAATCATACATAAATCCTTCACATATATTTCCAGACATTAAGCGTGCAATCCTATCGAGATAGACAGCCGCCTCTGCTAAGGAGGGCAGGAGATGCACGGAGGGGATCGTTCCCTCTGCACTTCTCCTGCCCTGCTTTTTTGGCTAGACAGCCGATCGCGGCTGTCTAGCCGCAGGAGCACGGAGCGGGGAAGGAGGCTGCTGTATGACACACTAGATGTGTCGTACACACAGCTACGCCCTCCCCGCCCTGGAACACCCCCAGCCACGCCCTTTTTCAGCCGCTCTGCGTTCATCTTGCGAGCGTGGAGGATGGGGCTGTTCCGCACTGCCTCTGAGGCAGCACAGAAGTGGGAGGTGGTTGGTTTTACAGGAACCAACCTTGGCGCGCAGGCTCCGAGGTCAGTTTCTGGAAAACGGCATATCCTATGGCCATTTAGCTGCTGTCTAGCGGCCATAGGATTGCGCTCTAAGTTATTTGTAGAAGCATTTATGTGTCTTAAAGACAATGGCCACAATTCTTTAGTGTATATTGACTTTAGTGGGATTTAAGCAGCCTGTGGCCAGGATTGCAGCTGAAGTGCATTGTGGTCCTAAGATGCTACCGTTTTCATCCCCCCCCCTCCCGAGGTCTGATTATTTCAAAGTTTTTCTTAGTAAAACTCATCATGTCCTCTCCCACAGTACAAGAAATGTCAAACATCATTAGGATGAGAAAAGCATTTGTTCACTGTGACTACTATAAGCTAGAACTGTGAAATTAACACACACACAAACACACAAAGGAGATGACAAGGCATTCTAAATAATGCTGTCATCATCCTCAGAATGTCTACCATCCACAGCAAAACTAAACAAGCATTTTGTTGGCTAAATGTGAAAAGAAGGCTGGCTTGATAAAGGGAACACATAATATACTAAAATAAATATATTTATCTTAAAGGCACAAGAAAGCTATGAATACTCAACTTGCACAGCCAAAACTAGCCATACAAGGTCATTGCTCTGGAATGAGATAACACAGACATGCCAAGAGAGCTCAGCCAAACCTTTCACCACCAAATGGGAAAGTTCTTAAGCCAGCAAAGGGCTCATTCCAAGACCAGAAAATTAGGCCTTTTCCCCACAAATGACACTGAAATAACCCCCCACCCCACCCCCATTACATTTTCTGCATCTGTAACTGATATACAAAACCCACACTGGCTAGTATACTTGCATTAAAAATGGTTCTCTCGGGCTTGCTATGCCAATATTCACCATGTCATGCATTCCGGAACAAAAACCATTCCTAGCACTACTCCCCCCCCCCCCTCGTCTGCTTCCTCCTCCACCACTAACCCTGGCTCAAAGTGGCTACCAACCAGATCCAATAAAATACAGCCACAAATCATTTATTTTGGCAGAGGCGTGTTAAAAAATCTCCCCCGCCCCGAATTTCAAAATCTATCAGGCCAAGGGCAGTGAGATGTTTTAAATCTATATTGCTCTGCAGCTGGCTTCAGAAACACATGTCGAGCAAAGCCCTCAGACAAAAGCCGCCTGCTTTTTAGACTCCCCGCCTCCCATTCCCCTAGCCTTGACACTCCGCCCTAGTCAATCCCTACCTCGCAAATACACAACTGCAGCCCCCCCGTCCCCCCCCCGGGGAGGGGGGCCGTCTGAGGCGAGGCCTAGCCCCTGGGCGACGGATTCCCTCGGCGGGGAGTGACAGGGCAGGGGAGGCGCTCGACACGGAGCCCAGCGCGGCCGCGCGGCCCGCTTGCAAACGGGGAGCAGGGGCAGAGCGGCGCGGGGAGCGCGAGGGGGCGCTCCGGCGGGCCAGGCTGGCGGCCCTCTGCCCGCACCGCCCCTCCGGCTCTTTCCTAGCCGAAGGTGCGGGGCGGGGCGCGCCTCCCGCGGCCCAGCCTCAGAGCGCGCGGTTCGCCTCCGCCCCGTCTCTCCCCTCAGCCCGCGCGGGCTCCCGCCTCCCTTGACGGCACACCGTCCCAACTCGGGACACGCACAAAGGCTCGGCCCGCCCGCGCCAGTCTCGGGATGCGTCTGCCGTCCTTCCTCGGAGGCAGGGCGGCCGGCGGCTCCCGCTCCAGCCCAAGGCCCGCCTGGCCCTGCCGCGTCTCCCTCCGTCCCGCGCTTACCATCCAGCCCTTCCATGGCGCGCCGCCGCCCCTCGGGCTCCCGCTCCCGGCCGCCGCCGCTGCAAGTGCGGCCGCTGCTGTAGCAACGCGGCCACCTCCCAGCCGCTAACGTTCCCCGCGCCCATTGGCCTCCCGATACGAGGAGGGGTGGAGAGCGGGGCGGCGCGGCACGCAGTGCGGATGGGCCGGGCTGGCTGCTGTGGACCCGTCCTCCGAGGTCGGCTTTGCCTCGGGAACGGGCCGTCTTCTTGTTGGCCTCCCTCGTGGCTTTGGGCCAAACCAGGCATACTTGCTTGATTTGCTTGCTTTGCAATCTGTGTCTAGCAGCGACGTCTTTTTTCCCCTCTTTCGTTTTTATTCTAGAGCAGATGCAGAAGGGCCAATCTGGATTGGGCCTCCAGTGTCTGTTCTAGCGTAAAAGGGGCGGGGGGTGTAGCTGCTAGGCACAGATTCAGGCTGCAATCCCGTACTCACTTACCTGGAAGTAAGCCCCATTGAATTCACAGTGACTCATATATATATATATATGATTGTGCTGGTAATGCCTGTTTTGGCCCTTTCAATCGATTTCTATACGCTTTCCCTTACCCAATATTTCTCACGTGTTTCTGTAGTCTCCCCCACACAACGAACACACACACACACTAGAGGTTACAACTTCTTTTCTCCCCCCTCCACCCCAGTGTCTTCTGCAGCAGCTTGACAATCAGAAAT
Organism: Heloderma suspectum; assembly: GCF_057233095.1. Lineage (NCBI taxonomy): Eukaryota > Metazoa > Chordata > Lepidosauria > Squamata > Helodermatidae > Heloderma > Heloderma suspectum. The sequence goes on from NC_139461.1 coordinate 52,477,209, forward strand.
GCAAGAAATGTTCTGCCCCTGTCTAGTTGTCTACATGGAATGATTCACAAAGGGGAGAAATCAGAAAATCTTTTTTCCTCCCAACTGCAGTCTGAAGGGGCAGAGCGTAACAAGCAAAAATACGAAATAAAGCCGCTCCTGGCATGCACACTCAGCAATGACTAGAAAAGCTTTACCTGTTGAATTAATGGGTCTGTCCACAAGGCACTTGCAGCTGCCATTTTAAATACTTAACCCCCCCATTGTGCAAACCTGGTAATCGTGGATTATTTGAGGGTTAACCTACCCTCACATAAGCCTATGAATGAGGCTTTTCCCCAGTAGTAATGTATGGCTGTGAGAGCTGGACTATGAGGAAGGCTGAGCGCCGAAGAATTGATGCTTTCGGACTGTGGTGCGGGAGAAGACTCTTACGAGTCCCCTGGACTGCAAGGAGGTCAAATCAGTCCATCCTAAGGGAAATCAACCCTGACTGCTCATTGGAAGGACAGATACTGAAGCTGAAGCTCAAATATTTTGGCCACCTAATGCGAAGAGAAAACTCCCTGGAAAAGACCCTGATGCTGGGAAAGATTGAAGGCAAAAAGAGAAGGGGACGGCAGAGGATGAGATGGCTGGATAGCATCACCGATGCAATGAATATGGACTTGAGCACACTCCGGGAGAGAGCGGAGGACAGGAAGGACTGGCGTGCTATGGTCCATGGGGTCACGAAGAGTCGGACACGACTGAACGACTGAACAACAACAAATTGAGGCTTACACAATGGTTGTATTCTCTTGACCAGGTGAATATGTTAAGCAAGGAGTGAAACTCCTAAAGGCCAAATTCTATGTTAACCAAAACCCGGTTCTTATGTTACCCCAGAAGAGTAGGAGCCCTTGCCATTCTGCTGCTTTCTGTGCTGGGGAGCCCATATGAGATTGGCCTCCTTAGGGCAGGCAGAATGAGGATAATGAGTAGACTCATTCTGGACAGGGACAGCATTTTTGAATGCCTCTTCATATACAAAATTCCCTGCAAGGAATTTCCCAGTGCCCTATTTGCTCTGTAGTGCTGCACCAGCTGTTCCCCTGCTGCAGCAAAGGCCCCAGCAAGAAAGCACCTGGCGCAGCTCTCCAGAGTGGCAGGGTGGGTGATGCCTTGCTCTGAGGGACCCTCAGAGCGAGGCATTGGGCCACCCAATGCTCCAGAAACCTGTGCTGGCCACTCCTGCTGCATAAATCCATCAGAATAAGTCATTGGCCAGGTAGGGTCACTGCGGAGCCCTGCTGGCTACTACCCTGCTGTGGCATTGCTAGGAAACTGGCTGGCCCTAATGCCTCACTGTGAGGGATTCTGCTTCAGAGTGAGGCATTGACAGGGAGGTGGTCTGGAAATCACTTGTGCTACCACAGCACAGGCAGCCCCCCAGGGCCACCTCCTCGCCAATGCCTGGTTTGGGAAGGACCCCTCAGAGCCAGGTGTTGAGGGGAAGGTGGGTGGTGGCAGCAGGGGGGAAGGGGGAAGAGGGGGAGGGTGGCAGTGGTGGTGCCTCACACTCCTCCAACCTCTGGCAGTGGCAGCTCATGATCCCTCACCCCTGGTGGCTCAGATTGTGGTGGTGGCGGCGGCAGTTCACATTCTCCTCATCCCCCCCAGCGGCACCCTGTCCTCCTACCTCAGGTGGCAGGAAGTCTTGCGCCAGCCCTGATTTTGGTCTCAACAGGCACACTCAGTACATATATATTCCGTAATTCATTCCAAAAATATTTCCCCCCAGTCACGGCCTTATAGAATCCTAAAACTGATTTTAAAACTCAAATCAGATCTGGATCCAGTGCCAGAATTTTGTCTTCCCATAAGTGGTGTTGACGATTTCAATGGGCTTACATTCCATGCACCTGAGACTTATCCTCCGTATCCCCAATTTACAAGAAGACAGGCTGGGTCTGTATCCAGCGGGCGGAACTCTTTCACTCACTCCTCCACAACATTCCTGTTCTTCCCAAAGCTAATAAACATAAGGAAACCAATGGACAAAGAAGCAGAAGGGGGGAGACAGTGAGGGCCGCGAGAAGTAATGAGGTCATTGAGCTGCTAAGCAGAAAACACCACACATAGGTAAACTATAGAATTTGCTTCTACAAGATGCAGTGCCAGCCACCAACTTAGACAGCTTTTAAAAAGGGATTAGACAAATAAATGGAGTATAAGGCCATCAATGGCTACTAGTCATGATTGCTATATATTAGCTCTAGTATCAGAAGCAGTATGTCTCTGAACATGAATGGGAAAGTACTAGTGAACTGAAGCCCACATCCTTCTTGTGGGCTTCCCATAGGCATCTGGTTGGCCACTGGGAACAGAATGTTGGAGTAGATGGACCCTTGGTCTAATTCAGCAGGGCTCTTTTTACATTCTCATGTTCTTCTTAACCTGGTGGGCAAGGACAACAAAGGATGACGAGACCAAGGTATTCTGGCAGAATGGTGTGAGATAGGACTGAAGAGGCAAGGAACAACTGTGAGAAGGTCAGCAGACACTAGTTATCAGCAACCTAATCAAGATCCTACAGAAACTAAGCCGTATACCAGCTGGGCAGTTAGAGAACTGCCAAGGAGACTCTTAATAGATAAGTGAGTAGCATCCATGCTAAACTGTTTCTTTCTCCCACTCCAGTTAAATTAACAATTCAAGCAATAAATAAAATGTGGGTCCCAAAAGAGTATGGAAGTTTGGTTGGGATAAAGTCCAGATCATGCTGCTGATGATTAGGGTGCTGAGCTCCTGAAACAGGCTAATCATCTTGTGAGGGTGAGAGATCTCCCTCTTATATTGGTGGGAAAACTAAACCTGCCTCAACAGAGGTGATGCATCATTATATACTCTATGTATACCCTCAGAGTTCTAAATATCTTTAGGTTTAAGATTCCCCCCGCCCCCATTCCTTTCATCTTTTTATGTTTTATCGGCTATCATGGTTAAGTTTTATCATGTGAATGTCCTTATGTATTTAATACTGCTCAATCAAAAGGTGATGTATTTTAGTCTTAGAAATGCTCAGTTTCATCCACTCTGATGCAGTTTTGATTCTTGCTGCTAAAATAATCCTTTGCTATCTGAGTTAGGAACGGAGGAGGTTTTCTCCTTTTTGCAGCAGAAGGATTGCCTTGGAAAGGCAAGAACCTGGAAATTGGGAGCTGCCTTTTGGGCATAAAGCCACCTAGCTGGCCCGAGGTAATGAAAGGTAGGTGCCCCTACAACCCTACTTAAGAGGCTTGGAAAAATACCTCTGACTGTCAATTCTGAAACAGAGTCTTAAAATTGGAGCAACAACCAGTGTCCCACCTACATTCCCGTTTGTTTTCCAGCTCCCCATCAAAGGTTCAAAGCTTGGAGAGGATCATAGGCCATCCTCCAGATAAGCAAACTCCTCTATGCAAAGGCAGAAAATGGCTTTACCTGAACTTGTCCATAAGCATTTCATGTAAGCATACATATTTCTTTCCACAAGTAATGTTTTCCTTTCAAAGTAATTGCAACAGTTAACATTACAACAGTGCTGGAACTCCCTCTGCTGGCTCTGAAAAAGAAATTCTGTTCCAAGTAGGAAGCTTACCATTTGTACAGCTGGAAAACATATACACATATGACATGAAGATCCAGCCAGAATGAAGAACTTTCAAATCCCTTTGATATTAGTGGGAAGGTTATGCATTTGCTTATCTCTCTTCTGTTGAAATCAATGGGATGTGAAAGTTCTTAACTTTGGAATCATGGTATTCCTAGTATGTCAAGGTATGGCATCAGAATTTATATGCCATATAAACCTCTTCATATATAACATATATAACTTCTGCATCATATTGTTATGGCTACTGGCTGGTCATTCCTTTGTCAGACTGCTGGTTAATAGCCACAAATGGTCCATTGGGTAGCGTAGAGCTTCTATTGCTTTCAGATTCCCATTGTCATCCTTGCACAAGTGTCAAATCCAATACTTTTATTCCGCTTGTGGAAGCCATTGTGAAAGCTGTTCCACGAGTCATTCTACCAGTAGTGACTTCAACACTAACACTATAGGGACCAGTTGAGGCAGCACCACTACCCCAACCCAAAGAAACACTGGATCTGGGCCCTGACATTGACCTCAAGTCTAGCAACCAGGGACCAGTCAAATCTGAGACTTCCAAATCTGAAATCCCTGAGCCAGAACCCCCAGAGACTGCAGCCCTGAACCCCACTGAAGATCCAGTATCTTGACCCCAAGGGCTTCATATGCCAAATCTTCTCACCACTGTAGATGGCACACCTGGCAAGAGATAATGAAGAGGCATCAGAGTATCAGAGAGCTGGCACGTTAAGGATCTCTATTCTTCAACTCCCCTTCATGGATCACTGCCTTGTTGTGGCGAAGGGGCTTGCGTAACTCAGTGAAACCATAAGCTATGCCGTGCAGGGCCACCCAAGACGGACAGGTCATGGCAGAGAGTTCTGACAAAATGTGGTCCACTGGAGAAGGAAATGGCAACTCACTCCAGTATTCTTGCCAAGAAAACCCCATGGAACGTATCACAAGGCTAAAAGAGATGACGCCGGAAGATGAGCCCCTCAGGTCGGAAGGTGTCCAATATACTACTGGGGAAGAGCAGAGGGAATTTCCAAGTAGCGCCAGAAAGAGTGAAGCGGCTGGGCCAAAGCCGAAAGGACACTCAGCTGTGGATGTGTCTGGTGGTGAAAAGAAAATCCGATGCTGTAAAGGACAATATTGTTTAGGAACCTGGAATGTAAGGTCAATGAATCAAGGAAAGCTGGAGGTGGTCAAACATGAGATGGCAAGATTGAACATGGACATCTTGGGAATCAGCGAACTAAAATGGACAGGCATGGGGAATTTAATTCAGGTGACCATCATATCTACTACTGTGGGCAAGAATCCCTCAGAAGAAATGGAGTAGCACTCATAGTCAACAAAAGGGTGGGAAAAGCAGTACTGGGGTACAATCTCAAAAACGATAGAATGATCTCAGTATGAATCCAAGGCAAACCATTCAACATCACAGTAATTCAAGTCTATGCCCCACCCACTGATGCCGAAGAAGCTGAGGTTGATTGGTTCTATGTAGACCTACAACACCTTCTAGAACAAACACCAAAAAAAGATGTTCTCTTCATCATAGGGGATTGGAATGCTAAAGTAGGAAGTCAAGAAATCACCGGGATAACAGGCAGGCATGGCCTTGGTGTACAAAATGAAGCAGGACAAAAGCTAATAGAGTTTTGCCAAGAGAACACACTGATCATAGCAAACACTCTTTTCCAACAGCACAAGAGATGACTCTACACATGGACATCACCAGATGGTCAATATCGAAATCAGATTGATTATGTCCTTTGCAGCCGAAGATGGAGAAGCTCTATACAGTCAGTCAAAACAAGACCTGGAGCTGACTGTGGCTCAGATCATGAGCTTCTTGTTGCAAAATTTCGGCTTAAATTGAAGAACGTAGGGAAAACCACTAAACCATTCAGGTATGACCTAAATCATATCCTTTATGAATATACAGTGGAGGTAAGGAATAGATTTCAGGGATTAGACCTGATAGACAGAGTACCTGAGGAACTATGGACGGAGGTCCGTAACATTGTTCAGGAGGCAGCAACTCAATCCATCTCAAAGAAAAAGAAATGCAAGAAAGCAAAGTGGCTGTGTGATGGGGCTTTACAAGTAGCTGAGGAAAGAAGGGAAGTGAAAAGGAAGGGAGAAAGGGGAAGATATATCCAACTGAATGCAGAGTTCCAGAGAATAGCAAGGGGAGACAAGAAGGCCTCCTTAAATGAACAATGCAAAGAAATCGAGGAAAACAACAGAATGGGAAAGACTAGAGATCTCTTCAAGAAAATTGGAGATCTCAAGGGAACGTTTTGTGCAAAGACGGGCATGATAAAGGACAAAGAAGGCAGGGACCTAACAGAAGCAGATGAGATTAAGAAGAGATGGAAAGAATACACAGAAGAACTATACAGGAAAGATCTGAATGTCCCTGATAGCCATGATAGTGTGGTCACTGAACTTGAGCCGGACACCCTAGAGAGTGAAGTCAAGTGGGCCTTAGGAAGCATTAGTAATAACAAAGCTGGCGGAGATGACAGTATTCCAGCTGAGCTATTTAAAATCCTAAAAGATGATGCTGTTAAAGTGCTGCATTCAATATGCCAACAAATTTGGAACACTCAACAGTGGCCGCAAGACTGGAAAAGGTCAGTTTACATTCCAATTCCAAAGAAGGGCAACGCCAAAGAGTGTTCAAACTACTGCACAATTGCGCTCATTTCACATGCCAGCAAGGTGATGCTCAAAATCCTACAAGCTAGGCTTCAGCAGTATGCGAACCGAGAACTACCGGAAGTACAAGCTGGGTTTAGAAGAGGCAGAGGAACTAGAGATCAAATCGCCAACATTCGCTGGATCATGGAGAAAGCAAGAGAATTCCAGAAAAACGTCTATTTTTGCTTCATTGACTACACTAAAGCCTTTGATTGTGTGGATCACAAAAAACTGTGGCAAATTCTTAAAGTGATGGGAGTACCAGACCACCTTACCTTTCTCCTGAGAAACCTGTACGAGGGTCAAGAAGCAACAGTAAGAACCGGACATGGAACAACCGATTGGTTCAAAATTGGGAAAGGAGTACGACAAGACTGCATATTGTCACCCTGCTTATTTAACTTATATGCAGAGTACATCATGAGGAACACTGGGTTGGATGAATCACAGGTCGGAATTAAGATTGCTGGGAGAATTATCAACAACCTCCGATATGCAGATGATACCACCCTAATGGCAGAAAGCGTAGAGGATCTCAAGAGCCTCTTGTTGAGGGTGAAAGAGGAGAGTGCAAAAGCTGGTTTGAAACTCAACATTAAAAAAACGAAGATCATGGCATCTGGCCCCATCACTTCCTGGCATATAGAAGGGGAAGAAATGGAAGCAGTGACAGATTTTATTTTCTTGGGCTCGAAGATCACCGCAGACGGTGACTGTAGCCATGAAATTAAAAGACGCTTGCTCCTGGGGAGGAAAGCTATGGCAAACCTAGACAGCATAGTAAGAAGCAGAGACATCACCTTGCCGACAAAGGTCCATCTAATCAAAGCTATGGTTTTACCAGTAGTAATGTATGGCTGTGAGAGCGGGACTATAAGGAAGGCTGGAGAAGACTCTTACGAGTCCCCTGGACTGCAAGGAGGTCAAATCAGTCCATCCTAAAGGAAATCAACCCTGAGTGCTCATTGGAAGGACAGATACTGAAGCTGAAGCTCAAATATTTTGGCCACCAAATGCGAAGAGAAAAGTCACTGGAAAAGACCCTGATGCTGGGAAAGACTGAAGGCAAAAGAAGAAGGGAGGCAGTGACAGAATTTGTCTTTCTAGGCGCAAAGATTACTGCAGACACTGACGGCAGCCAGGAAATCAGAAGACGTTTACTTCTTGGGAGGACAGCAATGACAAATCTTGATAAAATAGTTAAGAGCAGAGACATCACACTGACAACAAAGGTCTGTATATTTAAAGCAATGGTATTCCCCGTAGTAACCTATGGCTGCGAGAGCTGGACCATAAGGACGGCTGAGTGAAGGAAGATAGATGCTTTTGAACTGTGGTGCTGGAGGAAAATTCTGAGAGTGCCTTGGACTGCAAGAAGATCAAACCAGTCCATACTCCAGGAAATCAAGCCAGACTGCTCACTTGAGGGAATGATATTAAAGGCAAAACTGAAGTCCTTTGGCCACATCATGAGAAGACAGGATACCCTGGAGAAGATGCTGATGCTAGGGAAAGTGGAAGGCAAAAGGAAGAGGGGCCGACCAAGGGCAAGATGGATGGATGATATTCTGGAGGTGACGGACTTGACCTTGGGGGAGCTGGGGGTGGCGATGGCTGACAAGAAGCTCTAGCGTGGGCTCGTCCATGAAGTCATGAAGAGTCGGAAGCGACTGGCCGAATAAACAACAAAAGCCCTGTGTGTTTCGGCCCTTCTTCAGTGGTCAGTTTTTACATATAAATGCCTGCAGATCTCTCTGAAAAAGATGAATCCTGCAACTGGTTAATTAATCTTGGAGACTGTCTTTTTCAGAGATCTATGCAGGCATTTATATATAAAAATGGATCCCCTGCAGAAGGCCCATATTCAGGGCAAAATGCATAGGGCTACTTCTTGAAATAAAACCACATAATATTTTTTCGATGTCCTCCTGAGACTTCCTCTCTTTATTCCATTAGATCATTTTGGATGTTATCCAGTTCTGATTTACCCTATTGTCCCTTTCTATTAGCCCTGCTCTTTCTTTCTGCTCTAGCCTACTGCCTGACCTCCTTTCTCCAGGCTTCTGTAGACTCATCCTTGCTGGTACTGGACATTCACAGCTCAAAGGCTTAGCGTCTACCTGAATAAAGAAGGAGTAGCTTTGAGCAGCTCTGCTGTCTAAATTATATATTTATGGAAATGTAATTATTAGGTATATTGAGCATATCATGCTAGGGCTCCCCTCCCCAGTATATCAAGTGACCGCATAGTAGAACAGTAATGCGTACTACATAGCACAATGGCATGGATCTGTGGGAGATATTTTGCCGTTAGTTGGGCTCAGCTACCGAGGCAATAGGTCAGGCAAGGTACTTCAGATGCAAATCCCACTTCTGCAGGCAAATCAGACTCTATGAATACATTTGGAGTCAAATAGCAGTAAAGGTTTCAGAGTTATGGAACACATGCAGTCAGGTATGACTGCAATGTTACAAATAAAATGCCCAAAGTGGTATAACATTAATGTGTGGTCTCTTCCATGCTCCCCATCTCTCACGTATAAGTTTGAAAAAAAGTTCTTTTCCTTATCAGAGTCATTATTAACATTTGGCCCATTGGGGACCAGATAAAAAAATTATTCATAAGCTAGATAAGGTCCATAGGCTACTGTCTGGCTACATGTGGCTTAAAGACTGCCTAGGTTCAAATGCATGTCTGCTTCCTCTTCCTGATGTTTCAGTAGCCCTGTTTAGATGATGGGCAAATACACTGAATATGTAGAGCAGGGTGGCAAGTAGGATCATGGCAGAACGGCCCTCCTCTGACCTCCACATGTTCAGTGGAAGATCTGAATGGAGTCTGCACATGCAAGACTATGCATTTGTGTGTTCTCTTTGTGCAATGAGAAACCCTGGGGAAAGGAGATGTTTTGACTCAGGCTCAAAGCAAGAAAATTAAAATCTCAATTCTCTTCCAAGATCTTAAAGGCAGAGAAGCCAGGTTGGTTGGAAAGGGCCTGCTCTAATCAGAAATCAGTGTGAAGATGCAATAGTTGAATGTTACTGCCTTATGAAGTTTGTCTGGGTTTGAGACCCTATTTGGGTGCCAATTGGTTATTGCAACTTCAGGTGAAGGAAAGGTTGCCCAACGGCATGTGAACACAGTTCATACTGCACAATTTTAGAATTTGGTTTACTAGATTAATATGCAATGATTACAATATCAGTTACAGCTGGCTGAGTAATCTAGAAGCCTTCCTTGCAGGTCAAGCATTTGGGCTCCTCTGAATGGTGTTGTAGTTGGGATGATGCAAATTCTCTGTTCCTAATTGTCTTGCTTATATGGGCAGGTTTCTGAAAAACAAGATGGAGTTCTATTAACCAGTTAGTAGCTTGAATAACAGTGGCCTAGCATTACGTACCTAGCCTCCGGTATGTCTGGCTAACACCTGACTAAGCTCAGTTGATGAATGAATATCCAACACCAAGTACACAAGTCTGTTTGGATGCCTCAAGAGAGGCTAGCTTCCAAGATCCCCTCGCTAGCTCCATCCCTTTCTCTTACAGCTAGATAGGCTACCCCCACTATGGGTAAGAGGCAGAAACTGTGCCTGTTAACCAAATAAGCACAAAGCCCATTTCTGTCTAGTAGGAAAACAATGGAAGAACTGAAGGACATGTTGTTGTTCAGTCGTTAAGTTGTGTCCGACTCTTCGTGACCCCATGGACCATAGCACGCCAGGCCTTCCTGTCCTCCGCTCTCTCCCAGAGTGTGCTCAAGTTCATATTCATTGCATCGGTGATGCTATCGAGTCATCTCATCCTCTGCCGTCCCCTTCTCCTTTGGCCTTCAATCTTTCCCAGGATCAGGGTCTTTTCCAGGGAGTTTTCTCTTCGCGTTAGGTGGACAAAATATTTGAGCTTCAGCTTCAGTATCTGTCCTTCCAATGAGCACTCAGGGTTGATTTCCTTTAGGATGGACTGATGTGATCTCCTTGCAGTCCTGGGGACTCGTAAGAGTCTTCTCCAGCACCACAGTTCGAAAGCATCAATTCTTCAGCGCTCAGCCTTCCTTATAGTCCAGCTCTCACAGCCATACATTGCTACTGGAAAACGATAGCTTTGATTATACAAATCTTTGTCGGCAAGGTGATGTCTCTGCTTCTTACTATGCTGTCTAGGTTTGCCATAGCTTTCCTCCCAAGGAGCAAGCGTCTTTTAATTTCATGGCTACAGTCACCGTCTAGGGTGATCTTCGAGCCCAAGAAAATAAAATCTGTCACTGCTTCCATTTCTTCCCCTTCTATATACCAGGAAGTGATGGGGCCAGATGCCATGATCTTCGTTTTTTTAATGTTGAGTTTCAAACCAGCTTTTGCACTCTCCTCTTTCACCCTCAACAAGAGGCTCTTGAGATCCTCTTCGCTTTCTGCCATTAGGGTGGTATCATCTGCATATCGGAGGTTGTTGATAATTCTCCCAGCAATCTTAATTCCGACCTGTGATTCATCCAACCCGGCGTTTCTCATGATGTACTCTGCATATAAGTTAAATAAGCAGAGTGACAATATACAGCCTTGTCGTACTCCTTTCCCAATTTTGAACCACTCGGTTGTCCCATGTCTGGTTCTTACTGTTGCTTCTTGACCCTCGTACAGGTTTCTCAGAAGACAGGTAAGGCGGTCTGGTACTCCCATCACTTTAAGAATTTGCCACAGTTTGTTGTGATCCACACAATCAAAGGCTTTAGCGTAGTCAATGAAGCAGAAATAGACGTTTTTCTGGAATTCTCTTGCTTTCTCCATGATCCAGCGAATGTTGGCGATTTGATTTCTAGTTCCTCTGCCTCTTTGAAACCCAGCTTATACATCCAATAGTTCTCAGTTCACATACCGCTGAAGCCTAGCTTGTAGGATTTTGAGCATCACCTTGCTGGCATGTGAAATGAGCGCAATTGTATGGTAGTTTGAACACTCTTTGGCATTGCCCTTCTTGGGCATTGGAATGTAAACTGACCTTTTCCAGTGTTGTGGTCACTGCTGAGTGTTCCAAATTTGTTGGCATATCGGGGGCAGCACTTTAACAGCATCATCATTTAGTATTTTAAATAGCTCAGCTGGAATACTGTCATCTCTGCTAGCTTTGTTGTTAATAATGCTTCCTAAGGCCCACTTGACTTCACTCTCTAGGATGTCCGGCTCAAGTTCAGTGACCGCACTATCATGGCTATCAGGGACATTCAGATCTTTCCTGTATAGTTCTTCTGTGTATTCTTTCTACCTCTTCTTAATCTCATCTGCTTCTGTTAGGTCCCTGCCTTCTTTGTCTTTTATCATGCCCGTCTTTGCACAAAACGTTCCCTTGAGATCTCTGATTTTCTTGAAAAGATCTCTAGTCTTTCCCATTCTGTTGTTTTCCTCGATTTCTTTGCATTGTTCATTTAAGAAGGCCTTCTTGACTCTCCTTGCTATTCTCTGGAACTCTGCATTCAGTTGGATATATCTTCCCCTTTCTCCCTTCCTTTTCGCTTCCCTTCTTTCCTCAGCTACTTGTAAAGCCCCATCACACAGCCACTTTGCTTTCTTGCATTTCTTTTTCTTTGAGATGGATTGAGTTGCTGACTCCTGAACAATGTTACGGACCTCCGTCCATAGTTCCTCAGGTACTCTGTCTATCAGGTCTAATTCCTTAAATCTATTAGTCACCTACACTGTATATTCATAAGGGATATGATTTAGGTCATACCTGAATGGTTTAGTGTTTTTCCCTACGTTCTTCAATTTAAGCCGAAATTTTGCAATAAGCAGCTCATGATCTGAGCCACAATCAGCTCCAGGTCTTGTTTTGACTGACTGTATAGAGCTTCTCCATCTTTGGCTGCAAAGGACATAATCAATCTGATTTCGATATTGACCATCTGGTGATGTCCATGTGTAGAGTCACCTCTTGTGCTGTTGGAAAAGAGTGTTTGCTATGATCAGCGTGTTCTCTTGGAAAAACTCTATTAGCGTTTGTCCTGCTTCATTTTGTACACCAAAGCCATGCTTGCCTGTTATCCCAGTGATTTCTTGACTTCCTACTTTAGCATTCCAATCCCCTATGATGAAGGGGACATCTTTTTTTGGCGTTAGTTCTAGAAGGTGTTGTAGGTCTTCATAGAACCGATCAACCTCAGCTTCTTCGGCCTCAGTGGTTGGGGCATAGACTTGAATTACTGTGATGTTGAATGGTTTGCCTTGGATTCGTACTGAGATCATTCTATTGTTTTTGAGATTGTACCCCAGTACTGCTTTTCCCACCCTTTTGTTGACTATGAGTGCTACTCCATTTCTTCTGAGAGATTCTTGCCCATAGTAGTAGATATAATGGCCACCTGAATTAAATTCGCCCATGCTTGTCCATTTTAGTTTGCTGATTCCCAAGATGTCCATGTTCGATCTTGCCATCTCATGTTTGACCACCTCCAGCTTTCCTTGATTCATTGATCTTACATTCCAGGTTCCTAAACAATATTGTCCTTTACAGCATCGGACTTTCTTTTCACCACCAGACACATCCACAGCTGAGTGTCCTTTCGGCTTTGGCCCAGCCGCTTCACTCTTTCTGGCGCTACTTGGAAATTCCCTCTGCTCTTCCCCAGTAGTATATTGGACACCTTCCGACCTGAGGGGCTCATCTTCCAGCGTCATCTCTTTTAGCCTTGTGATATGTTCCATGGGGTTTTCTTGGCAAGAATACTGGAGTGGGTTGCCATTTCCTTCTCCAGTGGACCACATTTTGTCAGAACTCTCTGCCATGACCTGTCCGTCTTGGGTGGCCCTGCACGGCATAGCTTATGGTTTCACTGAGTTACGCAAGCCCCTTCGCCACAACAATAGCATAAAAGCAGAAATCTATCTGCTGGATTCCTGGCCCCATAGAAGGCTGCAAATGATAGACAGAGGTTCAATGCCTGCTGGTGGCTCTGATTTTGGTGGGACTATAAAACTATTCCGGGTTTCAGTCAGAACCAGCCAGAACCCTAAAGGAGCTATCCAAGGTACTGAACCTTTAGCGTTCTGGCTGGTTCTGACTGAATCCTGGAATGGAGTCAAGCCCCACCAGCCTCCATTGCAAGTGTCCCATTTATCAGATGGAATTTCCTTTCTATTGACTCCAGGTTGTCTTAAATCAGGTCTAGAGACACTGGTTAACTGAGGCTTGAGACGTTTATGTCTCAAATATCTGTGTGTATCTTTATTGCAATGTGCCTAAATGATTGTGACTGGGGGGGCGGGGCGGGAATCAACCTCTGGTAAAAGTAGGCTTGTGGGAAATAGCCTCTGTTTGGTCTGATGGGTGAAAAAGAAATAAAAGATTTCTATGGCAAAGGAGATTACACCAACAGAAAATGATTAAGCTTGGATTTCAATTCGTGTAGCATCGAGGCCATGCACTGTGGCATCTCTCTGGGTCTAGCACATTTGGATTCTTGAAAGGTATAGCTTCAACCTGCAGGTTTCCAAATTGTGTGGTAAAGGGGAAATAAAATAGCCCTGCTGGCCCTAGACAGCTCAGATAGATTTCAAGACCAGTTTGCTTGGTTCTTACCATAATACTTAAGATAAACTAGCCTGACAGCACAATACCACCTACTGCAATTATGTGCTAAAAAGTAAGCTATCTGTGTTAAAGCAGATGCATTTAGATTTTTAAAATTAACACAAGATAAATATATTTCCAATCCATCTGATAGCCTACCAGTGTATGGTAGATGCTCTGGGGGGTTGGGTGGGGTGGGGGGAAATGAATAACAGTGTTACAGTTTGAAAAAAAATGAATTCAAAAAATGAAAAAAAAGGAATCTTTTATTGCTGGCGTTCTAGAATTAGTGACTCAAATTTTCTCCACCGTAAGAACTCAAAGACTTTTCACAGACATGTTTCAGCAAGGTGGGGTGTGATGGGCAAGTGATAAGCACTGACCCTGTGGTGCAGTCTTAATTGTTTCACCAGACAGCACAGTCTTACCATGCTGCTGCCACCAGCACTTCCAAAAGTGGGTTGAACCAAGGTGTTAAGAACTCCATTTTCTTTCTGTGTCCTATCAGTCTGTAAATTTCCATTTTGTAAGGCTGAGGCTGTACGTAGTGATACGCCACCTGTGTGGGGGTTATCTTGTGACATCTCCAGGCCAAGGTCATAACAGGGCCCAGTTAATTAATCATAGAATCATAGAATAGTAGGGTTGGAAGGGGCCTACAAGGCCATCGAGTCCAACCTCCTGCTCAATGCAGGAATCCAAGTCAGAGCATCCCTGACAAATGGCTGTCCAGCCTCATCTTGAAGGCCTCCAGTGTGGGAGAGCCCACCACCTCCCCAGGTAATTGGTTCCATTGTCGTATTGCTCTGACACTCAGGAAGTTTTTCCTGATGTTCAGCCGGAATCTGGCTTCCTGTAATTTGAGCCCATTATTCCGTGTCCTGCACTCTGGGGTGATCAAGAAGAGATCCTGGCCTTCTTCTCTGTGACAACCTTTCAAGTACTTGAAGAGTGCTATCATATCTCCCCTCAGTCTTCTCTTCTCAAGGCTAAACATGCCCAGTTCTTTCAGTCTCTCTTCATAGGGCTTTGTTTCCAGTCCCCTGATCATCTTTGTTGCCCTCCTCTGAACCCTCTCCAGTTTGTCTGCATCCTTCTTAAAGTGTGGTGCCCAGAACTGGACACAGTACTCCAGATGAGGCCTAACCAGTGCTGAGTAGAGGGGAACTAGTACTTCCTGGGATTTGGAAGCGATGCTTCTATGAATGCAGCCCAAAAGAGCATTTGCCTTTTTTTGCAGCCACATCACATTGTTGGCTCATATTCAGCTTGTGATCAACCACAATTCCAAGATCCTTCTCGCTCGTAGTGTGGTTGAGCCACATATCCCCCATCTTGTAACTGTGCATTTGGTTTCTTTTTCCTAGGTGCAGAACTTAGCATTTGTCCCTATTAAATGCCATTCTGTTGTTTTCTGCCCAGCGCTCCAGTCTATCCAGATCACTTTGAATTTTGTTTCTGTCTTCCAAAGTATGAGCTATCCCTCCCAATTTTGTGTCATCTGCAAATTTGATCAGCATTCCCTGCACCTCCTCCTCCAAGTCATTAATAAAAATGTTGAAGAGCACTGGGCCCAGGACTGAGCCCTGCGGTACCCCACTCGTTACCTCTCCCCAGCTTGAGAAGGTCCCATTGATAAGCACTCTTTGAGTCCGATTCTGTAGCCAACTGTGGATCCACCGGATCGTTGTTTCATCTAGCCCACTTGGAGCAAGTTTGCTCATCAGGATATCATGGGGCACTTTGTCGAAAGCTTTGCTGAAGTCGAGGTATATGATGTCTACAGCATCCCCACGGTCTACAAGGGAGGTTACGTGATCAAAAAATGAGATCAGATTTGTCTGGCAGGACTTGTTTTTGACAAATCCATGTTGGCTTCGAGTAATCACGGCATTGTTGTCAAGGTGCTTCCAGATGGATTGCTTTATGATCTGCTCCAGAATTTTCCCAGGGATTGATGTCAGACTGACTGGTCTGTAGTTCCCAGGTTCCTCCTTTTTACCCTTTTTGAAGATAGGGACAACGTTAGCCCTCCTCCAGTCATCTGGCACTTCCCCCGTCCTCCATGATTTCTCAAAGAGAATAGACAGCAGTTCTGAGAGTTCTTCTGCCAGTTCCTTTATGACTCTAGGATGCAGTTCATCTGGCCCTGGAGATTGGAACTCATTCAAAGTAATGAGGTGTTCCTTGACCATATGCCTGTCGATCTCAAGCTGCAATCCTGCCCCTTCAGCGTGTACTTTGCCTTTGCCAGGGGGGTCATAGACCCTCTTTTGGGAGAAGACTGAGCCAAAGTAGGAATTGAGCACCTCTGCCTTTTCTTTGTCATCTGTTATCATTTTGCCATCCTTATTTAATAGCTGAACCACCATTTCTTTCCTCTGCCTTTTACTATGCACGTAGCTGAAGAAAGCCTTTTTGCTGTTTTTAACATCCCTTGCTAACCTCAGCTCATTCTCAGCTTTAGCCTTCCTGACGCCATCCCTGCAATTCTGTGCTATCTGCCTGTACTCTTCCTTTGTTACTTGGCCTTCTTTCCACTTCCTATATGTGTCCTTTTTTGTTTTCAGGTCATCCCTAAGCTTTTTGTGAAGCCACATTGGCTTCTTCTGTTGTCTTCCACCTTTTCTTCTTGTTGGAATTGCTTGAGATTGTGCCTTGAGAATTTCCTTTTTTAAAAGCTCCCACCCATCTTGGACTCCTTTTCTCGCTAGCATCGCTTGCCATGGGACCTTACTGATCATTGTTCTGAGTTTATGAAAATCAGCTTTCCTAAAATCCAGGGTACGCGTTTGACTACACTCGGCTTTTGCTTCCCTTAGAACCAAGAACTCAAGTACAACATGGTCGCTTTCCCCCAGAGTTCCTGTAACTGCTACTTTATCCACTAAGTCATCTCTGTTGGTTAGGATCAAGTCAAGGATAGCCGATCCTCTAGTTCCTTCCTCTACTTTCTGTAGGAGGAAGTTATCGGCCACACAAGTCAGGAATTTCCTGGAGGGGCCATGTTTTGCAGAATTTGTCTCCCAACAAATATTGGGGAAATTGAAGTCCCCCATTACTACTACATCATGCTTCCTTGAAACACTGGCAGTTTGCTTTTCAAAAGTTTCATCCTTGTCTTCTCCTTGATTGGGTGGCCGGTAGTAGACTCCGACCACCAGGTTCCTTTTATTCTTTGCTCCATTTATTTCAACCCAGATGCTCTCGATGGGGCTACCAAGCTCCTCCTCCTGTATTTCTGTGCAGAGATATGTATTTTTCACATACAGTGCAACCCCACCTCCCTTTCTGTTCCTCCTGTTCTTTTTGAACAAGTTATATCCTTCAATTGCTGTATTCCAGTCATGAGAGTCATCCCACCAAGTCTCAGTTATACCTATCAGGTCATAATTTCCCTCTTGTATTAAGAGTTCAAGTTCGTTCTGTTTGTTTCCCATACTCTGGGCATTAGTATATAGACATCGAAGACCATGTGCTTCATAGTCTGGCTTTCTTCCTACATGTGTCTGAAGACTATTATTGGGCGCTATCAGAGCTGTTCTCTCCATTGCAGTGCATGCACCTATGTCTATTGTTACCCCCAACATTACATCTCCCTTCCCCGTAGGATTCAGTTTAAAGCCCTCCTGATGAAGTTCTTCATGCTGTGGCCAAACACATTCTTCCCAGCCTTTGTGAGGTGCAACCCATCCCTAGCCAACAGCCCATCTTCCAGGAAGTATAGCCCGTGGTCCCAGAATCCAAATCTCTCTCGTCGGCACCACCTTCGTAGCCAGTCATTCACCCGGAGTATTTTTCGTTCCCTTTCTATCCCTCTTCTAACTACTGGAAGGATGGATGTGAAAACTATCTGGGCCCCAAAGTTCTTGAGTTTCCTTCCCAAAGCTTCAAAGTCTGACGTGATCTCTTCGTAGCTGGAAGGAGTGATCTCAGCTGCATTCCTGTGGGAACTCGCACCCCCACCCCCACGGAGTCTGGGAAAGCTGTTCCAATTAGCTTGTGGCGGGCTAAGAAAGATCACCTTGGAGTTGTCAGGGCTTGAGCATATAACCAGGGGTGTTGCTGCTGCTGCCCATTGTCTTTGTCTGGTTTTGCTGGGCCCTTTCCCCTGTCCGCTTGGGATTGCTGGTTTCTGGGGTCCTTTCTATTAAAGACCCATGTCTTGATATGTATGGACAGGTCTAGTCAGCTTTGTTGTTTTGCCTTGTAAGTACCGTTTCCCAAGATTGCTCTGTTTCCTTGTGTGTTATTCCGTTTCCCTTTTTGTAAATAAACTTATCACCTACCATAACTGAACTTGTATGCTCTATTCCAGATAAGCCTTAGTACTAAGTCCAGAGCTTTCTGTTTGGTTATTGCTACTGTTTAAGGTTTCAGGTCTAGGGCTTTGAAAGGGAGGGTGCTCAGGCCCTTATTTCTTAAGCTCTAGTGGTGTCCCGTGAGGTCTGAGAGTTGCCTGGCTCATGCACTCTGGCACAAGAGCTCTGGGAGTGCAAAGGTGCTTCACCCCGAACAGGAACAGCTGGCTTCCCACTGGTCATTCTTGCTTCTGTAGGCCATACTGGTAGCCGGCATGGCATGGCAGGGTAGAGACCATCCTTGTCTCCTTATATGTTGGAGGCTGCCTGGTTGCCTTCAGAGAGATAAGCAAAAAAGTGCTTGTTAGCACTCCCTTTGACTCCCCCCTCCTATGCAAGCAAAAAACATACCATTGAGTAGGGCAGGGGTAACCAGCAGTGACTATAGACAGAGCTCACTAGAGAGGCCTTAGCCATAGTTTGGGTGTATTATTCCTTAGAAGAGGAATATGTTCAAGAACTTCATTTCCAGTTAAAAAGAGGCCAAGCCAGCAACCCCTCTCCTCTCTCTAGCAAGCACTCCACACTACTGAGAAGACCTTCCTCCTTTTCAAGGGTAGGTTTTTTGTTTTGAGGAAGGGGCTGAGGTAACTGGCAGGAAAGGGGGGACAGAATGCAGCTCACACATTCCCCCCCAAGCTTTCTCAGAAAACTCAAAATTTTCAAATTCTTTGGGAAAGCTAAGTATCCCCCCCCCACACACACACACAAGGATTCTGAGGAAGATTACCCATCACCAATGACCGTGGGACACCAAGCAGAGGTATAGTGGTGGCCAGCATGGTTCAGCCATAGGCCTGGACAGTTGCTCTAGAGACAAACATTGGCGTTAGTGAGATAATACAAAAAATTAAGTCATCGGTGGAGGCTGGTGGCTCCAATGTCAATGGCGTGGGGAGAGGGGGGTGAATCCGCTTGGGAACCAGTCAGAACCCTGAAGGAGTTTTCCAAGGTGGTTCTCACCTTGGACAACAACTTGAGAGTTCTGACTGAAACCTGGAGCAGATTCACTTCAGAACCAGTCAGAACCCTGAAGGAGTTTTCCAAGGTGGTTCTCACCTTGGACAACAACTTGAGAGTTCTGACTGAAACCTGGAGCAGATGCACTGCTCCACTGACATTGGAGCCATCAGCCTCCACTGAACTCATCCTAATTTTAGAATCCAGTGTCATCCTAACTTTCTATCAGTCATTAACATTCACTACAGTAGAGAAGATGGAAACCTAACTAGCTTGTCAAAGGAAGTACTGGTCTATAATTTTATCTTTTAAAAAGCATGCTTATGAGAAGATGATACAAGTCATCACTTGGAGCATGCCTAGTAAAACCGAGAGCTTTATTCCTTAGTAGTAAAAAGAGCCAAACACATGACATCTGTGTTCTGTCTAGTAATGGCCTGACCTGTTCTCGTAAATTTGCAAGATAATATCAGATGCACAGCCAGATGAATACATGCCAGAGGCAAGTTACGTTTTCCTTGCTTTGTTTCCCCGATTTCAAATACTACATTCTCTTTTTAAATAGAAATTATGGCCACTAGAGGGCAGGTGTATTCTGCTTGATCATTTCTAGTTTATGAGGACTACAAATGAGAAATATGCCTCTAATTTTCTGAATCTTCCTTTTTGAGGATAGCATAGGGCTGGGTGAAAATGGCCGTCCCAAATTCACTACCCTATTTGAAGGCAGTGAAATGGGGGCGGGGGGACAAGAATTTTGATGAATGTTCTCAGTGGGAGACGCAGAATTCTCCAGATGTCTGGGGTCGAGCCTGAAAAAGAAAATTCTCAGAACCCTTCCCAGAAACCTCTCTCCCGAGAGAGTTCTGCCTAAGAAATATGGAATGAAATGAAATTGTTTAATATTGTATTGTTGAAAGAAGCAATAGGTTTGGTCATTCCTCTTTCTAGTCATCCTCTCTTATGGCTTCCTTCATCCACCAGTATGAACTAACAATGTCCCTATACAGAAGTTCAGTCCCCCTACATGTGATTAGAATCATGTGAGGGGAGAGCAGGGATGAGTTCATTGTCCCTGTGTTGTGTACCTGTCCCAAGAAGCTCACAATCTTGAATTCAACAACAGTGGAAGTGGAGGCAGATCTTAAACAGGTGGTTGTTTCAGCTGAACAGTGTAGGATTAGTTACAGGATGAGTTACAGTACCATAGTACTATAGTAACAGCAGGGAACCTCTTTCAGCCAAAGGGCCAAATTCACTTTGAATTCACTTTGAACAAACAGAAGCTGTTGGGGGCCACATTCCAGTGGTGGGTGGGGTCGAAGGCAAAGGGGGCAGAACCAAAGGCAAGAGAGGTACGACCAAAATACAAAAACCACCAGTATATTTAGGGCTGGCCCAAGACATTTTGCTGCCTGAGGCGAAGAACAAGATGGCGCCCTCTCCCATTTCATGCACAAAAGCTAACTAGACTGTTTCTTCAACACTGGCTGCCTATTCCCTACCAGGCCAGGTTTAAGCTTTCAGTACTAGTGTACAAAGCCCTAAACAACTTGGGACCAGGATACCTGAGAGAGCGCCTCCTTCCCTACCAACCTGCCTGGTCACTGAGGTCATCAGAGGGCATGCTCCTGGTGTTCCACATGGACCTATGGCCCGGTTGGAGTCCACCAGGAGAAGAGCCTTCAGTGTGGTGGCTCCCTTCCTATGGAACCCCCTGCCTCTGGAGGTCAGGCAGGTGCCTACACTGTGTTGTTTTTGGCGCCTCCTGAAACAGCTCTTTTCCAGGAAGCCTTCCTTGGTTGACCAGCCTCAGGTTTATTGGCACTCTGTTTTTTAAAGAAGAATTTTAATATCATGTTTCATTCTTTTTATCTTTTGTTCATTTTATCTCTTGTTGTTCACTGCTCTGGAATCTGTTTAGATGTGGAGCAATATATAAATGTAATACATAAATAATAAACATCCTCCATTGAATCTGAGGTCAGAAGACAAGCTTAGCGAGCATAAGGCAGGCCATGTGGTACACAGCTCTTTCCTCCAACACCTTACTGCCACCTCCTAGCATCGGCCATCTGAGGTAACTGCTTCACCCTGCCTGATAGTAGGGCCGGCCCTGAGCATATTGTAGCATAAAGCTCTTGCTGCCAGTTGCTAAGCCTTAGAGAGGTGTTTCAACCTTTTTGAATGGGGAAGAAATTGCATAAAAGCTGGGAAACCACCCCATGATTGGCGTCCGGGGGTGGGGGGAGTGGGAACCACCTGTTGATGTGGAGAAGGGGGTGTGACCATCTGGGAAACTCCAAAGGGCTGAACTGGGACCCTAGGCAGGCTGAATTTGGCCTGCAGGGCTGAGATTCAACACCCCTGCAGTTCTGCATGGGAATTAGGGTCTCTGAAATTCAGAGCTGGGCTTTGGTGTGTGTGCATCCAGTATACTATTTTTCATTTTGAAGGACAGGATTGTTTTGCTCTGCCAATTCTGAATTAGGCTGCGGGGAGTTATCCACATGTTATCCCTCTAAATTGCTGCTATGAAGTACTGGCTTGAGGCTTCCTTCTCTGTCTGTGTTTTAGGGGGCTGGGGCTGGTACTGCCCTCCCAGTAACAAACTGCTGCTTTTAGAATCATAGAACAGTAGGGTTGGAAGGGGCCTATAAGACCATAGAGTCCAACCCCCTGCTCAAAGCAGGAATCCAAGTCAAGCCAAGTCTGTCCAGCCTCGTCTTGAATGCCTCCAGTGTGGGAGAACTCACTAGTAGGCAGAGCAACTAGGTAGTTGGTTCCATTGTCATGTTGCTGTAACAGTCAGGAAGTTTTTCCTGATGTTCAGCCAGAATCTGGCTTCCTGTAACTTGATCCCTTTATTCCGTGTCCTGCACTCTGGGATGATTGAGAAGAGATCCTGGCCTTTCCTCTCTGCAACAACCTTTCAGGTACTTGAAGAGCGCTATCATATCTCCCCTCAGTCTTCTCTTCTCAAGGCTAAACATGCCCAGTTTTTCCATCTTTCCTCATAGGGCTTTGTTTCTAGTCCCCTGAACCCTCTCCAGTTTGTCTGCATCCTTCTTAAAGTGTGGTGCCCAGAACTGGACACAGTACTCCAGATGAGGCCTAACCAGTGCTGAGTAGAGGGGAACTAGTACTTCATGTGATTTGGAAGCTACACTTCTATTAATGCAGCCCAACATAGCATTTGCCTTTTTTGCAGCCACATCACATTGTTGGCTCATATTCAGCTTGTGATCTACCACAATTCCAAGATCCTTCTTGCTTGTAATATTGTTGAGCCAAGTATCACCCATCTTGTAACTGTGCATTTGGTTTCTTTTTCCTAGGTGCAGAAAAAGATTGTTTTATTAAATGTCATTCTGTTGTTTTCCGCCTGGCGCTCCAGCCTATCAAGATCACTTTGAATTTTGTTTCTGTCTTCCAGGGTATTAGCTATCCCGCCCAATTTTGTGTCATCTCCAGATGTGATAAGCATTTCATGCACCTCCTCCTCCAAGTTATTAATAAAAATGTTGAAGAGCACTGGGCCCAGGACTAGAGATGGTGGAGAAATCCGCCGTGGACCCCAGTGGGACAGATTCAAAGGGATCCAGTCTCCAGAGTTCACGGCAGAACGGCACCACTCACCTCCACCTCCCTCCGGAATCCTCCAGAGCCAGATCCTCCCTGCGGTGACTCCGTGGAGCTGCCAGCTGGCTCCGTATCATCAGTGATACAGCTGCCATTGCCGTGCTGTATTGCTAGGCTAAGGGCTGACTCCAGATGCAAATGGCATCCACTACACCATTTGCGGCCATAAAGCTCTTAGAGCAACCTAAATGCAGCCATAAATGGCTAGCCTATCGCGGGAAAAACCACAGACACAAATGGTGTAGTGGACACCATTTGCGGCCGTAAAGCCCTTAGTTTAAGCTAAATGCAGCCATTTACGGCTGCATTTAGGTTAATCTAAGAGCTTTACGGCCGCAAATGGCATAGTGGACGCCATTTGCATCCAGAGTCAGCCCTTAACCTAGCGATATGGCATGGCAATGGCAGCCAGCCATGTCGCTGGTGGTACGGAGCTGGCAGCCGGCTCCGTGGAATTGCCACAGAGCGGAGCCAGCCGAAGAGGATTCCAGGGGGAGGGACGGATCGTCTCCCCCCACGGGCGGATTCCCCCCCAGAGCAGCAGGTAGGGAATCTGCCCATCCCTACCCAGGACTGAGCCCTGTGGTACCCCGCTCATTACCCCAGTTTGAGAAGATCCCATTGATCAGCACTCTTTGAGTCCGATTCTGTAGCCAACTGTGGATCCACCGGATCGTTGTTTCATCTAGCCCACTTTGAGCTAGTTTGCTCATCAGGATATCATGGGGCACTTCGTTGAAAGCTTTGCTGAAGTCGAGGTATATTATGTCCACAGCATTCCCACAGTCCATAAGGGAGGTTATTTGATCAAAAAATGAGATCAGATTCGTCTGGCAGGATTTGTTCTTGACAAATCCATGTTGGCTTCAAGTAATCACTGCATTGTTTTCAAGGTGCTTCCAGATGGATTGCTTTATCATCTGCTCCAGAATTTTCCCAGGGATTGATGTCAGACTGACTGGTCTGTAGTTCCCAAGTTCCTCTTTTTTGTCCTTTTTGTAGTAAGGACAACATTAGCCCTCCTCCAATCATCTAGCACTTCACCCATCCTCCATGATTTCTCAGAGATAATAGACAGTGGTTCTGAGAGTTCTTCTGCCAGTTCCTTTATGACTCTAGGATGCAGTTCATCTTGCCCTGGAGATTTGAACTCATTCAAAGTAATGAGGTGTTCCTTGACCATATGCCTATTGATCTCAAGCTGCAATCCTGCCCCTTCAGCTTGCACTCTGCCTTTGCCAGGGGGGTCATAGACCCTCTTTTGGGAGAAGACTGAGCCAAAGTAGGAATTGAGCACCTCTGCCTTTTCTTTGTCATCTGTTATCATTTTGCCATCCTTATTTAATAGCTGAACCACCATTTCTTTCCTCTGCCTTTTACTATGCATGTAGCTGAAGAAAGCCTTTTTGTTGTTTTTAGCATCTCTCGCTAAACTCAGCTCGTTCTCAGCTTTAGCCTTCCTGACACCATCCCTGCAATTCTGTGCTACCTGCCTGTACTCTTCCTTTGTTACTTGGCCTTCTTTCCACTTCCTATATGTGTCCTTTTTTGTTTTCAGGTCATCCCTAAGCTTTTTGTGAAGCCACATTGGCTTCTTCTGTTGTCTTCCACCTTTTTTTCTTGTTGGAATTGTTTGTAATTGTGCCTTTAGAATTGCCTTTTTTAAAAAAAACTTCCACTCATCTTGGACTCCTTTTCTCATTAGAGTCGCTTAGGACCTCACTTATCATTGTTCCAAGTTCATTAAAATTGGCTTTCCTAAAATCCAGGGTACAATTTGATTACGCTTGGCTTGTGCTTCCCTTAGAACCAAGAACTCAAGTACAACGTGGTTGCTTTCCCCCAGATTTCCCATAACTGCTACTTTATCCACTAAGTCATCTCTGTTGGTTAGGATCAAGTCAAGGATAGCTGATCCTCTAGTTCCTTCCTCCACTTTCTGTAAGAGGAAGTTATCAGCAATACAAGTCAGGAATTTCTTGGAGGGGCCATGTTTGCAGAATTTGTCTCCCAACAAATATCAGGGAAATTGAAATCTCCCATTACTACTACATCATGCTTCCTTGAAACACTGGCAGTTTGCTTTTCAAAAGTTTCAGCCTTGTCTTCTCCTTGATTGGGTGGCCAGTAGTAGACTCTGACCACCATGTTCCTTTTATTCTTTGTTCCATTTATTTTAACCCAGATGCTCTCGATGGGGCTACCAAGCTCATCCTCCTGAATTTCTGTGCAGAGATATGTATTTTTAATGGTACCCCAACTGTGAAACAGCTGCTTCACTCATGACAGGGCTAGATCTGGGTTAGAACGATGTGTAGAGCTGTCACTGCACTGTTTAGCACAGGGCAGCATGAGAGTTGTTCCATGCGTGACGCCGATAGCTCTTTAAGCCTAGAAAGAATAAGGCAGCTGGTTTTTTTTTAGCTTCCATAGCGCTACTGTAGGCATCTCTACACAAATGATTTATTGCACACTTGTGACTGGCCACTCACAGAAGTCTGTGGGCCCTTTACATGAGATTGTCAACCTCCAGGACATCTCCTGCACTTTCTCCCATTTATCCCACTTTCAAAAAGATTGGAGATAAGCTGGGCTGAATCTACACATAGCAGTTTTACTGTTATCATACTGCAGTGATAAGTATTTTTGCACATGACACCAATGGGCACCAATAGTTATCACTGCAGTATGATAGTGGTAAAACTGCTAAGTGTAGATTCAGTCCTGGAATAAAATTTAAAAAGTGGGATATCACCAGTGTGTAAATGCCAGCATAGCGCTATAATTCAGCCACTAGATGGCACAGTTTCCTTGAAAATATAGAAAGCCCCCCAGTAAGGCTGCTGAGAAAGGGTGTTTTCATGTCATCTAAAGGAGCCCATCCTAATGGAAGCAGAAAGCCTCAGTAAGGCTGCAGGATTTTTCCATAATGTAGAGAAACTCTGGGTCCTGTGTTAATGCATGGCAGTGCTATAGTGGCTACAAATTTAGATCGATTCTTCCTGCAAGCATGAGGACAGGCATGGCAGCAAAGGGACTGCATTTGTCCAGCTGGAGGCCATTATTACTTGACACTGGGTGAGTGCCAGACTGCAAGCTGAGCTATATAAAGGATAGCAGTAGTAAATGTGATTTGCCAAAAGATGGCATTTAGAAAGAAGACAAATCATGGCACTGTGACATGTTGTTGTTGTTCTGTCGTTTAGTCGTGTCCGACTCTTCGTGACCCCATGGACCATAGCACGCCAGGCCTTCCTGTCCTGCGCTCTCTCCCGGAGCGTGCTCAAGTTCATATTCATTGCATCCGTGATGCTATCTAGCCATCTCATCCTCTGCTGTCCCCTTCTCCTTTTGCCTTCAGTCTTTCCCAGCATCAGGGTCTTTTCCAGGGAGTTTTCTCTTCGCATTAGGTGGCCAAAATATTGGAGCTTCAGCTTCATTATCTGTCCTTCCAATGAGCACTCAGGGTTGTTTTCCTTTAGAATGGACTGATTTGACCTCCTTGCAGTCCAGGGGACTCGTAAGAGTCTTCTCCAGCACCACAGTTCGAAAGCATCAATTCTTCAGCGCTCAGCCTTCCTTATAGTCCAGCTCTCACAGCCATACATTACTACTGGGAAAACCATAGCTTTGATTAGACGGACCTTTGTCGGCAAGGTGATGTCTCTGCTTCTTACTATGCTGTCTAGGTTGGCCATAGCTTTCCTCCCAAGGAGCAAGCGTCTTTTAATTTCATGGCTACAGTCACCGTCTGCGGTGATCTTGGAGCCCAAGAAAGTAAAATCTATCACTGCTTCCATTTCTTCCCCTTCTATATGCCAGGAAGTGATGGGGCCAGATGCCATGATCTTCGTTTTTTTAATGTTGAGTTTCAAACCAGCTTTTGCACTCTCCTCTTTCACCCTCAACAAGAGGCTCTTGAGATCCTCTTCGCTTTCTGCCATTAGGGTGGTATCGTCTGCATTTCGGAGGTTGTTGATAATTCTCCCAGCAATCTTAATTCCGACCTCTGATTCATCCAACCCGGCATTTCTCATGATGTACTCTGCATATAAGTTAAATAAGCAGGGTGACAATATGCAGCCTTGTCGTACTCCTTTCCCAATTTTGAACCAATCGGTTGTTCCATGTCTGGTTCTTACTGTTGCTTCTTGACCCTCGTACAGGTTTCTCAGGAGACAGGTAAGGTGGTCTGGTACTCCCATCACTTTAAGAATTTGCCACAGTTTGTTGTGATCCACACAATCAAAGGCTTTAGCGTAGTCAATGAAGCAGAAATAGACGTTTTTCTGGAATTCTCCTGCTTTCTCCATGATGCAGCGAATGTTGGCGATTTGATCTCTAGTTCCTCTGCCTCTTCTAAACCCAGCTTGTACTTCCGGTAGTTCTCGGTTCGCATACTGCTGAAGCCTAGCTTGTAGGATTTTGAGCATCACCTTGCTGGCATGTGAAATGAGCGCAATGGTGCGGTAGTTTGAACACTCTTTGGCGTTGCCCTTCTTTGGAATTGGAATGTAAACTGACCTTTTCCAGTCTTGTGGCCACTGTTGAGTGTTCCAGATTTGTTGGCATATTGAATGCAGCACTTTAACAGCATCATCTTTTAGGATTTTAAATAGCTCGGCTGGAATACTGTCATCTCCGCTAGCTTTGTTGTTACTAATGCTTCCTAAGGCCCACTTGACTTTACTCTCTAGGATGTCCGGCTCAAGTTCAGTGACCGCACTATCATGGCTATCAGAGACATTCAGATCTTTCCTGTATAGTCCTTCTGTGTATTCTTGCCACCTTTTCTTAATCTCATCTGCTTCTGTTAGGTCCCTGCCTTCTTTGTCCTTTATCATGCCCGTCTTTGCACAAAACGTTCCCTTGAGATCTCCAATTTTCTTGAAGAGATCTCTAGTCTTTCCCATTCTGTTGTTTTCCTCAATTTCTTTGCATTGTTCATTTAAGAAGGCCTTCTTGTCTCTCCTTGCTATTCTCTGGAACTCTGCATTCAGTTGGGTATATCTTCCCCTTTCTCCCTTGCTTTTCTCTTCCCTTCTTTCGTGAGCTACTTGTAAAGCCTCATCAGACAGCCACTTTGCTTTCTTGCATTTCTTTTTCTTTGGGATGGATTTCGTTGCTGCCTCCTGAACAATGTTACGGACCTCCGTCCATAGTTCCTCAGGCACTCTGTCTATCAGGTCTAATCCCTGAAATCTATTCCTCACCTCCACTGTGTATTCATCAGGGATATGATTTAGGTCATACCTGAACGGTTTAGTGGTTTTCCCGACGTTCTTCAATTTAAGCCGAAATTTTGCAAGAAGCAGCTCATGATCTGAGCCACAGTCAGCTCCAGGTCTTGTTTTGACTGACTGTATGGAGCTTCTCCATCTTTGGCTGCAAAGGACATAATCAATCTGATTTCGATATTGACCATCTGGATGATAAGAAGAGTTTGCCATCTGACTCACTCCTTATATAATGCAGGAAGTAGTTGAGGCCTCACTTCCTTTCCAGGAGGTGGCGCCTGTGGTGAGGGATCTAATCCTTATTAAACGGTGCAGTTCTACAGGAGGCCAGAGGAAAGCAGAGGGTTTCCTGAAAGAGAAGGTGAAGGGCACAGTCCTATGCATATTTACACTCAAAAAGTCCTACAGTTCCCAGCATGTTTCTTGGGGAACGCTGGGAGTTGTAGGGCTTTTTTCTGTCTAAATAATGTGTAGGATTGTTCCCTTAATATTTTATATACTGCTATTTTGTAGCTGGGGAGTAGGATAAAGCAAGTTAATTAGAGCAGTGTCTTTAGGTTGTTTATTTTAAAACCCTCCTCCAATCAGGTAGGGATATAAAGGTTCCCTGAGTGCACTCCACACTGCAGAATTTACAGACGTAGACATGCAACATAGTTCTGTCATGATGACATTGTTACATTCTGTCACCTGCATGATGTCCTCAAATTTCAGCCTCTTTTCACTTACCGTTTTCTTTCTGGAACCCCACCCCTGCTGTGGGGCATACATCCTCAGAATGTACTGATTTTACCATTGGGGTGTCTTTATGCCCCAAATACAACCAATGTCCTGGGGTGTAAAAATGCTCCATGGGGCTTTCCAAAGAAAACTGGTCTAGAAAAGCAGGCTTAAGTACTCTGAGTATCAGTAAGCTGGGGGCACCGCGTCCAAGTCTTTTACAGGAGTTGGCTGGTGTGCCAGTATCTAAAAAAACCTGTTCTGTACAACAGTCCTGCTTATTTCTTTGTGGTATGGCAACTGGCTGCTATAGATGGAAGGAACTAATCATCTTTGAATGTTGTAGGGAAGGGAATGTTCTTGTCCCCCTGTTTTGCATTCAGCTACCAACTGCATGATGAGGGTGATAGTTTGCATAGATATTATTTACTGGTTCCATGTGGAAAACATGATGAAAAGATCATTTTAACAAGGGCTGTAATTACTGTTTATATTTTTCCCAGTGATGAGGATCAGTTTGGTTGAAATATGTTTGGGACAGCGGCACTGTATACTTGTACAGCCTTTTTGATTTTGAAATCAGTGTTGCAACTATGTACGTGTGATATACTGTTGGACTGCTAATCTATTGTTTTAAACTTGGTACAAAATATTAGTTTTTATGTTAAAATTTTGTTATATATATATATTTATACACGTTATTTTCTTAAACCTATTTTGTTTTGTTATCAGTAAGTTGGCACAACCCATGAGATTTCATTGGGGGAACATTTTCCTCACCAGAGACAGGTTTTCTATGGGGTTCGAGAAACACCCTACACTACCAAAATATTAGTTTTTAATAATAATAAAGTTTGGCTAAAGTTTTACCTTACGATACTTTTCTAATATATATAACAATATGTTGAGACCATAGGGAGGGACCATAGCTCAGTGGTAGAGCACCTGCTTTGCATATGAAAGGTCCCCAATTTGGTCCCAGGCATCTCCAGGTAGGGCTAGGAAAGAATCCTGCCTGAAACCCTGGAAAGCTGCTGCCAGTCAGTGTCAATAATACTGGGCTAGATAGACCAATGGTCAGTATGAGACAGCATCCTATGTTCCTAATATTTCTAATATTTTTCAGTTTAAAACACACATTTTTTGACACCACAGCCACATTTGAGGTTGTGGGGCACTTTACCACCACAGTATACATTGAAAAATGGTGTAGTAAAATGCCCACAAAAAATATTTGTGTATATTTTTGTGTTTGGGATGAGGGCTTAAAGCAAAGAAGTAGACTATTTAGCTGCGGTCATTGTACAAACACTGGGTAAGAGCTTGTTTCTCATGCTTCCCTTTGTGTATTCAATCAACTTGTGGAGGGAAACAGGATCTGTGTATGGTCACTGGCCCTGGTCCCGAGCTCTGCATGTTGGGAAGAACAATAAACAGGGCTTACGGGCATCCAACTGCATGCACATAGGGCCTGTATGCATGACCAGAAACCATGGGCGCACCATGGTCCTTGATCAAGAGTACCCTGTAGGACCTGGAATACTTCTATTTCACCCACACGGAGGCAGCGAACGTTCAGTGGCTGGGGCAGGAACAGCCGATGCAATCCTGCACCTTCTGTGTGTTGATTAAATGCAAGGTGCAGGAGCATGTACATTTTTCACAGGGAAAATGAAACAACATATTGCATTTGAGCATTTCTTGTACAGCTCTGTGCATTAGTACACCTGTGGAGAAAGTCGAGCGCCTTGCTCAGTTTCTTCCTCGTGAGGAGGACAGTGTACCTTTAAATATTGGAATTCACTGAGAGTTCCAAACAGGAATAAGATATTAAGGGCGCAATCTTATACATGTTTAGACAGAGGCAAGGCCTACAACTCCCACCATTGCTGGCTGGGAGTTGTAGGCCTTTTCTGTCTAAACATGCATAGGAGGATATAGAAATGAAATGAAATAAATAAATAGGATTGTGCCCTAAGTGATTAATTTGTACATTTCAACAAATTTAAATAGGTTTGGGCAGGGGGAGAAGCAGGATCTGACCCATGGGAAAGGAATTGACAAGTGGCACATATCAAGAGCAACCTGTATCTGTATATACAGTAAGGTAGGAGTGCACAACCTGTTACCCCCCCCAAGAGTGCTCTGAACTCCCCTGCCACCAATTTCCCCTTCCCCAGCCAATCTTCCTGCTGCCTGTACTACCCACTCTCCCCCCAGAGATCCTCATATAAATTGCTCTTCCCTCACCACTGCTGCAGCGAGGAATGATCTGTATCGGATCACATGTGTGTGCATCTCTGTACATGTGTGTGCACATATATGTGGCTCCATGTGGACGAGACCCTGACCCAGCATCAAACAAGATCCTTGGGGGCTGAAAAGGTTATGTGCCCCCCCCCCCTTTTGTAAGGTTTAACCTATAAATGAAACTCTTGTTTAGGGAATGACTGTCTTTGCAAAAGTACATTACTCATTACTCAGAAAGCCTGCAGGACCTAGTAACCACCTTGGAGAGGCTTCTAGGGAGTTTGGCAGTCAATGTCTTCTGCTGTTTACATGGCGTATTATGATGAAAAAACAAAATAGGTCTTAATGTGGGTAAGCACAAGTACTTAATGGAAGTAAACAAGGGAAGCTGGCTCTTGCTACATGTTGCCTACAAAACCAATGCATAAAAGCTTGTTCCCTGCAGCATCTCTGCACTGCTAAATGGGTAGAAGAAATGTTAGGTGGCTTCATAATTCGAACCCTGTCCCAATCTAACCTGGATCTGTTTATCTCTCTTATCTGCTGAAGAGGATCTACACTGGAGCCCCTTTCACTTGTGTCGATATTTTCCCCTAGACACGGTATCCACAGTGTATATAACGTGATTGAGTGTTACTCACCAATGCCTAGTATTGAAATTGCGGGAGAAGTAGGAAGAGTTTGAAAGGTTGCATCTGTTTTCTCATGTGTGTTTATAGCATGAGCACATGCCACAAGCCAGAGTATACTGCTACAGTTGTAGAAGTGGGAAGTCATGGTGCTGTTTCAGGGTCACTATTGCTTTAATTCTGGTAATGGCATGCACACCTTTGCAGCTGTGGAGGAATGCAGGTTTAAAAATGAATTGTGGGGTTATTCATAGCTGTGCAGCTGTGTAGATGCACGGTGAAAATAGTTTTAAAAGCCCCCACTGATTTTCTGTCCACATATTCCATCAAAATACATGTGAAGAAAGGGAAGGAATAAGAAGAGAACAATTGTGGGATAGGAGAGAAGGTGGGGGGAAATGTTGCAAAACAGATTCTACAACTTTAAAACTGCTTCCACCCAGAAGTTATAATAGATTGGAACACACATGACTTGGTAGTGCATGGAAACTGCAATCAGTGAAAAATTATCTGCTGCTTTATGATCTTTTGTGTTGTATGATTTTAAAATTGTTTTTCATTTGTAATTGTAAGCTGCCTTGAGGCTGTTCACTGATAATACCCATGAAATACAAAAAACTAGGATGCAATCTAAGGAATGGTGCTTAGACTTTCAGACTTAAGTGTACGCATTGTATCTTTTGCATGCAATCCAGTGCACCATTTCACAGGAGCAAGTTACATTTTATATATCCTAATTAGCTCAACTGGACACAGTAGGATCTACTGCATAAATATACATAGGATTGCATCATAAGGCTGAAATTGTATATACAGCAGGGGCTAACTCCCATTGAACTCAATAGGACTTACTTCTGAGTAGACATGTAGAGGATTGCACTGTAAATCTACTCAATTCTAGGTACTGGGCTTATTATCTTGTGTCTAAGTTGAAGCCCCTTAGAATGATGACTATTCACAAAACTGAAAGGACCACCTAGCACACCTATTTTTGTTTGTCTGTTGCTCTCTTATCTTGCGACAGTATGTGCAAGCAAGAGTTTAATCAATTAGTATGATGGAATAGAAGAGGAAAATGTATTAAAACATTTTCTTTTTCTCCATCTGTTTGTTTTCACTTGCCTTTTTGTTTGGAATTTGCATCCAAAAACAAACAGAACTGGTGGGTGGAACTGCTATAAATTCTGCAAGCATCCAGGATCTAGGTAACAGTGTAGCCACAGTGTACATTCATTCACACAAGTTTTTAAATTTGTGTAAGGCTTGCTAACCACTTTGTGTCTCAACAGTGATTTCGTACAATGGAGGGCTGCAATTTTGCCACGTGTGCTACATTTAGAGCACACACATGTCATCTGTTGCTTTTGAAGCTGCAGGGTGAGAAAAGTTGCATCTACTGAAATTTTCTCCTATGGGTTGCCTACTTTCCATTTCCATTGCCCTCCTTTTTATCTGTGCACCATTTTTGTTTTATTTAAAGAAAAGGTAGAGATGCTTCCAAAAGCAACTCAGACTACTCTGAGAACACAATCCATTTGTGTGTTCTGATCACTAAGTCAAGATTAAAGCCGTAACCCATATGCCAACTTTCTTAAGGTTGAAGTGGAGATACCTTTACCCCAGATCTTGATGAGCTGGGAAGGAGAGACAACAGGAAGAACCTCTTTCCCCTTGTAAAAAGTAATCAAGTAATGTTAAAAAACCAAGACAGGAAAAATTAAACGTTGAAGGGGAAAGGAGTTGGGGGGAAAATAAGAGGTAGACATTAATGGCCCCTTAAACATTCAGGCTTCCTGAAAGCTTGTCCTAGCATTATGGTATGCAAAGGTATGGTAGGAAAGTGGGGGTACTCTTCTCCAAGAGACTGAGGAACCAATGGTCTTGAAACTGCCTATTCACCTAGAAGGAAACTGGCTAGGACACAATAAACAAGCAACATTTTTATTGTGTTTGATTTCTAATAAAATGCACTTGGCAGAAGCTTTTAAGTCCATGACTGTTTCTTCTTCACTTCTTCCCATTTTCTTTTTGACACCTCCCATTCCATTTTCTGACCTTATCTTACTCCCACAGCTACTTCTAGTACCTTGGCTGACTTCAGTCCTGCATGGTTGTTGTTTTAAGAACTTGCATCTCTGTGGTCTACAAACGTGTTTATCCATGTATACACAAGCATACTCTGCATGCCTAGGATATCGTTATTAGTTGGCATACCTAATCTGTTTTAAGTCATCTTTAAACTTCACTTTTGCTTAAGAAAATAAGTGTATAGTCCAGTAATCTTTGCAAGGATCCCAGCAATCAGAAGGCAGTGAGTGATCTACCAAAAAGCACCCAATAGACTATGATCTATGTTCTGCCCAACACTGCCTTTACATGTGTGGGAGGTACACCTCTTCTCTCATTGGTCTTAGAAGCTACCAATCAGACAGATTCAATTATTTTCTTGATCCTGGTCTAAACAGGTTAAATTAGCTTTCCCCAACCTGTTGCCCTCCAGATGTTGTTGGACTGCAAGTCCCATAACCCCTGGCCATTGGTCATGCTGGCTGGGCCTGATAGAGACTGTAGTCCAAAACATTTGGAAGCCACCAGGTTGAGGAAGGTTGGGCTAGATGTTATTTTTTGCATCCAGATGTGATGGGAGAAGCAACACATCGTAAGATGAAAACTAAGTGAAGCAGGTAACCAAAATGGAAACCTCATTTTTAATTAGGATGTGCATGTCAAAAGTCAAACTTTGATCATAAGTGGGCTGTGTTTGATAGCTAGTGAAGTATCAAGGAATAGTGCTTCTACACAACCAGAGGTGCAGGGGGAGCAAACTGTGCTAATGAGCCATAGACATACTGCTGGTTCGTTATTTATTAACACTAATTACTCAACTCAGTACTGATCAGAGAGTTTACACATCTCACACCAAAAAAATTCTATGTGACAACTAACCACAATACGTACATATTGTAGGAACAACAGCCATGGCCACAACAGTAAAGATATTTCATTGACCAATGTTCAAATTTACTAGAAAGCAAAAGTACACTAATCCTTCAGTAAAGTTTACAAACGTTTTTAAAAAGTGCGTAACATATGAAACAAAAAGAAAACATGACATCACTTCCTTAATAAAGAAAAACAAACATTAGGGCTTGGGGAAAACAACAAAAACTCATTGATTGGTGTCCACTTGATTGCCACAGCAATACTCATTTTTTGCTCCAACCTCGACAACGGAGAGGTGAGAAGACCTCAGTTCTAAAAACTAGAATAAATATATGCTTCATTTCAGGGACCAAGTATTTATCAACTTTCTGGGGGTTTTCTACTTTTCACCAGCCCCCAGTGCAACATTTCTCCTTTTAAATTGTACTGATAAGTTTACTCTTAAAACTTCAGCACTAATAAGAGATTTTTTTTTAAATTACAAAATTAAGTTCCTTAAAGGATGAGACAAAAGAAATTATTCTGTTTGAATCTTGGATTTCCAACCAACTACAAGCGAAGTGACCTAACTGTACTGAGAAAACACCAGACATGCCAGACTATACGTTAGTTACATTGTATGTTCATCTTGTGATAGAATGCTGATGAACAACTAGGTTAGCAATTTCATCAGTTTAGCAGTTGACTTTAGAATCTATCGAATGCACACCACCACACTATGCAAAAAGAAAAAGATGAAAACAAGAACCCTAGCCCTTTCAAAACAAGTGGTAGAAAAAATTCACAGTCACAGAAGTTGCCTTCATAAGCATTTTGAGAAGGGGCAGTGTGGAGCATCTAAATTGTACAATATAAAACATTGTAAGTAATAGAGCTGAAAAACACAGAAGCAGAGTTCTTAAAAAAAACAACAACAGTGCTTCCTTTACAGGTGATTTTAATAGGTGAACACTCTAGCCAGACAACCTCTGAAGATCACTGAAACCACTGTCATACAATGCAGTTCAAGCCTCTGGTGAGTTGAAGGCCATTTGCTACAAGATCTAGTTTGCTCTACCTCTTATGGGCATTTCATCAGGTGGCCATTTGTGATGAGATCCATCTGTTGAGAGAGTCTCGAGATCAGCAACAAAGTCTCAACCATTGCTAACAGAGGTAGAGAAAGTTCCGTCTGTGGCTACCACCTGCTTTCCCCTTTTTAGGACTGGGTTGTGCAGGTTCGAGTAACGAGACCCATCCATTTTTTATTTTTTTTGTTCAGTCAGCTTGCTCACAAGATACAAGTTTTTTCCAGCAGGCTCTTGAAGTTGGAAAACATCCCACAGTTGCTGCTGTCAGTCAGAGTGGGACGTCAGCTTTCTTGTTTTGCTGCTTCCCCCTGGGGTTCCCCAGTTTGTTCGGTGGGATTTCTCTGTGCATCTCCTTCCCCTTCTGCAAGAAACAACGAAGATAAGCTGTAGTGAAAGAGTGTCCACATTGATCCAATTGAGATTTGCAAATTTCATTGCTTCAAAGGCCAGCAGATAAGAGGATTTAGTTTGGCCTTAGGCAAATCACGAACTCCCACACATTAGCCCAAATTACTGAGCTGTTGTTGGGAGGACAATGAGATATAAACTGCAAAGGTACTCTGCTCAGTGAAATAGTGTAGAAATGATCCAGAAGACCCCAGATGTGCCCCATTATGTTGGCAATGCCTGGGTGGCAAGGAACTAAGTCATCCCCCCTCTACCTTATCCCATGTGTCTTTTTGGATCTCATTGTCCTCACAACCACCCTGGATGGAAATGTTACTGGCAGCAGCTTGGGAAGAAGTCACACAGAAGTGATTCCTATGCTACTGCCATAATATATGAATTGCCTTTTAGAATAGACAGATAGATGTGGAATCCTTTGGCAGTGGAAGCAGGAGGAAGGAAGTTCAACAGTCTTCGTGATCAACAGGGAATGGTTATGGTATAAAAACAGCTGTGCATAGTAATTACATAATTTACAGGAAGTAAACATATTCCTCTTTTGAGGCGGGGGGGGGAGAGAGAGAGAGAGAGAGAATGGTGATACGTAAACATACTTTTACTCATTCCACAGTTTAGCTCACATTGAGCTGTATATCCAGGCCCATCTCCAGGTATTTTGATGTTTCAGGGTACAGCAGCCACTGCTGCCCCCCTCCTCCTCCTCTTCCCCCCCTCCCACTGCAGCCACCACCCTCCTCCTCTCTTCCCCCTATACTGTAGCAGCTGCCCTCCTCCTCTTCCCTCCCTCCTCCGGCCTTAGCCTCAGCCACACTCCTTCTCTTTCCCCCATCTCCACCTCAGTGCCTCACTTTGAGGGGTCCTTCTGCTTGACTCTGGGTAAGGTAGCCTTGGAGATCATCTGTGCCATAGCAGCACAGGTGATCTTCAAGGCGACCTCATCCAGAAAGCCTTGTCCACTTTGAGGAAGGCTGTCTCAGAGCAAAACATTTGGGCTGGATGAGCTCTCTGGAGAGCTGTGCCAGCCACTTTTCTGCTGAGGCATTTGCTGGAGCAGGGAAGCAGCCAATGGGGCTTCACAGAGAGGCAATGGGGAGGAGCCAAAGCACTGCTACAGTGCCCCCAGACTTTGCTGATCCACTTTGAGATGGCCCTATGTTTTGCTACACTTGATGTTATTGAAAAGCACTGCATTTTTATTTATTTATTTTATTTACAATATTTATATACCGCTCCACATCAAAGATTTCAGAGCAGTGAACAGCACGATAAAAGAATAAAATCCCATAATTAAAACAATTAAAACATTTTAAAAGAACGGATGGACATAATAAACCACAGCTGGTCACTCAGGGAAAGCCTCTTGGAATGACGACGTTGTCAGGAGGCATCAAAAGCAACACAAGGTTGGCCCCTGCCTGACCTCCAAAGGCAGGGAATTCCACAGGAAGGGGGCCACCATGCTGAAGGCTCTCTTCCTGGTGGACTCCAGCTGGGCCATAGGTCCATGTGGAACCACCAGGAGCAAGCTCTCTGATAACCTCAGTGACTGGGCAGGTTGGTAAAGAAGAAGGCGCCCTCTCAGATATCCTGGTCTCAAAGCCTTGTTTAGGGCTTTGTACATGAGTACTAATACCTTAAACCTGGCCCGGTAGCGACAGCCAGTGCAGTTTTCTCAGCAGAGGAGTTACACGCTGAAAAGGGGCAGCTCCCGAAAACAGCCAAGCTGCTGCATTCTGCACTAGCTCCAGCTTCTGGACCAGCCTCAAGGGCAGCCCCACATAGAGCGTGTTGCTGTAATCCAGTCTTGAGGTTACTAATTTATGTACCACTTTGAGGAGATGCACATGTTCTGTGGTCTTATACTTCTCAAGGCCCATTCACACATGCAAGACATGTTGGAGTCTTCAAAAGCCTGTGTCACCTAGCCTATTGTTCTGCTAGAATTACTGTAAAATATGGAAGAATTGAATGAGAACAACAACCCACTTCCACGCACAAGCTTCTCTCAGTACCATTCTGAAGAATGAAGAAGTTATAAGACAAATGGAACTCAAGAAAATTTGCCATAAGGAGGGAAAACACCCTTTTGTCCTCAAGAGTCCATCCACTCTGCAGGTACTCATTGGTGGATCTCTCTGGAAGCTGCTTCCAGAGAGTGGCTTCCAGAAGGCATAGGTGATTATAACCACCTCCCAAACAGTCTCTCTTAAACCAAGAAATCCCAGGCTTAAGTGGAGCTGTCACAGCAGTGGCTGCTGGGCATCACTTGTACCAGCTCTATATAGATACTGTTACTCTTTCACACACACTTTCACTACACAAACCTTCACAATCACACACACACAACACAAGGATTTGGCAGATGGACAGAAGGATATTCTCTTCTATTCCCTTCTGCTGCTCCTTAACATTTTGCTGTCCAGTCAGCCTCCCCACCTCTAGCAGCTGACTGGACTGGCAACTTCATGTCGCTTCCAACACTGGTAATGGGATAGCATCCTCTACCACACCTGAGGGCGGCAGGCTAGCTTAAGTGGGTGAAGGACCATGGCTCAGCGGTAGAGCACCCGCCTTGCATGCAGAAGGTCCCAGGTTCGATCCCTGGCATCTCCAAGTAGGGCTGGAGAAACTCCGGCCTGAAACCCTGTGTTGACAATCCTGGGCGAAGATGGACCCGTACTCTGACTCAGTATAAGGCAGCTTCCATGTTCCTGTGTTGAGAACAGGCTGCATGGCATACACAGTTCTGTTCTCCAACAACTTGCTGTTTCTCGCCATCCCGCTCCTGCGGCATCCACCACCTGAGTAAATCCACCGCCATTTACTCTGCTTAGTGGTAGGTCTGGTCCTGCCCTTCAGGCATATGGAGAGTACAGTCTCTTCCCTACCTTTGCTCTTCCTCTCTGTGGTACCTAAGAGTATGCAAACCATTCAGAGGCACAAAGGGCAAGAGGGGGCGGGGGAGAAGATTGTCCTTCTCATCTGGAGAGCCCCATCTACATGGAGCCAGTGGGCAGACAGAGATGATTGCTGTGCCTACCACTGCTCTAAGGCCACTCTGCTTCAGGATCTCCTGGGGCTTTACAGCAGATGGTCCATATGCCTGATAACGCTGCCGAGCTTATTAAGCAGATGGGCCTATTTATGATTATTTATTTGAAGGATTCATATTCAACTTCCTTGGCCAAAAAGGCTCCCAGAGCGGCAGCTTATTTATCATTAATTAAACAAGACAGTTCTTGCCTGCAGGCGTACAATCACAAGGAGCCTTCAAGACGGAGGGCTTTCAGCAGGGCTAGTGCAATGGCCAAACACTCCCTCTCATCTCTCTCTGTACAGCCTGCTGGAATGGCTGGCTGGGACTGGTGCCAGTTGCAGGAGGAGGAGCCTCCATGAAGAACATCTCCAGCAGGGCTGGTGGAACAGCCCTGCTCCTCCCTCTCCACCCTCTCTTCTCCCTCCATACAGCCTGCTGGAATGGCTGCTGGATGGTCCTCACGACTGCTATGAAACCGGTTCATATCAGGGAGTTCATGTCCCCTATAGAGAGATATTGGGGTACTGTATTCATATCAGATGGGAAGAGTTTTATCAGTTGGAGTCCTTGAAGCAGGGATGCTGTTAGGCACTTAAAAGATTCAGGACCCAAGCCTGTAGGACAAATATCTATGCAAAATCTGCAAAAGCCCATTTATATCTAGATATGCAAATTTAAAAATAATTTCTAGGATCTATTTAAAATTCTCAGGAGGCAAGTCCAGACAATTAATTTCTCATCTAAATAATCTCAAATAAAATAAATTATTTGATTAATTTGCACCCTGACCCAGATCATCCCAAACAAATG
Source organism: Heloderma suspectum (assembly GCF_057233095.1). Lineage (NCBI taxonomy): Eukaryota > Metazoa > Chordata > Lepidosauria > Squamata > Helodermatidae > Heloderma > Heloderma suspectum. The sequence goes on from NC_139461.1 coordinate 52,517,146, forward strand.
GAAGAAGTTTTTCTAAGCTTAATTGCCATGCAAGGGAAGATTGGGGTATGTGGCAGCATGTGGGAAGGGGAGAGTTTACCCTGCATGGCAATTAAGCTGAGAAAAAAAAATGCACCAAAGGACACTCAGGACTCTGTGGAATAGATCTGGGACCCTGAGAAATAGATTTGGAACCAGGACCTCATGGGCCCAGGCCTAGCAATGCCCCTGCCTTGAAGTACATTAAATGATAGAGAATATTTGCTCTAATTCAGGCTTGTATAAGTTGTGATCTGCCATGTCAACCAAAACTCACCAGCCACATAACAGCCCCCACCTGACTCACCTCCAAGGCTGCAAAAACAGGGGACCTGTCAAATACCAGGTGTGTGGATCACAAATTGTGCTGGCCTGCACTAATTCAAAGAAGCAGAGATGATTTAATTTTTTTTAATACAGCAGCATATTCCATGAATTTGCCCATCACTGATCTATGAATACACCAGACAACAGTACGTAAGCACACACATAAAGTAATCAGGTAAAGAGATAAATGGACAACATCAAAGGTCAAAACACTGTTTCCATGAATGATGCCCCCCTCCCACTAATGATATTTAATATTACTGTTTTTCTATAACTGTTACAAAGTTGAATACGTACCAGTTTTGTTTATATCAAGTTCTGATAACTTCAGGGATAATTCACTAGAATTCCCACTTGTGGAGGACACGAGGATATCATGAAGGGCATTCCTTCTCCCAGTTCTTCCAGAAGCAATGAAATCTGCATATGTAGATTCCACATCAGTCATTGCTAACAAGTATCCACATAGCAGTACCTAAGAAAAACCAAATGAAAACAAGATCTGTTGACTGGATATTAGAAAGGCATGCAGTAAGGAGACAAATATTGAAACCACCAAATGCCTCTTGATTTGCACAACTGACAAGGAATTGCACACCTGATGTCATGGAAGGCCTAGAAGGCACACCAGTCTGGAAGCCAGACAAGAACTTTATTGTCTTTTCTGAACAAGAACAGAACAGTAAGAGGAAACTCCTGACTCCAGTCAGATAGAATTATGTCCACAATGCTCTGACCTCAGAAGGGGAAGTTGGAAATTCGTCCCCAGACCTCGCCCCCTCACAGAGAACTGCACCGGCTGCCTCTCCAAGGTTGGAAAAATGACCTTGGAGGAGGAGGTAATTCTGGTGGGCAGGGAGGGGAGCAGACCAGAGAGGCTAGGATACAAGATCTCCTGAGCCTCCTCCAGCCTCCTTCCATTCCCCTTCGAAGCACGCTCACTAGTGAAAATCACCAAACACGGAGAATGGGAAGGGGAGGTGAAAATTGCCTCTGCCACTCCTCCCTCACTGCTAGGTTCAGCCCAGCAGGGCATAGGAATCTTGGAAGCCTCCGAGTTTGAAGGCTTCTGAGCAGTGAGGGTGCAATTGAAAGGACTGCACCCTAAACTATGTAATGTCACTAGCCACACACCTTATGAACTAAGGGTGCTTTCAAACAAGGCTTTTATAGTGCCTGCCTCATTCACAGAATTTTATGGGGAGTTCAGACAGTGTTGTCTTCCACTAATACCCCCCCAGTATATTTCCACCATTTCTTCCATCTTTTTTCTTATTGTGGAAAATGCTTTCTAACTGGTAGTGGTAGGAACCCTCATCTGGGTGCACCCTAAGTAATTTTGGAAATCTAACATAAAAGACACACAAACATGCTGACTGTGTTTAATGTCATTGCTGCGTTTGCAAAAGATTATATGGGGGGAAATTTAGGTGGGAGCTAGCCTTCAACATTCTAGCTCAGAACAAAGTAATTTGCAACATATGGTCTTTCCACATGCCTACCCATTATAGCAAATAAAACTGTACAAACAGGAAGGCAAGGCAGTTTACTTAAAGGATGCCGGTCATACATCCACATTACTGCATTAACCTAGCATGTAAGCATCTTCTGCCATCCTTGCCCATGCTGGCCAATCTGTTGTCACCATCTAGGGCAGGAGAGGGCACCTTATGGATCACACAGGTTGCCCATCTGAACTGTGGAGGCTGGGGCTCCCTCCATGGACCCTGCCCACTCCCTTCCCTTCCCTTCCCTTCCCCTCCCCTCCTGTCTCTGGCAGGCTTTTATTAAGCAAGTTCAACCACCAAGGTGCCACCACTGAGAAGGCTCACATCTGATCTTCACACGGTTCACCTGACTGGCGAGAAATAGGAGAAGCAGGGTCTAACCCTGTAAATTACAGTGAGTGTCAGTGTATCTTTCTGGGAGGCAGAAGCCTTATGGCACTTGAGAGAGTCACAGGACTTTAAACTGTGCTCAGAAGTAAACAGGCAGCACCAGTCTAATGTGCTTTTGTTGACACAGGGTGATTTGAGATGGGGCTTTTATTGTGCCATCATGCTGCCTCATTTACAGAATTTTACAGGAGTCCTAGATGTTGTCATCTTTCACTTGTAACCCTCCTGTGATGAGTCTTCCCCAACCTGGTGTTTTCCAACCACCTCTTTGGTCTTTTTTCTTAATCTCTTAAGAAAAAAAAGACGGAATAGCTGCACAATGCCATCAGGAAGCACCGCATTCACACATGGACAGTTGGAACATTATGTACTAACTGTAGTTTCTAAACCATTTTTAAGCACTGCTCCACATAGAATGAGAATCTCATTCTTGGCTGAATGAGATCTGAAATGGAGGTTCAATTCTCTCACCATCCAGCTCTCTTTGTGTCCATGTCTATTCGGCTTTCAATGGAAGCAGTGGCACTCTCTGGAGAGAATCCTGCTCTTGACAAGGTTTGGTCCATTTTTAGCCTCTTGACGTAGGTGTGTGTGTGTGTGTGTGTGTGTGTGTCTGTCCGCCCATCCCCCCAGTCCTCCTTTCCTTCACTCTAAGCACAGCCAAGAGACAAAGAGCTAAACAAGCCTTCCTGGAGCCAACCAAACAGTTATTTGAGAAGCAGGCAGGAGGGGATTAGGTACAACATTTTATCTGGGTTAAATATAGCCATGTTGAATGTCTCTGAGCAAACTATCCACACAGCAGTTTGGACTGACTGAACGTTTGAGAATGGCATGTGACAGGGACATCAGCCCAAACACTGACACACTACCTTGAATGCTGCAAACAGCATCTAAAATGGAGCTCATGAGTGTATTAAATCCCCACCCTCGCAGCCCCCAAAAGAAATGTCCAGAGACAGAGAATAGACTGTCTCTAGCCCCTACAATATACAACTGGCAGACATCATTCTAGGACTGAATTTTACAGTCTTTCTCATGGGCTACAAAATTTAGGTGCCAGCGCAGGCCAAAAATCACCATATTTGGAAGGACTTAACCTTAGAAACAGAACAATGAGTCTTTTCTCTCCCTCTCCCTCCCTCTTTCCTTCTTGGTCCTGTCTGTAGCTCTTTCTTTGGCAGCTCAGACGCCACGGTCTTCTTCCTCCTCTGTGCTCTGGGCCTGGATGCAGTGTTGTTCCAAGGCACAAAACACCAGGAGGAAGGACATAGTAGACCTTGGGAGGCTTTCCTCCTGGTATGATACATGTCCAGACCCAGAACAGTTTCAGGTCTAGGGTGGCCACTTAACCATCACCAAAGAAGAGGAAATGCATTGCCAAATAACAAGGACAAATGACAACACTGATTTGCATTAAATTTATCTATGCTAATTCATATGTATGGATGCAAATGTATACATAATTACTATATTTTAAACAGAAACACAACACATCTCACCAAAGTAGGGAAGAATGTGACCAGGTGACCTGTGTTCCTGCTCAGCCTGCTGTCCAGGTGCTAACTGTAGATACGCAACGTCAAGGCCCCTGCGCTCCTGTCTTACGGGTTTTTATCTTTAAACCAGATTTGGCCTAGCCAACTCCCTCAAACAGACCACATCTTTAAACAAAGGACACTCCACTATGAGGACTGTCTCCTGTAAAGTAGGACACATGGCCACCCCAAGTACTAATAGCCAAGAAAAATCACTTTTGAATTGCAAAAGCAGGTTGGATTATGGGAAAGGTGCCAAGCAAAAGTGGGGGGAATGGAATATCTCTGCATGTAATTCTCTCCACATGCATAATGGGTATGGATACAGATTCAGAAACAATTATTATAATTTAAATAGAAACAACATATTTCAAACACAATATATCTCACTTTATCGAAGTGAGGGAAGACAATGGTGGCTGAGCTACTGAAGAAAGAGGTCTGCAAGTTCTGCTGTCACTGCCACCATAGCCAAAAGCAAATAAGCAAAACAACAACATCAACAACAAAACCCAGAAAAGAAAATAACACTTACCACCCTTTTTCTAAGATAAGCCATCCCCTGAATTTTGCTTCCCTCCCATCTAGGAGCAGAATTTGCGCCCCGCACTCCCTACAAGGATCACCCCAAACAGTAATTTTGGCAATCTTCGTCCCATCCCTTCCTCATACCTATTGCACCATTTAATTCTGACTCCCTAAAAATCCTTCTTGAAGGAAGGAAGTAGCATACTGTCCTTTGCTGAAAGGTAGATGATGGGGGGAAGAGGGCTGTGACCTGTCTCCCTGATATCCACCTCCATTGTCACCTGGGTGCTTCTCCTTAGAGCTTGCTAGGAAGCCGGGTGGGCACAGAAGGAGATGAATGAAGCACTACTCTGGCTCCTTTAAAATGTCATCTCTTCTACCGATCCAAGAGAGAATTGCTCTTGCCATTAGGATAAATCAGTATCTATATGGAGCATGATATGTGGGAATGCTTGGACATGGTTGTACTAGTCTAGACAAAATGTAACCACATGAATAGAAAACTCCAAAAGTAAGAGAGAGAGAAAGAGGAAAACAAACAAAGGGGGACTGAACTGGTGTGGTTGCAGTTCTCTTAGAACATGTTGGGAAGTGCTCACACCAACTGTTATCATGTGGAGCTCCGCGGACTAGCTGTACAATATGCTACATGAACTGGGAAATAGTATGTAGCCAGTTGTCTGGCTCCCAGCACATGTAACGTGCCTGGATGTAAGTAGCAGGAGAAGGTGCCCTCTTAGGGTGGCCACTTAAGCATCACCAAAACAAGAGGATAAAAGAGGACTCAGATTTCCATAGAAGCTCATATAGTATGTATAAATATAAATTTGGAAATATTTACTACAATTTAAATAGAAATACAATAGATCTCACCATAGCAGGGAAGACTGTGACTAGGTAACCTGTGGGCCTGCTCAGTCTCTTGTCCAGGTGCTAACAGCTGATGGGCAACTTCAAGGCCCCTGATCTCCCTTCTTATGACTCTTTATCTTTAAATTGGATATGAACCAGACAGTCCTTCAAATAGAGGACACCTTCAAATAGAGGACTCTCTGTAAAGTAGGACACATGGCTACTTTATGCCCTCTGGCCCACTCAGCCTACTGGCTGAGGCATTGAGTCTCATCTGGAGAGAGGATGAGATTGAGTGGCATCCTTAAGCTGCCAGATATCTACAATACATTTGTGACAGGCCATACATCTATTGTAGAGAATTTGGCAGGGAAAGGAAATAACAGGTGCAAGGTGGCAGAGAGGTAGCAACAGAAGGTTGGTGTGTGTGTGTGGCAGGGGGGGGGGGAGGGAAAGATGAGGGAGTGGGAAGATTTTCCAAGGATTGAATAAGAGGCTTGTATCTCACTGGAAGGCAGATACAAAAGCAATTGAGCAATTATTATTAAGTTCTATCACTAAAAGGGAAAAGGTTTCGCAAATAAACGCGATGCAGGTCAAACAATAATGGGTTGATGCAGTAAGAACAAGGGATTCATTTTAGATTGTCAGACAAGATATTTCCTGCATCAACATTTCACACTTTGATCCCTTATATGTAAAGATTTATCATTTCATATTTGCCCATTGATGAAGTCATGTTTGTCTGATCCCTTTATCCACAGCTGATTTCCAAGACTAAGTGCAAAGCCACTGCGTAATTGGGCAAATGACCAGCTGCAGCGAGCCACTCCTCAAAAACAAATAACAACTGGGCTCTTGATGCTAATTTAGCATCAATCCAAAGTTACACACTAATTATTCCCTGCCAGGCTGCCGACTTATAGCAATCTGTTAATGCAGAAGCTCATTAAAAGGCCTGTTCTTGCACCCCACAGAAAATTGCATCTTGCTCTGCTGATCGCAATGGGTTTGCCAGGCAACTGACAATGAACACACTATCACCCATTGGTCAATTAAAATATTCTTGGCTTTTTCATGCTAGCTGCAAATTAAACTCCCTCATAACTCCACACACATATACGCTAGATTTGGGCAATGCTTGAGACTGCATGCTTTGTAGACATTTCAGCTACCTGCCCAAAGGGGCTGGGATGGAAGAAAGAAAGGTTAGAGTGGACTTCCATAACTAAAAGGCAAGTAGTTACTTCAGGTTAATTCTACCCAAATAATGTGTATAATATAGTGGCTAAACAGCAGGAGTTCCTGTTTCGAGTCTTGCATTGGCCATGAATTTGGCTAGTGAACAGTTCGTGTGGGGTACTCCTATACCACATTGTTTCAGGTTTTTTCTACTCATACTTCAAGAAATATCAAGGTAAGAGTTTAGGAAGCTCCATGTGGGTGACTGACCAGTCTCCAAAGTATGTCTTAGTGCCTGAAGAAGGCACCAGGAACTAAATTCTCTTCCCCACATTCTCCATTTTCTCTAGAGCAGCCTTCCCCAACTTGGTGCCCTCCGTGGGTTTGGACTACAAGTCTTATCACCCCAAATCATTGACCATGCTGGCTGGGGCTGATGGGAGTTGAAATTCAAAACATCTGGAGGGTACTTACATGAGGGAGGGCTGCTCTAGAGAAAGGGGATCAAAGATCCCATATAATGAAATTTTATCTGGAATGCCTAAACTGTAAAACCCTTTCCCCCCCTAAGAAAAAGAAACCATTAACAATAAGTTTATCTCTCTGGCTTTTTAAAAAGCCCCGTCCATTAGACTGTACACATGTTAATTATGCAAGTGAAGTATAACAAAAAGATAGAAGGCCTTTATAAATGCATGGGATGTTCAATATTTGGTATTTTTTTTTTAAAGGATATGCAGTATTGTTGGCGGGTCCACTGGAAGAGGCACATCAAATTCCCCTTGTTCCATTGCTTCCACAAGAACATAAGAAGAGCCATGCTGGATCAGACCAAAGGTCCATCTAGTCCAGCATTCTGTTCACACAGTGGCCAAGCAGGGCATTAGTGCGACAGCACCCTCCCACCCACGTTCCCCAGCAACTGGTGTACACAGGCTCACTGCCTCTGGTACTGGAGGTAGCACATAGCCATCAGGACTAGTAACCACTGAAAGTCTTTTCCTTCAGGAATTTGTCCAACCCCCTTTTAAAGCCATCCAAACTGGTGGTATGTGCCATCCTGTGGTATGTAGAGCATGTGACCACAAACTCTTGCTGAAACTTAAATTTACTGCTCAAAAGGTGTCACGTTACATCACTGACAGTCCACACAAAACAAAATACACACTGCCAAGCCAGGGAACCGCTACAACAAAGTTCCTTCCAGCAAAGTCTCTCTAAAGTTGTGCCTCTTGGCTTGTAGGCAGATAAGCTCCTCTGTTCTCACCGTCTTCCAAGTCTGTGGGGGAAATTACCTCTGAAGACAAGACTTCTTTTGCCTTGCCCTCCCCCTGGAGTTGTTCCTCGAGACAGGCTTTTCTAACCCCACTCTCACACCTACACTGAGGATGCAGATAAGCAGTTTCCCCAGGATAAGGGCTCAGGCTGCTTACGACTTTCACCCAATAATTCATCCGCTCTGGAGCTGAGTCAGCTCTTTGGCCAGGTTTCCCATCACCTGCAGCCTTCGGCTCTGTTTCTTCCTGCCCAGTCAGTGTATGTTTCTTCACCCCTCTCTCTTTTCCATCTTTACAGCCCCTGCACTTATTCCTCTTCCCAAAGCACTAACAGCTGCAGGACTTAGGCTAGGGGTTGAAACGTTTCTTTCATCTGGTCTTTGTCCCCTCCCTCGGCTTGCCTACAGTCCTTGTCCTCCACGTGGTTTTTTTTCTCCCTCCTCCAAATCCTCTGTGTCTTGTCGGCCTTCAGTCAATGTTTGTCTCTGACTTGCTTCCTCCATCTTCTCCCTGTCCTCCTCTCTGCCTGAATGCTGCCTCAATAAGTATGCTCTCCTGGTGCAGCCCCACCCCCCAGGACTCTAGCCAGCGGAGCAGCGGGTCCCTGCTACTTCTGGGACATGCTGCATGGTAGCAACAACTGTTTGCCTGGCCTCCCCCACTTGCTGCCACTCCCAAACAGCCTGTCGGCTGTTCCCCTCGCTGCTTTGGCTGAGAGGTGTGTGGCCTTGGGAGTGAAACAGCTGCAGTGGGGTCTCCTTGTGCAGGGTATGCCTTGGCCCGCTCCAATAAGTCATTACAAGTATCTTCACCATCTTGGGGCTACACTCCAACAACCACTGTCCTGGAAGAAAGCCAATCAAACACAGCAGGACTTACATCTGAGTAGATATGTATAGGATTGTGCCGTGAATCACACTTGTATGCTCAGCTCACTTCTGCCATTTCAATCCACACTACATGCTTTGAAATTTGAATGACTTGAGGGCCCAACCTATCTGCACTGGAATAAATGACCTTAGAACCAAACCAAAACGTGCAGTCATTTTTTTATTTTATTTTTTTGCACTCCTGGTCTGTGGAAAGATTGTGGCTGCATTTGGACATGGAGGTACGACTGGCACCAACATTATATCCTTTTTTCACCAGGTCAAACCCCTTTTTGTTTACCTAGGCATTTTAATTGGTTTATTAAAGTTGATACAAGCTGTCTATTTTATGCTATTTCCAGCCTTTTATTGCTGTAGTTCCAACCTTTCCCAGCCTGGTGCCCTCCAGACGTTTTGGTAGGGATGGTGGAGAAATCTGCCACGGACTCCAATGAGGCCGGATTCTTAGGAATCTGGCTCCCTGGAGTCCATGGCGGAACGGACTACACCCCCCCAAATCCCACTGGGACGGACCCTACCTGGTGGTGGTGGCTGCTCCAGGTCATTGTCTCTATCCGCCGCCGGGCTGCGGAACGTAATGGCGGCCGGTGTAGTGGCCGCCATTTGCGTCCCTGCCCATGGCCATGGTTGGCTATGTAAATATTTACATAGCCTATCATGGCAAAGAGCAGGGACACAAATGGCAGCTGCTACGCCATTTGCATCCCCGCTCTTTCCGTGACAGGCTACGTAAATATATACGTAGCCCATCATGGCTAACGCAGAGATGCAAATGGCGTAGCGGCCGCCACTTGCATCCCTGTGTTAGCGGTGATAGGCTACATATATATTTATGTAGCCTATCACGGAAACAGCAGGGCCGCAAATGGCGTAACAGCTGCCATTTGCGTCACTGCTCTTTGCTGTGATAGGCTACGTAAATATATACATAGCCTATCACGGCCTAATGTAGGGGTGCAAATGGCGGCCACAGCAGCCCCGCAGCAGACAGCAGTCCAGCTGTAGATGGGCCCGGCCGAAGGCTCCACGGACTCACCATGGAGAGGACTGGCTGGGCAGGATTCTGGGGGGAGGGTCAGATCGTCTCCCCACACAGTGGACGCCGCCATCCAGAACGGTCAGTGGGGTTCATACACCCCTACGTTTTGGACTTTGACTCTTATCACCTCTAACCAGCATGGCCAATGGTCAGGAATTTTAGGAGCTGTAGTCCAAAACATTTGGAGGGCACCAGGTTGGAGAAGGCTGCTATAGTTGATACTTTTATTGTTTTTATTGTATATTAGGACTTTAAGATCATATTTTGTATATAGCCCTGGTATCGTTAGATGAAAGCCAGTATACATTTTAAAACAATAAATAAATGACGCTAAACCACAATTTTGCAATACAAGAATGAGCCACAATGAGCCTTGAGCTTGTGCACTCCTCACCAGCACACCTCCGAGGAGATCATTTCTGCTTCCAGTTTAGATTAATAGTTTAGTGGGTCATACAAGCTGTGATTAATTTTAACTATGGTTTGTTGAAACAGCCAGGTTCAAGCCATGGGTTATGAAGGTGGTGTGTTTCAATAAACCATAGTTATGATTAACCAGTTTGCTTGGGCTCGGATATTATGGCAAGCTATTATGGCTATAAACACAGAGCAAACATTTCCAAACTCCTTTCAGACACACCAGAGAAGGAATGCAGAGCACGCAGGCCCTAGGACTCACTGTGGCTTGTTTTTGGAACACTGAACCATGTTGGAACAAGGCCTACAGTGAAATCTTGACAAAGTTCTACTGAGTTCAGCAAAACCAGGATTGTACTTTACAATAAGTAAAATGGGAGAGGGGCATGGGGGGGGGGAACTACCTTTGGTTAGAAATGTAGTTTCTTGTGTGCTGTCATCATCAGTTTATTTGCATGCCGCCTTTCCATGGTAAAGCCATGGTCAAAGTGGCTTACAGCAATATCAGAAAAAATGAAATAATAAAATACAACATTTCCAGGTAATTCCTTAGCAATTACAAGTCCTAATAAAAATTAAATAGTCATACAAATAGGCTAATCATCTCATAATAAATATACACTAAGATTAAACAATCCAATCATAATTCATACTAAGGCCTAACAAATTAATAATCTAAATAGCTGGGAAAATAATACCTCTCATCTAAAGCTAAATGTTACCCTAGCCACAAAACCTAAACAAGGCCCCACCCAAATAGTCTCTAGGCAGCTTCAGCAGCAGGAGCGAGTCACGGCCTCGTCCTCCCAGGCTACGTAAGAAATGAGTCAGAGACTTGTAGGACTCACATGGTTCTTCAAAATACGGCCAAATTTCATCTCAAGGGTTGTGAAAGGTTTAATTAAAGAGAAATGAAACAGCGTTTGAAAAGACTAGAAAAGGGGAGCCATTACTGTGAAAATTCTTAATAACAAAGCTGATCACTTCACCCTTGAGTTCAAGAGTTACCCCAAGTGCTGCTGTTACATTCACAATTCTTTTCATCTCCCTGTGTATGACACCTGGTTTAGAGTGTTTCTGCAATACTATTTCTGGTATAAAGTATTTCTGTAATACAGTAATTCACCTTGTGCTCTTGGGATGTGACAGGCTATATATACCCATTTAATGTTGGCAGTTATAGCACTGATGGCAAACTATCAGATGCGTTTACATGATCAAGCACTACAGAAGCTATTAGCAATAGATAGAAATTACTGTGGTGTGTGAAAGAATGTCTAAATAGCACCACAAACCCAACAATTTCCAATGAGATAATACTACTAGTATTATCTTGTGTAAAGGAGCTTGGCCACAGACCAGTGCCATTTCTGATAGAAAGCCATGAGAATATAACCTTTATATTGTCAGAGAGTACACGATCACATTAATCGCTATCTTTCTGAATGGGCTGTTTCCCAATTTCTGGGTTCACGAATGCTAATCAAGAAACCTTACATTCTAAGTAAGCCTCAAGTAAAAGTTTTGCCCCCACTGATTGCTTCATGCTGGACTTCAATTTGAGCTGCTACTGTTGGGTATATTCAATATCTTGGGGCTTCGTTTGATGAACTGCATCACCACTTGCAGAGAGTTATTCTCCTTGGCAACAACAGATGCTTCAAAGAATGTGGCAGCAAGAGATCGAGAAAGGAATGCTACATGCTAAAGAATGAACGGATAAATGTGCATTAAAGACAGAAAAAGCAATGCCTGGAAATGTAGGCAAAACAGCATTCTAAGTGTTATGCGAATTAAATCTCCCCAAGGATCTAGCATACCTGCTAGAAAGCTAATGGTTGTTTAAATCTGCTTTTGCTCTGCAGCAGAATTGTTGAACCTCTTTCATCCAGATGGCCAAATTCCATTTCGGAGAAGCTCTCAGGGGCTGTGTTCCAGGGTGAGTGGGGCCGAAGGCAAAATGGGCATGGGCAAACTACCAAAAATACCCACACATTTTAGCTTAAAGTATTTACTGCCAGTAACTAATTCTCAAACTTTTAGGATGGGTGGGGAAAACTGCACAAAACTCAGGAAGCCACCAAATGGTCGGTGCCAGCGGAAAGGGGCGGGGGCCACTAGAGGAAACCTGGAAGGCTGGATTGGGACCTCAGGCAAGCCAAATTTGGCCCCTGGGCTTGAGGTTCCCCACCCCTGACTTAAGCACGTTCCTTCCCAGCCTGAGGAAGGGAATGATTGGTGGTTGGGGGAAAGAGGTGGTCTTCTGGGAAATCTCCAAAAGACCAGATTGGGACCCCCTGACAGGAATATTTGGCCCCTGGGCCTGAGGTTCTGTACCCCGGAAGTAGAGGATGCCTTCAAAGAGAGAACAGTCCTCTAAGAGCCCTTCAAGCACAAGTTTCTGTGAAGTAGGAACCTGGCCACCCTACAGATCAATGGTAGTGCACATGCTTTGCCTGTAGGCCCCAGGCATGTCCTGTTAAAAGGATCAGTGAAAGACCCCTGCCTGAAGCCCAGGAGACCCTGCATCAGTTAGAGCTGACAGAGTAGTGGTCTGCTATAAGGCCACTTAGTCCCGCTCAGGTGGCTTTCTGGCTGTCCTCCCCACGCCCAGCCCCAGACTGAACTTCAGCCAGACTTGGAAGACTGCTGCCTCTGGGTCCATATCATTTATAGGCTTTCCAATCACTGGTTGGGAACAGGGTCATGCCATAATATTGCACCTGTAAGTTAGCTGGTATTCAAGTGTTTTCAATGCAGAATTAAAATGTCTTTTGAAAAAGAACCAACATGTACAACTGCTGCAGTTGGTTGGTTATTCAATGCTATATTCTCTCTTTCCCTCTCTCTCTCTCTCTCTCACACACACACACACACACACACAGAGAGAGAGAGAGAGAGAGAGAGGGAGAGAAACACACATACACCACTGAAGACTTGAAAGCTGACAAGCATCTTCAATATCCACGCTATGATAGATTTTTGCAAGCAAATCTATCCTTGTACTTCTTACTGAAATCTTTTAAAAATAGCAACTGCTATATCTGACGTAGCTCAACATTGCTCTTTTTATAACAATAGCAACTGAAGGGATCTGCCATACAGATAAACAGGATGTTGTGTACCAATTCTTTCTGTACTGCAACACACTAAAAATTGGTCCAGTCTGGCCTTACTGGTCCCAGCTGAGATATTACAACATTTGGAAAAGGAAACAGATGCATTTTCAGATATTGGTGTTTCTGTACAGCAGGTATTCTTACAGCAGGGCCATCGTTCAAAGCAGCAATAAAGAACTAAGAGCTTGCTTCAGAGGGAAAATTAAAATGAAAAAGAGAAAGCTTGAAACAGGACCATTAAGGAAGCAGTTCTCCAATTATTCCAGAGAACATCCCAGTAGAACAATAAAGTGAATTCCAGTGAGGACATGGAAAGAGAATCTAACAGTCTACTATGACCCAGGATTTGTACTTACTACGCAAGCTAATTTTCAGAGAACTAAGTTTCTCATGCATATTTTTTCAATTATTGCAGGCATATGATAATTTGTCTGCCTGAAACTTGACATCCCAAGTCAGATACCCCAGATATAGCACAGTGAACAAAGTATATGTCAAATAAAATATAGGTTTCAGTGACAATACAAGCATTAAGTACCACTTTAAGTAGTCAAATGAAACAGATTTAGATACGTCACCTATATTAAAATTTTGCACACACACACACACAAATCTAACATTGCATCAAAACTCTGCAGTGTATTGAGAGACATATTGTCTTGTAAAACATTTATACTTTGTTCTGGACCTAATTAGAGTTTTTAAAGAATTTGGATTTTTCTTTCTCTTCCAAAGAAGCAACATAGTGTCTGAGAAAGATGGATTGGAAAGATTCATTTATCTGTTTTAAAGGTTATTTTTTAAAGAAGAAATTCAAAGGGTCATCCACTAGTGGAATGGATTTACCCCACCCATCCTGTAGCCCGCAGACCAGATTTGGGGCACATGCAGGGGTCTGCAGTGTGGAGGACAAAATAGGATCTAACCCAAGGTGGCTAACAAATATTTTTTTAAAATACAGTATTTTAAAACATGCATCACATTCACCCTGCCCAAAAATGATTAAAAACACACATAAACCAACAGCAAACATTTTCTTGGAACAGCACAAAAAAATTGGGATTGTGTAAACAAAATAAATATAAACCAAGAGAGCATTCAATGAAAAGCCTTTCAAACCGGGTGTCTGGAGGAACAGAGTGCTGGAGCCTGATGAATTTCACCTGGCAGGGTATTCCACAGGGTGGGTGCCACTAAAGAAAATCATCTACTCCTAGTGGCTACCTGCTGTGCTTGTGGGGTCAAGGGCTGGATTAATGCTTCTGATGATGAATGGAGAATGCAGGAAGGAACATATGGAAGAAGACTTTTCTTAAGGTACCCATGTCCCAAGCTGTTTAGGGTTTTAAATGTTAACATCAGCAACTTGAACTGAGCACGGAAACAAACCAGCAGCCAGCGGAGATCATGCAAAATCGGCGTAACATGGTCAAGAAGCTTAGTTCCAGTCAGCACCCTCGCTGCAGCATTTTGCACCAGATGTGGTTTCTGAACCCTTTATAAGGACAGCACCATGTAGAGAGCATTACAGTAGTCTAATCTGGAGGTAACAAGGACATGAATGACCATGGCAGGCTCCAACTTCATCAGGATGGGTTGTAGTTAGTGAACCAGCTGAAGCTGAAAAAAGGCACTCCTCATCTGCACATCTAACAAGGAGCACCCCCAATTTTCAGACCTGATCTCATCAAAAACAAGCTGCACACCTAGAGATGTGAAGGCCTCAAGGTAAAAAAAAATTGGGGTGGGGAAAAATATTTTTCCTATTTCCCCCTGGAGGACTTCTTTTCAAATTTTCCAACAGAACTATTGGAATTTTGGGGGAACACTGAAAAACACACACCCCTCCACTGAAATACTTTCTCTTTTGGAACGAATGAAATGCTTTCAAAGACAAGAAGCTGTATCCAACTGTGTTATTCCACTAGCGTAAATTGTTCAACTGGTTGCACATTATGCTTGCACAACAGAAAGATTCAGTGGAGCTCCGCTAGCGCTATTTGAGTTTGCAGAATATCCGTTGGATATTGCCCAAGCTTTACTCACTCACAGATGTGTAATATGAATGTAAGAATCCACAGCATGGGAGAATGTTAATTCCTGTGTGTACTGTACAGTTCAGTGTTTTCAGTGCTACAAAGCTAAACTTGATATGCAAATCTGCTGCTAGTGCTTAATATTGTGATGGTATGAGACTGGTCTGTCTAAATCAAGAGTGGGAAACCTCAGGCCTGGGGGCCAAATCTGACCCTCTGGGGCTCCTCAGGAGGCCACACCCCTTCTTTGGCCTCAACCACTTTCCTGACTGCTGATTAGTTGGTGGTTTCCCAGCTTTTCCACATTACCTTCCCCCCAATTCTGCAAGGTTGAAATTTCTCTCCTAAGACTGAGTTGCTGGCAATAAGAGCTTTAAGCTTCAATATACTGGGGGCTGTAGTTGTATTAACATCATTGTTGGTTTTATCGTTGGCTTTTGTTGTTGCTTTTACTGCTTTTATATTTTTATCACTTTTAATATTTTAATTGTTTTATGTATTTTATTGTTGTAAGCCGCTTCTGCCCTGAAAGGCGTCCAAGAAATATTTTAAATAAATGAATAAATATTTTTGGCCCCACCTCCTTTTGCCTTTGGCCCTGCTCATCACTGTAGTGTGGTCCCTTGTAATCTTCTCCAAAACTGAATTTGGCCCTTGGGCTGAAAGGGGCTCTCCACCACTGGTCTAAATAATACATTTTCTTTTTCCAGAAGGGTAGCCATGTTAGTCTGTTGCAGCAAAAACAACCAAGGGCCTTGTGGCACCTTATAGAAGTTTGTTAGTCCTTAAGGCGCCACGAGACATATTCTTTCGTTTACTGCAAAATTTATTGTTTTGATTTTCAACTTCTATTTTTGTTCTACTCAGATGGCGAAAATGAGTATGTGCTTAGGTAGCATAGCGTAGAGCAATTTGCAGCGCTCTCTCTCTCTCTCATATTGGTTATATTCAAAATTTTGCTTGTACAAAACTAAGGCATTTATACTTTTGAGGCTGCAATCCTATGTAAGCCTACTGGAGTAACCTTCTCCAAACAGAGTGGGTCTTACCTCTGAATAAACCTCTCCATATATGATTCTTGTATGTAAGCCACTGTGGGAGCATTTTGCTTTTTACCCTACAAGGCAGGGTAAAAATATTTAAATAAATGCATTCAATTGCTCTGTAACTTTAATAAATATGCCAAATATTACTATTTTATATGCTAAGTCGTTAATGCTGCATATTGTTAAAGAAGTAAAATAAGTTTAGATTTAATAAGGAAGGAAGTATTGCACATACTTCGATTTCTCCCCAAATTTCCATTTTTTTTCCTGGGGAAAAAATGGCAAGGGTAAAGGGACATTCTTCTCTTCCATGACTTCAATATTTCCAGAGATTTTACACCTCTATGCAACCCAAACCTGAGTCAGAGGGTCCACTCGCCAATAGCACTTTTTATGGATTAAGCTTCAACTTTTTCTACTCCATCCCAGTCATGTACAGCTGACAAACAGCAGCTGAGGGTTTCTACTGCCTTCCTATGATCAGATGTAAATAAAACAGAGCTGGGTATCATCTGGCTGATGTTATCAAATGCCACTGAGAGGTCCAAGAGAAACAACAGGGTCACACTTCCCTCATCCATCTCCTAGCACAGGACATCCACCAGGGTAACCAAGGCACCTTCTGTCCTGAAATCAGGCCAAAAGCCAGACTAAAGGAACCTCAATAATTCAGCCTTCCCCAACCCAGTGCCCTCCATATGTGCTAGACTACAACATCCATCATCCCCAGACAACATGGCCAATGGGGGGCTCCAGGTTGGGCAAGACTGGGATAATCAATTTCATCTAAAAACTTAGGGAGCTGTGTTGCCAATGCAAGCTTGCCCAAAAAATAATGTTTGATACTGGGTGGTAGTTATTCAAGTCAGAGGGCTCCAAAGGTGGCATTTTCAATAGAGGCCATACAACCACCTCCTGCAGTACCATGGGTACACAACACTTTCTCAGAGAAGCATTTATTAATTCATTAACCCATGTGTGCAGACTTAACTATACTGATTTCACCAGCCAGGATAGACAAGGGTCAAATTCGCAAGTGGTTGGTAATACATCTCCAAGGATCCACATCCTCAAAGACCAACGAAGATGAAAGATATCCATTAAAACCTGACATGAAACCTCTAGTATACTCCAGAACTGCTAACAATAAACTAGATTCTAAGCCAGAGTGCATCTGAGTAATTTTATCTGTAAAATGCTTCACAAACAAGTCTTGGCAGGCTTTCAAACAATTTTCCATTCCTTTGTGAGGACCAAGCTGTAACAGGCCCTTGACCACATGGAACAGCTCTGCTGGGCGACACTGATCATATCAAATGGTGTCAGAAAAGTAAGTCTTTGGTACCATCACCACCGCAGAAGAGGCCCAGCAGTGCACTCTAAGCTGGGTAAAGTTAGACTTGCGGTGAGTTTTCCTCCACCACGGCTCTAGCCATCTTTGTGTTTGTTTCATTTCTCTCAGCTACCCAGTAAACTAGGGACCCCTAGTGAGGTCCACTGGAGGGAAGAGGACTCTTAAGAGTGACTGTATTAGGATACAGGAACTGCTATAACTTAGGCATATACAAGAATTTTGTTGCTGTTCAAAAAACAGCTAAAAATGCCCTGCTTGCAACTCTGAACCCAAACACGTGTTTTTAGAAAAAGCCTGCACATTCGAGCTTGTAACCATGTTTGCAAAATGTGTCGTTTTGAAAAATTTGCACTTCTAATGCACATTTTTTCAAAGAGGTCACATTTTCATGCTTTAATCGGTACACGAAAGGCACACATTTTTCCTGTTTGAAAACGCACACTTTTCTTGTTTGAGACAAATAAAGGCATTTGCAAGCGAGAACCAGGAAAAAGTAGTGTTGGGGTGGGTAAAAGAAAAGCACCAACAAGCTTGAAAATTGCTCGTTTGTCCACCCATATCAGGAGTCAGGATCAAGCCTGGAACCATGCCCTGAGCGGTGGAATTTTTCACAGTGTCATCTGCATGCTTACATACACCTTTCACTATGAGGAACAGAAATAAGCAATATATTTTTTTAAGAGTTCAGGAAATGCAGAGATGATTAATAGAAAGCAGGGCTGAAAAAACTATTATCTAAGATGCTTGGAGAGCTCCAGTCATTGTAGACAACATGGGACAGGCTGAATCAATGGACTGATGCAACATAAGGTGGCTTTGTATGTTTTTATATACAGTCAAAGATGAAGACACAGGGGACTGAGGAGCTGCTTCACACATTACTGGCATCTTTTGACAGTATAGAGATATTTTCAAATAACTGTATTAATTTGCATCCAACATATGATTGTATCTGTTTGAAGTGACTAATCAGGCAACATTCCATGAAAATGTTTAAAGGAAAACAGAAGAGCAACAGTTACATACTTTACAGCACAATCCTAAGCAAGTTTACTCAGAGTTAAGTCTCACTGTGTTCAATGGGGTTTACTCCCAGGTAACTATGGATCAGACTGCAGCCTAAGTCCATGTACATCAGAAGAACTGGAGACTGCAAGAATCTTTTAGATCATTAAATTGTTTCCAAATCCACCATTTCCAAACTATTTACTTTCTTAGCCCTTGGATCTTTGCTTGGGTCTTTCAAAATGATGCCAGAATGTGAAGAGAAAATTGCCATCAAAAGGTTGCATTAAATATATATGTCCTAACAGCACTAACATATCTAATGACAAAATAAGCTAGGACTGTGAGTAGGCAAGTTTGTGTGCCTGTGTGAGTGAGAGAGACAGACAGACATTTTTATATGAGATTAAAGAAATTAAAACAGAGGATGTGCACAGGATGCTGACTGCACAGTACTTTATTATTCTCTAATAATGCTTCAGAAGCAACTGTGCTTCACGAGAATATCTAGAGTCTATGGCTTCTTCTATCCGAAGTGCAGAATTAGCCAAAATGATCAATCTGACTAGTTGAATAATATCCCCAAGACCTTTAACTGTCATGATCCTAACTAAGATAAATGCACCTTATACAGAAGAATCCAGTTCATGAGATTTGAAAACTGCTGACATTCAAGGAATGTCCATTGTAGCTTTCATTTCATTTGCTCTACCCATGAATGGCAGGGACTACAGATCACCAAATATCTAGACTGTGATCAGTTGTGTTCAAATTGCTGTTATTTCTCATTGGCTTATAATGCCAATAAAAGCTAAAGAAGGGGGGGGGGGTAGAATAGACAGAGTGGCCAAGTACTTTTCATGTATATACCAGCGACTCAGACCTAAAGACTATGGGTTGTATCCAATTGTTTTGCACTAGCAGACACCATGTCCTCTTGCCCAAGGCAGGGCATCTTTCACCAATCCTCCCTGCACCTACTTCAGGCTGCATACCATATCTCATACCCTTCCAAAGGGCTCCCTGACCCTCAAGAAAAGCTTTTTGAGGGATTGGGTACAGGAATGCCTCCAGCATTTGATACAACCATGCATGCAAGCATGCATGCATCTATATCCTGCCTGTGTTTTTTCTCTTGGAAGAAACCCAAGGTGGATTACAAGGTCCTCCTCTTTTCCATTTTATCCTCACAACAACCCTGTGAGACAGGTTAGGCTGAGTCAGTGACTGTCCAAAGTCATCCAGTGAGCTTCATGGCCGAGTGGGGACTAGAACGCGGATCTCACAAGTCCCAGTCCAACAGTCTAACCACTACACCACACTGGCTCTCTATACCCTATATACGGAGCCAGCTCTGTACCAACATATATTGGACTCTAATGAAACATTTTACCTTTATGGCTCCTTATGCATAAAAGAAATTATACAAGTTTACCATGATGGCTTATGCATAAAATAAATAATACAAAACAGCACTTTCTGTTCTTTCGCTTGCATTGCTGAAATAGCTATGTTCTGTTATTTAGCAGGGATAAACCTTAAAAATATTAAACCAAACACACAACAGAACTGTCACCCAAGGTTTTTTTTTTTTTAACTGAAAAGTCAATGAAACCCAATGCCACTACAGTCATGTCGGCAACATTTCTATTTACTGAATTCTCTAATAAACCATTTGAGGGAAATAGAGTTATACAAAGGAGAAGGGGGACATGGGAGCAGCTCTGCTTTAGATAAAGGTTTTATATCACAGTACATATAGTGGGCATGCAGTTGGTGCTGTGATTAGCACAACCATCCAACTTGGCTTGCCGCTTCTGGCTTCATGATGAAATGCAGGTTATATTCCTGCTGATATGCTGGATGTTGTCTAAGGTCGTAAGGAGCTGTCATATCCATTGGTCTCCGAAGTGGGGTGCGCACGACGATCCACTGGGGTGCACAAGCTGCCTCCCGCTGCTCCTGCAAGCTGCCGTTGTGTGCAAGGAGGGTGGCCTGGCTGAAGGCAAGCAGGAAGGAGATTAACCCTTTCCACTCAGCAGAGCGGAAAGGAGATTAACCTGTCAAGGGCTCCTTGGAGGGCTCTCAGTCTAATCTAGTAGCCAAGTCCAGACACAGACAAAGGGATTCTTTTCAAAGCTTTATTCTTCTTTTACAACTTAACAGCTCTACAGGTAGCAACTAGATCTGAGCAGCAGCATCCCTATGCCCTAAGTTAGAACAGTTGGTCCCTGTTTGAAGGGCAATTACTGGCACACCCCTGAATATAAGGACTAGGGAGAATCCCTCCCCTTTTCCCTTGGATCCTCTGGGCGCAACCGTTCTTTGAGCGCGAACCATTTGGTGCCGCTCTCTGCGTCTGCGCTGCGCATCCCCCCCAGTCTGCTATCTGTGCTGAGTCACTCCTTGGACTGCTTTCTAAACTAGGAATGTGGGTGGGAGGAATCTCTGTCAGCTGTTGGTCCTGGGAAAAAAGGAGCGCGCTCCTCTCCCGAAGGAGCGAATGCTCTTCCTCAGCATCAGAACTACTCTGGGATTCTATGGGCTCAGTGTCCACCCTGACATAACCTTTCCCACTCTCCTTTCACAGAATGAAGCCAAGAAGGAAACGGGCACTTTCCTCTCAGCTTCCATACTGTCAAGGGAGAGCAGGAAGGGTTAACTGCCCAGGAGGAGGTTAATACTTTCAGCTCTCCTTTTGCAGATTGAAGCCAAGAAGAAAGTGCAGATGGAGAGCAGGAAGGAGATTAACCCTTCTCACTCTCCTTTCCAAGCGGAGAAGGAAGCGGGCACTTTCCTTTCAACTTCCATCCTGCCAAAGGAGAGCGCACTTTCCTTTCAACTTCCATCCTGCCAAAGGAGAGCGGGAAGGGTTAACAGCCCAAGCCAAGACACCAGTCTGTCAAGGAGTGGGGACTCTGTGCAGGGTGCAGGGCTGGCAACCATGACTCCTGGCTCTGGCGCAGGCAGGAGCCCGGCCAAGGATGCCTTTCCCCTCCTTGCAAGTTGACAGTGCTGCCCTCACTCGATCGTCAGCGTATAGCAACAATGTGTGCACAATGTGTGCATAGTTAAATGGATTTACAGATTATACTAATAATAACTTTTTAAGTGAGAGCAAAAAGCGTTTTTGTGCCATTAATAAAAAAAGAATTATTTTTAAAATATTGTTTATTTCATCTTTTTCTCATCATCCTTTTTAATTTTTATTTTTTGTGTATGTTTTATAATATACATAATACAGGAGTACATGTATATAATTTATAAATAAATATACATATATTGGGGGTGCATGCTCAATTTTTTTCACTGATAGGGGTGCGCGATTTAAAAAGTTTGGAGACCACTGCAGGCCCATACTGTCTACCCTCAGGAGTGGGCAGACTTCAGGCTTGCAGCATCTGCTTTGCTTTTTAAAAACCTTTTTATTTGCAACACACCAGTAACAGCAACAGCAAAACTACTTTGCTTTTTTACTAGACCCCAGCTAGAACCAGGTGCAAAATACTGGCACAGGGGCACAGATATAAGTTAGGAATTAAAGAACACGTGCTCAACTCAGGAACTTTTGATTAGTACCAGAACCAAGCTTCAAGTCTTTCCCCACAAAAAACCACTCCTGGTTTTCTAAGGGCGCAATCCTAAGTAGATAGGTGGCCACCTCCAAACTCAGAGGTGATTTGGATCCAAAGCAAGGCAGGAGAGGCACAGGGGATCATTCCCTCCGTGGGGATCGTTCCCTCTGCGCCTCTCCTGCCTTGCTCTTTTTTGCTAGACAGCCGTTTCCGGCTGTCCAGTGGCAGGGCGGCTGATGAGGAGAGGAAGCTGCCATATGACAGATAGGATGTGTCATACGCCCTACTCCGCTCTCCAAGCCCCGGAATGCCCCCCGTCCCTTTTCAGTCACTCCACGCTCGTCTTCCGAGTGTAGAGGATGGGGCTTCTCCACGCTGCCTTGGAGGCAGCGCGGACAAGGGGGAAAGTCAGATTTCCAGGAACCGACCTTGGAGCACAATATGTTTTTAACTGTTGCTATTATTAGACAATCGGGTGCCAGAAACCCTTGCCAATTGACTACAAATCACCTAGAGAAGGACCAGGAGGTCCTAGTCTCCCATCTGCCCACCGTTAGTCTGCCTGATCACAGTATCTTTCCAGGGCATCATATGAAGGACTTCCCAACACTGCTAAATGAAATAACTGAACCTAGTATCTTAATATAAGAAAAGGATGTTTGCTGTACACTGAGCAATTTCACCTACCCATCTCTCGCTTTATCCTACCAATGATATGAGTATCCCTCTCCTACCCAACCACGAGATGAGCCAGGCTCCAATTCTTCAATTAAAGGCAAGCCCTGGGGCACATGTATGGTGTTACTTTTTACAGCGACAACAGAAGAGTCAGACCTGACTTCTTAACCACAAGAGATCAATTGCCCTCCACTAAAAAACAAAACAAAACAAAAAAACCTAGAAAAACTCTTTGGGAAGGCAAGCAGATAATTCACAATAAAACACCAATGAAAGTGGCTGCATTTGTGAGATTGGTTAACTACTGAATGATCCTATGAATCATGTTTTGTTGCATCTGTATTGTCATTTCAAAGTATAGGTCTTCACTGTATGCATTAATTCTTTTTTATTCAAACTCTTTTTTTATAACATGGATAATAACAGCAAAATCAGTATGACAAAATCTTTTACAATAAATTTTTTTAAAAACTTGCAAAAAAGGAGGGGAAAAAGACAAGCAAACACACAAATGCAGTCATCTGTCAGACTGTGGTTTCTCTGTTTTTTCCTCTGGTTCCCACTACACATATAGTTCTAAATGTCTGACCATATATTTGCCAGAACAAGGCTGTGGACAACAGTGTAGAGTTTCAAAGGCTGCCAAGGTCGTGAGACTTTCTGTCCAATACATTATGGATGGGGTGGCCTTTTATTTCCAGGCTTCAAGTATCTTACTCTTGTATTAAAGGACCCTAGCATCCATTTCCTATGGCAGTCTGACAACATCCACATCACTGGGATATAATTCAGGACTGCGTGAGCATCCTTGATTTCCAATGATGCATCTAATACCAAATTGATTTGTGTAATGACATCTAACCAAAGGGGGACCACCACTGGACATTCCAGATCATATGAACTAGTGATGTGCCCTCTGTGCCTGCCACTTGTCTGAGTTTGCTAAATTTTTCTTCAGTAGGCATTGAGGGATTCAATAAGTGCAAAATACCAGCTTCTGTTGGAGTAAACATAATTTTAAGTCTGGAGAGATGTACTGAATGGAAATTAAAGCCTGCTTCTATTATCCAGGTTGTATCTGACACTCCAATTCCATTTTCCACTTTTCCCTAATTGTTTGTGTGTCCACTTTATCATATGCCATCAGGCTCGTGTACATCATTATGGTGGGTTTGTCTGATTCCATATAGTCAATAAAACAATAATTTTGTAGTTTCTGAAGCTCAGGGCAGATGGACCATATCTGTCAGGCAGAGTGTGTTTTAATGGAGGTATTGCCAATGAGTGGTGCTGGTAATTAGTTTATTTGCCCTGTAAATCAGCAAATGGAAGAAACTCATCATTCTTTCCTATGAACTAATGGAGAGTGAGGATCCCTTTCTCAGCCTGTTGTCTTCAGAGAAAAGGCTTTCCTGTTATTTGTAAATCAGGATTGTGCCATAATGTCAACCGTGCACATATGCAAAGGAGTCAAAGCTAAACTAGCGGGCCAGCCTATGCCACATCTCCCTACAAGCCAGGATTGGAAGTGGAACCCTCCCTTATTTATGTGAGTGGAACCCAACACTGTCCATTGATAAAGCGGCAAAATGTATGCAAATTCCTATATCACCCATGGTGGTGATTGTAAAGGAGGAGTGGCATATCTTTCTAACAAGGGATGTATGAGAATTTCATTTCCATTCGTGTATCACTCGAAAATGTCCCTTTTGCAGCCCAGAAGACAAACGTGAATGGTAGCAAAATGTGCACTTGATAAATGCACAACTTTTGAAAAATGCACAACTTTTCAACGTTTCCCATCTGAACTAACTGAAAAACAGGTTGCAAACGAGAACAGGAATTAGCCAAACTGAAGTAAAATTCAGAGAATTTAAGTGAGCTCGAGCATCCCTGGCTCATTCCTAATTCTAATGCACCAGTAAGGTGATATGCTTTCTGATAGGAATACAAATCAGAAAAATTAAAGCGCCCTTCTGTTATTGGTAGTTGTAATCTTCTGAGGAAGAAATGTGATGGGGATACTCCCCAAATACACGTATGGAACAGCACATTAAATTTATGAAAATATAACTTGGGAATAAAGGGAGGCAAGCCATAGAGTACACAAACTATAAGAGGTAATATGTTCATTTTAAGCATATTGATCTTTCCCCATACTGTAAAGGTAAGTGTGGCCCATCTGACTAGGATCTAAAGACATTTCTGTCAGTAGGGAGTTTAAATTCAGCTTAAACATTTTTGTAGGTCTTCACTGTATGTGTACTACAAGGCTTATGGCAGAGGGAGAAGAAGACATAGACATACACAACAGATGCAGAGAGAAAATAGAAAGAATGACATTGTGATGTCATAGGAAGCTGTCCTACTCCAGGCCAGACCATTTGTCCATCTAGCCCAGGTCCTCCAGATGTTGTTGGACTACAACTCCCATCATCCCTGACCACTGGCCATGCTGGCTGGAGTTGATGGAGGTTGGGAGTCTAACTATTTTTTGTTTTCAATATTTATATACCGCTCCACATCAAAAGATTTTGGAGCAGTGAACAACAAAGATAAAAGAAAAAAACACCACAGTAAAACAATTAAAACATTTTAAAGGAAACAACTAACTGAACCTTTGAACTAGACATGCCAGGGATTGATGCCAAACACGTTCTCTACCACTCAGCTACGGTCCCTCCCTAATTCACCTTGCTCACTTTCAACATCTAGCTCCACTTACAATGACAAATATAGAAGGGGGCAGGTCTACCATCTGGCTAGCTTGCTACATTCCAATAAATGAATGCCCAAACATATTGCATATGTACAGATCAAAGGAAGAGAAAGGGAATACCTGACAAAATAGAAGTTTTGTCGCTTGAAAATTTGGCTACATTAAGATTACGGGGATGCTTTAGAAAAAAAAAGGTAATTTTACAGTTCATCATTAGAATAAGAAATCCATTAGAAATCCTCCCTAGACCCAGAAAACTTTTAATAATTATAGGCCAGTTGCAAAAAGGTCCTTGAGCGAGTGATTGCCAACCAGCTCCAGGCACTCTTGGATGAGACCGATTATCTGGATCCATTTCAATCGGAGTTCAGGCCAGGTTTTGGCACAGAAACAGCCTTGGTCGCCCTGTATGATGACCTATGTCAGGAGAAAGACAGGGGGAGTGTGACCCTGTTGATTCTCCTTGATCTCTCGGAGGCTTTCTATACCATCGACCATGGTATCCTTCTGGGACGGCTCTCTGAGCTGGGAGTGGGAGGCACTGCATTGCAGTGGTTTCACTCCTACTTGGAGGGTTGGCCCCAGAAGGTCGTGCTTGGGGAACACCGCTCGGCCCCGTGGATTCTCCAATATGGGGTTCCACAGAGGTCAGTTTTGTCCCCCATGCTGTTTAACATCTATATGAAACCATTGAGTGCAGTCATCCGGAGTTTTGGAGTGTGTTGTCATTAGTATGCTGATGACACACAGCTCTATTTCTCCTTTTCATCTTCTTCAGGTGAGGCTGTGGATGTACTGAATCAGTGCCTGCCTGCGATAATGGACTGAATGTGGGCTAATAAATTGAAACGCAATCCAGACAAGACTGAGATGCTGCTAGTGGGTGGTTCTGTTGACCGGATGGAGGGTGTTCAACCTGTTCTGGATGGGGTTGCACTCCCTCCGAAGGAGCAGGTCTGTAGCTTGGGGGTCCTCCTGGAACCATCTTTGTCACTTGAGGCTCAGGTGGCCTCAGTGGCATGGAGTGCCTTCTACCAACTTCAGTTGGTGGCCTAGCTACGTCCCTATCTGGACAGAGATAACCTGGCTTCAGTTGTCTATGCTCTGGTAACCTCCAAGTTAGATTACTGCAATGCACTCTAAGTGGGGCTGCCTTTGAAGATGGTTCAGAAGCTGCAGCTCGTGCAAAATGCAGCGGTCAGATTGTTAACAGGGACCAGAAGGTTTGAACAGATAAGACCGACTCTGGCCAACTTGCACTGGCTCCCTATATGCTTCCGAGCTCAATTCAAGGTGCTGGTTTTAACCTATAAAGCCTTACATGGCTTTGAACCACAGTACCTGATGGCACACCTCTCCTGAAATGAACCTACCCGTACACTATGTTCAGCATCTAAGACCCTCCTCTGAGTGCCTCCTCCAAGGGAAGCTCACAAGGCAGCAACGAGGGAGAGGGCCTTCTCAGTGGTGGCCCCCCATCTGTGGAACAAGCTCCCTGATGAGGTCCCCTTAGCGCCAACATTATTATCTTTTCAGCGCCAGGTTAAGACCTACCTCTTTTTCCAGTCATTTGGCAGCACATGATGAGTTTTAATAGGTCCTGGATGTGTCTTCAGTTATGTCTGATAGTTCAATGTTGTTTTGAATTATATGCTGTTTGTGTATATTGTTTGTGTGCTTTAATGTGCTTTTTTGTAAATGGCTTTTAATCTTTTTATACTGTATTTAATGTTTTAACTTTTGTAAACCGCCCAGAGAGCTTCGGCTATGGGGTGGTATAGAAATAATAACAACAACAACAACAACATAAGCAGCTTCTTTGTCACTTAACTATGTATCAACATCCTACACGTTCTCACTCAGTCTTTCTATACCTGAAGACTTCACATTTTTGAGGTTTCTATTGTATTGTTGTTTTTGCACTTGCTACACCTAAGGCTCCTTGTTTCTGTCGCTATGCAACTGCGTAGCCTAGTTAAGACAATTACTATTTCATCAGGAAGTCCTAAGCGTGCCTTTTTAATACTTTACGACATCATTATTACATGGATCATTAAAGTTCTTACACAACAAAGGCCATCCTGAAAATATATGTGCTCCACTCGAAAAAACAGACAGAAAAACTAAGCCCCCACCCCCGCTTACCACAGTTTCTCTTTTCCATCTTCCAGCAAACAACCTGAAACACTGCATGGTTATATCTACATTGCAAACTTGGGTAAACTGGTATACAATCTATATATCACATCATCCTCCATCCCCAGGAAACCTGGGAATTGTAGTTTTGTGAGGATCCAAGCAATGCTTTCTTATAGACCCTTAGTACCAGTTACCAGAGCAAAAATGAGTCTTAAAAATGAGCCTCTACAGAGTCAATAATTATAAATGTTGGCATATATTACAGAGCCAAAACACAACTCTCTCTGGGATTCTTGCAGCACGGCTAACACTGAGAAAATTGGCTTCCCTGGCAACAATTTCACACAGAGCTTTATTTTTCACCGCACAGTAATGGCTTGTCAAAAGTGGCACCTGTGGATGGGCATTTATCTTGTTGCTTAAGGTACATACATCACAAAATTGGCTGCTACCCAGCTCCATAAATGACCAACCTGAAGTTGATTTCTTTTTAGTCTGAACATTTGTAGCCTGCTACTCTCAGCTTAAACTGGACTGCAATAAGTAATGCATCCTCGTGCAAATATAACGCTTTTGTTGTAAATTAATACTCATTCTCTTCAAATTCTTCTCTTGAGGCTTGATCTATCTTCCTTAAATTCTTCTTTCAGCAAGTGTGCTACCAGCCTGTTTTGCTTTTCCAAGCACATTCAGAGAGGCTCCTGTAGACAGCTATCCCCAAAGCCCTGGCAACTGAGATGGAAATTCTGCTAAATGGGAAGGGCAGCAGCGAGTTCGGGCAGCTCTTGAAACTCTGGAAAGCGTATAGAGCTAGGCTGATTGCTGCCCTTCCTCCAGCTCTGGATCCTGGCTGCAAAAATGGATGTTTTGGCTCTGAGTGTACCTTCAGCCTCCCACTTAGAAACCACGGGGAAAGTGCTCTCTCTCTCTCTCTCTCTCTCTCTCTCTCTCTCAGGAACAATCATATTCTTGCCAGTATCCAGATGTCCCATAAAGCATAAACTGCAGATCTGGAAATACTGGGTACTGGGCATCTCTCACATAAGATACTTATGTCCTACCCCCCCCCCCAACCAATTGCCTTCCTAACTTAAATACTTCTTTAAGACAAGTAGAGTTTCAACAATGTACTTGTGCATCGCTGACTAGTGTCAGAATACAGTTTTGTTCTGTGATATAGTCTAAATGGTACCACATTTAACCTTTCTTGTTTAGAACTCCCTATTCAGACTAGCATGCACAAATGATTAGCAATTACATGACCTAAGAAGTCTGGCCTATTTGAAATTAGAAAAGTATAATTAGATTGTACAAACAGTGTGCTGTCAAGAGCTGCTGTGTATATCTTCTACTGTGAAGATATTACAGACCTTAATGTTTTCAATTTCTCAGTGCTGTTGGAGCGATGTAAAAATTAAAACATTCAAAAATAAAAATGTTGCTGAGCTGGTACTTTGGGACTTGGATGTATGTCTGGGAGGAGGGAAGATGGCCTACAATACCCATCTCAAGTATGAGATGTGCGTGTATTACAAGTCTGATATTCTTCAGCTCAGATCTTAATCCAAGCAAAGATTTCCTCTCCAAACCCTATCCCCCTCCCCTTTTAACTGCACTTACCTGACTGGTGGTGGCAAGCAACCATGGGGAAAATGAAGGCAGGAGTTATCTTGCCCTTCTCTGGTACCTGACAAGCTGCCTAACAGTGCACCAGGACACAAGCCCTGGTAGCCCTTAAGAAATGTAGTTTCCTTAAGGGCTACTGACACGGAAATGTCAAAAGTTTCCTTGGGGAAACTACATTTCCCACTGTCTATCTTTTCCTCCCAGGAGCTCAAGATAGCATATATGCTCTACCACCCCCCACATACACACACATTATTTTCACCTCTTATACCTCTGAGAATTATGTTGGGCTGAGAGACAGAGACTAGCTCAAGGTTACTCAGTAAGCTTTGTAGCTGAGTAGGGATTTTGAAGCTGGATCGCCCTAATCTAAGTCCAGCATTCTAGTCACTACCCATACTAGCTCTCAAGGAATGTTGCAAACAAATATGTGAAAATATGCACGTTAAATATGTTTATTCACATTTTCCTAATCCGGGTCAGCATTACAAGCAATTGTTGCCAATATCCATGATGAATATGATTTATTACAAAGGTGTGTATGTCCAAATCTATATACACAGATTTGTCCTCCGCTTATATCCAACATATTCATATTTCTGTACTTTTCTTCAACTAACTGTACAGTCAAAATCCATTGTTCATCTATTGGACAACAAAAAGGACTTTAGAGAACTAATTCCCAGATAGGTTATAAGAAGTCACAAGCAGAAGGAGAGGAGATGAGAATCGGGGTGGGGTGGGGCTTAAGTTGGTCATGACTAACATAGTCCCATTCATTTCAGTAGGTCTAATTCTAAGTAGGACTTGCATTGGATTTGACCCAGGGTCATTCCACCAGCCCTGCTGAAATACCACTTGGTTTCAGTTCTCTCCCCTCCCTATTCCTTTTTCCTTTTGTATTGTAGCTTTTAGATGGTATCGACAGAGACTGTCTTGGTTTTATTTATTGTATGTAAGCTGCTCTGGGACCCCTTTTGGCTGAGACATGGGAGAAAAATGCTTCAAATCAATAAATCAGAAATTACCATGACAACTTTAGTTCTGAAACTAAATTATCAATGAGCTATGGGTGTAAGTGTGTTCCATTTGGGTAAGACAATTCTGTTTATATACTTCCAAGCTGTTGTATATGACTTACTGCCATTTTATCCAAAGAATTCAGAAAAGAGGGAAGGCAGACATTCCACTTTCAATGAGTGCACAGAACCAGAAGGACAAAGATCCGAAACACGGTTTGTCACCATCTACACCTGTATTTTGATCAAATGCATGAAGCACTGAGGGAGAATATCACTCATGCTTGCTTTGTCGGTTGTAGAAAAGAGGAGCTGTAAGCTTGTTGTAGACTTTAGAATGTCCCTAATAATGATAGCTAAATGCTGCTGTTAGCAGCAGCACAAACGTCTCAACCCATTGCCACAGTGAACAGTCCTTCATAAATCAAGATAAAGGTACTTTGAAGAATGTCTACATACTGGAACAAGGTCTACCTGCTCTTGATTTATAGTGAACTTGCCACCTGCCCCTTCTAGCATCCCATCAGCTGATGATATAGGGAAGGGCCATAGCTCAGTGTTAGAGCAGATATATTGCAGGCAAAAGGTCTCAGATTTAATCCATGGCATTTCCAAGTAGAGGTGAGAAAGAGCCCTGCTTCAAAACCTACACTACCAGTCAGTGTAGACAATACTGAGCAACATGGAGCAACAGTCTGACGTGGCACAAGGCAGCTTCCTATGCTCCTTTCTAGATTCTTGCATTAGTATATTGAAACATTCATGGTTGGATTATTTTAGGGCAATCAAGACTGTAGTGTTCAAATACTGCAGAAAAATCGATGGTTTCTCTTCACTAGAATGCTTCCAACCTCAAACACTGCTGGGCTCTCACATTGCTGTGTGATCAAGTTTGTGATTAAGCACAATTATCGCCACAAATATTGCTTGTAGTATTCACATGAACAACCACACTAGGCCAGCTTGTATTGATTTATATTCTCATGCATGCCCATACAATGTTACTCAGCTGCAAACAAACCAGAGGCTGCAATCCTTGGATGCAAGTCCCACTGAAAGCAGTCGGACAGCAGAGTAAACATGGAGAAGATCAGACTACAAAGATTAAAATCTATGAGAATGAACGACTAGCAATATATTCCAAAGTATCTCTCCTCACTCAAGTGTTAGGCATTCTCTCGTCTTGTACCAGAAAAGGGTAGGTTGAAACCCACACCCATCATAAAAAGCTCCTCTATTCCAAGAAAGATACTGACAGCTGAATGGAACCTTGCTTTGCACATACGCTGTAGTGTGACTTCCTCGCTATGGAACTATTTGAAGAGCAGCTTTGTTTGAAGTGGCACCCATTCAGAAAAGGAAAACAAGCCAACAAAAAAGCCCACACATATATAACTTTTTAAAAGGCAGCAAATCTTACTGCTGAATTCATAGGCATTTATTACAACTGGGTAACATTCATTTTGGCTTCTGTGCTGAAAGACATATGCCTGCATTAATCTCTCTGTGCATTTGCAGTTGAACATCATATGTATAATATCATGTAGGAATAGTTCTCTATGTTGCTGGGGGCAGGGGGGGTTGGGAGTGGGGGCAGTGGTAGAAGAAATCCCACATCTGCTTTCAGGTAAAAATCGATGGTCAATGTACAATGGAAATATGCTGTGATGTGAACAACACTGTAAGACCCAAACATTGGATGGTTGGTTTCCCAGAATCTTCACAGGGGAAAAGTCAGTGCTTCTTTCTCTAGAATCTAAGCTTGCAGGGAAGTGATGACTCATGGCACATTATCTTCTTTATTTACCATATCTGTATAAAGTCACCCAATAACATGGCTCTCTGGGCATCTTGCAGCCTACAATGATACAATAAAACAAACACACACAATATCATAAAAGAACAATTTGGGACATAAAAATTTCCAGCATAACAATTTCCAGAAATAACAAGCAATTATATAGCACATAGATGGTTCAGAACACTAAACAGAGAACACTAGATTTTTTAAAAGGCCTTGATAATTTTGTTGTTCAGTCGTTCAGTCTTGTCCGACTCTTCGTGACCCCATGGACCATAGCACGCCAGGCCTTCCTATCCTCCGCTCTCTCCAGGAGTGTGCTCAAGTCCATATTCATTGCGTCAGTGATGCTATCTAGCCATCTCATACTCTGCCGTCCCCTTCTCCTTTTGCCTTCAATCTTTCCCAGCATCAGGGCCTTTTCCAGTGAGTTTTCTCTTCACATTAGGTGGCCAAAATATTTGAGCTTCAGCTTCAGTATCTGTCCTTCCAATGAACAGTCAGAGTTGATTTCCTTGTCCGGTTCTTGCTGTTGCTTCTTGACCATCGTACAGGTTTCTCAGGAGACAGGTAAGGTGGTCTGGTACTCCCATCTCTTGACTCCCACTTGACTTCACTCTCTAGGATGTCCAGCTCAAGTTCAGTGAGCACACTGTCATGGCTATCAGGGACATTAAGATCTTTTCTGTATAGTTCTTCTGAGTATTCTTTCCACCTCTTCTTAATCTCATCTGCTTCTGTTAGGTCCCTGCCTTCTTTGTCCTTTATCATGCCCGTCTTTGCACAAAACGTTCCCTTGAGATCTCCAATTTTCTTGAAGAGATCTCTAGACTTTCCCATTCTATTGTTTTCTTTGATTTCTTTTCATTCTTCATTTAAGAAGGCCTTCTTGTCTCTCCTTGCTATTCTCTGGAAATCTGCATTCAGTTGGGTATATCTTCCCCTTTCTCCCTTGCTTTTTGCTTCCCTCCTTTCCTCCGCTACTTCTAAAGCCTCATCAGACAGCCACTTTGGTTTCTTGCATTTCTTTTTCTTTGGGATGGATTGAGTTGCTGCCTCCTGAACAATGTTACGGACCTCCGTCCATAGTTCCTCAGGCACTCTGTCTATCAGGTCTAATCCCTATTCCTCACCTCCACTGTATATTGATAAGGGGTATTATTTAGGCCATATCTGAATGGTTTAGTGGTTTTCCCTAAGTTCTTCAATTTAAGCTGAAACTTTGCAATAAGAAGCTCATGATCTGAGCCATAGTCAGCTCCAGGTCTTGTTTTTACTGACTGTATAGAGCTTCTGGATAATTTAACAGGCGCCAAAATTACCATAAAGAGGTTAACAGATGAGTCTCTCTGGGGAGGACAATCCAGAACCAGAATGGTACCAGTGAGAAGGCCCTCGCCCTAGGGGCCATCTATTTCTCAACTCACCAAAGGACTTCTAAGGGATTTCAGAGAAGACTATTGTTAAAAGTGAGTAACTTCATATAAAAATAAATTATTTATTACATTTATATACAGCTTTTCTTCCATGATGGAACTCAAGGTTCTCAAGCTAGTCAACCATCTAACCTCTAACAAGTCTTGGACTTGCTTAGTTTCAGCAAGGCTGTGACACCATGTACCTTTAGACCATACCGTTTACAGCATCAGCTGGAAACTGGTTAATAGTTGGGACCAAAAATGACCAAAAATGACCAAAAATGACACCACTTCACAATTCAATAAAAATCACACAGCATATCTTTGAAGTTCCTTTGCCACATTATTTTAAAAAGGTAGAAGTAGTGATATCAAAAGTGACAATGGAAATCTATCATAGTCATCATCATCTAATTTATATGCTGCTTTTCCACAAAAAGTGCCCAAAGCGGCTGACAACACAACAGCGATGCAAAAATGAGAAAGGGTACCAATACATCAATTACAATATTACGTCATTACAATAATAAACAACCCAAGCAGTTCATTTTACTAATACTATTATAACATTTCAAATTAATTTCAAAATAGGCAAAATCAAACATTACAACACAATATTATTTATCAGTAATATGTAAGCCAGGGCCAAATACACTAAACCTTTCCTATATATTGAGGCATTAATAAACAATACAAACTGCAAACAACGGGTAGTATCCACTTGGGGCCTTGTGAGCTCAGCCAGCCCTGCTGGCTCTGGTCTGTGTGCGGCCGCAATGTAGTGCTTCCAGGGGCAAGCCCCAAAACGAACAAAAATGCTTGTTTCTCAAGGGGCAGGTTGTGGCCCTTCCAGAAACAAGGGTTTTCAGTCGTTTCGAGGCTTGCCCCCAAAAGCGCAAACAGTAGTGGCCTTGCCTGGACGACAACTGGTAGGGCTGGGTGCGTGCAGACTGGGGCCCAGCAGGGCTGGCCGCGTGCGCAAGGCCCAACTGGATACTACCCAGTTACCCCAGGAGTACAAAGTGAAGAAAACAGCAACCAAATTTCTCACAGCTTGCAGCAGCTGATCTCGCTCATGCCCCACTCTCTTAATTCTGGTGTATATACTGGCTAGACATGGAAGTCTTCCCCAACCTGATGTGTTGGACTATAACTCCTATCAACATCAGCCAGCATGGAACTGGTTATGCTGGGTGGGGGTGACAGGAGTTGCAGTCAACACATCTGGAGGGTGATACACTGGGGAAGGCTGGACTATGGCATCTCAAAATCCCAGGATCAAATTCTCTCCTTTAAGAAGAAAGATCACTTGTGGCGAATAAGGAAACAACAGGTCTTCTAAAAACCATACAAAACCCACAAAAATGCAGAAATTTGGCATATGGAATGCAGACAACAAAGGAGAAAGAAGTGTGAGTTTAGCAACTGGCTGTGATAAAGGAACTCCGTGTAGATCCAAGGGCTGCACGCCATTTGTTCCTGGAGAGAGTGATTCAGTTTAAAAGACAAGCACTATGCATTAGGCTGCCCGACCGTTTCCCAAACTCAACTTGTGCATTTGTAAATGAACATATATTATAAAAGTGATAAAAAAGTCCCCAGTGCTCTCTCCTCACAAGTTAACAGATTTGCTAAAAAGGTGTGTCTGGAATTTCCTACTGGTTAGAGAAGTGGGGAGCATGAAGCAGCTCCAATACTGCTAAAACCTTGTCTGCATCACACATGTTCTTCCTACTTCCCATTGATAATTCTTTATAGTAGGGGTGTTGAATCTCAGGCCCATGGGCCAAATCCAGCCTGACTGGGGTCCAAATGTGGCCCTCCAGGGCTCTACAGATGGCCCCACCCCCTTTCCCCTGATTGTTTGGTGGTTTCCTGGCTTTTGCACAGTCCCCCCCTCCATTCTAATAGGTTGGAATGCCTCTCCTAAGTTATTTGCAATAAGAACTTTAAACTAAAATATGCTGCTATTTTGGCATCACCCCCTTTTGCCTTTGACCCTGCCCAGCACTGGACCGTGGCCCAGACAGCATCTCCAAAACTGAATTTAGACGTCGGGTTGAAAGAGTTTGACACGCCTACTGTTGGAAGAGGCTCCAATAGTCAAACCTCAAATATCCATACTTTAATGTGCATTTTACTGTCTCCCTCAAAGAGATTGAAGGCAGAAACCAGGCCTTCACATGAAAAGTTAGACTGATATGCTGATTGATATATAATGCATGCGTAATCTTAAAACATAGAAGTTGAGCCTTTCCATAGTTCTACACTGATGCTAAATATGATTTCAAAAACTGCTTGCGTGACACCATTATTTTTATCCTTTATCCTATCCATTTCTGTTGTTAAACCTGATCCACTTGGGAAACAGACTTGTCTTTATTCGTAATGGGAAAACATATTTGGTGATGCACAAACAGGTTTTGTTGTTTATTCGTTCAGTTGCTTCCGACTCTTCGTGACTTCATGGACCAGCCCACGCCACAGCTTCCTGTCGGCCGTCGCCACTTCCAGCTCCTCCAAGGTCGAGTCCATCACCACCAGAATATCATCCATCTACCTTGCCCTTGGTCGGCCCCTCTTCCTTTTGCCTTCCACTTTCCCTAGCATCAGCATCTTCTCCAGGGTATCCTGTCTTCTCATTTTGTGGCCAAAGGACTTCAGTGGTGCCTTTAATATCATTCCCTCAAGTGAGCAGTCTGGCTTGATTTCCTGGAGGATGGACTGGTTTGATCTTCTTGCAGTCCAAGGCACTCTCAGAATTTTCCTCCAACACCACAGTTCAAAAGCATCTATCTTCCTTCACTCAGCCTTCCTTATGCTCTCGCAGCTCTCGCAGCCATAGGTTACTACAGGGAATTTGTTGTTCAGTCATAAAATCGTGTCCGACTCTTCGTGACCCCATAGACCATAGCACGCCAGGCCTTCCTGTCCTCCACTCTCTCCCGGAGCGTGCTCAAGTCCCTATTCATTTTATCAGTGATGCTATCTACCATCTCGTCCTCTGCTGTCCCCTTCTCCTTTGGCCTTCAATCTTTCCCAGCATCAGGGTTTTTTCCAGGGAGTTTTCTCTTCGCATTAGGTGGCCAAAATATTTGAGCTTCAGCTTCAGTATCTGTCCTTCCAATGAGCAGTCAGGGTTGATTTCCTTTAGGATTGACTGATTTGACCTCCTTGCAGTCCAGGGGACTCGTAAGAGTCTTCTTCAGCGCCACAGTTTGAAAGCATCAATTCTTCAGCACTCAGCCTTCCTTATAGTCCAGCTCTCATAGCCATACATTGCTACTGGGAAAACCATAGCTTTGATTATACGAATCTTTGTCTGCAAGGTGATGTCTCTGCTTCTTACTATGCTGTCTAGGTTTGCCATAGCTTTCCTCCCAAGGAGCAAGCGTCTTTGAATTTCATGGCTACAGTCACCGTCTGCAGTAATCTTGGAGCCCAAGAAAGTAAAATCTGTCACTGCTTCCATTTCTTCCCCTTCTATATGCCAGGAAGTGATGGGGCCAGATGCCATGATCTTCGTTTTTTTAATGTTGAGTTTCAAACCAGTTTTTGCACTCTCCACTTTCACCCTCAACAAGAGGCTCTTGAGATCCTCTTCGTTTTCTGCCATTAGAGTGGTATCGTCTGCGTATCTGAGGTTGTTGATAATTCTCCCGGCAATCTTAATTCTGACCTGTGATTCATCCAACCCGGCGTTTCTCATGATTTACTCTGCATATAAATTAAATAAGC
Organism: Heloderma suspectum; assembly: GCF_057233095.1. Lineage (NCBI taxonomy): Eukaryota > Metazoa > Chordata > Lepidosauria > Squamata > Helodermatidae > Heloderma > Heloderma suspectum. Next base: position 52,554,385 of record NC_139461.1, read on the forward strand.
AGGGCGACAATATACAGCCTTGTCGTACTCCTTTCCCAATTTTGAACCAATCGGTTGTCCCATGTCTGGTTCTTACTGTTGCTTCTTGGCCCTCGTACAGGTTTCACAGGAGACAGGTAAGGTGGTCTGGTACTCCCATCTCTTTCAGAATTTGCCACAGTTTGTTGTGATCCACACAATCAAAGGCTTTAGTGTAGTCAATGAAGCAGAAATAGACGTTTTTCTGGAATTCTCTTGCTTTCTCCAGCAAATGCTGGCAATTTGATTTCTAGTTCCTCTGCCTCTTCAAAACCCAGCTTGTACTTCCAGTAGTTCTCGGTTCGCATACCGCTGAAGCCTAGCTTGTAGGATTTTGAGCATCACCTTGCTGGCATGTGAAATGAGCGAAATTGTACGGTAGTTTGAACACTCTTTGGCGTTGCCCTTCTTTGAAATTGGAATATAAACTGACCTTTTCCAGTCTTCTGGCCACTGTTGAGTGTTCCAAATGTGCTGGCATATTGAGTGCAGCACTTTAACAGCATCATCTTTTAGGATCTTAAATAGCTCAGCTGGAATACTGTCATCTCCGCTAACTTTGTTGTTAATTAGAAAGAAGTAATGCTTCCTTAGGAATAAGTAATGCTTCCTAAGGCCCACTTGACTTCACTCTCTAGGATGTCCGGCTCCAGTTCAGTGACCGCACTATCATGGCTATCAGGGACATTCAGATCTTTCCTGTATAGTTCTTCTGTGTATTCTTTCCACCTCTTCTTAATCTCATCTGCTTCTGTTAGGTCCCTGCCTTCTTTGTCCTTTATCATGCCCGTCTTTGCACAAAACGTTCCCTTGATATCTTTGATTTTCTTGAAAGGATCTCTAGTCTTTCCCATTCTGTTGTTTTCCTCGACTTCTTTGCATTGTTCATTTAAGAAGGCCTTCTTGTCTCTCCTTGCTATTCTCTGGAACTCTGCATTCAGTGGGATATATCTTCCCCTTTCTCCCTTGCTTTTCGCTTCCCTTCTTTCCTCAGCTACTAATAAAGCCCCATCACACAGCCACTTTGCTTTCTTGCATTTCTTTTTCTTTGGGATGGATTGAGTTGCTGCCTCCTGAACAATGTTACGGACCTCCGTCCATAGTTCCTCAGGCACTCTGTCTATCAGGTCTAATCCCTGAAATCTATTCCTCACCTCCACTGTATATTCATCAGGGATATGATTTAGGTCATACCTGAATGGTTTAGTGTTTTTCCCTACATTCTTCAATTTAAGGCAAAATTTTGCAATAAGAAGCTCATGATCTGAGCCACAGTCAGCTCCAGGTCTTGTTTTTACTGACTGTATGGAGCTTCTCCATCTTTGGCTGCAAAGGACATATTCAATCTGATTTCGATATTGACCATCTGGTGATGTCCATGTGTAGCGTCGCCTCTTGTGCTGTTGGAAAAGAGTGTTTGCTATGATCAGCGTGTTCTCTTGGCAAAACTCTATTAGCCTTTGTCCTGCTTCATTTTGTACATCAAGGCCATGCTTGCCTGTTATCCCGGTGATTTCTTGACTTCATACTTTAGCATTCCAATCCCCTATGATGAAGAGAACATCTTTTTTTGGTGTTAGTTCTAGAAGGTGTTGTAGGTCTTCATAGAACCGATCAACCTCAGCTTCTTCGGCCTCAGTTGTTGGGGCATAGACTTGAATTACTGTGATGTTGAATGGTTTGCCTTGGATTCGTACTGAGATCATTCTATCGTTTTTGAGATTGTACCCCAGTACTGCTTTTCCCACCCTTTTGTTGACTATAAGTGCTACTCCATTTCTTCTAAGGGATTCTTGCCCACAGTAGTAGATATGATGGTCACCTGAGGTAAATTCGCCCATGCCTGTCCATTTTAGTTTGCTGATACCCAAGATGTCCATGTTCAATCTTGCCAACTCATGTTTGACCACCTCCAGCTTACCTTGATTCATTGATCTTGCATTCCAGATTCCTAAACAATATTGCTCTTTACAGCATCAGACTTTCTTTTCACCACCAGACACATCCACAGCTGAGTGTCCTTTTGGCTTTGGCCCAGCCACTTCACTCTTTCTGGCGCTACTTGGAAATTCCTTCTGCTCTTCCCCAGTAGTATATCGGACACCTTCCGACCTGAGGGGCTCATCTTCCGGCGTCATCTCTTTTAGCCTTGTGATACATTCCATGGGGTTTTCTTGGCAAGAATACTGGAGTGGGTTGCCATTTCCTTCTCCAGTGGACCACATTTTGTCAGAACTCTCCGCCATGACCTGTCCATCTTGGGTGGCCCTGCACGGCATAGCTTATGGCTTCACTGAGTTACACAAACCCCTTTGCCACAACAAGGCAGTGATCCATGAAGGGGAATACCATTGCTTTAACTATGCGGATCTTTGTTGTCAGTGTGATGTCTCTGCTCTTCACTATTTTATCAAGATTTGTCATTGCTCTCCTCCCAAGAAGTAAACGTCTTCTGATTTCCTGGCTGCAGTCAGCGTCTGCAGTAATCTTTGTGCCTAGAAATACAAAGTCTGTCACTGCCTCCATGTTTTCTCCCTTTATTTGCCAGTTATCGATCAAGCTGGTTGCCATAATCTTGGTTTTTTTGAGGTTTAACTGCAACCCAGCTTTTGCACTTTCTTCTTTCCCCTTCGTCATAAGGTTCCTCAGCTCCTCCTCACTTTCAGCCATCAAAGTGGTATCATCTGCATATCTGAGGTTGTTAATGTTTCTTCCAGCGATTTTAACTCCAGCCGTGGATTCATCAAGCCCAGCACGTCACATGATGTGTTCTGCGTACAGGTTGAATAGGTAGGGTGAGAGTATACAGCCCTGCCATACTCCTTTCCCAATCTTAAACCAGTCTGTTGTTCTGTGGTCTGTTCTTACCGTTACTACTTGGTCATTACACAGACTCCTCAGGAGGCAGACAAGATGACTTGGTATCCCCATGCCACCAAGAACTTGCCACAGTTTGTTATGATCACACAGTCAAAAGCTTTAGAATACTCAATAAAACAGAAATCAATGTTTTTCTGAAACTCCCTGGCTTTCTCCATTATCCAGCGGATATAGGCAATCTGGTCTCTAGTCCCTCTGCCTTTTCTAAACCCAGCTTGTACATCTGGCAATTCTCGTTCCATGAATTGCTGGAGTCTACCTTGCAAGATCTTGAGCATTACCTTACTGGCATGTGAAATAAGTTCCACTGTTAGATAGTTTGAACCACAAACACGTTAATTAACCGCATATGAGCAGAATCTCATATTTAATGAGCTTCTGTCGTGCATTAAAAACGTGGTTGTTCAGGCAGGCATTTGGGGTGGGTTAAGGTATTTTAGAAAATGTTTTTATTGTAATATTATTGTTTTAAATTTTTTTATTGTATGTTATACATCGCCCAGAGTGGCTGGGTGACCAGCCAGATGGGCGATTAATAAATTTAATAATAAATAAATAAAAATCTCAGAATCTCACAATCTTTACTTTTTCCCTCTTTATCTCTATGCCTGGAAAAACGTTACCTGCTTAATTTCTGCCTGCCTGTCTTCTCTTACAGGTACAGGGTAAAGATTAGTGAAAAAGCAGACAACCCTAGGAAGGTCACAAGTTAAGTGTGGAGTACTGTTGAAAATCATCTAGTCCAGCCCAGCTATCTCAGATTGCAAAAAGCTATTGGTGGCAGGTGACTTGGCACCTTAGAGGATTTAGGGAGCGATCCTATCTGGACTGACGATCACCTCTGATCCTGGGGGTGGCCACCTATCAAATGCAGGGCAGGAGAAGTGGTGAGGAAAGATGTCCTCCGTGCTCCCGCCACCCTGTTTCCGTGGCTAGACAGCTGATTTCAGCTGTCCAACTGCAAGACCTTGGAGCATGGGAAGGGGAGGCCAAACAAACACACAGCAAGTGTTGTACCGCCATTTCCAACCTCCCCGCCCCTGGTAACGCCCTGTTTTCCCTGCTCTGTTCTGCTCTTATGAGCGCAGGGCCGATCTGTGCTGCCTACGAGGCAGCGCAGGAGGGGTGGAGGTCGGTTCTCCAGGAACCGACCAATCCTACAACTATCTGGCCATAGGATTGTGCCCTTAGTTTCTGAGAGGCCTCAGTTCCAAATTCGCTAGAACAAGGCTTTCAAACTATCTTCAGACCTCACAAGACTGATTTACCAGTGTGCGTTTGAGGTAAACCATGTTTAGTTTGTATGTTGACTGCTTCATGTGTAACTTGTTCATAATTTTGCTTTTAAAAACCTCCCTACTGTTAAACTGTCTTCATTACATTAAAAAAACACACTTAATTTTAATACTTTGGCCCGCTCAATGATTATAGTGTCACTTATACTGGGTTTTCATCAGTACAAATGAACTGAACACATAGCTAGAGAAGCAAGCCTTTGTTTAATTCAAGTCTAAATATATCATGAGAAATTAAGTAAGACACGTAAGTCTGTCTCAGCTTAAAGCAGGGATGGACAACTTGCGGCCCTCTGGATGTTTTAGCCTGCAACTTCTATCAGCCCTAGCCAGAATAGCCAATGGCAAGGGATGATGGAAGTTGTAGTCAAAAACATCTGGAGGGCCACAAGTTGCTCATTCCTGGTTTAAAGGCAAAGTATGAATGTATCCTACATATCACAGGGTTTTTTGCTTTGTTTTACAACAGACACATGCCCTGCGGCTGCCATCTACATAACATGTTTCCCGCATACCCAAGGTCTATGGGTAAATATATAATACATGCACTATTTTAATATATTGCACAAAGAATCAGAACAAGCCCGAACTGAAAACTGTACCAAGCTTTGCACCCCCACACGAACCAAGCAAAACCTGAACCGTTATTTGGAAGTCCCTCTTTAATTTGAACTGGAACAGAATGTGACATTTAAGAGTTCATACTGCCATAAATAAGCTTGCCACTTCAACCTCCAATTGTCTTGCAGATTAGCAGCAGTTGAGATGAAGGCTACAGGAGTTCATCTCAGCAATGAAACAAAGCAATACGCGCGTACACACACACACACACACACACACAGAGGGAGAGAGAGCTAGAGGGGGACTCTTCAGGCTGTATCTGGACAGTCCAGACAGCTTTTGGAAATCCCAAGTGAGCTCCAAATGTATTAGTAGCTCCCCTTCCTCTGGATTCAGCCTACAAGATCACAATGGAGACTCAGAAGCCGGGAAAGGTTGATTGCCCAGGTCAATGCTCTAGCTTTTTCAACAGACCATGGAGCATGCACATTTCACCCTTGCTTTCACATGCAGGACAAGGGACTCCAAACTGACTCTCAGTGATCACTACTGATAGTGTTACTACCGTGTAATGTTTAAGCTGAAACCTCTCCTTTCTTCCCCCGCCCCCACCTTGAATGCCCAACAAATGCAGAGGATAAACTTCCTAATATCACTGACAGAATTCGAGTGGCTACACGGTGCACAGAGAGGGCTTATGAGAATAAGAGGGCCTTGCCACTACAAAACCTCTGTTACATGGTGTGCAAATAAAAGGAAATCCCCCAGCTGAATAGAGGACACTTTGCCAGAAGCACATCATCTTTAAAATAAGGAACCATCACTGTTAGCGCATCAATTTTCTCTGGTTGCAAATGGGTGGAATGACCAAAGACTTGAGGCTCTCTCCAATACAGGCAGATTTCAAATCAATTATGATTGCCACCTAAAAGTCAATCTGGGAATCAGTTAGTAAACAGTGAAATAGATCACACTCCCCACATCACTTAGGACTGGGCAGCTAGGCTCTTCACATATTAGGTTATAATTTTAAGAAAATCCAACACAAGTTCAAGCAGTGGTGCCAGAGAGTAAATATCTGCTTAGGGATCAATGTGGATCCAGTAGTTTCTGGAAGCCCTCGTCATTCCTCTAGCTAGCAACTAGCATCACGGATCAAAGACAATAATTTCTGCAGTTTTCTAGAACATACGATAGGTAGGAAACTGTTACAAAGTTGAAGCCTTTCATCTCAGAAATAAAATAAAAATGCTGTAACTGAAATGCTTGAAGAGGTGTTTTGAGATCTTGCAGGATAAAAGCTGTTACTTGAAAAGAATAAACTACATGAAAACTGGATGATAAATTATTGTGCCTGGCTTATAGGTGGCCCACTCTTTCTTCAAAGAATCTAATCTAGGCCTGCAGAATCTGTGACCCATCAAGACAAATGCAGCCCATTAGCCATGCATTATAGCTTGCCAGGAACATGACCAATCTGCTCTTCCAGTGTCAGGCAGATAACTGCAGCTGTCCTGATCTGGATTGGGATCCCACACACTGAATTTTGAGTAAAAACAACAAAGAGAGGATTATCTGCATGCTATGTATTTCATGTATTCTGTACTTTGACCTTCAAGTGCATGGGATTATAGCCTGAAGTGCATGAGGGGAGAGAAAATGGCTGAGGAAAGGGACTTGGGGTCAGGGGACATATTGGGTGTCATATGGTACCAATTCCCCATCTCTGTGGTACGCACACATTTCCTTAGCTGGGGCAGGGAAAGAAAATAGAGGGCTCATGTATATCTATCTGAATGTTTGGAGCAGGAAAAAACCTTGTTTCAAAGCAGGACTGCCTTTGGGAAAAGTGGAGTCTGGGCAGTTGCAGACAGAAGGGGAAGGAGGACAGCCATGATGAAAGCAAACCATCCAGGTGTACTAGTTTAACAAGCACAATGTGCCCTTTCTGTACAGATACTTCTGGCGCTCATCAAATTTGTACCCAAACCTGAAGCATACCCTTTCTTACTCTGGATCCATCAAATGCACTGGTGTATTTTCTGAAAAGTGATGAATCAAACAGGTAGCATTCATGGCATATTAAAAAAGAAACAGTAATATTTATATTAAAATTGATTTACTGTCTCTGGTCAACTGCTCACTACTAGTTACCTCAAACTACAGGTGGGCTTGCACTTTATTTATTTATTTATTGCATTTATATCCCACCTTTTTTCCTCTTGCAAGGAACCCAAGGTGACTTACATGATCCTCTCTGTTTTATCCTCACAACAACAACCTTGTGAGGTAGATTAATGTAGGTGAACTAGGTGACTCACAAAGAATGGCTTCAGTGAACAATACATCCGTCTTCTGCTTTATTGCTGTGACTCTCAATTGGGAAAGTAGGTTTTCTCAGGACAAGTGGGTAGGTGTGGGGCTTGCCAATCAGGGCCAAACCAAAACATTTCGCTGCCTGAGGCAGAACAGCAGCCAGCCAAGTTTTTTTGGCTCAAGAGGCAGAAAATCCCACAAAAGCAGCTTTCTCCATCCTCTGGCAATAAAAATGCAACAATTAAATAACTAACAATTTGCTGCCCTTCATGACACCCAGAATCTGTTGGCTAAGATGGCCACTTCACTCTAACGGTAGAGCTGGCCCTGTTGCCTATGAATTGTCTCTGAAAAGGAAATACTAGGGTTACAAGTTCCTGACAGCTATGAGTCCATTTACCTAAGGTTGGAGCTGAAATTGCAAGGGAACGAGGGAACCACAAGGTGAAGTGACTTAGCTAGTAGAGAAGCTGGACAAGTTGAGCAACAGTGGTGCGGTAGATGTAGGAACCTACAGTTGGGGTGCGTGAAAGTTAATCTTTGTACAATGCCTAGAAATCTTCAGTGCTTTATGAATTAATAATGAACAGCCAGTAAATGTAGGATTCACTGCCAAAATTTTTAAGCAGCATTATTTTTCTATGTCCCATATCATGGCAACTCTTTTTGCCCGAATTACTAAATAATAATAAGAATAAAAGAATAAGAAAATAACAGTAAAAACATTACATAAACACCTACGATTTCTAGGCATTGTACAAAAAGTAACTCATCCAGGCCATCACTGCAGGATGACAATCTAATAGATGTAATACCAGAGGAAAAAGCGATGGTTAGAATGGGGAAAGAAGCAGATTCCATAGCCAATGCTTACATTATTGTTATAATGAGCAGGTGGAACGGTTACCATGGGTACCTTCTCTTCTGGGATGGCAGAAACCAAACTGCAGCTGGTCTCAGCTGACCCAACAGAGCGGGCATGCTATCTCACCTCTCCATCTGGCAAGGCAATATTACCAAGTTGGCAAATTCAATACAGACACTATTTCAGTGTTATGAGGCACCTCCTCCACCATTCATTACTAAAAACTTCTACATGATTCCAGTATCTTGTTGCTTGTACCACAGCATTGCTTACCACCACACCACTTTAGGATACAGCGTAATTAACACCCTTGATCATGTCACATAACTTTGACAGTGTAATAGAGTATGTGTGTGTCGAAAACTATACGACAACTTTTTTCACCTATACGATTTGTGTTGCTTCCACAAACTACATGCCCTCACATGCCCCAACAGGTATTATTTTTGAACAAAATATTCTTCTGACAGGTCACTGTGAAGCATGAGGCAGAATACCAGATCACTATTTTCTTGTTGGGATTTTCTACTGTTATTCTGTTTGTCCATCTAAGCACGTCCAATGCTAGAACTTGCCTGCACAAACTATTACAAAGGGAGGTTACTTAAAATTCTTAGCCTAACCTTGTTGTTTCTTCAATTTTCTCCATGTGTATTCTCAACCACTTTTTAAAAGAGAGAGGGAGAGGGAAGGGGGGGGGGAGACTGGAATTTTCACATGCTCCAATTATTTTACGATTTAATGAGTCTTGCTCTATTTTCTGTCTGACTGCTGCTAAGCTTTAGCCCACAAACTCACTCTCATTCAGCAACTGCACTAACACAAAGCGGGAAAGAGGAAAATGACAGCAACGCAAGGAAGCTCTACACAGAAAACACAAGGTTCTCAATCTAATCGTTTTGTTGCACACTTCACACGCGGTAGAATACAGAAGAACAAGCCTTACTGCGAATGAATCAGCAGGGCTTCTGCAAAGTTGAGTCTTACCTTGCCAATATTATAGAATTTCTTGATAGCGTAAATAGGCTTGTAAATCAGAAGATTGGTATACTTGGGTTACAAAAACTCTTAAACAAAACCCTAATCATAGGCTCCTAGTCTTGAGGATGGGTCCTAATAAGAGGATGAATCCTGTCGTCAGGGCCAGCCTTGCCACAGCGCAACTTCTTGGACAGGAAGATTCCAAAGGGTAATTTTCCTGCTTCTGCCAGCTGGTCTAGATGCAACACTGCCCAAACCTTAAGAAAGTAGCTCAGTGCTAGAGCACATGCTTTGCATGCAAAAGATCCCAAGTTTGGTCCCCAACATCTCCAGGTGGGGCAGGAGAAACTCCTGCCTGAAACCCTGGATAGTTGCTGCCGGTCAATGCAGAAACTACTGGATAAGAGGGCCCAATGGTCTGACTCAGAATAAGGCAGCTTTCTATGTTCCAATTCTTTCTCTTTGGCCTGGAATCCCTGCTGGAGCAGAGACAGAACATCTGGTGCAGAAGAAATGCTTAGGCTTAGCTGTCTTCTTTGATTTTGGACATAAGCTAGCTTATGGGCAGAGCACCTGCTTTACATGAAAAAGGTCCCAGGTTCAATCCCTGGCATCTCTAGGTAGGGATGGAAAAATTCCTGCCTGAAACCCAGGAGGGCCGCTGCCAGTCAGTCTCAACAGTACTGGGTTAGCTTCCAATAATTCAGGTAGACAGAAGACTGCAGGATCACATTCCCACTGTTCTCTCCAGCTTCATTCAATCATGGTTAACTGGTATGCCCGCACCAAAGTTAACCATAGTTAAACATTTGCTCCTCACCATGTTGATATGTTAGAGTGGAACAAGGTGAGTCAAAAATCCTATGTGTGAATAAAACTAAGGGCCAGCTATTGTTGATGCACTCTACTAAGCAGGGTTGATTTGATTTAAATCACTTCTCTAAAGGACTTGATTTTAATTATTTAAATCACAGTTTAAATCACTAGTGAGGAAGATTCTATTTAATCATCATTTTTAGGAGAACTATTGTTTAATATAACCCTAGTTCATATTCAGATGTAGGTTTCATTAAGGTAGGTACACAGTGGAGGATACATGCAGCAGAAGTTTCCTCAGGAATCAGGACAGCATGAATATGTTCTGTTCACTGTTGGTTTCACTTTCTATTCCCTTCCCTATCTCTTGCATTTATACCCAGATTCCTCCTCCTCCTACAGATCTACTCCATCTTCCCAAATTCTCTATTCATTGACCTTCTCTATCTTTGCACTCAGAGAGAGGCAAAGCTGAAAGAGAACAAGAAAGAGCGAGAGAGCATGCACTTCTCTGAATGAAGGCAAGCAACTATAAAAGTATTGGACCAAGTACTCAGTGCGTGAAGGCTGGGAATTATACCTGCTCAGGCAGTAATCAGGGTTCAGTTATCAGACTATAACTGATTGCCTGTGACAGGCACAAAAAGCTAAAAATATTGGGTATAATCTGTTTCTTGTTGATTTTAATAGGGCTGGACTAAATTCTGTTAGTTGGCAATTAAAGACAGGATATGGATAAGCATGAAGACCTCAACACAACCTTCCCCATCTACTTTCACCAGTAGGTACAGCATCAGTGGAAGTGGTGAAGGATCCAATGGTGAGCCACTGCTATTGATGTTGTATTAGCAGAAACCAATGCTTGCACAATGTCCGTGGCACTAGGTAGCGCAACAAATTTCCCAGGAAACTCGTTGTACTAGCAAATGCTATTGATATTATGGAAGCATTGATTTCTGCTAGCGCAGTCGTAATTGTGCTAGTGGTAGTGCACTGTTGGATCCTTCCCATGGTACATAATAACTCTATCATATCCAACATCTCGTCCCATGAAGTGCCCCCTAAAGAGACAACTAAGAACCAGATCAATTAAAATTAGTTCTTGAAACTATAATTGTTACTTCTCTAGCAAACCATTATATTGTTTCATTGCAGGAAATAAATATCCTTTGATGTGCATTGGATTGCAACCTTAGGAATGTTAACCTCTCAGGAGCTTTAAAAAACTTGGCAAAAAAGAAGTACTGCTTTCAGTGATTGGCTCTCCCTCCATCCCCCACCACAGTATCACTACTATATCTCAATTATCCATCCCCTTGTCTTTCTGTGAAGTCACCCCAATCCTGATCAGACAAGCATCAGAATTTAAAGATGTTCATTTGAGAAATTAATAATGTTGGGAGGTTTATACGTCATCAGAATGTAACGTCCATAGCATGATATTTTTGTAAAGCCAACAATTTATTTTCCTTAAAAGGCATGGTGCACATTTATATTTTATAAAGATATTTTACAGACAAAATATTTTACCGAGTCCCTAGGACAGTGTCGATTCTGCCTCCCAAGGCCATAGACACCCCTACAACCTTGGGAGGGGGAATCCAACATCAGGCCGTTCCCCCTCCCCAGCCCTTCAAAGCCATCACAGAAAGCAAAGCAGTGGCTGCAACAGTGACCTGGGAGAGCATGGGGAAGGCAAAAAGGTGTTGAGATGGTGGGTGGGGAGGGGAGAGGCCAAAGGCCAGTAACCTACAGCCTCTCAATTGCTATCCTTGCCCTGCCATCAGTTTAGTTAGCTAGACAGGCTCAGAGACTAAGCTCACCAGGGCAGTGAACCTTATTGTTAATTTCCAGGCCTCAACCTGCAACACATGAAGTAAATAATGATGCCTTTACTTTTAGGCTAGTAGTGTACAGCAGGGGTAGGCAAAAGGTAGTGATTTGTAGTAGGTCGGTAAGGATTTGACTCCCGATTGTTCATCAACAGAAACAACAAAAAGGCTTTCCCATCTTCTAAATTAAGCTGTTAGAAACCCTGATCTGCAGTTACTCAAATACAAATACATGCAGGTCAGTGTGTGGCTCATGGATAATTGGCATGACCTCCTGAGCTGCAATTTTCAATCTGGCTCTGGCCCCAAGCCACTATTTTGAACCTGGCTGTAATTGATGGACCTCTGTGTTCCAGTAAAAACCCCCAAAGTAGAACCCACAGAACAGAACCACGACCGGTGTACAGAATGATGTGGCCTTTACTAGCAAGGTCACACATTGCACAGCAACAAACCTAACTGTATTTTCAACAGGCAGCCACCGCCAATCCCTGCTGTTACGTGAGTGTCTTATACGATACATTTATTTTCAAAGATACGTTCATGTTTCACTTTAGGTAGAGAGGTCCTGGGGAAGATCCCATAAGAAGAGACTTGTTGGATGAGCTAAATGGTTCATCTAGTCCACTGTTTCCCAAAGTGGCCAACCAAATACCTCTAGGAAGCCAGAAGCAGGGCATAAAGGCAATACTCCAGGCCCATTGCTGCTTCTCAGCAACTGGTACTCGGAGGCATACCGACTCTGAAACTGGATGATCCTTACAACAGCTGTCATGACTAGAAGGTATTGATAAACATAATCTCTGTTAATTTGGGCAAATTCCCTTTTAAAGACATCTAAGCTAGAGGCCATCACCACATCTTGTGGCACTGAATTCCAGAGGTTCTGCAGGAATTGCAAGTGATCCTTGTACACCTGAATGAGGGATAGTAACGGCTTTCAGCTTGACCTACATCCTAGCACCTTCCTTTAGGGCAAGGATAGGGAAAGTACAACCCTCCAGATGCTGTTAGACTGCAACTCCCATCAACTTTGGCCAGCATAGCTAATGGTAAGGGTTAATGGGAACTGCAGTCCAACAAAAATCTGGATGGCCATGAATTCCCCATCCTTGCTATAGAGGTATGAAGCCCTGCTTATTAACTAGCCTGTAAATGCAGGACAATGCCTATTCCACATTTATCCATCTGAAAGCTGTCTCTGAACTCATTCCAATCCCAGTTATATTGTCTTATTAAGGTTTTAATCCTTTGTAAACCACCCAGAGAGCTTTGGCTATTCAGCGGTATAGAAATGCAATTAAAAAATAAAAACCTAATCACTGATATTCATTATAATCACCAGACCATAGTCATTCATCCGCCTTTTCACCACCCATTTATTTATTTATTATTGTATTTCTATACCAAAGCAGTTTACAAAAAGTTCAAAACATAAGAACACAAGAGCCCTTTCCTATGAGACCAACAAAAAAACCAGGATGTCTTCAAAAGCGCCTCTCTTTCTGATCTCCTGCCAAGCAGGCTCATACAGAGATAGGGCCTAGCTATCTGAGGGACCACCTAAGCCATTTAGGGTGCAACCCTATGCATGTTTAGACAGAAAAACGTCCTGCAACTCCAAGCATTCCTCAGCCAGCATGGCTAGCTAGGGAATGCTAGGAGTTGTAGGACTTTTTTTTCTGTCTAAACATGCATAGGATTGTGCCCTTAGAGCTTTAAAGGTTAACATCAACATGTAGAATTAAGCGTGGAAAACAACTGGCAACCAGTGCAGATCTTTTGGGGTGATATGATCAGTGATATGGTGCAACAGTTAGCAGCCTTACTGCCACATTCTGCACCAATTGAAGCTTCCAGACGCTCTTCAAGAGTGGCCCCACATACAGTGCATTGCAATAGTCTAGCCATGATGTAACAAAAGCATGGATAACTGTTCCGAGACTGGATTAAGGAACGGATGCAGATAGTGCACTAAATATAGTTGTGTAAAGGTACTCCTCACCCTCCACTGTCACCTGAAGGAAGATCCAAGGACAGCGTAGGATCGAGACGCACTCCCAAGTGATGAACCTGATCTTTCAGGGGAGTGTGACCCCAGCCCGAACAAGCTGAATCCCAATCCCCAAGCTAGGCCTTCTAGTGACCAACAGTACCTCTATCTTTTCTGAATTTATCTTATGAGTTACTCCAAAACTGCATGCCCCAAAAGGTAACACAGCAATTCTACACATGTCCACTCAAACATAAACTCCATTGAACTCAGTGGGGATTTCTCCTATGTAAAGGTGTATAGGATTGCAGCCTAAGCCCCGCTGAACTCAATGGGGCTTACTTCTAAGCAAAGGATTGCACTGTAATCGTCAGTAAGAGAACACCAGTGCAGGCTCCCTCCCTACTGTTGAGAAAATAAAGTAAGTTTTCACTAGCAGACACAAACAGCTCCATTGAGTGCATAAATGCTGTGTCAGCATCAGCACCTACTTGCGCCATCCTACACAAAGAAAAAAAAGGAACGGTATTGCAGAAATGTGTTTTGCTCAGCAGAAAATAAAACGAAATATGAGTAATATGTGGAGAGCATGGGGGAAAGAGAGGGGGAGGCATTATTCAAACTATCCTTTTTAGCTATCCAGAAAACACAGGAACAGCTGTAGCTAAAGATACAAACAGCAGTAACAACAACAACAACAACAACAACAGAATAGTACATCAGAAATCAGGAACTGCAATAGATGTTTAAATTAAAAACTTCCTGTATGTTCAAAGTTTGTACAGGAGAAACTATGTGTGTGTGGGGGGGGGGAAGAGAAGCAATGTATTAATAGAGGCCTCTGATATTCTGGATTCCTTATAGAGCAAGTATCCTAGAGTAACAACTGGGTAATATTCAGCAGAGATAGTAACTGGTACTTGTGTTCATTAAATCAAGCCTGGGGGAGGGGCCGAAGAATCATGAGTGTTGTGATTATCACAAACATGCGCTGCTGGGTTCTCAGCAGTTTACAGCCCTGATGATCGCAACGCCTAAAACTTCTAGGGTTTGGAACTATTGCTTCAGATACAGCAATAGAAGTGGAAAGTACCTAAAACTCATGCACAGAAATGTATGAAGTCATTTGCAGGTACTCACATGCCATACAGAGGGAGCAAGCACATATGGCTGGGGAACTCCCCACCACCACTTCCCCTGCTTGCTGTAGCTGTTGGTCCACCAAAGTTATACCTAGTGAAATACGACAGGCGTTCGCTTCAGCTGTTGCCACAGTCTTGCTCGTTTTCACTGAAAGACTGACTCAACGTGTCATAATCTCAACACTTATACACCACTTCAGAGTGTTCAAACTGCTACAGATACATTATATTAGGAACTATTACAACAACCCTGTAAGGCAGACTTGCATTATTGCATGCGAAGAGCTGAAGCAGAAAAATAGCTTGCCTAAGGCCACCTGCTGAGTTCGTGGTGGAGACAAGATTGAATAAGTGGCTTCCTATTCACAGCTCACATTCTTAGCTGTTACTACAGTCAGTCTGCTGTTCAGGTGCTCACTGTTGATAAGCAACTTCAAGGCTCCTCCGCATCCTCTTTATGGTTCTTTAGCTTTAAAGCAGACTTGGACTGGAGAACCCTTCGAATAGGGGATGCCTTCAAATAGAGGACTGTCCTTTGCAAAGAAGGACACACGGCCAACCTGAAGAGCAGGAAAACGAGGAGCTCTGGATCCCACAGCAGCAGATTCATGAATTTTCATACCCCATCTTTCAGGCAAGCCACTCATGGTTCATAGTTTATGTCTGGACCACGATTGCACCTTAGTCTGGAGTCATTTCTAATTGGCCACATTCACATCTTGGCAGAAGTCGCCAAACCATAATGGAATGTGGAAAATAGTCCCCCTAGCTCAAATCCCATCTCCTTTCCCCATTAAAAAGGAGGAGGATGGTGAAGGAAAAAGCTTTCTGCTAGATCCAGCATGACCATATTTGCCAGGTCAGGGTAAGAGAGAGAAAGTAGTAGTGTAGGTGGATGATTGATGACAATACAGGGAAGCAGAGAATGAAGGGTACAGCTTCTGTCCAGGATATATTACTGAGCCAGACTGCCTTTTTGGTTCAACATTAACAAAAGCAGACATACAGTGGTAGCTGAAGGCTTATATTGCTATCTTCCAGCAATAATTAATGCTGCTTTCTTTCATTGCAAGATGACTTTGCCTCTTTGTCCTCCCACAAACACCTCTATCCTTTTCTCTTCCTGACTGTGTGTAGCTTCTCTGTACCCTCTATAATTGCCTCCCACACTAACATCTGCTTCAAAGAGACACCCCTACCCTTGAGGCATTCCAAGATACAGAAGCATTTTTAGACAGCTCAGAACTTAAATATTAATACCCCCCATGGATTCCTCCCTTCTGTTTTAGAGAGAGGCTCCCCACCCCACTTCCTCAGGGTCAAACTACACACAATGCTTGGGCACATACAGTTTGGCAAGAAGTCCTTTCCGTTTTCTTTTACAAAATGCAGTCATAGAGGCTGCAAGGCTGCAATCTAAAGCAGAAGACATGCACTTGGTGGGTGGACTACTTAACCTTCCCCTCTGCTAGTTTTTCCACTAAACACTGCCTCCCCGCAGGCTGATTCCTAGCTAGCATATCAGCGACATAACCATTTTGGGCTGCACATTCTTCTCCCCGCCTGCTACAGACAAGCAATCTAAATAATTTACAGGAAAACTGTAAATACAGTGAAAAATTTATTTATTTATTTATTTCATTTCTATACCGCCCAATAGCCGAAGCTCTCTGCCCAATACACTGCCTTTCAAACACTGTAGCTACACAGCAGCCATATATAAACCACTTTAATCTGATATCAACTCTACCAACAACAGAGAGCTATAAAAAGCCACTATCTATGGCCAAGTGCTTATACAACCGCATCTGGTACAGTTTCTTAAACAAATCACAATGAACTTACAACTAGAGTTGTCACCTTTTTGTCTGGCAGGGCTTCTGTGCCTACAAGAGTTGCATGACAGGCAAAAATTCAACAGATGGCATGAAAATACAGTTCTGGAAAGCTTCACTTTTCTGCTCTGGCAAGACTATTATTGGATTTAAAAGCATAAGCCATCTTCCCTAACCTGGTGACCTCCAGACATGTTGTGACTACAACTCCCATCATCCAAGCCATTGGTCATGCTGCTTGGGGACAATGGGAGTTGTGACCGGAAGACTGGCATAAGCAGTGGTTCATCCACAGGCCCACCTGAAGATGACGTAGGCCAAACAGACTACCCTTATATAGGAGAATGAATGCACAAGCCATTTCAGTCTCTTATCACTACATCTTTGGCAGTAGAGTTTCCATATTTAAGTAAAGTAATTTCAAGGAATGAGCACAGTGAACAGGTAAAGAACTGGAGTTAGTTAATAAACCTAGTTATGCTCCTAAGGGTCTAAAATTAGATAACTGAGGGCACAATCCTATGCATGTTTAGGATTGCATTTAGCATTCCCCAGCCAGCTATGCTGGCTGGGGCATGCTGGGAGTTGTAGGCCTTTTCTCTGTCTAAACATGCATAGGATTGCGCCTTTAAGGCACTATCTTATGTACGTTTAGACAGAAAAAAATGCCTACAACTCCCAGCATGCCCCAGCCAGGTACGCTGCCTAAACTTGCATAGGATCGCACCCTTATAAGAATAAAGTAGCCCTACTTGGTTATTAATGGGGCCGCGGTGGCTTAGTGGTTAAGACGCTGAATTGCAGACCTGAAGGTTGGCAGGACAGCAGTTCGAGACCCGAGTGCCGCGTGACGGAGTGAGCTCCCGTCTTCAGTCCCAGCTCCTGCCAACCTAGCAGTTTGAAAGCAAGAAATTGCAAGTAGATAAATAGGTACCGCCTCGGTGGGAAAGGTAACAGCGTTCCGTGCACCTTGGTGTTTAGTCATGCTGGCCACATGACCACGGAAGCGTCTTCGGACAGCGCTGGCTCTTTGGCTTAGGAACGGGGATGAGCACCATACCCTAGAGTCGGACACGACTGGTTGGGGACACCTTTACCTTTACTTGGTTATTATACTCATGATACCTTTTGTGCTTCGGCAATGGAGGTCTATATTTGTCATCCCATACTCTTTAACTATCACCTTGTTATCTTGGTTTATCTTTCACTTTTCTTTTAACGTGTGTGTTTCTATAGTACAAAATGTTTGCGCATACTTTACTAACTGACTGGGTGTTGAAACTTTCAGGACACTACATCTTATTCTAGGAATAACCTCACCTCACCGATGAAGCTGCAGGAATTTCTGCATGTCATGCAGCAGTTATAAGCACAGGATCTCTGTCCGAAAATTGGCAAACCAAATGCTGGCTCTATTTTTCCAAATTCTTTGGTTTGTAGATGTCTAACTTTGTGGTAAACCTCCCTTTGTGGTAAGACTCCTCAGTAAACCTCCTGCAATTTGAGCATCAATTATCCCAAGTTCACCATCATCCAATTTCATTGTGTATTCTTCCCTCCTCTCCTTCCTAAATGCAACCCCCTGTGGAAAATTCCTGTGCCAACAAAATTTTGATTATCTAAATATTGTGGCTATCATTAAAACATTCTGATAATGTAGGCACAGTACATATTCAAGAACTGTGGGCAATTAGGCACTTAACCAAGATTCATGCCTGTCAAATATAGATTCTCACACTTCCAGCCTTTCTATTTTAAAACACCTTCTCAGTTGCTCAGAAAATGGAGATGTACACCAAGAAAGACAAAATCCTCTGCAGTAAGATTTGAACTTTGAAATACTCTACAAATGCTACTATAGAGTTCCAGAAAATGCAAGCTTATGGCACCAAACAGGAAGATGAGACATTCTGAACACATTTCTGTGGGTATTGGACCACTGTGATACACATCATTGCCCATTTTTAATCAAAACAAGGTAAGTGGCTTGACTAGTACTTTGACTCTTGAACAAGAGGGGGTGAAAAAAAAGGCAGTTTCAACCTATATTTATCACCTGAATTAGTAATGTGTGAGGGCAGAACTAGGAATGCCCCCTCCCCCCAGTAAGCACTCCCCTCTTTTCTACATTTTCTAAATAGAACAAGTGCCCACTATTTATTCCCAGCGATTCGCTTTTAACAAACACAAAGGAAGCTTACTTGGTGTTCAGCAGACTATTGGCATAACACATTGCACATTCTGGCACAAAATCCATGTCTCAGGAAGGAAGGATTTTCCATTACTGGAGGGAAATGATAAGATTACTAGACAACCACCAGTTTGAGGGGTTTTTTTTTTAAGCCAAATGCTTCACACATTGATGGCATCCAACAGAAAATACGGGAGCTTCTGCCTGGCACCTTCTCTGGGGTTGAAGAACACAGGTTAGACTCAAGACCCAATATGCATACACGACAGTGGCAAAATCTATCCTTCAGACCACACTAAATAAAAAGGTAAATGGGCAGTTAGAAACTCAATACTACAGAAAAGCATCTCTTCAGTTAAGACCTCAATAGGTCCAAATTGGACCAGTTGTTATCTAGGGCAGTGGTGCCATCAGGGTAGGCCTTTGGGGCCAAAGTCCATGATCCCACTTGGCAGAATGAGCAGGAGGGACCTCAAACATTGCAGGGACGGCTTACCACATTCCGAAGTGAGTGGAGTAATACACACTACCGTCTAAAAAGGCCTCACCCCAAATAAAACCTCTCAGTCCAGAGTCTAAAATTACCCAACTGCACCACTGCTTTCAGGTCCAAATTTGTCCACGCATTTCCAAAACAAGTCCTAGAATGTAGAGCCCCCACATGCCATCAACTTCTTCCCGGGGGCCTTATGGTTGCTTCTAACCTTCTTTCAACTACTTGCACTATGTGCACAAGCGTGCAGTATGCTAAAATGGCTGCTTGTGCAGAAAATACAACCACAAAACATGGCGGCACCCATGAAAGAGCAACTCTCAATATGGTGGTGGCAGAAATGGTAAAGGCCTGGCGAAGGGGGGTGGGGCAACTGTACCATGTAGACAGGACCTAGGGCCAGTAAGTGGCTCCCCACACCTCAAAGCCCCTAACCTGAACCCAATCCTTTCCATAGCACTTAGCCTACCTTTAAGTAAACTGAAGTAGAGCTGTCACACGTCCCATATTTTAAGCTTCATCCCTTAGTCCATCACGTTGGAGCTTGTTTCTGTCTTGTATTCCATCACACCAGAGCACCACAGAACACGATGGAGGCCAGCGGTTTAAAGGGCACACGACAACACCCCGAAGACGCTCTGAGGAAGAAGAAAGGCTACGGTCACACTGACCTTCCTCCCGATCAGAAGCTTGCCTTCTCACGAGGAAGGCAAAAGATGGGCAGCCCCCCTCCCCTCTCCTCTGACTCTGGGCTATTTTTAGGAAGCCGAGAAAACAACCGCGGTCCCTTGAGGGGGCGAGGAGGCATCTCTGAGCAGCGCAGCCAGTGCTCGGGGAGAAGAAGGGCCCAGAGACGAGCTCTGCCCGCTGACCCCTTGCACTTCAAGTATCGCTTGATCCTTACAGCCACCTGCGACAGCCGAGGAGAAAGGCGGAGCGGGGAGAGAGGCTGACGGGGATCCCTGCTTGGATTCCCGCAGAGAAGCATTCCCGATCGAAGCGGCAATGCCCAGCCGCAGCAGCCCCACGAAGCGGGTTCCCACGTCTGCCAGCGAGCCCACGATCCACGCGCGCGCCCCGCTGGGCTTGCACGTGTCGCGTCGGCGTGCCGGGCCCTGCCGCTCGCCCTCCCCGCGGGGGGCCCGCGGCCGCCTCCCGCCCAGCGTTGCACGAGGAGGTGGGTGGGACATCGGGCGAAGCTACTCGCTCACCTTCCCCGGGGCCGCCTAGTCCACGCACCCGCCTCCCGCACACGGCGGCCGGCCCTGCAAGCGCCGGCGGCGGTTTTTAAAAACGACGCGGGGGGAGAGGGCGCGCTGGGCGAGTGCCCGGGTGTCGCTTCCGCCGTCACTCACCCACCTCGCCAGCAACCCAGCTGCTGCTGCTGATCCCAAATTCACAGCGCTCCGGCTGCATGAAGTCATCCTGCTGCTCCTCCTCCAACTCCCCGGATCACCGCATTCCGCTCCTACACACGGGGAGGAGGAGGGCGGCAGTGAACAGGTTTGTCCTCCCCCGTGAAAGGCTGGGCGGGCCGCGGACGCTCTTGCCGCGGCTGCAGGAGGTCGGCGTGCCCCTTGCTTCCCCGACGAGTCGCGTTTCTGGCCAGGGTTCCTCTCTGGAAACACGGGATGCTTGAAAATGCCCGAGGAAATGCCTGGCCGCCTCGTGCTCCGACCCCGGCTGTTGGGCGCGTGATGGGCTGTTCCACTCCGCGAGACGGCCCCTGGCCCCCTTCCCCACCCCAGCCCCTTCCTTTCATCTTCCCTAAGGGCCTTACTATACGTGACGCTAAACACGCGTTTGAAAAGGGCTGCTTAAGACGGCCACGTTTGATTTCGAAGGGAAAGCCGCCAAAATCGGTGAGGGAAGGCTGGTCTTCTTTCCCCAGCCCTACAGCAGAGGGCATAGAAAAGACCAGTGAGGAGGGACCCCTCCCCTGCTAAGTCGGGCTTCACTAAGAAGGCCCCCCTCCATGCCGTCACGACCTCTAGGTTGCTGCTTCGGGGGTGGGGGGAAGGAGCAGGGAAGCAAGAGAGGGCAGCGGTCGCTGCTGCTACCTCCTCTCAATTGCTCACCCTTTCTGGGCAACATGCAGGGAGGATTGGGCCCACAGTGCTGCGCTGCCTGCTTGCTTTCCCCATCCCTGCCCCTTTGGGCAGTGCAGTTTAGAGCAGGG
Source organism: Heloderma suspectum (assembly GCF_057233095.1). Classification (NCBI taxonomy): domain Eukaryota; kingdom Metazoa; phylum Chordata; class Lepidosauria; order Squamata; family Helodermatidae; genus Heloderma; species Heloderma suspectum. Next base: position 52,575,782 of record NC_139461.1, read on the forward strand.
GTGGGCAGAATATAGATCTCCAAGTGTTTTGGACTTCATCTCCAAGCATTCCTGACCATTAGCCATGCTGGCAGGGGCTTCTGGGAACTGGAAGGCCTTCAGCCCTCCTCTGGAGTAGGGCGCAGTCCTATTTGGATAGGCGGCCGCCCCTGAACTCGGAGGCGACTACCTATCGAATGCAGGGCAGGAGAAGCACGGAGGGGATCGTTCCCTCCGCACTTCTCCTGCCCTGCATTTGCGGCTAGACAGCCGATTGTAGCTGTCTAGCCACGGGAGGGCTGAGCAGGGGAGGAGACTGCTGTATGACACACTTGATGTGTCGTACAGGCATTTCTGCCTGCCCCTGGAATGTCCCTTTTCAGCCGCTCCGCACTGCTCTTGCGAGCATGGAGGATGGGGCTGGTCCACACTGCCTCGGAGGCAGCATGGAAGTGGGGTGAGGTTGGTTTTCTGGGAATTGACCTCAGAGCACAACCACCCCTGCCTCTTCTCTCAGGAGCTCACCTGTGCATTCCTTCCAAACAGTTTGGTGGGGATGGGGTGGGGGTTAAGGCCGAACCAGCTCAGTCAATCTATATCAGAGTAGATTGGGCCCATGGTGCTGCCCAGAGAGAGAAAGTGAAGCAGCTGCCTTTGCCTGCTTAGGACCAAAACACACATTGACCGCGTTGCGTACCACAGATTGGGTTGAACCTAGGGATGGAAGTCTCACCCCTGTCTGTGGTTGCTGGGCATTCGCTGAGCCGCTGCTGCCCACGTCCGCTCATGCCCCTGGAGTTACATTATGCCTGTAATGTTGCGTAAATGGCCCCTTTACAGCTGCCATTTATGCAACATTACTTTTACAGAGAAACGCGAGCTGCCATTTTTACGCAAAATGGCAGCTCGCTAAGGGGGCGGTCGGCCTTTCAGCACTCATGAACGGGTCCGGTAAGTGGTGGTAGCTCAGCAAGTGGGGTCTGGGGGACAGAGCTTGGGTGAGTCCGCTGGGCTCCACCCCCCTTTTGGACTCCCATGATTCTGCAGGGTGGCTTGTTAAACATGCAGTGTGGCTTATTTTTCTTAAACAAGCCACCTTGAGAACCCATGTTTGTTGCTGGGATGTTCAAGGTGGTTAACAAGCCACACAGTATGGTGTTTAGGCCACCCTGTGGAAAATGTCCTGGGTTCAGACAACATGCTAACCCACAGTTCAACAAACAACCTACGGTTCAACAACGACCCATACCCAGCTACTGAGAGTGGGTTAGCATGCTGTGTGAATAGCCCCATTACTTTAAATCTGAATTCAGCCTCTGTGTCTTTTTTTCAGTTTTATTCTAATAAAAAAATAATATAGCTACTAGACACTAATTTAAAGTACTCTCTGTTTGGCCATTCCCCTCCCCCCCGCCCTGCCCGTACAGCATACAGGGCTGATCATGGGAAGGGCAGCCACTTCTAACTTGCTGACATGAATTCTTCCTTTAGGCAGCACAGTGGTGGGTATTCTGCACAGTAAACCAAACCTCCCTGCTGTACCACCCAGAGAGAGAGGATAAGTGAGTGGAGGCGACAGAATGGCTACTGCCTCCACATGATTGCTCAGCCTCTCATTCAGCAACAAGGATTGGACAAGTAATCGGTGCCAGTATTTCTGAAAGCTCACCTGCTTTCTCCCTCTACAACACACTTATGTACCAGCACTTCCTATCTCTTTAGGCCCAGGGCTGGGGAACCTGTAGCCTTCCAAATGTTGAACTACAGCTCCTAGCTTTCCTGACTATTGGCCAGGTTGTCTAGGGCTTATGGGAGTTGGACTCCAACAACATCTGGAGGACCACAGGTTGGCTGGGGGATGCTGGGAGTTGTAGCACTGTTTCCTATCTAACCATGCATAGGATTGTGCCCTTACTCAATACAGCAGGAAAAATTCAGCTTATGGGTATCAACCAGAGTGAGTGAGCGAGCTTGCCAGCAAAAGGAGATGGTGGCCTACTTTTTCATACACTCTCTGGGTGATATGACGGAGAGGGAGAAATAGCACAGTGGTAGAGGACATGCTTTTCATGCGGAAGGTCCCAGGTCCAATCCCTGACATCTCCAGTTAAAGCCATTTGGTAGTAAGTGATGTGAAAGACTTGCGCTGGAGAAAGTCACTGCCAACTAAAATAGACCAGCCAGGAATGCTGGGAGTTGTAGTTCAAAACACATGGAGGGCAACAGGTTGGGGAAGGCTGGTATGGATCATACTGGGCTCAGTGGACAAATATCTGATCTGGCATAAGACAGTTTCCTCCTACCTTCTGCTTTTGTGAACAATCCTCTTAGATATTAAGAGCCACGAGCGGGCAAACTTTTAGTGTCAATATTATTACTGGGTCAAAATACAAAATGAAGATCCTGCTGAAAAGGGTTTATGGATTTCCTCTGCTAGATGCTGCAGCAGTGCCTGGAGAAACTGTTCAATCAAAATGGCGCAGAGTGGTGAAGAGCATATGCAGAAACCAGTAACAGGCTGTGCTTTTCAAATTCTTGAGTCTCATGCTCTCGGTCACATTTCATAAATGAAGTTAGTAACTGATTGGTAGAAACTTGTTGGAAAACCAAGTCCTATGGACATTTCAACTACTGGCTACCTCACTAACACAGTGACCCTAGCTTGCATGTTAAACAACCCATAGTTAGCTGTGGCTGTGCCCATGGTTTGTTGTTGGGTTAAAACTCTGGGTTGTTTAACCCTAAAGAACCCAGAGTGCCAGGTTTGCAGATCATAACAACCAGGAACTGGTTGCTCACTCCTGCTGTACTCTGGCGATTCATAGGTTGATTTGCCATTACATGCAAAGCAAATCAGTAGCTTGTCTGAGTTCCTATTGAGAAAGGGGAACATTGCTAGTGCTGCAGCCTTTGCTGGTGGTGCATGTATAGAAAAGTGGAACAGGAAGGGAAACTATCTGCAAGCTCTGATCTTGCAGCCAAACGGAGAAATAAGAGCTCTTTTTTTTTTTTTTTTTCATACTAGAGGAACTTGAAATTCTGCATACTCCTAGAAAGTTACAGGGCTAGTTAACAGACTTATTTGGACAGCGTCTGGCTGTTCCTCAGAATCCTGTATCTTCCAGCTGGTAACTAGGTGCAATCCTTTGCATGTTTGGACAGAAAAAAAAGTCCTACAACTCCCAGTGCTTTGACCTTGGAGAGGGGAATAGGAGTTCCGCCCCCTCCCCCTCGCAGCCGGCATGGCAAGAATCACGCTGGCTGCTCTCCGAGATCGGGAACTTGAACTCGGAGATAGGAGCATTTGAGTGGGCAGAGAGGGGAAGAGACTGGAGAGGCCAGGATACAAGCTAACCTGATGTCTCTCCAGCCTCCTTTCCTCCTCAGCTGGATGGGCAAAAAAGCCCATCTAGTGAAAAATACGGGGTGGGAGGACAGGGAGGTGAGATCACCTCTGTTGCTCCTCCTGTCTTGCATAGGATAATCATAAGCCTCCTAGTTCGGGGACTTGGAATCGTTGAGGGCGCAACCCATAGGATTGTGCCATTAGTGCCTCAAGGGTGAAATCCTATGCATGCTTAGGAAAAAAAAAAGTCCTACACCTCCCAGCATTCCCTAGCAAGCTGGCTGGGAGTTGTAGGACTTTTTCTGTCTGAACATGCATAGGATTGTGCCCTTAAGCCTATTATTTACTGGTTGGAGGATGCAGGATTCCGACGAACTAGATAAGTCTCTGAATTAACCCTGTAACTTTCTGGGAGTATGAAAAAACTGAAAGGGAAAAAAATCAGTTTCAGTGGACTTTTGCCCCTGGACAGACCTCCTGTTGATTAATTGCATTCTCTATAGTGCTGAGCTACACATATATTTCCTCCAGGGGATATATATTACTTAACATTTTCACTACTACTTTACTATACGTCATCCATAACTGCTGCCAACCTTTTCATAGAAATTGCTTTCATTGATTTTACCTTGCAACTGAACGAGATGCATAAATCTCTCATTCAGATGGTACACCTCAAGAATGAAAAGTAGATGTGCAGATCACTCGTACATCCCCTTTTTCTGCTTCTTCATAATGTCTCAGACACTTTTAGATTAGCTCGGTGATTCCCAAACCATGTGCTTGGGCATGTGCCACAAGAAAGGAGAAGTGTGACTTGAAAAGGTTGATAGTACTGGATGCCTCCAACATACTATGCCTATGAAAGCAGAAAGGCTCCACACTGGATTATATATGATAACATCCTCAGGAAGGGAGTAAAATGTATCAGAGTTGTGCTTAGGGAATGTATGAAAAATTAATTTCAGTTTGTTTTTGATCAGGATTTGCCCAGTTCTCACCTTCTGGATTGAACATGGACTTGGATGCAATCTGTGTTCGAAGTCCATTTCCGAGCTTGCAATGGCATTTGTGGACAACAACAAAAATGTGCGTGACAGTATGTGTACATCTGAAAAATACCCAGGAAAAAAATGTATACTTTTGAAAAATGCACACAAACATGCTTTCATCTATGAGAGAAGAATGCATACGTTTCAAAGATGCACATAATTGAGGTGTACATTTGGAAAAATATGCATGAAAATACACATGGATTTTCATGTGAAAAGAAAAAAAAAACAAAGCTCGCAAGCTGATACAGACTTGAGTTGGAACGAGCTTTGAGATGGAATCGGAGAACTTCGGTGAGCTCAAGTTTTGCTGATTCGCACAACCCTAGTTGTGCTATTGCTAAGAGGAGAGGGAAAAACCAAGGAACACCACCATTGCCTAGAAAGAATAGTCCTGTCCTTGTCTGGGCAAAGGGAAAGATGGGACACTAAGGGAAGATGGGACACAAAGAAAAGGCCTACAGCTACCAGCATGCCCCAGCCAGCCATGCTACTGGGGCATGCTGGGAGTTATAGGCCTTTTCTCTGTCTAAACATACATAGGATTGCGCCCTAAAAGGCAATATTATTTGGGTTATCCCACAATTGCAAGGGGATGCCTGCTGCCCATTGTTCTTCCCCAATCTGGTGCCTTCCAGATGTTTTGGTCTGCAATTCTGAATTGTAAAGCCCCTATTTTACAAGGCACCTAATAATTTAATAATAAACATAATGAGCACCTGCATCAGCTATAATGCTTTCATGACTTCCATTGAAAGCACCAGGCCTTGGACATCCTGTCTGATCAGAGATAACAAAGGGATTCCTCAAGCCCCTGTAGCCTCAGATAGGGAGGGGCCTGCAGAGGGAGCCCAAGGGGCTGTGGGCTAGATAAGGAGCTTCTGCAGGCTGGAGATTCCCCATCCCTGCTCCAGGGGATAAGACCCTAATAACAGGTACAAATGACAAGGACAGGGATTTCGACTCAACGTTAGGAAGACCGTCCTGATGGTACGAGCTGTCCAACAGTGAAGCAGACTGCCGTGGAAGGTGGAGGTCTCTCCTTTGTTAGAGGTTTTTAAGCAGAGTTTGGAAGGCCATTCCTCAAGGATGCTACCTTGGCAGGGGGTTGGACTAGATGACCTTTGAGATCCCTTCCAACTCTATGATTCTAGGATGCAATAATGATGTTAGCTTCAGGGATGGAAAAGTTTGTCTACATTTTAATGTCCAATTCCTATGCCATTTGTGTCCCTGCGGAGGCCGTGATAGGTTACGTAAGTATTTAGTAGCCTATCACGGTGGTGGGGGGGAGAACCCCAGCGTACGCAAATGGCGGCGGCTACCGCCATTTGCGTACGCTGAGGTTTTTCCCCCTGCAGTGACAGGCTACGTAAATACTTATGTAGCCTATCACAGCCTCCGCAAGGACGCAAATGGCGGCGGCTACGACAGCTGCCATTTGCGTCCCTGCAGGGCTGCCCAGTGGCCAGATGTCCGGCTGCGGGTGGCTGGAGCTGGCTGGCGGCTCCACGGCTTGGCCGCAGAGCGGAGCCAGCCGGGCAGGATTCCGGGGGGAGGGACGGAGCACCTCCCCCCCACCGCGGATGCCCCTGCGCGGAGCCAGGTAAGGGATTCATACATCCCTAGCTATAATAAATCTTTTTAGAATACAGAATCAATTTTGGAATCGGGTATGTTTATTGTACTCCACTTCTTTTTTTGAATAACCACTTGATGTTTTCTGGCTAATTTTATTTATTTATTTACAACATTTATATACCACTCCACATCTAAACCAGTTATGTCTTAAGTGTGGAGGGCTAGTTGTCTGGGAGTGACCCATGAGAACAGGGGTGGGGAACCTCTTTCAGCTGGAGGGCCAAATTCAATGCTGCGGAAGCTCTCAGGGGCAGCATTCCAGTGGTAGGCGGGGCTGAAGGCGAAAGGGGTAGGGCCACCACCACCCCGCCACCTTTTAGCTTAAAGCTCTTACTACCAGGAGGACATTTCAGCCTTTTAGAACAGGGACAAAACTGCACAAAAGCCAGGAAACCACTACACCAAACCACTGGAGAGCCGATGTGCTGTAGTGGTTAGAGTGTTGGACTGGGACTCAGGAGACCCAGGTTCAAGTCCTCACTTGGCCACGTAGCTCACTGGGTGCCTTTGGGCCAGTCACGGACTCTCAGCCTAACCTACCTCACAGGGTTGTTGTGAGGAAAAAATGGAGAGGAGGCGAAACTTGTAAGCCGCCTTGGGCTCCTTGCAAGAGGAAAAAAGGTGGGATATTAATATAATAAATATTTGAGGGAAAGGGGTGGAGCCAGGGGAAGGGGCATGTCTCCTGGAGAACCCCAGAGGGCCAGATTTGGTTCCTGGGCCTGAGCTTCCCCACCCCTGCTTGAGAACAAAGCATACCCCAAGGATCTTTTAGTAATTTCAGGTTTCCAAAATGCCTGCTTATGAAGTAAGCAGTTAGTTCTAATTGTAGCATTTATAAACCATCAGGACCTTGGTTTTCTTCTGTCTAGTATCCTTGCTTGCTTTCAGTACAAGTTTACATTACGTTTAGCCTTCCATATGTCTAGCAGGGCCATGCAGAAACCATATCATGTTGCTTAGGCATTTCCTTTAAAATAGATTTCAGGGCTCTATTTCTTTTCTCTCTTGTTTTCTTCACAATGTACTTATTGTTAGCACATTGACGATATAATGAATGCCCAGACAGTCCCTGTATTGTCTGGAGCGTTGTCGCTCTGCTGCGTACCACTATAAATGATTTGTGTTAGAATATATATTTTGCGTTACTGGTTCATTGTGGCAAACCTAATTAAAACTGGGGGATGGGGTTTGAAAATAAAACCCCAGACGTAAAAGGGCACTACGGTCATGCAGATTTGACAGGATGGTTTCACAAAAGAATTTGATAATATCTTTAAGAATGGGTTGGGTAGCAGGAGGAGGATTTTAATTTTTTTTGTTTTTAAGAAAAGAAAAACAGGGTCTGCAGGGCTAGGCCAAGATTTTGAGGCACAAAATGGCTGCACTGCATAATTCAGGAGCTGTGCATTGGGATCTCTTGCAAAGTTTCAGATGGTTCTGGGGGAAAGTCACAGAATGAATGCTGCTTAATTGGCACTCCCTTCAAAAATGACTGTCCCAAGTGACAGCCTGAGCTGCTTGAGTAGTTAGGTGAATCTCGATGGACTGAAGTTACACTGTAGCGCTCTTCCCAAATGTCTTAAAATTATAGATAAGGCTCCTCCCCATCTTGGAGAACCTAGGGCCTAGACATAATTCACCACAGAAAGAAACATAAATCCTAGAAATGCAAAGGGGATGCTGTTACAACATCTCCACTCAGCATTATGAAGCTGTTGGTCTGACAGCCTTGTTCTCTGGTTGTGAACAAGAGAGTTCAGCTGGGTCAAAAGGGATGGCCATTAGCTGTTCTTCATGGTGAGAGCTAATAGGAGATCTGAAGACTTTGGACCAATGGAGAACTGTCTGAAGGCTTAGCGTTACTGCATATCCTCATATACAGATGTATAAACATGCTCGCTCACTCTCTCTCTCTCTCTCTCTCTCTCTCTCTCACACACACACACACACGTATCTGACTGACAGGTGTGTGGTCTAAGGATCTTTAACTAAAAGGCATGATGTGGTGTGGGAAGAATACGGGTACCCAGCTGAGGAAAATGCAATAGACAGCCAGAAATTAGAATAACTAGATGTATAGTACAGAATTACATGTGCAACATTTCAATGGGACCAGCAGGTATTTGGTTAATTGGGAGAGGACAGAGAGACAACACACTTTGGAAGGGCAAGGGCAGAGAGGCTGATACATAATAAATAAGAAATAGGAAGGAGATGGAAACCCAACAGTCATCTGAGGGGCCTAATTGGGTTGCAGAGAGAGACCAGTGTCCAAAGCCAAAGAGCCTACAACAGGGGAGCACAACCTGCAGCCCCCAAGGACTTTACTGTGCCCCCTGTGGGGCCCTGATCCCCCAATCCCCCCAACTGATTTCCCCACTCCCTGCACTCTCCACTCCCTTCCCCAGAGAGCCTCATACAGATCAGGCTCTTCCCCACTGCAGCTAGCCGTAAGGGGAAAGAAATCCATGTCAGCATCATTGGGATGTGTGTGTGCCTCTGCGTGTGCAGCCCCTGTCCCCCAAGCCAGCATCACCAGTGGCCCTCAAGGCTGAAAAGGTTGTCCACCCCTGGGGCCCTAGAGAGAGAAAGATAAAACTAGAAGAGAAAGAGAATGGCATGCAGGTATTGTCTATCCTAAAGTGAAGGAGATTGGAGGGGCCCCTCTTTAGGGAATCTGCTGACTTTAGCTTTTGGACTGGAGCACTGGGGTTTGCGTGGGTGGTTCTTTTGAAGTATGGATGGCTGCACACTTATGTGTTATATGACATAGTAATTTCAATTACTGTAATTGAAATCGAGATACCGTACATCTCACCATAGCTGGGAAGACACTCACTAGAGGTTGCTTCCTGCTTTTTACAGCACCATCGTCCTGCCACATTCACAGAATTTTACATGGATTCCAGACATTGACGTCTTCCTCTCAAAATCCTCCCATGTTTTCCCGCCATTTCTTCCAACATTTTTCTTAGTGTGGAAAATACGTTAAGTAAATAAAAGGCAGAATAACTGCACAGTGCCTTCTGGCTGTTAGTGCTAGGAAGCGCCCCATCATCTGGAAGCACTCCAGCTGACGAATGAGTTTGCTCAGTCAGTTCAGGTGCTAACTGTCAATGGGCAACTTCAAGCCCCGCCCCCTCTTAGGGGGCAATCCTATGCACGTTTAGACAGAAAAAAGTCCTACAACTCCCAGCATTCCCCAGCCAGCATGACTGGCTGGGGAATGCTGGGAATTGTAGGACCTTTTTCTGTCTAAACATGCATATAATTGCTTCCTTAGAGTTTTCTTTAAACCAGACTTCAACCTTCAAATAGAAGAAACCAAACAGAGAACTGTCTTTTGACACCCCTTCAATTAGAGGGCTGTCCTCTGTGAAGTAGCACACAGCGGCCACAGATGCCTTGTTTGTGTTTTAATAAACCACAAATGTTACGTGGCACACGTAAAGAAAGGTGGCTTCAGCAGTTCTGGTGACGAATTCATTCATAATGTTTTCCAAAGGAATTTGCCCAGTTGTTTGCTTCTGCACATGAAGAAAGAGCAGATGTGTAAGGTGCTTCTGGGTCATGCAATTACGCAGGTATGTCTTCACTCTCCTCAGAGCACTGAAAGAACCTTCTCCTGATGCTGCTGATGCAGGTATGGTGTGTAAGAGCTGTACCAGCATGATGACTTGCCCTAAGAGATTTCAGACTGTCTGAGGCTCTCTCTCAGTGATCGTGAGATGTCTTCACTAGTCACTAGTTGGAATGACTGTTGGGAGGAGTAAGAACTGTGCCAGAAGTCTGTTCAAATCAAAGTCACAGCTGCAAACACCAAGGGCCTCTCTGAGCTCTTCTGTGCTGCTGAAATGCCTTCCACACGCAGCAGTTACTACAGCATTTTCCAGTTTCACTAGTTGGTCCGTTCCAGGTTGGTTGAACTGACGTTCGATTTGAGATGTTATGTGATCAATTACATCACAGAAATCCTTCTGGAGAGTTTTCTTTGCATCAAGGACCACTGGTGGTGTTGGCATCTTTGTATGCTCAAAATCTGTTGGTAGTTTTCCAATGCTTGGAGTTGGGGCCTTCTTCAAGCCCAGTTTCTCAGCAGCAAATTTTATGTCTTGCCAAATTGTTTCAAATGATTTGTTCCCTGTTTGACAGGGAACAAATAAGCACTTCTGCTGCCTACTTTGCCCCTGCTGCACTGTATTTGGTGCTCTGTGGGGTCCTTGCAAGCTCTTCTCATGGCCCAAACTCTGCTATGGATGTATTTAGCCCAAATGCTGTTTCAAATTTACCAAGAATTTTGCAGTAGGCTTTCATTGTTGCCCACTTGTCATCTTGGAAAGACCTGGATGGTCCAGGATTTTATGGAGTGTTGCCTGAATTCTGTCATAGTTCTCAAGGAACTTCTCTATGGACTTCACTCTGACAGCCCAACACGTTGGACACAAAGGAAGGAGGCTGTTTGGTTTACATTTCCCTTCAACATTTTCTATGGCTTCAGGAAGAACAATGTTGGAATATATGCTCTTCCGTTTTACCGAGACCAAGATCATGTTTGATGCATCCTTCACAGTACTTAGTACAACCATGTCACAGCTGTTGGCAACCTCTTGCAGAGCCAAATCTAGTGAGTGGTTGTTGCAATGTATTTAAATGTTAAATGGGTTGAATATCGGTGATCTTTTTCTGAACACCAGAGAAACGCCCAGATGTTAGCTGCACCATCAAAGCAGTGTCCACGCAAAGCATGGAAATCAAGCCCCAGTTCAACGATCATGTCTTTCACAGCACTGATGAGAAAACAGACTGTAGAGTCAGGAGAGTTATAAACACAAAGGTATTCTTCTCGTATGTTCCATGATTCACTGTCTACCCAATGCAGACACAATGTAAACTGCTCATCTCTAGTCACGTCCCATCAGCAATTATTTTTTTAAAAGGCTTGATTTCACCTCCAATGATCTCACGTTGCAGTCTTTGAGCTGTAATTCCAAATAGCTTATTTTAGATGTCACCACTCAGCCATTTGTCTCTCCATGTCAGCCACCTTTTAAAGGTAGGTACATCTTCTGAGTATTCCTCCAAAAGGTCTATCGAACTACCATCTTTGGTGCACCCCTGCAATGCTTGACCTGCACAGCAGAGGTAGTGCACAGAACTATGTCACGTAGTGTTTCCAAAGCCTCCTCCTGCTGCTTTCTTGAACGTTTTGTAAGGAGCATAACAATATTCATACCTTCCTCTTTTGTTAGATAGTACCTCACAGAATCAATATGGTAAATGCTCATTTCACGAGACTGGAATTTTTCAACAGCATGTTTCTAATTTGAGAAACCTTTTAGAATAAAACTCACTTCTACATTTGAAGAATCTTTCTTCTCTCTAAATGCTCTGCTGCAGTCATAGCAAAAAAACCACATCATGATCCACATCATAAAGAAGCCAGGTGAACTTCTCAAACCATTTCAGCTGACGAGACCTTCCTTTTTTTTTGGAAATTTATAGGGTTTTGTTGGCACAAATCTGGTGGACGAATATGGTGGTCCATCTCTTTCTTGAGGATCATCCTCAAGGTGTTGATCGTCTTCACTGAGCTTGCTGAATTGATTTGTGTCTTCTTGAGACAATTATTATGAGGCAGAAGCTGTTTGATTTGATGGCAGCAGCCAGGCATCAAGCAAGGGCCTGTTTTGGACATTATCCTGTAAGTAATCAGAAGAATTACTTTGCCTTCAACAAAGGAGATCGTTACCTTGTCGTGGTGCTGGAGCTTGAGCACCTCAATGACGTCATGAGCTAAACCGTGAAGGGACACCCAAGACGGGAAGGTCATGGCAGAGAGGTCAGACTAAATATGATCCCTGGGGAAGGAAACGGCAACCCACCCCAGTATTCTTGCCATGAAAACTAAATGGGTCAGTACAACCAGAGATATGTCGGTATACCATCAGAAGATGGGACTCCCAGGTCGGAAGATGGTCAAAATGCTACTGGGGAGGAACAGAGGATAAGTTCAACTAGCCCCAGATGTGATGACGCAGCTAGCTCAAAGCTGAAAGGACAGCTAGCAGCCGATGGTGCTGGTGGTGAATGACGAATCCGATGTTCTAAAGATCAACACACCATAGGAACCTGGAATGTAAGATCTATGAGCCAGGGCAAATTGGATGTGGTTACTGGGGAGATGTCAAGATTAAATATAGACATTTTGGGTGTCAGTGAACTGAAATGGACTGAAATGGGCCATTTCAGATCAAATGACCACCAGATCTAGTACTGTGGACAAGAGGACCACAGAAGAAATGGAGTAGCTTTCATAATTAATAATAAAGTGGCTAAAGCAGTGCTTGGATACAATCCAAAAAATGACAGAATGATCTCAATTCGAATTCAGGGTAAGCCATTTAACATCACAGTGATCTAAATATATGCCCCAACCACAGATGCTGAAGAAGCAGAAGTAGATCAGTTCTATGAGGATCTGCAGCACCTACTGGATAACACACCAAAAAAAGATGTTATTTTCATTACAGGAGGCTGGAATGCTAAATGACACTTGGAATTACAGGCAAGCATGGTCTGGGAGAACAAAATGAAGCAGGACATAGGCTGATAGAATTTTGCCAAGACAACTCACTGTGCATAAAAAAACACTCTCTTCCAACAACCTAAGAGACGACTTTATACATGGACTTCACCAGATGGTCGACACCAAAATCAGATTGACTACATCCTTTGTAGCCGAAGGTGGCGGACATCTATGCAGTCGGTAAAAACAAGACCTGGAGCTGATTGTAGTTCAGATCTCGAACTTCTTATTGCACAATTTAGAATCAGACTAAAGAGAATAGGGAAGACCCACAGATCAGTTAGATATGAGCTCACTAATATTCCTAATGAATATGCAGTGGAGGTGAAGAATAGATTTAAGGGACTAGATTTAGTAGATAGGGTCCTGGAAGAACTATGGACAGAAGTTCGCAACATTGTTCAGGAGGCAGCAACAAAAAACATCCCAAAGAAAAAGAAAACCAAGAAGGCAAGATGGCTGTCTGCTGAGACACTGGAAGCAGCCCAAGAAAGAAGGAAAGCAAAAGGCAACAGTGATAGGGAGAGATATGCCCAATTAAATGCAAAATTCCAGAGGTTAGCCAGAAGAGATAAGGAATTATTTTTAAACAAGCAATGCGCGGAAGCGGAAGAAGATAATAGAATAGGAAGGACAAGAGACCTCTTCCAGAAAATTAGAAACATCGGAGGTAAATTCCAGGCAAAAATGGGTATGATCAAAACAAAGATGGCAAGGACCTAACAAAAGCAGACGAGATCAAGAAAAGGTGGCAAGAATATACGGAAGATCTGTATAGAAAAGATAATAATATCGGGGATAGATTTGACAGTGTGGTCAGTTAGCTAGAGCCAGACATCCTGAAGAGTGAGGTTGAATGGGCCTTAAGAAGCATTGCTAATAACAAGGCAGCAGGAGATGACAGTATCCCAGCTGAACTGTTTAAAATCTTGCAAGATGATGCTGTCAAGGTGATGCATGCCATATGCCAGCAAATTTGGAAAACACAAGAATAGCCACCAGATTGGAAAAAATCCACTTATATCCCCATACCAAAAAAGGGAAGCACCAAAGAATGTCCAAACTATCGAACAGTGGCACTTATTTCACATGCCAGTAAGGTAATGCTCAAGATCTTGCAAGGTAGACTCCAGCAATTCATGGAACGACAATTGCCAGATGTACAAGCTGGGTTTAGAAAAGGCAGAGGAACTAGAGACCAAATTGCCAGTATCCTCTGGATAATGGAGAAAGCCAGGGAGTTTCAGAAAAATATCTATTTCTGTTTTATTGAGTATTCTAAAGCCTTTGACTGTGTGGATCATAACAAATTGTGGCAAGTTCTTGGTGGTATGGGGATACCAAGTCATCTTGTCTGCCTCCTGAGGAATCTGTATAACGACCAAGTAGCAATGGTAAGAACAGACCACAGAACAACGGACTGGTTTAAGATTGGGAAAGGAGTATGGCAGGGTTGTATACTCTCACCCTACCTATTCAGCCTGTACGCAGAACACATCATGCGATGTGCTGGGCTTGATGAAGCCAAGGCTGGAGTTAAAATCGCTGGAAGAAACATTAACAATCTCAGATATGCAGATGATACCATTTTGATGGCTGAAAGTGAGGAGGAGCTGAGGAACCTTATGACAAAGGTGAAAGAAGAAAATGCACAAGCTGGGTTGCAGTTAAACCTCAAAAAAACCAAGATTATGGCAACCAGCTGGATTGATAACAGGCAAATAAAGGGAGAAAACGTGGAGGCAGTGACAGACTTTGTCTTTCTAGGCGCAAAGATTACTGCAGACGCTGACTGCAGCCAGGAAATCAGAAGACGTTTACTTCTTGGGAGGACAGCAATGACAAATCTTGATACAATAGTGAAGAGCAGGGACATCACACTGACAACAAAAGTCCACATAGTTAGAGCAATGGTATTCCCCATAGTAACCTATGGCTGTGAGAGCTGGACCATAAGGAAGGCTGAGCGAAGGAAGATAGATGCTTTTGAACTGTGATGCTGGAGGAAAATTCTGAGAGTGCCTTGGACTGCAAGAAGATCAAACCAGTCCATCCTCCAGGAAATCAAGCCAGACTGCTCACTTGAGGGAATGATATTAAAGGCAACACTGAAGTACTTTGGCCACATAATGAGAAGACAGGATACCCTGGAGAAGATGCTGATGCTAGGGAAAGTGGAAAGCAAAAGGAAGGGGGGCCGACCAAGGGCAAGATGGATGGATGATATTCTGGAGGTGACGGACTCGACCTTGGGGGAGCTGGGGGTGGCGACGGCCGACAGGAAGCTCTGGCATGGGCTGGTCCATGAAGTCACGAAGAGTCGGAAGCGACTGACCGAGTAAACAACAAAAATCAGAAGAAGCAACCATTTTTTCTTTCTATTTGTGTGTGTGTATTGAAATATCAGTGCATACTACAAAGAAGCCATGCTGTCACTATGACTATAGATCAAAAAATGAATTTTTATTTTTTTTCAGAGTTGCTGAACCTGCTTTATGTTCAGCTGTTTGAAAGTTTGAGAATCCTGTATATTTGCTTCTTTATCACAATTTCAGCTGTAGTATATGAGCGACATTGAGCTCAAACGGATATTTATAAAGCATTATACTCACTCAAGGACAATCCTGAGTCACTGTATTGCAGGCCTTTGTTCTTTGCTAGGGCTCCAGCATCCAGATTAAAAATGGCTCCTGCAAAGCTCTCCTCCCTGAGTTCTCCCCGCTCTAAGAGGTAGGCCCTCTGTTAGCTCAATGGAAGTACTTTTAAAGAGAAAGTGTCCCTTTCCCAGGCGTTTGAGCCCCCTAGGTGTGAGCCCCTTTTATGAAAAAAAT
Organism: Heloderma suspectum; assembly: GCF_057233095.1. Classification (NCBI taxonomy): domain Eukaryota; kingdom Metazoa; phylum Chordata; class Lepidosauria; order Squamata; family Helodermatidae; genus Heloderma; species Heloderma suspectum. The sequence goes on from NC_139461.1 coordinate 52,591,220, forward strand.
ACACCAAAAATAACAGGATAGAAATCTGGGGGGAAGAAATGCAAATGCCCCGGCACAGATCTCTAGGCAACTGGGTGAAGGTGTAATAATCTGAGTAGTTTAAGTTAGGGATGTACGAAATGACTTACCTGTTTCGTTTCGTGACATCCGCGGTGGTGGTTGGGAGGCGCACAATTTCTCCCCCCGAAATCCACGCTGGCCGGCTCCGCTCCGCAGCGACTCTGCGGAGCCGCCAGCCGGGGCCACCCGCAGCGACATCCGGCCACTGCTGGGCTGTGCAGGGACGCAAATGGCGGCTGCCATAGCCGCCGCCATTTGCGTCCCTTTTTTCGCTGTGATAGGCTACGTAAATATTTATGTAGCCTATCACGGCCTCCGCAGGGACACAAATGACGTCCCTGCGTTAGCCGTGATAGGCTACATAAGTATTTACGTAGCCTATCATGGGAAACGTAAATACTTACGTAGCCTATCACGGCTAACGCAGGGACGCCATTTGTGTCCCTGCGGAGGCCGTGCTATCATGGGAAACCCCTTCATGGATCACTGCCTTGTTGTGGCGAAGGAGCTTGCGTAACTCAGTGAAGCCATAAGCTATGCCGTGCAGGGCCACCCAAGACGGACAGGTCATGGCAGAGAGTTCTGACAAAATGTGGTCCACTGGAGAAGGAAATGGCAACCCACTCCAGTATTCTTGCCAAGAAAACCCCATGGAACGTATCACAAGGCTAAAAGAGATGACGCCGGAAGATGAGCCCCTCAGGTCGGAAGGTGTCCAATATGCTACTGGGGAAGAGCAGAGGGTATTTCCAAGTAGCGCCAGAAAGAGTGAAGCGGCTGGGCCAAAGCCGAAAGGACACTCAGCTGTGGATGTGTCTGGTGGTGAAAAGAAAATCCGATGCTGTAAAGAACAATATTGTTTAGGAACCTGGAATGTCAGATCAATGAATCAAGGTAAGCTGGAGGTGGTCAAACATGAGATGGCAAAATTGAACATCGACATCTTGGGAATCAGCGAACTAAAATGGACAGGCATGGGCGAATTTAATTCAGGTGACCATCATATCTACTATTGTGGGCAAGAATCCCTTAGAAGAAATGGAGTAGCACTCATAGTCAACAAAAGGGTGGGAAAAGCAGTACTGGGGTACAATCTTAAAAATGATAGAATGATCTCAGTACGAATCCAAGGCAAACCATTCAACATCACAGTAATTCAAGTCTATGCCCCAACCACTGATGCCGAAGAAGCTGAGGTTGATCGGTTCTATGAAGACCTACAACACCTTCTAGAACTAACACCCAAAAAAGATGTCCTCTTCATCATAGGGGATTGGAATGCTAAAGTAGGAAGTCAAGAAATCACCGGGATAATAGGCAGGCATGGCCTTGGTGTACAAAATGAAGCAGGACAAAAGCTAATAGAGTTTTGCCAAGAGAACATGCTGATCATAGCAAACACTCTTTTCCAACAGCACAAGAGGCGACTCTACACATGGACGTCACCAGATGGTCAATATCGAAATCAGATTGATTATGTCCTTTGAAGCCAAAGATGGAGAAGCTCCATACAGTCAGTAAAAACAAGACCTGGAGCTGACTGTGGTTCAGATCATGAGCTGCTTCTTGCAAAATTTCGGCTTAAATTGAAGAACGTCGGGAAAACCACTAAACCGTTCAGGTATGACCTAAATCATATCCTAAATCTTGAGCCGGACATCCTAGAGAGTGAAGTCAAGTAGGCCTTAGGAAGCATTACTAACAACAAAGCTAGCGGAGATGACAGTATTCCAGCCGAGCTATTTAAAATCCTAAAAGATGATGCTGTTAAAGTGCTGCATTCAATATGCCAACAAATCTGGAACACTCAACAGTGGCCACAAGACTGGAAAAGGTCAGTTTACATTCCAATTCCAAAGAAGGGCAACGCCAAAGAGTGTTCAAACTACCGCACCATTGCGCTCATTTCACATGCCAGCAAGGTGATGCTCAAAATCCTACAAGCTAGGCTTCAGCAGTATGCGAACCGAGAACTACCGGAAGTACAAGCTGGGTTTAGAAGAGGCAGAGGAACTAGAGATCAAATTGCCAACATTCGCTGCATCATGGAGAAAGCAGGAGAATTCCAGAAAAACGTCTATTTCTGCTTCATTGACTATGCTAAAGCCTTTGATTGTGTGGATCACAACAAACTGTGGCAAATTCTGAAAGTGATGGGAGTACCAGACCACCTTACCTGTCTCCTGAGAAACCTGTACGAGGGTCAAGAAGCAACAGTAAGAACCAGACATGGAACAACCGATTGGTTCAAAATTGGGAAAGGAGTACGACAAGGCTGCATATTGTCACCCTGCTTATTTAACTTATATGCAGAGTACATCATGAGAAATGCCGGGTTGGATGAATCAGAGGTCGGAATTAAGATTGCTGGGAGAATTATCAACAACCTCCGATATGCAGACGATACCACCCTAATGGCAGAAAACGAAGAGGATCTCAAGAGCCTCTTGTTGAGGGTGAAAGAGGAGAGTGCAAAAGCTGGTTTGAAACTCAACATTAAAAAAACGAAGATCATGGCATCTGGCCCCATCACTTCCTGGCATATAGAAGGGGAAGAAATGGAAGCAGTGATAGATTTTACTTTCTTGGGCTCCAAGATCACCGCAGACGGTGACTGTAGCCATGAAATTCAAAGACGCTTGCTCCTTGGGAGGAAAGCTATGGCCAACCTAGACAGCATAGTAAGAAGCAGAGACATCGCCTTGCCGACAAAGGTCCGTCTAATCAAAGCTATGGTTTTCCCAGTAGTAATGTATGGCTGTGAGAGCTGGACTATAAGGAAGGCTGAGCGCCGAAGAATTGATGCTTTCGAACTGTGGTGCTGGAGAAGACTCTTACGAGTCCCCTGGACTGCAAGGAGGTCAAATCAATCCATCCTAAAGGAAATCAACCCTGAGTGCTCATTGGAAGGACAGATAATGAAGCTGAAGCTCCAATATTTTGGCCACCTAATGTGAAGAGAAAACTCCCTGGAAAAGACCCTGATGCTGGGAAAGACTGAAGGCCAAAGGAGAAGGGGGCGGCAGAGGATGAGATGGCTAGATAGCATCACGGATGCAATGAATATGAACTTGAGCACGCTCCGGGAGAGAGCGCAGGACAGGAAGGCCTGGCGTGCTATGGTCCATGGGGTCACGAAGAGTCGGACACGACTGAACGACTGAACAACAACAACATCATGGGAAAAATCGTGATGCGAATGGCGGCCGCAGGTAGGTGCTCTGTTTTGCGCCCCTTTCGCGGGGTGGTGGAGCGGGGGGGCTTCGTTCCGCCATGGATTTTGGGGGGCCAAATGCACTGGCATTCAGCCTCACTGAGATCCGTGGCGGAATTCTCTGCCATCCCTAGTTTAAAGTGTGTTGCTGCCTAGTGGTCACAAGGCAGATGTATTGCTGTAGCAAAGGGAGATTGAGCATGCTCCAGTTTGCTGGCTGGAACTTTTCCCAAGATGGCTGCCAGGCAAAGGCCATGATGAAAATAGAACAAAATACATTACAGAAGGAATGCTCATGCTCCAGAGACCTCTTTGTAGTGGCAGTGCAGGAAGCCATTCATTTTTTGCCAGAACTTAGGAACACTGCTGTACCACTATCAGTTTTGCCTGGCCATTTCAGGGGGGGGCTCAATCCACGCTTGCTCCTTGGGAGGAAAGCTATGGCCAACCTAGACAGCATAGTAAGAAGCAGAGTCATCGCCTTGCCGACAAAGGTCCGTCTAATCAAAGCTATGCTTTTCCCAGTAGTAATGTCTGGAGGCAGAGCTTGGGTCCACTCTGCTCCCCCCCCCCATCCCAGGGTCCATGCAAGCCTGTTGATTTTCATCCAACTATGATTACATTGCAGTTTAAAATTTCAGTAACAACTATTCAGCTTTCATTTTCTCTCACACAAAAGCTAATGATCCTTACAGCCCAGCCTATAACAGGAGTTTATCTGATTTCAGAGTAGTTTTACTTCTGTTGTAAAGTGACTGCAGTCCTTTCTCTTTCCTCCAGTATGTTTGCTATTTTTTCCCTTCTACTTATTTTACTTATTTAATAAGCTGAATCCTTAGCCTTCATCTTCTAGGATTCCCAGGGCATCAAACAAAGGGTTGGATCCAGATGTAGTCATGCTTATAGTAGACCCATTTAAATCAGTGGGACAAGTAAGTCATGACTAACTTATATCCCATTGATTTCAATGGGTCAGCTCTAGTTATTACTAAATCTGGATCCAACCCAGTGTTTGCTGCCATGTGTGTGTGTGTGTGTGTATATCTATATGTCTGTCTGTCTTTACAAGAAATACAAAAGAACCATGATATCAGCAGCAAAATCCCAACTCAAACTTAAGTCAGTACTCATTCAGGACAATGGAATTACTCCCCAACCCTACGGCTAAGATCAGGATAATTTTGCAGTATTAATTTCAGTGTCATTTTGGCAACTTATGTTGAATCGCTCATTTTAACTTGAGAAATGAAAACAAAGTACCTTCAAAATATTTTATTTAGGCTTTTCCAATCGTCTTCAAAACTAACATGTTTTATTTGAAGATGTTTGAAGGCTGACCTCGTGTGGTGAAATGCTGTTATTAAAATAGGGATGTGTGTGCTGTGTAGTGGTTTTATGACCAGAGAAATCACCTACAGAAAATAAAAATTAAAAATGGTATAGAAGTGGGAGGCTGTAGATCTGCCTTTTTGTTGGGAAGATCTGGTACATTATTAGTTGTTCTGCCCCTTGTATCTGGACCCGGGGGGGGGGGGGGAAACCTGTTACATGTTCTTTAGCAATGTACTGATCAAACTCCTCACAATCTGGTGGTAGAATTATTGGCTGACAATCAACTCTACATTACCTGTGTACAGGTGGTCCTGTTTGTGGTGGTAGCCAAGAAGATACGTTCCAACTTTATAAAAAATGTCAATAGCTCTAATGTATAAATAGAGAGTAGTGGAGGCTGATGGCTCCAATCTAAGTGGGGCTGTGAATCCACTCCAGGTTTCAGTCAGAACCAGCAAGACCTCCGAAGGAGCTATCCAAAGTGCTGAATCTATTTTGGGGATAGGGTTACGTACCTTAGATGGCTCCTTTAGAATTCTGGCTGAAACCTAGAATTCAGCCCCACAATCTGCCCCTCCACCGATACAGAACTTCTTTTTCTTTCCTCTTTGAAAGCATGGAATATGGCAATATGGCCTATGGCTGAAGTCAATCCTGTACTCTATTTAATGGTATCGGGCAGTATCCAACAGTGATGCTCCACTTACACTACTGACATACCACTAAGTGTCCTCTAGCAGTATGCCAGTAGTGTAATCTGGCATTACAGTTTTCCCAGGGGTCATATTCCAGTGGTGTCCAGGGCTGATGGCCAAAGGGGAAGGGTTCAAAACAGCAGTATATTGTAGCTTAATGCTGTTCCTGCCAATGAATAAGCCTTAGGAGAGGCATTTCAGCCTTGTAGAATGGGAGAGGAGGGAAATTACGCAAAAGATGTGAAGCCACCTAATGATCTGTGGTCGGGGGGAAAAGGGTGAGGCCACAGGAAGGGGCGTGGCCATCTGGGGAATCCTGGAGGAGCAGATGGGGACTCCCAAGAGTGCCAGATTTGGCATCTGGGCCTGAAGGGCCCCCCCCTCCCTCACACACGTAGGGCCACACACTCTCATCCAGTCCTTGCCATACCTTCCCCACTCAAGTCTGATGTTGTGGCTACCAAGAAACAAAGTGCATGTGCGAATTCAACCTTTGGCCAGTTAGATATTATTTCTCATTTGCCATGATGTCCAACTAACTGAGAAGCCATTTAAGTGGTGTAGCTCTTAGGTGCATGGGGAGATTTTAAATGTATCAGTGAAGCTACCTATTTGCAGCTGGTTCAGATTTTCTTGATCTTTATGACATTCACCTCATACAGCTTCCTATGAGATTCAGCCTCCACATAATTCAGGGTCTTGGCAGAAATGACAGAGTATAGGTAAAAAGACAGTTGGGTTGTAGTTATGTGGGTTTAAGTCCTGGAGTGGGGAACCTGTGGCTGTCCAGATGTTGTTGGACTCAACTACTATCAGCCCCAGCGAGATGGTCAATAGTAAAAAATGATGGGAGCTGAAGTTCAGCAACATCTGGAAGACCACAGATCCCCCCCCCCCGCAGTTGAGGGGCTAAGAAAGGCAGCTGCACTTATTGTTGGTCACTGATGGTGACCAACAATAGGTGTGGAATGTTATTCCTTACTGGAGACCCTCTAATAAGGTTAGAGATGAGCAGGCTTCTCCCATTAACTTTATTCTTCTATGGCTTCTCTGTCCTGCATTCCACTCCTACCAAATTCTGGTTTAACTAGGAAAATTTCTGAAGTTAATTCTGATTCAGAATTGAAGCACGCCCACATTGCTGAAAAAATAAATTCTATCAGCTTACTTGCAATTTCCAAGCCCCACATCCCCATGTTAAAGAACGTAACCGTGATGCTATTTGTACACATACTTGCATCAGGATTCCTTTTGTGTGGTGTTTTACTGATGCACAGCACACATTGCAATCTGTACCCTGATCAACAAAAGAATCTTGAGACAACTGAAAAAAAACAGAAGAAGAGTCCTGCTGGATCAGACCAAAGGCCTATCTAGCTTTCCCACAGGAGCCAGCCAGATCCCCACGGGAAGCTCAGCAGCAAGAAATGAGGGCAAAGGTCTTCTCCCACTGTTGTTTCCCAGTGACTGGTATTAAGAGCCATGCTGTCTCTGATCCTGGAGGCAGCATACAGCTGTCATGACTAGTAGCCACTGATAGCCTTATCCTCTATCAATTTGTTGAATCCCCCTTTGGAGCTATCTAAGGGTGGCCATCGCCACATCCTGTGGTAGTAAATTCCATGTGTTATGTCTTTTGAACAATTCCTGTTATTGAATCTCTGTCCACATGGATGTGTTCCCAGTGTCCCCTGAAGAAGAGTGTCAACCTAAAAATGTGTTGGGCTTTTTATCACAATAAACTTTTGTTACCAGGCAACAAAGAAATGGAGTGAATACATAACTAAAACATATCAGCACAGTTAGGGATAGATTAGTCAGTCTTTGGACATCCCTAAATTAAAGGAAAATCAGGGAACTCCCTGGAGCATTTTCTTCCATCTTTGTGCCACAATGAGAATCGGCTCATTATACGTGGAATGTGACCAAAAGTCTTTTCTCACCCACCCATATATCTTTCAATGAAAAACAGTGCCATCTTGTGGCTGAAAAATGATGGTGTCCTCTATTGTATTTAAATACCTCATTTAAACTTTTTTAACTTCTAGGGCTGTGCACTGCTTCTGCCCGAGGCCCGAACCCCGAGTCAAAGCGGGCTGCTTCCGGCCACTTTGTGCCCCTTCCAAGGCGAAGTGGAGGAGGCATGAAGTGGCCCGGAGCAGGTCGGAGGCTCACCAAAGCGCCCGGTGCGCTTCAGCGCTTCGTCCCCCAGCCCAGCCCCTCCGGCCCAGCCCCCCTGGCGCCTCCAGTTCCTTACCTGAGCTGCCTTCTCCGCTGCTGCTGCCACCTTCTTGCCGCCACCGCACCACCGCCTTCTTGGCCTGCGCTGCCGCCTGCCACGGCCACTGCTGTCTTCGCCGCTGCCATCTCCTGAAGCCTGGACACGTGGCGACTGGTCTTCTTGCAGGGAGTTGGCATTTTTAAAATGGCAACCTCCTGGAAGTTCCAGGAAGTTGCCATTTTAAAAATGCCGACTCCCTGCAAGAAGAGTCGCTGCGCGTCCAGGCCTCAGGAGCTGGTGGCGGGCAGCGGTGGCATGTTGCTCCTGCTTTTGCCGCCACCCACCACCGCCCACCACCAGCTCCTGAGGCTTGGACCTGCAGCGATTTTTCTTGCAGGGAGTCACCATTTTTAAAATGGCGATCCCTGGAAGAAGACCAGTCGTGGCGTGTCCAGGCCTCAGGAGGTGGCAGCTGTGGTGTGGCAGTGGCGAAGAAGAAGACGAAAGCAGCAGCGGCGCAACAGAGAAGGTGGCAGTGCAGCGACGGAGGTGGCAGCAGAGGAGGAGGTGGCCCCGGTATGGAGCTGGGGGGTTGCGTGGGGGTGAAGCGGTGTTCGCCATCCAAACCCTGCTTAAGGTTTGGGGATGAGGCGGGTTGGCCCCCCCCCCAATCTGCCTGAGCTGGATTGGGCCCGCCTCATGAGTCTGATCGGGGGGGTCTCTGCACATCCTTATTAACTACACTTTTTGCCCAGGGTAGTGTAGAAGGGGCCCTGGATGACAACAGTGTCATGTAATGGACCCACAAACTTCTGTGATTGGCCAGTCACAAATGCACTATAAATGCTTCATGTAAAGACAGCCTATGTCTGGCCCACATCATAAATATTCAGCTGCAAGTAGATTCTGTCCAGTTTCCATATCAGTCTGCATTTCTATATTGCCAAATTATATTCCAGGGCCGTGTAGAACCATGTAGATAAATTACTTAAATCCTATTACAAACCTCATACAATACAATACAATGCGACGCAATACAATAGAATAAAACACTAACATCAGGCAACCATAATAAAAGGGAGCAAATAAAAATTATGAGGTAGAATGAGTGATTATACAAATGGAAATGCTTGGCAACATTTTTTTAAAAAGTGGATGACAGGTGTACCCCTTTAAGAAGGGTATCCTGAAGTTTGGGGCATCAGCACTGAGAAAGCCCTTCTCCTTTGTGATTAGATAGCACACTTGGAACTTGGAGCGGGGCCTCAGCAGAAGAACTTGAGACATGGACAGGGTGGTGTGGGACATGTTTATTAATGACATGTTTAGTATTGTATCTAGTTTGGTCCTAGAGGAGCAATGACTTAAATAGTAGTGAATTTGTTTAGTCATACAGGCATGAACCTGACCCTTGCAATGGTATAGCCTCCAATTTAAATTAAATGAGAAGTGTATCCATATCCCTCTTCTAGAGTAGATTTCTAACCAGTGGACTGATGGCCCCAAACCATCTTGGTTTAAATCCCAATTAAGTTATGCTTTAATTAGGGGTCATTGGGGCTTTTTTGGTGCCACTTCAGTTTCAGTTCAGCTACTTGAACTGATACAATGCAATGCATTTATACCTACAATAGATCAGCCTTTCCCAGCTTGGTGCCCTCCAGACGTTTTGGACTTCAGCTCCCATCAGCCTCAGCTAGCATGGCCAGTAGTCCAGAATGCTGGGAGTTGTAGTCCCAAACATCTGGAGGGCATCATATTGGGGAAGGCTGCAATGGGTCATACAAGATGACTACAAGAGGGGGCTGCTGCAATTTGATCCAGTCTTTAATCCAAGATGGTGAAATCACTACCATTCCTCATCCATCCATTCATCCATTTGCTTACTACTAACTTATTGCAGATAAAATGAAAGAAAACTGATGGAATTGAACGCATATAAAAATCCACCTTGTCTTTGAGGTCTTTGATTTAAATTCATAGTCAAGTCAATCAAAATAAAGTACTTGGAACCTCATTTGCCCACACTAATCACTTGTTCCCTCTCTTCGCTATGTTTGTCTCTTCCCATGGATGAAATTTGGAATGTAATCTCTTGAAACAGGAAACTGTCATTTTTGCTTATGCTACTCTTTAAAGCATCATATACATTAAGGATGCAGTCCTATGCAGATAGGTGACGGCCTATCCAATGCAGGGCAGGAGAAGCGTTCCCTCCACGCTCCTCTTGCCCTGCATTTTCGGCTATCTAGCCGTGGGAGGGCAGAGCAGGGCAGGAGGCTGCCAGACAACACATAGGATGTGTTGTACAGGCATTTCCGCCCCCCCTCGCCCCGGAACACCCCCGGAATGCCCCATTTTGGCCACTCTGCATTCCTCTTGCGAGCGTGGTGCATGAGGCTTTTCCGTGCTGCCTGCGAGGCAGTGCAGAAGTGAGGGAAGGTCAGTTTTCTGGGAACCGATCTTGGAGCACAAGCTATTGGAGTTCAGGAAAACAAGCTATCCTATGGCCATCTAGCTGCTAACTAGCGGCCATAGGATTGCACCCTCCATGGTGCTATATAATAATATATGTTGGTCTCACCTACATAGGACTTAGGAATGTGTAGCTATGCACATGACTGCAGCCCATGGTCATGTAGTATAACTATGAACATTTCTGCCCTGCCTTTATAAATAAAATGTTCTCAATATGTCTACAAACTCTGGAGAACAGAACCCATTTATTCACATAAGGTCAGGACTCTGATGCTTGTGAACACTGGCTCTATCATTCAGGAGCAGTAACATTTCTTTATGCCTCCCTTATAGACAGCAGTCCCATGAGGTAGTTCACTATGATAAGCATAAGCCATTTTACAGACAAGGATGTGAAATTATCTAGTCAGTTCATAGCTGAGCTGGAATTGGAATCTAAGCTGCTCAGATCCAGTTCTAACTCTAAGACCATAAGAAGAGCCCTGCTGGATCAAACCAAGGGTTCATCTAGTACAGCATTCTATTCACACAGTGGCCAGCCAGCTGCCTATGGGAAAGCCACAAGCAGGTCATGAGTGCAACAGCACCCTCCCACCCATGTTCCCCAGCAACTGGTGTACAGAGGCATTCTGCCTCTGATACTGGAAGTAATATATAGCCATCATGACTAGTAGCCAATGACAGCCTTATTCTCCTTAATAGCTTTGTCCTCTACTCCTATTAATAGGAATTGTATTCATCTAGGATGCACTTAAAATATTTCTCATGTCTTTTGATCAAATGTTCTTCAAGTCATGGCCCAGGCATTGGGGTGGGGGGTGGGGAATAGAGGGAGAGAACAGGTACACTTGGTGATCTAGGATGGTCAGCTACAGACCCGTTACCATAAGCAAAAAGAATGGCAAGTGCATTTCCTTGTACCTATATGGGTACAAACAAAACAATATACAAAACATAAACAAAAATAGAAGAAATGATAATAGATCCCAGAGCCAGGGAACGGTGTCTAAAGGGTATTGATTACTCAGGTATAATGAACAGACTTGCATGCCATACTGCCATGCCTGGCTATACATACAATAAATGGGGTATCCAAATATTGTGAGATTTGCTAGCGTCAATCAGAAGGAGTGTTAGAATAGAACAAGCAGCATTCTGAATCGGGAGGTTATGGCCCAGGTTCTCCTCCAGAAGAGAGAGAGTACACGTGCACAGGGAACTCTGGGAGCTGAAGTTTGAGAGAGGGGGTGGTGGTGGATATGTGCTACCCTATGTGACATGTTCTCAATAACTAAAAGTCCAGAGTTCCTGCTGGTATTTCCTGTGCACAGGAAGGAACAACCAATAGGATGCAGCAGCAGAATGGATGAACAAGCATCAGGGCAATTTGAGATTCTAGTGACAATATGAGCCGGTGTTCACAAGCATCAGAGTCCTGACCTTATGTGAATAAATGGGTTCTGTTCTCCAGAGTTTGTAGACATACTGAGAACATTTTATTTATAAAGGTAGGACAGAAACAAACAAAAATAGAAGAAATGATAATAGATCCCAGAGCCAGGGAACGATGTCTAAAGGGTATTGATTACTCAGGTATAATGAACAGACATGCATGCCATTCTGCCATGCCTGGCTATACATACAAATCAGGCAGCTAGACGTAAGGAGTTTAAAGAAAGAAAACTAATAGAAGAAAAAGAAGCAATAACTGGTTGCTGAAGTGTGTAATGAACAACTAGTTGCACAGTGGGTTGCACAAACATAATGTACTACCAGTTGCACAATGCATTGCGCAAGCATAAGGCACAACTACTTGCACAACAGTGCTTGGGCAAATGTAACTTCAATTGGATTCTCTTCTTGCACATTGTTGTATGCATTGCCGGAATGACAGTTGGATACTGCCCAGAGCTCAATCAAATGCAGATAAGTACTTGAGCAGATAGAATAGTTTTTAATCTGATTTCCATCAAATTATTTTTATCTGATGCCAAAACACCAGTAAAGGAGATGTTTGATGGGTAGATTTTGGGAAGGAAGTTCTATAAATGGGATGCCACCATTCAGAAGGTCTTGTCACTGGTAGGCTCCTACCACACTTGGGGGTAGTCAGAGCAGGCCATCTGTTAAAGGTCTTAATAATCTAAAAGTTTCCAAAGGGAGCACACAGACCTTCAAAGATGGGCAGGCTCCAGCAAATCCAGCCTGGCAGGGTGAGGATATGGTGAGTGTCCAGCCATCCTCCCAACAAGCTGCTGCGGGTATGGGCAGGATTATCCAAGCAACTGTGTGGCGATTCCTGCGATCTTCCCAGCTCCACATTTGGGAGAAAGGCTGGGGGTTGTTTGGCCTTAGGAGCTTTAGCCACACCGATGCCTGAAGAGCTTTAGCCACACGGAACCAAATCGGCAACCCTTCCCCCCAGTGCCAGGTTGTGAGGGCCCTTCAGCAAGGCACCTTCAATGGCCCCTCCTCAATGACACAACGGTGATACCTTATCATCATTGTTGTCACCAGCAGCTATTGCTCCTCATCCTCTTTCTCGTCATTGCTGCCATGTGCTTGTTTGACAGGCAGAGAGCCAGGGCGCAAGGAGGCAGCAGTAACTATAGCTCCTCCTCCTCACCGCCACCTTTGCTGGAGCCAGAGTGAGAGGCAGGTGAACAAACAGGTTACAATGGTGAAAAGGAGGAGAAACTCCAGGGGGTTCTTGTCAGGGAGCCCCCTGCTCAGTATGGGCTCTTGCAGATGCTCAACCACGCCTGCCCTTGACATCCCCCACCCCCTGCTTTTCCTGCTCTGGCACAGGAATTTTTTGTACCTTTAGGAAGTGGCACCAACAATGCACACTTCCCCCAACCCAGTCCTTCCCTCAGGAAAGACCAGGTGGGGAAAACTTTAAGTGCTGCTGCCCAAAGGTATTCCATGCACCTTCAGGAAGTGGTGCCCAACAGCACATGTGATCCTCTGGCCTTCCCATCAAGAGGGAAGAGTGGCAATTACAATTTTTGGCTTAGCCAGCCAAAAATGGTTAATGCCTGGAGATGAGCAAACACAAGGCGGCTCACCCTGAGTATTCCATATTATTAGGGATGCATAAATCCATCAGGTTTCACTTTCAACGGCATTCAATTTGTAAAAAATCCTATGTTCTTTCCAACCTGAATATGAAGAAATTTGTGAATTTTGGTAAATTCTCACCCAAACTTAACTGAACTTAAAATTCCCACCATCTGAGCCACAGCTATTGGCAGCATGGAGAGCACCATATTGTACCTGCCTGCCATATAGCTGTTAAAGATGAAGGGCCGGTCAGAAAGCAGAGGGAGCAACCCTAATTTAGCACCACAAACATGGCTGAATTCACAGGGAGTGAAACCCCTGCTTTTAAGACTAAGCACTCAAAGCCCCGGGCCTAGATGGACAAATCTGTCCATTTCGGTTTCTCCCATATTCTTTTTTCTTTCTTTTTTTTAATAACCTCAAGTTCTTTCCATCTAAAATATGAAGAAATGTGCAAATATTGTTAAATTCTTATCAAAAATGAACTGAAACATAATTTTTGCCCATTCTACACTTGAAGTGGCCCAGTTCCTTCTGCTGCCCCATCCTTTTGCTGTGCTATCACTATGAGTTAGTATTATACCGTTTCATATGTGTTGTTGCATTGAAATAATATAACATGGGTCTAAGGTGGTACAGGGACCACAGAGTTTTCTTTGGGTCTGGGAGATGTCAATTTAAGGGTGCAATCCTATGCATGCTTAGACAGAAAAAAGGCCTACAACTCCCAGTATTCCCCAGCCAGCATGGGGAATGCTGGGAATTGTGGAATTTTTTCTGTCTAAACATGCATAGGATTGCACCTGAACTGCTTTTTAACCGTGGGCAAGTCATGCTCAGGCTAACATATCTATGGCATTTGCCAAATTTAATTAAAACTGGAAATTTGCAGATAAGCAAAGTTACTAAAATCTGCATTGCTTTTGTCAGATCTGCAGTATGTTCTTCTAGGGAGTATTCTGAATGTTTTCAGCACCCTAGAAATGAGCAATCTTTATTTTCAAAATATTTAAGAATTTCTTGCCAAACCACTTCCTACAGTTTTGTTGGCCTTTTTGCGCCAAGACCCATTTAACTGAATGACTAATTGCCAGTCCTAAACACATTTACTTGACAGCAAATCCACTGGGGGGAAGTGGGGGTTACTTCCAAGTAAGGAGACTAAGGGCGCAATCCTATCCAGATAGGCGGCCACCTCTGAACTCGGTGGCGACCGCCCATCCAAAGCAGGGCAGGAGAAGCACAGAAGGGATCGTTCCCTCCACGCATCTCATGCCCTGAATTTGCGGCTGTCTAGCTGTGGGAGGGCAGAGCGGGGAAGGAGGCTGCTGTACGACACATAGGATGTGTTTGTCGTACAGGCAGCTACGATCTCCCCACCCAGAACGCCCCCAACTATGCCCCTTTCCGGCCCCTCCGCGCTGCTCTTGCGAGTATGGAGGATGGGCCTGTTCCATGCTGCCTCCAAGGCAGTGCGGAAGTGAGGGGAGGTCGATTTTCGGGGAACCGACCTTGGAGTGCAAGCTCTGAGGCCAGTTCCCGGAAAACAGCATATCCTATGGCCGTCTGGCCACTGTCTAGCATCCATAGGATTGTTCCCTCAGTTTGTAATCCTATACCCATTAACCTGGGAGAAAGCCCCATTGATTTCACTGGCATTTACTTCTGAGTAGACATGTGTAGGGTTGCACCTTGTTAGTGGATGTTTAAGATTACAAAACCCATAATTAATTGCAATTTTGGGTATATAATCTGTGGTTTGAATTACAAATGTGGAGGGGGGGGGAGTGAAAAACAGAAGTTCTGCTGGAACCAATTGATTTTTAATTCATGCTGTTGATTGTCTTTGGGACAGAAAAATCAGGATTAACAATTAGTGTCATAAATCACTAAACTTACAGGCATTTTGTGATGATACAGAAGTGTTTAAGTTCAACACTTCTGTGCATCAAAAAGTGCTATTAAAATGTGAAGAAAAAAGCCTCAGTTGGCTACAGTATCCCTGACTGGAATCCCTGAGAAATCTGATTTGGTTATCAGATCCCCAAATCTGTTGTGCATATGTTGTATTTTTGGCTGCTTCATTGTTTACCCCATTTCCAGATGTGTCAAACATTCAGGATATGTCAACAACAAGAAATACACTGGAGGTGTTTTACTGCACTTTAGATTCTGGCCTCATGGTGGCAGAGTAGGCTAAGAAATCAATTTCACATGGTTCATTTTCTTCAAGGCTGAATATGAAAATGTGTCACGTGAGGAGAGAGACATAGGAAAATATTAGACTGACAGTTCCTTTGTCTGCAGTCCGGCTTTCCTGGTTATTTCTGATGCTACGAATTTCAGCTTTTCATGGGAAACAATGGAGAAGTCAAATAATTTGTTATTGCAGTGATCTGGAAGCAGCACCCAAAAGTAGAAACAAAGACAGAAGTTTATACTCTTTCATACTCATGCCTTCTCATGTGGGAAAAGCAAATTTTTGTTTTTAAAAATTACTCTGCAAGTGCTTCCTGTGCTAGGAGGAGAAAAAGAAATTGTACAGTATTACTGTCTCCATGTTACAGATGGATGAGAGGTTAGGCTGAATGATATTATGCCCATATTACACAGGGTAATGAGCTGAGGCGGGGAGAAAGTGGCTTATGATGATCCTGCATTGTTGTCTAGTGTTATTATCCCATATTGCTGGTTGGGTGGGGGAAGAGCTGTGTCTGAGAGACTTATGACAACCCTGCCATGGAATGGAATGTAGTCCACTGTTAGCATCACCATATTGCAAAGTGGGGCTGGGCTGAATGAGAGCGGCTACAATATATGTCTGCCGTTTCAGGGTTACAACTACCCTGCATTATGCTTTCTACAGTTCAGATGGAAGCCAGAGCTAGCAGACAGCAAACAATTCTCTATTTTAAAAAAAAAAAAAGCTGTAGGAATTGTCAGCTACTCTGATTTATTGGTGAAAATACGACATTGGTGAAATACGACATCACAGACACAGCTCTTCCCTGGAATACCAGCCACGGCACTACACACATTCTTCTAGATGCGCACATGATCATCATTTATTTATTTATTTATTGCATTTATACCCCGCCTTTCTCCCTCTCGCAAGGAACTCAAGGCGGCTTACATTATCCTCCTCCATGCATATCATGCATATCATGATGCACACTGCTACTATGCGTCCTTGCCTACACGTGTTTTTCATGTACATGTACCTGGACAGACACATGTCCAGATTAGTGATGCCACAGAGTTAGATGGCTTGTTGGTCGAGGCTCATGTATTCATAATGCTCACCTTTGTGGTGAGCCTGGATCACTGTCTTATAAATTCATTATTAATTTCAGAGTTGATTGTGAGTTTTGGAGCATGTTTTAGTCTTCATCTAAACTATGCCATTTGTATGTATGCACTGAACTGATTGGTTTAAGCCTTTTTTCCTTAAAGAAATGTGATGATGTCACTTCAACCCTTTTGTGAAAGGACTTTTTTCTTGTTTGGTAAGTAAAAGTATACTTTAGTGGGTGCTGGTGGGTGGCACTGGAGTCTGTCTGTGAGAGGGATACTGGAAAGGAAATCCAAGGAGGAGGAGGTCTCCATGGCGTGAGGTAGGCTGGCTAGCATGGTGGAGGACAGGGCTTTGGTTAGGGATGTCAGATAAATCTGCAACAGAATCAGATGAGTTCAGATTTCTGTGAATCTGACCCATAGATTCTGCAGTGGACCGGCTTTTCCCGAGTCACACAGATTCCTCAGACTTGTGGACTGGGTTTTTAAAAAAACTTTTCAGAATTTTACACAAATGTAATCATAGGGAAATATATAAAATGTGAATTTACCCCCAAATGCTAAAACGTGCAAATTCTCCCCCCATGTGCATTTTCATATTTGAGGAGTGTGTGTGTTCTGTATTTGTGCAAATGCAAATTTGCACAAATTTGGGAAATGGGGGGGGAATCTGATTATGTCAATGAGCAGATGCCAGAACAAAAGGCATGGGACAATCCGCAAAACGCAGACGGAACGGTTTTAACAAAATCTGTAGAATCCCTAGCTTTGGAAGATGTAGTTGTTGTTTATTTAACTAAACTTTCTAGAACAAAATATAAAATGAACTCTTGAATTAAAGGAGAAGTCTCATCCAAGATTACCTAGATGAATTCATAACTTTCTGAGAAAATAACGAATTCACTTGGGGTATTTCTCATTACTACTCAAGTTCTCAAGCCAAGAGGGTAGAGACGGTGTTCTTCCTATTGTGATCTGGGAGTTTGTCTCCAGGAGCAGAACAGCAGAGTTGTGTGGGTTGCTTTTTTGGAGTTATGGAAAGAGCTGGGCATCCCAGCTCTTAAACAAGACAGTTGTGGCTGAGGGCAGGCTGTGCCCTGTTATGTTCCCCTGAGATCCATATGGCATGAAATATAAACAAAAACCAGGCTTCTCCTTGAACCTTCCAAGACGGTAAATAAATCAAATGTATGGCAAAGATAGGAAGAAGTGGAGGTTCCTTGCTGAGCAAGGGGGAAATGATGAACTGGCTGATGCCACATTCATTTATATCTTTAAATAATTCTTTTTAAAACGTTTTGGGGAAGGTGTTTTTCCTAATATCAGAAGAAAGAGTGGGAGGGCAGAAGACACTGATGGGATTTACTTTTCTCACCATGGGTGTCTAGTGCTGGAAGGTGCAGGGTGCAACATTTTCAAGAGCCTCTCTGGGGCTCTAGATAAGCCAGTCAATAGGTGTGCCTGCTTGACTTGACTGCATTAGGAGCCAAGCAGGGAACAAGACTTCTGCACATTCTGGAGGTCCCAGTCCTGGTGGGTAGAGGGCGGGAACCACAGTCATATTCTATGCTCAGTGGATCCTGGTGGCTCTGATTTTGGTGGGGCCATGAATCCATTCTGGGCTTTGGTCAGAACCAGCCAGAACTCTGAAAGAGCTATCCAAGGTGCTGAACTCTTTTTAGAGTTCTGGCTGGTCCTCACTGAAACCCAGAATGGAATGCTACTGGAAGACAGATTGTGTATGTTTTGCTGCTGTCTTGTTCTGTATGATACCTTCACAGATGAAGTGGAGTTTTTGGAGCTCAGATGCTAGGAAATACTTCAAATTGCTTGCAAGACTTACCATCATAACTGGAAGAATTTCAAAAGATACACAGATATTTCAAGTGAACTAATTTCACTAACAGCCCCCATCTGTCCAAATGATCTGAAATCACCCCCAAATGATGCACATACAGTAAATGTACAGCAAAGGGTATCCCACACAAAACTCAGGTATCTCAGGTAGGTTGTAGGAAAGGTAAATCTAGTTTAATGAGCATTTCCATTGTTCCCTATCCAAAGCCAGTGCTCAATTGAATGCAGACACATTGTGCTCTCACCGCGCTAACAGTGCAACCTATTCACATTTGCTCAGAAGTCTGTCCCTCTGTATTAATTGGTGCTGATTTCCAAGTAACTATGCATAGGATTGCAGCCCAACATAAAATGGATATCCCAAATAAAACAGGAAAGGAGGAGGCAAGAACTACTCTAGTCTGAGCGGTCTTGCCAATTTCCTTTTGTTTGCATACATGAAAATATTCCAGGATTTGTTAGTTTTGTTTTGAGAGTGTTTTAGCTTCTATAACAGAGCAAATGTCCTGACCAAAGTAAATTCACCAGCCCTGTTTTTTATTATAAAGAAATGGTCATGACAGGGATAACTTATGCTTTGGGTGGAGCTAATGAAAGGAAAAGCTGATGTTTGAACCAAGTATAGGGAACCCAAACTGTTTTGCTTCTCTACTACATAAGAATTTGATTCATGAGACATGTAAGATGATTGATATGTTAGCTGCTACATACATAAAGCATTCCTTTAACTGGGAGCTATTTCATTTCAGCTTGCAAGCTACAATATGGGCCTGGCCCAAAAGAACAATGGGTACATTCTTGTCTTACTGAAGTCAGAGGCAAGCACTTAAATTGATTTTTGTTTTGGCTCTATTGTATGAAATGAAGGCAGCACCCTATGCTGACTTAATTGGGAGCAAGGCCAGTTGAACTCTGTGTAAACATGGGTAACCTGACTTGGATCTGGCTACAACCCTAGACATTCTTAGGAATGAATGCGACACACTCCTGAGCAAACATCATTAGGATCGTGCTATAAATGTGTATCTGAATGCATTATAGTTTAGGGCAGCAATAGAACATGTACGTTGTATGTGTGGGATCTTGTGTTCAGCAGTTCCACTGAAGCATACAACAAAAGGTCTGGGAAAAACGTCTCCCTAAAAAACTGGGATTAAAACTTAGGAAATGTACTGGGAGGTATAGATTATTTATGTGACCCAGTAAATCAGGGGTTCCCAACCTTTTTGACAATTTAAAGAAGTGCCACACAAAATGGCTGCTATGAGGGGGCATATTTGCACACATAATGGCTGCCATGTGGGTGTGGCCAAAATGTTGTGGGTGCCCCCCCACACACACAAACAGAGAGAGAGAGAGAGAAAGAAGACACATACCACATTTTTGTTATGCACGTGAATGGCAAGCTGCTTGGTAGCAGAGTAGGCACAGCCAGCTCCCAGGGTATTTGGTAACCTTAAAGTGGTATGTGAATTTAAGAAACTCATCCAGGCTGAGGTGGGAAATACAACTAGCCAAGCTATCTTGCCAGTAACATCACATTTCCAAAGGTTATGTATGCAATGCTATGTTCAACAAAACCACTCCAATCACACAGTATTTAACCAGAGCCCCCTGTCTGAGTGGTCAGTAACTGGATTATCAATATGCAAGGATATTCTAGACCTAGGATGGTCTTCCCCAGGCATAGTTGAGTTGCAGGCAGGGAATTTCCCAATTTTTCAAGGTGTAACAACTTTGATTAACTTTAGATCCAGCATGGTCTTGATTAGTTGTGCCCACCAGCTCACCCTTTGAGGATTTTCAGGGCCGGCCCTACCATTAGACAGACTGAGGCAGTTGCTTCAGGCAGCAGATACTGGGAGGCAGCAGCAAGGTTTTGGAGGAGAGCGTTGCATGCCATTCAGCCTCCCCTCAGCCCCCTAAGTTGTCCTTCTGCCTTCTGGTGCAAAGAAGGCTGCTATCCTATTGCCAGTGTTGAAAGAAGATTCAACTGCCAGTCCAGTCGACTTTTGTACATGGTTGGGAGAAGGCACCAACTTGTACTTTGCCTGAGGCAGCAAAATGTCTCAGGCCAGCCCTGGGGATTCTTGATGGTTTTTGCAATGAGGCATCCCCACCTTTTGTCGGTAGCCTGAAACTACTATTGGCTGTACCCAAGAATCTTCCTCTCGCACGTTGAGTCATGTCATTGTTGCCCATTGTCCCTCTGAAGCATTTGTTTGAACCTTAGAAGAAAACTGGGCACAGAACCTTTGGGTCCCTCACTACCCCAAAGGCAAGGTCCCACTTGGCTGTGTGATATATATGGTTTCAGTAACCCAAAGTGATCCGATCCTGTTGAAATTCTGCTGCCCTAGGTTATCATACTGCTGAGACAGAACTTGCTGAGAACTCCATAGTTCCATGGCCTCCCAGAGCCTGGTACCTCTGCTCGTTGGTTGAGTGACAAGCCCAGTTAGTCCAGCTTGCCTCCATTGGCCTGCCTGCTCCATTGAAATCACCCAGAGATACAGAATGACATCTCACTTTGCTACCTTTTTTGCTCAGACTGCCAGAATCTGCTACCTAGGTGTCTGCTTAGACAAAGTAGCCACCTAGGTGTCTGCTTAGACAAAGCAATGCCCCACTGCAACCCCCTTTTAAAAGGATCTATTTTTCTTGCCTGAAACCTCAGGAGTTTCAATGCATCCCAATTTTCAGGTACAGGACTGGGTCCACCGAGACCCAAGGAAAGGTATCTTTCAAAGCCCTATTCTATATTCTGGAGACTTCCCACCTACAAATTGTGAGGTCTTGCCCTGTACCCTCTTTTATTTTGTGTGCTGGTGTATTTGGCCAGAAGCTCAGCCACTTTAGTGCAGCCTTCCCTTGATCCACTAGTGTGAAGTGGATCTTGGCCAGACTGCCTATTTGGGTATCACTCCTGACTCTTCAATGCCTTACTGTGACCAAGCTGCTGTCTCCAAAGAATCTGTCTTGGTACACAATTTTTCTGGATAACATAGTTCTTGATGAAGAAACAGAAGGGATTGTGCACAAGGTGCTGGAAATTGGAGTGAGTGTGTGAAATAGCTGTAGGTTACTCCCTTTCTGCCCTCCCTTTCATTACAGGACTAGTCTTGACTGATAGCCTACCCACATAGCCAGACCCCCACAAGACCCCTTTGCTAGGGATGTCAGAGGAATCTGTTGGGGGGTGGGGGTAGAGCTCAATGAGCTTCCCTTGGTTGGGCCCCTTGGACTTCAGTCCATTTTCTGCAACCTGACACGACTTGATCTGCATCGAGTCAGGCCAGCTCACAGATTTTCTGGGTGGTTTTTTGCAACTAGTGATTTGTGCAAATTGTGGCTGAAATTTGCACAAACTATAGAAATTGTGGCCTAAATTTGTGCAAATTACGCAAATTGCACATGCAATTTGTGGAAACCTCTATTTGCATAAATACATTTTTTTTTAATGGAAAAGGTTCCTGGATTTTGGTAAAAACTTGCAGCTCAGCCCGCAAATGCGAGCTGGGCTAGGCACTCTAAGAGACTCCATATAACCAAAAGCAAAATGGATTTCCCAGCGACGGACATCCCTACCCCTTGCTAGTTCACCCCCAAACCTTTCTCTTTCTCCCTCTTGTTGCCAACAGTGTTAATGCCCCGATTTGCCTAATCCCAATTTCCACAACTCCACTCAGAACCATAGCCCAACCCAATTCAACCTGGATGATCCACGCATGTCTGCAGCCTGGTCATACTTGCACCACAGTCCTTGGTTACCTCTGAGCGGACTTGAAAGCTAATTTCTCCACCATCTGAACCCAGTGCATGGATCTTCACACTCTTCACTTTGCATCTATATTTGGTGGTTTACTCTGCATATATTTGTTTGTAATCGAAGAACTAATCACCAGTATTTTAGAATGTTTTAACAATCCCTTTTCCAGCTGATTTCCCCCAAATATCATTGTACATTTTAAATTCTTGTGTGCTTAATACAGTTCTCCAATTTTCCAAGAAACCTGTGTGTGTGTGTGAGAGAGAGAGAAAGAGAGGGAGAGAAAGAGAGGGAGAGAAAGAGAGGGAGAGAAAGAGAGGGAGAGATCATTGGGTCATTCCTTCTATGATGCACTATTGCTAAAGTTAGAAGGTCCCTTAACAGGTCTTATCCTGAACATGTATACCCTTGTACACCTGTCAAGAGAGGACATTTGTAACAGGTTTTTCAATTCATTTACATGGGGGGAGGGGCAAACTGCACTGCTGAAGTACGCCCTGAGAGTGGGTGGGGAAAGCCCATTCACCCTAGCAAGGACCCTGTTGCCCCAAGGGGTTTTGGTGAGCAGAGGGCTTCAACATTAAAACAATACCAACACCACTGGGATGCAATGTTTTGACAGGGATGTTGTCTGGATTCTCCATAATAAGTGAGCAAACTTCTGTCAATCCTAGGGAAAGTGGTTAGTGTGGAAGCATCCAATATTAGATTTGGAGCTGAGAGACCAAGCTTCAAGACCCAGTACACAGTAACCTTTGGTAAATCTCTCTCTCTCTCTCTCTCTCTCCCCCCCCCCTCTCCCTCTCTTTCTCTCTCCCTCTCTCTCCTCCACTCCCCACTCATGCACACCTGATTATTGTATTACTTCTTTATAGGGTAAAATCCAACAAAACATTAAATGAACAAAAATGGTGGGTTTTAAAAAAATGATGTTATGGTGAAGGACTTCATGGTGGACTTACCTTTTCAGAAATAACAGAAGAATCAGGCTTCAGTTTCCATCTGTAAAATATGACCTACCGAACAGGGGTATGGGAACAACATGATAAAAATAAAGCACACATACATTAAAATGTTACAAAAATATAAATAGAAATATAAGAATTATGTAGTGCACAGTAAAAGCATAACACTAAGAATTTATCAAAGAAGTGACCGTTGGAAACCACAGCCACCATTTATCTCAGCTCTGTTCCTGAAAGGGCAAACTGCACATTAATTGTTATTTATTAGATGTGCACAATATGTGTGAGTTCGTTCATTTTAAAAAAGAGCAATTAACCATATTGAAAAGAATTATTCTCATCTAGAGGACTGCTAAACGTTATAGGCTAGTAAACATCTAGCTCATCTGTAATTAATTCTTCAGTGATGATGGGAATACATTCATGACCCAATGTAATCTTGCAGTGATATTTAATTAGAAGAAACTTTCAAACAAGTAGTGTTGTCTTTCAGTGAAATAAAACAAAAATGTAACATATGTTGTTTGCTGTGTGGTGGTGGGATAAGGGGATATAAAATTTAGGTTTGTGAGGACCTGTATCAGATGTACTATAATAAATTCAGGTATATGTGTGTGTGTGTGTGTGTGTGTGTGTGTGTATGTATATGTATGTATATGTATGTATGTATGTATATAAAAAAATATATATGAAAATGGACTGATAGCCCTGTCCTTTGCTGTCCTTTGTCCATAATGCCTAGGGATTTAATGGAACTGAATGTGTTTCGTGTGTGTGTGTGTGTGTGTGTGTGTGGCATTCTGTTCTATTAAATCCCTAGGCATTATGGACAAATGACAGCAAAGGACAGGGCTATTGGTCCATTTTCATTCAAACCTTAAACATCAAGCCTTGTATTGGCTGATATTCACTAGACTCGTATAAAACTCTTTAATAATAGGATAGTGAATGTGAAATGTTCAATCAAAACATGTATAGAGTATTGCTTCTAATGTGCACCCCCCTCCCCCAGTCATTACTTCTTAGTGATTTGAATCTGAAAACAGAAGGGAATGCCCTCGAAAACACACATTTCAGTCTCAGTAACAGAAAGGAAATACAGGTAAAGATACAATGGAGAAGGAAGGGTGGGAGGAAGAAAACCACCTCATCCGCTTCAAGAAGAAAGCGTCCTGTAATTCGTTCTGTTTCAATTTTGCGTCGATGCCTTCCCTTTAACCAAATTAATTTCTTCATGCTATTGCAAGGAAATAATGTCACACTGAAATCCAGGCAGTACCTCCTTATCAGTCAACAACTGTCCCCAGACGGAGCATTTTAATTTCGAAGGGAGGTGGGTGGCGATGGAGTAGCAATACATTTTCATTGACACCTAGGCAGCAAACAGCCTCCATTCTATAATAACTTTTCCAGGGTTGATTTTTTTCTTTCGGTTTTGTTTATAGATGTTCCTTTCTTGTCTTCTGTAGCTGAATTTTTATATATTTGGGGTGGGGGGGGGGTTGAAGAGGGTTGTTGTCAGCCTCTATGATAATTTAAAACTCATTATTTTTGCAGGCCCCTTGTCCTTATGGAAGCGCTCCTTGTTTGCTGTGTTCCTGTTGTCCAAACAGCAGGAATGCCATTGTAACCAGACAGGCGTACTCAGCTTCCCTACCGTTTCCCTCTTTAATTGCCTTTATTAGGTTTGTCCCTCAAGCTGGATAACTGCTAAGTGAGGGAAGTCTCTGGCTCGAGATTGTGCACCCTCATGTTCGAATGAAAAATTTTTATAATGTGCAATAATAAGTCTATTTAGAGGGCTCTTTTTTCTTTTCTTTTTATGAAGCCATAAAATTTACCAGAACTGATTTTTACTTACCTGTTAACGTTCAGAATAAGCAGGATTACTCAAATGGTTCCAGTGAAAATTACCTCCAGCAAATTACTTCATCTAGATTAATATAAATGGAATTGGTTTTGCAAAAGAGAGGGAGAGAGAGAGAGAGAGAGAGGGAGAAATATTCACATGTTAAACCTAGAGTTGCTGTAGTAGAAATGCCTGCCTCCTTTGTGTCCAAGAATGGATGCATTGGATATACTTGATTCTTTAAAAACTAGTTCACAGGTAGCCATTTTACGATGAGGCGATTTTCTGACTGGCAAAGCCTGAATGTGCTGTTCTAGAACATGCACAGTTGCTGTTGTGGTGAATCTAAGATGAGCATTTCATGTGTAAATAAAATACGAAGACATGGAATGTCATGCTGGATTTCAAAGGAAAGCGATGGCACAGTGCTGAGCTGGGGTCATAAGAGCATGAAGAACACTTTCCTTGAGTCAGTCCAATGATACATCTAGTTTAGAGTACAATCCTCCGCATGTGTAGACAGAAAAAAGTCCTACAACTCCCAGCATGCCCCAGCCAGCATGATTGGCTGGGGCATGCTGGGAGTTGTAGGACTTCTTTCTGTCTACACATGCGGAGGATTGCACGTTTCATATCCTATCACTGGTACGGGCTACTTCTCACTGCAGAGACATTGCCCACCACTCCAGAACACTTTGCTGGTCCCAAACACACCAATGCCCAATCTAAGGGTTACACATCCTGACCCCTTGAATGTACATAAACCTATGAAGCTGCTTCTAGGATTCCACATTTCTTCATTGGCATCCCATAAAACTATTGCCATCCCAAATGACTACTTGGATGGCTTGGGCTGGCCTACTTCCATCACCTCTTTTCACCTACAGAGCAGAACAGTCACTAGTTATGTTATTAGGTACAAACAGTGCACTAGGAAGAACTCTGTATCACACAGAGGACACAGAAGTGTCACAGTCTTTGGCCAAAGAGCATTCTTTCTACACAAACACATTTCACAGGAGGAGAAATCCATATACACCAACCTTCCCCAAGTGGATGCCCTCCAGATGTTTTGGACTTCAATCCCCACCACCCAGCCACCATGACCAATGGTCAGGAATGCTGGGAGTTGGAGTCCAAAATGTCTGGAGGGCACCAGGTTGGGGAAGGCTGATATACTCAATTCGCACATACTGAATGACACACACAAAGAGATATTCATTATACACACAAACATCCGTCCCACCCGCCTCCCATGTGATCCCACACCTCAGTATGGACCTTGAGGACTTCATCCAAAGTTCTCTGCTTCCAGACAAAGGGCCAATAAGACCTTTGCAGATGGTCCCTAGCCAAGCACCCTAAGCCCAGCCATTTCCACTTCTCCACTCCCTCTTTGTCACTTGGACCAGAAGATGGAGTACAGCAGAGGCAGTGCATTGGTTGGAGATAGAGAGGGGAAGAAACTGGGTAGAGAGGAAGGTTGCTGTCCTTTTTATCATTAATTACTAACTATATATTTTATTTCATTTTTTATTATTACATTTATATCCTGCCTTTTTTTCCTCTCACAAGGAATCCATGGAGGCTCACATACTCCTTCTCCTCTCCATATTATCCTCACAACAACCCTGTGAGGTAGGTTAGGCTGAGAGTCAAGGACTGGCCTGAAGTCACTAGTGAGCTTCATGGCTGAGTGGGGACTAGAACCCGGATCTCCCAAGTCCCAGTCCAATGCTCTAACCACTACAACTGGCTATTAACAGGTTTGGATATCTGAGAGAAACAACAGGAAATGCCCCGTTTAGTGTCCACAAATATCTTCTAGTGCTGCATACTGTAGTGCTTGTTTGCACTTCCGGCATGTCAGTGCAGCTGTCAGAGGTGAGCCAGGGACCAAGCCAGGGAGTCAGAGCCAAGCACTGCACAGAAACACACCAGAGCCAAACACAGCGCACAGAAATACATCTTTGCTCAGACAAAGTCCCAGCACAGACAGGAAGCATTTTATTGTCAGGGTGGAAACTGAGCTGATAGAGCCCCAGAGCAGTTCTGATTCTGAGGAGGAACAGCAATCCATGGGAGAGGAGCCCGCTCATCTCTCACAGGCATAGCAGCTGGCATAGATTCCTCCTGCCGGCATTCCTGAGAGAAATAGTGACCCTGGCAGTGAGAGAGCGCTGGAGGGGGGCTTGCTGGACGCTTGATGCCGATGCCGGGAGCCATGACAGCTGGAGGGCGCGGAAAGGAGGCGTAGCGCTCGTTTGGCGCGCAAGCAACGGTCGCATCCCGAGGACCCAAGGGAAAGAGGGAGGATCTCTCCCTAGCCCATAGGTTCAGGGTATTCCCGTGATACTCCTTCAAACGGGAACCAACTGCCTTACCCGGGGCTTAGGCTACTCAGCTATCTTTCCCCAGTGCTGTTCCTTGCTTTGGCGCTAGTGATTAGTATCTGAAAGAGTCATAATGGAATAAAGTCTTGGAAAGAATCCTTTTGTCTGTGTCTTGAGTTAGGTATTGGAATAGACTGAAAGAGGCCGCCAGGGCGCTCCTGACATTTATTGTCCTTCCTGTCCAGGAGGGCTTAATGGCCAGCTTGTGAGGCCAGGGCCAGCCCAGACCCAGAGAACACTTCACTCCAAGCAAGACGTTCAACACTGCAGTTCTTATAGCTCACCACATGAGTCGGCCATGTGCAGAACCTGAAGGAACTAGGGATGGCGGAGAATTTCTCCCCAAAACTTCGGGGGGCCGAGCGCCAACGTGTTCGGCCCCCCGAACAAGTTTCGGGGAGAAATCCTCCTCCCCCCCGGGACGGGACTTAACTTCGCCGAATGTCCCTCCCAGCGGCGGGTCCGGCCGGTGGTTCGGTGGGTGTTCGAGCGGGGTGGGAGCGGCAGCCGGTCTTTCGACCGGCTGCCACTGCCGCCATTCCAATGAAAGAAAAGAAAAAAAACCCGCCCCCTGATAGGCTACATGACGATTAACGTAGCCTATCACGGCTAGATTTGCAAAGTCAGCCGTGATAGGCTACGTCAATCGTCACGTAGCCTATCATGGGTGACTTTAAAAAAAAAAAAGCGCGTACAGATAATGGCGGCCCCCATAGGGAGCCGCCATTCCCGTTCCTTATTTGGTTGCTGTAGTCTACGTAAAGATTTACGTAGACTACGGCGAAAATAAGGGCAACGCTATTTGCGTTGCCCTTATTTTCGCCGTAGTCTGCGTAAACATTTACGTAGACTACAGCGACTAAATAAGGAACGCGAATGGCGGCTCCCTATGGGGGCCGCCATTAGCGTACACGCTTTTTTTTTTTTTTTTAAAGTCACCCGTGATAGGCTACGTGACGATTGACGTAGCCTATCACAGCTGACTTTGCAGATCTAGCCGTCATAGGCTACGTTAATCATCCCGTAGCCTATCGGGGCGTTGTTTTTTTTTTAAACTTCCGCGTTCGCGGCCGGGCAAGGCGGGAAGCCTCCCCCCCCGGCCTGAACTTCGCGGGGGGAGCAGCGAAGCGCCTCCCCCCCACCGCGAACATCCTTCGACGACAGGTAAGGGACTTTCGTCCACCCCTAGAAGGAACTGCTTCAGCACGGGAGCAGGCAAGGACTTTATGGTACTTTGTATCCCATGAAAACGGGATGCCACAGCACAGGGGAAGCCTGAGCCAAAGTTGTTCTGTCCCTCCACAACCTCTCCCCCGAGGGCACATGACAGCAACACAGTTAGATGATTGTTTTATTAGCAGCTGTTTGGCTCCTTCTGTCCAACTGTGGCACTGGTGTGAATGCGGGAGGATTCCATGTGAATTCCGTGGGGGGTAGGGCAGTGAACATTAAAAAATCATGTCAGGTGGAAATCCCCAGAGCAGGGGTGCACAACCTTTTTGGCCCTGAGGGATGCTTGTGATGCTGGCTTGGTTGCCGAGGGCTGCCTACACATACATGTATACACGCAGACACACGCACACTCACACCCCAGCGATCCTGATATAGATCCCTTGTTCAGCATAGCCAGCAGCAGCAGAGAAAGAGTGATCACTACGAGGGTCTCCAGGGGAGGAGGTAGGGAGTACAGGTGAAGGGTGGGTGGTTCAGGGGCAATGAAACCCTCAGAGGTTCAGAGGGTCAGGGCAACCTTGGGGGGTACACTAAAGGTTTTGGGGGTCAGGTGCAGACCCTAGGAAGGAGGTTCTGCACTCCTGCCTTAGAGAAACAGTCAGCACACACACACCCTGATCCTTTCTGTTATAGTGACTGCTATTCTACAACCTTATCTAGCCCTTTTGTAGTTTTCTGATCCAATGTTGTTTGATTTAAAATCATTGTCAAATGTCCATTTGGTTCAAGTATTTATAGTTATCGTAACAGTGATGGAGCCAAGAGGTATTAGATTCTACATATCGATGGAATTACAGAATACTAAATATTACATTTTAGTGAACTAATTCAATAAATTCCTTTGATCCAATGTATTCCTGCGATTATCAGATTCCCACTAATCGGATAGTTCCCTCCTCAAAGAGGAGGGAAGAATGGAGAGGAAACTATTCAACTGCACACCAACCCAGGGTTTCCCTATGAACGTTGAATTTGGAAAGCTGAACTTGAGCTATGGAGAGAAATGTATACAGAATCAGGAGCTGACTCAAGCCAACACAAACACTTTGCCCAAAATCTAAACAAACAGTGTACAGGCTGTGTTCTTATCTAATCCTTGGCATGAGCTCCCAGCCCAAAACATCTAAATAAAAACCAACAGGGCAACTTGGAAAGCAATCCTTCCTCACTAGCAACACACCAGTGTAGGTTACATAGATACTGAGGACTTAGTCTTGCGTTCAGGAGTAAGGAAAGGAAAGATAGCAAGTGAAATCTAGAAAATCTTTGACTACAAGGAACAATAGGAGTAGCACGCATACTAGAGCATGATGCAACGAAGCAGAGCATTAAATGCAGCATACACATCTCAGATATGTACAGAACCCTGAATGTCAAATCTCTGGCTCCTAGTTAGGTAATTTTAGACTCTGGACTTAAGGGCCTTAGAGGGGCCCGCTCTATAGGTGGTGATGTGTATTAGAGAGCAATCCTATGGGCCCTAGAGAGTGTCTGGTGGGCCATAGGTAGAGATGTGAAGGCCTGGGGGAAAGGGGGGGGGAATTTGGGGGGGGGGAAACAGTTTTTTCCTGTTTTTTTCCCCAAGGGCTGTTTTTGTTCCCCCCCCCGCCCCCGAAAAATTGAACAGCTTTGGACTATGAAATATTTTCTTTTACAATTTAAGACAAAGTGTTTATATATTGTTTATATATTGTTACCAAGCCTTTACTCCCACTGCAAATAATTTCTAAAGACTATGTAATAATAATACTTTTACAGAAAGCCTAAGTTGTACAATATCTGGAAATAATGAAGCCATGGGGAAGTTTTTTTAATCCTCTCTGTAAGATACTCAGCATAGATATTTCTTCCATTTCTTATTAAAAGTATTGTTCCAATGTATCTATTAGTGATAAATATTTTGGGATTCTACAAGTTATGCTCAGTCTCCCAACATAGAGTCACGGTATCATAATACAGAAGAAAATGTACGTTCTTGACAGTTTGGATTTTGTTCTACAGAGTCCTGTGTTTCTGGACTTGTCTTCCTCTGCCTCCAGTTCTTCCTACTTCTTCTGACTTCTAGGATAATTCAGATGTTTCAGGAACTACTTTCTGAAGTTCCCTCTGATCAGACATAAATTAGGAAGCTAAAATATGTTATGTATAATTTGATTTGCTCATAAAATTTATCACGTTTGGTATATTAAATGTTTTGAGTATGGTTTAGTCAATAATTACAAATGTACAAAAACTGAGTTCACTTTTTAAAGTTTTCAAATATAATTATAATTTTATGAGCAAACTACATTATACATAATATAACTCTAGGAACATAAAGGCTGCTTTCCACAAGACAGCATTCCTCAATCTGGTGCCCTACAGATGCTTTGGACTACAGTGGCCAGTATTCCTGCCCATTGGCCATCCTGCCTGAGGCTGATAGGAGCTGGTGTCCAAAATATCTGGAGACCACCAGGTTGTACTAAAGGAACAAAGTGACTTGAGGTCTGTAAAGAGCGCTAAAGAAATAAGCATTGCTTATTTTCCAATTTTCCCCAGAAAAAAAAAAACAGGAAAAATACTGCCGCCCCCGGCTTCAAAATTTCCAAAAATTGTACATCTCTAGCCATCAGATAGTTTGGATCCAGGAGACCGAGCTCCCTGCTCCATCCCCCTCACAGCCGGTGCTGACAGAACTGTGCCAGCTGCCTCTTCAAGCTCACAAAAGTGACCTCAAGAGGACGGAAAGGGGGCGGTTCTTTGCGTGGGGAGGGGAAGGGCCTGGGAAAGTGCGGATGCGAGCTATCTCCAGCCTCCTTCCCTCACCCTCCTGTCTAGCAAGAATGCAGACCGGGAGAAGTGTGGAGGTGATGATTGCCTCTGTACTTCTCCTGCTCTGCCTAGGATGCCCGTCAGCCCCCAAGTTCATAGGCTGACAGGCATCCGGACAGGATTATGCCCTTATTTAATTTACTTCAAAATCTGGTAAGCCAGGCCTGCTGAATTTAGGAGCCATCCTGCTAAGTGGGGCCCTGGACTTAGGATTGCCACTTAGGCATTGCAAAGAAAGAGAGAGAAAGAGAGAGAGAGAGAAGAGGAAATGCATCCCCCCAAATGAAGACGAAAGAGGGCACATGTTTGTGTCAAATGTGCATATGCTGCTTTGTAGCTGCACATTTAGAAATAATTACAATAATGTAAACAGAAACAGAAATACATCTCATTGTAGCGGAGAAGATGGTGACCAGGTGGCCTGCATGCCTGCTCAGTCTGCTTTCCAGCGCTAAGTACTGATGGGCAAGTTCAAGGCCCCTGATCTCCCGTCTTACAGATCTTTATGTTTAAGCTGGACATGGACTGGGCAGCCCTTCAAACAGAAGATGCTTTCAAATAGAGGACAGTCCTCTGTAAAATAGGGTACATGGCCCCCCTACCTGGGCTACAGCAGCACTGCTGACCTCAAACCAAGGTAATTCGCAAACATCGGGGGGGGGGAGCATCTAATTTTTCCTTAGCCACTTTGAGTCTTTTCCACAAAGACCCCGCCGGGGTCCCTATGACATCATAAGGAGACCAACAGCGTTTGAATGCTCTGCCACTTCTTTTCCTTCTCTACTACCTGAAAACAGCAATCTTGCTGGAGGGAGTCTTCCCTCCTTGGCTGAATCTACACATAGTAGTTATACCGCTATCATACTGTTATCATAGCTACTGGTGCCCATTGGTGTCATGTGTACCAATAATTACGATGACGGTATGGTAACGGTATAACTGCTGTGTGTAGATTCGGTCACTCCAAATGCTGTATCCGCGATGACCCCAAGGACTGTGGGAAATGTGCCTTAATAGGAATGTCAGGTGCCCTGGAAACCAGATGTCCCAGGGTTCCTGGCAGCATGGGCGATTTTACATTAAGGCACAAGGCAGGAGGATGCTTGGGCTTGGTTTTAATGTGAGCTCACCTCAGCAACATGGTGCTCATTTTATAATTCAGCACATCCTTATGGTTTGCGTTATGAGTGAGATAATTGTAAACTTTGGTGACATTATTCAATGACAGTCCTTTACCCCTCATGGGAGGGGAGGGCTTCTGCCCTGAAAGGTGGCCAAGAAATATTATTATTGTTATTATTATTAATAATAAGTGGCTGGGTGACCAGCCAGATGGGCGATTAATAAATTTAATAATAAATAAATAAAGTGTTGGCAGGGTGTCCATGATAAAGTCTGCTCGTCTTTTGAAGTCTAGTGACTGGATTAGCATTAAAAGATGCCTTCTGTGTTACAAGGGGAAGGCATTGCAGTATAGGAATTAATGAGTGACTAGTGTTTAGGCTGTAATATGTTACCACCCTAACTGTTGCATGTGCAGGTAGTGATTTTTCATGTGTAAAAAAAATCACATATTATGAGCTCCATGTAGTAATTTGGTAATGTGCAAAGTAGGCCGAACACCCGGCCCGACCCAGAAAATGTAGGTCTGGGAGGCCACACACCAGGTGTAAATTGAATCCCACAGATTACATAGTACAAGGAGTGTCACAGTTTGCATCATCTTCAATTCTCCAGCAGGTGGCAGTAACTCCCAATATACCAAGCCCTATCTTCCCATAAGGGAAGAATAATTTTCTCCTGGCTTCCTTCCCTTATCCGGTGACAACCATGGACCAGCTACGTAACATTTCTAAGGCCAGGGTACCAGAGACTATCTTCAGACTAGCCACTAAAGACTCCAAATTAATATTACAGAAGGGAAGTTGGCGTATGCAGATGAATTGGAAAGAATCTCAATAAACAAGCGGTATCCCTTGCCTGCCCATAGGTGGCAAAGTCTAAAAAACTACAGTAGTAAATTTTAATTTGTCTTAATCAATTCTCAGAGCATAAATATTCTAAGAAAACACAAGGGCTCTCTCTCTCACACACACAAAATCCCTACCCCTAGTTACTCAACTGCAATCATCGCACATATTTATTACTGTTTCTCATTTCTATAACTTAATTATTGGGGGGGGGGCAGCGGTTGCAGAGTACTTCGTAATCTCTAATTTCTTTATGCACAGAATAATAGCTATGTAGAACAGGGAGTGTCTTGCATGAGCAGCTGCACCTGCTGAAATTCCCCTTTTCACCTAACTATTGAAGGTCCATCCCATCCAAACCTCACCTTTGCCATGGTCTTAACTTGTGGTCCTGGATCCATTACTCTCTGTGTGCCTCAAATCCCTACCTGTAAAATGAAATGAAAATATTTTCTGCAATCTCTCCCTTTCCCCTCAGCTGCCCCTGCCCCCTGGTGACATAGCCCATTCCAGTCAGCAGGGCCTCCAGTCCGTGAGGGGTTCTGGGAACTGGCAGGGAGAGGAGGGCACAGGAAATTCAGCTTCTGCCCACCCTCTTCCATGGGTGGATATCTGGATCTGGACCGTGGAGTACCAAATAAGTGAATCAAGTTTTTACCTGTTGCATGTATGACATTTTTTTTTAATTGTCATCTGTTAATAATGAGAGAGTTGCTACTTTAGTGGTTCTGCTTCTATGCCTTTACCAACAGTTCAAGAAGAAGAAATTAAGCTGGTAAAAGTTTGTCACTCTACGAGGTAACACTTCAGCTGCTTAACTTCTCTGGACTTTTCTACATGAGGCATTTATTATGTCATCATTCCTCATCATCATTCCCTACTCACAGATATTTACAACTTGTTTAGAAATTGTCCCTCCAATTTCACTTCTGTGTCTAAAGAGTGCTTTTGGCGAGGGTTTTTTTTAGAGCAGAGAAACTGTAGTATTTAATTGTAAAACCAAAAGGAAACACTTTTTTTACTTGTGTATTTGCATTATTCCTCTATACCACAGTGCCATCTAGAGGTTATGTAGTGGAAAAGTAGGAAAGGAAATGCTCCTCATGTAGTCCTTGGATCTCAATTCTGTGATGAAACCGAAACTAGATTCAGTGATTTAACAGCCGATCAACAGCTTCATGTAAAAATGCTCTGTGTGTCAGGCTGCTGAGAAAGACAAAGGAGAAGGATCAGAAAGAAAGAAAGAAAGAAAGAAAGAAAGAAAGAGAATATTCACTTAATTATAAGCATTTTCAGGGCACAGAAAACTGTGGTGATAGGGTTGGCAGAACCAGAACACTTCATCCATATGCTCTGGGTTAAGTACCCAGCATAGAACAATCTACACTGGCACACTCCTCCTTCCCTGATGCCTTGTTGTTGAAATGTGTTCTAATGGGATTGCAAAGGGCAAGCTGAGCAGCTGGGCTGACTTGTACCCTTATCATGCAGTGCTATACTATTGCTATTGCTGCAATGCACAAGCCACTTGGTATGCCACTGGGGCTTAAGGTGGCCATGTGTCACCCTGTTTCAACATTAGCATGGTTGATTATTTAGGCAATGAGACCGAGGGTCAAACTAGACATGTTGCCAAATGTGTTGTTAGGAACTACATCAGTTTGTTTTCCTTAATTTCATAACAGGTGCGGGGGAAGGCTTTGCAGGGAGGGCAGGTTTAACCCTTCTCTCCCCATCCACAGTCCTGACAAAAATCCCCCCTCATGCAGATATAACGCTTAGAAAAAAAAGCAGTGTCATTGGAACCAGTGCTGGCATTCTCTCTCTCTCTCTCTCTCTCTCTCTCTCTCTCCCTCTCTCAATCTCTCTCTCCCCCCCCCCACACACACACATACCCCTAATGTCATTGTGATACCTTTTCTTTTTATACCTGGCTGTAGTATTTGCCTTCGTCCAAGCAGTCTTCAGGCCTGCCTCTGTCATAACTGTGTTGTGGGTCACTTACCTGAGAAAAAGACACCTCAGCCCCTCCTCAGCAGAAACATACAGTACTTAGACAATTTAGCCATTTGTGGCGATTTTATTGCCCAGAAAGATGGCAATGGTAATGTTTCACCACTGGCACACTCTGTCTGGGTATTAATATGCACCCTGCATCAGAACAATTGCTCACAGTTCTGCTATTATTGCTCACTTTGAAATTCAGTCAACAGCCTGCGATACCAAAAACAAGAAAAATATATACACTTATCTTCAGGCCATTAAAATCTTACAGCTGTGTTTACTTTCTTTCCTGTGCAAGGAATGAGTAAATGGTTTCAGACACTGAGCTTTATTTGGGGTTGGATAAGATAAAGAAAGAAAGAAAGAAAGAAAGAAAGAAAGAAAGAAGGGAAAGGAGCAGGGGTGGGGATATATCACTGTTTCTAGTGGTTGTTTCAGAATGGTAATATCTCATCTAATTTTAGCTTCTCTTTTGAAAGAACAGAGATTCCAGCACCCCAATACATAATGGGTAGGGACCCATGGGTACACTTCAGCAATCTAATCATTCCAGGTAATTTGCTGTATGGATGATTGCATTAAGGCACTGTGGTCTAGAGACTTCAATTCATTTCCACCCCCACTCAGAGTCATAAGTGAACTGGAATGAGATTCATGCTTTAATCTCAGATTTTCAGCCACCATTTACGCTAATGTTTTTAACCCTGCAATTCAAAGGAAAATGTATGCATTTTATTGTCTTTAGATTCGCTTCCTTTGCTGAAGGCAGATGCCTGCATCTAAGCAGTGGATAGAGAGGGGGCAGAGAAACCAATCAAGGTGTTCTTTGGAATTAATGACAGCAGTGGGCCCCAAAACAGTGTTCCCTGACTAAAAAGGTCATCTTTTTGAGAGAGCTGCGTTGATTTTTCTCATGGCGGATAGAGCCAATTCCTCTTTCTTCACAAAAATGTCACCTGTGTAACAAAATTCTACACAAATGCATTTAGAATGTTTGTTCTTTTTAAAATCGTCATCTGGGGAGCTGTTTGGAAGCATTTCTTTCCCCACTTAAATAAAGGAACAGCCTAAATACTCGTTCATGTCCATCACTGAATTCTTATCCCTTGTCAATTGTGGACTCCCAACCTAAAGCTGGTTCACACATGCGTGGTTGTGATGTGATGTCTGCAACATGTATTGATTAATTAAGTTGATATACCACCTTTCTGCCAAAAATGGCAGGGCAGGTGGCTAACAATAGTAAAATTCAAATAAAAACAGAAATGCAATTAAAACATAAAAACAAATTTAGAACACAATTAAAACTCATCAATAAAAACCAATAACAATCAAAGGCCTGTCTGAATAAAAATGTCTTTGCCTACCACTGGAAGGACAATAGAGAAGGAGTTAGGCTAGCCTCTCTTGGCAGAGAGTTTGTTTGCTTGTTACATTTCTGTACCAACCAGTCAGTGAAGGGTGGTGTATCCAAGGTGCATAGCTCCTTTACAGTGCAATCCTATGCAAGTTTAGATGGAAAAAAGGCCCACAGGATGCCCCAGCCAGGGGGCATGCTGGGAGCTGTAGGCCTTTTCCTCATCTAAACATGCGTAGGATTGCACCCTTAGAGTTCTGACTGGTTCTGACTGAAACCTGGAGCCGATTCACCGCCCCACTGACTGCAGCCACCAGCCTCCACTGCACCCAATACTTAAAGCCATACAACATAATAATAAAACATAATATAAAACCATTAAAAGTTTAAAACAGCAGAATAAAACCAAACTAAAAACCACAGTCAAATCCAGTATTAGTGTAAAGATCTAAAAACACAACACACTTTTAAAAAACAAATGCATAAACTGAAGGACTAAAAAGCATGGGAGTATAAGATCTTCATCTGGCACCAAAAAGATCACATTATAGTGCCAGGTGACCATCTCTGGGCCATCTTGTGGACCATCTCCACAACCAGGTGCCACCACTGAAAAGGACCTCTCCTTAGTAGTCACCTGCCTCACCTCATTTGGCGGGGGCAGGTGAGTTCCTGAGCCATCAGAGATCACAGGCAGAAGATTTTCATACCACCACACCTCATGCTTTCATCTGTCAGTGTACCGTGGTCAAGAACGAGGAATCAAGTTATGAACATGAATGTGTGAACCAAGCTGTAGCATCAGGGCTGGACCTACCATTAGGCAAAGTGAGGCAGTCACCTCAGGTGGCAGATACTGGGAGGTGGCAGCAAGGAGTTTGAGGGGGGAGCTGTGTGCCAAGGAACCTGCCCTGTGCCCCCTATGCTAGCCTGCTGGCCTAAGGTTACCTGTGTCCCCAAAGCTAGTCTGCCTGCAAAGGCTACCTCAGAGAGGAGGGAAACGGGGCGTGCTGGTAGGTGGGGTGGGGCAGGGACTGGGGAAGCCAGCTTATGCCATATCCCCAGGCCTCCCCAGCCTCCTGCTCCACAGAGCCCACCTAGATGGGAAAAAAGGCCATCTAGCCAAAATGCAGAGCAGGAGGAGTGCAGAGGCGAAGAGGCGAAGCCTGCCACTCTGCACTTGATGGCCATAAGCCTCCGAGTTCAGAGGCTTCCGGCTATCCCAATAGGATTGCACCCTAAAGGTGCAATGCTATGCATGCTTAGACAGAAAAAAGGCCTACACATCCTAGCATGGCTTAAATTGTGCCTTAAATTGGGTGATTTATGCATGCAGCAGATTATTATTTTCTCAATTAATTTTGAACAGTTCATACTCTTTTCAGAGCAAAATCTAGGAGTGTTTCATCAGTAGGGAGGTGGACTACATCAGTATGCTGGGGATGGATGGTAGCTCAGGGGTGCACTCCACACACCCCTCGCATGCCAAAGATCGTAGGTTCAGTTCCTACCATCTCCAAATAGAGCTAGGAAAAAGCCCTCCCTGTAACCATGCTGCTGCCAGTCACTATAGACCAGGGGTGGGGAAGCTACTTCAGCTCAATTTCAGAGATGTGCTTGGGGGCCACATTCCAGTGGTGGGTGGTGCCAAAGGCAAAGGAGGTTGGGCCAAATGCAAAAGGGGCGGGGCAAAATATACTAAAAATATGAATGCTTAATTGTAGCTTAAAGCTCTTACTGCTCGTAACTATGGGCCTCTCCAAATGGGGCTTTTATCCTGTGATTGAGATTGGTTGCTCACAAAAGTTTGCAGGTCCTTTACATGAAGTCATCAGCCTCCAGGGCATCTCCCATGCTAAATGACCTTTACCCCATCTTTTAAAATATTGGAGATAATGAGCTATTATTATTATTATTATTATTATTATTATTATTATTATATTTATATCCCACCTTTTCCCCAATACTAGGACACAAGGCAGCTTTACATTAAAACTTGTATAATTAAAACCTATAAATAGAAGTATAAATAGAAGTATACAAAATTAAACATGTAATTAAATCATAAATAATATTAAAATGGTATAAAATATGTAAACTTTAAAAGACAACAAGAAATATCATATCCATCCATCCTATTCTCACAGGTCCAGACTAGCTATCCCTAAAGGCCTGCTGGAACAAGAAAGTTTTTACATGCCTGCAAAAACAAATCAAGGAGGGTGCCACTCTCGCCTCCCTGGGAAGGGAGTTCCAGAGCCTTGGGGCAGCTACCAAGAAGGCCCTCTCCCACTTTCCCACCAGATGTGCCTGTGATGGTGGTGGGACGGCAAGAAGGGCTTCCCCTGAAGATCTCAGGGCATGAGTAGGCTCATAGGGGAGAATACAGTCTTTCAGATAACCTGGACCTGAGCTATATAGGGCTTTATACATGACCAGCACTTTGAATTGTGGCCAGAAACAGACTGGGAGCCAGTGAAGCTGTTTTAGCAGGGGAGTTGTAGGCTCCCTGAAGCTAGTCCCAGTCAGCAGTCTGGCAGCAGCTGTTTGAACCTGCTGAAGTTTCTGAACACTCTTCAGAGGCAGCCCCACGCTATCAAATTACAGCGCATTGAGTTTCCCCGTGAAAAGAAGTCACGCAATAAGAGGAGCTAGACCACAGCTCCATCTAGTGGCTGTATAATGAAACATATAGAACATGCAGATAAGGGGGGAAAGGGGGGGAGGGGAGTGCGTGTGAAGTGAGCCCGTCGTGATCCTGCATTTAAAACGGAAGCAGAAAGCCCTGATAAAGTTGTGGGAGTTTAGCCTGGTGTAGAAATGCTCTATGCCTTAGGCGAGGTATTTTGATCACTTAGAAGTCAGAAAAAGCTGCACAAGAGCTGGGAAACTACCCAACGATCAGTGGTCAGGGGAAGGAGGTATGGCCATCTAGGGAACCCTGGGCAGGCCAAATTTGGCCCCAGACCTTAGCTTCCCCGCCCTTGGTGTAGACAATAGTGAGCTGCTCCAATCAGTGTAGACAGTAATTGAGCTAGATGGACCAACAGTTTGGGGGGCTAACTACACATTATATTTATTGTATGGCTTTTAGCCACATAATTTAATCCTAGGCAGGGGGAGGGGGAACCACAGTGCATGCCCTTACCTCCCCAGCTGCAATCCCTGGAAAAATCACAACCACAGGGCAATTAGTAATATATTCTCTCTCCCGCCACCTTGTCCCCCATTGGTGCCAATAGAAGCTTTTCTCCTATCTCTCACTGCAGCATTGGGGGTGGGATTTTCATCCATGGCTGGGAAGGGAGATTTTGACCTCTCCTCCCTGCATTCTGTAGTTCTGATGGCATGTGGGGTTAAATAAAATAAATGCTGTAGCTGCAGGCCACGCAATTAACATAACGTGGAATTCGGCCTCCGTACATGTACTCTGTATATGTACTACAGGGTTTCACAATGAACACTTCTCGTGGATTTGGTTGTCTGCTCTGTGCATGCACAGAGGGACGTCTTCCAAGCTGGCAAAGAACTTCGGGATGAAATGGCATCACATTTATATCAATTGAGCCTTATGAGCTGGCCAAATGTGTCTATTTGGCCAGCTCCTATTCTTTCTATATTTCTTTTCTGTATTTCTTTCTATATGAAAGGATGGAGGAGTGTCTGATGTCAATATTTAAAAGGCAAAAATGCTGAGTAGCTACAAATAACGGCTTCATTAAGAAAGGAAGTTATAAGCATGCAATGATGTTATGAGCCAGTTGCCTTTGTTGTTTTACAGATGGGCTTTTAAAAACCTGGAGATGAAATCTAAGCCTCTGCTATGAATAATTCTCTTCATGGCAGCCTCAGCCTTATTCCTATAGGGAAATGGTATCTCTCCTTCTTTAGAATTTGATAGCTGGAAGTAAATAGATAGAGAACAATAAGACAATGTCGAGAAGAGAAAACAAAATGCAAAGTCAGCCACACATTTCCATACCAAGGCAGTCGACCACAATGTTATCTGGGGAAGAGTCAGTCATTTTTTCTCTTGGGTACCTCTAAGCTGGATGGACTGGAGGAAAATATGTTTCTAATTGTCTGATCCTAAGACCTGGCGTTCTGGCACAGGAAGGCTCAGGAAGCAAATGCCAAAAACAAAGGGCCAAAACTTTCCTTTAAATGTGTGTCTAGCAGCCATGTCTTTCCCCCATATTTACTCTAAAGTAGGTTCAAGGGCCCTGATCCAGTTCTTTAAAGCTTCCCTACCCCTATGCTAGAGTCCCAATCTGGGGCCCCTGTGCATACTCTAGTGTAAAAATGAAAACAAGACATAACTGCTAGATACTCATTTAGAGTGAACTCTGGACAAATGGCCCCCCCAAATTCTCCACCTTATTCGTGGGGAGAGAAATTAGGGTGACACTTTCATTTAATTTCTCTAAGGAGAAGTTCTTCAACGATTTCTCACAGTAGGACTCACCATTGGCATGGTTGTAGCACAGCTTCTCTCTTATTTCCTAAGGGGTTTGTGTGTGTTTTTCACTGTCACTGCAAGTGACAACACTGACGGTATTAGCAGCTTGGCCCCTGTTTTGCATCCTCCACAATGCTAATTACCTAGCATTGTTCTGGGGCATTGTGGGAAGGAGTGGGGAGAGGGAAGGCAACCACCACACACGCGCACACACACAAAAGTGAAGAAGGAGTGGAGGCAATTCTTCAAAGTGACATTTTATTCCTGGGGGGTGGGAGGTAAGAAAGAAAAATCTCGGAGCTGACCGACGTGAACTGGTGTGAGACCTGCTCCGGCTGGCCATATCTCACAGCTGACTTACCACACCTACCTCAAGAATATCCTGGGTCAGCCTTTCTTCTTCAGAGCATAAAAAGCCACCATCTGAGTAAGCATTAAATGATCAATCACTTAGCCCAGGATTGGTCAACTGGAGGCCCTCCAGATGTGTTGGCCTCCAACTCCCACAATCCTTTGTCATTGACAACATTGGCTGATGGGAGTTGTGGACCTCCAGATGTTTTGGCCTACACATTGCCCACCCATCAGTCATTCCCAGGCTCATGACATGAAGGTAGAACTTGGTTGAGACAAGAGGAAAGGCCCCTGCCAGTTTCTTCCACCCAGGTGATGGCCACTACTGGATCCATACTATTATACTTTGTGTGGTGGGGGCAAATCTTATATAAGATACAAACAGATGCTTTACCGAGGCTCCTATGCCATACCAATAATGTATGGATGATTTGATCTAATGGGCATGAGGTTCCCCTTCCATGAAAGACCTGAAAGACCATCTTCTCCCATACAAGCCTGGCTGGCTCTTAAGATCTTCCGAGAAGCCCTTCTTTTGAGACTGCCACCTTCAGAGGCATGTTTGGTGGCAATGCAAAAGATGGCCTTCTCAGTGGCTGCTTCCTGGCTGTAGAACTCCCTGCAAGGGATGCTTGGTTTGCTTCCTCTCTGCCGTCCTTCTGCTGGCAGGCAAAGACCACTTTATCCAAGAAGTCCTTTGGCCTGTAAGTGGATTTGTTGAACTGAATGCTATTTTTACTGTTGTTGTTGTTGTTGCATTTTTAATTGTGTTTTAGGGAGCAATCCTA
The DNA here is from genome assembly GCF_057233095.1 of Heloderma suspectum. Classification (NCBI taxonomy): domain Eukaryota; kingdom Metazoa; phylum Chordata; class Lepidosauria; order Squamata; family Helodermatidae; genus Heloderma; species Heloderma suspectum. Next base: position 52,633,389 of record NC_139461.1, read on the forward strand.
TGGTCCTTAGGCAGTGTCTGCAGGGCCATAGGATAGTTCAGATTCCCAGATCTGAGGTCAGAGACAGCTTTCCGACCTTGGATCTGGGAATCGGAGCTCCAACCCTTCCGCTTCCCCCTTGCAGCTGGTGCTGGCCTCCATTGCTCCTCCCGTCCTGCATCGGATGATGGAGTTCAGAGGCGTATGATCATCACAATAGAATTGCACCCTTATTGCTTACTGTTGTTTTTCATCAGTGACTGTAAGCTGCCTTGAGTGCCATTTTTGGTAAAAAGGCGGGGCACAAATAAATAAGAACCACTGACACAGGTGCAGAAAATATTTGTGTGATTTTTGGGCAATCCACATAATCTGAAACGTCCTTATTTTCCTGATGTAGCATGAGAACCAAGCCAATAACAGGAACGGGGCAGTTTTGTGGTAGTAACAAAGGAATACCAATTACCTGGGGAGGTGGTGGGCTCTCCCACACTGGAGGCCTTCAAGGCGAGGCTGGACAGCCATTTGTCAGGGATGCTCTGACTTGGATTCCTGCATTGAGCAGGGGGTTGGACTCGATGGCCTTGTAGGCCCCTTCCAACCCTACTATTCTATGATTCTATGAATATATTATGGGCCTGAATCTAATCAGTGAACATCCTAGCTTTGTACTGTCTGTCTGAACTGGCAGTGGCTGTCCAAGTTCTCCAGCAGAGATGTTTCCTATCCTTGCAACTTGAGATGGAAGAAATTGAGGTGGTATCCTTATATGTGCAAAGTACATGCTGTACAATGGAACAATATCTTCTCTCCTCAAGAATGTTCGCAAACTGGAGCTTTGTTCAGAAAAAAACAAGCATAGTGCCTATAGCCCAGAAATAGTATAAATGCAGCCATTCCTGGTTTCTACTTGGTTTTAAAATCATATAGCTCCCTTTGACCTTTCCCCATTTTTCTGGGGGCGGGGGAAGGAGTTAATTATGGATTTTTGTTGACATATAAGGCTTAAAAATAAGAATGCTATTTCCCCATGGTTCTCAGTGATCTGCAGGAGTCTGAACATATCCTAATCTCACTGACTCAAAATGGATCAGAAAGCCATGTTTATTCATAATGACCAAATCATCTGCACAAGTGGCCTGGTGGATTGTTAACATTTAGGAATGCAGGTTCTGCATGTACACTGCAGTGGATGTTTGGGACTTTAAGAAAGCACACATAGTTTATTAAATAAGGTTAGGCCATTGATCTGTTTTGGCGGATTCGGTAATTCTATTTTATTGCTTGCTGATTGAAGCAAAACAGAAATTGCATTTTAAATCCTAGTTTGGAAAGAGGGTGTTTCTGTATGAGATGCTTCTGGCTCGGTTCTCTTACGAAAAGTTTTGGTTTTGAACCCACAGTGCTTACTTAGCTGTGCTTCATGAAATCTAGGCACACTAGCATAGCAAGATGCTTCCATTATTAACTTCAATGGTGTTTCTTGTCATTATGTGTGGATTCAAGGTGGCAGGCACATAAGGCGATAGAGCAGAGGTGGGGGTGGGGGGCGCATGGACCTCCAGAGGTTGTTGGACTCCAAACTCCATCATCCTTGGCCATTGGCCAGGCTGGCTGGGGCTGATAGGCATTGGATTCCAACAACACATGGAGGACAGCCTGCAATAGACCCTGTTCTGAGGTTTAGACTAAAAAGAATCTTAAGGATCATAAAGTTCAATATTGCAGAGCTGTTACTGGATTTTTTTTAGACCAAGGCCATTCATGACCACTGGCCAGCCTGCCCTTCGAAATCTCGAATGACAGAAATACCAATACAAACCTTGCCAGTAGCCTGCGGTAATTCTTCTCAAGTTTGGCTCAGGGGGCTTTTTTTGGAACTCCAGATTAGGGAACTCTGTAGGATTGCTGCCCCCGAAAGCACACTCACCGCCCCGTCCTTCTTCAGAGATACTGATAGAGGAGGGCACTGTGGTGCGGGCAACCATCCTTCGTTTCCTGAGGGGGGAACTGCTGCCACTCTCTCCTTCATGGTTCTCTCCACTTGCACTCTCTGTAGAATTGCTTCTTATTTCAACCAGTGCTGGATCCAAGTTTTGGAGGGCACTTGGGCGGGACATCCTTAGTATCCCCCCCCACAGTGGGTCTGTCTTCTTACCAGCTGCTGCTGCTCCTTTTCCTCATCATTGCTCCCATCTGCTTGCCTGCCAGGCAGAGAGCCAGTGAGCGAGCAGGCCATGGCATCTACTGCTCTTCACACTGCCATCATTGTCTGGGCCAGGGCAGGAGGAGGGTGAACAAGCAGGTTGCAATGAAGAACAGGAGCAGGTCCAGGGGGCTCTTGTCAGTGGGGCGCTGCTGAGGTGTGGGCACAGGGTACCCAACCGTGCCTACTCCTGACGCTGGCCCTGATGTCCACTTATACTCCACCCTTCCTCCAAGGCGCTCAGGGTACAATGTTCTTCCCCCCACTTTATCTTCACAGTAGATTGGGGGTAGATTAGGTTGAGAGAAGGTGATTGGTCCCAGGACAGCCAAGGAGCTTCATGGATGAGAGGAATTTGAACCAGGTTTTACCAATCCTGTCTCACATTCTAACCACTGCACCACACTGTCTCTCTCAGCCATGTCTTATTTCCTTGTTCTGTCGCTTAGCGTTTTCCAACAAGAGGTGCTTAGAGCTGAAAAACCACCACATCAGTGGGGAGTCAGTGGCAGCTGGGTGGAGCTAGGAAAGGGATCATATAGGCAGATACGACTACAACTCATCAGGGTCTTTCCCCCCCTCCCTCTGTGTTGTTCAAGATCTTTCTCCAGCATAAATTGCCAATTTATTTTCTTTTGGATATAATATAATTCCATAAGAACATAAAAATGCTTTTGAGTATCTGACAAGAAATATGATTCAGCCTTAGTGCTTCTCTAACATACAGTCATTTTTCCCAGATAGGTGACATTCTAACATTGAATTTCATTTACACAAAGACTATGATATTAGGAAACAATTTAGTGTAATCACTTGTTTCATTGCAAAGAAGAACCCAAACATTATTCTCTGGAATGAATTTTTCCTGCAGTATTGCAGATAATAACAATGGTTTCCCAGATGTTGATGCTGAGATTTTTTTTTGACCTTTTTCACTCTCACTTCTACTGCTACTTGAGCCAAGGTAGCTTGCTGTTGTCACTACTGGGGTAGTAAATTTTAAAAAGCCCAAGTTTGCTATAGCACTCAGGGGCCTGTATCTGCTTCTTTTCCTGATAGACTTCTCAACACATATTGAAACCAGCTTGTGAATCTGACTTCATCCCAGGTGATAGTCCTTGGAAGGACTTTGGCTTATGAGTTGTGTCATGGGAAAGTTAGGGACAAATTGAAGAGGTACGCACTTTCCCTCAATGGCCCTCCCAGCGTCTGGAACAACATCACAAAAGCTATGTTTTAAGCTTAATCTTAAACCCTGCATGGATCCAAGCAGGACCTGGAACATCAAGATACACATACAATTCTTTGCAGATAGGTACCCTAGCTTGTAGTTTCAAGCAGCAAATTGGTGTGCCTAGTCACAAGTTCATTGTTTTGATTCCTCCCATCTCCCCGCTCATCTTCTATGCCACCTTGTCCTATGTATTTGTCCCAGTTTAGCTTCTAGTGTACAGAAACTAAAAGATGAAGCATTTAAAGGATGCAGGTGTGAATGTTGTGCCTCAGTGGTAGAGCACATGCTTTGCATGCAAAAAGCCCCGGGTTCAATCCCCAGCATCTCCAGAAAGGGCTGCCTGGAAGCATGGAGAGCTGCTGCTGGTCAGTGTAGCCAATACTGAGATAGATGGTCTGACTCATAGGGTTGCCGTGTGTCCTACTTTACAGAGGACAGTCCTCTTGAAGGGCTACCAGAGGTTGTTCCTTTATTGGAAGGCACACTATGTTGGAAGGGCTGTCTGGTCCAAGTCCAGTTTAAAGGCAAGGAACCATATGAAGTGAAAGCAGCAGGGGCCCTTGAAGTTGCCCATCCACAGTTAGCACCTGGACAGCAGACTCTCCCAGTGCTGTCCAGAGCAGCAGGCACATGGGTCCCCTGGTTACAGTCATCTCCACTATGGCGAGATGTATCGTCCTTCTGTTTAAATGATAGTAACTATTTCTAGCACTGTGCCAATTTTTTTGACCTATTTATTTTCAACCATTTGTTGGGGGCGGGAGGGGCAAAAAGAAACTGCACCTGAAAATTGTGGGAAGAGGTGAGAATTTCGGAGACAACTCTCAGGGTGCAGGGCTTCAGTGCTGGCCTCACTGTGGGGAGGTGGCCGAGGGCTGTGCGTGCTCTTTTGGTCGCTATTCTCCCTCGCCCCTCTCTGTCCTCACAGCTTCTCCAACTGCTTGAATTTCTCAGAAAGCCACCCAGAGGACTGAGCCAGGACTTCCTCCTGTGGGGCTTTCCAGTGCTGCTGGCCTGCTGAGTGCCTGAAAGCAGAGAGAGGAGTTGTTGTTTTTGTCTTATTCTGGTTGTTGTTTCTGTTAAAAGGACTTTTTAATAACAAGCAAGCAAAATAAAAAATGCCCCTCTTGGCTTTCAGGCACTCACCATGCAGCAGCACTGGAAAGCCCCATGGGATGAAGTCCTGGTGAAGTCCTCCAGAGAGCTTTCCGAGAAGCTCAAGCAGCTGGAAAGGTTGCAAGGACAGATGGGAGGGAAACGGTAAGAAGGAGCCCCTCTGCTACCTCCTTCCAGTAACAGAAGCACTCAGCCCTGAGAAATGTTGGAGAAATTCTCAACATCCCAACGAAAGAAGCAGAAAAACAACTGCCTCTTTTGCTGGGAAACAGAGGTTGTGAAAGGGCAGGTGGGGTTTCAGTACAGCACTAATTATTTCTAAATTTGCATTTATACATATATATGAGCATATGCAAATGTTATGCAAATCTCTGTCCTTATTTTGGGTTTTTTTAGCAATGCATTTCCTTTTCTTAGTTGATGCATAAGGGGCCATCCTACTGACCTTTCAACCACTTTCTGTGTACCAGCACAGTTACATTCCCATGGAAATACGTTGTAATATTTAGAAAGAAACAGTTTTATATTCCCAACCAAAAAGTGTAACCCACAACCCACTGGAAGTCAACAAACAGGCTCCCATTGGTTCTAATGGATCTGTCAGCATTTGTGTTGTTTGAAGACTACACAAACCCTACACTGGGTGTGTCTGTCAGACAAACGTGCCTGTGCGTAAATATCCAGGGTGTTTAGATGAAGTGAAGCAACCGACAATATTAATGGAATGGTAACACAAATTGAACTGGGTGAAAAGTAAATCAACAGACAGATTTGCCATGGAAGTCTCCTAGAGAAAGGAAACTAAATGGAGTTCTACCAAGAGGTTGACTAAAATCATATGCCTAAAATCAGTCACTTCTACCATGATTTCCTGCCCCACCTCTTGGCAGGTCATGGCCTTTTCTCTCTGTTGTCCTGAGTATAGGGCAGGCTTCCCCAACCTGGTTCCCTCCAGATGTGTTGGACTACAACTTCCACCATGCCTAGGCATTGATGGCAGTTGTAGTCTAACACATCTGGAGGGCACCAAGTTGGGAAAGGCTGGTAGAGGGTAGCACCTACCCCAGCTCATATTTAGACTGATTTGCATGAAGACATTTCATCATTTACTCCAGACTCCCTTTTCCATTTTCTTCATCTTCTTTCTTGAGTGGTATTTTTGTAGAGAATTATAGCAATATTATTTTTAACAATATTATTTTAACAGGATTATAAAAACCAGCTGCCCTTTTGTTCTCTCTTGACTGGTAATCTTTTATTTATATAGTACATCCTGCCAGAATAATACTGTGGGTGCGCAATTATAATGCGGGTGATGTTAGAGCCCAGCCTATAAAACTGAGACAGCAAAGGGAATCATTTATATCCAGAATGGAGAGAGAGAGAGAGAGAGAGAGAGAGAGAGAGAATGTTGCTTTTATTTTATGCAGAGCAGGTCATGTATTTATTAAACATATTTATTAAATGTGTTTTGTATCCCCCCCTTTTCTTTTGGGCATAAAGGGAAACCACAGCTCTGTTCAATAGCATCAAGACTTGTGGTTTTGGTTTGAGGAGAATATTTTTCATGTGATGTTTCCTTATTTTCCTGCTTGTACTGCTTTTTACAACTTAGCATAGAGCAGGGAGGAAGGAATAAATTCTGTGGCTGATAATGGGCTCCTTGTCCACTGAATCATGAAAAACTACCATTACTGCATTTTATTTTACCAGTGATTGGATTCTGCAGGACCTAATTTGTAAGCAACGAACGGCATGGCTTACAACAGCTCTACTAACTCTCTCCTGAGCATAGAAACCGGCCGCCAAATGTATCATGAAACCTCGGGGCTTTGTACACATAACTTCTGACCTAATTAGTCAAAAACATCATTATTAAAATTATTTTAACTTCTTTTATTGCTGTACGATTATCCCCAGTCCCTTTTAACTGCTCTTCTTGTTATTAAAGTTTAATTAAACTTCACTGCCCTCAAGTGGTGCATGTCATGAACAACGCTCCAAGAACTGTAAGCAGCTGGAAGATGTAGGGAAGAAAGGCTCTCTGTACAATGCAAACTATGAGAGAGAGAGAGAGAGAGAAAGAGAGAGAGAGAGAGAGCGCAAGTAGAATGAAATTCTGGTAAAAAAAATAAAAAATCCAGTTCCACCCATGAGGGAATGACAGAAAAAAAGAAAAATGGATTGAAGCCACAATCCAGTACACATTTACTTGGTTGTAAGTCCTATTTGAATTAAGTGGAGCTTCGTTTTTAGTAGCTATGTATAGGATTGCACTGTAAATCTGCTTTGGACTTCTACACAGTCTTCTGCAGAGTAGTAGTGGATACAGTGTTAGACTTGGACTATGCAGTCCTGGGTTCAACTCCCTGCTTGGCTAGAAGATTTACTGGGTAATCTTGGTCCTGCCACCATCTCCACACCTAATGTGCCACACAGGGTTGTTGTGAGAATAACATGAATGTCACCCTGACCTATTACTAGGAAGAGCTAAATGCAAATGTAGTCCCAATGCACCAGCATTGCGTTCTAGTTTGTATTTTCCAGTGTTAATTTACCATTTTGTTTTTGCGTTTATTTTCTTGCATGCCTGCATTATATCCTGTGTGTGTGTGTGTGTGTCAGACTCCACCTTTTTTCTTCTAAGATGATGTGTTTTGCACTGGGTTATGTGGCAAGAAGCTCGAGCCTAAATCCACATAAGCCTCAGTCCACTTGGTTTCTATGCTTCATGGTTATAGCATTATTATAGAACGAGTTAGTCTGCTCCTGTGCTTTAAACATCACCCTAGGGTCTGAGTGTAAGGAATGTGTTAGCTCAACTAGATGAGCCGGTTGATCCATGATAGTTATCCGTCTGGCTTGTTGCACCTCAGTAAGGAAGGCGGTGTACAGCAGGGAGCTTTCAAAGTACTATGTAGCTTGAAAACTCGCACACTGTAACCGACAGATGTGACTTCAATAAAAGGTATCATGTTACCTGTTTGTGCCACTCATTCTTTGGGACCCTGACAGTATGAACACTCTTGGGTGAAAGGTAATAACAGTTGTGAGTTTTGTAGCACTACTATTGGTAATTCTGATTTTCCATGTCAAAAATGAATGCTGATTGCTGATTTCGCAATCATTTACTATTCATTACGGTTCTATTGATCCACCTCTGAAGTATACAAAATTACCAGATGTGTCCCATCCAATTAATGGCAAATGTATATAGCTGCATTTGCAATATCATTGAAGTAAGTGATGTAATTTTGTCTGCCAAGTGCAAAGTCTGCCGTGTGGCCTAGTGGGTTTGTGTATCTTGCTCTATGCAAATCTGCAGGGAAATGCTTTATTTCTTGGCTGATTTTCTTGCTTGTTGTTGTTGTTCAGTTGTTAAGTCATGTCCGACTCTTCGTGACCCCATGAACCATAGCATGCCAGGCCTTTCTGTCCTCCACTCTCTCCCGGAGTGTGCACAAATTCATATTCGTTGCATCGGTGATGCTATCTAGCCATCTCATCCTCTGCCGTCCCCTTCTCTTTTTGCCTTCAATCTTTCCCAGCATCAGGGTCTTTTCCAGGGAGTTTTCTCTTCGCATTAGCTAGCCAAAATATTTGAGCTTCAGCTTCAGTATCTGTCCTTCCAATGAGCACTCAGGGTTGATTTCCTTTAGGATGGACTGATTTGACCTCCTTGCAGTCCAGGGGACTCGTAAGAGTCTTCTCCAGCATCACAGTTCGAAGGCATCAATTCTTTGGTGCTCAGCCTTCCTTATAGTCCAGCTGTCATGGCCATACGTTGCTACTGGGAAAACCATAGCTTTGATTATACGAATCTTTGTCGGCAAGGTGATGTCTCTGCTTCTTACTATGCTGTCTAGGTTTGCCATAGCTTTCTAGGGATGTCAGAGAATTCCGCCATGGATCTCGGGGAGGCCGAATGCCAGTGCATTTGGCCCCCCGAAATCGGTGGCAGAACAGTCTGCCCCCCCTGCACCCCCCGGGATGGGACTTACCTTGGGCGGATCTTCCTGGCGGCGGCAGCTCCAGCGGCGGCTCTGGCGGCGGTTCAGCGGCGGCTGCAGCGGCCGGTCTTCTGACTGGCTGCTGCCGCCGCCATTTCCAGTTAAAAAACAACAACAACAAAAAACGTGATAGGCTACGTAAAGATTTACGTAGCCTATCACAACTAGATTTTTAAAAAACACTGTGATAGGCTACGTAAATGTTTACGAAGCCTATCACGGCTGATTTAAAAAACAAAACAAAAATGCACGTACGCAAATGGCGGTGCCCATGTCCGCCGCCATTTGTGTTCCTTATTTTGGCACATCTTAGTCTACGTAAACATTTACGTAGACTAAGACGGCGAAAATAAGGGGAACGCAAATAGCATAGATGCTACGCTATTTGCGTTCCCCTTATTTTCGCCGTCTTAGTCTACGTAAATGTTTACGTAGACTAAGACGTGCCAAAATAAGGAACGCAAATGGCGGCGGCCATGGGCGCCGCCATATGCGTATGCGCGTTGTTGTTTTTTTAAATCAGCCATGATAGGCTACGTAAACATTTACGTAGCCTATCACGGCTGACTGCAGGGACACAAACGGCGGCGGCTACGGCTGCCGCCATTTGTGTCCCTGCTAGCCAGCGGCCGCTGGCGGAGCTGGCCGGTGGCTCCGCAGAATCCCTGCGGAGCAGAGCCGGCCAGCCAGGATTCCGGGGGGAGGGACGGAACGCCTTCCCCCCAACCATTAGCATAATCCCCGAAAGGTAAGTGATTTTCGTGCATCCCTATAGCTTTCCTCCCAAGGAGCAAGCGTCTTTTAATTTCATGGCTACAGTCACCGTCTGCGGTGATCTTGGAGCCCAAGAAAGTAAAATCTGTCACTGCTTCCATTTCTTCCCCTTCTATATGCCAGGAAGTGATGGGGCCAGATGCCATGATCTTAGTTTTTTTAATGTTGAGTTTCAAACCAGCTTTTGCACTCTCCACTTTCACCCTCAACAAGAGGTTCTTTAGATCCTCTTCGCTTTCTGCCATTAGGGTGGTATCGTCTGCGTATCTGAGGTTGTTGATAATTCTCCTGGCAATCTTAATTCTGACCTGTGATTCATCCAATCCAGCGTTTCTCATGATGTACTCTGTATAAAAATTAAATAAGCAGGGCGACAGTATACAGCCTTGTCGTACTCCTTTCCCAATTTTGAACCAATTGGTTGTTCCATGTCCGGTTCTTACTGTTGCTTCTTGACCCTCGTACAGGTTTCTCAGGAGACAGGTAAGGTGGTCTGGTACTCCCATCTCTTTCAGAATTTGCCACAGTTTGTTGTGATCCACACAATCAAAGGCTTTAGGATTGTCAATGAAGCAGAAATAGACTTTTTCTGGAATTCTCTTGCGTTCTCCATGATCCAGCGAATGTTGGCTATTTGATCTCTAGTTCCTCTGCCTCTTCGAAACCCAGCTTGTACTTCCGGTAGTTCTTGGTTCACATACTGCTGAAGCCGAGCTTGTAGGATTTTGATCATTTCTAACAAGAAAGCTCTGCTAGCTTTCTTGTTAGTAATGCTTCCTAAGACCCACTTGGCTTCACTCTCTAGGATGTCCAGCTCAAGTTCAGTGACTGCACTATCATGGCTATCAGGGACATTAAGATCTTTCCTGTATAGTTCTTCTGTGTATTCTTTCCACCTCTTCTTAATCTCATCTGCTTTTGTTAGGTCCCTTCCTTCTTTGTCTTTTATCATGCCCGTCTTTGCACAAAACATTCCCTTGAGATCTCCGATTTTCTTGAAAAGATCTCTAGTCTTTCCCATTCTGTTGCTTTCCTTGATTTCTTTGCATTGTTCATTTAAGAAGGCCTTCTTGTCTCTCCTTGCTGTTCTCTGGAACTCTGCATTCAAGTTGGATATATCTTCCCCTTTCTCCCTTACTTTTTGCTTCCCTTCTTTCGTCAGCTACTTGTAAAGCCTCCTCAGACAGCCACTTTGCTTTCTTGCATTTCTTTTTCTTTAGGATGGATTGAGTTGCTGCCTCCTGAACAATGTTACGGACCTCCGTCCATAGTTCCTCAGGCATTCTGTCTGTCAGGTCTAATCCCTGAAATCTATTCCACACCTCCACTGTATATTCATAAGGGATATGATTTAGGTCATACCTGAATGGTTTAGTGGTTTTCCCTACGTTCTTCAATTTAAGCCGAAATTTTGCAATAAGCAGCTCATGATCTGAGCCACAGTCAGCTCTAGGTCTTGTTTTTACTGACTGTATAGAGCTTCTCCATCTTTGGCTGCAAAGGACATCATCAATCTGATTTCGATATTGACCATCTGGTGATGTCCATGTGTAGAGTCGCCTCTTGTGCTGTTGGAAAGAGCGTTTGCTATGATTAGCGTGTTCTCTTGGCAAAACTCTATTAGCCTTTGTCCTGCTTCATTTTGTACACCAAGGCCATGCTTGCCTGTTATCACGGTGATTTCTTGCCTTCCTACTTTAGCATTCCAATCCCCTATGATGAAGAGGATATCTTTTTTTGGTGTTAGTTCTAGAAGGTGTTGTAGGTCTTCATAGAAGACCGATCAACCTCAGCTTCTTCGGCCTCAGTGGTTGGGGCATAGACTTGAATTACTGTGATGTTGAATGGTGTGCCTTGGATTTGTACTGAGATCATTCTATTGTTTTTGAGATTGTACCCCAGTACTGCTTTTCCCACCCTTTTGTTGACTATGAGTGCTACTCCATTTCTTCTGAGGGATTCTTGCCCACAGTAGTAGATATGGTGGTCACCTGAATAATGGTGGTCCATTTTAGTTCTGCCTTGGTCTCCCTGTGGGATGACCTCTGCCGGGAGAGGGACAGGGGGAGTGCGACCCTGTTGATTCTCCTGGACCTCTCAGCGGCTTTCGATACCATCGACCATGGTATCCTTCTGGATAGGTTGTCTGGGTTAGGAGTTGGAGGCACTGCACTACAGTGGTTCTGCTCCTACTTGGATGGCCGATTCCAGAAGGTGGTGCTGGGGGATTATTGCTCTGTGCCATGGCAATTGTGCCATGGGGTTCCACAGGGCTCTATTTTATCCCCCATGCTGTTTAACATCTACATGAAACCGCTGGGGGAGGTTATCCGGAGGTGTGGGCGAGGTGCCATCAATATGCGGATGACACCCAGCTCTACCTCTCTTTCTCATCAAAACCAGGTGAGGCAGTGGCTGTTCTGAACCAGTGCCTGGGCACGGTAATGGACTGGATGAGGGCTAATAAACTGAAACTCAATCCAGACAAGATGGAGGTACTGTTAGTGGGTGGTTCGTCTGCCCGGCTAGGTGATATTCAACCTGTTCTGGAGGGGGTTGCACTCCCCCTAAAGGATCAGGTTCGTAGTTTGGGGGTGCTCTTGGATCCAGAACTGTCACTTGAGGCACAGGTGAACTCAGTGGCACGGAGCACTTTTTATCAGCTTAGGCTGGTATACCAACTACGCCCTTATCTGGACAGAGATAGCCTAGCTACAGTTATCCATGCTCTGATAACTTCTCGTCTGGATTACTGCAATGCATTATACGTGGGGCTGCCTTTGAAAACGGTCCGGAAACTTCAGCTGGTCCAAAATAGGGCAGCAAGATTGTTAACAGGGACTGGCCTGCGAGCTCATATTACGCCAGTACTTTTCCAGCTGCACTGGCTGCCAGTCCATTTCCGGGCCCGATTCAAAGTGCTGGTGTTAACATTCAAAGCCCTTAACGGCTTGGGGCCAGGTTACCTGAAGCATCGCCTCCTCCCATATGTGCCTGCCCGGACCTTAAGATCATCATCAGCGGCCCTTCTCCGTGAGCCCCTGCCAAAGGAAGTGAGGCGGGTGGCTACTAGGAGGAGGGCTTTTTCTGCTGTGGCACTCCGGCTCTGGAATGAGCTCCCTAGTGAGGTTCGCCTGGCACCTACATTGTATTCCTTTCGGCGCCAGGTGAAGACCTTTTTATTTTCCCAGGCATTTTAGCATTTTAGCTTTCTAAATTTTTATCTTTGCTGTTTTAAATCTGTATTTTAAACTCTTGCACTGCTGCTAGGTTTTATTGTGGTTGTATTGTTATATTGTGGTTTTAGTGTTCTATATATTTTAAATTGTTTTATTGTGTGTTGTTTGGTTTTAATTTTTGTGAACCGCCCAGAGAGCTTCGGTTATTGGGTGGTATAGAAATGAAATGAAATAATAATAAAAAAATTATTTTCCCAGGCATTTTAGCATTTTAGCTTTCTAAATTTTTATCTTTGCTGTTTTAAATCTGTATTTTAAATTCTTGTACTGCTGCTAGGTTTTATTGTGGTTGTATTGTTATATTGTGGTTTTAATGTTCTATATATTTTAAATTGTTTTATTGTGTGTCATTTGGTTTTAATTTTTGTGAACCGCCCAGAGAGCTTCGGCTATTGGGCGGTATAGAAATGAAATAAATAAATAAATAAATAAATAAATAAAATAAAATAAAATAGTTCATTGATTCCCAAGATGTTGATGTTCAGTCTTGCCATCTCATGTTTGACCACCTCCAGCTTACCTTGATTCATTGATCTTACATTCCAGGTTCCTAAACAATATTGTTCTTTACAGCATCGGACTTTCTTTTCACCACCAGACACATCCACAGCTGAGTGTCCTTTTGGCTTTGGCCCAGCCACTTCACTCTTTCTGGCACTACTTGGAAATTCCCTCTGCTCTTCCCCAGTAGTATATTGGACTCCTTCCGACCTGAGGGGCTCATCTTCCAGCGTCATATCTTTTAGCCTTGTGATACGTTCCATGGGGTTTTCTTGGCAGGAATACTGGACTGGGTTGCCATTTCCTTCTCCAGTGGACCACATTTTGTCAGAACTCTCCACCATGAGCTGTCCGTCTTGGGTGGCCCTGCATGGCATAGCTTATGGCTTCACTGAGTGACGCAAGCCCCTTCGCCACAACAAGGCAGTGAAAGGGGATTTTCTTGCACTTCCCATTTAATCTGTTTTATAGGCAGTTCACACACAGAGACACTATTTTCACATATTTTTTAAAAGAATGCATGGTACAATGAATGCATGGTGCAAGATGTCCCCACTGTCTCCACACATGGCCATACCTGCTCTCCTAGCCCCTGACCTCCACGTACTCATTGTTCATTCGTGAACTGCATCTAGGCATGTACAAATTGTATGTGTGATGTAGAACCCTGAAAAATGCAGAGTTCAAATTGCATGCACAAAGTGTACACAAACAGGTTTCGTTCACATAGGGACAACAAAAACCAGGAGGTCTGCGGCCAAGGAAATGAACTTCATCCCACTCTTTCCTCCACAGATTCATTGCATAAGAACATGTGAAATGGGCTGCAGCCCATGAAATGAGACTACTTCCAAAGCTTTTTAAGGAATTCATACCATGCACATGCAACTGATAATTGACTGATCTTGTGGTTTCCCCTCTGTTAAACTTCTAGCAGAAACGTCGTGTGGGTAAATAGTGGAAGATCTATTATTTTTCTTCAAATATCCCTTCATGCTTTTATTAACAATGTAAGCCTAAAGTCATGGGCCCTCCTTTAGCTTTTAGGCCCCAAATCTGTAGTGTATTGTTAAGCACTCCCCCCACCACCCAATTCCCCAAACAGTTATAAGTGCAGGGGAATGGTTTAGGGGTGGGTTTTTTGTTTTTGCTTTGTTTGTTTTTTTGTAAAGGGAGCACTGTACACTACATTTGTAATATTTCTTTATTTGCCAATATAGACTTTAGCAACAGAGCCTACTGGAATCAAGCAGGCTCTTAAAAACAGGCAGCACAACTGCTGATCCTGCATTACATTCCAAAAGCAACAGGGTGGATCCCTGCTGCTCGCCCATCCTAGGGTATTTCCAGTTTAGCCAGACACATCTCTCTATCTCCCATCCCTCCAGTTTAAAATAACTAACAACTATTCCTCTGTCCTTCCCACTTGTTGAAGGGTGTCACCTTCCAAAGGCAGGGAAGAGAAGTTTCTAGCCATCAAGGACCATGAATGTTGTTCTTTAGGTTCCCTAACCATTAGTTGGTTAGGAGACCTCTAATCAAAACAGCCAAACTGTTCACAGCATTAGATGATTTGCTACTCTTCAGTAGCAACTGAAAACACTGCTTCTTTCCCCACACTTTGTCCAGATACAGCTGTTGTGGATTTCATATGAATTTGATTTGGGCAAACTTGCCATGTTTGCCACAGCTAAGACATGTGTCCTGCATTACATGCTTACCAGATTCATTCTCATAAACATAAGTGAAACACAGGATAGGTTTAGCAACAACAGACTTGCAGAGAGGTGTATAAAGTACTGCTGTGCTAAATCTTGCTCCCTGTTTTCTGGAGTTTTTTGTCTCCCTGCTAAAAGGGCATTATTTTTTTCTGCCTCTTTCACAGGGAGGGGGAGAATTTTGAAGAATTTTCTCCTTGGGTAGGGGGAAAGGGTTTCCACATATCTTTTAAAGTTTGGAATGTAGCTGAAAGATCTTCTTCTTCTACTACTTGAAAAATGCCCCAGCATGAGACTCTTTACAGAGAGGTTTCTGCATCCCAGCAGCACTTCTTGAACTCCCAGGAAACCACATGCCCTCTTTCTCTCCCATAGGCATTTAGGAAGAACTTTTGGACTGCAGAAGCTTCTTTGCAAGGAGTTGCAAACAATAATAAATGGGACTTTTGGAGCTTTACAAAAAAAACCCTCTTATCTTGCTTGCACTATGTTGCTGCAAGGAAGAAGAGAATTTTTCTAAAGCTCTAAAAGCCCCATTTCTTCTTGCTTTGCAGAGCTTCTGGAGCCCTTCCTGAACGCCTATAGGAGATGGCGAGGTCTCCTGGGAGTTCAGAAAGAGCTGCCAGGCTGGAGAAGCTTCTTTCTAAAGAGTCCTGGGCAGCTGCAAGGGGGGGGGGCATTTTTAAAGTATGAATGAATGAATGAAAGAAAGAACATCCTCAGTCACCACCTACACTTAAAAAGGTAAGCAGAAATCCTATCCTCTTCCCAAAGGTAACCGCTACTTGAAATTCTCACCTCCCCAGCCTTTTTTGCCAGAGTTTTGCCCCCATCCCCCAAATGCCCAAAATGGAAGAACTGAAATTTTTGACACAGCCCTAGTATAAGGACAATTGGAAGAATCCATAAGCAGAGTGAAGCAGTGTCAGGTACATCCTATCACATGGACATAAATTATAATTCTTGCAGTGGAAATCTTCTTTCTAAGCTTTACCAGGTCAGACTGCAGTGGGGGGCTCACATGATCCTCCACTCAAAGACATTCCCTCCGCATAGAAAATTAGATGTCAGGAAGAAGGGTTCTAGCCTAGGCTTTTCTCTTGCTTCTGTATTATAGGAAAGTTTTATCCATGGTTGAGCATTGCATCATGTGAGTCTGCAGGTCCAAATTACATGTTATTTCAAAGTATTTCTTTTCTTTTAAAATGTTAAATTTCTTTTACATTGTTAAGTTTTTTCCCTGCCAGAAAAAAACACCTATAAGACCTTTGAAACCAAGAACTGGTGCCTGAGTTTGTTTGTTTTCCTCCTCCCTCCAAGTCCGTTTTCCTTTTGTGTCATGAATTTTAGATTGCAAGCCTGAGAGCAGGCACTGTCTCATTATTAATCTTTGTAAGCCACTCTGGGAGCCTTGTTTGGCTGAAGAGCTCAGTAAAAAAAAAGGTAATAAATAAATAAAATGTACCTAGCAGTTTTGTTGTTGTTGTTGTTCTTTCTCAAAAGTAAGTGTTCAGGATCCAAATCAGATCAGTATGGGATGTGAGGGAGCATTAACTCTTTGCTGTCAGCTGTGGTCCCAATCTGGATTGAGGCTGTTGCCCATGAACAGTACATTGTCTAAAAACGATCCATTCATTTCAGTGGATGAATCTTGGTAACACAAATCGGAGGCATTGGAAGGGGAGTTCTGAATTGGGACTGCAGCGGGGAAGAAAATGGTTAAAGTCCCCCTACCCCTAATGCTAGTCTCCCTGATCTGGATCAGGTCCCCTGTGCTCCAGTGGAGGCTGGGGACGCTGATGTCAGTGGGGCAGTCCCTCTGGGTTTCAGTCAGAACTCTAAAGGAGCTATCCAAGGTGTTTCACCTTCACCTTGGATAGCTCCTTAAGAGCTCTGACTGGTTCTGACTGAAACCTGGAGCAGATTCACCATCCCACAGACATCGGAGCAACCAGCCACCACTGCCATGCTCACTTTTGAGAAAGGAAAAAAGTAATGTACGGTCTAACTCAGCAGTCTGAAAAAGTACTGGCAATGGTATAGTGGTAATCTTTGAAGTGCAGGAACTCAAAACAGCCTCTATAGACACCTCCACCCGTCAGGAGGATCCATAGTCATATCCCCAAATGGATATATTTCTGTTATTCATACTCAAAGGATCCAAGCCTCTAGTTGAAAACTCCATCATAAAACACAAACATCCAAAACGAACTGCCAATAAAATCTAACAGTTGTTTATGACGCATGACTGTAATCCTACACATAGTTACCTGGGAGTAAGTTCCATTGAACTCCATGGTGCTTACTTCTGACTTGCAGAAGTTCAACTTGTAAAACACACTGAGCTTTAACAAAAGATTGTCAGCAAGCTGAAATGCAACTGTTTATTTTTAATTAAAAATCTAAGACATGGTCTGAGGGCACAGGAGACAGCCAACTTGCTGGAGCTAAGCAGGTCTGGGTCTGGTCAGTGCTTGGAGGGGAGACCCCTGGGAACCACATGTAGCTACCTTGAGTTCTACAATGGAAGAAAGGTGGGATATAAATGTAATCAATCTTGCAAAGAAATGTTACCATTTAAACTCATAGCATGAAGTAGGAACCCCAACAAAGAAAAAGAAAGAACTATCCACTCTCTGGCTTATTACTTTCCCTATTCTCTGATTTCCTCTATACTAATCTGTCACAAACAACAATAGACAGCCCCATTATCACCTCATTTACATGTCAGAGCATGGAGGGTCAAGGATCCATAAATTGCTCTGGTACTCCAGCAAAGCTTCCATTCCCCTGCTCTGAAAAAGGTTCTGGAGCTGTGCTCCCCCTCCATTATACCATTGTATACAGGCTGACCACCTTAAAGAGCACTAGGCCACATAGAAAATATGATAAGCCACCATTCCCTTGAGACACATCTCGAGCTCTCACTCTTATTTAGGTGAAAGTGTAGATGGTCTTCTGTCAACAAGATGGTCTCCTAGTTGCTCAGGCTAGTCAGCATGTTTGACCCAGAATCTTGTATACAGCCTGGCAGTTTCATCTGACCTGCTCCAACCTACTGGTGCAAGGCTTCCTCATCTGATCTCCCTTTAGTTCTCTCCTTTGGTCAGAGCTGAATTCCTGCCTTGCCCTTGCATCTCTTGGATTACTAGTGGAAAAACCAGTAGGAACCCTCAAAAGCCATCAGCTGGGTATGTATTGCACTAACAATGATCACTTGGTACATTACGTAGGAAGTGATCATATATATGACTTATTTTACTAAATTGTAGTCATTCTGACTCCTCTGCATTCCGCCAGTGCGACACATACACTATGGTGGGACCTGGGAGAGAGCCTTTTCTGCTGTGGCACCCTGGTTGTGGAATGCCCTCTCCTTGGAAGCCCAATTGGCTCAGACACTGGTTTAATTTTGGCGCCAAGTAAAAACATGGCTTTTAACCAAAGCCTTTGAGTACTAAATGCATTCCCTAAAGTAGCACACTGCTTGAAGTGTTTTAGTCTTATAGATTTTAATATGTTATTAACTTATTTAATGGTTTAATATGTTTTAGCTGTTTAAATTATTTATTGTTTTATACTGTTTAAATTGGTTTTATCTGTACGCCGCCCTGAGATCTTAATGATATAGGGTGGGATACAAATGTTTTAAATAAGTAAATACATAAATAATACTGGCTCCATCTATAAAACTGGTGCAAGCTTGCTTGCCCCTGCAAGACCTGAAATAAATCACTCTAGGATGAAATAACTTTCCCTGAATCCAAAAGGTTCATGCACTATTGTAGCCTTCCTCAATCTGCTGCCCTCCAGGTGTATTGGACTGCAACTCCCATCATGCTCAGCCAGCATCGCCATTGGCCCATACTGGTGGGGAATGATGCCAGTTGCAGCCCAACACATATTTTATTTATTTATTTATTGCATTTATATCCCACCGTTTTTCCTCTTGCAAGGAACCCAAGGCGGCTTACATTACCCTCCTCCTCCTCTCTATTTTATCCTCACAACAACAACCCTGTGAGGTAGGTTGGGCTGACAGTCTATGACTGGCCCAAAGTCACCCAGTGAGCTTCCATGGCCAAATGGGGACTAGAATCACCCAGTTCCCAGTCCAACACTCTCACCACTACACCACGCTGGCTCTGTACAGCCTGAATGTCAGGTTTTGGACAGCTGCACTGTCGGGTCTATCATAAACCATAAAGCACGGCTAAAACAAAAGTTTCCTGATAAACATTTCCCAAATTCATTTCTTATCATAGGCTTGCTACTGTTTTTTTTTCCTCCAAGGTCTTGTGGCATATCCACATATTTCCAGATAGGCAAGCTTCTGCTTTGCTAGGATATTATTACTCTTTAAATTCTCTTAGAATGCCACGATAACAAGGGCCTTCCTTGAGATTCTTTTTCTTTTTCTTTTTTTGCTAACATTGTCAGTGTGACACTGATAACCCTCACACCTTCTCAATGTCAGCCTGCCTTTTCAGTGACAATTAAAGAACTTCAACTGAGCTGATCTCGGAGAGAGTAGTTCATGTCATACCAAAAAGCATGATTGGATCATCATACTCATACTTTACCCAGGAGAGGGAGTCCATTGTATTGTGGAGAACTCCCTTTTCACAAATTTTCTTTCTCTTTTAGTTAGAGCTTAAGTCTACAAGGTAGTTTGCTGCATGGAGGGCAGGACTGGTACGGTCTCTATTGTTAACATTTGTAATGATGCAGTCCTTGGTCCTGGCTATCTTTTCGTACCTAACAGGCCTTACAGACTGTGTCTTGTTCATCGTTATCTTCAGCCATTTTAAGTAGTTTTTCTCCCCACCCTCTAGCTTGACTTAAGCCTCCTATCAACAATACCAGGGTGGTTAAAAAAAAGAGAAGTAAATCAAATACATCTCCATCTTATTTTTCCTCACAAAATCAGTATCTACAGTAATAGTTTATTGTAGGCTGGCATGGTTTAAAAAAAGGAAGAGGTGTTCAAAGAATGAATGGAATTCTTGGACTAGCAACATTTAAGATTTTTTTGCCCTGTGAGGTCCTCCAGTTACACAGAAGACAGCTTTATAAATCCACAAAATTAAGGTAAAGGGAGGCCACAGAGAACTTGCATTCCAAATATACAGGAAATGGTTGAGAATGTAAAAATACTAGGAAGATCTGCCATTATTTGATAATGGGGTTTTTGAATTCCATCTCAGCCTTCTTTAAGAGGTTTTACTAAGCATGGCAGTAGAAAAGTATTGGATTTCAGGAATGCTGCATTAGAATTTAGCAATCAAGATACACAAAGCCAGATGCCGAAGAAGTCTGCTTATGTTTTCCCTTTGAGTGCCACCAGTAGGAGCTGCGTAAGGGGTATCAGGATTTACCTTCTATAATCCTGTAATAAAAAGAAATATTAAAAGTGAAGCGCTGTGAAAAAGGCTTGTGTTTCCTGAAAACTTAAATTAAGACTCAGTTTACTGCACAATGTAAATAGAAATATGCAGATAACAAATATATATTTAGTTATTGTTGCTGTTGTTTTCAAAAAACAGACCACACATGAGAATTTGGTCATAGGTAAAACTATGTACATAGAAAATTTTACTTTGTGAATGATGAAGAAAAAAAGGGCATCTAAGCATCAAGGATATTTTTGCCAAGGAACTATGAGGAACAATTGGACTTTTAAAATCTGCTAGGGGAATAAACTCTGAAGAACAATAGGACTTTTTCCTTTCTTTTCCACAGCTGCTATTAAGGTATCAGGAGAATGGGAAAGGTACCAGGTAACTGGATTTAATCTTGATCTTCAAAGGGATGGAAAAGAGTGACTGCAACAATTACATACCCATCTGTCTGTGTTCTGTTCTTTGTAAAATAATGGGCAAGGCCCAGGGGGAATGGGCAGCAGGGAATAGGTTTCTTATATCAGATCGCAGGTTTCCATATAGTTAGAGTTAGGTTCTTCAGGGCCTGGGTTTTTTTCCCAGGGTCACTCATATTGCTCTGATGAAGCCCAAAGATCATCTAATACCATGTATCAACACCAAGCAAGTCTGATGACTGCTAGAGCTCTTTCAGGTGAAGTTGTCATTTTCCAAAATAGTGTTCTGCCCCTGCCTTGGAACTGTGCATTGTACTGGGGTCCAAATAGCCTCAAAATGGCACCTTTGCCTTCCTGAATAGTCAGGTAGACAAAATACGCTTGATTGGGAGGTGGCTTGATTCAGGCTCAGTGGGTTGTATCCAGTGTTAACACTAGCAGAAAAAATACAAGAGGTGTTGTTGTTCCATTAGCACTTGTGCAATCCCTAGCAGAGCTAGTGAAGTCTGAAAAATTCATTTATGACCAGGGCCCAATCTATATGGAAATGGAATGAGAAGCGCTTTCTGGTTATATCCAGATTTTTCTGAAATCACTTTGGTCCATCAGGGGCACATGAAGCAAGAAAGGAGAGTATACACTACCTAAAAACTCACTTTCACGAGTCACATATCACTTCAAACTCCCATACTTCAGGGTTGGGTGGGCAGAGTAGAACTGAGCATCATCAGCCCTGTAGGTGCTGCTCGGCAAATGAAGGAGGCTTGTTCCCCACCTCTGTCCATGCTTCCCTGTGCTGAATTAAGACCCTGAATTAAAGCCCACTTCCCTCTCATCCACCACTGGGATATTGTGAAAGATTAAAATATGCTGTACTGTTATGAACGGGGAAAACAGGCTACATACTGTGAATGGGTAAAGTGGCTACTGCACTTGGCTACATATTGTGAATGGAAAAATAGCACTATTGTGATATAGTAAAAGGATCAAACAGTGCAAAGTAATGTTAAGTGGGAAAGAAAGCCTGTGTGCAAAAGTGCCCTACTGCAAATGGGGAAAAAGAGGGAATGGGGGGGCAGCCCCCCCCCCTTGGCCATGTCACTACCAGGCCACTGCCAGGTCACAGAGGCACATGCCATGATTTAATGCAGGGGGATGAGGCACACCACAGTGGAACTGCGCAGGAACCATGTTTAAGGAAAAAAGAAGCACTAAAAGGCCTTTCCAAAAATGCGCCTTTTCCAGCAGGGAACTGTGGGGTTACTGCAGATCGGCACCAGTGTCATCTGTCACGAATGACCCTGATGTGCTTTCACTCCACACTAAATCAGCTATGTAGACTAGGCCCAGAATTTATCCCGTGTTCACCTCCCGAACTTGAATGTGAATACAAGCGTACGGTATGGTCAAACCTCATACATTCCCAATCTTGTGATACTGTTTGTGATGCATTTGAAAAATGTGTACATTAGAAGAATATGCATGAAGAAATGCATGCTTTTCAAACGGTTTGCACGAAGACACTTTAATAAATGGAAGGAGATGACATACTTTTGAATGCAAATCTAAGTACACACCCAAGTACTTTGTGATTTTAATTCAAAAAGAAAGAAGAAAGCTCACAATCTGATACAGACATGAGTCAGACCAAGCTTCAACATGGAACTCAGAGAGCCTCAATGAACTTGAGTTTTGCTGATTTCCACATTCCTAAGCAGAACAACTAGCACAAGGAACACCTAGATTAATGAAGTAATGGCCTGGTTTGCACGTAACAACAACCCAGAGTGTGAGTTGAGTATGCATTGTTATTGAATTGTGGGTTGTTGTTGAATCATAGGTTGTCATTACATATGTGCCAACTGTGCACTATGGTTTAACTATGGGTTGTTAACCATGAACAACCCAGAAAGAGAAGCCAACATTTGCGGTTAGGTTGTGAACTCTGAGTTGTTCATGGTTAACAACTAGTGTTGTGCCAAAATTTCCCCCCACATTTCCCCCCAACCATTCACATTCAATTTTTTTCTTTTTTTTTCTTTTTGAGTGAACTTCCACTAAATACAGCCAATTATGCAGGGTATTTCCAAGCTTTGTGCACAAAGATTCGTCTGTTATAGGTTGACCTCTAACAAATAGGTCTCTAATTCTATATATACCATTCTCCTCCCACTTCCCATATTGGATGTACCTATCTCTATCCCTAAAACTAAATAGGTCCAAGAAGGGTGTGAGGGATGAAAGTGGTGGGGCAAGATTTTTTCCCCACCTCTTCCACACCTTCATTGTGTTTTGAAGAAAGGGGATTGTCAATTTGCTTTATCTTGGGCCATGAGGGAGAAGGAACAGCATGGCTCTGAAAGATGGTATTGCCTCTCATGGAACAGCATGGCTCTGAAAGATGGTATTGGCCAGCTTGCCAACACAGTTTTGTAAAAACCCTAATGAAAAAATAAGTGGTGCTACAATCCCTGCCAAGGGTGAGCTCTATTTGTGAGAAACTGTTCAGAATTTCTTCTGCCCATGGAGAAGAAATTTCTCTGCCCATAAACAAGGTGGAGAATTTTGAGAGGCCATGTGTGCACAGCTCTATTAACAACCCACAGTTAAACCATAGTGCAGGGTTTGCATGTGATGACAATCCACCATTCAACAACAACCCATGATTCCACAATGGGTTGTCATTACGTCCCAACCAGGTCACTGAGTTGTGTAAGGAGCTTGTGAAATGGCTTGTGGAACAACTACTGTCATGGTTTGTGGGAAAGATGGTACAATACCCAATGGAGCAGCTTGCGGAGTAGCTTCTGAGATGAATCATGGGTTTAGAGACATACATTACTTTCTGCTTATCAGAGAACTCTGTAGGGATTAGGCTGTGCTTCCAGCAGAGCCTTCAGGAAAGAACATTCTGAGATCACCAACAGTGGGATTACTCTCAGAAGTCTAGGGGGAGGACAAGTCACAATCCCATAATAGTCACAACTTGAAGGTACCTCTGGCCTAGGAGAAGGAATTGACATGGTCTGAGGACCCCTCATACTGCTAGGCTAAACAGACTTGCTTTTAGAATCTGAACCGGCAAAAGATTGAGAAGCACCTGAAGCAGAATTTTGTCTAACCTTTCATATTATCAACATCAGCATATCATATGTTTTAACGTTTTGTGAAAATGGAATTTTGAAAGCAATTTATGAATAAGACATCAGTTTAGGCTCTGCAATGGATACTGGACTCTCAACAAGACCACAGTTAGGAATGCTTGAGGAATTTGATCTTTGCAAATTCTGAGATGAGCTTTCCTGATCCACATCTCCCGGACTAATGTGTGGATCAGAACATAGCTGTCCATCAGATTTTACATTTCTTGGAACATTGCTGTCTGTCCTTCTGTCTGTCTAAAATTATTTCTAGGCCACGTTTAAAAGCAATGCAGTTCTCAGCTCAAAAATGTATGAAAATGCATTTAAAATGCATATTTTGAGAGAAATTACATTAAAATACATATTTAAATTATACAAATCATGATACAATTAAATTATACAATTAAATGCACAAATCTGTGCATTTTTAAAAACACAGATCAATGAGAAAATGGAACAGAACAGACTTATGAGTGAACACATGTGAAAGTACATGGATTTGTGCAACCTTGGACAGGAGAGACACTAATCTGTCCATCCCTAAGCACAATATTAAATCATTCTGAGGGGATAATGATTGTATACTGCGGTCTTGTTGAAGGTAGGCATGGCACGGGTGCCTGGTTGGGGCTTGAAGCCTGGTGAAAATCATTGGCTTGGCCTCCTGGACACCAGTCCGCAGACCCCAGCTCTTGCCCATCTTGGTGAGTGCTGAGCTGGGCAAGCATGTAGGTGTCTGCTTCCTCACTGAGCACCATTTTCCAGTCAAATGGCTGCTTGTTCTTTTCTGTAAATATCCCATATGCAAAACAGGGCCTTAAAGGGGCCATGTCCGCAACAACTCAACAAAAGGGTGGGAAAAGCAGTACTGGGGTACAATCTCAAAAACGATAGAATGATCTCAGTATGAATCCAAGGCAAAGCATTCAACATGACAGTAATTCAAGTCTATGCCCCAACCACTGAGGATAAACAAGCTGAGGTTGATCGGTTCTACAGCACGTTCTAGAACTAACACCAAAAAAAGATGTCCTCTTCATCATAGGGGATTGGAATGCTAAAGCAGGAAGTCAAGAAATCACCGGGATAACAGACAAGCATGGCCTTGGTGTACAAAATGAAGCAGGACAAAAGCTAATAGAGTTTTGCCAAGAGAACACGCTGATCATAGCAAACACTCTTTTCCAACAGCACAAGAGGCGACTCTACACATGGACATCACCAGATGGTCAATATCGAATTCAGATTGATTATGTCCTTTGCAGCCAAAGATGGAGAAGCTCTATACAGTCAGGAAAAACAAGACCTGGAGCTGACTATGGCTCAGATCATGAGCTTCTTATTGCAAAATTTCAGCTTAAATTGAAGAACGTAGGGAAAACCACTAAACCATTCAGGTATGACCTAAATCATATCCCTTATGAATATACAGTGGAGGTGAGGAATAGGTTTAAGGAATTAGACCTGATAGACAGAGTGCCTGAGGAACTATGGACAGAGGTCCGTAACATTGTTCAGGAGGCAGCAACTCAATCCATCCCAAAGAAAAAGAAATGCAAGAAAGCAAAGTGGCTGTCTGATGAGGCTTTACAAGTAGCTGAGGAAAGAAGGGAAGCAAAAAGCAAGGGAGAAAGGGGAAGATATAACCAGCTGAATGCGGATTTCCAGAGAAGAGCAAGGAGAGACAAGAAGGCCTTCTTAACTGAACAATGCAAAGAAATGGAGGAAAACAACAGAATGGGAAAACTAGGGATCTTTTCAAGAAAATCAGAGATCTCAAGGGAACGTTTTGTGCAAAGACGGGCATGATAAAGGACAAAGAAGGCAGGGACCTAACAGAAGCAGATGAGATTAAGAAGAGGTGGAAAGAATACACAGAAGGACTATACAGGAAAGATCTGAATGTCCCTGATAGCCATGATAGTGCGGTCACTGAACTTGAGCTGGACATCCTAGAGAGTGAAGTCAAGTGGGCCTTAGGAAGCATTATTAACAACAAAGCTAGCGGAGATGACAGTATTCCAGCTGAGCTATTTAAAATCCTAAAAGATGATGCTGTTAAAGTGCTGCACTCAATATGCCAACACATTTGGAACACTCAACAGTGGCTACAAGACTGGAAAAGGTCAGTTTACATTCCAATTCCAGAGAAGGGCAATGCCAAAGAGTGCTCAAACTACCGTACAATTGCGCTCATTTCACATGCCAGCAAGGTTATGCTCAAAATCCTACAACCTAGGCTTCAGCAGTATGCGAACCGAGAACTACCAGAAGTACAAGCTGGGTTTCGAAGAGGCAGAGGAACTAGAGATCAAATTGCCAACATTCGCTGGATCATGGAGAAAGCAAGAGAATTCCAGAAAAATGTCTATTTCTGCTTCATTGACTACGCTAAAGCCTTTGTGTGGATCACAAAGAGAAAATTCTGAAAGAGATGGGAGTACCAGACCACCTTACCTTTCTCCTGAGAAACCTGTACGAGGGTCAAGAAGCAACAATAAGAACCGGACATCGAACAACTGATTGGTTCAAAATTGGGAAAGAAGTACAAGGCTGTATTTTGTCGCCCTGCTTATTTAACTTATATGCAGAGTACATCATGAGAAATGCCAGGTTGGATGAATCAGAGGTCGGAATTAATATTGCCGGGAGAATTATCAACAACCTCAGATACGCAGACGATACCACCCTAATGGCAGAAAACGAAGAGGATCTAAAGAGCCTCTTATTGAGGGTGAAAGTGGAGAGTGCAAAAGCAGGTTTGAAACTCAACATTAAAAAAACGAAGATCATGGCATCTGGCCCCATCACTTCCTGGCATATGGAAGGGGAAGAAATGGAAGCAGTGACAGATTTTATTTTCTTGGGCTCCAAGATCACCACAGACGGTGACTGTAGCCATGAAATTAAAAGACGTTTGCTCCTTGGGAGGAAAGCTATGGCCAACCTAGACAGCATAGTAAGAAGCAGAGACATCACCTTGCCGACAAAGATTCGTATAATCAAAGCTATGGTTTTCCCTAGGGATGGACGGAACACTTACCTTCCATTTCATTCTGTTTCCGCGGTGGGGGGGAGGCACTCCGTCCCTCTCCCCATAATCCTCAATGGGGGGGGAGGCGATCCTCCCCCCCAGAACCCTGCCCAGAGAGCTCCGGCCGCCTGCAGCTGGACATCAGGCTGCTGGGCAGCCCTGCAGGGACGCAAATGGCGGCTGTCGTAGCCGCTACCATTTGCGTCCCTGTATTTAGCCATGATAGGCTATGTAAATATTTACATAGCCTATCACGGCAGGGGGAAAAAAACCCAGCATATGCATATGGTGGTAGCCGCAAATGGCATCCCTGCATTAGCCATGATAGGCTACATAAGTATTTACGTAGCCTATCATGGCTATGAAGAGAAGAGGAAGCGAATGGCGGCCACAGGACGGCCGCCTTTCACAAAGCAGTGTGGACGGGAGCAGGTAAGTGCTCGGTTTCACGTGCCTTTCATGGGTTGGGAGGGCGGGGACTTAGTTCCGTGATAGATTTTGTGGGGCCGAATGCACTGGCATTCGGCCTCACCGAGATCCATCACAGAATTCTCTGACATCCCTAGTTTTCCCAGTAGCAACATATGGCTGTGAGACCTGGACTATATGGAAGGCGGAGCGCCGAAGAATTGATGCTTTCAAACTGTGGTGCGGGGGAAGACTCTTACGAGTCCCCTGGACTGCAAGGAGGTCAAATCAGTCCATCCTAAAGGAAATCGACCCTGAGTGCTCATTGGAAGGACAGATACTGAAGCTGAAGCTCAAATATTTTGGCCACCTAATGCGAAGAGAAAACTCACTGGAAAAGGCCCTGATGCTGGGAATGATTGAAGGCAAAAGGAGAAGGGGACGGCAGAGGATGAGATGGCTAGATAGCATCACTGATGCAATGAATATGAACTTGAGCACACTCTGGGAGAGAGCGCAGGACAGGAAGGCCTGGCGTGCTATGGTCCATGGGGTCACGAAGAGTCGGACACGACTGAACGACTGAACAACAACAACAACTACATGCCTGTAATGGTGTTGACATGGCCCCTTTAAGGATCCTCATCCTGCCACATCCCACTGAGCAACCACACCTTCCTCTGCTGGTGCCCAACAGAGACAGCCATGGTTGTTTGGCGGTGGCAGGATGGGAACTGAGAGAGAAGTGCCATGGTGCTTCCCTTGCAGCTCCCATCCTGCTGCCTTAGGTGCCAGAAAAAGCCACCATCTCTTTCTCCCCCAGGCTAGGATGGACGAACCCACCCTCTGCTGCCTTGCCCTCTTCTTGATGGGGGCCTGCAGACCTCTGGGCAGCTTGCATTATGGCACAAGCAGGGGCAAATGGCTGCAGGGGTCTAATGAGTTCATCTGTCCCTATTCGAAGGCCCAGTAGTCACTGCAAAGCCTTTATTCCCACAATTGTATTTTTCACTAGAAGTATTGCTGGGGTCACCGAGAGAAGACCTAATTTTTTTGTAGTGAAGATTCATTCTTCTGCCAGTCAAGGCTCTAAAACAGGGGTGCAAAGCCTCAGGCCCAGGGACAAAACCAGGGGATCTCAATCTGGACCTTTGGTGTTCCCCAGAAGACCAGGCCCCCTTCCCCAGGCTCCACCACTTCTCCTGATCACCAATGGCTTGGTTCTTTCCTGGCCTGTGTGCAGTTTTTATTCCCTTCAAATGGCTGAAATGCTTCTCCTTGTGATTCGTTACGGCGGATGGTAAGAGCTTTAAGCGAAAATATGCTGGTGTTTTGGCACTACCCCTTTTGCTTTTGGCCGCCACTGACCCACCACTGGAATGCAGCCCTGAAAGCTTAGCTGAAATGGAATAGGCCTTCAGACTGAAAGAGGGTCAGCACCCCTTCTCCAAAAGCAAGCATGTTGTGCTCATCAGAATGAGTGTCCCTCAAAGGAACTCAATAATGCAGTCATAAACCTGGCATGGGGGTAATATGTCTGCTCTGACTGGGTTGGACACAGGACCCTTTTAAAGACAAACGTATACTGTGGGATGTGTAATCCCCTCTTGGAATTGTACAGTGTGGAAATGCTAACCTGTCCAATAAATAAGATGTTGACCACATGGCACAGGAAGAGGGCTTGCCTTGGGTCACCGCACAAGCGTTGTCCAATAGATAACTCGGACATTCCCTCAGCCACAAATTCACACAGCAGTAACATGAGAAATGACCTGTGATCTCCTGTGAAAGTTGTATTTCCCCTGGGTTAACACATTTAAGCCCAGGATGGGGCAATCTCTGGCTCTCCAGCTGTTGCTGAAAGTCCCATCAGCCCCAGCCAACATGGACAATGTTAAGAGATGATTAACATTGTAGTTCAACAACATCTGGGAGGCCACACAACCCTTGTCTCTGGTTAAGGGGATCTATACCCCAGCCTTCAACTGCTGTTGCATATCATGGCCAGGGTGCAGAAAACGCAATTACCCAGTGACAGAAGCTTTTCAGAATCTTGTACCTGAGAAAGTCTGGATCGCTGGCAACCAGTGCATGACTGTACACTGATTGGATGTCAAAAATAATAAATTTAAGTAAAATTTGTCATATAGTGTATCTGGAATTCTGATGCATGAATTATTGCTCCTAGCTTGGCCCAGGGCAGAAGGTTCTAATCCCAGCAGACCTAGTTCACTCTCCTAGCAGCGGAAATAAAATTGTAACTGTTCGTTTTCAATTGTGATATAAATGTGTTGGAAGACATGGCCTTTCCCTTCCCCTGTGACCCATTGGTTACTTGTGTTCCCAAGCAAAGCTTAATATGTGCTGCCTATACTTATCCCATCTATATCTAGTAGGAGAATATATTAGAAATATTGCCCCAGGCTGCTTTCTCCAGAACAGGGGTGGGCAACTTGTGGCCCTCCAGATGTTTTGGCCTATAATTCCCATCAACCCTAGCTAGCATAGCCAATGGTGAGAGATGATTGTAGGCCAAAACATCTGGAGGGTCACAAGTTGCCCACCCCTGCTCTAGAACTACTCTTTTACAAAGTAATCCTATGGAGGTTGGGCAGGGGGAGTCTTTGGTGCAAAAACCGCCACTTCCTCAGCCCTGTTCCTCAGCTAGCCAGGGCAGAAAGCGGGGTTGTGGCTTTCCCCCCCTGCCATCCTAGTTCATCTTAAAAGCAATAACTCTTCCATTGGGTCCAACAGGAGTGAAGATACAACTACACTAGCCAAAGGGTTGGCGTATATTTTCTCTCTGCTCAGAGGATGTGTTGGGGAACAGAAGAGCTTTGGATTGAGTGGATCCAAGGCCTCTCCCATTCTCCCACTAACATACCCCTTTTCATCCCCTACCACCACCACAGCATTGGTGGCAGAGTTTGTCACTGCCACAATGAAGAGGCCTCTGCAATGGATCTCTTGTGGGCCAAAAGGGAGTTCCACAAAATCCAGAGGCCCCTTAGATGCCCTCTCCAGGAGCTTAGGATTGCTCTCTTATGATAGCACTTGATTTTGAAAGGATCTGTTGTACAAATTTCTTACCTATAAAACTATTATTGCTTCTACAGTTAGAAGCAAATTTGCCTGACTGATCATTGTTCCCTGTCATGGAGACCATCTGATATATTTAGAACAATATTGTGATTGTAACTGGCTACCTGTCCTGGATGGGGTTGCACTCGCCCTGAAGGATCAGGTTCACAGTCTCAGGAGACTCATCGAACCATCCTTGTCCCTGGAGGTTCAGGTGGACTCAGTGACTAGGAGTGCTTTTTACCAGCTTTGATTGGTATGCCAGCTATGGCTGTTCCCAGATAGGGATAGTCGGGCCACAGTGATGCATTGGTATCAACCTCAGTCCTGGAGTACTGCAATGCGCTCTATGTGGGGCTTCCCTCAAGACTGGTCCAGAAACTGCTGCTAGTGTCGAGGTTAGCACTAGCAGTGAGGTTGCTGAGTAGGGCAGGCAAGGCTACACCTTTGCTCAGAAAACTGCACTGGCTGCCAATATACTACCAGTCCAGGTTCAAGGTGATGTTATTGACATATAGGGTCCTAAACAAACTGGGAACAAGCTACTGAGGGAGAGCCTTCTTCCAGTTCAACCTGGCTGCTCACTAAGCTTCACAGATCAAGGCCTCCTGGTTGTTCTGACACCTACACAGATATACCTGAGGGCAACCAGGAGAAGGGAGACGTCCTTTTCTGTTGTGGCACCATGCCTTTGAGATTCTCCCCTCCCCCACAGTGGTACAGGCACCATCTTTGATGGTGCTTAGCCACCTGTTGAAAACATATCTATATATCCAAGGAATTTGCTGATCTCAATACTTAGCTTGGTAGATTTCCTTTGTTGTTGTTTTTATCTTTGCATTTAATTCATTTGTTGTTTCAATGCATTTTGAATACACCCTGTGATTGGATCATGAAGGGCGATAGAAATATTTTGCATACGTACATACATACATACAATATTTGAGATCATGTTCTCTGATTGCATACCTGGTGTTGTGTTAAATATCCTAACCGAGCAATCCTATGGCCTCTAGACAGTGTCTGGGGCACTGTTGGAGGCTGTGGATCCCCTGATCTCAGGCCAGATATAGGGCTCCAGCCTCAGAGGTGGAGATCCAATCTTGGATCTTTGCACCTTCCCGCCCAGCTGCTGCGGAAAGCTCCATGGTGGCCCCTCACCTGAGGTCAGAGAGGGTGGGAGGGAGCCAGTGGGCAGGATGAGGAAGGGAGAGGAGAGGCCAAGCATCCACTGGATTCAAACGCTTTTCAGGCCCCGGCCCCACCCTTGGCACTGTGCAGCAGTCAGATGGGCTCAGAAGCCCATCTCTCAAAAATTATTGCAAAGGAGGATGGAGAGGCCATACAAGCCTCTGCTGTTCCTCTTGCCCTTCATGGCTCTTCTGGCGGGACTTAGGATGGATGGAGGGCTCTAGCAGCGGAGCCATACACCACTGTGTCTCAGTGCCATAGGATCGTGCCATAAGAGTGTTGTAGTCCAGACAGTAACAACCACTTTCGCTTTGATATTTTCTCCCATGGAGTGTTTTTGTGTGCAATGTCCTTTGTTTATAACTAAGCGTTATTTCTTTATAGCTGAACTGCAGTACTTGCCAGTGTCTAAGGGCATCTCTACCCCAGACTAAAATCCTGCATTTAAAACGGGGCTTTCTCCTTCCATTTTAAATGCAGGATCACGACTCCCTTTTTCACGGGCTTCCTTTTCCCCCACCTCTTCCCCCCTCCTTCTCCCTGTATCTCAGTCTTCCATTGACTTTCATTGATCTCGCTCCTCTTCTTGCCGCTTTTACTCTTTTCATGGAGGGAACTCAAGCAGAACACAATGGGTAATTTGATAGCTCATTATCTGCAATATATTTAAAAATGGAACAAAGGCAGGTAGTGCAGGAGACGCCTTGGAGGGTCGCTGTGTCATGTAAAGAGCCCGCAAACTTCCGTGAAGGAGCAATCTCAATCGCAGGATAAAAGCTCAGTGTGAAGGAGCCCTAAGAGAGTAATTCCATATTTCCAGAACTTCAGCTGAACTGTGAGCACATCTGTAGGACTGAGAATAGAAAGAGTGGTGATCTTGCAGTTCTGTGGAGCCACATTAGAGGAAGGGCGGGATTGAGGAAAAAGAGGATCAGTGATACACTAAAAGTGGAATAGAGGTTCATTAGTGTTCCCTGAAGGTACAGAGAAAAGTGTGTGTGTGGGGGGGGGGATGGGGACGGGGGACTCAAAACAAAACACCACCCAGCCCATACGTTCTTTGAAAACAAAGAGGCAGCGAACTTATGAAAATAGGAAAGCCATTATAAAGTGCTGACTGTATCATTTATTTTGAGGCTGAAAAATACTGAGTGTAATTTTAAAAAATGTATAGAATAAGAAGCAGCTAATTTAAAAATAATTCAAAACACATGTATATGTGTGTGATAAATAATTGGGTTGTGTGAAATATGGAAAATATGTGCAATTGTAAGGAAATAACACTCATAACTCATGAGATTATAAGCAGCCAAAACAGTATTACAGAGCCAGAAAACCCACTTACAAAGGGGAATAAAGAAATTCCACCAGTTATGGTTAAATAGTGTGTTTTATTCGATTCTCTCTCTCTCTCTCTCTCTCACACACACACACACACACACACACACCCTTAAAGACAAAAAGCTAAATAAAGCTGTCTGCATCCAGGCAAAACTTATAATACTGAATAAAAAGGAAAATGGGGCAAGGGAGCAATATTATCCTTTGTAAAGAAAAGCCAGAATGATTTCTCTGTAGTTGAAACAAGATAAGCCGCAAACAACCTCTCCTACCACCTCTCAAAGAAAGCAGTACATTTTTTTCATACCATTTTGCAGTGAAAGAATGTGTTCATCTCTCAAGAGAAAGTGGCAGTGTATTTTTGAAGCCAGTGTAATGTAAAGAATTATCTGCATGACATTGTGTGTGTTTGTCTAAATTATGCAAGTAGATCTTTTTCTGTAGTACTGTGTATTTGTTGAAAAGAACATGAGGAAGAATCTGAAATGAGCAACTCTGCAACCTTTGTGATGGTTGAGCACAGTTGCGGACTCAACTGTGGGGTCAACGCTCAGTATTAACTGCCATTCTGGAGTCATATCTACATTGGTCAGCATGTGCTTGGAGAATGTCAACTTTTTCCCCAAAGTGTCCTGGATAATGTACCTAAGCCTTAAGAACAACTTTGATAAGGCATCTGCCATCTCCTGGGACTTCATGCAAATTTCAAATATGGATATATTCACTTGTATTGCTTCCTTTAAAAACAACTCTGGTATTCATACTTGATCATTTTTCATAAGAATTTGTTACCACCTTACATCCCCTTTGTTCTCTCCTCAAAGTTTTCTTTAAACATTTCTTTCCATTGTGCTAAGCCATGTTCTATACAGACTATGTGACCTACTTTCCATGGAAACGTTCTCCCCAAGGGATTATTAATGAAGGTGCTACTAGTTAGGAATTGCTGAAAACAACCCTGATTAGCCAATAACGGGTTATTGAAATTTAACAAGCATACAGTTTCGGTTGGCAGTGCAATAGAACATGCTATGATGCAGAAAGCAAACATGGCCACTTTCTGATTTCTAGCCTAATTCAATGTGCTATAATGTGCCAAAGCCTGTGAGTCTGCAGTATTTTTATTTCTGAATCCTTTTCAGAGGTTGGCAACTTGTGGCCCTCCAGATGTTTTGGCCTACAACTCCCATGATCTCTCACCATTGGATATGCTGCCTAGGGCTGATAGGAGATGCAGGTCAAAACATCTGTAGTAGCATCACAAGTTGCCTACCCCTGCTTGACATAAAAGAATATCATGTGTGATTTCATTGTGCTCTAAATACTGGTGTGTGCGTGTGGGCGTGCGTGTGAGTGCACGTGTGATGGTAATGAAAGGCCCGAGTCAGTGAAATGAATAAAGAAATCTGTCTTTTTTTTCCCTTTCCTTCTCCTTTATAAAAATTAAGTGTATTTATATATCACTATCAATGCGCATGGCACTTTACAGATTACATGCAAAAGCAAGAACCCCTCACCCCACCGCCAAGAAGTGTACTGAAATTTTCTTCTCCTTTGATCCCTGCCTCCACCCGCCAAAAGCAATCTCTTTTCTATCAAATTGAATTAGAATGGTTGGGAAAATGTGGGGGAATTTTTTGGTACAGCATTAATTGAAATCCTGGTTCAACAATGAAGCTCACAAGGCCAGTCAATCTCCTTCAGCTTATGTCCACATCACAAGTGGGAATAAAATAGGTGGGAGGGAACCATGAACATTACATGGAGCTCCTGGGAGGAAGGGCTGGATAAAAAAGGAATAAAATAAATAAGTGTATGTACAGTGAGTTTCTAAAATCTCCTCAGCTGAAATAAAAAACAAACCAACAGGTCCATTCTCACCAAACCTGAATCCTGCTCTTTTGAACTGACCAATCAGATCTGACCTTTGCTCATTTCCCAGCTCACCCAGCCCCAGACCGAGCACCTGCACCTGGTATGGTGGGGCAAATGCCAGCGTCCATAGGCTCCAGAGGGCTTATCATGACTGACACTGGTCACCACCATCCTTTTTCTCACTGCCCCACCCCTTTTTACATTTTTAAAAGTAGCAGCTGTGCTGCAAAGCAAAATGCCAGCTGAAGTTGCAGCTGCCCACCATTTCCACTTCCCCAGAATGCCCTGCTACGTCAACAGGCTGGCGTGAGGCAGGTAGGGATGTACGAAATGTACTTACCGTTCCGATCTGGGGCATCCGCGGTTGGGGGGAGGTGCTCCGTCCCTCCCCCCGGAATCCTCCCTGGCTGGATCCGCTCTGCGGCGACTCTGTGGAGCTGCCAGCTGGGGCAACCCACAGCTGGATTCCGGCTGCTGCTGGGTTGCTGCGGCTGCAAATGGCAGCCGCTACGCCGTGATAGACAATGTAAGTATTTATGTAACCTATCACGGCAAAAGGGAGGGACACAAATGGTGGCCGCAACGACGGCCACCATTTGCGGCCACAGCAGCCTGACAACGGCCGGAAGAATTTTCGAATCTTCGAAGATCATGCCTGAATTAGAAAAAAAAATCGTGGAGAAGTAGGGATGGCAGAGAATTCTGCCATGGATCTCGGTGAGGCCCCCCAAACTCCGTGGTGGAATGGCCTGCCCCCCCCGCCCCCCCGCGGATCCCCTCCGGGACGAGACTCACCTGGGGCGGATCTTCCAGAAAGTGGCGGCTCCGGCGGCGGCGGCTGCAGCGGCTGGTCTTCCGACCGGCTGCCGCCACCGCCATTTCCACTCTTGTAAAAAAAAAAAAAGACGTGATAGGCTACGTAAAGATTTACGTAGCCTATCATGGCTAGGTTTAAAAAAAAACACGACGTGATAGGCTACGTAAATCTTTACGTAGCCTATCATGGCTGGGTGGGTTAAAAAAACAAAACAACCGCGTATGCAAATGGCGGCGGCTACGGCCGCTGCCATTTATGTTCCTTATTTTTGCCCATCTTAGTCTATGTAAATATTTACGTAGACTATGACGGCGAAAATAAAGGGGGAAATAAAGGGGAACACAAATATTTGCGTAGAAAATAAATATTTATGTAGGCTAAAACGGGAAATCAAAAAGGGACGCAAATAGCGCCTGCTACGCTATTTGCGTTCCCCTTTATTTTCGCCGTCATAGTCTACGTAAATACATACGTAGATTAAGAGGGCAAAAATAAGGAACACAAATGGCGGTGGCCGTAGGTGCTGCCATTTGCATACGCGATTTTTTTGGTTTTTTTTACCCAGAGCCCTCCGTGGCCGGAAATCCAGCTGCGGACAGCTCTGGCCTGGCTGGGCCTGGCCGGCTGCTCCGCAGAGCTGCCGCAGAGCACAGCTGGCCACGGAGGATTCCGGGGGGGGAGGAACGGAGCACCTCCCCCCCATCAAGGATTCCGGGGGGAGGGACGGAACGCCTCCCCCCCAATCAACATAATCCACAAAAGGTAAGTGACTTTCGTACATCCCTATGGAGAAGCCACGATTCTTCAAAGATAACTCCTTAATTAAAAAAAAAAAATCCAAAGCAGGGGATAGGAGGGGGTAAAACCTAGTCTCATTTGAAGAGATAGAACAACCCCCTGCTCAATGAAGGAAGCCTGATTTCCAGGCAGTCGCCCATCCAACTACTGACCGGGGCCAACCCTGCTTAGCTTCTGAGATCAGACAAGTGCATCCAGCCCTTTGCTTGTTGCTGAGGAAACATGGGGCAGTCAAGAGCTGTGAGCATGGTGGGCGTGGAATCAGCAGAAACAGGAAGAGTTTCTGATCCTCCAATGAGAGCCTCTGTCTTTAAGAGCAGAAAAACAGCACAGCGCTCGAGTGTGAACCGAGCTTGCACATTCGATGAAGCACTGCAACAGGGAAAATGAGTGAGTGTGGATAATCATGTTTTAATGTGAGAGCGTTTAACCCAACAGGACACCGAATTCATTGCGATGGCGGGCGCAATGTAGATTGTTGTCACAGATAACTGAGAAGCCTCCATAATGAAACCACTGACTTACACATGTTCCTACTAACTTCATTCAGTTCATTGTGTATTTCACGACAGAGCAGAGTTTTACTTTGTCAAGAGACTTGCAGTAATAAGGATTCCTATGAGCCTGCATGTTTCACAAATGCCAGTGGCCATGCCCATGTTAGGTGCAGTTATTCTCCAGTCTCCCTGCTTCGCCTATCTGTAAGTGCCTGAAGTGTAAGGATATTTTGGCAGCATAAAGCTTTGTTGTGTCATAGATGTATCATAAATTTGGGACATAGTTGTCATAACTGAAGGTTTCTGTTGTGGAGAGATTCAAGCCAACCTAGCAGCAGAATTAATTATTGCCCCAGGAGAAAATCACCTGCCATATCAAGATCAAGACCTTTAGGAAAGATAAATTCTAGAGCCTTACTAGCTTGCTATATTTCATCACTGTGTTCAGAATTCCAGCCTTGTTAAAGTGTTTCATTTTGCTCTGATTTGAATAACATGCTTGAGGGCTTTTGTAAATTTGTCCTATGTAAATTGCTTCCTTCATGAAATTTACATGCATGTCATTTTCTTTTGTTTAGGAAACAACTGTTTCCAAACCGATCCACCGGTGCTATGCAGGCCCATGTTTACATAAAGTAAACAGCACACCTAGACGTATTACAAAAGATGCTAGAGTGTGTGAATATGAAAATGCTCACAGATAGAAGATGTGATAAAATGACACCTGACAAATGGAAGTGGAAGATTTCCATTAGAAGAAAAAGGACTAGTTCTTGCAAGTGGACAGGGGGAGAAATGACGAGATGACACCAATCGATTTCGGATAAAACAGGGCCATATTTATTGATAGATTACAATCTGCGAACAAAGCACTGGCGGACACACCACCAACAAGACCAACATAACAGGTGTAGGGTGAGGCATCTGTTGTCTGTGGCGAGGGGTCCACCCTCGCCCACCAATTGGACATACCCAGTTATGGGCTGGGAGACCTTCCCCTGTCACCCCCCCTCGAGCCACAGAACCTGAGTGGGTGAGGAGGGTTGGCCTCAAAGGTAAGCCGTATCTCCCAACTGGGGCCACAAAAGCGAGAGCCGTAAGCCTCGGGCCTTACCGGTCACCTGAAAAGGTGCCTACGAATGCTCAGCTGTCCTCTCCCCCAGCGGGGGAGTTCTGGCCAGACTGGAGGCTGCTCAGTGGGACTTGGGGATCCCTGCATTAACCACCCCTGCCAGGTGGGCTCCCTGGACTTCGGGTTCAAAGGTTACTAGAGGGCAAGCTCGCAAGGATCTATTGCTATCTATTTCAGAGAGGCTGGAAGCAATTGAGGCTTCCAGGGAGGTCGTCACTGGGCAAACAGCATCTGCACTGGCCTCAGCACCCACATGCTCACTTTCGGAGCAGCCCCTTCCGGTGCAAGGGTCGCCGGCACCCGTCTCACTGGCTCCTGCAGTTTTGGACCGCAGCCAGATCCCTGACATTGCAAACGACCTTGGTTCAGGTGAGGTTCCGGTACCTGGGGGGTTAGTGCCACCGACCGGCTGGAACCAGTTCCCGCCATACGGGTGGTTCCCCTTTAAGGCAGGGATGAGTTGGCCTTTTCACACACCAGCAGGGGGCATCCCAGGGTTCCCTCCACCAGGTGTACTGCCCCACTCCTTCGGCCCAGGTTACACACTCCCAGCACAAAGCCATGCTGCACCGGGTGTAGCCACCATTACGGTGGGCATTCCTGCGTGTGCCCAACCCCACAGGGCCCCTGTCCCTGCTCCGAACCCCACTGATGGGGTTGATGGGGGGGAGCACCCATGACCCCTCTGGCTGCTGAGCCTCCTTTCTGCAGAGTGGCTAATTAAGACACCCCCCAATCACACCTGTATTGCTCCCCCACTTTTATTTTCCCTGGTCTGGCAATACAATCAGTGCTAGATGGCTGGAGCTTGCCACCCTTTTAATTTCCCACAATGCATCTGAATCCTTTGGGCCATTATGGGAAATCAAGAAAGTGGCTAGACTGAGGCTCCTAGTGGTGCTACTGCTCCTAGGTAAGTCCATTTGGGCCCACTGACAGAGAAGGAGTCCCAACAGAGGACACTTTTCTTAGGACTCTCTCAAATCTGGAATCTGCCCTGCATGCTTTACATGCAGAACGTCCCAGGTTAACTGGCATTTCCAGTTAAAAGGCTCAGCAGTGATGGGCACTCCATAGCTAGCACCACACCAAGCATCAGCCACTGGCAGACTGAGAATATATCCGGAGAGGCTTTACGTAGACCTCTCAAGTCTCAGGATTTTGACGAGTCCCATGAGATTTTGCTCAGCCTCAGGGGACTTTGAATGAGATTTGGGATCTTATATGCTGTCTCTCCCCATGTGGTCTAGCCTCAGTTTGAGGATGGCCACTGCCATGAAGTGGCCAACCAGGTAGTGTAGCAGTGTGTATGTGGAGGTTTGGAGCCCTGACTCTTTTAAGTACCTAGCAAGGCCCCTCAGGCAGGTCTTCTTGTGAGCATTAAATGGGAATCTCAGAATGGCTCTCAAAGTGATGGGTATATGATCATCTGGAGCAGTTTCTGGCCTGTGATACACTGTTTTCATTCAGAAATGCTTTTTTAATCTAATTAAGATCTATATGCTTCTACTGGCTAGGAGGCAGCATAGGAGATCTACTTCAGATCCACAGGGACACATTAGCAGAGAATTTTCAAGTGCCCTTATATTGCCTTCTTTGAAAAGTAGCCTGAAAGATCTGGAAATGCAGAGCCATGAAAAAGCTTCTCAAGCTGATGCAATTCAGAAGCTGAAGTCATACTTTCAAACTGATATTCTGCCTTCACGAAAGGGTACTAAGGTGACATCTTGCAGTCCTAAATTGCTGCTAGGTCAAACTGCTTAGCAATATCTTCTATTCTAAGGTTGATTTTTGGAACACCACATTCTTATATAAAATAAATGGATTTTCCTAGTGAACCCTGAGAATTCTGAAGAATGCACAAAGAGCATACTCGTTTATTTGAATCAATCACTCTTTGACAGGAGCAGTCTCAAATTGCTCTTCAATGCAAAGTTTTGGAAATTGTTTCAAGTTGTATTAGATGCTTCATACTAACAATTAATTGCCCTGTCATGGCCCTTGGTTTTATTTTTTTTAAATCCCTCTGTTGCTCCTTGTAGTAGTTGAAAATTGCAAATAGTTTTCTAGTATGAGAAGTAAATGTTGTTGAACTAATTGGAAACGGTGATCACTGCTATCAGATTTAGGGCATCTCTACACCAGCCTAAAATTCTCCATTTAAATGGGGCTTTCTGCTTCCATTTTAAATGCAGGATCCTAACTCCCCTTTTCACATGCTTCCTTTCCCTCCTTCCCTCCTTCTCCCCTTATCTGAGTCTTCCATATCTTTCCTTGATCTCGCTCCTCTTCTTGCCGCTTTTCCTCTTTTCATGGAGGGAACTCAAGTGGAACACAACCTGGTAGTTTGATAGCTCATTATCTGCGATCTATTTAAAAATGGAACAAAGGGCATTTAGTGCAGGAGACACCTTGGAGGTTCACGGCGTCATGTAAAGAGCCTGCAAACTTCCGTGAGGGAGCAATGTCAGTCGCAGGATAAAAGGTCCGTGTGAAGAAAGCCTTAATATATATTCAAGTGAAAAATTGCCCAGGAAGACCAACACAGTCACTTTTGACTTCAAAAGAGGAAACTTCTCTAAAATGAGGGAACTAATGAAAAGGAAGTTAAAAGGGGGAGTCAAAAGGATTAAAACCCTTCAAAATGCTTGGAGCTTACTCAAAGCCACAATAATAGAAGCCCAGCTGAAATGTATACCACAGGTTAGGAAAAGTAGCACCAAGTCAAAGAGGTCGACAGCACGGTTAACGAGCAGTGTTAAGGGAGCTATTAGAGAAAAGAGAACTTCTGTCAAAAAATGGAAGTCTCGCCCAAGTGAGGAAAACAAAAGGCAGCACAAGCTTGCACAAAGGTGATGCAAGCAGACAATAAGAGAGGCAAAAAAGCATTCTGAAAAGCATGTCACTAACAACATCAAGGCCAACAATAAAGAATTCTTTAAATATATCAGAAGCAGAAAACCATCTAGGGAGGCAGTTGGACTATTGGATGACAATGGAGTTCAAGGAGTACTGAAGGAGAACAAGGAGATTGCAGAGAAGCTGAATGAATTCTTTTCATCCGTCCTCACTTCAGAAGGTATAGGACAGATACCTGTGCCTGAACTGATATTTTTAGGAAGGGAGTCTGAGGAACTGTGGCAAATAGTGGTAACAAAAGATGAAAATCTCAACCTTATTGATAAATTGAAAGCAAATAAATCACCAGGCCCAGATGGCATCCATCCTAGAGTTCTCAAAGAACTCAAATATGAAATTGCTGATTTTTAACTAAAATATGAAACATGTCCCTAAGTTCAGCTTCTTTATATACCAGAGGACTGGAAGATGGCCAATGTAACACCAATTTTCAAAAAGGGATCCAGGGGGGATCTGGGAAATTACAGGCCGGTTAGCTTAACGTCTGTTCCGGGTAAATTGGTTGTAAGCATTATTAAAGATAAAATTAGTAAGCATATAGAAGGACGAGCCCTGCTGAAAAAGAATCAACATGGCTTCCACAAAGGTAAGTCCTGTCTCACCAACCTTTTAGAGTTCTTTGAGAGTATCAGTAAACATGTAGACAGGAATGATCCAGTAGACATTGTTTACTTGGAATTCCAAAGGGCTTTTGACAAAGTCCCTCACCAGAGACCCCTGAGCAAATTTAACAGTCATGGAATAAGAGGACAGGTCCTCTTATGGATCAGTACCTGGTTCAAGAACTTCTTCACACAGCACATTGTTAAACTATGGAATTCACTACCACAGGATGTAGCAATGGACACCAATTTGGATGGCTTTAAAGGTGGGAGGTTGGATAAATTCCTGGAGGAAAAGGCTATCAGTGGCTGCTAGTCTTCATGGCTACGTGCTACCTCCAGTACCAGAGGCAGTGAACCTATGTACACCAGTTGCTGGGGAACATGGGCGGGAGGGCGCTGTTGCGCTCATGCCCTGCTTGTGGGTTCCTGGTCAACAGCTGTTTGGCCACTCTGTGAACAAAATGCTAGGCTAGATGGACCCTTGGATCCAGCATGGCTCTTCTTATGTTCTTATGTTCTTAAATAGTTCATGGTTAAAAAATGGACTGGTCATGCCAGTCACATGTTTTGTGGGTAAGAGTGAGTGGAGCAGGGGACTACATCCATTCTCTTGCTACGCATCCCAAACAAATGATCGATGCTGGGAGTGGTGAACACAGCTGGGTATATGTACCAGGTCCTCCATTTCCCAACTCCAAGTCTGTTCTGTGCCGGTTCCATGTGGATTTTTTTTTAAAAAAATGTTCCACATGGATTTTTTTTTTTTGCATATTTGAAAAAAAAACCCTGTGCATTTTTGTGCACATCCACCCATTAACTAAAGCATACTTGTATGCATTTTTTAAATGTGTGCATTTTTCTTTATGCATTTTTCCAATGTGCACATTTTATCAGGTGTTTTTTCTGTTCTGTGTGGAACACATTACAAAATCCTGAAATGTATGGCTTTCCAAACATAAAGTGTGTTTGGTCTCTATCCATTCCCCCCTGATGTGGACTGGAGAAATCTGCAGAAAAAATAGTGATAATAATAATCCAACAGAGTCAATGTTTCACACATTCCTAATGGAGAAGTGCATATAGCCTTGGATGCTGGATTAAGTTGGGGGAATTGCACACACAGCACCCATTTGAGTGTATAATTCTCTATTCTGCTAGGAATATGTATGCAGAATCCAGCTTCTCCGCATATACAGCCTTTTCACTGGACTGGGGCAAAGAGTCTTAGATACACAAGTAAAGAAATGATACACCCAGGGTCTTAAGGAGGAATGGAATTGGGAACTGGATTGTTCCATTTTGCCTAATCAATGGATCACTTGATTAAGTCCATCTAATTAGATCCATCTAATCAATGGATCAATGGACCACTTTAGTGTCTGTATCTGAAGTATCTATGGTTCTCAGGTTACTCCGTATTCAGCAAAAACTCTTGTTCAATGTCTGTTGGATGCTACCATGTCTCTTTAATAAGAGTTTGTCCAAGAGCCATTCTACACAAGGTTTTTATTGTGAGTTTGTGATTGCTCACTCATGGTAGTTTGTGGGTCTTTTACACGGCGTTGTCATCCTCCCGTGTTTTGCAACCATTATCACATTTTTTTTCTTAACAGGGGAAGTGTGGTATTTTTTAATCAATGCGCTCTATAACGCCATAGAAATCTCGCATAATTGTGCAATTCTCCTATACCACAATGCCACCTAGTGGTTGTATAATGAAACATATAGAAAGGTAGATAAATAATCCCCTCCCCCGAGGGGGCATGTAAAGGAGCCAATCTTAATCCTGCAAAGAATCCAGAAGTAAAAGGCTCAGTAAAGGTGCTGGTTAAAAGCTTCATGTAGAAAATCCCCAAGTCAGCTAATTGCTGGAGGTGTAACACAGCTAATGCTTCTTTTAACAATATGTTTTGGCAATGTCCAGTAGTTCCCTCTTTTGGGGAGGAGGTGAGGTTATTAGTGCTGTGCCAAAAATTTTGATTCTTCAATTTTTGGCATGGGGGGGGGCAAAATGTACACCCTGGTGAAAAAGGCTGGGAGAGGTGAGAATTTCAGAGAATTTTCATATTGGGAATGGGTAACAGGGTTTCCACATACCTGTTTAAATGTAGGCAATTCTTGAGGGGTCTTCCTTCTATTTTTAATTTTTTTAAAAAACACCCCCTGCACTTGCAGGTGACCAGAAGCTGGACTGTTCTCCAGCCTGGCAGTTCTTTCTAAACTCCCAGGAGTCCATGTGACCTCTCCCTCTCCAGTAGGCATTCAGAAAGAACTCCTGGGTTTTTTTAAAAAATAAGAAATATAGAAAGAAGACCCATCAACAATTGCCTACACTTAAGAAAAGGTATGTGGAAACTCTGTACCCCTCCAAGGGAGAAAATTCTCCAAAATTCTTCCCCTCCCTGTGAAAGAGGCAGAAAAAAACAGTACCTTTCCTCAGGGAGAGAAAAAGTTCCCGAAAATAGGGGGCAGGATTTGGCACAGCACTAGTTACTATACTGATAAACCTTGGACTGGAACACTCTTTAATATTTACTGGTGTATATGTTCTCTTAAATTATCTACCTGCTTCCTGGAAGTTAAGACACGATCAGCACAAATGGATTCTCCACACCCTTTTGCCTGTTAAAAGAGAGATATTAAAACATACCCATACACTACATTCAGCATCTAAGGTCCTTCCCTGGGTGCCTACTCCAAGGGAGGCTTCGATGACAGCAACAAAGGATAGGGCCTTCTCAGTGGTAGCCCCCCAATTGTGGAATGATCTCCCTGATGAAGCCCACTTGGCACCAATATTGTTATCTTTTTTGGTGCCAGGTCAAGACTTTTCTCTTTTCCCAGGCATTTGGCAGCATGTGATTAGTTTTAATTGATCCTGGATTTGTTTTATGGATTTGCTGATTGCTCAAAGTTGTTTTCAGATATATGTTGTCTTTGTGTATACTATCTG
This sequence comes from Heloderma suspectum, assembly GCF_057233095.1. Classification (NCBI taxonomy): domain Eukaryota; kingdom Metazoa; phylum Chordata; class Lepidosauria; order Squamata; family Helodermatidae; genus Heloderma; species Heloderma suspectum. The sequence goes on from NC_139461.1 coordinate 52,677,778, forward strand.
TTTGTGTGTTTTTTATATTTTAAATTTTGCATATTGTACTTTTAATGTTCTAACCTTTGTAAACCGTCCAGAGAGCTTCGACTATGGGGCATATAGAAATGTAATAATAATAATAATAACAACAACAACATTGGAAGGATAAACACTCACCTCCTATTTATTATGCAATGGACTGAGGACCTAACAACACTTTCAACATTTGAACAGGCGGTATATAGACACAACTTGTGAATGGACACTTGGCTATTCGGTCTGCTTTTGATGAAGTTTGTGTGTAATTCTTAGAAAGTCATATTTTTATGCACACACACTTATACTCCATATGCATGCATTAAAATTGATTTAAAAAGTCCATATATGGACTTTTCACTGGACTGGGGCAAAGAGTATTAGATACACAGGTAAAGAAATGTTACCTTGCAGTGACATTTTGAGACACTGCATTTTCTGCAAGCCTTGATAGTCATCTCCATTATGGGAAATATATTTGTTGAATTGTTAACTCGGGCAGCCAGCTAGATCTCAGAGTCAATATTTCTGGTTTTCTGCTTAATGAAGCATTGCTTTACTTAATTTAAATGGGAGTTAGGATACCATTTATTTGGATATGGGACTACTCAAAATAAATACTCTGAAGTAAGCAGTTTGCGGCTTTTCTCTTGTCAGTTGACACTCCTTTAGGTTACAATCCAGTGTAGTTTGGGATTAGAAGAAAGAACAAAACTGAATGGAATTAAACTGAAAGAAGACGAGATTTATGCAAGACAGTGATTAATATATGTTTACACATTGCTTTGCTTGAGAGATTGTGAAAAACAGAAGATTAAGTTGTAAGTGTAATTAATCAACTAGAATGGTAGACACATAGAAGATGGCAGACCAACACAAGCAACCAAATCAACCAAGAGATGATGTTAGAAGTTAGCATGTAGTACAATCTTTCATTTTTCTTTAGTATTTTTATCAGTTCACTTCAGACACAGAGAAAGAGAGTCACACACAGCCAATACTTACAGTGCTAAATTGAAAAGTGGTGGACAACCTATCTGTCAACTGTCATTTCCATTCAGGAACCCTTAATATGCTTTCAAAGAACCTAGGATTATCCAGAAGATAGCCTCAAATTCACTGATATAGCATATTTGACAGTATTTGATGTTTGGTACACAGTAGTATTTAACACTGGATAGTATTTGATAGTTGACATGTAACTGTATGTTTTTTGTTTTTTTTAACTGATAGCATTAGATAGATAGTATACAATGACCTGGTTTGCACAATCACCACAGTCCACCGTGGCTTATTTAAGCCATGGTGGTTACAGCACCCATGGGCACCAGGTTGCCAATTTAAGCACCTATCGCGGCATCTCATGTCATCCAAACCCAGCGAGGCTGGCTTGTTCAGGTGGTTACCAAACTACCCCACAACCCTACAACAGGCTGTGGGTTCTGGGTGATTTGTTAACCACCCAAACAAGCCACCAGTAGTATAGTGCCAAATTCAGAAGTGCAGGGTCCTTTGTGACAGTCACAGCCGCACCCCCTCATAGCCATGCCCCCTTCTAAGATTGTACAACCTTGTAAGATACAGCCATCAACTTGGATCCAAAAACAGTGCAGCTGAGAGTAAGGCAGGGGTGTTTCAATTGGACGTTTGAGAAGAAATGCAGAGGTTTTAAAATCTTTTTTGCTTGCTCGCTCGCTCACGCACTCACACACAAACATTTTAGGTTTTCAGAATATGATACTCTATGATACTTCACCCTCTCAACTCAGCCCTCATGGACAGATCCTTCTCATTTTAACAGCCCCTTTGCACACTCCCTTAGTGCCCCAACATTACCCATTAGCCTTCCCTAAACTCCTTCATTATATCTCCCCTCCCCCTCCAACAGAAATGTCCACACACCCAACTGGATTGAATTACACACACACACACACACACACACACTGGTGTAGTGGTAAATTTGGAAATACAGGAGCATTGTGACAGTCTCCAAGGGCAGTCCAAAAATTTCAGGCAGCTGTGTCGACCCATATCAACAAGCCAGTTTTCATCTCCACCAGGAGCATGTCTTTGGTAAAGCAAATAGGTCTTAATTGCCCATTCCAGACCAAGTCATCCCAAATACTTTGCATTCCAACGTGGAACAATATATTGTTGCTTGGAAAATTCATTCTCCCCACAGCGACAGTGAGGATCGCAGCTAAGCTCAGAGGGAACAGGGAATTCTGAGGGGGGTGGCAGGTGACATCAGAGTCCTTGCTAATGAAAAAGTGCCGGGGCTGCATCCCAGTGAGCCCTGCCTTCACTACACCACTGCAAGCCACCCTTGCAAAGTTTGGATGACACAAGAAACCATGCCTGGCAATGGTAATTATGTAAATCAGGTTGGTATGCGACGAGCACATGCAGGGTGGTTAGCAAGCCATCGTGGCTTATTAACCACCCTTGTGTCATGCAAATCGGGCCAGTTGACGCAATGAATGTATACAATGGATCCAGCTGAAAATGGTCATATGAAGTAGTGTTACCTGTCGTGGGGAAATTCAGCCCTTTTTGGGCCCAAAGGATCCCTGTGATGGACCTGGCTTGGCTTGCATTTGTGAGCTGAGCTACCTGATAGCTCCCAAAACCTGGGAACGTTTTTACAGAAAATGGCGGTGGGCAGCACCAGCAGGAGTCCCCACCGCCACCACCTGCCAGCGACAGCACTGCCACCATGTGCAAAACCCTCACACTCTCCTTTCCAACACCAACAAGGAGAGCACGAGGGGTTTGCCCACAGCAGTGGCAGTGGCAGGAGTCCCCTGCCACTGTTGCCATGTGCAAACCCCTTGTACTCTCCTCGCCAACACTGGCAAGGACAGCGCAAGGGGTTTTCCCATGGTGGTGGTGGGAAGTGGGCAGCTATGGCAGGAGTTCCTGTCACCAGTCCCCACTACCACTGGCAGTACCACCACCATGTGCAAATGGCTCCTTCTCCCTTTCCCAGGTCCTGGGAGGGGGAGAAGGAGCCATTTGCACACAGTTGCAGCAGGGCTGCTGTGTGTGAGTCTCTCCTCCGCCCAGGGCCCTGCTCCTGTGTGCAAAATGGAGGATGAGAGGGGAACACCATGGCACTCTCCTCTCATCCTCCTGCCCACTCTGCCCACTCTGCCCTGCAAAGGCAGAAAATCTGCCAGCAGACCTGACTTGGTGTGGGCTGAGTCAGGCCTGCTCGTGGGTGTCAGGCTGGGAGTCTGGGAGGCTGATCCAGTGAAAGCTCACCGAGCTCCACTCCCAAAGCAGATTCCTCTGACATCCCTTATATGAAGACTCCCACAGGGGTCAATACAGACTTCTTTTTACTGTCTTCCTACCACTGTCAGTATATTGCAAGCAGAGACGGGGTAATAAAGAGACAGACACAAGTGTTTCGATTAAAAATGGGGCCACATTTATTGAAATATCTGCAAATGGGGAAACCTAGGACAGGCACTGACAGTACCAGAGGCTAGCTGGCACTTTTATGGGCCATACCCCACCTGAGGAGTGGCATGACAGCATCTCCGCCCTTCCGGACTGCCCATTATGGGGGAGGTAGACCTTCCCCTGTCACCCCCTCCCAGGCCACAAAGCTCCTGGGTGAGTGAGGTGAGTTGGTCTCCCAAACAACCCTTATCCCCTCCGCCGAGCTGCAAAACCTGTTCAGTAGGCGTCAGGCGTCGCCTGTCACCATATGGTGCCTCTGAATGCTCACCATCCCTAAGCTCGTTCTCCTTTGCCCATCCTAGCCGCCACTGGGAGTGACAAGCCTTTTGCCTGTCAAACTCCCCCCACCTGCACTGAAGAAATTCCCACATGCCCCTTTGCAGATCCGACAAAAACATGTCAATTCCTGCATCAGACAGGTGCACACCATCCTGTCCGTAAAGCTCCCTCCATGTCCAGATGATTTCCTGGTGAGTGATGATCCCATCACCCAAGGCTATTTCCCATTCCACTTTCTGATGGGCCCTTTCCATGGCCTTCTGGGTCAGAACATTCTGCACTTCATTTTTGTGAACACACAAGACCAAATTGTAGTTATCTCAGGCTCACGGTTCTGGATAACTCGGAATCAGCCAAGGCCTGCAGAATGAGGTCCTTGCCTTCACACAGCCAGGTCATTCCCCCTAGATGCAGCACCAAAGCCTGTGGGGGAACCTGCACCTCACACTGATGCAATAGAGTGGGGAAAGCACTCTCACTGCATACCATGTCTGCCAAGCCCCCTAACATGGGCACACTGGGACAGTCCGAGCTGGGATCCACAGCTTGACCTAAGACTTCTGACCATCCCCGAACACCATGCCATGATCACATGAGCACATGCACAGGTTCACATCCATTCCATTGATCTAAAGGAGATAAAGGAGAACAGTAAGTAACAGAAAAGGAGAGGCAATTCCTTGGCATCAAGGAAAAGCCCACACGGAAGTCCTGAAGGCCTTGGAGTGCACCTGGCCACCTCCTTCACTTGATCCGGTGCCAAAACCCAAACATATTTATTTATTTACTTTATTATTGCATTTATATCCCGCCCTTTTTCCTCCTGCAAGGAACCCAGTGCTGAATGTGTCCTAAATTGGATTTCCTTGACTGAGAGTACTCAATGCCAGCTTAATAACAGCCCCAAATTAGGGATTTCAGAGAATTCCGCCACGGATCTCGGTGAGGCCGAATGCCAGTACATTCAGTCCCCCGAAATCTGTGGCGGAATGGCCTGCCACCCCCTCGCCCCCCCGCGGATCCCCCCCGGGACGAGACTTACCTGGGGCGGAGGTTCCGGGCGGCAGCGGCGGCGGCGGTGGCTGGTCTTCCAACTGGCTGCCGCTGCCGCCATATGCAATCTGGAGGTTTTTTTTTTTTTACAGAGACATGATAGGCTTTGTAAAGATTTACGTAGCCTACCACGGCTGGGTTAAAAAAAAAATGCGTATGCAAATGGCGGTGGCTACAGCCGCCACCATTTGCGTTCCTTATTTTTGGCCGTCTTAGTCTACGTAAATATTTACATAGACTATTACAGCGAAAATAAAGGGGAACGCAAATAGCGTAGCGGGCGCTATTTGCGTTCCCCTTTATTTTCGCAGTAATAGTCTAAGTAAATATTTACATAGACTAAGACGGCCAAAAATAAGGAACGCAAATGGCAGTGGCTGAAGCCGCCACCATTTGCATACGCGATTTTTTTTTTTTACCCAGAGCCCTCTGCAGCCGGAAATCCGGCTGCGGATGGCTCTGGCCTGGGCCTGGCCAGCTGCTCCATGGAGCCGCTGCGGAGCACAGTCGGCAGTTCGAGGATTCCGGGGGGGAGGAACGGATCGCCTCCCCCCCATCAAGGATTCCGGGGGGAGGGACAGAACACCTCCCCCCCACCATAAACATAATCTGTGGAAAGATAAGTGACTTTCATACATCCCTACCCCAAATGGATATAATTAAATGGGGGGGGGAACCCATCCGAGGAAAAAGACTGGGCTATCTACCATTACCTATAGATGCCGGAAGCAGCTATATTATGCCCTGATGTAACTGGGCATAATTCCTCTATCAGTGTAGGGAGAAAGAACACCTCTGCACCCCTACCTAATTAGTCAGTTTTAAGTAGGGATGTCAGAGAATTCCGCCACGGATCTCGGTGAGGCTGAATGCCAGTGCATTCAGCCCCCCAAAATCCACAGCGGAACGGCCTGCCCCCCCGCCACCCCCCGCGGATCACCCCCAGGATGAGACTTACCTGGGGTGGATGTTCCGGACGATGGCGGCCCCAGCAGTGGCTTTGGTGGCGGCGGCAGTGGCAGCGGTGGCTGGTCTTCTGACGGCTGCCACCGCCACCATTTGCAGTCTCGTCTTTTTTTTTTTTTTACATCAGTGATAGGCTATGTAAAGACTTACGTAGCCTATCACGGCTGGGTTAAAAACAAAACAAAATGCATACGCAAATGGCGGCGGCTATGGCCGCCACCATTTGCGTTCCTTTTTTGCCGTCTTAGACTACGTAAATATTTACGTAGACTAAGACGAAGACAAGAAACGGGAACACAAATAGCGCCCAGTACGCTATTTGCATTCCCCTTTCTTTTCTTTGTCTTAGTCTACGTAAATATTTACGTAGACTAAGACGGTGAAAAATAAGGAACGCAAATGGCGGCGGGCGTAGCCGCCGCCATTTGTGTACACTTTTTTATTTTTTGTTTTACCCAGAGCCCTCTGCGGCCAGAAATCCGGCTGCGGACAGCCCTGGCCTGGGCCTGGCCAGCTGCTCCGCGGAGCCACCACAGAGCACAGCCGGCCATCGAGGATTCCGGGGGGAGGACCAGATCACCTCCCCCCCATCGAGGATTCCGGGGGGAGGGATGGAACACCTCCCCCCCCACCATGAACAGAATCCACGGAAAGGTAAGTTACTTTCGTACATCCCTAGTTTTAAGTTTCCTGAACCAAATCCAGACAATATCATACTGCGCTTGGGCACCAAGTATCCCAGGGCCCAATCAGTTGGATGACATCTGGATACACAGACCAGCTTGGAGATTCTGAGGGCCCCAAAGAAAGCCGTTAAGGCGGTCACATACAACACTGATGCCTGGGAAGTAGAGGTGCAAGTTAATGGCCACAGTCTCCGGAGTCATAAAGGATATCTGGGGAAAGGGGATGCCTGGAGCCTGCAGTTGCAGATGACGTCCTGGCCCTGCCCTGGATGGCGTGCCGAGCACGTAAGCCTGCATCCTAACGGCCACTCCCCCCTCCTATGCTGAAGGACTTCTTGCAGGCCCTTAGCTGATCCAACAAAGTTTGTCGTTGCCAAATCAGACAGGTCCTGTCTATAAGGCTCCCCCTGCATCCTAATAATTTCCAGATGAGAGATGATCCTGTCACTATTCTGAAATAGCCCAATACCATCTCCCGGTTCACTTTCCGATGGGCCCTTTCCATGGCCCTCAAATTCCAAACATTCGTCCAATTAATCTGAGTAAGCAAGCAGGACCAATGATCGTTATCCCTGGCCAACTGTGCCAAATGAATTGGGAATTGGCCAAAGCACATAGGATGAGGTCCTGGCCTTTCACAGTAACAGGTCGTTCCTTCTTAGATGCAGCGCCAGAACCTGCGGGGGGAACATGCACCAAACCATGATGGAATGGAGTGGGAAGGAGGTGCTCTCACTGCATGCTGCGCCTGTCAAACCACTAACACATGCACACTGGAATAGTCTGCTCTGGGATCTGCAGCCTGACGTATAAGGCCCTCCAGAACTGGTCCAATACCATGCTGTGTCCAGACATGAGCACACACACACATGCAGGTTCACGTCCTTTCCACGCTTCCCCAGTGGTGCCACGGGGTTCCACCAATGGTCCGCCATGTCTGCTCACCCCCCCCCCATGGATAGGCAAGCTGGATGTGGGGGTAGGGCATATGTTTCCACACTTGCTCAGGATAAGCATTTCTATGTACGTCTAAACCTATTTTCCATTTTGGGGAAGTAAGCCCCTCAGAAACAAGAGGTAATTGGCAAATTTAGTCTGGTGCTAAGGGAACCTCTTTCCTTTTTGACCATTGGCTCTGTTACTTCCAGGGAACAGACTGATGTTAGTCCAGTAGTCCTGGCCAAGAAAAGAACATGATTTGCCAAATTAACAGGAGCACAGCATGGGTACCTTTGGGCCTTTGGTCTGGGTAGTAGAACATCCCTGTAAGTTTCCCAGGAGGGGAAAGAGAGCTGAAAAACTTCAGGACTCAGTCCAAAATGGAGCTTTATTAAAAAGCAGTAAGACACAAAAAACACAGGCAAGTTACTGAAGGCTATCCCAGAAGGGAAAGGCAGAGCAGAAGAATGGCAGTGAGCTAAAGGCAGCTGACCGGCTGTGTCTGGAAGAGAGAGACAGCAGAGGAGTTGGCATCTCTTAACTGTTTTGATTTTTTGTAGGGTTCAAGTATAAAATTTTAAAAGCTGTCAAATATTAATTATAATTTCATGCTATTCTATCAAACCTGTCAGATGCTAACTAGCATCTGGCTTGGTTCAGTTGAGTCTGGATATGAGGCTTATGCATGATCAATAGAGGGCTCTTTTCCTCTTTCCCTGCCAATGGAACTGCATGGGCATGCAGGTACACTGTGTATGGTGATACTGCAGGGAATGGGAGGTGAAATCCTGTGTACCATGCATACTACTTGTTTTCTGGGCTGATGGCCTGCAGCAGTGCTTTCAGAAACTGCATGAAGATCCAGAAAAGGTGAATCAGGAGCACCTGAGTAGCAGTAATGATTCTACTGGGCAGAAATGGAGAGGTTGGGGATGCAAGACAGGAGTTCAGCTGGGACCTTTGAGAAAAAGCAAGAGAGCGATGGGCAAAAGGTCACTGTCAAAAAACACAGTTCAGGGACCTAAAAGCAGTTATCGTGTCAGAAAACAATTAATAGCGACAGGGTATCTGTTGAAAAGGGTTTTCTGGGGGTACAAAACAGGTGGAGATGCCAAGTCTGTTTTCTGAAAAGGGGGTAAAAGACATTGGATGGCAGGATGGGTGTGTTTAGTACTAGGTAGAAAATAACAAAGATACTCAAGACTCTTTGTTATTGCTAATTAATGAGTAGCAGTGATTGCATTAGGATGCAGGGTAGGTTGTCTTTTGTACTTCTAAGAGTTCCATAACTCAGGGCTCATAGGGGTTAGGACATTGTCTCTTCCACTCCAAAGAAGGGTACAGTCCAATTAGTACAGTATCCTTGTTCTTAGCTGCCAACCCTTGCCAACTTTAGAAGTATAAACAGACAATATGGAAGCTGGGAAACAAAATGGAGGTGTGGGAACAAAATGGAGGTGACCTAGGAACAGCATGTATTCAGTCAGGGCACAGGGGTATTGCTGGGAATGTGAGCCCTCAGCCTCTGTACCATGGAAGTTACTCATGTTCAGAAACTTATGCCCCATTGATTTGAATGGATATACTCTAAGTATGACTAAGTCTGGATCCAACCCATATTTTTTTAATGGACCTATTCTTGTTATTTCAGGCTAACTGGGAAGATTAACTGTTTTTAACAGTTGCTTTTAAAAATAAATAAGTGATCGTTTCCATATATTTTCCTTCTGAGTAACAAAATAATGCCCAATGCCTTCTTCAGTTCTGCCAACCAATGGAAAACATTAAGAATGAATCACAGTTTATGCTTTTATATTTCCTGTGAGTTCTGTATTCCAGCTTAGGTTCATTATTTCCTGAGCTAAGACGTGGAAGTTTATCATTCATTTTTCCTGTAGAATTCGGACTACAATATACAAACTATCTGTTTGTAATAAAGAGATGAACAGTCTGCACATCCCACAGTTTTCTACTTTTTTTTAGTGACTGCAATTTAGGAAGGGAAAGCTGAAATGTAAAGTCTCTTGAGCAGTCAAACCACAAAGAAAGTATTTTTTGCAAAATACAGTCCCTCCCATTGACATTCCTCATGTTAATGTTCGTTAAACACCCATTGCTGGATTAATCATTATGCTAAGTACTACTACGTTTTAGAATTCCAGCCAATTTTGGGGCCCTGGTGGAAGTTGTGCCTATCCTGCTTATTGAAACTGGGTCTTGTTTAAAACTAGAGGAGACTGTTTAAAAAATGAATTGAAGGAAAGGAAAGGAGTGCAGGTCTGGAAGGCAGAGCAAAAGTTGATGGCATATGTCTTGGTAGATACTTTTGCGTTGCTTAAGGAGCCATAGGGACTGAAGCAACCATGTGGCATCCCACACCGGCTGTGAGTGTGTCCCACTAAACAAATTACAGGGGAAATCCAGATCATATTTTCACTCTTTGTCTAAGTCCAGCTAGGAAGCTGAAGTGTGATGTAATAATGCAAACACACAAGTGAGGAGACAATTCCTATACTGTCTCAGTTATTCATCTTCTCCAATGGAGGAGAAGACAGAGGGAGCCTTAATGAAACCCATAAGTCCCACCTCTGCCTCCCATAAAATTTAGGCAAATCATGCCCCCAAAGCCTTCTAAAAATAGTATCTAATGGGCCCTTCACAAAAGGTAAGGGGCCGGAGTAGTGATGGACTAATCGATCAATTTTGTTTTCTCCTGTGATTGACATTTTTAAAATCTCAAGTTCTTTCTATCCTAAATATGAAGACATTTGAGAATTTTGGTAAATTCTTGTCAAAACTAAACTGAAACAAAATTCTCATCCATCTGCACTGACTAAATCCTGTAGGTACAGCTATTCCCAGCATGGAGAGGACCATTATGTACCTGCCTCCATGTAGCTGTTAAAGATGAGGAGCCTGACAGAAAAAAGAGGTGGCCACCCTAATGCAGCACCACAAACATGGTTGAATACGCATGGATTTAAACCCAGGACTTTAAAAGCTAAGCACAAAAAGCCCTGGGCCTCAATGAATGAATCCATCAGTTTGGGGTTTCTCCCACATTTACATTTTTTGAATCTCAATTTCTTTCCATTCTGGATATGGAGAAATTTATGAATTTTGGTAAATTCTTATCAAAAATGAACTGAAACAATAACCTCATTCATCCCTACCCCTGGAGTCCTCTACTCATCTCAACTGAGGGCACCTACCTCAGGGTGATTGGTAGCCAGGCACAGTTAGAAGGAGAGCTCACCTTCTATCCACTACCCATCTTTCAAGCATGTATTACTTCACCATAAGGCAAAGGACCACCGACAATGTTCCCATCTATGTTCACATAGCTTGTACTGCATGAGGAATAGAAAACTGAGGCTCAAACTACACGTGAACCCCCTATGCATTCAGTAAATCCAGGTTCTCATGCATGAAGAAGAGTTGTGCACCTAGAGGGCCCTTTCTCACTTACACAAAATGTGCAGCCATTGCCGCAAAGAAAAGGTTGAAAATGCGTGGACAGTGTTTGGTCAAATACATTTCAGAAGCCAGAATGGGGTTGAGCAGGGGAGAGAAGGTAGAGCTTCAAGACTCTGCCAAACTTCTCATTTCATTTTGTCACCATTCTCAGATGCAGTGTGGATTATACCACATATACCCACATTGTGTAATGTATTCATTTCACAGAATATGGCTCGTTTTTGAAGCAGAATTTGAATGACCTTAATGCAGAATTTGGAGTGCAGTGTTTACACAATCTTGGTGGTACAGGGAGAAATAACAATGTTTCAATTACTAAAAATGGACAGGGTGCTTCCAGACAAGGCTTTTATTTTGCAATAGCCCTGCCTCAAATATGGAATTTTATGGGCGGGTCCAGATGTCATTGTCCACCTGTAACCCTCCCATGTTTTAACCCCACTTTCTTCCACCTTTTTGTTAGCAAAGGACGGAAAGACAGAACAGCTGCACAATGCCTGTTGATTGGTAGCTGTATGAACCATCCATCTCGAAGCACCCACAGTGAAAGAAAGATTTACACGCTAGACATGGGGGTGTGGGAAGGAGGGGAGATACAGCCCTCTAGTCCTTTAACCTGGACCTATAAACTGCTATTCACTTATTTTTTTAATTAAGCAATGTCCTTCACAACTCTTATGATGAAGCACATTTTCAACTTCTATAGAAACAGTACTGAAGGGCTGGGTGTGTGTGTTTTCTTCCTTTCCAGAATTAGCTAACCTTGCTGCAACCATCTATTTATTTTATCACATGATTGTCTTAGTGTTATTTGAAGCACTATTTTGGAGCCAGACATAATCACATTATTCTGTTCCCCACCTTATTAACTGGCAGAGAACCATTCCCCATTAGACAATTGATCCTGGGTAGATGAAGCCATTAAAATGGCACTAATTAGCTGAAGATAGGAGACAGAAATACGGGCTGTATCCCTTCCTTTCATGCTCTGGGAAGTTCATGTTCCAGACAAATAATAATTGATATGTAGTCTTCCTTAATTGTGGATGTTAACAGCCAGCAGTATAATGACAGGCTGACAATCCCTGTCTAGCCCATTGTATATTTAGCTCTGAATCTGTGAACCACTGAGTAATATTTCTGGTTAAAACTTGCATTTCAAAGAATACACATATAATGTTGTCATAATCAGAGTCAGGGAGCCTACCTCAATTTCTAAATTATACACTATACTGTATGTGTCCAGATGTCACCCATTTGGCTTGGAAGATGGGATGCCCATGATGATGATGATTTACATTTCTATACCGCCCAATAGCCGGAACTCTCTGGGCGGTTTACAGAGATAATGATGGACTGGTGAATGAAAATAGATGGGCTGAATGGAAATCCCCAAACATGCACTATTAGATTCATAGGCATAAAGCTACCAGTATTAAGTTCTCACACTGTTTGTAGGCCACAGGTCTAAGGAATGATCTATACATATAGTGTTAAATAATGCAGTACTTTTTATCCTCCAAAAACACAATAAAGGCAAGCAATTCTTTTGTTATGGTAGAGGTTCTACTCCTCCATGGCCCCATCCCATTCTGCTGCAGTAACATAACAACATCTATGTGGAAAACAATTGAGGACTTTTGATAGCAGAATTTTTGACTTGAGCACAGAATTATAAAGTACTTAGATATCTACTGTCCATATATGAGTACTATTCGGTGGTGTAATGGTAGGAGCTCATGATGACAGCTCTCATAGACACCCCCCCCAAGGAGAATCCATAGTCCATATTTATAGCCTGCGTTTTGATTGTTTATTCTCAAAGGAGCTAAGAACTCTGGTTAAAAATGTCATAATAAAAGACAGACATCCAAAACAAATGTACAAACACACCACCAAAACATTCTCACAATTAGGTTTATGGTGCAGGACTGCAACCCTATGCATAGCTGCCTGGGGTGGGGTATCCTCCATTGAATTCAGACATATTTACTTCCGACTGCATAGACATTCCTATGGCCTCAGGAGGGTGAATCTGAGGTCAGGCAATTCAACCTCCCCTGCCCCCTCACAGCCACCATGGAAAGCACCACAGTGGCTGCTCTTGTGAGGTCACATTAGTGACCTTGGATGACCTTGGAAATGTCAAGAAGGGGGCATTTTGGTGGTCAGGGTGAGGAGAGGAAAGGTGTAGATCCACAGAATCCTATGGCCTCTCCGTTGCCATCCCTGGCCACTGCAGGTAAGTGAGCTAGATGGGCTCAGAGGCTCAGAGGCCAATCTAGCTTATTTATTTATTTATTTATTTATTTATTTTTGAGGAGGAGGAAGGGGAGGCAAAATCACCTCTGTTATTCCTCTTGCCTTGCCTGGTTCTTGCCAACAGGCCATAGGAGAGATGGAGGGCTCCAAGCTCGGAGCCCTCCATCTACCAGGAGCACAATCCATAGGGTTGTGTTCTAAGACATATTCAGCTTAAACAAAAGATCTTCAGCCAGCTGAAATGGAACCTTTGGCTTTTAAGTAGAAGTGAAAAACATAGTTACCATTTACACTTCTAGTGTGAACTAGGAGCTCCACCAAAGAAAAGGAAAGAAGTTTCCAACCTCGGTTTGATTATTTCTCTTATTCTCTGAATTCCTATAGACTAATCTGTCAGAAATAATAGTAAAACTTGCAAGCCTTGTAAACTTCCTTTACCAAAGCAAGGGCGTATAATCAATTACCTTTGTGCTCCAGCAGATGATGTCATCATTCCTGTTCTGAAAAGAGTCCTGAGCTCTGTGATTACCTGCAATCCCCCTCCACTTCGCTACTGCTACTATTATTAGTTTGACATTGACTGCATTGATTTTTGAAGTGTTGTGGCCCTTTAAATATTACAGACCAAACTTCCAAATTCCCGTCATGTGCGCCCATTCCTTTTTTGATCCTTTATTCAAGGTAGCACTAAAAGCACTGCTGTGAATGAGTAAGGGATCATCTTTGGAGCCCTTTATCAGAGGCCAAATGTTCCTCTGGTATTGATTCAGGAGCTGTAGTGTACATTGTACCTACTCTTATTTTACACTGATTTCTATCTGCGGAATGGGGATAGAAAGAATTTGGACCCTGCAGTCACATCACAATCCACATGACGTGTTCTCAGTATGAGATTCACCTACCATGTACCTCTTGGTCATAGAGAACACTCTGCACCCATGTTTCTAGCACTAAAAAACAAAGTAGGAGCATCAGAAGCTCATGTGTGGGCAGCACATCTTAAGTGGGCATTTTAACCAGCCACTGTGTTTCTGTACTTAATTTTTCTGAGCGTCTTCTTCTGTAGTTCAGTTATGACTACTGCATACTCACATTTGCTTAGCATCAAGGGTATGCTAGGTGCTGTACAGGATACCGACATTGCCGGCCCTAACATTAGGCAGTATGAGGCAGCAGATTTGGGGGGCCTAAAAAGGGCAGTAAATTGTGTGTTTAATTTATTATTATTGCAGTTGAACTGCCAGGGAGGGCGAAAGGCACTTGTGGGGTTTTCTTCCTCAGGTGCCAGAATAACTTGGACTGGCTTTGGGTACTACTATGCACCTGATTGCCGGGTAGGGGAGAGGTGTCTGAATTGTTGTAAACCGCCCAGAGAACTTCTGCTATGGGGTGGTATTGAAATGAAATGAATAAATAATAATACAATACTATAATATTTGGTGCCCTGCCTCAGGCAGAAAAATGTCTTGGGCCAGCCCTAGACACAGATATTGTGTCCCTGCCCAAAGGTCTTATCATCTATATTACCTACAGATTGATCATTTGGCTCCAAGGGGAACTCTGTATAAGATCATAACATACTAGATATTATTACAGTATACTGAAGGCAAGGTTATCCTTCTGGGAATGCTTGTTGAAACAAGTACATTTTTAGTAGGGATGTATGAGAATTTTGTTTTGATTTATTTTTTACTCAGATTTGCCTCATTTACAACCACAAATACAAATGGGAGCAGAGCTTTTGGGAAAAGCCCACATGTTCCCAAGCTGGTGTTCGCATTCTACAGAAAAAGGTGCATTTAAAAATATATATATGAATTTTCACTCTTGTCTATTGGAGGAAAGTGCACTCTTGGGTGCCTACTTTCAAAAAATGCATACTGAAATATGCACTTTTCCCATTTGAATGAAAAGAAAAACAGCTCACAACTGAAAATGGGAGCGAGGCACTGTGAACTTCAAGGTGATGCTCAGAGAAATGTTGGCGAGCTTAAGCATCACTGATTCTCCCAGTGCCTGCCTACTTTATACTGATAGGGCCAGTATAATACCAAAGACCCTATTGCAAGTCATCATGGACCAGACCTCCAAAACCTTAGGCACTACCAGGGGGGTAGTGCCTAAGAATTACAGCAACTGAACAGGCAAATTGGGGATGGGCGGAAGTCAGGTGGCTTCTTGAGTCTCTAAGAATCATATGGTTGCATCAGCACACTAACACTTCCCCTGAGTCCAGTTTGGAGTCTTTCACAATAAATTGGGAAGGGCAAGAAAGAGAGCCTAAAACAAGAAGGTACAAAGCGGTACAGAGTTTCATGTGTAGATGTAACTCACATGTGTATATAACTTTAAGAATTATGGACTAGGTGACATTTCTGCACTTGCCCCAGGGCTCCCATTATTATGGGCAGGGAGTTAGGAGTACAAAGGAATGTAGACTCCACCCTCAGACAAGTTAGGTGTTGGTAGCTAAAGGAGAAGGTGTACCTGGCTAATTCCTTTTTGTAAGGCCCTGACCCCCTAGGAGCTGGTTGGTAATTAGGCACTTCTCAACATTAAAAGTTAAAGTAGTGGAAAAGTTAAAGGTGTGAAGGATTTGAAATATTATGCAAGGTTTTTTTTTTTCCTGCACAGGTAAAGACTGACTTACATGGACAGTACTTAAAGTCTGGTTTGGGAATCATTTTGATGTATTTGGATTTATCAAGTACTATATGTGATGGTGCTTAAATTAGTATAGATGATTAAACAAGACATTGTATTATGTAAGCGATTGGTAGAAGTTATTTGTCTTTGTAGAGATGCCCTTGCTATGAGTCTCTCTAAAGACCCGATATTAAAATCCTTGGTTTAGAATCCATAGAAAGCAGATTAAAAAGAGTTGGTTATGTAGACATGATGCTTACCTGTGTACCCAGTACAGACAGGCAGGAATTTGAGTGGTCTAGAGGTTAGTGGAATTATTAGTCTTCTAAAACTGAGGCAGGCAGACTTCAGGTTTGTGAGGTCTACTTTGGCTTTTTTGTTTTGTTTTTTGTAGAACCCCAAGGTCCACCAAGCAGAGTAGCACTTGTCCCCTCTCCCATGAGGCAGCCTATGCAAGAGTAGTCATTGATTTTGTACAGACACAAACCCTTTTAATTGCCCATCAGAGTCACAAAAAGCCCTAAGAGGCAACCTGTTTTACAGGTGAGGAACACTGAGGCCGAGAGACAAGTGCCTAGCCATGGCAGAGATCTTGTGTTTTTTGTTTTGTTTTAACTTGCTATTGTCAAACAATTCTGAATCAGCAATCTTTGCCCATCTACTGCAAATCAACTCACCCCGGCACTAAAACTATACAGTTATACTCGAAATATGCAATTTAGGAGTGAGGAAAAGAAAGGAAGAGATGAGTGCATATATGTGTGAATATGTGGGGTACTTTGTGAGATAAATTGAACATTGTATATCTGGACTGGCATTAAGATAATTCTTCTGTTTTATTTATACTATGTTATTTGGAGCTATTCATTATCAGAGAAAATAGCATGCAATAGATACACTGTTTGACTGATGGCACCTTTGAAGAAGCATCAGATTAATACAACCTGCATAAGGGCCAAGGCACAAGGACATTATGATTCAAAGAAATAGGAGATAATTGGAATCTGTCCTGATGTACGTCCAAATCTGAAAAGCCTGATAGCTATTAACGAAACAGGAAATTTAACGTCAAATTTCAGCATCCAGCAAACTCTTCAGAACTAATGAGTTAAGCTGTTAAGATAAGATGCTTCTCCATTTATAAAAGGGTAAGAAATAAAACCACCACACGGGAGATACTCAGTGAAATAAGAGGAAGAAGACCTACAATCTTAAGCGATTGTGGTAATCCTTTACATGTCTCATTGAGCTCAGTGGTGCTTACTCCCAGGGAAGTGGGTATAGGATTGCAGCCATAATAATTAAAGATGAAGTTTTAGGGCTGGATTCTTCTCCAAGGAGGAGCAGAGGGATCACTTGTATAGCAGACATGAACACTACCTGAATGAGAGACCACTGGGAGTCCCATATAAGCTATTCTTGAGTTTTCTAAAGGAACCATAAGATAGAAATATAATAAAAATAAATTCATCTGAGATCTTGTATTAATAGAAAATGGAGCTATCCCAGACCTCACTCTTGTAGAAAGAGTTAAGTAATGACTAATGTGTTACCATCAAAGCAGCTCTTTTGGAGCCTCAGTCTATGCATGCCTGGGTTAGATGTGGCTTAGCTATTTCTATATTAAAATTCAAGAAGAATTTAGATACAAGAATTCCCTTACTTTATATACACTTCTCAGCAACAAAGTCAAATTCACCATTGACTGGGCAATTAACCAGGTAATCCCAGCTCTTTGACAAATGTACCTATATGCTGAAGTGTGTTTTCTCAAACGTGTGTTTGTTTGTTACATTCACACTCTATATTTTTTAGGCATATACATATTACATTTCAAGAGGGCTCTAGGCATAAGAGTTCCCTTACTTTACATACACAAAGTCAAGTTTACCACTGCTTGGGCAAACCTTAGGTGGACACCTAAAAAAAAAAGGGGGGGGTACAAATCCTTTCCTGGGTGGGTATAGTGGCCATGTGCCAAGGGATCCCTCAAAAGAGTTCCCATTCTCCCCTCTGCATTTGCATGTGGGTGTGCATGCAAGTAGTGTGGGAACATAGGAACCTGCCCGATACTGAGCCAGACCAATGATCCATCTAGCTCAGTATTTTCTACGCTGATTGGCAGCACCTCCCCAAAGTTTCAGGCAGGGATCTTTCCAGCTATACCTGGAAATGTCAGGGATCAATGGCATGCAAAGCATGTGCTCTACCATTGTAGTGGACCATGACAGGGACTGAGAAGGGGGTCTAATCACAAATCCCATATCCGCTTCCAGCCCTTCCTTCCAAGCAGTCAAGCTCTGGAAGACTGAATAAGGGAAGCATGTACCAACCGCTCATTCCCCAGACTGCCCTGGTGCACTGCTTGCATGCATTCCCATGTGCACACTCCAAGCAAGTGGAAGAGGAGAAACAGGGCTCTCTTGAGGCCTATGAGTATCCTGCAAAGGCATTGCTCTTGGACACAGAAGGAGTATGCCGTAATCCAATCTGAGAAGAGGTTGTTAATTAGCGTATTTAAATGACAAGAAAGAAAAATAATTTCCTCTAAAAGGATGTCAATAGGCAGCATGCAAGAGTGGACAGTGGATACTCCAGGAAAGAGAAAGGAGAGGAGAATTCATGTTTCCACCCCCCCCACCCCCCACCCCCCGAGTGTCCACTTTTGCATGCTGTCTCTCAGCTTCCATTTACAGGAGCTTATTTCTCTTACTTGTCATTCAAATACACCCACTAAGAGAACGAATAAATGCCATGAAAACTAGCAAGATGACATAATGAATGAGTTACTGTAAATGCCTCCAGCATAAAACAATTATGTACCTGCTATTGTCAAAAACATTCAACATTTTCTTTTGTTGAAAGGGAAGCAGCTATAAATTATTCACAGGGGCACTGAAAGTACTTCTTTTTTTTCTTTTGGGTTGCTACCAATTAATTCTTCCCTGAACATCCCTAGATATTTAGTTAAGGACAGAAAATTTACATGCAGAGTTTTGATTTTAGCATGGGGTTATCTAAACGAACATATATATATATATATATATATATATATATATATATATATATATATGACATTTCTGATTTGAAACACCAGCTTTGCTACTACAGACTGAGGTCTGTTATATGGGATAATGTAGGCTCTGTTTGGTAAGAACAATGCAAAGGCAGGCAGGAAAAGTGTTAAATCACTATCGGTTGGATCCAGACTTAGTCATGTTTAGAGCAGACCCACTGAAATCAGTGGGGCATTATTTCAGTGGGCCTATTCTAAGCACACTGACACTACAATCCTATTCCTTTTTATTCAGAAGTAAGTCCCACTGAGTTTAATGAGGCTTGCTTCCAGGTAAGTGGATACCGGATAGCAGCCTTGTTCCAACCGAACGTATTTTGGTGTTCATGTTGGGCCTGTTTTCTAAAAAGTTAAGAAAACATAGAGAAATTGAACTAAGCTATAAAGATGAATGTTGTAATTGAGTTTTAATTTCATGTTTGAATGGAGCCATGGAATGTAGAAAACTCTATGTCATATAAACCTAGATAGGTTTTGTTTCGTTTTATCTATAGTGTGAAAAGGCGCCGGGCAACTCTCTATATGTTCTTAGTATACATTAAGAACATTAGTCCTACATTAAAGACTTATGTTCTTAATGTACATACATTAAGATTCTCTGTAATATATTGGAGAACTATTATTTAAATATATCCAACACCCATCATCCCTAGTCTAAGAAAGGTCTCTTCTTCTGTGGCATTCTCTTCCTTGGAAGAGACCTCTTTCTGTTACTACTGTCAACCCACAGCAGGGCACAAAGTCAACAGTTCTCCCTTGCTCTTTGCCTTTCCTTCCCAGAAACTGCTTTTTTCTGAGTGTAGCATTTCCATTTAGCTATCACGGCTAGTACCCATCGATAGACCCACCCTAAGTAAATTTGTTTGATCTCATTACCTCTCTTCTATTGGAATGAAGATGTGGCATCATATTTGGCTACGAGTCATGACTTTCTTAGCAATAACTAGGATATGCAATGAGATTAATATGTAAAGACTATGTATGGGCACTTGGATAGGCAAGAAAACTGTGGGAGAGCCTCCCACAGCCTCATGCTGGGCAATAGCACCTTAGTTTGAGGCACCAGATCAGATAATTTGCTGATCCATTTGCTTCAGCAAGTGACCAATGTAAAGGTGAACTGAAGGGGTCCCTGACTGCTCACCTCCACTAGGTAGCATTTGATTGGTCAAGGGTTGTCCCTTCCTCCCATCACCTCAAACTGGTTGGCAATGAAATGTAGGTCAAGCAAGCACCCCTTCACCTTCTAGACGTGCCAGGGTGCTCTCTCTCAGATCCTTGGGTGCTCACATTCCCTGCCAGTTGTGGTCAAGTACTGTGAATATGCCAATAAGTTAAATCCATAATAAGACCACACCCAAAGTGCTAGAGAGTAAGGGAAAAGGAGAGTCAGTGAAAAGGGGGACTTCAGAGCCAATCAGAAATACCCCATAAAAACTGTACTCAACCCCTGAAAAGGTGACTAGCTAGTCTCTTACTATTGTATCAGACAGGTAGGTGGGATGCTGTGTTGGTTCCAAAGTGGCCATTCTGTGGGTGGGGACACCTTCCAAAGGCATCCCTCCTGTTATCTCATTGGTTGTGCATTTGGTGTATCATATCAGAAAGTTCTCCTCCAAATGACTTGCTCCCAGCAAACCCCAAACAGCAGAGAGCAACCCAATCTAATGTCCACCACCACGCCTTGTGACAGCATATTCTGTAAGTTCGTTGTGTGTTTGTGAAGAAGCACTTTCTTTTGCCTGTCCTGAATCTATTTCCAGTCAAGTTCAATGGATAACCAGAAGTTCTAGAGTTATGAGACAGGGTAACACACACACACACACACACCCCTATTCAGGTTTTCCATACTGTGCATAAATGTACAAACTTCTATTATAATCTTCCCCAACCTGGTGCTCTTCAGATTTCTTGGGAGTATAAACATCCACAGCCAGCAAGGCTTTGCCGTGCTAGCTGGGAATGATGGGAGCTATACTCCAACAAATCTGGAGGGCACTAGATTGGGGAAGGCTGTTCTACTATAAATCCACTTTAGCTATCTTTTTTCCAAGACAAATAGTCCCAAACATTTTAGCCTTTCATCATAAGAAAGATTCTCCAACATTTGATCTCTTGGGTTGCCGTTTTCTGTACCTTATTGTCTTGTGCTTGTCATGATATCAGGCAACGTTGCTTTCTCCCTCTCTTTTTCTTGGATTTGCTTCTTCCTACCTTGAGAGAAGGAGTCTCGTCTATGTTTTCTCCCCATAAACACAGGGGAAAGCTCAGTTTGTTTGGATAGGCTCTCTCCAACAGAATTCAAGAACCCCACCTTAGACATAATTATTCATACAACAGATGAACTCTGTATATAAATTAATAACAATTTAAGCTGAGATGTTGCTTAAAATAATTCTGGGAATGTGCTTAATTATTAGGTTCTTAAACCAATGCCCAAGGCTCGCAATATGATACCGTAATGACTTCCCAGAAAACAATGGAGAAAATGAACACTTCATCAGCATAAGCTATTTAGACGAGCCTGTCTAATATTAGTCTATGACTACTTAGCAAAATGAGAAAACAAATTGTAAAATCCTAACAGAAGAAACCCACTTCCTTTCTGAGTCTCAAGAGGGAGGGCTGGGTTGTAATAAAGCTTTGTTGTCAATTAAGCATATTTTTCATACCCTCATTAGTGCAAACTTCTAAGTTAGGAACAGTTTCTTGTCAGTGTTCCGCTGTAATGTTTAGGCTTATGTTGGCTCCCAGAGTCTCTGCTTTGAAAAAAAAAGGAGACAAAAAGGGGGGAAAAATCCTTCCTTGGGACATGTGCGTGTGAGTCCTGTAACTGTTAAGTGTAATTAATAGCAGCACATTGGTAGAAAGTCAGACATAATAATTGATTTCTTCTTTTTACTGTGCTAAAGATCAAGGGAACATATCCTTCATCCTCCATTATGCACGCACAGCAATAGCAGAATAGATCCTTTGGGAGAGTTTGAATATCCGGTGCTTTGCTGCCCGCAAGATCCTTATTATAAAAGGTGTTGTAAGCCAGCCAAGATACAGAAAAGCTGCTGCTGCTGCTAGAATTACTGAAAAATGCTTAGCTCTTATTCCTCATTACACAAGGAAGGAAGTGTGTGTGGGAGGAAACAGCACCCCAATAAATGAGGTTGTTAATAAATGGGAAGAAAATCAAGCCTTTCTGGACAGCCAGCGAGCAAAATAAATCTTTAAAACTCCATATGTTGTAGCGTTTGTATAATGTGTCACTTTAATATGTCACCTAATCCTAACTATATTTACTCAGGAGTAAATACATTTGATTTCATTGGTAGACTTATGACCGCAGCCTCAGGCATTCTCGATGGCTGCCCCTCAAACATGAAATACTTCTTTTTGTGTGTGCAAAAACTTGAGTCAGGAAGGTGCATAAAGATGATCGTATAATAAATCTGCACCCAATATGTACTAAAATTCATCTTGCCCCACTTGGCAGGATGATGCAGATAACCAAGATACCTTGGACCTTGGGCATGGTCATTTATATAAATCTGGGTGTCTTTTGTAAGCTGTTTGCTAAATTGAGCAGCTTTTGGTGACTAAGGCCAGGAAAGGTTCAGTTGAAGATAAGAATGGTCAATTATTATAACAGGGGTTGAATTAAATTAAATTCTGCTACCTTACCTGATCCCTTGGGCTGGAGTAGGGTGGGGTGGTTATAAATCAAATAAATAAGTATACATACAGATACATACTGTATGTATCTAATCCAATATTGGTTGGAGAGATTGTTCAGTTTGGACGTAAAAAGAAAGGGTGAAGTAGGAATCTAGTACAGTAGCTATTTTTTTAGATCTCTTGTTTTCAACAAGTTGATGTTCTGCCCATAGGGAACACAGAGTATTTACCTCTGTGTCCTGGGGCTGTGGGAGGTGCTGAGCTGACAATCTCTAATTCTACCACCTTCAATTGCTGCCTTTCTATCCATGGAAGCTTTGGCCAGGCCAGCTACTTCATCAGCTGGGGCCGATCTACATTGCGCCTGCCTTCGCAATGAATTTGGTGTCCCATCGGGTTCAACGCTCTATCATTAAAACATGATTATTCACACTCACCCATTTTCCCTGTTGCAGTGCTTCATCGAATGCGCAAGTTCGGGTCACACTCGAGCGCTGTGCTGTTTTCCTGTGCATGCTTGTCTGATGATCTTGGATGCTAAGCGGGGTCGGCCCTGGTCAGTAGTTGGATGGGCGACTGCCTGGGAATCAGGCTTCCTGCACTGAGCAGGGGGTCATTGTATCCCTTCAAATGAGATTAAGTTTTACCCCTCCTATCCCCCGCTCCGGATGTTTTTTTTTTAAATTAAGGCATTATCCTCGCAGAATCGGGGCTTCTCTGCAATGTTTTTTTTTTTCTAATTGAGGCATGATCTTCGAAGTTGTGAAGCTTCACAACTTTGAAGCTTTGAAGAGCATGCCTCAATTAGAAAAAAAAAAACATCGTGGAGAAGCCCCAATTCTGCGAGGATAATGCCTTAATTATAAAAAAAACATCCGGAGCGGGGGATAGGAGGGGGTAAAACTTAATCTCATTTGAAGGGATACAATGACCCCCTGCTCATTGCAGGAAGCCTGATTCCCAGGTGGTTTCCCATCCAAGCAGTGACCGGGACCAACCCTGCTTAGCTTCCATGATCAGACAAGCCCACGCACATCCAGCCCTTGGCTTGTTGCTGAGGAAATGGGGGCTCCTGAGGAAGCTATGCGATCATTAGCTGGAAGAAGACATGGGGCCGTCGAGAGCTGTGATTGGACAGGAGGGAAATACAAACACCGCCGCATATGGACAGGCGGGGGAGGGGAGTACGACTGGATATGGTAGTGAAGGCGGAAAATCAGAGCACATTAAGGGGAAATACCGGGATATTAGGGTATTGAAAGCGGGAGCACAGAAGTGGGAAATTCCAGTTCTAATTTGAGGCGGCTACTGCGTAGTGTGAAAGGTGGGTGGTGAAACCTCATTGGAAGTGAAAAAAGGCGGTAAGTGTAGATCCAGCCCTGGAAGAAAGGGAAAAATAAATAGGACTGGATTCTAGGTAAGTCTTCAGGAAAAGCATTTTCCAGTCATTAAGACTCATTAAGTTTCTTTTGTCCAAGTCCCTATCCACTCATTTCACTGTGATCAAGAAGGCCAAACTTATAACAATATGATTAACTGTTGTCATGTAGTTTCCTAACAATATACTTCTTAGGCCATTCAATACACACTGGATGTTTCAAAATTTTAATTTTTTAAAAAAGCATGATAGAGATAAGGGCCGACAGAACATCATTACATTGTATAATTTTTGTGGTTTTGCAGCTACTTATGATAAATCTAACCCAACGGATAATGTAAAGCAGGATATATCTATCTATATAGCAGATACAATGAGGCTAAACAGCTGAGCTAGTGGTTGATTATTTCAACACACACCCACACCCCATTTCATCATGAGCATAAGTCCTGGATATTATGGCTACTTGTTCTGAGATTTATCTAGGAAGGATACAAAATTTAACAGAAGCAGAAATATCTTAGGATATAGTGTTACAAAACATATTTCCTCTCCCCATTATTCTTCATGGCTGTGTTGACATGGGCATAAGCAAACAATTAGGCACTCAGGAGTTATTCAGAAGTGTGGATTTTACATCTTTTTGAAGAACATAAATAACTCCCTCCACATCTCCAGTAGAGGGATCACATTCAGAGACGTCATGGTGGATAGCTCAGATTCTTGGTTCTGTTCCTTCAGCAGAAGTGAAGGAATGGAGAAAGGAGGCCAGTGGTCTTTATTCCTGTATTGTTCTTCCTGAAAGAGGAGGAGTGATTACTTATATTCCTTTCCCACTTCCAGTGTGAACAATACAGGAATTTAAAATGTCAAATGCTAAAGTGTTAGTGTTCACATAATTATCTTTGTATTCTTGATAGGTTGCAGAAAAAAGAAGACATTTGCTTGCTCTTATGGTTGATTCAAATGTGTCATCTCTGTGTTACAGGCCCATGTTATTTACAAGGAAATTAAAGGTAAGAATTATTTAGAGCATTAAACATTAGAGCAGGAATAGACAATCTTTTTTAGGTCTGTGGGCACATTTGGTAATTTAAGCAGTTGTCCTGGGAACCACTACAAAATGACTGCCATGGGAGGTGTGGCTAGTTACAAAGGACAAATAACCTCTCCAAAAGCCCGAGTACAAGGCAGATGTGGGTCTGTGTTACAGGCCCACGTTATTTACAGGGCCATGCTATTTACACTAAACAACCAACAGTTTTCAGTACCAACAGAAACCTATTTCACAGAAGGCAAACTTTTTTTTTTAATCCCCACTCCCCTCTTCCAGTCAATATATTTCCCCTATCTCTTTCTCTCTCTCACTCTGGATCACCAGCCATGCAGTCTTTCAATCCCCCACTCTCTCTCTCTCTCTCTCTCTCTCTCACTCTCTCTCTCTCTCTCACACACACACACACACATCCTAAGAATTTCTCTGAGCCCCACATGTGGCTCAGAGGCATTCATGGGAAATGAAGATGGTACCAGCTGGAAGACTTTACTTTGCTTGGAAGGGATCCCAGCTGCTGGTAAGAAAATGCCAACACAGTTGTGCAAGGGAGCATTACATTGCCTGTCCCTGCATGAGAGCATAATGCCTATCATTAGGCAGAGTAAGGGAGCAGATGCTGGAGGTGGGGGGTGAAGAGCAGCAGCGAGGTGTCAGTCGACAAAGCTATGTGTGCCATGCAGCCTGCCCTATGCCTCCTAAACTAGCCAGCTGACCTCAGGTGCCATGGAAGATGCTGTCCCACTGACAGTGTTGGTTTTACCTCTACTGAGGCTTTGACCCTTAAAGGCTGTGGAAAATGTGGAAGTGGTTGTGGCATGGTAGTCTCTTCATGGCCTGAGTCCTCAGAGCCCAAGGATGGTAATGGAGCCTCCTCCTGACGCAGGCAAGACTCCCCCGGGGGTTCCTCTGGAGAACTGGGTTCTGGGGAGATATAAGCCTTGTGATGCCTTTCCATGGCTGAGTCTTCTACTGACTCTGGAGTTTCTTTTGAGGATGAGGAGTCAGAATCCTTCAAAGGTGCTGGTTGGGGGTGCTGGTTCATGACACTTGGGGGCCCTTGTTAGGGCCAAAAGGCAGTCTAAAAATAATTTGGGTGCTAGTCCATGACACCATCCCCCCCACTCAGGACTATTCCCGATGGGGTCCTGGCTTGGTAGGGTGTTGGCAGTGAAAATGATGCACCAGTTGAGGAGCGTGGGCATCGGTTGCTAGTTGCCATGAGTGTCCTTCTGTTCCATAGCCTTTCCAGTCAATTAAGTACTGGAGTTGCTCTCATTGGAGCCAGGAATCCAGGATGCCCTGAACCTCATATTCTTCCTCCCTTTCTCTTTGGATTGGTGGTGGCAGTGGCTGATGTCTTTGTGGGAAAGCATCTGGGAGGGTAGGCATGTGTAACAAACAATGACATATGAAATAGATCTTGTTGGAAAGTTGGAAAACCCCTGGGTTGATGATTTGAGTTACTGGAAAGGGGCTTAGGGAGTGATAGTCCAAGTTCCAGAATGGCTGTGTGGTTCAAAGATGTTTTGTCGATAATTATACACAGTTGCAAACTTGTAGTGTTTTCCCGATTGGTTTTTTTTTGTCAGCCTGAGTTTTATAGGCCTTTTTGACCTGATCCAGAAGTTCTTGGAAGTCAGTATAGATGGCTTGTAATTCTTCCACTAGATTGTCTACTGCTGGCATATTGGTGTGGGGTTAAGAGTCCGGAAAATATATGGGATAAAACCCATAGCTAACAAAGAATTGTGTATTCTGAGTGGATGCGTGGACTGCACTATTATAAGCAAATTCTGCAGTACTCATTAAGGCTGCCCAGTTATCCTGATGATAGATAGTATAGCACCTTAGGTATTGCTCCGAGGTTTTGTTGGTGTGTTCAGTCTGCCTGCTTGTGGATGATATGTGGATGAAAGGATGAAATCCAATCCCAATACCCAAAGCATTTTCTTCCAAAATCTGGTGATGAACTGGATTTGCCCAGTCAGTAATGATGTCATTAGGGAGGCTATGGAACCAGAAAACATGCTGAAGAAATTAGTGGGCTGTCTCTTGTGATGTGAGGACCCCTGTACAAAGAACAAAGTAGGCCACCTTGCTGAAGGCACGATGGTTCATGGTGCTGGTCCATGACACTTGGGGGGCCCTTTTTAGGTCCAAAAGGCAGTCTGGAAATAATTTTATAAAGAAAATAAAGACAACCCTAAAACTGGTGCCTGACTCTTTTAGCAGCAAAAATGTATATTTATTCCTTAAGGTCTTTCAGAGAAAAGGATAAGAAAAAGGGAGGTTGGTACTGAATGCTGTATAATATTAACAGAATTAGCTAGTGTATTCAGAGCTTGCTGAATTCTGAGGTCTGAGTTGATTTGGACAGTGTGCGGCCTCATACCATTGTATGAGGGGCAGGTTGACAAGGTTAGCCCCCTGGTGAAAATACAATGCCTCACTCCTTCTCCCTCTCTCACAGCCACTAGGGATGAGTGAGAAATTTATTGGGTTCAGATTTTAATGTGAATTTACCCAATTTGTGCCTCTTGGAATCAGACGCAGGCCCAAACACAATTTGCAATCAGAAATCCATGGATTTCCGACTTTACAATGTATTCCACAAAATAAAAAAAACTTTCTCAACATGCACACATTTTTAAAATTTATTTATTTATTTATTTATTTATTAAATTTATTAATCGCCCATCTGACTGGTCACCCAGCCACTCTGGGCGATGTACAACCCACCATAAACAATTTAAAACAGTAAAATTTTACCATAAATTTTTTTTTTAAAAAAATACCCTAACCCACCCCAATGTGGGTGAAAAGGAAATGTGAAAGGAAAATTTCACCCCAATGTGAAAGGAAAGCCATGGGCTTTCAATAGTTTCGTTCAAACTATGTAGTCGATGGGTGCATGCATATAAAGATCCATATGACTTGCATTTGGGAAATGCACACAAAAATACATATGACTTTCTGCGGGGGGGGGGGGAGCTCGTCCAGAACCAGGATAGAACAAACTGAGCAGTGGAAAACTGAGAACTTGAAAGAGACTGAGTTTAAAAGATTCACCAGTACCTAACTGCCACACAGTCTCTGTGATTAGTGAAGCATTGGCCTCAATCTCTGAGGCGAGGGGGTTCACTCATACTCCATTCCTCCTGTCACACTCAGCTCAAGTGATAGAGAGGGAATCCTTCTTGGCTACTGCCAAATTGCCTTTATAGGCCTGCTGGCAGTCAGAACAGCTTTCTAACCTCTCTCCTCTCCTCTCCCCCCGCCCCATCCCCGTCCCACAATATGTGCAGGCCCTGTTGGCTCTGGAGCTGCATCTCTGTTGCCATGGCAATACAACCACACATTGGCTTTCTCTGGCAGTGTTGCCTGGGCAGGTAGGCCGCCAAGGTGATTCTCCTCGTGGCTTTCTTGCAGTGCTGCTATGGATCCTGAAAGCACATTCCAGCTTGCCTTGTTTCAGGGGGTTCAGAGTCAGAAGAGACCCCTGGATACATGGCACGATCACAGACAGTGCTAAAGACTATTTCCTTTCCTTTCTTCATATGTACATTTGTAAACAAACACAGGTTTACATAGAATATCACCTGCTCTGCACTCTAACGGAAAACTGAGGTTGCTTTCAAATGGCTCACCACTCAGAGAAGAAGTAGCAAAGCAGCTAGGAAAGAACAGGATACGTGTGAAACATCTGGTGCATCATTGTTAGGAAACAAATACTCTATAATTGTTCTGATGCAGCTGGAAATTCTTCATCCACATTCTTTTTCTCTTTCCTCTGGATTGAGGAAATAAAGTTCTGACAATGTAAGAATGCATCAAGTTTGAAATTAAAATGTGCTCTGAGAAAAATGATGCCATCATGCAGGCAGGGAAAAAAGCCTCTGATCAAAGATAATTCCATAATATTAATTTATTGGATAACCCTGTGTTAGTTCTATTATGAATAGCTGGCTCACAAAACATACTTTTGTTCCAACCTGATGCCTGGGATCTGATGTTTGATAATGTATATTACCCTTTGAAATGTAACCATTATTCTGTGTTATAATCATATTTATACGGGTGTCATGTTGTACACTGATGCAATACAGACTAATATAAGCAAACACACATTGTATGTAGGAACATATATTATTAGTTCTTACCTTGAGAAAATAGCAATTTGATAGCAATTATCTTATCTAAATTACTGTTTCAATTTTAGAAGGCCAGAGCATATGGGAAATGTGTGTGTGTTTTAATTCTACTAATAGTTCACAAACACATCATATTAAATGCACAGCTCTATGTAAAATAATCTACAGTAAACCTCTGGGACCCCTTCATGGATCACTGCCTTGTTGTGCCGAAGGGGCTTGCATAGCTCAGTGAAGCCATACGCTATACCGTGCAGGGCCACCCAAGACAGACAGGTCATGGCGGAGAGTTCTGACAAAATGTGGTCCACTGGCGAAGGAAATGGCAACCCACTCCAGTATTCTTGCCAAGAAAACCCCATGGAACGTATCACAAGGCTAAAAGAGATGACGCCGGAAGATGAGCCCCTCAGGTCGGAAGGTGTCCAATATACTACTGGGGAAGAGCAGAGGGTATTTCCAAGTAGCACCAGAAAGAGTGAAAATCCGATGCTGTAAAGAACAATATTGTTTAGGAACCTGGAATGTAAGATCAATGAATCAAGGTAAGCTGGACGTGGTCAAACATGAGATGGCAAGATGGAACATCGACATCTTGGGAATCAGCAAACTAAAATGGACAGGCATGGGTGAATCATATCTACTACTGTGGGCAAGAATCCCTTAGAAGAAATGGAGAAGCACTCATAGTCAACAAAAGGGTGGGAAAAGCAGTACTGGGGTACAATCTCAAAAATGATAGAATGATCTCAGTACGAATCCAAGGCAAACCATTCAACATCACGGTAATTCAACTCTATGCCCCAACCACTGATGCCGAAGAAGCTGAGGTTGATCGGTTCTATGAAGACCTACAACACCTTCTAGAACTAACACCAAAAAAAGATGTCCTCTTCATCATAGAGGATTGGAATGCTAAAGTAGGAAGTCAAGAAATCACCGGGATAACAGGCAAGCATGGCCTTGGTATACAAAATGAAGCAGGACAAAGGCTAACAGAGTTTTGTCAAGAGAACACGCTGATCATAGCAAACACTCTTTTCCAACAGCACAAGAGGCGACTCTACACATGGACATCACCAGGTGGTCAATATCGAAATCAGATTGATTATGTACTTTGCAGCCAAAGATGGAGAAGCTCTATACAGTCAGGAAAAACAAGACCTGGAGCTGACTGTGGCTCAGATCATGAGCTTGTTGCAAAATTTTGGCTTAAATTGAAGAATGTAGGGAAAACCACTAAACCATTCAGGTATGACCTAAATCATATCCCTTATGAATATTAGGGATGTACGAAAGTCACTTACCTTTTCGAAGGATGACATTCGTGGTGGGGGGGAGGTGCTCCGTCCCTCCCCCTGAAGTTCTGGCCGGCGGGGAGTCGCTCCGTCCCTCCCCCCCAAAATTCTGGCCGGGGGGAGGCGCTCCATCCCTCCCCCCTGAAATTCTGGCCGGGGGGGGAGGCACTCCGTCCCTCTCCCCCCCGAATCCTGGTCGGCTGGCTCTGCAAATGGCGGCCATAGCCGCTGCTGTTTGCGTCCCTGCAGTCAGCCGTGATAGGCTACATAAATGTTTACATAGCCTATCACGGCTGATTTAAAAGAAAAAAAACGCACGTACTCAAGTGGCGGTGCCCATGGGCGCCGCCATCTGCATTCCTTATTTTGGCACGTCTTAGTCTATGTAAACATTTACATAGACTAAGACGGCGAAAATAAGGGGAACGCAAATAGCGTAGCGTCTACGCTATTTGCGTTCCCCTTATTTTCGCCGTCTTAGTCTACGTAAATGTTTATGTAGACTAAGACGTGCCGAAATAAGGAACGCAGATGGCGGCACCCATGGGCACCGCCACTTGAGTACACGTGTTTTTTTTCTTTTAAATCAGCCGTGATAGGCTACGTAAACATTTACGTAGCCTATCATGGTGTTTTTTAAAAATCTAGCCGTGTTTTTTAAAAATCTAGAACACCAATCTATCATGGTGTTTTTTAAAAATCTAGCATTGAGGCCAATGCTTCACTAATCACAGAGACTGTGTGGCAGTTAGGTACTAATATGATTTAGGTCATACCTGAATGGTTTAGTGGTAAATCTTTATGTAGCCTATCACGTTTTTTTGTTTTGTTTTGTTTTGTTTTTTACTGGAAATGGCGGCGGCGGCAGCCGGTCAGAAGACCGGCCTCCGCAGCTGCTGCTGCCGAACCGCCGCCACCAGGAAGATTCGCCCAAGTAAGTCCTGTCCCGGGGGGGGGGCAGGGGGGGCAGACCGTTCTGCCACCAATTTTGGGGGGCCGAATGCGCTGGCATTCGGCCTCCCCGAGATTTGTGGTGAAATTCTCTGACATCCCTAATGAATATACAGTGGATGTGAGGAATAGATTTAAGGGATTAGATAGACAGAGTGCCTGAGGAACTATGGACAGAGGTCTGTAACATTGTTCAGGAGGCAGCAACTCAATCCATCCCAAAGAAAAAGAAATGCAAGAAACCAAAGTGGCTGTCTGAGGAGGCTTTACAAGTAGCTGAGAAAAGAAGGGAAGCAAAAAGCAAGGGAGAAAGGGGAAGATATAACCAGCTGAATGCAGAGTTCCAGAGAATAGCAAGGAGAGACAAGAAGGCCTTCTTAAATGAACAATGCAAAGAAATCGAGGAAAACAATAGAATGGGAAAGACTAGAGATCTTTTTAAGAAAATTGGAGATCTCAAGGGAACATTTTGTGCAAAGATGGGCATGATAAAGGACAAAGAAGGCAGGGACCTAACAGAAGCAGATGAGATTAAGAAGAGGTGGAAAGAATACACGGAAGAACTATACAGGAAACATCTGAATGCCCTGATAGCCATGATAGTGCGGTCACTGAACTTGAGCCGGACATCCTAGAGAGTGAAGTCAAGTGGGCATTAGGAAGCATTACTAACAACAAAGCTAATGGAGATGACAGTATTCCAACCGAGCTATTTAAATTCCTAAAAGATGATGCTGTTAAAGTGCTGCACTCAATATGCCAACAAATTTGGAACACTCAACAGTGGCCACAAGACTAGAAAAGGTCAGTTTACATTCCAATTCCAAAGAAGGGCAATGCCAAAGAGTGTTCAAACTACCGTACAATTGCGCTCATTTCACATGCCAGCAAGGTTATGCTCAAAATCCTACAAGCTAGGCTTCAGCAGTATGTGAACCGAGAACTACCGGAAGTAAAACCTGAGTTCCGTAGAGGCAGAGGAAGTAGAGATCAAATTGCCAACATTCACTGGATCATGGAGAAAGCAAGAGAATTCCAGAAAAATGTCTATTTCTGCTTCATTGACTACACTAAAGCCTTTGACTGTGTGGATCACAACAAACTGTGGCAAATTCTGAAAGAGATGGGAGTACCAGACCACCTTACCTGTCTCCTGAGAAACCTGTACGAGGGTCAAGAAGCAACAGTAAGAACCAGACATGGAACAACCAATTGGTTCAAAATTGGGAAAGGAGTATGACAAGGCTGCATATTGTCGCCCTGCTTATTTAACTTATATGCAGAGTACATCATGAGAAACGTCGGGTTGGATGAATCACAGGTCGGAATTAATATTGCGGGGAGAATTATCAACAACCTCAGATATGCAGACGATACCACCCTAATGGCAGAAAGCAAAGAGGATCTAAAGAGCCTCTTGTTGAGGGTGAAAGTGGAGAGTGAAAAAGCTGGTTTGAAACTCAACATTAAAAAAATGAAGATCATGGCATCTGGCCCCATCACTTCCTGGCATATGGAAGGGGAAGAAATGGAAGCAGTGACAGATTTTATTTTCTTGGGCTCCAAGATCACCGCAGACGATGGCTGTAGCCATGAAATTAAAAGACGCTTGCTCCTTGGGAGGAAAGCTATGGCAAACCTAGACAGCATAGTAAGAAGCAGAGACATCACCTTGCCGACAAAGGTCCGCATAATCAAAGCTATGGTTTTCCCAGTAGTAATGTATGTCTGTGAGAGCTGGACTATAAGGAAGGCTGAGCGCCAAAGAATTGATGCTTTCGAACTGTGATGCTGGAGAAGACTTTTACGAGTCCCCTGGACTGCAAGGAGGTCAAATCAGTCGATCCTAAAGGAAATCAACCCTGAGTGCTCATTGGAAGGACAGATCCTGAAGCTGAAGCTCAAATATTTTGGCCACCTAATGCAAAGAGAAAACTCCCTGGAAAAGACCCTGATGCTGGGAAAGATTGAAGGCAAAAGGAGAAGGGGACGGCAGAGGATGAGATGGCTAGATAGCATCACTGATGCAATGAATATGAACTTGACCATGCCCCAGGAGGCAGCGGAGGACAGGAAGGCCTGGCATGCTATGGTCCATGGGGTCACGAAGAGTCGGACATGACTTAACGACTGAACAACAACAACAAACCTCTGGGAGAATTCCAGATTTAGCCATTTTTGGTTTAATGGTTTTCACAAAGCCCATTTTCCTAGATGAAGTGAGTTCCATTTTTGCCTATAATTTGAAGAGAAAAGAAAACCTATATGGAAATGAGAGGTTACACAAGTGACTAGAATTACAGGCCTGTTAGCTTAGCGCCTGTTCCAGTTAAATTGGTTGAAGGCATTATTAAAGATAAAATAAGAAGCATATAGAAGGACAAGCCCTTCTGAAAAAGAATCAGAACATGGCTTCCACAAAGGTATGTCCTGTCTCACTAACCTTTTAGAGTTCTTTGAGAGTTTCAGTAAACATGTAGATATGATCCAGTAGACATTGTTTACTTGGACTTCCAAAAGGTTTTTGACAAAGTCCCTCACCAGAGACCACTGAGCGAACTCAGCAGTCATGGATGGGTCCCCTTATGGATCAGTAACTGTTTAAATAAAGAGTAGGAATAAATGGTAAATTCTCCCAATGGAGGGAAGTAAATAGTGGGGTCCACAAGGATCTGCATTAGAACCAAGGCTTTTCAACCAGTTCATAAATGATCTGGAATTAGGAGTGAACAGTGAAGTGGCCAATTTCCCAGATGACACCAAATTATTTAGGGTGGTTAAAACAAAAAAAGATTGTGAAGAGCACCAAAAGGGTCTCTCCAAACTGGGAGAATGGGCATCTAAATGGCAAATGTGATTCAGTGTAAGCAAGTGTAAAGTGATGCACGTTGGGGCAAAAAATCCCAACTTCAAGTATAGCTGGGTGGGATCTGAGCTAGCAGTGACCTACCAGGAAAGAGATTTTGGGGTTGTGGTGGACAGCTCAATGAAGATGTTAATCCAGTGTGTGGCCGCTGTAAAAAAAGTAGGGGTGTACGGATCACCTACCTTTCCGGTCAGGGGGGGGTCCATGGGGGGGGAGATGATCCCTCCCTCCCCCTCGGAATCCATCTGGGCTGGCTCCGCTCTGCAGGGGTCCTGTGGAGCTAGCCTCTGGGTCTGCATTGCTGGCGATATGGCCAGCCACCATTGCCGTGCCGTGCTGTATTGCTAACAATGTATTGCT
Organism: Heloderma suspectum; assembly: GCF_057233095.1. Classification (NCBI taxonomy): domain Eukaryota; kingdom Metazoa; phylum Chordata; class Lepidosauria; order Squamata; family Helodermatidae; genus Heloderma; species Heloderma suspectum. The sequence continues at coordinate 52,712,369 of NC_139461.1, forward strand.
GGGCTAACTCCGGACATAACCTATTGCATGAAAAAACAGGGATGCAAATGGCTTAGTGGACACCATTTGCATCTGGAGTTAGTTAGCCCAGTGAAGCGATGTGGCACGGCATGGCAATGGCGGCTGGCTGTATCGTCAGCGATGTGGACCCGGCGGCCGGTTCTGCAGGATCACTGTGTGGAGGGAGCGAACCTGGAAGGATTCTGGGGGAGGTGGAGGTGATTGCTCCATTCCGCCACAGGCCCCAAAGGGGCTAGATTCTTGGAACCGGCCTCATTGGGGTCCGTGGCGGAATTTTCCAGTATCCCTAAAAAAAAGGCAAACTCCATGTTGGGCATAATTAGAAAAGTAATTGAGAATAAAACTGCCAAAATCATACTGCCACTATACAAATCTTTGGTGTGGCCATACCTGGAATCCTGTGTCCAGTTCTGGTCATCACACCTAAAACAAGATATTGTGGAGCTGGAAAAAGTGCAGAAAAGGGCAACTAAAATGATCAAGGGGCTGGAGCATCTCCCCTATGAGAGAAGGTTGCAACAGCTGGGATTCGCTTGGAAAAAAGGAGGGTAAAGGGAGACATGATAGAGGTCTACAAAATTACGCATGGTGTGGAGAATGTGGATAGGGAGACATTTTTCTCCCTCTCTCAAAATACTAGAACCCGGGGTCATCCTATGCAGCTGATTGGAGATTCAGGACAGATAAAAGGAAGTACTTCTTCACACGGTGCATAGTTAAACTATGGAATTTGCTACCACAGGATGTAGTGATGGCCACCAATTTGGATGGCTTTAAAAGGGGGTTGGACAAATTCCTGGAGGAAAAGGCTATCAATGGCTACTAGTCCTGATGGCTATATGCTGCCTCCAGAACCAGAGGTAGTGAGCCTATGTACACCAGTTGCTGGGGAACATGGGTGGGAAGGTGCTGTTGCTCTCATGCCCTGCTTGTGGGGCATGAGCACAACAGCTGGTTGGCCACTGTGTGAACAGAATGGTGGACCAGATGGACCCTTTGTCTGATCCAGCATGGCTCTTTTTATGTTCTTAATACGTTAGTAAATGGAAGCAGTGACAGATTTTACTTTCTTGGGCTCCAAGATCACCGCAGACGGTGACTGTAGCCATGAAATTAAAAGATGCTTGCTCCTTGGGAGGAAAGCTATGGCAAACCTAGACAGCATAGTAAGAAGCAGAGACATCACCTTGCCGACAAAGGTCCGTCTAATCAAAGCTATGGTTTTCCCAGTAGTAATGTATGGCTGTGAGAGCTGGACTATAAGGAAGGCTGAGTGCCGAAGAATTGATGCTTTCGAACTGTGGTGCTGGAGAAGACTCTTACGAGTGCCCTGGACTGCAAGGAGGTCAAATCAGTTCGTCCTAAAGGAAATCAACCCTGAGTGCTCATTGGAAGGACAGATAATGAAGCTGAAGCTCCAATATTTTGGCCTCCTAATGCGAAGAGAAAACTCCCTGGAAAAGACCCTGATGCTGGGAAAGACTGAAGGCAAAAGGAGAAGGGGACGGCAGAGGATGAGATGGCTAGATAGCATCACGGATGCAATGAATATGAACTTGACCATGCCCCAGGAGACAGCGGAGGACAGGAAGGCCTGGCGTGCTATGGTCCATGGGGTCACGAAGAGTCGGACACGACTGAACGACTGAACAACAACAAAGATGACTAAGTACTGTTCAAAGCATTTTGCTTTTACAGATTGCCAGATTCAGTCCATCATGTTTGACTTTTTTTTCTCTTTTGCTTTGGGATCATTCTGTAGACCTCATGAAGAGACGCAATTTTTGCCTGCTCTTCCCAAAGCTCTTCCCAAAACCTTGTTGGAAAGAAAATTACCTAAGTGACTCTGGAAAGGTACAATGAAAATGAGTTAACTACTGAGTGTACCTCTGATCTTATCTCTTTCTTCTTTGAGTTGGTGAGGGTCATGTTGTAAAGTAATTTATAATGCAAAATAAAACAGGAAAGACAGCCAACCCCTTTCTTGGTTGGTTGGTTGGTTAGTTGGTTGGTTTATTATTAAGAATTGTATTTGGCTTTTCGATCAAGTATTCATGCAGGTTTGAAATATATACAGTATAAAACAGACTTCCTTCAACCTGGTGCCTTCCAAATATTTTGGACGACACCTCCCAGGATTCATGATCATTAGCCATTCCGGCTGGAGCTGACGGAAGTTATGTATTACATTTCTAATCTGCCCAATAACTAATGTTCTCTGAGCAGATTACAAATAGTTAAAAAAACCTAAAATGCCATAGAACAGTTAAAATATAACATACAATACAAATATTTAAAAGAATAAAATAGAGTATAATGAAAAACAAAAAGAAGCACAGGAATTGATAAAACAGCCAGAAAAATCCAGAAAAATCTAGAATGGAAGTCCAAAACATCTGAAGGGCACCAGGTTGGGGAAGACTGATAATAATAAATTCAAATAACAATTACTATAATCCAATAAAACAAACTAAAAATGCAAAAAGGCTGAAGTAGAATAAAATCTATTTAGGAAGAATAATCTGCAAAGGCTCACTGAAAAACAATAATCTTCACTGTCCATCTAGAAGTGAGGATATAGTGGAGGTCACTGTCCTGCTGCTAGTGTTGAAGTCAGCTTCAGCTGCCAGCCTGCCTGGATTCTGTATGTGGAATGATGGGGGTGGCACCTTTCTTTCTTTCTTTCTTTCTTTCTTTCTTTCTTTCTTTCTTTCTTTCTTTCTTAGATTTATATCCTCTTGCAAGGAACCCAAGGTAGCTGACATGGTTCTCCTCCTCTCCATTTTATCCTCAAACAACCCCATGAGGTAGGTTAAGCTGAGAGTCTGTGACTGGCCCAAAGTGACCCAGTGAGCTTCATGGCCAAGTGGGGACTAGAACCTGGATCTCCTGAGTCCCAGTCAAATACTCTAGCCAATACACCACAGTGGCTCTTTTGTACCTCTTGTCCTTTGCCTCAGGCAGTAAAATGCCTGGGCTGGCCTTGGCCAAACGTGTGTGACTGAGGATAAATTCCCAATACAAGTTATATAGTGCATGTAGCACATTTCTCTCCTCTAAGATCAAGAGTCATTTCACACATTACTCAGGATGAAATAGTAGGTTGAGGTAGTAGCAGTCTATACAGTACCATTTAGGAACATAGGAAGCTGCTTTATATTATACCAAGTCAAACCATTAGTTAGGGATATTGGAGAATTCCGCCATGGACTCCCGGAGTCCGTGGCGGAACGGCCTCCCCCCCCCGCCACCCCCCAAAATCCCCCCCGGAGCGGACCTACCTGGTGGCGGATGTGGAGGCGGCAGCAGATGTGGCGGTGGCGGCTCTGGCTCGTCTTCCGGCTGCTGCCAGGCTGCTGCGGCCACAAATGGCCTGCATTAGGCCATGATAAGCTATGTAAATACTTACATAGCCTACCATGGCAAAGAGCAGGGGTGCAATACTTACGTAGCAGCCTATCACGGCTTAATGCAAGGATGCAAAAGGCAGTTGCTATGACGACCGCCATTTGCGGCTGCAGCAGCCCGGCAGCGGCTGGAAGTCTGGCTGTGGCTGGCCCCGGCCGGAGGCTCCGTGGCCTTGCTGTGGAGTGGAGCCGGCTGGGGAGGATTCCGGGGGGAGGGACTGATCGCCTCCCCCCTCACCATGGATGCCCCAGACTGGAACAAGGTAAGGGATTGGTACATCCCTACCATTAGTCCATCCAGTTCCTAGGGACTAGATCCCAGGGCATGGTCTGTAGGCACATGAGGCAGCCTTGCTGAAGCTAAGCAGGTTTGGGTCTGGTCAGTGCTTGGAGGGGAGACTACCTGGGTACCACATGTCACCACCTCAAGTTCCATTATGGAAGAAAGGTGGGATATAAATGAAATGAATGAATGAATGAATGAATGAATAAATAAATAAAATAGTTCAGTATTGTCTATACCAGGGGAAGGTAATGCAAGGGCCACAGGCTGCATGCAGCCCTCATGACTGTTTTTGCACCTCCCTGCTGTCACTAATTTGTTACAGCGGTGATGACAGCAAACTCCGTGCTCCCTGCAATTTTGCAAGGAAACAAGGTGCATGGGGAACATGTACTTTGCTTGGAGGTAGAATCTTGCTCCCTGTGCACCAGGTTTCATTCCCAAATTGTGGAGGTTTTTGCCACCACAATTTTGGCAGCATCAGGGAAGGGCTAGCCTGCCAGTGTGTTCCAGGGTGGGCAATGCAGTCCCCCGACTCCTAGAAGTTTCCTACCCCGATTTACGCTGACAGGTTGCAGCAGGTGGAGAACATCATATTTTGAATGCTCCCCTATGTAAAAAGCATGGTGTGAAGTAGTTTAGAATAGTGAGTGGATAGAATCTAAAATCTAAAAGAGTAGATAGATCTTCTGTTGCTTTAGAAACATATTTTAAGACAGAAATTCTTGATGCATTTGCAAATCCCTGTGTCCAGCACGTTCTGTGCAATCTATATAGATGACTTCTTGCAGTGACTTGGATACTTCCTTGGAGGGCAACGGTACCTGTTTTTCCACCCCCTAAGCTCCTGGCCTAACTAAAACAGTGGGAAGCATCTGGCCATGCCCTGAGGCTGCAGTTCTAAAGGACTTCCTTCCAAGGAAATGTGTTAGGATCCTGGTGTGTTTTATCCTCTTATATTTCTCTTTTAATAATGCATGAAAGGAAGAGCAAAAAGGAAAAATAAAGAGGTGGAAAATAAAATGTATGTGTTATCTATGGTTCAAATCCTGCTTCATATTACACAAGAATGAATTCAAGAGTACTTAGAAATCAATAATTACACATCTGATTTAAAGAAGGGCCAAACCTAGGTTTATAAAAGTAATTTATCAGAAGAAAATATTATACCAAATTTCATATATAACAAGAAAGACAATCATGTGTGCTCTCAGCTACATAGCTGCTAGTATACAGGGGACACAGTATACATAATACACATTATGGAATTTGCATATGGAATTTCCATGCACAAATAATACATCAGTATACAGAAGAATAGATGCCCTTAATATCTCTGATTAAAAAGAGAAAAAGAATGAAATTAAGAATGAGGACATCTAACCATTTTAGTTCATTCAAGGGTTATCGCAATTAGATTAAACCCCAGATTTATAAATCCCTGCTGAACAAAACACTGCTATGAGCACATTGTTCCCCCGAGGAAAGGACAAGAACATGAATGAAGTACATATATCAGATGCTTTTCATGTTCTTCAAGGGCTTATTATTGGAAGAGACTTGAAAACAACAGCACTGAGAGCTATGGAAGGGCCTCTGTGAAATTACAGCTTTTAGAAAGAAATCCAGGAAATTCAGACTGGCAGCCCAATTCTATTCATATTTAGTTAGAAATGTCATTAATTTCAGTAGAATTTCTACCCAAATAAAGATGCTTAGTATTATATCCCAAAGAAGTTTTTACAAAAACAAAAAACAATACCTTTTAGTCTGGAATGCTTCTCATGTGTATGCTGCAAATTCAAGATAGCATATGGGAGAGAGCTACTCTTAAATTAGACATGCATTCTAGTCAATGCAGGATTGCATTTTGTTTGTACAGGCAGATAATGAAAAACAAAGATCACAGGGTTGCTTTTGTTAATGTTAATTAATGTTTAAGGAACTCAACTCAAGCATGTCAAGTTATGGTAATGCCAATGCTCTAATCTATGCTACCTTTAAACTCTATCTTCCTCAGAGCTCTATGCTGTGGCAACATGCTTAAAAGCCTCCTGTGCCAAGGTGGTGGGATAAGTCCATTGCTTCCTACCAGTGCAGCAGGATGCTTGAACATGCCTGAACATGTCAGGTAAGGCCAACACAAGTAGAGAAACCTCCAGAGTTGCCGGGACATACTGGAACCCATTAGATTTAAATGAGTTTGTAGGCTAACCTAAGCCCTCTTCAGGTCTTCAGTATGGATGTTTTCCATGATTTTTCAGAGGCATCAATGCTGCCTCCAAAAAATTCTGCAAATTACTTGGGAAGACAGACGGACTAATGTCAGTGTATTGGAAGAAGCAAAGACCACCAGCGATGAAACAATGATTCTCCAACATCAACTTCACTGGACCGGCCATGTTGTTCGAATGCCTGATCATCGTCTTCCAAAGCAGCTACTCTATTCCCAACTTATGAATGGAAAACAGAATATTGGTGGACAGCAAAAGAGATTTAAAGATGTTCTTAAAGCAAATCTAAAAAAATGTAAAAAAATCTAAAAAACATAAGCATTGAGAACTGGGGAGCTCTAACCCATGAGCGTTCCAGCTGGAGGTCAGCCTATATTAAAGGCACTATGGCCTTTGAAGAAGCACGAGTACAGGGCGAAAGGGAGAAACGAGCTCAGCGGAAGGCACATCAAGCAAACCCTCACCTGGAAACCTATGTCCTCACTGTGGGAGGCTGTGTGGATCCAGAATTGGCCTTCACAGCCACCTGCAGACCCACTGCTAAGACTCTACCCCTGGAAGACAATCTTACTCGGTCACGAGTGATCGCCATGATGGATGTGTGAACAGGCTGTCATGCATGCATGAGCTAGCTCTGCCCCCAGATGACAGCATACATGTCAGCAACTTCTTGACAAGTGACTGCTGTCAGTTTGAAGGGCCCCTTGAAAATATACAGCAGGGTGGCCAGTTATGAATTACCAAAAAAAGAGGAAACACATCACTGAAGGAAGAGGAAAAAAGAGGCACTGATTGGCATAGCAATTGGATGTGCTAATTTACATGTTTAGATAAACAATTTGAAACAATGTTTATAATTTAAACAGAAATACAGTACATCTTACCATAGTGCGAAAGGCTGTGACCAGGTGACCTGTGTGCCTGCCTGTTCAGTCTGCTGTTCAGAACTGCTGGGCAACAATTCTTATGGTTCTTTATCTTGAAACTGGAATTGAACAGGACAGCTTTTCAAACAAAGGATGCCTTCAAATAAAGCACAGTCCTCTGGCAGCCCTTCTAATAGATGACTGTCCTCTGTAAAAGAGGACAAATGGCCATCCTAACATATGGGGTGCAAAGGCTGGTAAGCATCCAAGGTAGACCCCAAAAGGAGAGAACTTGATGCAACAATTTTATATGTGGAAAGCCCAGTGCGTTTTGGCCTCTTTTTATTTTTAAGGCCTTCTTCAAGAGGCTGTAATAATAACAATAATAAAGGACAGCACATTATTTTATTATAATTAAAAAAAATGTATCAAGGCACATTGCAACTAGGCCTGGGTATACAGTTTAGCACTAAAAACATATAAACCCACTACACACTGCAAAGACCTGTGCATACATTCTTATAAAAATGTCTGACATATGGATGTACATGCATAAGTGTCACTCCATGGTGATGTGAACCCTGATTGACCTGACTGAACCCTGACAGCCCTTTTACACATTTATACGGAATGCCTGAGGATGGCTCTAGAAAACCCAGGTTTTAAACAGAGGATGGAACCTTTAGTTGACTTCCAGATGAGCTATCTAGATCTGCCCAACCTTTCCTGGAGCAGGTTTTTCTATCTATTTCCTGCTTTCAATTTCCATTTCTAAATGGGCTTTCATTTAGACTGAGGATATCATTCTGATTTTTCACTTCATGATGTATGGCTGACACTGATCCCAAATTATATGTTGTTGGCCTGGAGATAGTTTGCTTTACGTGGCAGCAGCAGACTTAACTCAGGCATTAGTGGACTTGGGCAACTAGAAGGCCACAAACAAATGCGCCTTGCAGGTCACAACAGGTGTGACAACAGATATGGAGCACGTGCTAACCCCTCTCATGAAATGTTTGCTATAGGTGGTTTTTACTAAGGGTTGGGGAAAAAATTGTTCCATTCACATTTTAATGCTATGTTACCTAATTTTGTACTTGTGAACCAATATGCAAGCCGAAACAGAGCACATCTTCCAAATTCCCACTTCTCCAAATTTTGCAATGGATTTCTCCAGTCAAAAAAACACACACAAATGTGCACGTAAGTGAAACAACTTTTATACCGTAGTTTTAAGCTTTTATATTTTACATTGTATTTTATGCTGTATTTTGTGGTTTTGATTTATGTGAACTGCCCAGAGATCTTCGTCTATTGGGCGGTATAGAAATGTAATACATACATACATACATACATACATACATACATAAATGCATTATATTAGGAAAATGGCTTTCCAAAAAAATTAGTATATTAGGCAAACTGCATACTTAAATATATGAATGAGGAGAAATGTGCACAAAGATGTGAAAAATTTTCATGCAAATTTAAAAAAAATTCTATCTCAGGGTTCAAGATGAACCAAATTTGAATATGGAACATTTCTCAAAGTCCAGTATCAACCAAACAAGACTGGAAAAATGAGAACCTGACAGAAACTGAGAGTTGTCCATGCCTAGTTGATACACAGTCCTTGAGTTCTATTTATTTAAGAGTATTAACCCCAAGCTTTTATTTACCTCCATATTTCAGTATTGAAAGACATCCCTCTTTGTACTGATTTTAACCCATGATAAGCAAAATGAACATTCAAATCAGAGAGAAGATTTCTAAATTGGATATGTGAGTAATTTCACAGCCCTTTTCACTCCTTAATTTGCACTCTCAGCAATGTTTTGCAGATGTTTTATATGACCCCATCATGTTTGGAAATAAAACATAGCAGCACTATGTTGATAATATTCCAAAGTCATTTGTTTCATCCGTTGCTAGATTATTAAAAGTGAAAAGATCATTCCAAGCAATTTACTTGCTCCCACCTCACACCCTCACTGAAAATTGTAATTAAAATGATACATCAGGGGACTGGGTGGATTACGGGTTGGAAAAATGATACAGGGACTTTTCTTCTCCCCCCTTCCTTCCCTCCCCTGAGTTGTTGGCTCAAGCTTCATCCAGGACAATAACGTGAAAAAGTGTAATTAGTTCACTGTGTTGCTCATAAAACTGTAAGATGATTTATTAAAGAGGCCTGGCTTCTCATTGCTGTTGTCAGGTTGTCCATTTTTGAAGTACACTCCTATGAAGTACCCAACATAAGCTGTGCCAGCAACAGAGACTCCTGGATGGCTGAATTTTAGTCACTCTGTTGTGCCACATAGGAAAGGTTATTATTTTGTGGAACAAGTGGAACGTAAGAACATAAGAAGAACCTGTCAGGGTGGAAACTGAGCCAATAGAGCCCCAGAGCAGTTCTGATTCTGAGGAGAAACAGCAATCCGTGGGAGAGGAGCTCGCTCATCTCTCACAAGCACAGCAACTGGCAGAGATTCCTCCTGCCAGCATTTCTGGAATAGATAGCGCCCCTGGTAGTGAGAGAGCGCTGGAGGGGGGCTTGCTGGACGCTCAGCGGAGATGCAGGGAGTGGCGACAGATGGAGGGCGCGGAAAGGAGGCGTAGCGCTCGTTTGGTGCGCAAACAACGGTCGCGTCCCGAGGACCCAAGGGAAAGAGGGAGGATCTCTCCCTAGCCCATAGGTTCAGGGTCTTCCCGTGATTCTCCTTCAAACGGGGACCAACTGCCTTACCCAGAGCTTAAGCTACTCAGCTATCTTTCCCCAGTGCTGTTCCTTGCTTTGGCTCTAGAGACTAGTATTCTGAAAGAGTCATAAAGTAATAGAGGAATAAAGTCTTGGAAAGAATTCCTCGTCGTCTGTGTCCTGAGTTGGCTATTGGTGGGGACTGCAAGAGGCAGCTAGGGCACTCCTGACAGCACCATGCTGGATCAGACCAAGGGTCCATCTAGTCCAGCATTCTGTTCACACAGTGGCCAACCAGCTGCCACAGGAAATCCACATAAGAAGGACATGAGTGCAATAACATCCTCCTGCCCATGTTCCCCAGTAACTGGTGTACATAGGCATACTGCTTTTTATACTGGAGGTAGCATATAGTCATCAGGACTAGTAACCATTGATAGCTTTCTCCTCTAGGAATCTGCAACAAAATGTGGAACAAAGTGCAGAACAAAATGTGGAACCTGCAACAATTTGTTGCAGTGTGGAGTGCTCCTGTTCAGGGTTACAGCCAGCCAGGCATGCAGGACCTTTTCCAGGAAACTCCATTCTATCCCCCCCCCCCCGGTTTTCATTCTCCTCCCCCAACAGAAGTGATCAAAGTGGGGGGAATGGGACTATGTACTATAGCCCTACTTCCAGTGTCCCTGGCTCCACCAGACCTTGCACTGCTACCAGTGATGCAGGGTCAAACTTCACAGTATATTAAATATGCAGCTTGCAGCTGACCTTTGTTTTTTACTCACAAGTAAGTGTGTGTAGGCCCTAATCCAAATTGGGATCACTGCATGAAGGCAGGGAAGATTTAAATCTCCTCTCCCCAATGCCAGCCACTTGTTTTACAAAACTGGACTAATGGAAGCTTTTTTTCTTTTTCAAGGGGAGGGATTTTGGAAAACAAGCAGCTGTGGGGAGGAGAATTTTAAACCTATCCCACTCATGTGTGGTAGTCCTGATTGGGGGCCCATAAATTGGCGAGTAAAAACAATGAGAGGTTCAGCTGCATGCTACATATTTAATATGCTATGTAGTTTGACCGTCAAGGACTCTGATGACAACAGGCTGTTCGTGCATCTTTAATGTGTAGTGTCACATGTAGGGCACTGCACATGCCACTTTTGCATTGCATAAAGAGAAGAAATACGTCACCCCAAAAGAGGATAACTGTCTGCATAACATTGGCATATGCAAATATATATGGATAGGTGCAAATGTATGCATAATTAAATAGAAATACATGATATCCCACCAGAGTGGAGAAGACGGATGAGGTGACCTGTGTGCCTACTCAGTCTGCTGTCCAGAGGCTAACTGTGGATGGGCAACTTCAAGATTCCTACAATTTTCCCTCCCTATAGTCTATTGACTTTAAACCAGACTTGCACTGGGCAGCCCATCAAAGAAAGAAGTGGCTCTCCAAAATAGAGGACTGTCCTCTGTAAAGTAGGCCACCTGGCTATTCCAGCATATACAGAATTTAGATGAGAACAAAAACATCAAGAAGTGAGCAACAGATTATTTTAATAGAAGGTACCAACTCCCAATCTGTTTTGACACATGTCATTCTTCATCACCTTTCATATTAAGAACAAAGTTGTTTGGAGGGCAAATAATGGTTTGTCCCCTTGAAGCAAATCCTTCATGTATGGTAGCTTGTGTCAGATTTTTATATTTAAGACTAAGCATCCAATCCTGTGCACACTGAGACAGACAAATGTCCTACAACTCCCATGTTGGCTGGAGAATGGTGGGTGTTCTAGGACTTTTTTCTATCTAAATGGGCTTAGGGTTCCACCTTAAGGGTAGTATCCAACGCTGCCAAGACAGTCTGCTTTTGAAGTACCAGTAGCATAAGCAACCTCTAGCGGTATACCACCAATAGCATAAGCTGGCATGGTGAGTTTTCCAGGGCAACCCATCGCACCAGCTTATGCTATTGGTGTATCATTAGAGATCTCTTAGTCTAGCAGTATGTCGATAGTGTAAGCGGACTGGCAGTGTTAGATGCAGCCCTAACTTCCCAGATAGTTTTTGACACAATTCTGTGATAAAGTGACAAAAGTTCATCTCTTCAAATCTTAAGTTTCTGCCTCTGTCCCCCAGGGCCTCTTCTCAAACATGGAGAGAACACCCAGGAATTTCTAATGAATAATATCACCCTGGGGATCAATTCAGCATTGCTCCGGGCCACCTTGACACCTGACCTGAAGGGGATTGAAAATTTCATTTGCTCATACTTTATAGCATGTTTGCTTGTGAATCGGAACTATGAGATGAGCTTGTGTGGTTGAACTTGAAACAAGGCTTGGGGGAAATTATGGGAGGGGGAAGCCTGAAAGCTAAGGAAACCATGTTGTTTAAAGCAGCTGCATGAAATATTTCAGGGTAGAGCCAATAAGCATGACTGTTTGACTTATAGCCAGCTACTTAGATTCCAGTTCATGTCTAACTGCCTACTTCCTGTTACAAGCACAAATCATGATTCTGTGTATAGTTAGGGTGCAATCCTATGCATGTTTAGACAGAAAAAAATCCTACAAATTCCAGCATTCCCCAGGTCGCCATGCTGACTGGGGAGGGCTGACTTGATGAAAGCTTGTCAACCTCTGCCCCCCAACTAGATTCCTCTGACATTCTTAATTAACACTAATTATGGCCTTTTCAGCAGGAATGGCATCAGTACCCAGCATATCGGGTAAACGCCATGGCCCACGGGTCCCAACAGTGTCCACTAAGGCTGAAATAGGTTGTCCAATATCCTCCTTTACTTACTTAAAACAAAAACATTTTCCCTAGGGCAGTGGCATGCTGTGAAGTGGTCGCCAAGGCTGCAGCCACCTGCCATTTTCATTACCCCAGATCACCAAGAGGCATTCTGAAGAAAATAAGACGGTGGGCAGCTGCAGCCTCAGCTAGTGCACCTCTTCGCAATTCAGCTGTTGGTCCAGTAAAAGCATTCTTAAAAAGAAAGAAAAAGGGACCTCTGCCTGGCAAATTTACTGAGGGAGAACCAGAATGGCAAATGGTGCCCCTAAGGGGATCTTGCCCAGGGCCTGATCGTGCTTGTGCTGGCCCTGCTTTCCAGGGGATCAGTTATAACACAACATACACAGTTGCTGCTGGTCATGCTTGTGCAGGATGCAGGCATTCTCCTTCAAGCTAGCTCTTCTGTTTCCCAGCACTGAAACTGCAAAACATTCTTGTTGGGAAACTGTGGGCCATTGTGATTGGGGGTCCTTTTTGGAATGTGGTTACAAGTAGTGCTGTGCTGAAAATCTCTCCCACATTTTTTCTGACCATTCTCATTCAGTTTGATAGGGGAGAAATTGCTTTTGAAAAGAAATTCAATACTGAAGGAATTTTGGAGGAATTCTCAATGGTGGGGGTGGGTTTCTTGGGCTTATTTTCCTTAGGAAGTGACTGAGGAATGAGCACAAGTGTCTTGTCTTTCATTGTACGATCCTCTCTCTGGCAGCCTGTAGTCTCCTCAGCTTCCTACACTTCAATTAAAGCCAAGTTTAAGGCACCATGAGGTAATTCCTCCAATGGGGCTTTTTCAGTTCTGGAAGTGCAGGCAGCCTGGGAGGTTAGCTGTGATTACGTAAGCTCAAAAACACCACAACAATAAATTATAAAACACCCTGAGAATGAGGCAAAACAATGGAAGCCCCTTTCATGGGGGAAGAAAACTTTCAGGAAATTGGAGGACCGATTTTGGAAGAGCACTAACTCCACCTCATCCCTGGTGCTAGACATAACACTGCCCCACCCACACACACCTGCATTGTGGTGGGTGCAAAATGGCAACACAGTTGATGCTGATGCAACACGATAAACCCAAAAACCCTCACCAAAAAAGAAAGATGTGCTACAAGCCAATTGGTTGCCCTACCTATGAGAAACTGTTAAGAATGTCTCCTTCCCCTGGAGAAATTCAGTGAAATTATCTCCCAAATTTCTCTTCCCACAAATAAGGTGGAGAGTTTTGAGAGGCCATCTGCGCACAGCTCAAGTTACTAGTATCACAAGCGCCACTGTGATAACAGAGAGTGGAGAGGGGCTGGCATGGAAAGTAATTATGCCATTGTCCCCCACTCCACATGCCCTGCAACACACATGATCTTGCTTTGCTAATGTTGCCAAAGCAATGTGGGAAATAACTGCAAAGGGGAGGCAATTATTCTGCTCCTATAAAACAGCCAATGGCTGTGACTCATCAGCACAATGAATAATCAACATTCAGGCCTCACATCTCTGTCTATTGTCTGAATCCATGTCACATTTCACAACCACTCAGTTTAAATTATTGCAAGTTTTAGCATCCTTAAAAGTAAGGATTTCTACAGGAACTTGAACATTTTCTTGCAGCAACAGAAGACAGAACACCCTGGAGTTTCCAGGAGTTTGGATATGCAAATAAAACAAGTGTGGGCATATTCATGCATGTCAGAAGCGACTGCACTTCTAACCAAATGACATCGGTACTACTTCCACAGGTTTTGCATTGGACCAGCACATCCACACGCATGTCACCAAAATGAGATTATATGTGCAGAGGCTTGAAGTAAGATACGGCATTCACAGTTCATCAGTTTCTGCCATTTGTGTTAGACAGTATCAATTGCTAGTTTTCACCAAACCCTAAGCTCATTTCTGTAATATTTATATTGTCAATTTGTCCACAACACTGGGGCATTAGAGCAGAACTCCCAGCACTAGATGCTACTATATACTGAAAATTGCATATATATTTTTATTCTTCACTTAACTGGCAATACCATTACGCACAAAAGCAAGAACATTTTCATAAGCAAGGGCTCTAAAATAAATGCTGTGCTAAGAATAAAAACTTGATGAAACATTTTTCATTGGAAAAGATTTTAAATCTTGGGTTCCTACTGAAATAAGATCAGTATTAAAGGCAAGGCACTATTACAATTGTATTTCGTAAGGAAGGGCCAGCCACAAGATGGCCTTGCAATGTGGAACAGAAAATTCAGGAAAATATTATAGGTCATACTTATATATTGTTTTGCCCAAGGCATTATAAAAAAAAGACTTCTTTTGAAGCACACTTTGTATTTTTTAATATTTAGCTCTCGTTTTGTATAGGTCATTTTTTTCATTTAGCAAAACCCATACTTTACTCAAAAATTTGTGTGATTAATGCATTGATTTAGTTTCCCAATGTGCACTGCTGCTAGGCAGATCCCAATATTATTTATTTTTATTAGTTTATAATATGTCAATTTTTCTTGCTTATCTGTCAGCTCCCACTAAAATGCATAAATCAAAAATATAGCAATGTGGACACTAACAAGGCATAATTATTGTAGGGTCTGTCCCCTTTTAAAGAAAAATACAATTACGTACCAGTATGTTGCTTAGATTAGGTCAGAATTTGCATAATACTGACTCATATTTCCTTTAACAATTTTAACATCAGACAATGGGGTTTGCAAATCTATATTCCTTTCTCCTTTTCCCAGTTTTATTTTTCAGGTTAAAAATAATAAGATCAGTCAAAAGAGGATAATTATTGTGGTCTATCCCCACTGAAAACTTTAATTACTCTATGGTACATTTCTAGCATTAGGTCAGACTTTTATAAGACTGAACCATTAAAAAAATAAAAAAAAAATAAAAATCACAATAGCCAATTAAGCCAGCCAAACTATTATTTATTAAGGTGAAATGTATTCAGTTTTTCTACAAATTAATATTTAATAGAAAATATATCTATCACTGCAGGAGATTAAAGAAGAATTCAACTCCAATGTAACCTATATAAAACAGTGTGTGTGTGTGTGTGTGTGTGTGTATGTATTCTTGGCTGTATGACCAAATAGCGAATTGTGAGATGAAAATAGTAGAAAGTTTTTATAACTCCAGCACAATCATAGCATGTAGCATGTAAAGCAGAGTCTTTTGAAACCCCAAGTAGCCGAATATATAATGAATGATCTTCCCTGAAATAAGGCAAAACTAGGTCTGATATCTAGGGTTAAATAACTGTGATATATTTATAGAGGGCAAGGGATCATCATAAAATAAAGCAGCAAATAGTAAAGAAGTCAATGTAAAAGAGAGGCCAGGGATTTAGGGTATAGAGATCATAAATTTTCATCGATATAAACAGTCCATGTACCTCAGGAGCTCAGGTTTAGCTATAATTTCAGGGCTGACCTATAGGCTTCTGGTGTTCACAGTGCATGCACGATCAAGATGCCATATGAGGAGGAGGAGGAGGAGGAGGAGGTGGATGGGGGGAAATGTTGCAGATCTGTGTGATTTACTCATTTAATCATCTCCAAATCCACCCCAAACACAATGGCACTATGCTGAATATCAGTACTTGAGAGAATTTTATTGTCCCAGTAAATTACATTTAATTCTTACTACAGCATCACATATAAACAAGAATAGTGAAGGATGTCTTCCCCTGAGCATTCTGATGAAGGAAAAGAGGAAGAAACAGTTACAGGAAACACATAGATCTGTCGCCTCGCTCACCATCTCGGCATCCTTCAGAGCACCGAAATATACCAGCCGGCTTTTAGTGGAAATGGATGGGTTTTCCTCCCTGCATACTCTCCATGCTCACATGCTTGCATGCATGCACATATACATGCACAGCCTGCTTCTTTGAGATACCATTTTCATATTAATAATAATTAATAGCAATAATGATAATAAAGGATGATGGCATCCACAGGAACCACTGATGCTTTTAGCTTGGTCCTAATTGCCTTTAAAGAGAATTCTAAATGCTTTCCAAATGACTGAAATGATCTGGCTAAACAGCTTGCTTGCTGCTTTCTATTAGTTTGAGGTGGAAAACATTGTGTCAGCACTAAGTGAGCTTTTTGTTCTCATCTCCATCCTAATGGACAATCAGTTGGCAGAAGACACCTCACCCACATACTTATCTAAGAGGGAATAGTTGATAGTCAGGCGTGAGTGTATATGAGAAAGAGGAGGATGTTAAGAGTCCAGTAAATCAAGATTTTGAAGGGGAAGCTTATATTGGGATCATATTATGGACAAGATAGGATAAAATATGCAGTTACCCAATTGGCACACCCTCTTTGTTGTTTGCAGTCTCTTGCATGACATTTCCAGCATTTCAAAGCAAGTTTCTGTGTGGTTGTTGTGACACTGGAAGCCTGTGATAGAGAAGTGCTGTTGAGGACTTTGGGGGCCTGGTGCTATAAGCTCTGTCCAAGAGAGTAATTCTTGCTCAAATTAGTCCTATTGATTTCACCAAGCCCGCTCAAGTAAATAAGAACTGGTCTCCTGAGAAGATCCTGCATGGGAATAATTCAAGCAAGCACCCACTGAAGCTAACAATCCCTCAAGCCATGCTTAACATTCCGTAAGCTTTTCTGAATGATTAATGCAAAAATACATATATGATAGTCTATAAATTCTTATGAGATAATTGACTTTAAAAAGAAAGGAAGGAAGGAAGGAAGGAAGGAAGGAAGGGAGGGAGGGAAGGAAGGAAGGAAGGAGGGGGGAGAAATTGTACAAGTGCATGTTTTCAAATGAGATATCTGGGTGAAGTAGCAAACGTCCCTGAGCTTGAGTCAGAAAGGCCTTCAGTCTGGATCCACTAGGTTGTGCTGTTGTATAGAGAACAGGGCTTCTCTTTTTGGCATGCTGCATAAGAATGGTTTCACGCTGTGCAGAACCTTGTAAATACTGTTTTACAGTTTTCACTAACAACAGAAGTATAGAAGATCAAGAGAGAGAAACTGTCATTTGCTTTCTCCTCAAAGCCAGGTCCAGGACCTGGTTTTAGTTAGTCATTTTTGTGTCCAGCATAAGGTGCCCTGAAGATACCTACGTTGTCATAGAGAGCATTTTTTTTATGTGCCACTAAGACTGAGTACTACCTCTTAACAAAGCCTCGGCTTGACATGTTAGTTCTGAAAGGTCTTTCCAAAGCTCTTATGGGCTTTCTAAAGTCCCTAAACTCAGACTTCACCTTCCTTCCCTGATGTGACACCTATCTGTAACCTGTACAGTAGACCAGCCTTACCCAACCTGGTGACCTCCAGATGTTTTGGACTACAACTCCCAGAATTCTTGACCATTGGCCCTGCTGGCTGGGGATGATGGGAGTTGACATTCATAATATGTGGAGGATACCAGACTAGGAAGCCTACATGAGACTTTATCATTGACAGCTGCGGTGTACAATGTTGTACAATTCTAATTTCATTTATCTTAAGAACACTGTGAGGTAGCTTGTTTTAGAGGAGCAATGGGTTGCCAAATGCCATAGTTGCCACTCAGTGACATTCATAGTGAGGTCTCCCACCTCCATACCTAAACCACTCACCCAAACTGGCTTAGTATAACATGTTATTAATAAACACAATTGTTTCTCTATGTGTGCAGAACTGCAGATGTGAAGGGGGAGAGCATTCATCAAGAATGTCTACTGCCTATGTGTAAAAACTTAATTGCTTTTCTCCTTATTCCTATTTTTTTTCCATTCCCATCATCCAACAAAAGAATTCCTTTCAAAACAATATGGTTTCAATTTGGGCAACATGGCGATGTAACCTATTTGACATCATTCAACAAACTCTCCTGAAAGAGATTTCATTCTGCCCATTTACATTTGGTTTTCTAATCTAGTTCTCCCAATATGAACTGTGCTTTATTAAGCAAATGACTTACAGGATTGTGTGTGTGTGTGTGTGTGTGTGTGTGTGTTAAAAAGGCCGAGGGTTCATTTCTTTCCATATATTTACTCAGCTTTGGTGTAAATCTTTCTGTATTTTGCTCTGCGGATTAACACCTTTCTCATCCTTCCTACTCTTCAGTAAGCTGAGACAGTCATAATGAGGAGCAGAGCTAGTGGCTCATTCTATACCAAAGCTGTAGGAGGGAAGAAGGTCATCCCAAAAGACCTGAGTCTGCAATTGGTTAGCTTAGTTGGCCTGGTATAAGCCTTACATTTGGGAACTATCAGCATCAGGTTTTGAATCTTTCAGTAACAAATTCTCTGCCTGTTAATTAATTTCTGACTGCTGCTGCACTGTAGAAGACAAGGAACCATTTCCCCAAAGGGTACACAAAACAAACAAACTGTACTGATTAAATGAACACAAATTGCATACAATTAACCCACAACAGAATACTGATATCACAAGCAATGCCATCTGAGAAACAAGAGATGTAAAGATGAGGACGAGTCCAGGTGTTTTTAATCACACAGTTACTCTGATTTGGGTTTAAACTTTAAGGGAACTATAAATCACTGACTAAATCCAGGTGTTTTCTCTACTAATGGTTAGAGCACACCACTGAGTCCCCTTCCTCTCTAAATATGAAATCTCCATTGGGAATATCTACATCTAAATGACGCAAGGACCTAACTGATGCAAAGCCCGTAAGTGTCATGAGGACCCCCTGGAGCCCTAACTGTGCAATCTTCATTCAGCAACCAGAATTGTTGGTTCTGCGGCTGAATCTACACATAGCGGTTATACCGTTATCATAGTGCAGTGATAACCAGGGATGTCAGAGAATTCCTCCACAGATCTCGGTGAGGCCGAATGCACTGGAATGAAGCTGGATGTCCGGCTGCGGGCAGCCCCGGCCGGCGGCTCCACAGAATCTCCATGGAGCGGAGCCGGCCGGAGAGAATTTCAGGGGGAGGGACGGAGCGCTAATGTCACCCTTCGAAAAGGTAAGTGACTTTCGTACACCCCATGAAAGGCGCGTGAAACTGAGCACCTACCTGCTGCCGTCTGTGCTGACTTGCGAATGGCGGCCGCGTCTGCGGCCGCCATTTGCTTTTTCATCATAGCCATGATAGGCAACGTAAATAATTACGTAGCCTATCATGGCTAACGCAGGGACGCCATTCGTGTCCCTGCGGAGGCCGTGATAGGCTATGTAAGTATTTACGTAGCCTATCACGGCAAGCAAAAAAAACAACAAGCAGCGGACATAAATGGCGGCGGCTACAGCAGCTGCCATTTGCGTTCCCTTTTTTTCGCTGTTTTAGCCTACATAAATATTTACGTAGGCTATTATGGGAAAAAAAGGGGTATGCAAATGGCATAGTGGGCGCTATTTGCATCCCTTCCCCCCCCCCGCTGAAATAGCCTACGTAAATATTTACGTAGACTAAAACGGTGAAAAAAAGGGAACACAAATGACGGCCGCCGTAGCCACCGCCATTTGTGTCCCCTGTTTTTTTTTTTGTGCTTGCCATGATAGACTATGTAAATATTTACGATGCCTATCATGGGAAAATATAGGGATGCAAACGGCGGCGGCTACGGCAGCTGCCAGTTGCATCCCTGCAGGCTGCCCAGCGGCTGGATGTCCGGCTGTGGACAGCCCCGGCCAGCGGCTCCACAGAATCTCCGTGGAGTGGAGCCGGCCGGACAGAATTTCAGGGGGAGGGACGGAGCGCTAATGTCACCCTTCGAAAAGGTAAGTGACTTTCGTACATCCCTAGTGATAACTATTGCTGCCCATTGGAGTCATGCACAACAATAGTTATCACTGCAGTATGATAACGGTAAAACTGCCATGTGTAGATTCAGCACTGGGTGCTGATATATTGGAACTACTCACCCTTTCACATGTGTCTCACTCCCAATCCTTGTTGTATCACACATACGTCTAACAGATTTAAAAATATATGTCAGCATGTCTAGTTACATTGGTGGTTCATAAGATGCTTCACTGGAGACTTTACTGGAGACCTCATAAGATCTGAATGGTTCAGGTATATCAGCAGCTGAGATCCACTGGATAGGGAAGGGCATCCATCACCCTTACATTGCAAGAGTGTTGTGAGGTGATGGAAAAAGCATGGGGTTGTTAACTCAGAACATGGCAGCTGAGAGGCTAGCAGTGGATCCAGCGTGGATCACTAACACCATGGCTCACACCAGGCATGCTCAGGTATGACCTCCATGCCTTCACAGCCACCCCACGGCATTCCATGCAGCAGTCTTTTGGCAAGTAACACCTTTCTCATCCTTCCTACTCTTCAGAAAGCTGACACAGTCATAATGAGGAGCAGAGCTAGTGGCTCTTTCCATATCAAAACTGTAGGAGGGAAGAAGGTCATCCCAAAAGACTGCCTCATGAGTTGCTGTGTATTTTTTTTAAAAAAACAACCTCAGATCTGAAAGGCTCAGGTATATCTACACATTAACCAGTAGTTGGGATTGACAACCATGCATTTTATACTCTGTGGGTTGGATCCACATTTATGCTGGATCCACTGTGGTGACAGAAGTGGACTTCCCCACCCCTTTCTTCCCACAGCAGCCCCTCCAGCTCACTGAAAATGCTACAGAGAGAGTCAGGAGAGCCTGCTAAGTGGGCTGAGCCTTGGTGTGTGTGGGATTTCCCCCCCTCCCCCGCCCAATAGCTCTGATGGCTCTTTTGTAAGTGGAGCCCTTCCTCTCACGGAAGGCAGATCCTAGATCCAACCCTGATACAAGACAAAAGAGGTAGGATACAGAAAACTTCAGATATCTATGGTAACATAGGCGGAATTTTATCAGGGCTTATATGTAATGAGAAACTGGGACCATTTGCACATGTGTTCAGTAACTTGAAAGGTATTTAACAGATTGTTCAATCAAAAAATGTTAACAACAACAATATATTATCCAGAGGGACATTTTGCCAAAATGTTCAGTTGCAAGAATATTTTGTTTAATATAATGGCAATAATAGCAGCATAATGCAAATCAAGAGATATGGGGAGGGAATTAGGGGCTCATAAATGGGTCCCAGATAAGAGGCATCCAGTGTACCAGCCAAAAGGCCAGGCCTGGATTTTACCACATACATTCAGACACACATCACACATAGTCACAAAACAAATACAATTTAACCAAATAGGAGAATATGCGAGTGTACATAAACCTAGCCTCTTGTTTGCCAGAAGTCACAAATGAGAATTTTTCTGTGGGAGACTAGCTCATTCTACATTGACTAAGCTAAGACAGAATCCTTCTCTGACCTTTAAAAGCAAATACATCACTAACAATGTATGAGGAAAAACATCTCTGCTAAGCATGTAATTGCTATTAGTTTGGATAACAAGTATGTTCAGTGCCAAATCTTTCTTTCCCCTTTGGAAAGCGTATAGCATTTTTGTTTTTGTTTTGAATAAGTATTTGTGTGAAGTGGACAACAGATAGACACATGACTAATTATGTTGCAATTATCAAAGGAGAGTGTTTGTCTCCCCAGCTTTATCATGGCACTTGCATAATTCCTTCTGGCTGAAACTAGCCAGTATAATAATCATCATGCTCACTCTCTCAATTTCTATTTAGCAGGGACAATGAGAGAATGGATGGGCAGAAAATTAGCCCAGGGAACTTTTTATTTCAAATGCACACACACACACATATATATATATTACTTTTTAGACAGCTGAGGAAATTTAACCTGTGACTTTTCCTCATACACGTCCTTAGAGAAGCTTATTTCAGTCTCATTTTTACTCCACATTGTTCATCGGATGTGGCCACCGTTTCTCATTAGAATTCAAGAGGGGTGGGGATGAGGCTCTGTAGAAACCACTGTGTATATTATGCGTACAAAGTCATTGTTCAAAAGGATTTCTGCTGCCTATTCCCTTGCAACACTTCTGTACTTGAAATGTGGTGCTGTAGTGCACCTGTACCTATCAGAAAATGGAGCAATCATAACCTCTTTGCTTGCACTGAAAGCTTAAAAAAAATTTCAACTGTCATGTCAGTGGGCTAAAAATCCCTTTTTACTGAGTAGACTCAAAATATATATTTTTTAATGATAAATACTAACAATTAGATGTGAGTTATGTATGCTTGGCAAAGCTTTGAAGGCTTGGTGGCTGGAACCGGGTGGTGCGGGGACTTCCGCAACTTGAGTTTCCAAGTCAGACAAAAGAATGGCTGGAAGAAGTATATGGAGAAGTCCATATATATTTTTAAATGTTAGATTATACCAGTGATATGCTGATACATTCTGAGGCAGCAATGTCTACAATACATATCAAGGCACAAAGGGACATCTCATTCTCTTGCTCTGGTGAAAGATGCTAAATCTACCACTGTATCAGTAGTTATTGGCATTTTTTGTGCCAGTATGATGCCTTTTTATATGGTACTTTTAGAATTTGCAAATAACAATTTTTATTATGCCCACATCCACAACAATGGTGTGAGATATGGTACAATGGATCCAGTTTTATAAGAGGAATAGAGGCTGAGACTGAAGACCTTACCTAGAGCCATGCAATATTTAATTTAATTTAAGCCAGTGTGGTGTAGTGGCTAGAGTGCTGGACTAGGAGTTGGGAGATCTGGGTTCTAATCCCCACTCAGCCATGGAAGTTCACTGGGTGACTTTGGGCCAGTCACAGACACTCAGCCAAAACTACCTCGCAGGGTTGTTGTTGTGAGGATAAAATGGAGAGGAGAAGGAAGATTATATATGCGTCCTTAGGTTCCTTAAGGAGGAAAAAATACAATTTAACCAAAGGCAGGATATAAATGTCACAAATAAATACATACATACATACATTTTTACAATGATAAATAGTGCAATCCTATACATACCTACTCAGAAATAAGTTCTATTGGGTTTAGTGGGGTTTACTTCCAGGTAAGTGGGTATAAAGTTGCAGCTTTAATATACATTAGTCTTCCACAACCTGGTGCCCTGCAGGTTTTGGAATTCAGCTCCCATCAGCCCCAGCCCACGTGGCCAATGATCAGGAATGCTGGGAGTTGTAGTCCAAAATGTCTGGAGGGCAGTAGGCTGGGGAAGGCTGATATACATAGTATAAAGAACGTACCTTATTGAAAATATTTTATACATGTTAATATTGAAAATATATTATGTATTTATATGAACAATGAATGGAGACCAAGCTTATTTAGTTTATATCCCATCTTTCCACCACAAATGGTGGTCAAGGCATCTAACAATAATAAAATACTGGTCAAAAACAAAATATTAATTAAAACATAACATAAAAGCAGATCCAGAAAGACACAATTTAAAACTACAATAAAATAAATTATTTCAAAGGTTTCTGCATGTTATTTACTATCTTTCAGATGGATGCATCCAAACAAACAGATGTCCAGGGGCATAACCTATAGAGCAGGAGACAGCATGGGTAGGGACGTCAGTCCATGTGTTTATCTAGCTCAATATCCCCTACATTATCTGCCAGCAGATTTTCAGGGTCACAAAAAGGGGTCTTTTCCAGCTCTACTTTGAGTTGCTTGCTGTGAATGCCTGAGATTGAACCTAGCATCTTCTACCTGCATAGCAGGTGCTCAGGTACTGAGCTACATCCCAACTACACATCACACAGAAAATCTTTGGTTGGATCTAGTTACAACCTTTTGTCTCCTTTTTTTAAAATGCAGCAATGGGCCGGTGGAGGAGGAATCTATTTGATTGCTGCAACAGGTTGAGGAGAGGGTTACCTCTATTTCCTCCAAGCAGTTTCCCAGATCTAAATTGACTGCTACTGAAGTTACTATTAGCCCTACAAGGAGAAACAAAATACAGGTGTCTGTATTTGCCACCAGCATGCTAAGAGTAGCTTGTGGGCCTGCTGAAGAGAGATTATTTAGATCAGAAAATGATGCAGGGGGAAAAGTTAATGACCCTTCCCTAGCACTGTTGCTATGATTGAATTCAGAGCCAGCCCATCCCCCAGTTGCATTAAATCATAGGGGGAGAACCTCAGTCCTCTGCACCCCTTCTTTAAAGTATAAACAAAAACATCAGAAGTTCCAGTCATAGATCTTCCACATATCATGAGGTTTGCCCCTTACGTGTGTTGTCATTTTTTTTAGTTTGTTGTTGTTGTTCAGTCGTTCAGTCGTGTCCGACTCTTCGTGACCCCATGGACCATAGCACGCCAGGACTTCCTGTCCTGCGCTCTCTCCCGGAGCGTTTTTTTAGTTACCCGGGATCTATAAAGACATGGAGGAAAAGTTGATGTTGAAAACTAACCAAGGTATAACATTTAAAATATATCTGTTCCTTGATCCTTGGTTCCTTACTAATTCCAGAAAGCCCTCAGTACTGGCAGGTCTGTGCATTCCAGCTTTTATACTATAACTGAGAAGGACAAGAGTGAACTCTGGGAGGAAGTACCAGGCCAGTGGTTCCCAACCTTGGCTCCCCAGATGTCATTAGAGTACAACTCCCCATAATCAGTGACTATCTCCTCTGTAGATGATGGGAGCTGTAGTACCCCCAAAACATTTGGGGATATGCCATTGGGAACCACTGTATCATGGAGTGCTGTCTGGAATCTGAGAAGCTAAAACTTTGCAGCCTTTGTAAGCCTTGTGTCTTTAATGTCTAAGGTGTCCAGTGCCCAAGAACATGACTGAAGGTTCATAGTCCTATCTGGACCTTTAGAAAAAAATGTAGTAGCTGAGAGATGAATTTGGGAAAATCTAAATGCTTCAAGCAGGTGCAGAGTAACTACCTGCCTGCACCACCACTACTAAATGACCACAACTAGCTCTAAATAGGGAAGCCAAACATTTAAAGATTTTTTTTTAAAAAAGTATTCACTATCTGACTTTTATCTTATTAAATTTAATTCAGTTTGCCTTTTACTACACCTGAAATAGGGCACCTTGTGATAATATTGTAGGAAGGACGTAATTCTGTTAAAATGGAGTACCTGCAACTTAATAATCAAAACTGCAAAAAATTTGAAGAAAAAAAAGTTAATATTTCATTTTTCATAAATTTTGGTATGTGTAATATAGAATATTCCTTAATTAATTAATTAATTAATTATGTTTTTAAATAAAAGGTGCTTCTTGACATCCCAGGATTTCCAGGCAATTTCCATAAAAATGCATACAATGCAATATAAAAACCAATATAAAAACAGTATAAAAGAATAAATATCTGGGCGGGGGAGCAATCCTATCACCTTAGACCGTGACTGGGGGGCCATAGGATATTTCATACTCCTGGATCCAGTGTCAGAGACAGTGCTCCAACCTTGGACTCAGAAATCTGCACTCCCAATCCCCTCCCCATTGCAGCTGGTGTGGAAAGAATCACCCCAGCTGCCTCTCCAAGGCCAGTGACCTCAGAGAGGAGGTTTCTGGGGGTGGGGTGGGGTGGAGAGCCCAGCTTATGGAATATCCCCAGGCCTCTCCAGCCTCCTTCCCCCCACCCTGTGCAGCACCCCAGCTAGATGGGTAAAACAGCCAGTCTAGTCAAAATGCAGAGTGGGAGGCACAGCAGAGGTGATGATTGCCACTGCCACACTTCCCACTCTGCACTGGATGCTCGTAAGCCTCCGAATTCAGAGGCTTACAAGAATCAAGGGCAGATCTCATAGGACTGCACTCTAAAAACATTACAACAAAAGCTGTAAAGAAGAGCAGTGTCATGACTGATTGTCAAGGAAAGCCTAAGTGAACAAATGTGTTTTCAAGAAGCATCTGAAACTCACCACAGTTTCCAACTCTTGAACCACAGGTGGAAGAGTGTTCCAGAGGGTGGGTGCCATTACCAATAAGCCCTGTTTTATGAGCCATTACCTGATGGCACAGTGTTGGTTGGGGCATGACCCATAAGGACTCCTAAGAAGATCTCAGGGGTCCATCTAATGTATACAGGGGAAGGCAATAATGCAGTAAAACAACAGAAAATGTCCAATATCAACTTAAGTTGTCGGTCGTTCATATAGGCAGAAGAAAGCCCATTTGATTTCATTCTGAAGAATGCAATGCATCCTGCTAACTACACATATGAACTAGAAGAAACCATCTTTAATTTATCAAATGTAGCAAAGGGAGCTGCCCAACTGCCTCCCACCCATCCCAGTTCATCCCTGGTATCTCCAAACAGTCCTGGGAAAGCTCCTCTCTGAAAGCCTGGAGAGCTGTTGCCTGCTAGTCAGTGTAGATAACAATAGAGTATTCTGATATCAGAGGCTCCAATCTATCCTAAGCCCTGCTGGGCTCTTGCCAGCAGGGCAGAATTGAGCAGGAAACCATATTGTATCCAATCAGATTTAACCATCTGGTGTTGTTGTTGTTGATGAAGATAAAGATGTTGATAACACTGATGACAATTAAGAATCAGAGTAAGTGAGAGCAATTTAAACCAATGACTAGGGACGAGAAATTTATTTCAGTTTGTTTCTGATCAGAATTTACCCACTTCGCACCTTCCAGACCAAACACAGACCCAGATGCAACCTGCGGGTTGAAATCCATATATTTCTGAGCTTTCAATGTGATTCTCGGACACCCCCCCCCCCAAGCATTCAACAGCATGTGTACATTTGAAATGTGTGCATGAAAAAATGCGTAGTTTTGAAAAATGCACTTAAACATGCTTTAGTTTGAAAAATGTGCACAACTGATGTGTACATTTGGAATACACATCGAAATAGGCATGGATTTTCATGTGAAAAGGAAAAAAAAAGTTTGCAGCGTGATACAGACTTGAGTTAGAACAAGCTTCGAGATGGAATTCAGAGAACCTCGTTGAACTCAAGTTTTGCTGATTTGCACATTCCTACCAATAAGCAACCATTTTCACAAGAAGGACCAAAAATTGTTGAAAGAATAAGATACTTCTTTGTCACTGCCCAAAACAGTTTAAAGAAAAAAAGAAAAAGTAAGTAGTATTCACAAGGCTTCAAGGGCAGCAGCACGTGTAACGTCAGGAAAGGTTTGAAACCTGGCATATCGCAAGTCCATCCTAAGCATCCTCCTCCTCCTTCTGTCCTGCCCTTTTGGGCAAGCCCTCTAATTAGCCTCATACTTGCTTGGAAACAAGTCATGCTGAAATCAAGGAGACCTTCTTCCAAGTACATATATTTAGGACTCAGTTGTTAGAAAAAAAGCATGGCTTGGAGGAGAGGGGGTGATGGAGGCATGAAGAGTATGGAGGAGCTTTGCATGAGCTCAAAAGTATGAGAGAACCTGATGTAGTCCTGTGTTTTCACTTCCCAGTGATGATGGACACTTTTTTTATTAATAGTTACATGTGAGTTAACAGCATCCCCCTTGCAGATGCCCCTTACCCACTCTAACATTCTCTACCAATGAATATAAATGACTAATCTAATCAGTTTCCCTTAACCACCTCACCATCTCTTATCCTGAAATTGAAATGCCTCCAGCAAAATTTATTTCAGTGCTGACCCCTACCCATTCTGACATACCTTATTTTGAATTCTAATACCACTTCTCTCAGTGGCTCTTATTTATAGGCTTTTTTCCTATTGTGCTTATCACCATAATGTCTCAGCTCTTCACATAGCTTAATGAACTTTCTCTCAAAACCAGTTTGCGGGAGAGAAGCACTATTATCCTGATTTTGTGGTTGGGGTTCTAAGGCACACAGACACTGTACTTTGGCCAATTTACACAGGAAGCCTATGGCAAAGCCAACAGCATACCTAGTTGTATTATGAGCTGCATTGCAGTGTCCTAACCACAGAACATGTTCCATTCCACATATAGGGCAGTGCCCAATGCTGCCCATGTGCCAGCAAGACCCACCACAAGCACAATGGTGAGCCAGGGGTACTTAAAGCAACTGGAACTAGGCTGAAACACTCATTTCCAGAATAGGTCAGCTCAGATGTTTTCACTCTTTTCTGGTGCTGCTTTGGGAAGTGTTAACTCCTCATTGTGCTAGTGGTGGATCCCATGGCTGCAATGGGATGAGGATATTGCCACTGTGCTATAAATTAGCACAGTGGCAATATTAGATACTGCCTATAAATTAGCACAGTCATTTGTCTAATATTTCAAGATGCTGCTGCATCATTCATTGGAGAAATATGTATGCATGGGCAACCTAAACCTTTCGTCAGCTAGCCTCAGTTTCCAAATTTCCCTGAAGAAAGTTCATAGTTGGACAATGTTGCTCAATCACAACACAGTTTTGCTTTCTAGAAAGAGAAGAGGGATCTCCAAGGACTTATTGCATTCATAGACAGAAGATACTTGGGGCTCGCTGAGGCTGCAACTTACTAGTGAGTAAGTCCATTGGAGGCTGGTGGCTCCAATCTCGGAGGGGTGTTGCTTCTATTCTAGGTTTTAGTTAGAACCATCCAGAACTCAAAAGGAGCTATCCAAATTTCTGAACTCATTTTGGGGATAGGGTTCAGTACCTTGGATAACACCTTCGAAGTTCTGGCTGGTTCTAACTAAAACTCAGAATAGAATCACATCCCCGCTGAAACTGGAGCCACCAGCCTCCACTGAGTGAGTCCCACTGAAATCAGTGATATTCCTTTCTGGATAAACATGCATAGAGTTGTGCTACCCTTGGGAATATCACAATAGGGGATTTCTACAACCAAAAGAAACCTGCAGTTCAGTACACATATAATCTAAGGCAGGGGTCCCCAACATGGTCTCCGTGAAGCTCTCTACTCCCTGACCCCTACAAAAATGTACTGAAAAACATTAAGGTGCCCACCTTCCTCCCCATCTCTTTTGAGTAGCAAGACCCCACACGGCAGCGATTATATGACTAGCCATATCCTCCATGGGAGCCATTTTGTGGTGATGACCACAGTAGTTTCTCAGATTCCCAAATGTGCCCACAGTTCCAAAAGGTTGAGGATCTAAGGACTAAGGTGCTGACTACCTGAAATGTCTGAAAAGGGACATATGTGTGTTCATTGCCTGAATCACGCAAGGCAAAGAATATCTTAAAATTACAGCAACACTCCAGCAGACAACAAGCCAAGCCAAACCTCCTCCAGAACAATTCAGGGATAAGGGACTTCCCACTTCACACACTTTAACAATCCTCAGATTGGTTGAGGAGAGATTTGCTGCACCCATGAGTAAAAGCCTGAAAATGTGACAAGCATTGCACATAATATAAAGGAGGGTGTGGCATGTTCTCTTTCATACACATTAACAAGCCTCAGATTAGGGGCAGGGGAATTCCAGTGACAGCCAGAAATGTAATGTAGATCTTTCTTAAGCTTATTCACTATTACGTGCTTATGAATACTCAGGGCATTAAGTATGCCCTCTTGAAAGTGCCATTCATAGATACAACTAAGGCTAGCTGACAGCAGAGATTTCTTGGTAGCTGTTCGTAGGGTGGCCATATGCCCTTCTTTCCGAGGTTAGTCCTCTGTTTGAAAGGAAAGCATCCTTTGTTGGAAGGGCTGTCTGGCCCAACTCCAGTTTAAACATAAAGACTCATAACAAGGATGAGCAGGGACCTTGAACTTGCCCTTCAGCACCTGAACTGCAGATTGAGCATGCGCTGCACACCGAGTTAGCACTTGAACAGCAGACTGGCCTGGTCAGTCTTCCCCATTATGGTGAAATGTATTGCATTTCTACATAAATGATAATAATTTTGTATTAAATTTTATGTAAATTCTGTCTCTTGTCCTCCTTTGGGTGATTTGTAAGTGGCTGTCCTACTTCCAGGCATGGAACTTCCTGACTCTGCACCTTCCTCAACTATGGCCCTAACTATCTAAAACAAGCATCACCAATAATGTACTCTTGATTGATTGATTTCGATTTATTCTATACTCAATCCTGAGGTCTCAGCTCAGTCCACAATATAGCCTTTGCTCATTTTACCTAGTGATGGGTCAACTTACTTTGGTCCATGTGTATGAGTTTTTGCGCCTGCACAGTATCAAAGTGAATCTTAGGTGCTATAGTTTGGAATCGCATAGTGTGGCATGATGTCATTGGCTCACCACTTTCTAATTGGTTGTTTTCATGTGGCCTGCCTGCATGATGATGTCATGTGATGTTTACTTATCATCGCCAATCACCAGTATGGATCCACAGCCTCCTCCTCCTCCTTGCAGCTGCAGCAATGGCGAGGGAAGCATTTAATGAGAGTGCTTCAAGTATGTTTTTTGGGGGATTGAGGTGGTAGAATGACTGAAAATTTAGTGCAGGGAGAATCTGTATACTACTTTACTGCTCAAGCTGTGAAGCTTATTTTATTTGTTTGTTTGTTTATCATTTATTTATACCCCACCTTTCTTCCATCATGGAACTCAGCGTGGCTACATGTAGCTCCCAGGGGTCTCCCCTCTAAGCACTGACCAGACCCAGACCTGCTTAGCTTCAGCAAGGTGGCTGCCTCATGTGCCTTCAGACTATGCCCTGGGACAATCAGTCCCAAATTTAATAGTGAATTTGTAACACATCGATCCAGGCTCACTACAAAGGTGAGCGTTATGAACATATGAGTTCCAGCCAACGATAATATAAGGCTAATATCTTTCGCTAGTATCTTAGGCAGAGACACAGTTAGCAATGCACAAGGTAAATCCTCCACACCCAGACATGGAAGGCATCTTTAATTTTGAGAGAGAGAGAGAGAGAGAGAGAGTTTTACTTTTGAATCTGTTAACCCTTGCAGTCCTGTTAATGATTATCCCACTTCTAATGACCTGGAAGATGACAAAAATACAAAAGAGCTACTACACTGTACTTTTCAGCACACAGCCATCTTTTCAATTGCATATTCAGAAAACTCTTTTCAGGAAGAATGCACTTATAACATCATTGTGGTGGAGCCTTGGCAATAATAACATCTCAATAGCCAGAATCACTTACAATGGGAGGGTGTCTGGATAGGTAGCTCTGGCCCTGAACACTCAATTAAGTGGAGTCCCCCCTCCCCCTTTAACACACTCCCTGTGGTACATTAAATTTTACTGATATCTAATAGCTTCACCATCTCTGGCCTTGGTTTTATTAACCTAAAGGACTAAAGAACAAAAGACATATATTGCTGACAGGTTAAAAATTCATTAACAAAGGTATCATTAATGGTTCCTCAGAATATGCAGTGAAGCGACCTACAATACTCATTCCAGGAGACATTTATTATTTTGGAATCAGTAATTTTCCATGAGGGATGTTTTGATGGGTTTTATGCCTTTATGTGAAAGTCTTCAAAAGAAAGCTGTTTCCTGCATCAAACCCTTTCCCTTTCTCTTTCTTTCTTTCTTTCTTTCTTTCTTTCTTTCTTTCTTTCTCTCTCTCTCTCTCTCTCTCTCTCTCTCTCCTTCTTCCTCTGTCCCACCCCCCCGCCACTCTGTCTAGTCAGAACAACTAATAGCAGTGAAGTAGCATATAGTGATACAGATGTGATAACCAGAAACTTTGGCCTAAATGCTTATCTGTAAATGATGTCAAATGCTATCTGATAATCAATATCTTGGCTTGTGGGTTATGGTAACTGTTTCCACTGCAGAAAAATGCTCTGTTTTCTATCCTTCTCCCTGTCACTGGTTTTCTGTCTTAGGACCAAACTAAACGTTCATCCAATCATGCATAGCAGAGCTATGCATGATTGGATTATTTACTTTAATGCAAGCATCTGTGGCCCCAATTTGGATCAGGGCCATGGTGATGGGGGGGGGAGAGATTTAAGCTCTCCCTACTCCAGGTTTTGACCTGAAATTCCACCCCCACCGCCATGGGAAACTTCAAAATGAAAAAAAAAGTCATTACTGATTGCAATGAAGACTTCCCCCCTCTTTTTTTAACCCTCTCCCCTGCTCCCATGGAGTGGGGTGGAATTTCAGGATGAAAATGGGAGGGGGAAAGCTTAAATCTCCCCTCATAAGAACATAAGAAGAGCCATGCTGGATCAGACCAAGGGTCCATCTAGTCCAGCATTCTGTTCACACAGTGGCCAACCAGCTGTCGACGGGAAGCCCATAAGCAGGACATGAGTGCAACAGCACCCTGCCACCCATGTTCCCCAGCAACTGGTGTACATAGACTCACTGCCTCTGGTAATCGAGGTGGCACATAGCTATCAGGACTAGTAGCCATTGATAGCCTTTTCCTCCAGGAATTTGTCTAACCTCCCTTTAAAGCCATCCAAATTGGTGGTCATCACTACATGTTGTGGTAGCGAATTCCATATTTTAACTATGTGCTCTGTGAAGAAATACTTCCTTTTATCTGTCCTGTATCTCCCACCAATCAGCTTCTTGGGATGACCATGGGTTCTAGTATTATGAGAGAGGGAGAAAAATGTCTTGCTCTCCACATTCTCCATACCTTCCTTACCTCATAGGTGAGTTGCTCCAGCCCCGTGATAATTTTAATTGCCCTCCTCTGCACTTTTTCCAGCTCTACAATATCCTTTTTTAGGTGTGGTGACAAGAACTGTACACAGTATTCGAAGAGAGGTTGCATCATAGATTTGTATAAGGCCAGTATTATATTGACAGTTTTATCCCCATTCCTAATTATGCCTATCATAGTTTGCCTTTTTTATAGCAGCTGCACACTGGGTTGACATTTTCATCAAGCTGTCCACCACAACCCCAAGATCTCTTTCTTGGTTGGTCACCACTTGCTCAGATCCCACCAGGTTATATTTGAAGTTGGGTTTTTTTTTTTTTGTCTCAATGTGCATCACTTTACACTTGCTTATGTTGAACCACATTTGCCTTTTGGAACGCCTCACAATCCCTT
This sequence comes from Heloderma suspectum, assembly GCF_057233095.1. Classification (NCBI taxonomy): domain Eukaryota; kingdom Metazoa; phylum Chordata; class Lepidosauria; order Squamata; family Helodermatidae; genus Heloderma; species Heloderma suspectum. The sequence continues at coordinate 52,745,412 of NC_139461.1, forward strand.
TTTGTTTTAACCACCCTAAATAATTTGGTGTCATCGACAAACTTGGCCACTTTAGTAGTCACTCCTAATTTCAGATCATTTATGAAGAAGTTGAAAAGCATTGGTCGCAATACAGATCCCTGTGGGACCCCACTATTTACTTCCCTCCATTGGGAGAATTTACTATGAATTCCTCTCTCTGCTTTCTGTTCTTTAACCAGTTACTGATCCATAAGAGCACCTCTCCATGAATGCTATTCCATGACTGCTAGGTTTGTTCAGGAGTCTTTGGTGAGGGACTTTGTGAAAAGTCCAAGTAAACAATGTCTATTGGATCACCCTGTCTACATGGTTATTGACAGTCTCAAAGAACTCTAAAAGGTTAGTGAGGCAGGAGGACTTACCTTTGCGGAAGCCATTTTGATTCTTTTTCAGCAGGGCTTGACCTTCTGCATGCTTACTAATTTTATCTTTCATAATGCTTACACTCATTTACCTAGAAGACATGTTACGCTAACCAGCCTGTAATTTCCAGATCCCCCCATGGATCCCCTTTTAAAAAATGGTGTTACATTGGCTCCCAGAATACCGCGTTTCGAATCTGAATGGGAGCCATGCACATTTATGCTAAAGTAAATAATTATATCATGCATAGCTCTGCTATGTGTGATTGGATGAATGTTTAGCTTGGAGTTTAGTGTTTTAGAGGTGTGTGTGTGTGTGTGTGTGTGTGTGTGTAGACATATTTAGGTGCTGATGTGGCAAATTGACAAAGGAAAATGACTGTGTGAGAGAAAATTAACTCTGAGGCCAAGTGCAAGATGTACTTAATTTATAAAATGAGATGGAGCTCCAGGCCTTCTTGTAAATCATATCTTCTGAACTGGAAACCTTTCCCATCTAACCCCTTGGCTAGAACCTGGGTTTTGTGTTGGTTCCAGTCCAAACTGAAGGGCAGGTTTCAGAAGGTGGTGCTGAGGGACTACTATTCTCCTCCTTGGCCTTTGGTGTATGGAGATCCACAGAATTCCCTCTTGTCCTCCATGCAATTTAACTTCTATATGAAATCACTGGGAGAGGTTGTCTGGAGATTTAGGGCCAGACTAAGCATTCTCCTAATCATGTATAGTAGAGCTATGCATGATTGTTTTCCCTACTTTCCTGCAAGCATGCACTGTCCTGATTCTGATCTGGAGTGTGGCACTTTGGGAGAGGATTGTCTAAGCTTCCCCCATGCCCATGTTTGACCATGTTTCCCCCATGCCCATGGGGGGATTTAAAAAAGGAATCAAGGGAGCCTTCATCTTTCTTTTTTTTTACCCCCCTCCCCTGCAGGGGGTGGGGTGCAGTTTTAGGAAAAATGGGTGCTTAAACCCTCCTCTCTCAAAGTTCCACAGTCCCAATCCAAATTGGGGCTGCAGTCAAGAAAATAACCATGCATCGCTCCATTATGGATGACTAGGAGAATGTTTAGTTTGGCCCTTAGAAAGTGGTGTCATCAGTATGTAGGCTACAATCCTATATACACTTACCTGGGACTCTGGGAGTAGAACTAGCTAGTGTTTTGACCAGAAATTTGTGAAATTGTCCCAATAATTCAAGGAAATACATTTTCATGAAATCTGACCATTTCAATGATTCATCAGCAGATTTACTTGGGAGTAAGTCCCATTGAACTCAATGGCATTTACTTCTGATAGCCTTGCATAGAACTGAACTGTTAATCTCTGATTTCCCCCTCTTCCATGGGGAAAAAATGGAATGGGCTGCCTTTGGGTCTGCTTTTGAATAAAGCATCTTTGGGTTCTTGCAAGACATTCTTATTTATTTTGCCATTTTGCTGTTTCATGAAAAATTGATGAAAGTGAAATGGCTTCAAAAAGATAATTGCCACTTCTAGCCTGCCCTACCTGGGAGTTAACTCTGTTAAAACCGTTGAGACTTTATTACAAGTAAACATCTATATGATTGTACAGGCAGAAGGAGGAAAGCCTGCATACAAAATATCATCTATGACACTAAGATAACACTAACCTCTTAGTGTCACACTAACATGAGTAGTAGAACAAGTAGTTTGGCCCCAGGTTCATGTGGATGGAGGGACATCACATTAGCAACCTCTGCCCCATCTTAAACATGTTATTATGGCTTTTAGATGGAGTGGTCAGACTCTTTCTTTGCAGCTAGCTGTAAGACACTTTAAATTCACATGTTCTCCTACATGTTCAGGGGGTGGTCAATGTGCAGCCATGTGAGTTGGTCTTAACATGAGTTGGGGGCACAGCAGGATGTCCGAAGGACAGAAATGCGGTTTGCAGACCATATGTTGACCATTTCACTCTAGAGATTTTATGAGTTTGGGACTGCAGAGGCAGTTTTGTGCTTTAGTCCAGAAAGATTCATAGTAAATAAATCAACGTCGGGATGCACTAATTCCTGTGATTAGTGTGGTCTTTAAACACTGACCTCTATTTAGTTGTTAGCTTGACATTTCCATCTTTAGTGAGACACGCAAGTTAATTTTAGAATCAACTCATTAACCTGTATATTTTAATTCATTTTATCTGCTTTTACTGAACTTGATCTGACTGCAGCTAATATTAATTTTGTCACTGATTTATGCAAGCAGGATTGTATCCACGTTATATATCCTGTACACCTTCAGCAGTATGATCTGTTGAAAGGGCTGCTCAGCAATGGGACCTTTGCATGCCTGCAAAGTTAGTTGGTACTAAAGGTGCATGAATTGTCATCTAGAGCAGAGATGGCCAGATGGGACCCACAAAGCATTCCTTCAGACGAATCGAGTTCCTTTTTGTGATAGTTCCTGTAGCAAAGTGTTCTGGCTGACTTGGCAGCTGGGTCTGAGGAGTTGTCTGTCAAGAGGGAAGCCCCTCCTCTCTGAAAGAATCAGGGAAGGGAGGAGGAGTGGAGGGAGCACAGCCTTACTGGCAGTTGGGACTGACAGTTGGGACTTGGCAGTTGGGGGCAGGCCATTAACTCGAGACAAAGAAGGTGTGGATTATTAAATCTAACCCTGTCTTTGTCACACACATATACAGTTGCATTGTCCTCTAAATAAGCCCCATTTTGAATAGTCAGTGGATCCTGTAGTGAGTTTTAAGAGACTTCTTCCTCACAGACCACCCCTCACAATGCCTTATGTTTATTTATTTATTACAACTGTTTATATCCCTCCTTTCAGGATAAATTCCTGCCAAGGTGGCTTAAAAGTAAAACAACAATACGTTAATAAAAAACATTATAAAACAATAGTAAAAATAACTCATAAGGCTCTATCCCACAGGGCAGCTGGTTGTTCTGGACCTCTCAGTGACTTTCAATACTACTGACCATGGTATCCTTCTGGATCATTTATCTGGGTTGGGCTTGGTTAGGGATGTACAAAACGACTCACCTGTTTCGTTTCGTGACATCCATGGTGGGGGGGAGGCGCTCTGTCCCTCCCCCCAAAATCCTCGCTGGCCGGCTCCGCTCCACGGCAACTCTGTGGAGTTGCCGGCCAGGGCTGCCCGCAGCGACATCCGGCAGCTGCTGGGCTGCACAGCGATGCAAATGGCGTAGCCTATCACGGCGAAAAAAAGGGAACGCAAATGGCGTATATTTATTTATATATTTACGTAGCCTATCACAGCGAAAAAAAGGGAACGCAAATGGCGGTGGCTACGGCGGCCGCCATTTGCGTTCCCTTTTTTTCCGTGATAGGCTACTTAAATATTTACATAGCCTATCACGGTGAAAAAAAGGGGATGCAAGTGGCGGCGGCTACAGCAGCCGCCATTTGCGTTCCCTTTTTTTCCGTGATAGGCTACTTAAATATTTACATAGCCTATCACGGTGAAAAAAAGGGGATGCAAGTGGCGGCGGCTACAGCAGCCGCCATTTGCATTCCCTTTTTTTCCCGTGATAGGTTAAGGAAATATTTACATAGTCTATCATGGCCTCCGCAGGGATGCAGATGGCATCCCTGCGTTAGCCCTGATAGGCTATGTAAGTATTTAAGTATTTACGTAGCCTATCATGGGAAAAATCGTGAAGTGAATGGCGGCCGCAGACGTGGCTGCCATTCGCAAAGCAGCACGAACGGCACCAGGTAGGCGTTTTGCGCGCCTTTCGCGGGGTGGGGGGGGCTTCGTTCCACCATGGATTTTGGGGGGCTGAATGCACTGGCATTCGGCTTCACTGAGATCCATGGCAGAATTCTCCACCATCCCTAGGCTTGGGAGACATGGTTTTAAAGTGGTTCCAGTCCTTCCTGTAGGAGCAGTCTCAGAAGGTGGTGCTGGGGGACGTCTGTTCCACCCCATGGCCATTAGCTTGTGTGGTGCCACAAGGCTCCATCCTGTCCCCCATGCCTTTTAACATCTACATAAAACTGCTTGAGGAAGTCATCAGGAGGTTTGGGGTGAAGTGTCATCAGTATGCACATGATACTCAGTTCTATCTCTCATTTCCATATACACATCCCAGGGAAGCTGCTGAACCTGTAAAACAATATCTGGAGGCTGTTTTGGGTGGATGATGGTAAACAAGCTGAAACTTAATCCAGGTAAGACTGTGGGTTGGAAAACCAACTAATCTGGATGGAGTTTTACAACTGGTCTTAGATGGAGTTGCACTCCTTCTAAGGGACCAAATGCATAGTCTGGGAGTTCTCCTGGTCTCTCTGTTAACTGGGGAAGCCCAGGGGCTGCGGTGTCCATGAGTGCATTTTACCAGCTTAGGCTGGTATGTCAGCTGCAGCCCTATCTGGAAAGGATAGACCTTGGCACAGTTATCCATGCACTAGTATTTCTAGCATACTGTAATAGGCTGTATGTGGGGCTGCCTTTGAAAATGGTCTGGAAACTTCAGCCGGTGCAGAATGCAGCCACCCAAGTGTTGGTGGGGGCAATTCAATCATATAATGGCTATATTGTGCCAGCTGCACTGATTACTGTGTGTTTCTGAGCCCAATTTAAAGTGCTGTTTTTTTACCTTTAGAACCTTAAATGGTTTGGGATGAAATTACTTGAAGGACCACCTTCACCCACATCAGCCTGCCTGCAGGTAAAGATCAGCAAGAGAGGCCTTTCTCATTTGCCTACCTTTGAGGGCAGTTAGGTGGGCAACTACATGAGTGAGGGCCTTTTCTGCCATGTCCCCACACCTCTGGAATAAGTTGCCATTGGTGGTCTGCCAGGCTCCATCATTCATTGCAGGCTTTTAGGAAGGCCCTGAAAACCTACTACTTTACTCTGGCCTACCCCTGATTATGTTTGATTGGACTGGGTTGTAGTTGCAGTTGTATGTGCTAGGTTTTGTTTGTTTTTCTGCTGGTGTTGTTTTTACTGTTTTTATTGCCATTTCTTATTCTCAGTTCTTATTATGTAAGTTTTATTGTTGTAGCCACCTTGGGAGGGCTCCTGCCCTGGAAGGTGGACAAGAAATATTTTTTTTAAATAATGAGGGGAGTGACCCAGCTAGAGCAGGGTCCTGACCTTTGCCCCACAGGTCAGTTGGTGGTAATGGGCCTGTGGGGGCCCATTACTTGTTGGAACAGGGGGTTGAGGTGATCTTGGACTTAGGCTAGCCTTGTGTCCTCTTTTACAGAGGACAGTTCTTTATTTGAAGGACTACCAGAGGACTGCCCTCTGTTCGAAGGGCTCTTCAGCCCAAGTCTGGAATTAAGATAAAGGATTATTAGAAGGAAAAGCTGGGCCTTGAAGCTGCTCCTTAGCAGCTCCTCAACAACAGACTGAGAAAGGCACTTCTGGTCATAATCTTCCACACTATGGTGAAATGTGCTGTATTTCTCTTTAAGTTATAATACTTGTTTCTAAATTTGCATCGATACACATAAATTAGCATATTCAAATTTTATGCAGATTGGTATACCCTCTTTTGTCCTCTTTTTCATTATTCACAAGTGGCCACCCTCTCTGTCTCCCTGTTCTTAATCTTGCTTACTGTTTTCAGATCTACAAAGGCTTTGGCTATAATTAGTTATTTATTAATATTGGAGAGCCTCCTAAGTCATAGGGAGGTGGTGCACATCACCGTTCCTGAAAAAGATTCAAGCCTTCATTACTGAAAAAGATTCAAGCTTTCATTACATTTTCCAGGGACTCTTGGTTTACTAGTAGCTAAATAACCTGTTCAAATGAAACTCCATTGGCAGCATAGTACACGTGCAAGGAATAGTGAGAAGGTAGGATTGATGCCTAGTTCTGATCCTGATCCTATGAACTGGGATGCTGAAGCAGGAATCAAATCTCAGCTGAAGTGTATCAAAACAAATCTAATTTTCCACATTGGCTCACAATAAGGCCTGGGTAATTAAAAAAAAATGGTCTCAGGGTATGCTGGGCTTCAAAATTCATGCCAACACAACAATGTGGCTGAAACAAACACACACACAAAACCACAATGTACAAATCACAGAACAACATTCAATGTAGTTTCATTGTTACAAATGAAAGTCTCAGGCATTCAGCTGGTTTAAGTTGGCCCCAAAGCAGAGGTGGTCATTAGCAACCATATCTAGAATTGCCCGACTTTGCACAAAAAGTGCATCCTTCTACTTTATGTCTTTGATGAAGAGTTGCAGCAAGTGGTGAATGTGTTCCGATTCGCCTCCCCTTTCCCTCCAGAGAGGACTCTGTCAACCCAACTTGGCACTGACAATTCTTCTTAGGGACACTAAACTGTTTCTAATTGTTTTCTTTTCCTGCCACATGCCTCTTCCTGCTATTCTTCATTTCTGATATTGATACCTTGCTTCCCTTCTCCTGTCTAATGATGTACATGTCAAAGCAGACCACCTTTCAAAGCTACCCATGAATGAACTGGGGGAGGGTGCAAGCCCGTGGCAGCTGGTCTTTGAAAAATAGAAACTGAGAATTCCCGAGCAAAAGGCTTAATGGCAAATGTCCCATTAACAATGAAGTCATGAAAAGTGGAATATAGTCTCTGTGTGTAGTGACAAAGGGAGTCAAAGCTTTACAGCTTTCTGTCCTCATCAGACCACCACATTCTACTACTGTTTTAGCCTCTGCTTCTGTATTTACCACTTCAGAAAGGAAGCAGCATCCTGTGTTCAAGTTTGTGCTAAATCATCCTTCAACAAGTTATTTAAGGCCATAAATGGGACCTTTGTTCTTTGGTCATTTGAAGCTGGTAGGGGTGGGGATTTTTCAGGATCATGGTGTGGAAGGGAAGGGCTAAACAGGGATGGGTGGAGTCACTTACACCCAGCTTTGTTTGGCACTCTCCAACAATGGTGACTCAGGTGCTTCTGGGTAGGTAATGTTGTGTACTTGGTGGCCATAAAGGGCCCTCTTATGCAACATTACAGTTGCAAAATATACAGTTTGTATAAAGAGAGGGATAGATGAGCAAAAACACACTTAAAAATGAAGTATTAGAAGATTGCCTTTTGGCTAGGGATGGCGGGGAATTTCTCCCCGAAACTGTGGGGGGCTGAGCGCCAACGTGTTCGGCCCCCCGAACAAGTTTCGGGGAGAAATTCTCCACCCCCCCGCCCCCCGCACCCCCCCCGGGACGGGACTTACCTTTGCCGAATGTCCCTCCCGGCGGCGGGTCCGGCCGGCGGTTCGGCGGGTCTTCGTCAGGGGCGGGGGCGGCAGCCGATCTTTCGACCGGCTGCCGCCACCGCCATTGCAATAAAAGAAAAAAAACAAAAACGCCCCCGTGATAGGCTACGTGACGATTAACGTAGCCTATCACGGCTAGATTTGCAAAGTCAGCCATGATAGGCTACGTAAATCGTCACTTAGCCTATCACGGGTGACTTAAAAAAAAAAAAAAAAAGCGCATACGGCTAATGGCGGCCCCCATAGGGAGCCGCCATTCCCGTTCCTTATTTGGTCGCTGTAGTCTACGTAAATGTTTACGTAGACTACGGCGAAAATAAGGGCAACGCTATTTTCCATAAGAGCTGGAAAAAGTGCAGAAAAGGGCAACTAAAATGATCAAGGGGCTAGCACATCTCCCCTATGAGGGAAGGTTACAACAGCTGGGATTGTTTAGCTTGGAAAAAAAGGAAAGTAGTAAAGAGATACATGATAGAGATGTACAAAATTATCCATGGTGTTGAGAATGGGCATAGGGAGACATTGTTCTCCCTCTCTCATAATACTAGAACCCAGGCTTATCCTATGAAGCTGATTGCTAAGAGATTCAGGACAGATAAAAGGAAGTACGTCTTCACATAGCACATAGTCAAACTATGGAATTCGCTACCACAACATGTAGTGATGGCCACCAATTTGGATGTCTTTAAAAGGGGGTTAGATAAATTCCTGGAGGAGAAGGCTATCAAGACCTGATGGCTATGTGCTACCTCCAGTGTCAGAGGCAGTATGCCTATGTACACCAGTTTGCTGGGCAACATGGGTGGGAGGGAGCTGTTGCACTTGTGTCCTGCTTGTGGGTTCCTGGTTGACAGCTGGTTTGCCACTGTGTGAACGGAATGCTGGACTAGATGGACCCTTGGTCTGATCCAGCATGGCTCTTCGTATGTTTTTATGTTTGTAACTATGCTCAAGTTACAGTTCAGGACTTCCACAGCTTCCGTAGCATTAGATGAGAAGGAGATAGATCTGGGTCCACCCACTAATGACACCTAATCCCATGTTGTAACTTATTGAGCCCTGTTCTTCCTTCAGTGTTCAGAGAATGTGTGAAAAAGGACCGCTCCAGCCCTACTCCCTCTATTATTGCTTCCAGTCTTCTGTACGCATAGAGGGTGATGGTACAAACATGAGATCCTCCTATATCCGTGGAGATACTCCACATGATCCAGGAGCGTGGAAAATCAGGGTCCTGGATCATATGGAGAGCCTTCACGAACAGGAGGCTGTCCTATTCAGACTGTCACTGTCCACATGTACAGGGTGACTGATGTGATGACAGAGTGGGCTAGGGCTGGAGCACTCCTCTCCTCACACGTTTATTGAAACTGGGAACAAGAACAAATGAACAGGGCTACAGTGTAATAAAATTTCCAGAAAAGTCTAACTCTTCCTTCCTTCCTTCCTTCCTTCCTTCCTTCCTTCTCAATTGTTATAGAAGCTGAAGAATGAATATAGAAATTAAAAAGGGAACACATGTAGTATTTGTGGGCTAGAAAATAATGTTGATCATCATACAATAGCTCTCCTAAAGAACTAAGTTAAATCATCTTCATAGATACTACATTGTCATCTTATTTCTGACATGTCATGAAATAGTGGAATGCCATCAACACAGGATCCTGATGACACCTCCCAGTCATCTTAGTTGAGACTAGGGATGGACAAAACTGTCAATTTCAGTTTCTAATTTTTCCAGACTTAAATCCATTCCATCATGTTTTTGCATAAGTTGGCACATATATATTTTCAGAGTATGACAAAATTTGTAAGGATTTCCGTGTTTATTTCTCCTAATATATACATTTTGTATGCATTTCTGCCTAATATACACATATTTGCAAGCGGTTTCCCCTAACGTAATGCATTTGTGCATGTTATTTTTAGTACTATATGTACATTCCCCTTATAGATGCATTTTTGTATGCATTTTTTGATCAGAGAACTGCATCAGAACATTCAGAGAAGAGTGAATAATGGAAGATAACTGCATTTTGGTCCACATATCGGTTTGGGAAGTGTGAAGTCCCTTCTAGAGACTTGTTAATGCCCTCAGAGCCTCCTTCATCCTTTCCTCAGCATCTAGTCTCTTGAAGCCACTTCTGCTCATCCATTGGCATTTTTCACACAAGCTCCAGCCTCGCTGAACTTCTTACCTGTCCCTTCCCACTGATGTTCCTTGTCCTATGATGATAAGAGATGATCTGCAATGCAAAGTGCTTGCCAAGACAAACATGTCGCCACTTGTCTGTCTGTTTGTTGATTTATTTATGTTTTAAGCAACTAAAATTGCTCCGCTATGTATAAAAATGGAAAAGAAAACAGGCCCCTCGCCTGCAGGCTTACAAACTAAATGTAAGGAAAAGACACATTCTTTTGGAATGTGTCCATTCCAAAATGGAATGGAATGGAAGAAGGAAAGGAAGAAAGGAAGGAAAGTAAAAGGGAATGACATTCAGTTGTACATAGTGCTATAGAATACTGTGTATAAAATTTATTTATTTATTTATTTATTTATTAAATTTATTAATCGCCCATCTGACTGGTCACCCAGCCACTCTGGGCGATGTACAACCCACCATAAACAATTTAAAACAATAAAATTTTACCATAAATTTTTTTTTTAAAAAAATACCCTAACCCACCCCAAATGCCTGCCTGAACAACCACGTTTTTAATGCACAACGGAAGCTCATTAAAGAGGGGGCATGACGGAGTTCCCTAGGGAGGGAGTTCCACAGAGTGGGGGCCACCACAGAGAAGGCCCTCTCCCTCGTCCCCACCAGTCTAGCTGTCCTGGCTGATGGGACAGAGAGAAGGCCATCCGAGGCTGATCTTGTTAAGCGGCCTGTCTGGTGCTGCTGGAGGCGCTCCTTAAGATAGGCTGGGCCGGAACCATATAGGGTTTTAAAGGTCAAAACCAACACCTTGAATTTGGCCCGGAAAACAACTGGTAACCAGTGCAACTCCTTCAGCACTGGAGTGATGTGATCTCGCCGGCGGCTGCCTTTAATCAGGCGAGCCGCCGCGTTCTGTACCAGCTGCAGTTTCCGCACCGTCTTCAAGGGTAACCCCACGTAGAGCGCATTACAGTAGTCTAAACGAGAGGAGACCAGGGCATGTACTACCGATGGGAGCAGATGGTCGGGAAGGTAGGGGCGCAGCCGCCGTATCAGATGGAGTTGATACAGCGCTGTCCGGCTCACAGCTGACACCTGAGCCTCCATGGACAGCTGGGAGTCCAAAATGACCCCCAGGCTGCGGACCTGGTCTTTCAAGGGTAGCTGTACCCCATTCAACACCAGGTCAACATCCCCCAGCCTCCTCTTGTCTCCCACCAAAAGTACCTCGGTCTTGTCAGGGTTGAGCTTCAGCTTATTCCTCCCCATCCAGCCACTCACCATCTCCAGACATTTGGACAGGGATTCTACGGCCAACCTTGGTGAAGATTTGAATGAGAGGTAGAGCTGAGTGTCATCCACATATTGATGACACTGCACCCCAAACCTCCTGATGATAGCCCTCAGTGGCTTCACATAGATGTTAAATAGCATCGGGGAGAGGATGGAACCCTGTGGCACCCCACAAGTAAGTGGCCACGGGTCCGAAACCTCCTCTCCCAGTGCTACCCTCTGGTACCTGCCAGAGAGGAAGGACTGGAACCACCGCAATACAGTGTTTCCAATGCCCAACCCCTCCAGGCGGTCCAGGAGGATACCGTGGTCAACGGTATCAAAAGCCGCTGAGAGGTCGAGGAGAACAAGGAAGGAGCATTCACCCCTATCCAGAGCCCTCCTCATATCATCCACCAAGGCGACCAAGGCCGTTTCTGTCCCATGCCCAGGCCTGAAGCCCGACTGAAATGGGTCTAGATAATCAGTTTCTTCCAAGTGTGCCTTCAACTGCACCGCCACCACCCGCTCAATCACCTTGCCCAAAAATGGCAGATTTGAGACAGGGCGAAAGTTGTTCAGAACTTCAGGATCCAAGGAGGGCTTCTTTAAGAGCGGTCTTATCACTGCCTCCTTGAGGGCTGATGGCATCACTCCCTCCTCAAGGGAGGCGTTCACCACCGCCTTGATCCCCTCACCCAGTCTCTCTCTGCAGCTCATAATGAGCCAAGATGGGCAAGGATCAAGTAAGCAGGTGGTCGGCCTTACAGATGAAAGCACCTTGTCCACTTCATCAGGAGGAAGAAGCTGGAACCGATCCCACAAAACCGGTTTGCCACAGGCCGCCTCTTGCTCACTAACTGTATCCACAGTGTGCAGAGTAACACACCTAATCTGATCAATTTTATCTGCAAAGTGCCTTGCCAAAGCCTCACAGGAGGCCTTAGAATGCTCCAGTGGTTCCGGAGCCACAGGACCGACCAGGCTCCGGACCACTTGGAACAGCCTCCTGGGGCAGCACTCTGCAGACGCGATGGAGGCAGCATAATATTCCTTTTTTGCTGCCTTCACCGCCACGTGATAGGCTGAAGATATAGCTCTAGCCCGTGTCTGATCATCTTTGGAGCGAGACTTCCGCCACCGGCGCTCTAGCCGTCTCACCTCCTGTTTCAGAGCTCGTAACCGCGGATTGAACCATGGTGCAGTCCGAGCCCTGTTCAGGGGGAGAGGGCGTTTCGGAGCCACCCGATCTAATGCCCCAGTGATTGCGGCATTCCAGCCACCCACCAGGGTCTCGACCGAGTGGCCGTTGGCATGCCCCAGAGAATCCCCAAGCGCGTTCAGGAATCCATTTGGATCCATAAGACGCCTGGGGCGGACCATTTTAATGGGTCCTCCACCCCTGCGGAGGGGTTGTGGAACCGAGAAGTCCAACATCACCAGATAGTGATCTAACCATTACAAGGGGGTGGTGGATATACCCCCGACTTCCAGATCACTGCCCGCTTCTCCAGAAACAAACACAAGGTCTAGTGCATGACCGGCTACATGGGTGGGCCCAGTTAGAATATGGTGCAGCTCCCAGGAGGCCATGGTCTCCATGAAGTCCCGAGGTGTTCCTGTGAGGATGGCCTCCGAATGTACGTTGAAGTCCCCCAACAATGGCTGCAGCCTCATCTTGAATGCCTCCAGTGTGGGAGAGCCCATTACCTCCCTAGGTAATTGGTTCCATTGTCGTATTGCTCTAACAGTCAGGAAGTTTCTCCTGATGTTCAGCCAGAAACTGGCTTCCTGTCACTTGAGCCCATTATTCCGTGTCCTGCATTCTGGGGTGATGAAGAAGAGATCCTGGCCTTCCTCTCTGTGACAACCTTTCAGGTACTTGAAGAGCGCTGTCCTATCTCCCCCCAGTCTTCTCTTCTCAAGGCTAAACATGCCCAGTTCTTTCAGTCTCTCCTCATAGGGCTTTGTTTCCAGTCCCCTGATCATCTTTGTTGCCCTCCTCTGAACCCTCTCCAGCTTGTCTGCATCCTTCTTAAAGTGTGGTGCCCAGAACTGGACACAGTACTCCAGATGAGGCCAAACCAGTGCTGAGTAGAGGGGAACTAGTACTTCCAGGGATTTGGAAGCTACGCTTCTATTAATGCAGCCCAAAAGAGCATTGGCCTTTTTTGCAGCCACATCACATTGTTGGCTCATATTCAGCTTGTGATTTACAACCATTCCAAGATCCTTCTTGCTTGTAGTGTTGTAGAGCCACGTATCCTGCATCTTGTATCTGTGCATTTGGTTTCTTTTTCCTAAGTGCAGAACTTGGCATTTATCCCTATTAAATTTCATTCTGTTGTTTTCTGCCAAGCACTCCAGTCTATCAGGATCACTGTGAATTTTGTTTCTGTCTTCCAAGGTATTAGCTATCCTGCCCAATTTTGTGTCATCTGCAAATTTGATCAGCATTCCTTGCACCTCCTCCTCCAAGTCTATTCTGTTCTGTTCTGTTCTATTCTATTCTATTCTATTCTATTCTATTCTATTCTATTCTATTCAAGTCATTAATAAAAATGCTGAAGAGCACTGGGCTCAGGACTGAGTCCTGCAGTACCCTGCTTGTTACCTCTCCCCAGTTTGAGAAGATCCCATTGATAAGCACTCTTTGAATCCGATTCTGCAGCCAACTGTGGATCCACCTGATCGTTGTTTCATCTAGCCCACTTTGAGCTAGTTTGCTCATCAGGATATCATGGGGCACTTTGTCGAAAGCTTTGCTGAAGTCAAGGTATATTATGTCCACAGCATTCCCACGGTCCACAAGGGAGGTTACTTGATCAAAAAATGAGATCAGATTCGTCTGGCAGGATTTGTTCCTGACAAATCCATGTAGGCTTTGAGTATTGTTTTCAAGATGCTTACAGATGGATTCCTTTATAATCTGCTCCAGAATTTTCCCAGGGATTGATGTCAGACTGACTGGTCTGTAGTTCCCAGGTTCCTCCTTTTTACCCTTTTTTGAAGATAGGGACAACATTAGCCCTCCTCCAGTCATCTGGCACTTCACCTGTCCTCCATGATTTCTCAAAGAGATAATAGACAGTGGTTCTGAGAGTTCTTCTGCCAGTTCCTTTATTACTCTAGGGTGTAGTTCATCTGGCCCTGGAGATTTGAACTCATTCAAAGTAATTAGGTGTTCCTTGACCATATGCCTATCGATCTCAAGCTGCAATCCTGCCCCTTCAGCCTGTACTTTGCCTTAGCCAGGGGGCTCATAGACCCTCTTTTGGGAGAAGACTAAGCCAAAGTAGGAATTGAGCACCTCTGCCTTTTCTTTGTCATCAGTTATCATTTTGCCATCCGTATTTAATAGCTGAACAACCATTTCTTTCCTCTGTCTTTTACTATGCACGTAGCTGAAGAAAGCCTTTTTATTGCTTTTAGCATCCCTTGCTAACCTCAGCTCCTGATGCCATCCCTGCAATTCTGTGCTACCTGCCTGTACTCTTCCTTTGTTGCTTGGCCGTCTTTCCACTTCCTATGTGTGTCCTTTTTTGTTTTCAGGTCATCTCTAAGCTTTTTGTGAAGCCACATTGGCTTCTTCTGTTGTCTTTCACCTTTTCTTCTTGTTGGAATGGTTTGTAATTGTGCCTTGAGAATTTCCCTTTTTAAAAGCTCCCACCCATTTTGGACTCCTTTTCTCGTTAGCGTCGCTTGCCATGGGACCTTACTTATCATTGTTCTGAGTTTATTAAAATCAGCTTTCCTAAAATTCAGGGTACACGTTTGACTATACTCAGCTTTTGCTTCCCTTAGACCCAAGAACTCAAGTACAACATGGTCGCTTTCCCCCAGAGTTCCTGTAGCTGCTACTTTATCCACTAAGTCATCTTAGCCAGCCTGTACAGATTCTGGGGGGAGGGACGGATCACCCCCCTACAGACCCCCCCCCCCAGAACAGCATCTTCTGTTGTCTTCCACCTTTTCTTCTTGTTGGAATGGTTTGTAATTGTGCCTTGAGAATTTCCTTTTTTTAAAACTCCCTCCCATCTTGGACTTCTTTTCTCGTTAGAGTCGCTTGCCATGGGACCTTCCTGATCATTGTTCTGAGTTTATTAAAACTGCAGATGGGTGACAGAATTGCATTTGGTTAGTTGTCTGATAAAGACTTAACAATATACTCAGATTACTCCATAAACAGGACAGAAAGATCTTGAGAATAAAAAAATTTGAATGTTGGAGAAAATGAATCAGACAAATTTGACCATCCATACTGGTTACTGTGGTGACAATTGCTTTTTCATTGAAAAAAATGATATCACAGGATATTCAGAACCCTTTGGGAGTGGGGGGTCACTCAAACCCTAAAACATGTTGGAAGAAAGCTTGGAGGGCTTGTGCTGCATAGCCTCTCCCCCACTGCCAATGCATGTGCTGGCCATGTCCCCATCATCCATGAGATGATGTGTATACACAGAACTCCTCTAGTTGAGGGCTATTGTGGGACAATCATGATCCCCCCTTGGGTGCAGGAGCTCCAAGGACATATATTGATATGTGTGTGGGGCCCCCTCACATAGCTGGCAAATGCATGGCCTGAAGGAGGGCAAGCAGCACACATGTGGGTGGGGGTCAGCAGAACTGTGCAGAGTTTGTCATGTGTTCTTTCAAGAAGAGCCCTGCTGAATCAGAGCAAAGACTTGTCTAGTCCAGTTTAATCCAGTCCAGGGGGCAACTGGATGCCAAACATGAGGACAATAGCCCGCTCACGCCGTTGTTTCCAAACAACTGGGAGTAGCATATATCCATCATGATGTGTGGCCACTGATAGACAGCCCATATGAATTTAAATGAATTTAAACCCCCTTTTCAAGCCATCTACTTTAGTAGCCATCAGTGTATCCCATGGCAGCAAATTCCATAAGTTAACTCTGCAGTGTGTAAAGAAGTACTTCCTTTTGTCTGTTCCTTTTGTCAGCTTAATTGGGTGTCCCTGGGTTCTACCGTTTGATAGATAAAGCCATCCTGTTGTTAATTCAGAGTGCTGTGAGGTTGGAGTGCTTCAAGATTTCCTAAGCCCTCCCAAACTCATGCCAGGAGGGTGGATGGGAACAAGGGAGGACCGACATTCACCACTGCTTTCCTCCTGTTTTAAAAAATAAAATAAAACCTATTTCCTTCCCATTGTATTGTATTTTATTCTTTTAGCTTTTGTATTGTATTTATTTGGCTTTTGGATTGTATTTTATTCTTTTAGCTTTTCTAATCTGCCCAGATAATGTTTGTTATTGGGCAGATTAAAAATATAATAAATAAATATAAATGAATATTTATATTAGGGCTGGTCTAGTCCCCCACCCCCTGTCCCATGTTGGAGGCATGGCAGACTACTGAGAGGGCTTTGGATACTGCAGATCCAGAACTTCCTCATCTCCGCCCATACCATGCCCCCACTCCACCCATTTCTCTCTCTCTCTAATGTTTGAGAGGGAAGGGCCCTTTGACAGAGGGCTGATGTTGGAGAGAGAAGGGCCATGGAAAGATCAGTGGCGGCAGGGAGAGGGATCAGAGACTGGATCTCCTCCTCCAAGAGTTCAAGGTCAGAGCTCTGTCTCTGACCTCAGAGGCAGAGATCCAGTCTCTACTGTGGTCTCTGGGATCCTGTCCCAGGGGCCATTGGACTGCAACCTTAGTTACCTTTCTTCTAAACAAAGCAAAAAAACAAACAAAAAAGCCCTGTCCATTCCTGCATATTTTGAAGTGTTACCATATTCTCTACAACATTGGAACATACTGTATTACAAGTATGGCTGCAACATGTATTTGTATAAAGGTGTTGTAATACTGGCACTTTCCTAATGATCCCTAGCATAGGATTCACAGCTGCTGCACACTGGGTTGGCTAGGCTATCTAAGGCTACAAATGGCCACTAATCAAGAAGACTGTATATTGCCTCCAATGTCAGAGGCAGTATAACTGGGGAGCACGAGTGGGAGGGTGCTCTGAAGCTCATGTCCTGCTTGTAGGCTTCTCATAGGCTTCTGACTGAACAGTGTGAAAACAGAACACTAGACTGGATAGCCGCTGGTCTGATCCAGCAGAGCTCTTCTTATGTACTCATGTTTTCATTGAGCACTGTCCACCACAACACCGAGATCTCTTTTATGGTTTGTCAGTCCTAGCTCAGAACCCATCAATGTACGTGTGAGGGTAGAATGTTTTGAAAGCACCATGTGGTGAGATTTATGCCTGCTGCACATGATCAGTCTGCTGCAACAACAACATGAGCTAGCGTTGTATATATAGTTTACCAAAAGCACAGTGGCCATGTACTGAAGTCTATCAAACAACCAATGTTTAGGAATGGTGCGGACGCTTGACTGGTCTGGGAGTCTGTTGGGCTCCCTCGGCCCGCATCTTCAGACTGTGCCCACCAAGCCCCTGGCCTCGCTCGCACCCTCCCTGCACTCACCTGGACCCACCTGCAAGCGCCCGCCATTTTGCCGAGGTTTCCTTTTCCGAGAAAGGAGCTTATTACAAATGCGTGTATTTAAATATGGATACGTTTGGGCTGGGAAAGCTTGATCTACTCAATATTAGAGGCATTATGTCTCTAATATTGCATAGCTCAAGATTTGCCAGCCCGAATGTGTGCATATTTAAATATGTGCATTTTTAATTAGCTCCTTTTTTTGTAAAAATAAGTTTGGCAAAGTGGTGGGTGCTCATGGATGGGACCCAGGATGAGTGCAGGTGGCTCGCCGAGCTCGTGGGGGCTTGAGCAGGGGTGGCGCTTCAGGGAGTGCCTGCCAGTACGGGCAGGGGTGAGTTCGCTCATCTCTACCAATGTTACAGTGAAAGTCCATGGCACAAATAGGGATGTCAGAGAATTCCACCACGGACTCCAGTGAGGCTGGATTCTTTAGAATCCGGCCCCCCGGAATCCATGGCAGAACGGCCTCCCCCCCCGGCGGAATCCCCCCGGATGGAGCTTACCTGGTGGCGGATGTGGCGGCAGCTCCAGTGGCAGTGGCAGCGGCTCCAGCGGTGGATGTGGCGGCGGCAGCTCCGGCTGGTCTCCGAGCCAGCCGCGGCTGGGCTGCTGTGGCCGCAAATGGCGGCCATCGTAGCGGCCGCCATTTGGGTGCTTGAAGTCAGCCATGATAGGCTACGTAAGTATTTATGTAGTCTTTCACGGTAAAGGCAGCCACGCAAATGGCGGCTGAAATTTGCCATTTGCGTCCCCGTTCTTTGCCGTGATAGGCTACATAAATGTTTACGTAGCCTATCATGGCTCAGCGAAGGGATGCAAATGAAGGCTGCTACGCAGGCCACAATTTGCGTCCACAGACCTGCCGCAGCTGGATGTTCAGCTGCGGATGAACCCGGCCAGCAGCTTTGCGGAGTCGCCGCGGTGCCAGCCGGGGAGGATTCTAGGGGGAGGGATGGAGCGCCTCCCCCCCACCGTGGATGCCAGTTATGAAACAGGTAAGTGGTTTTGTACATCCCTAATTACAGAGAACTGCTGGATGAAGCTGGGGGGGGGTAATCTCTCTCAGCTCTGCCCTCCAGGGTTCTCTGTCCAGCAACAGGCAAGACCTGGGGGGTGGGGAGGTGGAGTGGCAGTGGTCTACTGGGATTCGATCCCCCTCACCAGGTGCCCTATCCCATAGTCTGCTGGGTTCAAGTGTGTGTATTTGAAGGTGGGTGCTTGGGACAGAATAGGGATTCTGTTGGTGTACCGTCCACCCAACAGGCTCCCTTCCTGAGCTAGCCGTGGTAGTCTCAGGGTTGGTGTTGGAGACCCCTCAGCTTGTTGTGCTGGGGGATTTCAACATCCATGCTGAGGCGGCCCTGTCGGGAGTGGCTCAGGACTTCATGTCCGCCATGACAACCATGGGTCTGTCCCAGAAGATATCTGGCCCCACCCATGCTGCTGGGCACACTCTGGACCTCGTTTTCTGTGCTGGATGAGGTGATAGTGATCTGAGAGTGGAGTAACTCTCTATAGTTCCATTGTCATGGACAGATCACTACCTGGTGGGGTTTAGACTTGCTGGCACTTGGAACCTCTGCAGGTGTGGAGGGCTGATTAAGATGGTCCGCCCCAGCAGGCTGATGGATCTGAATGGTTTCCTGATGGCTCTTGGGGATTTTCCTGTTGCCTCGGCAGGTGATTCTGTCAAAGCCCTGGCCGATCTCTGGAATGGAGAAATGACCAGGGCTGTGGACACAGTTGCTCCTGAGCGTCCTCTCTCACGAAGTGGAGCCGCACCAGCACCCTGGTTTTCTAGGGAGCTGGCAGGGATGAAACGAGTGAGAAGACGACTGGAGCGATGTTGGCAGAAAACTTGGAGTGAATCCGATCGAACACGGGCTAGATCCTATTTGAAGGCCTACTCTGTGGCAATACGGGCAGCAAAGAGAATATTTTTTTTCTGCCACTATTGCGTCTGCAAAGAGCCATTCAGCAGAGCTGTTTTGAGTGGTTAAGGGTCTTTTACACACCAGCCCGCAAGAGGATAATTTAAACCTCTCGACAGCCCACTGTGAACAATTTGCTCAGCACTTTGCAGACAAAATCACTCGGATCCGCTCTGACTTGGATGCTATAGTCGATACAGACCCAGTGAATGTAACTTTGGCCCCTGCTTGTCCAGTGTTGTTGGATACTTTTCAATTTGTACAGCCTGAGGATGTGGACAGGATCCTGGGAGAGGTGAGAGTCACCACGTGTGTTCTAGATCCTTGCCCTTCCTGGCTCATAAAAGCAGCCAGAGGCGGACTGGCTGAGTGGGTAAGGGGGGTGGTTAATGCCTCCCTTAGGCAAGGCAGAGTTCCAGCCTGCTTGAAGGAGGCAGTGGTGAGACCTTTGTTAAAAAAAGGCCTCCCTGAACAACACCATATTGGATAATTATTGGTCAGTCTCCAATATTCCATTTCTGGGCAAGATATGGGAGCATGTGGTGGCCTCCCAACTCCAGGGATTCCTGGATGAGACGGATTATCTAGATCCATTTCAATCTGGCTTCAGACCCTGTTATGGGACAGAAACAGCTTTGACCTACACCGGGAACTAGACAGGGGGAGTGTGTCCCTGTTGGTTCTGCTGGACCTCTCAGCGGCTTTCGATACCATTGACCATGGTATCCTTCTGGGCTGCTTTGCTGGGATTGGACTTTGAGGCACTGTTTTGCAGTGGCTCCATTCCTTCTTGGAGGGGTGGATTGAGAAGGTGGTGCTGGGGGACTCCTGTTCAACTCCCTGGCCATTGGCTTGCGGAATCCCTCAGGGTTCTGTTTTGTCCCCCATGCTATTTAACATATACATGAAACCACTGGGAGAGGCTGTCTGGAGTTTTGGGGTTCGGTGTCACCAGTACGCTGATGACACCCAACTCTACTTTTCCTTTCCATCTAAATCCAAGGAAGCTGTTGGGGTGCTGAACCAGTGTTTGTCAGCAGTAATGCACTGGATGAGGGCAAACAAATTAAAGCTTAATCCAGACAAGACAGAGGTGCTCCTGGTCAGTCAAAAGGTAGATCAGGGAATAGGGATTCAGCTCGTAGGCATGTAAAAACTTTTTTGTTCCAGCAGGCCTTTGGGGTAACTAGTCTGGACCTGTGAAAATATGATGGATGGATACTATTTTTCTTGTTTTAATGTTTTGATATTTTTACAATTTTAATATTGATGATTTAATTATATTTTAACTTTTGTACACTTGTATTTCTAATTTTATTTATAGGTTTTAATTGTATAAGTTTTAATGTTGTAAAGCCGCCTTGTGTCCCAGTATTGGGGAAAAAGTGAGGTTATATAATAGGGTTACACTCCCCCCGAAGACACAGGTTCTCAGCTTGGGTGTACTTCTGAATTCAGCCCTGAGCCTGGATGCCCAGGTTTCAGTGGTGGCCAGGAGTACATTTGCACAGTTAAAAGTAGTGTGCCAGCGGCGCCCATTCCTTGAGATGTCTGACGTGGCCACAGTGACACATGCCTTAGTTACATCCCATTTGGATTACTGTAACGCAATCTACGTGGGGCTGCCTATGAAGAATGTTTGGAAACTTCAGCTGGTTCAAAGAGCTGCTGCCAGACTGCTGACTGGGGATGGTTACAGGGAGCATACAACTCCCCTGTTAAGACAGCTTCACTGGTTCCCAGTCTGCTTCCGGGCACAATTCCAAGTACTGGTCATGTCCTATAAAGCCAAATATGGCTCCGGTCCAGGTTATCTGAAAGACCGTATTCTTCCCTATGAGCCTACTCGTACCCTGAGATCTTCAGGGGAAGCCCTTCTCGCCGTCCCGCCACCATCACAGGCACGCCTGTTGGGAATGCGGGAGAGGGCCTTCTTGGTGCCTGCCTCAAGGCTCTGGAACTCCCTTCGCAGAGAGGCGAGAGTGGCACCTTCCTTGATATGTTTTCGTAGGCATGTAAAAACTTTTTTGTTCCAGCAGGCCTTTGCAGTAACTAGTCTGGACCTGTGAAAATATGACGGATGGATACTATTTTTCTTGTTGTCTTTTAATTTGATATTTTTACAATTTTAATATTGATGATTTAATTATATTTTAACTTTTGTACACTTGTATTTCTATTTATAGGTTTTAATTGTATAAGTTTTAATGTTGTAAAGCTGCCTTGAGTCCCAGTATTGGAGAAAAGGCAGGATATAATAATAATAATAATAATAATAATAATAATCCCTGACACCTCCAGTTAAAAGGAACAGATAGTAGATGAGATGAAATTCCTCTGTAGGAAAGCCCAATACCAGTCAATTCGATGGACTCATAGGCTAACCTGGTCGAAGCCAGCTTTCTATTTTCCTATTGATTTTGTTGGGGAGCAAAAAATATAGGAATCTCCTTGATTTATCAATTGAATAATCAGATATTATTTTTGTTGCAGTGGGTTCCAAATGCTTTACAGGAATCTGCAATGCAAATTTACTCACTGAAGACCATTTGACAAATCAGTGGGAAAGTCAGTGGATGGAAAATTGTTATTTATTAGTGTGGGTTTCTGGTTCTTATTTATTTGTCCCTGTTGCCCTCGATGTTTTCCACGGTTCCTTTTTCTTGTATGCTTCCTTTCTTGTGTTTTTATTTCTCCAGGCAACCTTCAGGCCTCTGACACTCTGGAATCTTCTCTCTTTTTTCCTGATGCACCTGTATTCATTCAGATTTCTTTCTTCCCCTGTTGGTTTTTATTTATTTCACCTTTCCAGTTTACCTGGGTCTTTCTGTCTTGATTGCCACCTAGATTTCTCAGCTGCCTTTCCCCCACATCATCTTCTTTTGCTCCTGATACCACAAACAAATGGATTAATCTGCTAAACATCATCTGAAAGTAAGTGGAAGAAAGAGCCTCTGCACTTTGCTGGAGCTACTCTAAAACATACAAAACCAAAGCCAACCCTTTTGGGGGCAGGGTGGACTATCTGTGCTTTAGGCTGCACTCCCAAACATACATACCAGGGAGTGAGCTCCATTCAGCACTGTGGGATTTTTCTTATATTTGTTTAGCACATCACTTCAGTACATTTGCTTTAGCCCTTTACAGGCATTAGACCTCTATGTGGAATGTTAGCATGTAGAAGGGGGTGGGACTACACCCCCACACTACGCTCTCTGTATGTCCCCACATTAAGCATGGTCATAAAGTGGCCACCTGTGAATCACAAAAAAGATGGTGTCTGTCACAAAAAAAAGACACCGATTTGCATAGATGGTAATGAATATACAGAGATGCAAATATGATTCTATGATTTAGAAATAGTTATTGTAATTTCAATAGAAATACATTACATTTCATCATAGTATGGAAGACTGTGACCAGGTAACCTGTGTGCCTAGCTCAGTCTGGAGACCAGATGCTGATGATGGGCAACTTCAAGATCCAGCTCTTCCTTCTGTTATTTATTTATTTATTTATTTATTTATTTAATTTACCTTTACACCAGACTTGGACTGGACAGCCCTTCAGATAGATGACACATTCAACATAGAGGACAGTCCTCTGTCAGATCTTCAAATAAAGGACAGCCCCCTGGAAATGAGGACACATGGCTATCCTACATGGACATCTACAAAGGGGATTCCCTTATGCATAGAGGTGCACACTTGTAGGCTTCCACACTATTGGGTGAATGTGCATTGGCTTCCTGATTGTCTTTGCATGTAGGCCTCTATGCATGTTGGCTTCCTCTTTGCAGTTATTCATGCTTGACACATGGACATCCAGGAAGCAGGGCCAGCAGGGTGTGCAATGCAGGCAGAAGGTATGGTCCTATTCTGCCTCCACATATTAGCCCTCCAACACTTGAAAACTAAAACTCCAAATTAATTCAGCCACAAACATGCTGTGATGCAAATGCAGAAGAGCATTGTATTACGAATACAGCCAAGTACAGAAAAAGGCAACTAAAATGATCAAGGTGCTGGAGCATCTCCCCTATGGGGAAAGTTACAACAACTGAGATTGTTTAGCTTGGAAAAAGGGAGGGTAAGGGGAGACATGACAGAGGTGTACAAAATTATGCATGGTGTGGAGAATGTGGAAAGGGAGACTTTTTTCTCCCTCTCACATAATACTAGAACCCGAGGTCATCCCATGAAGCTGATTGGTGGGAGATTCAGGACAGATAAAAGGAAGTACTTCTTCACACAGTGCATAGTTAGTGTAGATGTAGTTAGATGTAGTGATGGCCACCAACTTTGATGGCTTTAAAGGGGGATTAGATAAATTCCTGGAAAAGTCCATCAATGGCTACTAGGCATGAGGGCTATGTGCTACCTCCAGTACCAGAGGTGGTATGCCTATGTACACCAGTTGCTGGAGAACATGGGCAGGAAGGTGCTGCTGTTGCACTCATGTCCTGCTTGTGGGCTCCTAGTCGACAGCTGGTTGGCCACTGTGTGAACAGAATGCTGGACTAGATGGACCCTTGGTCTGATCCAGCATGGTTCTTCTTATGTTCTTAAGAGGAGTTAGTGGTGTACAGCAATGACGCCTTTCATGCTTAATTAGCCAGCTGCACTCTTATCTTACTTTTGGACAACTCCTTATTCCAGGATAGCTCTTGGCAGGCCTCCAGGGTGGCCATCTGCTAAGGGCGTGTTGTGTTTGCTTAGAATAGTCACGTAGCTTTAAGATATAAAATAAGTCTTGGAATTCTTCTTGAAAAACCTCAGCGCAGACTGAGACTGGGGAAGGTGTTACATAGTGGCCATTACAGGAGTCTGTCCATTGCTCTTCTGAGCAGGTTCCCAGCAACTGAAAGGGCATAAGCATTGCTTCTGTTTGTAATCTAGCTGCAATACACATCTGTTATTCTTCACTCATTTGTTTGGCCATTGCTTTCAGATCCAGTAAAAGAACCATTGCTTTTGGCAACACGCATGCCCCTCCTCTGTTTTTGCTAAGTGGTGCAAACAATTCATTGAATCATAATACTGCTTGTGCACCAATATTTTAGGCCTGGTCTGCACAAACCGCAGAATGGTAGAACCTTGAATGGTGGTAGCTGACTGGGTGAAAGAGTTCTGCTCCAGGGTTAAACCTGTAAGGCAGAACACCCTCAAATGGTAATGGTGGCACAACAGAGAACTCACTTCATCTTCATTATAAACCAATTCTTCTTCTTTTCATGAGAGACGGAGTTATTGGGGAATCTACAGGTATTTGATGTGAGGTGGGGCTCCTTTTGTTTGCCCTTCAGTCCTTGTACATTTATATTTGTCCAATAAGTTGTTCTATGGGTAGCAAACTATTCTTATCAAGAAGTTCATGGGACCCCATCCACCTTCAGGTACTATCTTCTATACTGGCGGCTCAGGAATCTTCTCTGTAATCATGTGTACTTTGGATTTCCATCGATTAACTATTTTGTGCCTTTCAGGTATCCCCAAATTATGAAAGAGAACCTGGTCCCCAGGCTGTAATTCCTGATGCTGAACCCTGCTGATTACATCTTACATCTTCATTGTAAGTGTTCAGAAATGTTACACTCCAGTGTAGTCTGAAGTGGTACAGTCCATTCTACCCCCACAGTTTGTTGCATTCATAGACCAGGCCTAATACTATGCATGTTATGAGCCACTGATGTATGAATGTTCCAGATGGAGCCATCCCTGGAGCTAGTTAGCCACTGTGGGGTCACTGAGCCTTCTTTGTTAAGGCATTAAACCTTTGATCCTTTGCATTTCAAGGCAATTGCATTGAACAAGCCTTGATACCCAAGTGAGGCCATGCTATTGGAAATGTGGTTGTGCATTGATTTAATTAAATTCAGCTGGAAACTGTTTTAGTTAATTTGACACTGCTCTCCTGTCACTCAGGGTGATTTGCCCATTGCTTTTTACAGTCACAAGAAGTAGCTGTGTTAGTATGCTGCAGGTGAAACCATTTGGCACCCTGGGGGTAGCACCTGGGGGTGGAATGGCCACTTATGAATTTATTTAAAAAAAGGAAAGGCATCACCCAAAAGATGACACTTGCATAACACTTGCATATGCAAATTTATATGTATAGATGCAAATTTAGAAATAATTATTTTAGTTTTAATAGAAGTACAGTGCAACTCAGTATATTGCAGGAGACTGTGACCAGGTGACCTATGTTCAGTCTGTCCATGTGTTAACATTTGATGGGCAACAGTTCTTACAGTTCTTTATCTTTAAACTGGAATTGAACAGGACAGCCTTTCAAATAGAGGATGGTCTTCTGGCAGCCCTTCAAACAGAGGGCTGTTCTTTGTAAAAGAGAACACCTGGGCACCCCACAAGGTAAAGAAACTTTTTTTATTTTTATTGAGAGCTTCATTTCCTCAGGGTCAATCTGTTGGGGGCTGCATGCCAACAGTGGGCAGTGACGAAAGCAGGAGTGGGCAGTGCCAGAGGCCAGAGTACGTGAGGCAACCCCCATTTCTCTCTTTCTGACACCCCTCTCCTCTCTCTCCCCCCTCTTCCTTCCCACCCAGAAGGCTGCTGAAGGATGGACAGATCACACTTGCCAGGGGTTTGAACAGTTTACTCTCAGAGGACTTTTGAAATTAGGCTTAGGCCCACATGTAGCCCTACGACTGTAGTCTGCCCACCCCTTCCGTAAATACAATTTTTGTTTGTTTGTTTGTTTATTTGTATTATTACATTTCTATACTGCTCATTAGCCAAAGCTCTCTGGGTGGTTTGCAAGACAAAGTTTAAAACCATAAAATACAATGACATAGTAAAACATAATATAAAAACCATATGTTTAAAACAGAATAAAAACAAAGCAGTAACCAAGAAAAAAGGCAGCAGTGGTCCAAAGATCTAAAACTGCACTAACGTAATTTTTAAAACTAAAGGGCTAAAAAGCCTGGGAAAATAAAATGATCTTCATCACCTGGTGCTCAAAAGACCACAAAGTACCAGGTGAGCCTTTCTGGGGAGGACATTCCACAACTGGGGTGCCACCACTGAAAAGGTCCTCTCCTTAGTAGCTACCTGCCTCACCTCATTTGGTGAGGGCACCTGGAGGATGATCTAGAGATCTGGGTATATATGGAAGGAGGCAATCCTTCAGGTAACCTGGCCCCAAACCATTTAGGGCTTTGTAGGTTAATACCAGCACTTTGAATTTGGGCCAGAAATGGACTGGCAGCCAGTGCAGATCATAAAGCACTGGTGCAATATGATCATATTGGTGAGTTCCCTTTAACAATCTCTCTGTTCCGTTTTGGACCATCTGAAGTTTCTAGCCTGTTTTCGAAGGCAGCCCCATATATAATGCACTGCAGTAATCCAAATGAGAGGTTACCAGGGTGTGGATAACTGTAGCTAGACTATCTCTGTCCATATAGGATTATAGTTGGTATATCAGCCTAAGCTGATAAAAGGTTGGGATGTCAGAGAATTCCGCCATGGATCTCGGTGAGGTCGAATGCCAGTGCATTCGGCCCCCCAAAATCCGTGGCAGAATGAAGCCCACCGCCCCCCCCTGCGAAATGGGCCTGGAACAGACCGCCTACCTGCTGCCATCCACGCTGCATTGCAAATGGCGTCTGCGTCTGCGGCCGCCATTCGCTTCTTCCATATAGCCGAGATAGGCTATGTAAATACTTACATAGCCTATCACGGCTAACACAGGGACACCATTTGCGTCCCTGCGGAAGCCGTGATAGGCTGTGTAAGTATTTATGTAGCCTATCACAGCAAAAAAAAGGGAACGCAAATGGCACAGCTGCCATTTGCATTCCTTTTTTTTTTTGCCGTGATAGCCTACCTAAATATTTACGTAGGCTATTATGGCAAAAAAAAAAGAACGCAAATGGTGTAGTGGCCGCCATTTGCGTTCCCCCCTTTTTTTTGCCGTAATAGGCTATGCAAATATTTACGTAACCTATCATGGCAAAAAAAGGGAATGCAAATGGTGGCCACCGTAGCTGCCGCCATTTGCGTTCGCTGTTTTTTTTTTTTTGCCGTGATAGGCTACGTAAATATTTACGTAGCGTATCATGGCAAAATACAGGGACGCAAATGGCGGTGGCTACAGCAGCCACCATTTGCGTCCCTGCAGGCTGCCCAGCAGCCGGATGTCCGGCTGCGGGCAGCCCTGGCCGGCAGCTCCGTGGAATCTCCATGGAGTGGGGCCGGCTGGAGAGAATTTTGGGGGGAGGGACTCCCCCCCCACGAATATCACCCTTTGAAAAGTTAAGTGACTTTCGTACATCCCTAAAAAAGGGACTGTGTACCACCAACGCCATCTGTGCTGCCAATGACAGTGCTGCATCCAAGAACATCTCCAAATTATGACCCCGACAGGTTGAATATCACTCATCTGGGCAGAAGAACCACCCATGAACAGTACCTCCATCTCATTTGGATTGAGTCTGTTTATTGGTTCTCAACCAGTCCATAACCACATCCAGGCACTGATTCAGAACACTGACCGCCTCACCTGGATTTGATGAAAAAGAGAGATAGAGCTGGGTGTCATCTATTGTTGACACCTCAGTCCATATTTCTAGATAGCCACCCCCAGCAGATTCATGTATATATTGAACAGCATGGGTCTGTGGCACCGCATGGCATAACTGCCAGGTAACAGAGTAGTAAGCTCTCAGCACCAACTTCTGGAATTGGCCATCTAAGTAGAAATGGAACTCCTGCAATGCAGTACCTCCAACTTCCAGCCCAGTCCAGAAGGTTACCATAGTCATGTTATCAAAAGCCACTGAAAGGTCAATAGGGTTGCATCCCTTTCCCTCTCTCAGCAAAGGTCATCCAACAGGGCAACAAAGGCAGTTTTTGTTCCAAAAAAAGGCCTGAAGCGCAACTGAAAGGATAATCAGTTTAACAGATCATCAGTTTAATTCAATGCCTGAAGGTGTCCAGCAACCACCCACTCAACACCTTGCACAGGAAGGGAATGTTAGCAACCAGCCTATAGTTGTTATCCTCTTTTGGGTCTACGTTAGGCTTTTTCAGGGGTGGCCTAATAACTGCCTCCTTTAAAGTGGCTGGCACCACTCCCTCTCTCAAGACTACCAACTTTGCAAGCAATGTGTGAATAGGTAATACACACAATTTATACTGGAATACACTGTATAACCCCTTCATGGATCACTGCCTTGTTGTGGCAAAGAGGCTTGCGTAACTCAGTGAAGCCATAACTTAAGCTATGCCGTGCAGGGCCACCCAAGATGGACAGGTCATGGCGGAGAGTTCTAACAAAATGTGGTCCACTGGAGAAGGAAATGGCAACCCACTAGTATTCCTGCCAAGAAAACCCCATGGAACGTATCACAAGGCTAAAAGATATGACGCCGGAAGATGAGCCCCTCAGGTCGGAAGGTGTCCAATATACTACTGGGGAAGAGCAGAGGGAATTTCCAAGTAGCGCCAGAAAGAGTGAAGCGGCTGGGCCAAAGCCAAAAGGACACTCAGCTGTGGATATGTCTGGTGGTGAAAAGAAAATCTGATGCTGTAAAGAACAATATTGTTTAGGAACCTGGAATGTAAGATCAATGAATCAAGGTAAGCTGGAGGAGGTCAAACATACTGCAGAAAGCGAAGAGGATCTCAAAAGCCTCTTGTTGAGGGTGAAAGTGGAGAGTGCAGAAGCTGGTCTGAAACTCAACATTAAAAAAACTAAGATCATGGCATCTGGCCCCATCACTTCCTGACATATAGAACGGGAAGAAATGGAAGCAGTGACAGATTATATTTTCTTCGGCTCCAGGATCACCTCAGATGCTTGAAATTAAAAGACGCTTGCTCCTTGGGAGGAAAGCTATGCAAACGTAGATAGCATAGTAAGAAGCAGAGACATCACCTTGCCGACAAAGGTTCGTATAATTAATCAAAGCTATGGTTTTCCCAGTAGTAATGTATGGCTGTGAGAGCTGGACTATAAGGAAGGCTGAGCACCAAAGAACTGATGCGTTTGAACTGTGGTGCTCAGTTTGAACTGTGGTGCTGGAGAAGACTCTTATGAATCCCCTGGACTGCAAGGAGGTAAAATCAGTCAATCCTAAAGGAAATTGACCCGAGTGCTCATTGGAAGGACAGTTACTGATGCTGAAGTTCAAATATTTTGGCCACCTAATGCGAAGAGAAAACTCCCTGGAAAAGACCCTGATGCTGGGAAAGACTGAAGGCAAAAGGAAAAGGGGACGGCAGAGGATGAGATGGCTAGATAGCATCACCAATGCAATGAATATGAACTTGAGCACACTCCAAGAGGGAGCGGAGGACAGGAAGGCCTGGCGTGCTATGGTCCATGGGGTCACGAAGAGTCGGACATGACTTAACGACTGAACAACAATAACAACACTGTATAATCTGGCTTTTTCATTCAAGACATAGTTTGAGCCAGGGTTTATCCAGGATTAACCTCAGAATCCATTTTCAAAACCAGCTCCCACAAAACTGTTTTTTGCTTGAAATGGCAGACTGGTACATTTACTCACAAAGAGATTTGTCCTGGGGAAGCCTCCCAGCCTATAGTAAAAAGCATCAGACTGGAATGCATCCTCACAAGCATATCCATATCCACCCATAAGGACATTCCTTTGCCTACTATGTACCACTTGACTCTTTCCATTTCTAAGCATGCAAAATGGAGGAAACAAGTCTAGGGGACTTAGGATTGCTCCCTCCATAATATGTGCAAATACATAAATACATACAGTACATACATAATACAATTTCTTCTGTTGAGCTTTTGAGAAGCAATGAGGAACAAATAAAACAAAATGAATTGAAAGAGTAAAAGAGGTGGAATGGTGTGGACACACCCTAATGGTATTTTTTTCGGGATGCTGCTACTCCTGTGATATTTGTGAAGCATGGGAAATAATGAGTTGAGTGATAACATACCCTTAACTAGGGATGGACAAAACTTCTTCTGCTCACTGAATCCCTGCTACTTACCTGACCTGGTGTGGGGTGAGCCACTGGGCTATCCGGGGGGGGGGGTCACATTTTTTTTGATGACCCTTCATTTTGTGCAAGATGGGACTCTGTATTTCCATAGCTCTCCAGTTTGCACAGTAGATCTACACAACAATGGCCACAAAGGTTCATTTCTATGAACATTCAGAGCCCCATCTTGCCAAGCAGCTGTGGTGAGTCCTGGCCTTGCATGCAGGGTGGGGGGTTGCTGAGCTGGGTTCAGGGGCACGGGTGGGGGGTGGGAGGATTCAGCAGGTTCCCGGACCGAGTTGGGCATCCTCAGCATCCCTACCTTTAATTGGACCATCTTCGGTTGGTGAGAAAAAAAGAATGCAACCTTATTTGTAACTTCAACCAAACACGGTTTCAATTACTAGGCAATACAGAAATGTAATGACTAAATAACTAAGGGCACAGTCCTATGGGATGAACCCTGGATACTTGTAAGGCTCTGAGCTTGGAGGTTTACGTGTACCCACTGCAGAACAGGAGGCTCATCCTGTTCTGCATTTTAGCTAGATGGGTGATTTTGCCTGTCCAGGGGAGGCTTCAGAGAGGGAGAGGGAAGGAAGCTGGGGACAGCTGGGGATGGCTCAGGATACCTTGGATCCTGGCATCCCCAGTCTCCTCCCCTCCACACCCCTGGGAATGCCTCCTTTTTCCCATCTCCATACTCCATTTTGAGAGCACGGAGAGGCAGCTGGTGCAGTTCTCTCCACAGCAGCTATGAGGGGGCGGGGGCGGGGCGGGGCGGGGCAGGGAGCACAGTTTCCTGGCTCCAGTCTCAAAGCCCTGTCTACGAGCTCAGAGCCAGAAGGAAACTGAACAATTCTATGTCCCCCACCACCACCACCGACACTGCCTAGGGGACATAAGGTTGCTCCCTCCATAATAAACATAAATAAGTAAATACATACTTAATAAAAATTTCTCCTGTTGAGCTTTTGGCATATCAAACAGTTATCAGTAGTGTAACTAACAGTGAGTAATATATTGTTTTGGTTCACTCCCAAAATGAACTCTGTTCAACCCATTGTTTTTAGAACTCCAACATAGTTACAGATTTCCAAGTACAATTTTTCAGTTTGGGATCTGTTCCCTTTCAAGACCAAGAAGAGGTTAAAGATGGCTAGTTGTAAAGAGAAGTTGTATTCATTCATATTAAAATCATAGGCCTTGCATTAAACACTTTCTTTGTTTGAGCCACCTGGATGTAATCAAATGATATGTATCTAAGTACTTACTAGGGAGGCAAGGAAAAAGCTGCTAATATAGTAGCAGCTCAGAACTATATTTTTCATTGATACTATTAATTATAATTTCACCCATTTACAATAATCCCCATGTCCCTTTGCTCCTAGTAGCTTCCTTTATCAACCTTACCCTCATATTTCCTGAGCATTTTAATGATTCAATAAGGGTGGCTCTGTATGTGCATCTACTTAGTTGCTATTTCTCTCTTTGCATTCATAGTATTCCCTACCACACAGAGAGAGGAGCATGTGCAAAATGCATTATCATGAGTTACCATAGTAATGCACATACTACTATGCCAAAAATAGTGACTATGGCATTTTAAACACATTTGCAAAGCTGGCCGATTAATATGGCTAATATTTACTGTGTTGGATTTGTTGTTTCTCTCATTTGCTTTTGGGTTTAAAAAAACCAAATGCTCTTGGGCATCTCACGTCTGAACAATATTGCAAATAAATTTGTCCTGATGGAAAGCATTTTTGTTCTTCTTGGGAAGGACCTACATTCTCTACCACTAACCTAAACAGGTGTTGTAATATGCAACAAGCTCATTTTATTTATTATTTACTTATTTGAGGTTTTGTGTAATCTGCTTTTAAACTCAGATTAGTTCCTGCTGTGGAAAACTTGATTAAAACAGCAAGAACATGAGCGATATGCATGTGATCATTTTCTGTGTAGTCTCTACACAGTGAAGAAGAGTAAGGATGCTAACTCCACCCTTCCTCTCATGTTCTTCTGAACTTCTGCAGTGGGAACCTGTTTGTATCTGTGTAGGTTTTTAAGGTTGTTTTTTTAATGATTAACTATGTCTTTATTTATTATTTTTGTTTCCTGAATTGTTTTTGTAAACCACCTTAGTTGGTTCCAGAAAGGTGATAATGCAATGAACAAACAAACAAAAAAATAATAAGCTCCGTGCACAATGTAGAACTCTGTAAAATCAAGGTTCTATATCACATGGGAGAGCTTACACAGTTACAAAATGCTCCTCACTGCAAAAGTTTGCCCTGAACACAGGGAGGGCAATGAGCAGGGCCAGCCCTACCATTATACAGAATGAGGCAGTCACCTCAGATGGTAGATGGCAACAACATGTTACATAAGAAAGCTGTATGCTACACGGCCTTCCCTGAACCCCCTAAATTAGCCTGCTGTCTTCATGTGCAGTGAAAGACATTGTCCCACAGTCAGTATTGAAAAAAGTTTCAGCTGCCACTCCAGTTAGCTTTTGCCCTTTGAATGAGAGAGGATGCCATGGTGTTCTTTGCCTCAGTCAGCAAAATGACTTGGGCCAGCCCACGCAATGAGAACAGTGACAGAGAGGGGTGTGTGTGGAGCCAGCATGCTCATCCCTACTGTCCCTCCTCACATGTGGAATCTACAACAGAAAATGAATGCCCGCATAAGTCTAAAAAAATACATCAAAATGTCCAAAGGGGGAGGGAAACAAGCCTAGTTCTCACAGAGGTGGCAAACCTAGGGTGCCCACTTAGGAATTGCAAAAAAGAGGAAATGCATCACCCAGAAAGAGGACAAAAGAGGATAGTGACTTCCATAAAATGTGCATGTGCTAATTTATATGTATACATGCAAATTTAGAAATCATCATTATAACATAAATAGAAATGCAGTACATTTCAGCCTAGTGTGGAAAATCGTGGCCAGGTGACCTGTGTGACTGCCTGTTACGCCTGGTGTCCAGGTGCTAACTGTTGATGGACAACATTCTTATGGTTCTTTTTCTTTAAACAGGAATGGGACAGGACAGCCCTTCAAACAGAGGGTGCCCTCCAATAGAGGATGGTCCCCTGGCAGCCCTTCAAACAGAGACTGTCGTCTGAAAAAGAGGACACCTGGCCATGCTACGTGCCTAGGTGGAACCACATCACCCTACAAATGGGAACTCACAGGACTGAATGCCTTTATACGAAAAATAAAAATAAAGGCTTCTCACACAGAAAAGAAGCACGTCAAGGAGAAGGCTAGGCTAGAACACTGACATGCTATGTTTCTTTGTGGAGGGTGTGTGTGTGTGTGTGTGTGTAGAAGCATTCAGTCATGTGAACCTCTGTCTTAACAGCAGGGAGACTAATACAAACCCTTGGGGTTTAATGGATATTTTCCCTCTTGAAACTTTATTCCCATCAAAATACAAGGTGCTTTTCCAACCACAGGGAGTGTAAGTTGCTGCTTAGAGTTTCAAAGGGGGGAGATAGTGTTTGGAAAATGGCTGAGTAAATTCCAACTGAGTATGTCCACCCACCTCAGGATCATGACCCATACACATTTCCAGTATATGGATTTTCTGCACTGGGAGGCAGTTGCACTAGGTTACCTCTGGGACCCATTCCAAATCTATCCATTCCACATTCTATCAATGTAGTAGTGGGCCCATCTATTCTATTCTGTTCTGTTCTGTTCTGTTCTATTCTTTATTTATTTACAACATTTGTATACCGCTCCCCATCCAAATGGATTCTGGAGTGGTGAACACAAGAAGTACAATAGTAAAAAAGATTAAAGGTTAAAACAGCATATTAAAATGATTAAAGACAGAATGCCAATAAAAACCATGGCTGGTCATTTAAGGAATGCTTCCTGGAACAGAACTAGTTGTTAAAATAATTTCTTTATAATAAAGAGGATCCAGAATACTAGAGATATTTATACTAACATGAATATATACCTAACATACTGCTGATTGGCCTAGGAAAAATGCATGGCTGGCTCAGTTTTCTGTTAATGCCATTTGCTACCATAGAAGTTGAAGCTGGGCTATGGGAAAAAGGTCACATCACTTTACAACCCCTTCTGTGTAGCTCACATGTTTTAAAAGATGCAAGAAGCTACTGTTACTTTTCTTCTCCATCTCTCAGCTTCCTGTAGACAAACGATTTCAGTTCTACTGGTTGCTCCTACTATAAATGACCACTGCTAAAGCAGAAAGAAATACAAAGGAAGTCCTCCTCTTGAACCCCTTCTGGCAAAAAGTTATCCTACATAACATTTAAAAACAAAGAAGCAAAACAGAAATGACTACACACACCCATGGTGTAGAATCTGGCTTGTACATCCCTTCAAGTGCTGTCAAACTGAGGACTGTCTTCTGACAGCTTGTCATATAGAGGACTGTCCTGTGTAAAGTAACATGGAGCTGCCCTACCACTGATGCTGATACTGGGACAAGTTGACCAAATGCAACAAAGAGCTGTTTAGAAGGATTGTAGCAGGTGCAAAGGAAATGTCTGAGGAAAAATGGACATTGAGAAATTTCCTCTTCTGTACAGTTATGAAAAATACATGATCTCTACCCTGGTGACCTTATTCATGTGTGGTGAGGTAAGCAGATATTTCTATTCTCTAAAGGGACATGTCCTCTTAACACACTTCAGGCAGTTGGTCCTGTGTGTGGGCACACATGTACAGCACAGAGAACAGAAACACCTCATAAGTGTCTTTTGAGGCTCCTGTTTTAACAGTAATGATAGCGGCACCAGTTACACTAGTGGTGTCCATGAGAAAAGGAGCCTCCCCCAGCCCATCCCTATCTCAGTGCTCATACCTTCTGAATACCCACCTTAGTTTCAAAGATAACCAACCCCACAGCTGCTCTCTAGTTATTAGGAGGCCTTATTTTTCCGTGGCATTCCAAAAGCAAGCAACAAAGGGGAAATTGAAGGCAAAAGCAAGTGCAGGAAAATAAGGGGAACCTAAAATGAAACTCTGTGATATATGGAGAAAAAGTAAAGGCCTGTACTTATTAGGCATGTTCCCTATGGATTTCTTCTTCTTCTCCTTTTTAAAAATGTCTTTGTTGTCACAAGTGGAAATCAACTACTTGAACATTTTATCTAAGAATTTTAAAATACATATCTAGATATCTTTAAGTAGGTTACCTGTGAACTAAAATCAAAAAAATACATTATCTATAGAAGTGCGACATTAAAAATATGGACTAGAGTTCAGATCTTGCAGGTCTGAGCTGCAGTCTTGTTATGAGAGCAAGGGAAAAAAGGAGCGCAGATAAAAGAAATTGAGCAATGATTAAGAGAATGCGTGGATCCTGAGAGTGTAGTATTTTGAAAAGTAAAAAAGGTGCTCATTTTGATCAAAGAGGTTAGACTAGGCAAATGAAACTATCTCAAAGATTTCATTTTGACATTAAAACTCTGTAACC
Source organism: Heloderma suspectum (assembly GCF_057233095.1). NCBI lineage: Eukaryota > Metazoa > Chordata > Lepidosauria > Squamata > Helodermatidae > Heloderma > Heloderma suspectum. The sequence goes on from NC_139461.1 coordinate 52,781,312, forward strand.
TCCAGAAACAGAAAATAATGAGGACTTACCATTCAGGGTATCAAAAGTGGAATCTGCAAACATTTATTTAAAGAGAGAGAGAGAGAGAGAGAGAGAGAGACTGATAGTATATGACATTCATTTGGATTTCAGTGTTCAGCATTATCTAGTTTGTAGGGAAAATATTTTTAAAAGTTTATTTACCGAACAAATTTGGATTGGAGGGGATGGCCTTTTTGACTTGTAGTATGTTGTTTGAATGCAATTAAATTTCCGAATGTGAATGCATAGTGGATCCCTGTCAGCTATCCAGATATCACTCTGACAGTTCAGATACCTCTTTATGGTCACACTGTATGAAAGATCATAAAAAAAACAATTATTTTGAATCCATGGTCAGGAACAAGAAATCACTGCAAATAAAATGTCTCAGATAGGAATGTTTTGCTTGCTATGCCGTAATAATTTACCCTTTGATGTGTATCTTGAACCCCCTCCCCCATGAAATTACCTGCTAAATAGAAAAAAAAACAAAACCCTCCAGGACTCATAAAATAGCAAGGTAAGCTCAAATTCTATTTGAAGTGTGTGTGTGTGTGTGTGTGTGTGTGAGAGAGAGAGAGAGAGAGAGAGAGAACAAATTGTAATGAGACTGTCAGAATTATGATGTGCTGTGCGGAAGCCATTTTAAAACTGGTGTTATCTGGTTCAAAGTGGTTTGTGCTATGTCCTCTTCTTCTAGTGATGGACAAATCCTGTCAGTTTCACTTTCTCCCACATTCAGATTTTTTGGATCTCAAGTTCTTTGCATCTTGAATATGAAGAAATGTATGAATCTTGGTAAGTTCTTATCAAAAATGAACTGAAACCAAATTCTCACCCGTTCCTATCTGCTACCAACAAAACTGAGCATCTGTTTGCCAATGATTTCAATAAAAAGAGTTGCTTCCTCTTAACTGTACAATCCTGTGTATGTCCACTAAGAGGTAAGTCCCATTGTATTCAATAAATCCTACTCCCCAGATTGTAGCCTAGGAGCTTGATTTTATGCAATTGGCTCAGAAGTCAGTCCCAATGTGTTCAACGGAGCTTATGTCACATAAGCATTTAGTTGCAGCCTAAATGTCATAAAATGACACATTGCAAATTGATTTGTGATGCATGATTTTCTTCCCAATTACCTCTGGTAGACATTATTCTCAAATGGCAATATTCTCTTCGCAAGATCTATTTGGGTGCTCTTATACAATTAACAACCACAAGGAAGGAGAGAGCAAACCCTCTCTTGCTGGTCCTGTTCCCTTGTCATGTGACACCCCCCCCCCCCGGAGGTTCCTGCTGTCCATGCCTTGGTGAGGAGGCATTTCTAAAGGGGAGCCTGCCATATTATTTATTTATTTTATTTATTATATTCATATCCCAACTTTTTTTCTCTTGCAAGGAAACCAAGGTGGCTAACATGATCTTTCTCCTCTCCATTTTATATCCTCACAACAACCCCATGAGGTAAGTTAGGCTGAGAGTCAGTGACTAGCCCAAAGTCACCTCATGAGTTTCATGGCCAAACGGGGACTAGAACTCGAATCTTCCAATTTCCAGTCCAACATTCCAACCACTACATCACACCAGCTCTCCACTAAATGCACATAGGGTCCCCCCTCCCCAAGGGTTCCAACATTATGGAGGCAGCCCTACAGATCCAGAACAATCTTTGCCTTACAGATATTCCCCCGATGTGTGGAAGGTGAGGTGACAGGGCAGGAGGGGAAAAATGGCTGGGTGGGTATGGGACCAGCTGTCCCTCTTCATGCAATTTTTCATTACATGAGGTGAATGTCTGAATAGGACTGCAGACATCAGCAAACAAAGGCATGGAAAGGCCATTTCCCATGACTTCTAGACAAACAGATGTGGGATGAGACTGTGCATACTGTGGAGTGAGAGGTAATGGAATCTTGACAGTTGAAGGAGTGCCACTACAGGCATTAAAGCAATCACCACAGTCATACAGCCTCATACATAGGAAGGCTAGAGTGTCTTTACAAGTGCCAAGGGGCTTCCATACGTCCACCTGTGGGCCTTTCATTTTTTTGTCCTTGGAATAATAGACCTTATATCATGATTGGGCAACTTTCTGCGGTCAGCGGGCTGCATTCACCCCGCCCAACCTATCAGAGATGTTACTCCATCGCTGCCAAATGTGCTGCTGTGGCAACTGCAACTGTGGCGATTTCACAGGGAAACAAGGTGTGTGGTGTGGGCACCTTGTTTCCAAGCAGAAACATACTTCCAGGAGATTTCTGGGAGCATAATTCTGCTTGCAATCAAAGTGCATGCTTCCCATGCGCTTTTTTCCACTGAAAAAATCACCTCAGTTTTTGCCGTCGAAAAATGGATGGGGGCAGGAGATGTATTTGCTTTCTTAGTGTGCAGTGATTTCAAAAGCAGTGGCAGAAATACAGTGGGGCCTGCAAAAATGGTTGGGGGGGGGGCTCCATGCAGCCCATGGATCATGTGTTGCTTAGCCCTGCCCTAGACTATATCACATACTGCTTTTGAAATTCCCCAAAGAAGTTTGTTTTGTGCCATAAGGGGCTTCTATGTTCAAGAAACACAAGTCCAAAGCACAATTTGGTACACAGAACTATTAGAAAAGTCACCACCAGAGAATGATGGAATCTGAGTGATTTCTGAGGCTCTGGGGGATTTTCCTGCAAATATGGCTGGTGCTCTTGTTAAAGTCTTGGTTTCTTGTTGGGATTTAGAGGTGGCCAGAACGATTGGCACCATCGCTCCTGAGTGCTTTCTTCCCTTGTGTCTGCTGAGCTCCATGGGATATTGTAGAGCTGAGGGCTATGGAGTGAAAGGAAAGACAGCTTGAATGCAGATGGAGGAAGACTTGTGCTGATTGTGATCGAACACAGGTTACAGCCCGTTATTGAGTCTACTCTGTGGCAGTGATGGTGGCAAAGAAGAATTTCTTTTCCGTTATCATTGCATCCTCTCAGCTGGTTTGTGGCCTTGTTTAGGCTGATCAGAAGAAAGATCTAATTGAACCCTCAACTGCTTATTGTGATCAATTTGTAGTATGCTTTGAGGATAAAGTCACTCAGATCTGTCACTCAGTATGCCAGGGGTGGGCAACTGCAAGAGGTCTGGGGGCCACTTTAGCCTCTGTAGCACTACGGAGTGCCAAAAGGGTCAACATTAGCTTGTTTGCAAGCTACATTTGTCTCTTTTAGTGCTCTGTAGTCCTCATTTTTTTTCAATTTGGGGTGTGATGGGGGCAGTGGTGGGTGGTCAGGGATTCAGGGGTGGTGATGGAGCCCCATGTGACCCATAAGCCTATCCCTGCCATAGGCAATGCAAACAAGATGGTGGAAGCGTCCAGTGCACTGTCATGTCCAGTTTTATGGGTGAGTTTCAGTTGCTGGGACCTGATGATGTAGACAGAGTGCTTGGATCTGTCTTTCCAACCACTTGTGCTCTTGACCCCCATCCTTTTTGGCTGATTACAGCCAGTAGATTTCGCCTGGGACTTAGATCCAGGAAGTAATCAACTCTTCCTTGAGGGATGAGTTACCACTGATCTCAAAAGACATGGTGGTTTGCCCTTTCTTGAAGAAGCCACGGTTAGATCTAGGAGACCTTAATAATTTTAAACCAGTGGCCAATCTTTCATTTTTGGGAAGGTGGCTGATCAACTTCAGGCACTTCTGGACCCATTTCAATAAGGTTTTGGCATGATTTTGGAGTAGAGACGGCCTTAGATGTCCTGCGAGATAACATTTGCCAGGAGAAAGACATGAGGAATGCATCCCTGTTGGATCTCCTAGGCCATGCCCCCCACCCCCCATTCTCCCCCCCCAACACACATAATTGCTACTAAACAGAAACGCAAATAGAAATATGCATTTGACATACCTATTTCGCTCTTAGGTTTAGTATTTTGTTAGTGGAGACTTTTATGTAATGCAGAAAATATCTAGCAAAGGTAATAAGGGTAAGGTAAATCAAGGTGAACAGGTTTACAGGTTTATTAGGTTTACACCAAGAATTAGACGACAGTTAAACCTGTTGGCTCCACAGTGGTCGACCAGATGCCGGTGGGAAGCCCACAAGCACAGGACATGAGCACATAGCACTACAGAATGAATTATTAGGGACTGCTATGATATTCCAGTGTTGGATGTGATAGTTTAGGGTTTCAGTACACATTCTGAAACCCACTTTCAGTGGCTCACTTGGAAATGATCACGCACTAGGCATTTTCCCCTTAAGCTGTTTGTTGTGGCATGTGTATATATCACCAATCTTTGTATGAACCAGGGGAGCTGGGAGCTCCAATTTTGGCGGGGCGGAGATCCCATTCTGGGTTTTAGTTACAACCAGCCAGAAGTCCAAAGAAGGTATCCAATGTGCTGAACCCTATCCCCAAAATGGGTCCAGCACCTTGGATAGCTCCTTTAGACTTCTGGCTTGTTGTAACTAAAACTCAGACTGTGGTCTCTGCTCCACCGAAATTGGGCCACAGCCTCCCCTGAAATGAGCCACTGCACACAAGGAGCATGCATGATGGGTTTCAAGTGAAACCATTTCAAATCACCTACATATGATGGCTCACCATCATAACTAAGCCCTAAAGCCAGGGTGGGCAACTTGTTGCTTGGCTGCAACTCCCATCCTCCTTCACCATTGGCTATGCTGGCTGGCTAGGGCTGATGGGAGTTGCAGTCCAACAACATCTGGAGGGCCACAACTGGCTCATCCTGCCCTAAAGCTCTGATAGCCCCTGCTTCAGTACCAGAGGATGGGCAGAATGACTTCCTACATACAATTTGTAATCATTACATTTTTTATTAGGAATGAAGGAATCTGATTTATATACTGAGTGATATTATTGGTCCCTCTGGCACAGTATTGTCTACACTGATTGGCAGCAGCATTCCAGAGTTTCAGATAGGATTTTTTTTACTGCTTTGCAGAAAATTTCTCCCACACTTTTTTGGGGGATGATTCTCATTCAGTTCGATAGAAAAGAAATTGCTTTCAAAAATAAATTCAAGGAGGAGAAATTTCACAGAAATTCTCATGGGTTGGGTTTGGGGTTCTTGTGCTTACCTTACTTATGAGATGGCTGAGGACTGTGCATGAGTGTTCTGTCTGTCACTGTACAATAATCTCTGTGGCACCCTGTAGCCTCCTTGGCTCCCTGCACTTCAGTTAAAACCATCATGGGGAAGACATCATGAGGCAATTCCTCCCATGGGGCTTTTTCAGTTCAGGAATGGCAGGTGGCCTGATAGGCTGCAGATAGGGATGTACGAAAAACTTACCTGGCTCCGTGCCAGGCAATCCACTGTGGAGGAGAGGTGCTCCGTCCCTCCCCCCGGAATCCTCCCTGGCCAGCTCTGCTCCCCGGCAGCTCCGCAGAGCTGCTGGCCAGGGCTGGCTGCAGCCGGAGTTCTGGCTGTGGCCAGGCTGCTACGGCCACCATTTGCATCTTTGCAATCAACCGTGGTAGGCTACGTAAGTATTTACGTAGCCTATCACAGCAAAGAGCAGGGATGCAAATGGCGGCCACTACGCCATTTGCGCCCCTGCTCTTTGCTGTGATAGGCTACGTAAATACTTATGTAGCCTATCACGGTTGACTGCAAGGACACAAATGGCAGCTGCTATGCCATTTGCATGGCTGCCTTTACCGTGATAGGCTATGTAAATACTTACATAGCCTATCATGGCAAAGAACAGGTGCGCAAATGGTGTAGCGGCCACCATTTGCATCCCTGCTGTTTGCTGTGATAGGCTACATAAATACTTACATAGCCTATTACAGCTGACTGCAAGGACACTATGTGCGGCAACAGCAGCCTGGCAGTGGTCAGCCAGGAGGCCAGCTGGAGCCGCCGCCGCATCCACAGCCAGGTAAGCTCCATCCCGGGGGGATTCTGCGGCATGGCGGGGGGGGGGGGGAGGCCGTTCCGTCACGGATTCTGGGCGGAATTCTCTGACATCCATAGTTGCAGAGCAATAGAAAGATGTGTAATTACAGTGATTAGGTAAGCTCAAAAATGTCACCAAAACAAATTCTAAATTCTGCCTCAAAAAAGTGGAAGCCTTAACACAGTTGATGCTTTTGCCCCCTAAAGAAGCAGTGCAACAAACCAAAACCCCTTAGGTAAAAAGAAGAAACCTGTGCTACAACCTCTGCCAATAGTGAGCCCTGAGAAATTGTTGGAGAAGTTCTCCTCCCTTAGTGTCAGGAGTGCCCTAGCTGCCTCTTAAAGTCCCCTCCAGTAGCCAACAAGACGCAGACAAAAGGGATTCTTTCCAAAGCTTTATTCCTTTACAACTTAATGACTCTTTCAGATGCTAATTGCCAGCAACTAAGCAAGGAACTGCAAAGGGTATCTTAGCAGGGTAACCTAAGCTCCATGTGCGCAGTTGGTCCCCGTTTGGAGAAGAAGGGTAGGAAAGCTCTGAAACTTAAGGGCTAGGAGGGGAGGCTCCCCCCTTACCCATGGGGCATCGGGGCGGAGCCGTTGCCGTAGCGCCAAGCAGGCTGAGTGCCTCCTCTCGGTGCCCTCCACCTCGCACCTCTCTCTGTGCCGGCGCCTTGCGTCTAGCAACAACCGATCTCCTGCTCTTTCGCTGCCAGGGTTGCTATCTCTCTCAGGAATGCAAGCAGGGGTGGGGGCCTCTTCCTGCAGCTGCGCCTCTGAAAGATGAGTGGGCTCCTCTCCCATGGGTTGTAGCTGTTCCTCAGAATCAGAGCTGCTTTGGGGCTCTATGGGCTCAGTTCCAACCCTGACACTTAGGAGAAATTTGCTGAAATTGTCCCTGCAATTTCTGTGACCACAAATAGCCTGGAGAATTTTGAGAAACCATTTGTGCACACCTCTAGTTTCCCTTCCCCCCCCAGCCCTACCTGGAGATGCTGGGACTTGAGGCTAGGTCCTTTTGTGTGCAAGGCATATGTTTTACCACTGCCCTTTTGTTGCCTTCAACTTCAGAAAAAGACATCTAAATATTTCCCTATCTATAAACTCTGGTGCATGTGGAGCCCCACTGCACCCCCAGGATCAAATGCATGTATGTATCAGCAGGATCATAATACAATACAGTGTTTATGGCTCTAGTCTCATTGCAGCCCCAATAAAGCACACATCATACATGTGGAAATTAGAATGTCATGGCTTTTAGTCTCTCCCCACTAGCAATTTACACTGACATTGCAACTGTAATGCAGAGACCATTAGAATGCAAACATCCCAAGGCTTAGTTTCATGTGTTCATTCTTCTCTTATATAAAGATATTTTTTTTTTTAAGAGTAAATGAAGGAAAGTGCTACTGCATCAAGCGGAAGAATAGACCATAAAATTAGAATTTAAAAATCATCAAGAGCGCGGATTAAATTTCTTTCACTCCTCCCCCCGCTTTTTTAGCTGTAGTCTTTGTAACTGAAATACAAATGTCATGAATCTGAGAATAAAACGTCTTGGGCATTAGGCTTCAATGATAGCTCATTCACATGACAATGGCTGTGCTGAGAACAGAACATTTCACAGAATAGAGCTATTCTTGTGGCAAAGATTATAATGACAGGGAGAAACGGTGCAAAATTAACCAATTCTTGCATCTTCAGAGAGTAATCTTACAAGCCTCCTTGTGTGCTGTATAATGAGAGGAGATGAAATGCGGCACGCCTTCGGTGACAATGGAAGTTAGCAGCTCAGCAAAGCTGTGGGAAGCCTGCAAGGCGATAGAGCTCCCACCGCTAGGTGCCACTGTAATCACCCTAAAATGCCCAAGGGGTCATCAAGGATCTATGGTAATGCAATGCTACAACAATGTAACAGAAATTAAGGGGGGAAAGGGGCTTTTAAAATCATACATCAAGTATGGCTTTTTCTACATTGGACATATCATTCTGTTTCCCCTACTTGGGGAAGGAAAGCACCTACCAACACAGGAGGCAAGATTTGTTGGGCTACATCCTCTACCTTTGCTTATATGCAGAGATGCACAATCCCAAAGGAACCAGGGATGTCGGAGAAATGACACCGGATTTCTATGAATCTGCCCCACGGATTCCGCAAAGGACTAGCTTCCCAGAGTTGTGCAGATCCTGCATACTCTTTTTTAAACTTTCCAGAATTGCACACAACTTTGGTCATACAAAAAAAAAAGGAGGTTGCCTAAAAATACAGCAAAGTATACATCTTTTCTAAAGCAACAACAAAAACATTTTGTGCAACCCTCTTCAGCCTCAACAGGGTAGCAATCTTTTTTGGGTGCTCTCTGCTTTTATGCTGATCTAAGAAAATTATGCAAATTTGTACATACCAGCAAAAGTCCCATAAATTCAAAGATTTTCAGGGCATATTTTTCCAGAGAGGTGGGGGAATAAGGATTTCAGAACATAAGAATGGCCACACTGGATCAGACCAAGGGTCCATCTAGCCTAGCATTCTGTGGCCAAACAGCTGTGCATGGGAAACCCACAAGCAGGACATGAGCAAAACAGCATCCTCCTGCCCATGTTCTCCAGCAACTGGTGTACCTAGGCATACTGCCTCTGATACTGGAGGTAACACACAACCATCAGGACTAGTAGCCATTGATAGCTTTCTCCTCCAGGAATTTGTCTAACCCCCTTTTAAAGACATCCAAATTGGTGGGCATCATTAAGTCTTGTGGTAGTGAATTCCATAGTTCAACTATGCGCTGTGTGAAGAAGTACTTCCTTTTGTCTGACCTGAATCTCCCACCAATCAGCTTTGTAGGATGATCCCAGGGTCTAGTATTGTAGGAGAGGGAGAAAAATGTCTCCCTATCCACATTCTCCACACCATGCATAATTTTGCACACCTCTATCATGTCTCTCCTTACCCTCCTTTTTTCCAAGCTAAACAAGCCCAGCTGTTGTAACCTTCTCTCATAGGGGAGATGTTCCAGCCCCTTGATCATTTTAGCTGCCCTTACCTGCACTTTTTCCTCCCCAGCTCTACAATATCCTTTTTTAGGTGCAGTGACCAGAAGTGTACACAGTATTCTAAGTGTGGTTGCACCATAAATATGCATCCATCAATGAGTGGAGCAGAGCATGCCTGACCATCTGCAAAACACAAATGGAACAGATTATACAAGATCCTCTCATCCATAATGGAAACCTCTTCTTCACTCCTTTTTGTAAGGTGTATAATATGGCTAAAGTTGGATAAGATCAGCCTCGGATGGCCTTCTCTCTGTCCCATCAGCCAGGACACCTAGACTGGTGGGGACGAGGGAGAGGGCCTTTTCTGTGGTGGCCCCCACTCTGTGGAACTCCCTCCCTAGGGAACTCCATCATGCCCCCTCTTTAATGAGCTTCCGTTGTGCATTAAAAACATTGTTGTTCAGGCAGGCATTTGGGGTGGGTTAGGGTATTTTAGAAAATGTTTTTATTGTAGAATTTTATTGTTTTAAACTGTTTTTATTGTATGTTGTACATCGCCCAGGGTGGCTGGGTGACCAGCCAGATGGGCGATTAATAAATTTAATAATAAATAAATAAATAAATAAATAAGAACAAATAAAAAGTGCACCTAAGATGTTAAAAAAAAAGAAAAAGGAGTTGTATAAGAAGACATTAGACCCTGAAGTGCAAGGCCACAATTCAAGAATAGAACTAGGTGCATCTGAGCCCATGCAATCCCATGCATATCTACTCTGAAGTAGGTCTCACTAAGTTCAAAAGGACAGGTAAGTGTGTATAAGATGGCAGCCATAATATAGTAGCATCTCTCTGCTGTTTATGTCATTGTCTAAGCTCACATAAGTCTGTGTTAGATTGTGCTTAAACCATGTGAATTTAAGATGCTGACTGAGAAGAACTAACAAAAAGGGATGGCCAAGGTTTTGTCATTATCAACTTCCTTGTGATCTTGCTTCCTTCTGAAATCATTGTGATTCAGAAACAAATAACCCTTCACTGTGGAACCAGACACAAACTAATAAATGGTCTTGTCTTGTCTAAAATGGGAACTAATTTTGAGGCTGGGGTTCCTAAGTTATCCCAGCAGATTGATGTCATTAACTTATTGGTTCCAATGGGATGCCTGTCTGTCCTCTGACAGAGCTAGAGGAAAGGTTAGTTCTATGGATAATCTTCTGGAGCCCATAAATCCTCACAGCATCCTGGAACCTACACAGGATATCTCTACAGCTCTAATTCTGTTTCTGTGTATCTGCATCTGACTCCTTGAGAAGACAGTTTTATATTCAAAAAGCCAGCATCCATCTTTGTCCCTGAACCTTTGAACATATACAGTTCTGTATACTGAGCCACACAGGAAACCACTGGAATACCAAAAAATGAAGCTTATTACTACATCAGTATAACATATTAGCTCTATGCAGGCATTCACCTGCTCACATGAGGAGGGCTAAAAGTGGGGCGGTATCTGGGCATGAATGCAAACCCCGACCCACTGTCCCCATCCCCTCAGACCCCAACCTTCCCCTGTTTAACCGGAAGGTCTGAAGGGGAATTCTACTCACATTTGCTTGAACATGAGTAGAAGCCTCCGGGCAATCTGAAACCTTGCAAGGGCCCCTGTGGGGAGACGTCTGCTTGCGTTCAAGTGAATGCAAGCAGAAGCCCTCTTCAGACCTTCCCCCTCAACACCGGAAGGCCTGGACTGACAGGTGTGCTTGTGTGTACCCTCACAGTTTCAGCCCTCACATGAGCAAGCTGGATGTCTGCAGGGGGGCTTCCTTACTCTTGTCACCACGAGAAGGGACATTTTGTCCCTTTCGTATGTCTTTTGTATGTTTCTATTTATGTTAGTCATCTTTCATCTCCTTATATCCAAGTGCATGGATTAGTTAAGTGTTCTTTCTTGAGTTTACAAACAATAACAACACCAACAAAAAGCATTTGACAAAACTGAATGGGTGAAGTAGTACATTTGAACAGTCTGAATTTTTAACTCTTGTTCCCTACTGTCTATGTAAACAGTGTTTAGCTCTATTAATACTGCTTAGTTAAATTCCAGACTCATAGTCTTCCATATTCTTAAGGAGCCTGGTACTAATGCATCAGTGACCATCCAACAGTATCTTAACACATTTGCATTAATAAGCTGATATCCTGTTGAGCTTCTCCTAAGAACATAGACTTTATTTTATTTTATTTGTCCCCTGAAGTGCTCAGCAAAGGTGACAGCCTGACCGTTCTCTTTGTTCCAGTTCAAGAGTCAGACATATTCCTGTTGGTTTTTCAAGTTCTTTTCCAGCATTTAGCTTTTCTTTTTTGCCTATGACAAAATGTCAGTTGCTTTAGTCCCTGAATGAAGTTGTATGTATGATTAAAATTTGGATGACGACGATGACGACGACGACGATAGATTTCTCAGACATCTTTTTCAACATACAAATTCTTAAAAGCTAAAAACACCAGTGAAAATATTAAACAATTCAACTGAGGCATAACCAACCAAATAATCAGAAAAAAGTACTGCAATTCCCAGCATACCTCCAGCCAGGTATGCTGGCTAGGGCATGCTGGGAATTGTAGGACAATTTTCTGTCTAAACATGAATAGGATTGTGCCCTTAGTTAAATTATGTTAGGTAAAATTATAAAAATGTAATCATCTTTCCACCTTTCCTCTAGCTATTCTTATTTGCTATATAGTAGCCCCATTCAGACGTTATGAAATTGCACCAGTGGAGGGGGAGTAGGGCCATGTGTGCTGGCTCCACCCCCAGTGCCCCCGCCTGCATTGGCTGCATCCCTGACCTTACTGTGTTGAGGGGAAATGTCTGAAGGGGGACCCTAAGTGCATTCTACTGAATGCCTTAGAATCCTCCTCAGAATCCGGAATCATGACTGTGCAGGCTTCCTGATCATGGGGAAAGTTCTAAGCGTGTTCAGCCAATGTGCACACTCCCCATCCATGAGTACAATTTAATAATGCCTGAATAGGGCTACTGAAATTTTAATATCAAGATCACATTTTTCCCACTTCAGATGACTCAGAATAGAGAAATTATAATGTAGATGTATATATTCTACAAAGCAGAAATAAATATGTGTTGAGGATTTTGAGGTCTACAGATATGACTTCAAATGTCCTTTTAAACATTTCGATGAATTCCGTGGAGTTACAGTGATGATAATTAAGGAAAAAAACACAGAATATATTTTTCACACCTGTCCAGAAAACATACGTATAGTCAATCTTGTTTACTGTTCAAGATAGTTCGTTTCGAGTGGATCTAGCTAAGATTTTACATTGAATGATCAGATTGTTTTAAAGAGTCCAGATAGCACCATATTCCTTTTGATTAGCTATGATCCCTGGTCTATTGTAATCCTCACTCACATTAAAATCTAAAGAAAGCCTTAATCCCAGTGGAGAAGACTCTAGGGGTTTCTTGTTTCTCACCTGTCTTTTCAGAACAATGCACATATAAATATTGCCCTGTTATTTTTTCCATACAGACAGTTCAAATAAGTCATGTGACATGTCTATCTTCTGAGGTTAGCTGAATTGTTTGTGTCTCTTAATGGCATATGTGTTCATACAACAGTTAATACTCTTCTAATAGGACACATTTTTCAGCAACGTCAGAATGCACAAAATTGTTTCATGCATCTTCTAGGCATAGTTGGGCTTGAGCATTTTGTTTCCCTGAACTCCTGTTAGTTCTCCATAAAATGTCATATTGATTTTTAAATATACCACTTCTGCATTTAATGCTGTCCATAGCTTGGCCTCCAGTGACTTTAGATCTGCTGATAACTTTTATCCCTTTTCAGTTATTTGCTACTTGTGCAAAGAAACTTTTCAGAAACTACATAACACTTAATCAAAAGAACACTACAGCCCAAGGAGAGGTGTAGGTTTTGATTACTGTAATTTGTGTTAGTTATAGATGGGTTTTGTCTGATGGAATGGCAGCAAGAAATTGTTGGTGAGAATGCTGATGAAGAACAACATTCAAAGCCCTTTTTTGTGGATATGTAGTTTGCAAAGAGCCCATGTGTTGTCGTGGTTACAGTGTTGTATTATGAGACCATGCAGTTTTAAGTGCATGCTTAGCTGAATTTTGGCAAACACAGTGGTTGGGGAGCAAATGAGAATTTGAAGGACACCCTTGCTTAATTTTTTAATGTTCTGTTCACTGCCTGTTTGCAGTTTCTCTTTTTATTCCAATCTGTTACTTCTGCAGGGTTTGGTTTGTTTGTTTTTGTTTTAAAACAGAATTCTCCTGAGGTGATCCCAGCCAATCAGGCATCACATAAGGAATGTGTGAAGCTATTACATTACCACATTGTCACACAGCCAAAATGTTACTGGATTGCTCCCTGTGTCTTCACTCACGCATGTACATGAACTTGCATATGTACATGTGTACACAAAAGATACCAAATTGCTAGGACATTTTGCAAAAGCATGAGATGCACATAGGAGATTATGCCCTGTGCTTGACTAAAGTGGGGAATTAGCTCACTGACAAAGTTTAAGAGTGCACACTACAAGTATTCTTTTACCACATTGTCTTGTAGCAAAAAGGAAGAACAAGTGAATACTTAGTGTGCCGATCCCTAACATTGGACTAACAAACTTTCTTAATACTTCCCTAATAGAAAAAGAGAAGATGGAGGTGGAAAGTTATGGTTCTCCAAATAAGGAACAAAAAGAGCACTGGAGAAATGATGAGGTGCTATGGCGGGGTGTGGGGGAGCTAAATTGCAACAAGAATAACTTGAGTTTCAGAGGCACAGGCTGGATCATGTGAGGGCAAAATTGATACAGGAAAGTAATATAAAGAGAAATTGAAATCAGAGCATGTATATTTACGTATTTCAGGGGAACAGGAAAGCAAAGAGCTTCACTTCCTAGTTGGTCACAGTTACTTGGAATTCACAGGCTACCAGTGTTGGCTCCAGATTTTGGAGGGCCCTTGGGCAAGGAGGGCCCTTGGACCCCCTCCTTCAGTGAGTCTACCTTCTCACTGCCATTGTCACTAGGGATAGACGAAAGTCACTTAGCTGGTCCCGCAGCTTGCTTCGCGGTGGGGGGGAGGCGCTCCGTTCCTCCCCGCCGAAATTCCGGCTGGGGGGGAGGCGCCCCGTCCCTCCAGCCGAAATTCTGGCCGGGGGGGAGGTGCCCCATCCCTCTGGCCGAAATTCTGGCCGGGGGGGAAGCGCCCCATCCCTCCGGCCACGAATCCTCCTGGCCGGCTGGGACGCGAATGGTGGTGGCCGTAGCCGCCGCCGTTTGCGTCCCTGCAGTCAGCCGTGATAAGCTACATAAATCCTTACGCAGCCTATCACGGATGACTTTGGAAAAAAAAAAAGTGCGTACGCAAATGGCGGCGCCCATGGGCGCCGTCATTTGCGTTCCTTATTTGGGCTCGTGTAGTCTACGTAAACATTTACGTAGACTACGGCAAAAATAAGGGCAATGCTATTTGCGTTGCCCTTATTTTTGCCGTAGTCTACGTAAATGTTTACGTAGACTACACGTGCCCAAAGAAGGAACACAAATGGCAGCGCCCATGGGCGCCGCCATTTGCGTATGCGTTTTTTTCCCCCCAAAGTCAGCCGTGATAGGCTACGTAAGGATTTACGTAGCCCATCACGGTGTTTTTTGAAAATCTAGCCGTGATAGGCTACGTAAATCTTTACGTAGCCTATCACGTTTGTTGTTGTTTGTTTTTTACTGGGAAATGGCGGTGGCGGCAGCCGGATGGAAGACTGGCCACCACCGCCGCACCACCGCCACACCGCCTCCGGGAGCCGCTAGCGCCAGGGACATTCACGCAAGGTAAGTCCCATCCCGGGGGGTGGCGGGGGGGTGGCGGACCGTTTCTCCACCAATTTCGGGGGGCCGAATGCGTTGGCATTCGGCCTCCCGGAGATTCGTGGAGAAATTCTCCGACATCCCTACACTAGCTCCTATTCATCATCTTCTTTCTCAGCATTGCTACTACTGGCTTTGACAGGCTTGTTTGACAGACAGAGAGCCAGTGGCATCTACTGCTTCTCTTTCTCATCACAATCACTGTCAGGGCCAGAGTGAGAGGAAGGTGAACAAACAAGCTGCAATGGTGAAGAGGAGGAGCAACTTCAGAGGACTCTTGTCACTGGGGCCCTGCTGAGGTGTGGGCCTTCGCCAGGTGCCAACCATGCCTACTCTTGATGCCAGCCCTGCAGGCTACTCTGGCTAGGGATTGGTGAATTCCCCATGCCCTGTTTGGGTGGTGCTCACCAGACTGCCACCGCTTGCATGTAGGGTGAGTAGGGATGGCGGAGAATTCCGCCACGGATCTCAGTAAGGCCGAATGCCAGTGCATGCAGGCCCCCGAAATCTGTGGCAGAATGAAGCCCCTCCGCTCCACCACCCCGCGAAAGGTGCATGAAATGGAGCACCTACCTGGTTCGCGCTGCTTTGCGAATGGCGTCTGCATCTGCGGCCGCCATTCGCTTCACGATTTTTCGCCATGATAGGCCATGTAAATACTTACGTAGCCTATCATGGCTAATGCAGGGATGCCATTTGCGGCCCTGTGGAGGCCGTGATAGGCTACGTAAATATTTACGTAGCCTATCATGAGAAAAAAAGGGATGCAAATGGCGGCGGCTATGGCAGCTGCCATTTGTATCCCTGTGCAGCCCAGCATCAGCCGGATGTTGCTGCAGGCAGCCCCAGCTGGTGGCTCTGCGGAGGTGCTTCGGAGCGAAGCCAGCTGGCAAGGATTTTGGGGGGAGGGACGGAGAGCCCCCCCCACAGATGTCACGAAACAAAACAGGTAAGTCGTTTCGTACATTCCTAAGGGTGAGCCACCAATCAGTTCGCGGGCACCCAGTGAGAGCTTGTGGTTTCCCATTTCTCGTGAGCTGCCATTTTGCACAAAATTGCAGGTATAGCTATTTAATCTGCAAGTATAGTTCATTGAGCTCCATCCCCTGAACCGGATTCCTCTGACATTTCTAGGATCAGGTTTAAAAGCTTACTGACCCCTTGTATACAGCCCCACTCCTTTCACAAGCAAATCTCCCAATAAAGGTAAGGGGTAGTTTTAACTGCATCAAATCTGCATCCTTGGAGGCCTATAATATTTATGATTCTTGGATTAAATCTTGAGGAGAAAATGGCTGCCTTTTCTGGCACACTACCATTCTTCTGTCTCTCTCTTCAGTAAATAAAAAGCAGTGGAGAAACTTGGTGATAACAGCACTGAGCTGAAAATGTAAAGCTGGCATCACTTGAAATAAGAACAGCCTCTGGAAGTAAATATTCTGACATTGCAAATGTTAAAATTAATTCCCACTTCAAACAGAGCTCTTTAATTGGGAAGCATCTCAAGCACAAAGACCTCACATCCCAACTAACACAACTATTATGTTAATTGCCATGGCCCCCTTACAAGTCTTGGGTGGATCTGAAGTAACTAGTTTGTTATTCTGGCCTGCTTTTCCAACCACACTCATTTTGCTAAATTGCATTTCTTTAAGTGAGTGGGCCGATATGCTGCAAGTGTTACTAATTCCATTGAATTTCTCTTTTTTCCTCCTCCTTTGAAACAGAAGATCAAAACCTCAAGCCACTTTTTATTTTTAAATGATGTGTTTCCATAAACAAAACTAGACATTTGAAATAACCACTTTATTAAGATTAGGTGTCCCTGAAAAGGAGCCCTGTTTTTCTACTGACCACAATACAAAATTATATGCAAATAGTTGAAGTATGTTTCTTAAAGGCTACATAAGAGTTTGAAAGGAGACAATTGGGAAGACATCTTAGCTATAGAGATTTTGTTAGCACTTGTCCCTGTCCCCCTATCTTACATTAACCAAAGCACACTCCAATCCCTGAATAGCCTGCTCTTGAAAAGTACAGCAAAGTGAATGGGATTGTTCTGGAGGAGGTGGACTGCAAGCCAGAATGTTATGTTGCAAGATAAGAAAATTATTCAGTTATTTATATCAAGGACACTTTGAACACATGGATTGCTTCCCAGTATGAAGTTTAAGAGCAAGATGAAGGATATGCTGTTCTGCTGTACCTTTAAAATTAGGTTACTGAATCAGGGATTTTTTTTTTTTTTTAATGAGAATGTAAACTGCTATTGCACTGAAACCATATGGGAAATAAGCCTGCAGATCTTTAGCAATTAAGTATACAAAGCAAAAGAAAACATGTCAACAATATTTTTCTAGACTTGCTTCATGCTGTATGATTGGTTACTTTCTAACTTGCAACATCTCTCTACCTGCATCCGTTCCCCACACCTATATTTTCTAGCCCAGTTGCCCTTTTTGAATGACTTTCCATTTTTGTCTTAGTGGCTTCCGAGATCAGCTCTGATACAGTAAATTTAATTAGAATGGCTCCACACACCCTTTCTGAGAGGCCAGATTCAAGGTGTGGTGAAGAATGTGCCCCTCAATTTTCAGGATGCAAATTGGTTTTGTGTGTCCCACTGTGGTAAGGAAAAATTAACTTGGTAAAGCTAGTGATTTCATTTCACCATGTTGGAGCAGATGACCACCATTGTGTGAAAATGTAAGAGGAAATTCCTAAGAACTTAACAACTCAACTGCTCAGACAGAAGAGTACAGAAGAAACATAGAGCAAGATCCTGCCAAAGATTAAGGCAAGTAAAATCCTATGTACACTTACTGATGTTGAAAGGAAACCACATTAAACTCAGTTGAATTTACTTCTGAGTAAACATTTAGAGGACTAGGCTTCACTGTCAACTGATTTCTAAATGAGATTTTCAAAGTACATAGGGTGGTATTCAATCAATCCCACCCCTGCCCCCAGATGAAACAGTTTCTGTCAATGGAATGGCAAGGGGGATTCCACATCCATCTGCAACCCCCTGTTCACCCTCAAAATCTACTCCAGATTTTGTAGATTTGGGGGGACCCTTCAGGACAGATTTTGGAGGCATGGGAGGGGTAGAGAGGAGGGATAAATCCTGTTGCACAAGTGGACATCTGCTTGCACAACTTTTGAATTTTGCCTATTTTCAGCTCTCCTATTGAAATCCATGGGACTTTAAAGTGCTTATTATTGGCTGATTATTTGAGTGTTTTCCTGTTCTTATTCTCACAGCCTGATGGTTCAGTGAGATATTATTTTGAAATTTTTATAAGATACGAACCTTTGCCCATTGAAACCAATATGGTTTTCCCATCAAACTAAAACTAAATTAAGAGAGCATTTCAGGATTAGGGTCCTCAGAGGAAGAATGCTTATTTACAGATAATAAAACGTGTGCAATGTTTGGTTTGTATATATCATAGGTGCACAACCTGTGGCCTCAGGGGCCACATGTAGCCCCCAAGCCCTTAATTGTGGCTCCCAAGGGTGTTTCCCCTTGCTGCCACCAGATTTCCTTCTCTAGCGATCCTGATGCAGATAATTCTTTCCTCATCAGAAAGAATGATCTGTATAAGGATCACTAGGGGTGAGAGTGGAAAATGCTCCTCAGTCTCAGCATTCCTCATACAGATCACTCTTTTCCTGCTGCTTATAGCAGTGAAGGAAGAATGATCTATATTAGGATCACTGGGATGGGTGCATGTGTTCGTGGTCATGTTCATCCACTATATATGCCAAACACCCAAATATTCTCTCCCTCCCACACATAGGCTACCACAATGACCAGAAAAAGCAACCCACAACAGTCAGGCCATAACTAATGTGCAAATGCCTGGGAAAGTAAATATGTCTTTGCCTGTTGCTGCAAAGACGACAGTGTTGGCACCAGGTGAACTTCTTTGGGGAGAGTGTTTCATAAATGTGGGGCTACCAGAGAAAAGGCCAATTCCTGAACAGCCACACCCAGAGCTTCTCTTGGAGGGGGCATACAGAAAACACCCTCTGATGCCAATATCAGGGTCTCAGTTGGTTCATACAGGGAGATGGGGTCTTTGAGGTCCTGGGGTCCCAAGCCATGCTGGGCTTTATAGGTTAAAACCAGCAGGTTGAATTTGGCATGGAAACAAATTGACAACCAGCGTAGGTGAACCAGGTCTGGACTTGTATGTTCAAAACACCTTGTCCCTGTCAACAGCCTGGCCGCTGAGTATTACCTGTGGTTTTTGAATTGTCTTCAAAACATACAATGCATTGCAGTAATCTAACCTAGAGCTGCCAGAGCTTAGACCACTAATGCCGGGCTATCTCCATCACAGCTGGGCTACCAGTCAAAACTCTTAGGAGGCACTCCACGCGTCATGGAGGCCACCTGAGCCTCCAGTGACCATGGTAGATCCAGGAGTACCCACAAGTTCTACACCTGCTCTTTCAGGAAGAATCTGACCTCATCCAGAACCAGTTGCCTTCTCCTGATCCAGACAGAGGAACCACCTACCAACAGAGCCTTTGTCTTGTTTGGATTTAGCTGCAGTTAATGGGTTCTCATCCAGTCCATTACTGAAACTAGAGACTGGTTCAGCATATCCACTGTCACACCTACTTGAGATGAAAAGCAGAAGTAGAGTTGTGTGTCATCAGCATACTGACAACTCCCCATTACCAACTAGGTATGGGGAGAAATTAATTCAGTTCACACTTTAATGTGAATTTACCTAATTTCACACTTTTGAACCACTATGTGAGTGGAAACTCTGTTCTGTTTCAAAATTGACAGTTCTCTGAATTTTGCAATGGAAGTCAAAATGCATTCAAAAATGCATATATGAGGGGAAATAACATTAACATGCATTGTATTTGGAAAATTGTTTGCAAAAGAAAGAGCATATTGGGCAAAAATGCATATATTAAGAGAAATATGCACAAAAATGCTTATTAATTTTCATGCAAACTTTAAAACGCACCACCCTCCAGAAAAAAAATCTCCAGATAGGAGTGGAATCACTGCAAAGCAGTGCCCCCAACATCAAATTCAGACTACCTCTCCAACAGGGTATCACGATAATTGGGACTGAATACAGCTGGGAGATCAAGGAGTATCAACAGGGACATACGTCTCTGCCAAAATAGGTCACCATGCTGGGTGACCAAGGTGTCTATGTAGCAAAACCAGGCCTGAACTCCAACTGAAATGGATCCTGAAAATCAGTCTAATCCAACAGTGCCTGAATCTATGGATGGGTGAACACATCAAAGTCTGGGCCAGTGGTGGTGGGGGTCTGCCATGCGGAAATCTGGGCCCCTTGAGCTCACTGGATTGCTCCAGAGCCGTGTGCGCACCTGCCAGATTTTGTGGGGTGTCTTTCTCTTTAAAAAAGGCATGGTTGGCTGCCATTCATGGACCTTGGGAAAATCACGGCTGTAATCTGTGCATTTTATGCCATTTGCAGCTGTAAAGCACTTATATCTACGTAAACTGCAGCCATAAAAGTGCTTTTACCACTGCAGTGTATGTAGATGTAAGTGCTTTATGGCTGTAAATGGCGTAAAATGCGCAATTTATGGTTGTGATTTTCCCAAGGTCCACAAATGGCGGCCACCATTTGCAGACCTTGCCTTTTTGAAATCTGGAAGCCGTCCTGCTCGGAGGCCAGCAGAAGTGGACATAAGGGGAAATGGTCTGTTGCAGACTCTGCAGGTCAGATTCTTAGGAATCTGGCCTTATTTGAGTCCACAGAGGATTTCTCCAGCATCCCTACCTGGATCTGGTCAGTGATCACCTGCTCAAGTACATTGCCCAGGAAAGGGACCTGCACAACTGGTTTAAAATTATCCAGATCTTCCAGATCCATGGAGGACCTCTTAAGAAATGGTTTTATCACTGCCTGGGTGATAAAACCATCTTGCAGGCGGTCTGGGACCATTCCCTTTCATAAAGAGGCATTTTTCATTTCTCTGGCCTAACTGGCTGTCCCTTCTCTGCTAGATTTCACCAGGTACCACCAGGCAAGGATCGTGCAGGTGGTTGCGCATACCCCTCCAACCATCTTGTCCACATCCTTGAGCCATACTAACTCAAACTTATCCAATAAAGCTGGACCAGACAGTGCTCTGGACACTTCTTGGGACTGAACTGCTAAAACACTGAAGTCGAGGTCTCAACATATGCAAGTGATTTTAACCTCAAAATGCCTAGTTAATAAAGCACAGTGGGTGAGTGTTGAACCACCTTGGGCCAGTGTGTGATAGGCCCAAACCTGCAATGGAGGCAGCGAAGTAATGCATTTTTCATGCCTTCACCACCACTAAGTAGGCTCAGTGATGTGTCCACGGTAGTGTTTGATTGCATTCATCAGGAGTTTTTCTCCAGTTGTGTTCTCCCAGCTTGTTTCATCACCTATAAAGTCTGGAGTACACTATGGAACCATCTGGACACTGGAAATGAGAGGTTCTTTTCTCTCATTCATTTCTTCGGTCTACAATAGGCAGTCAACCAAGCAGCCCCGCTTCTTGAGGCTAGGGTAGGGATGGCGGAGAATTCCGCCACGGATCTCGGTGAGGCTGGATGCCAGTGCATTTGGCCCCCCAAAATCCATGGTGGAATGGCCTGCCACCCCCCCGCCCCCCGCAGGTCCCCCAGGGACAAGACTTACCTGGGGCGGATGTTCTGGACGGTGGCAGCTCCAGCGGCAGCTTCGGCGGCGGCGGCTGGTCTTCCGACCGGCTGCCGCCGCCGCTGCCATTTGCAGTCTCGTCTTTTTTTTTTCTTTTTTTTTTTCATAGACGTGATAGGCTATGTAAAGACTTACGTAGCCTATCATGTCTGGGTTAAAAAAAAACCACGTACGCAAATGGCAGCGGCTATGGCGGCCGCCATTTGTGTTCCTTATTTTTCGCCGTCTTAATCTACGTAAATATTTACGTAGACTATTATGGCAAAAATAAAGGGGAACGCAAATAGCGTAGAGGGCGCTATTTGCGTTCCTTTTTGATTCGCTGTTTTAGCCTACATAAATATTTAAGGTGGCCAAAAATAAGGAACGCAAATGGCGGCGGCTGTAGCCGCCGCCATTTGTGTAAATGTTTTTTTTTTTTAACCCAGATGTGATAGGCTACGTAAGTCTTTATGTAGCCTATCATGGTTGAAAACAGGGACGCAAATGGCGGTGGCTACGGCAGTCACCATTTGCGTCCCTGCTACCCAGCGGCTGGCTGTCCGGCTGCTGGCGGAGTCAGCCGGCAGCTCCACGGAATCCCTGGCCGGGCAGGACTCCGGAGGGAGGGATGGAGCGCCTCCGCTCTGTCGAGGATTCTGGGGGTTGGGATGGAGCGCCTCCCCCCCCACCGCAAAGCAGATCCGCAAAACGGTAAGTAACTTTCGTACATCCCTAGGCTAGGAATGTATGGGAAACTTGTTTCGGTTCATTTTTGACCAGAATTTTTGCTGTTTGCACCTCCTGGAAATGAACATGGACCTGAACACAATCAAAGTCAAAAGTACATTTTTGAGCTTGCAATGCAATTCATGTAACAAAAAAATGCATTTGAAAAGTGCCTACATCTGAAAAATGTACATTAAAAAGACATAATTTTGAAAAAAAATGCACACAAACATGCTTTTATTGATGGGGAAATGCATATATTTTAAAATGCACAAAACTGATATGTACATTTGGGTTAATGCACATGAAAATATGCATGAATGTTCATGCAAAAAGAAAAAGAAACCCCCCAGTGCTTGCAATCTGATATAGACATGAGTCAGAATGAGCTTCGAAGTGGAATTCAGAGAATCTTGATGAACTTGAGTTTGGTTGATTCCCACATCTCTAGTTCAAGATGGTCATAGTGTATGAAGGAATAGTCATTAAAGTGGGCGTATTTTCATGACAGTTTCCATGACATTGATTGGAGGACAGCATATGTGTATATTTCATTTTCAAGGTATCCACTTTCACAACCGAACAATGTGCATTACAAGTTTGCATGCCCCTGAGTAAGCCACTTTTGATCCAATCAATAACACATGCACAACCACACATGTTGAAGTGATTATACGGCTACCCAAGGGCATGGTAGCTATTGAACAACATGTCCTACTGTGGTTGAAGGACACTTCTGAGGTATTTGCACCCTCAGAAATATAAGAACCTGCTCTACTGAGCAGACCAAAAAATATGTGTGATCTTTTTTGATGAGAGTGACCCTCATCACCAAATGAATACTTTCCTTTAAAAAGTTCCAATTCTTCCGGGACATGATGCTCAAGTATACTTGAGTTTAGGAAAGTGTGGATTTTCCTTCATTAGTTTCAACCTATTACCCAGTAGACGATAAAACAAACTTAGCTTATTTATTTATAATAACGTTTTCCAACCTGGTGCCCTCCTAGTGTTTTGGATTTCAACTCCCATCAGCCCTAAGCAGCATAGCTAATGGCAAGAGATGATGGGAGTTGTAATCCAAAACTCCGGAGAGCACCAGGTTGGGGAAAGCCAATTTAAAACATTTATACCCCATCTTTCTGCTGCAAGATCTTCAGGACTGGGCCTAAACAACTTATAACCCACCAGCCATGAATTGTGGGCTGTCATGTGCTTGACAGTCTTGTTTTTGACATCTAGAGCAAATAGCAAAAAAAAGAAGGTGGGCCGCCTTATGTGGCTAATGCGTTTTATTCAGTTTGGTAGGACACAGGTTTTTAAGGCTTCCAACTCTTGAGTCACAAAATTCTTATACCACAGTGGGTTCCTGAGTGAAGTCAATTGATGCCAAAGTGGAGCCGGTGGGTCAAGAAGTGGGACCTCAGAGGTTTAATGAGTGGAGCCCTGCAAGTCAGGAACTGGAGCAGGTGTACGTCATGTGCTTACAAGTCCCATGCCCTCCAAGCAATACTATCCAGATATCATATCAGACTACCATCAGTCAACCTAACACAATCTAGATGACAAGATTGTCATGTGCAAAGCAAGAACCAGAAGGGAATGCAAAGCAGGAGCACATAAGGAGCCTCTTTGATTGACTCTGGCTGATTGTTTTAAAACTGTTTTAGGGTACAATCCTATGCATGTTTAGTCAGGGAAAGGTTTGCTGGCCGGGAATTGTAGGCCTTTTCTCTGTCTAAACATGCATAGGATTTCATCCTTAGATATGTTGTTTTTGTGTCTGCTGTTTGTTTTATGTCATTATGTGAAATGTTTTATACTTTATATATATGTATTTTAACGGTTTTTAATTTTTGTAAACTGCCCAGAGAGCTTCGGCTATGGGGCAGTATAGAAATATAAATGAATGAAGATAACACAAGCAGCTGATGCCAGCTGCACACTACACGTCAATTCACATGTATAACACACACTTAGGCAGTATATTTTTGCATAATTGCTGTGAAGGATTGTTGGACTCACCCCAACAACCCTGCAAGGTAACAGGCCCAACTCGGCCACAAGTTCCTCCCAAATTACCCAGTAGCCTCCCTCCCAGGCCAATAGGCACTGTATTAGGTACTGAAGTTATACAGGACACACCACACCAGCTGGAAGTTGGATAAAAGTTTATTAGGGGAAAGGAACAAAGAGGAAGAGAAGAGGAGAGGTGGTAAGTTGTACAGGAAATTACAAGCAAGATTACAAGCTATAAATGCCAGTCACCTGGACACCCACTCCCAGGAGCAAAACCATAAAGCTAGCTAGTCTATCCTATACATACCAAAGTATGGGCCCCTCAGGATAGCCATTGAGCTGCGACACACCCTAGTACCTTCAGGGCCAAAGAAGAGACACCTGCTCCTTCTTTGCCCCCCCCATTTTATTGCCCAGCCCTAGCAACTCAAGGCAGATTTGAAACACCCAGTCATAGCCCAGTCTCAGGACACTCCACTCCACCCTCCAAGGAGGCTGGATCTTCCCACCAGACACAGCTGCTATCACTTTCCCAATTAGCAGGAACGGAGGGTGGCCTTGAGCTGCCAGGCTGAGAAATGGCCAAATAACAATCAGCTTGCAGGTGGCTACTTTGTATGTGACAACCCGATCAGCCATCATGGCTTCTACTACCCTCATTCTTGACAATAGTGCTTTTGAAGACATTATAGAAAACATTTATGCATTTTAAAGATGGGAGAACTTGAGACTGTCTTGAAACCACAGCAGACAGAACAAAGCAGATAGCTGAAGAAAATGAGCCAAGCCACTGAATACAGGTCAAGTCACACTAATGCAATATATGATCAAAGAATTAAACATTTAGAAAACCCATTCAGCATTCCTCCACTCACTTTCTAATACCTTATTAATACACATGAAACATCCTCTCTCACTCTCTAAAACAAAAACAGACACAATACTTCAGACTCTCCCCCCCACACACTCACACGCTCCACAAACAATGAGCGAGTGAAGCAGCTAACCAACCAGGCTGTTTCTCATTGCCACTTTCAGTGGAGAGGTCTAGGTCCAAAGACTACAGGGCGACAATTTGAATGGGCTACATGCACAGAACATACTGGGTGAACAGTGCACACAAAAGCAAAATAAAATAAAAATGTTTAAAGAAAGAAAACTGGAGAGGGGCAAGAACAACTAGTTATCTTTCCCATTCTGGAAACAGGGGCAGACTCCCCTAAACTTTTCGCCCAGTTGTTTTTGGTCCATTGGCTACTCTACAGGTTGTGCAGGCATGCTTTAAAAACAGCAGGGCTTATCCATTATTTCCGAACTGCCACATGACCTCTTGAGTTTCCTCAAGCAAATTTTATGAGGAGCTTTGTCGAAGACTTTGGCTCTTCCATTTGTGGCTTGAAAACTTTGTTGCTTTTTCAGTTTGAGTTGATTGCTTCAGAAAGGGATGGTTTGTTTTTGGAGGAGCGCTGTAGAGTTCAGAAAGTTCCCTCAGCATAGCTAGCTGCAGTGCCTTAATTTTGTGGTGATGGTGGTGAGCCAGATAATACCTCTTGAAGACATTTACTGCATTCTTACAAATTACTCATGTTTCAGGAAGCTTGCTTCTAGCTTTTACTTTTTTTCCGTTTTGTGTAATAAAAAGTCCCATAATGCTTCTCCACCCTGGTTTTCTTAGACAAAGAACCAGGCCCTAGCTGAAAGAAAAAAACCCTGACCCAGGCTGCAGCAGCTGCAAGAGGAAACACTGAATAATTTTATGTAGGATCCTTTTTATGTGTCACCTATTTAGGCTCTGCTGTTTGCAAATGTACTTTAATCGTTTCCTTCTTTGCAAGGGTAAGCATGACGACATACATTATATTTATATGTGAATTTTCCTTTGAACCCCTCAAGGTTGTGAGCCAACCATAGTATCCTGAGGCAAACTCTTTGTTTTATTATGGTATATAGGAAACTCTGTTGTTCTCAATGAAGCCAAGCATGCTCTGTTTTCATTGTTGCCTGTTGTTTGCAATGTAGACTAGTTACACACCAGAGCTACTCACTCTGCATTAGGTTAAGTAGGAACTTCTCAGGCTGAGGATGGGAATACCAGCAAGGAGAAGTGGCATCAACAGCTTTCCATGTTTTAGTGGCAACAGGCCATGTCCACCCTCAGGGTTTGAATCAAGGAGAAGTGGCATCAACAGCTGGGGGTTGAATCAAGGAGAAGGGTTTGAATCAAGGAGAAGTGGCATCAAGGGTTTTGAATCAAGGATTTTGAATCAAGGAGAAGTGGCATCAAGGTTTTGAAATCAAGGGTTTTGGATCAAGGAGAAGTGACATCAACAGCTTTCCATGTTTTAGTGGTAACAGGCCATGTCCACCCTCAGGGTTTTCCAAAATGTAAGATGCATCAGCACTTGAAACGCTGGAAGTAAAGCATGAGATACAAGTCCCACATACCTCAGGCTGGAATGGAAGTGGTACAGGAAGAAAATAGACATAGGACCTGGGGCCCCGGTGTAGCATTATGTGTAAGGAGCAGGACAGAGAAATGAAACTGCGTGGGGAAGATTAAGTACATTCAGAAATGGGATGCAATTCTATATGTTTCGCTGATTTGCACATCCCTACCTTGAAAACATCAGGAGGGAGGGGGCTGTCATCTGAATCTCCCTGTTCTGATCAGTTTCATGTTCAATGTTGATGGCAGAGAAACTATCCCAGAGCTGAGGTTACTAGACCAAAGCAGAACCTACGGCAACAAAACTTTGTATCTTTATGTTCTGTACATTCGTTAGGAATATGTGAGCTTTGGTGTAAGGGGGATGACCATACTTTCCATACGTGTTAGATATCCATACTAGGTCATGTAGTTGTAAAACCAGCTATGGCTACTATTATTGTGTACCAAAGGCCACTTTGCAGAAGAGGGCCCAGCTCTGAGCCCCTATTTATTTAATCCAGGGACAGGCAAAAGATAAAGCAAGATCTACTGGTAGATCTCTAGGTGATTTGCAGTGGTCTGGCAAAGGCTTCCATCTCCCAATGGTTTAACCACCACCACAACAAAATACACCTTTTCCCTTCTAAATTAGGCTGCTGAAAGCAAGTAAACCTGGGGGAAAACAGGAATAGATTTGTCTGTAAAAGGATTTGCATGTGCTAGGTCCAGTTCTGGTACTGAAAACAAATTCCTGGGCTGAGCATCTTCTCAGAGGGACCTTGTTCTGCAATTCTACATCTGCCTTCTTGGGCCACTATTTTGCACCTGGCTCTCGTTGGTGGACCTTGGCACTTAGGTGAAAAATAAAATAGATCCCATAAGCCTAAAGTCTGCCTGCGCCTAATTTAACACACCAAGGAGGATTTAAAATTAACTTCCAGTTTGCTAGGCCTAATCCCTAGTAAAACAGTACTTCCAGATATAGGGGGATTGGAGTTACATCATGTCCAGGGAAATACTCTTTGCATATGGCAGGCAGTACTCTGTCTAAAATAGGAAGAAGCTAGTCAATAGCATACTAATATTCACATACATTTCTGCTGCTTACTGCTCTAGGAATGTGGTAGAAGGGGAGGCATGTGTAGTTTACAGAAACAGAATGTATTCCAGATGTTAACCATGCAACCAAGATTTGTATATACAGAAAGTGTTTTCCCATTGCCTATATTTAATTTCCACATGAAAATGGGGGCTTTCTAAAAGCATTTTCCCACATGTGCCAGCATAAATCAGATGTTTTTCATCAAGAATCACATGTCTAGAAAATGAGCTCCACCCACACAGGCTTGCATTCATTTATAAATGTTTATTTGTTAAGGTGGAAAGAAGCACTAGAATTGTGTTAGCTCAGGCGGTTCCTCCACCTTTAACTCAGGCTCACTCATACAACAGAAAGAATACGCCTGCTTTGGCAGGGTGGCAGCTAATGCATGTGCTTTATGTTCTGCAAGGCTAGTTACTGGCTTGACTGGATTTTTGTGAAGATAAAACTTGTGTGGTTAGATGTAAGGCTAAGAGTGGGGATGACCCAAATGAAGTCCTATGCGTGAGATAGTGGCAATGCTAGTGCACATTTCAGTATACATGGAGGCTCACATTCCTCTGTACATGATGAGTTTTTCTCCCTTTGTAGTTTAGTAAGGAAAGGAAAGTTTCCTCCTGTGCAAGCACCGAGTCATTACTGACCCCTAGAGAGACACTGCTTTTGCTGGTGTTTTCATGGCAGACTATAGCGGGGTGGTTTGCCATTGCTTTCCCCAGTCGTGACTACCTTTCCCCCAGCAAGCTGGGTACTCATTTTACCGACCTCGGAAGGATGGAAGGCTGAGTCGACCTGAGCCGGCTACCCGAGACCCAGCTTCTGCTGGGATCGAATTCAGGTCATGGGGAGAGTTTCGGTTGCAATACTACCGCCTACCACTCTGCGCCACACGAGTTTAGTAAGCCAAGAAGCAAATAGCAGCACAACATGAGAGAGGCAGGCAAGTGCGTAGGCCTGAATTAGTGCTAGGGATGTCAGAGAAATCTGCAACAGACTCAAAATAAGTTTGTATTTCTATGGATCTATTTCATAGAGTTTCTGCAGCAGACCAGCTTTTTCTGAGTCGCATGGATTCCATGAACTTGCAGACTGGTTTTTTACTTTAAGGGGTTATGAGCATCAGTGCAAGTGCAGATTAGCACTAATGCACAGTAGCACTAATGCGCACTTGCATTAATGTGCACTTGCACAAGTGGAATGAAATTCTCGGACAGCCCTAAAAAACCCCAACACCTGCTCCCATCACCGAGCAAACAATGGAACAAAAGACGCCTGACAATCTATGAAACACAGATGGAATGGGTTTAACAAAATCTGTACATCCCAGTCAGTGCATAGCCAGATCCACAAGACTCTATGCCACAAAACTCTACTACTTGTGCTCCAATTTGTCCATCTGTGCTTTTTTATGCATGGGGAAGGACTGCAGCTCAGTAGTAGAGTGCATGCTTTATATGTTAAAGGTCCAGGTTCAGTTCCACCATCTTCAGGAACTGGGATGGGGAAAGACTCCTGTTTAAGACCCCGGAGAGCTGCTGACAGCCAGTGTATAGACAATATTCAGCTAGATGGACCAATGGCCTGAATAGATATAAGGCAGCTTCCTGTGTTATCTGTTAGGAGTTACCTATCATTTTTTCCCACAGAGAAAGAGAACATCTAATCTTTAGAGGAACAAACTCCAAAGCCTAGAGATCTGTGCTTGGATTCTGACTTCAACCATGGTTAGCCATATTAGGCTTCTGTTGCCCAATTTTATTAGTAGTTATACCTTTTCAAACTTAGATGCTTCTGCTTTGGGGTAGATCCAAGTTAGCTAGCAATAGAACAGAAAACAGCAGGAACATTGCCATGACCCTAATCCTGAGATATCCTGACTCTGGCCCAGAGGAGGAGGAATCAACAAGATCAGATGGACCAGTAATGAAAGCTGCAAAGGTGCTGGGTCCTGATATCAAGCCTGAACTGGAGCCAGAGCCTGACCCTTTCAGCTGGGAGCACTTTGAAGCAGCAATCCACAAAATGGGACTGCCAGGGACTAAGGATGTAAAATGGATTGTGCAAAACCTGTTCTGCCTGTGTTTCTCAGATTGTCAGGCGCCATTCGTCATCTACCCATCCATGGAATCAGATTTTTTTTTGGTTTGCCAAATTTGATTTTCCAAATCGGCACATGTGAAAATGCACAAATCCCCCCAAAATGTGCATTTTCACACTTTAGCCTATGGGGGGAAATGCACATTTTTGGCTGGAGTTCTTTATTTTGTGTATTTTTCAATGACAAAATTTGTGCAAAATTTGGTAAGGTTAGAAAACCGGTCTGCAAGTGCTCAGAATCCTCCCAACAGGGGAGAGGCCAGTCTGCTGCAGAATCTGCAGGTTGGATTCATGAAAATCCAAACTCATTTGGTTCCGATGTGGATTTCTCTGACATCCCTACCAGGGACTACACCCCATGAACCAGATTCCTATGCAGGACCATCCCCTCTACCCCATGGGCTTCACACTCCCTGATGCCTGCTCACCACAGGTGGGAATTAGCAGAGAGGCATAGGAGTGCCAGACTCCAGGCTGGAGATCTATCCCTTTAATGCCCTCTACTTCTCACGAAAGGGGTGGAGCCTGGGAGGCCTAGTCATACCCAAGAGGAGAATGTAAGGGATCAGTGGAGTTCCAGATATTGCAGGAAAAGGCTGCTAACTTAAAGCTGTCCAGGATCCTCTGCTACCTGACTGACTCATTCCCCTGAGGTGGTCTCTTGTGCAATGGAGGCTCCCACGCATGGTCAGGACAGGACAAGCACCCCTTAAATTAATAAATAATGATCAATTAAAATATATATTACACCAAAATAACTTTTAATGGTTTATTAACAATGGAGTTACAAAAACAATGCCAAATGCACTAAAACCAAATCAGTGGTACAAAGGTAAGTGCAGTAAAACAAGGCCATTCAGGAAAACAGGTTCGAACAGGATACAACATGGAGAAAGAAAGAGAGAGAGAGAGAGAGAAGAAAATAAAGCCCACAAGGAACAGTTCAATAGTCCAACTGTTATAAACTGTATGGCTCAGCAGAAGGCCAGTTGCCAGGCCCATTTCATGAAGACTTAAGCCCCTTCACACATGGATCATATGAAGGGGACTCTTATGTAGAAAAGAGCTGTTGAGCTCTGGCTGTGGCACATCTTGAGGTCACATGATCCCATTGGCTCTGGCCCCAACATCTAAATGTCTGTAAGGGAAAGCTTACAGATTGGGGTTCCAGTACACAGAGAAACTCTGTGCATATTGAAGTCTACATGCATAGGCTTTCCTTCGCAGTCATCCACACTTAATGTGTGGATGTCAGAGACATGTCCAGCTGTGCCACATGACCTCAGCCTCATTCAACACATAATGTCATCATCATTATGGCGATCACTTGTGACCGAGTAAGATTGTCTTCCAAGAGTAGAGTCTTAACAGTGGGTCTGCAGGTGGCTGTGAAGGCCGATTCTGGATCCACACAGCCTCCCACAGTGAGGACGTAGGTTTCCAGGTGGAAGGCGGTCACGGTGAGGATTTGCTTGATGTGCCTTCCGCTGAGCTCATTTCTCCCTTTTGCCCAGTACTCGTGCTTCTTCAAAGGCCATAGCGCCTTTAATATAGGCTGACCTCCACTTGGAACGCTCATGGGTTAGAGCTCCCCAGTTCTCAATGCTTATGTTACATTTTCTTAGATTAGCTTTGAGAACATCTTTAAATCTCTTTTGCTGTCCACCAATATTCTGTTTTCCATTCATAAGTTGGGAATAAAGTAGCTGCTTTGGGAGACAATGATCAGGCATTCAAACAACATGGCCGGTTAGTGAAGTTGATGTTGGAGAATCATTGTTTCAACGCTGGTGGTCTTTGCTTCTTCCAGTATGCTCACATTAGTCTGTCTTCCCAAGTAATGTGCAGAATTTTTGGAGGCAGCATTGATGGAATCTTTCGAGAAGTTGGAAGTGGAGTTTATAGATGGTCCATGTTTCACAGGTGTACAGCAAGGTTGGTAGTACAATGGCTTTGTAAACAAGCATTTTAGTCTCCCTGCAAATGTCCCGATCCTTGAACACTCTATGCTTCATTTGGGAGAATGTTACAGTTGCAGAGCTCAGACGATGCTGAATTTCAGCATCAATGTCAGCTTTTGTGGAGAGATGGCTGCCAAGATAAGAGGAGTGATCAACATTTTCCAGCATCACACCGTTAAGCTGGATTGATGGCACTATAGAGGGATTGGTTTGTGCTTGCTGGTAAAGCACTTTGGTTTTTTTGATGTTAAGCGAGAGGCTGAGCTTTTCATATGCTTCTGCGAAGATGTTTAGGATAGTTTGGAGATCTTCCTCTGAATGTGCGCAGATTACGTTATCATCAGCATTAGAGATGGCGGAGAATTCCACCACGGATTTCAGTGAGGCCGAATGCACTGGAATTCGCCCCCCCAAAACCCGTGGTGGAACGGCCTCCCACCCCCCGCCACCCTGTGGAATCCCCCCTGGGATGAAGCTTACCTGGGGCAGATGTTCCGGCAGCAGCTCCGGCGGTGGCTCCAGTGGCGGTGGCGGCGGCAGCTGGTCTCTCAGCCGGCTGCTGCGGCCGCAAATGGCGGCTGCCATAGTGGCCGCCATTTGCATCCTGCCAGGCTGCCATGATAGGCTACGTAAGTATTTACATAGCCTATCATGGCAAAGAGAAGGGGCACAAACGGCGGCCACTACGCCATTTGCGTGGCTGCCTTTACCGTGATAGGCTACATAAATACTTACGTAGCCTATCACGGAAAGAGCAGCGGCGCAAACGGCGTAGTGGCTGCCATTTGCATGCCTGCTCTTTGCTGTGATAGGCTACGTAAATACTTATATAGCCTATCATGGCAGCCTGGCAGGACACAAATGGCAGCCGCCATTTGTGTCCTCAGCAGCCCGGCCACGGCCAGATCTCCAGCTGCGGACGGCCCTGGCTGGTGGCTCTGCGGAGCTGGCCAGAGAGGATTCCGGGGGGAGGGACGGAGCGCCTCCCCTCCGCGAATCACATCTGCGAAAAGGTAAGTGACTTTCGTACATCCCTATAAAAAAGCCCTGTGCATCATGGACATCTGCAAGATGCTGGATTTCTTGAGATTTCTTTATCCACCAGGTGTTCTTAAGTTCTCTAGTTCTTCTTTGGACCTCAGCCTTTGCAGTGGCGTGGATTTTTTTCTTAGTGGCACAGTTGATGTCTTTTTGCCATATTTGGAAGGCTTTCCTTTTCTTATCAATAATATGTTCAATCTCCCTATCATTTTCATCAAACCAATCCTGATGTTTCTTACTTTGGTATCTGATAGTTTGTTCACAGGCTGTGATAATGGTCTTCTGTCTATTCCAGTGTTCCTCGACATTTCCAGGGCTTTCCATAGGTAGATGTTCCTTGAGAGTTGTTTGAAAGCAGGCATGCTTAATAGGGTCTTGAAGGGCTTGGGTGTTAATTTTACGTCTTAGTTTTCTTCCTTGGAGCCTACGTTGAGGGACAATTGTTAATGGCCATTGTAGAGCAAATTAATCGGTGGTCTGTCCAGCAGTCGTCAGCACTCGTCATGGCTCTAGTGAGGAGTACATCACAATGATCTCTAGCACGGACAATTACATAGTCTAAGAGATGCCAGTGCTTCGACTGAGGATGCTTCCATGATGTTTTAAATTTATTTTTCTGGCGAAAGAGGAGGTTGGTAATAACAAGATTATGCTCTGCACATTTAGTCAGAAGTAAAATTCCATTCTGGTTACTATTGCCAACTCATTCTTTCCCATGATCCCCGGCCACAAATCAAAATCACACCCAACTCTTGCATTGAAATCACCCAGGAGGATAATTTTATCCTCCTTAGGTATCTCTGATAAGATGGTGTCCAGCTGGGAGTAAAATTTTTCTTTGATGTCTTCATCAGCATCTAATGTTGGTGCATAGGCACTTAAAATAGTTGCCTGCTGGTTTTTGGCAAGTTTTATTCGAAGGGTTGAGAGTCGTTCATTAATGCCAGTAGGAACTTCTGACAAGAGCTCTATAAGATCATTTTTAATAGCAAAGCCTACTCCATGTATTCATCATTCTTGTTCAGGCAGTCCTTTCCAGAAGAAGGTATAACCTCCTTTTTCTTCCTTCAGTTGTCCCTCTCCTGCTCTTCGGGTTTCTTGGAGTGCTGTTATATCAATGTTAAAACGTCTCAGCTCCCTTGCAATGATGGCAGTCCTGTGTTCAGGGCATTCACTATCTGTATTGTTCAGCAGTGTCTGTATATTCCATGTTCCAAAGTTCATTTGTCTTTTGCGACCGCTAAGTGGT
Source organism: Heloderma suspectum (assembly GCF_057233095.1). NCBI lineage: Eukaryota > Metazoa > Chordata > Lepidosauria > Squamata > Helodermatidae > Heloderma > Heloderma suspectum. The sequence continues at coordinate 52,815,461 of NC_139461.1, forward strand.
GACCCCACTGAACACGGTAATCCAGTCAGGGAGGAGTGAGGCAGACTATGTTTAGGGCACCTTTTCTAGCCCCCTCCCGATATGGGGTGAGCAGAGTGGATCCTAAATAGGACTGCTCAGTTGTGGATACAGCTGCCAAACTACTCAACTGCCTCAGTCCTTGAGTCAGGACGACTGAATCTGTATCCACTGCCCATGTGCCAGTCCATGACTAGGGGCTTCCGGATTTCACAGTCCTGCCCTCATTGCCATTCGCCGATCACCATGGGACTTTTGGTTGGTTAGGTGGATTGGAAGACTCCTGTGCGTGAATTTGTTTTATGTGTGGAGATCAGTGCACAATGATCAACACACAGTCTTCACAGAAAAAGGCTCTAATCCAATGGCATGAATAACATGATGATTGGTAGTCCTTTATCTGTTGCAGCCTTCATCCGTCTTCACAGCCGTTGTAACATACATCTTGTTATCTTCCACCTGTTCTGCCATTGAGGACTTTCTTGGATCATTCTTTGTCTGGTTCCTTCCCCTTGACCTTACCGCCATGGGTGTCCCTGCTGGGACTACATAACTCCCAACGGCTTCGCTCACAGGGTTCATTGGAACACACAAGCCCACTTACCACAACAAGGTGACAATCCAGTGAGTGAAGGTTACATAATGTTACATAAGGTTACATAATGTAACCTTCACATGATGTACACATGATGGGGGCTTTCATTATGAACCTAAAGAGTACTTGAAAGGATCCTGATGGATGTATGGAGTTGGATCCAGACTTAGTCATAGCTAATAGTAGACATATTGAAATCAATGGGACTAACTTATGTCTTATTGATTTCCATGGGTCTACTCTAAGCATGACTAGAGCTGGATACTACCCACTAAAAACAGAAGGAGATCTCTGCTAGATCATTGTTTTGAGTAGTGTGACCTTGCAAAAGTGCTGCAAATGTTCTGCATTATTTGTTACTAAATAGTATTAACTATTAAGAGATCTCAAGGAGCTGTAAGCCTCGAGCGAAGGTATTATACAACACAAGTGAATGAGAAAACATTTTCTTTTCAAGGTATGGGATTTGGTTTCACTGAAGATACTAACTTTAAAAGAGTCACACAACTCTGTCAAATGATTGTTTCCTCCTTTTCTTCCTGACACTGCAATATATAGGGTGGGTGGAGTGTCCACCAAGTTTCAGACATTGATGCCTGTTGTCCTGCATTCAGCATGGTGGGTCACCAAACATGCATACCTCTCATCCACGGTCCCAGCAAGATGGCTTTGCTGATGTCGCTTTCTGTTATTTCATTTTGGCATATTGAGAGCAGCTGTCACAAAACTGTATTAAGTAATTTTGAAATCTTCATGCATGACAGTGAACAGGCTTAGAGGAAGGAATGGAAGCATGCCTGGTAGCTTAGTCCCTGTCCCCATGTACATTTGGAATAACCTGTGAAAGAACCTAGGAGTCTAAACTTCAGATGACTGGAGACTCCTGAAGAGGCAGGGTTCCTAATTGTTCATACATATCCTAGACCAGGGGTCCCCAACCATTTTGGGTCAGTGAGCACATCTGGAATGTTGAAAGTGTGTCGTCAGTGCTCTCAAAAATGGCTGCCATGGTGGGCATGGCCAGTTACAAAACACTCATTTCCCAGAAGGCAAACTGGTGAGACCAAAAGAAAAGTAACTTGCCCAAAGACCCAAGTACAAGGCAGAGGTGGGGTCTGAGGTCCAAAACATAACACCATTCTTTTGAACCCAAATTAAGATTGTGCTGGAGGACAGCATTTTACTTTGTGGTATGCCAGCATCCCAGTTTTTAAAAATAGTTTTAATAATATTTAAAAAGCAAATAAAAATCAGGAGGGGGCAGGAAGCCTGGAGAGTGCCATGGGCACCACATTGGAGACCCCATTTCTAGGCTGTGACTCCACGACAACAGAAGGAGAAGGGAAGAGTGGCTTACCTGCATTTTTCTAGGAACCACTTTTGGTCTGGTCAGGGCTCCATGTGGGTGTGCATCACACCGTTCCAACTTGTATCACATAGCATATTTTCAGGTAGGGGTTGGAGTGAACGTCATCTTAGTGGCAGGGGCTGATCAACCAATAAGAGAGGCTTCTCCCCCTCCAGGTTCTCCCCCCTCTCACCGTAAAAAAAAAAAGGCACAAATTAATTATTTCCCTTCAAGCCTCATAAGCCCTTCCAGAATCAATTGCTTCCCTTCAAGCCTCTTAACCCCTTTCTAGCCCATTGGTGTGCTTGATCCCTGTAATGGAGGGGCAAATCAATTACTTCCATGTGCACATTTAGGTGACAAGCCTCATTGAGCACAATGGGAGTTACTTCTGAGTAGACACACATATGCTTGTGCTGGGAAGGAAACACCACTTGATCAGGTCAGGGCGAAAGGCACACCCCTGGGAAGGGCTAGCATACCCGAGGTCAATGCAGGGGTTGCACACAGCAACTATACCAGGGAAAACCCAACTTAAGGAAAAGAATCGGACTTCAAGCAGTCTCAGGAAATCCGGTTTTTCCCTGATAAGCTCTGGGGTGGCTGCTGGAGGGCTACTACTTCATCTATCCCTAATGAACTCAACACGCAGCCAGCTCAGAGTAAACCGCTGGTGGAGACACGCACCTAGATGCTTACGGTTTGTATGCACATATGCTCTTCCAAACGCTATGCTGAACTAGGGATGTCAGAGAATTCCGCCATGGATCTCGTTGAGGCCAAATGCCAAATGCATTCGGCCCCCCGAAATCCATGGTGGAACAAAGCCCCCCCCCCCGCGAAAGGCACACAAAATGGGACACCTACCTGCTGCTGTTCGCGCTGCTTTGCAAATGGTGGCCGTGGCCGCCATTCGCTTCTTCATTATAGCCGTGATAGGCTACGTAAATACTTATGTAGCCTATCACGGCTAATGCAGGGATGTCATTTGTGTCCCTGTGGAAGCCGTGATAGGTTGCATAAGTATTTACATAGCCTATCATGGCAAAAAAAAGGGAACGCAAATGGTGGCAGCTATGGCGGCCTCCATTTGTGTTCCCTTTTTTTTTTGGCCGTGATAGCCTACGTAAATATTTACGTAGCCTATCACGGCAAAAGAGAGGGGCACAAGTGGTGTAGTGGCCGCCATTTGCACCCATCTCTTTTGCTGTAATAGGCTACGTAAAAATTTATGTAGCCTATCATGGCCAAAAAAAAAGGGAACGCAAATGGCAGCCGCCGTAGCCGCCGCCATTTCCATTCGCTGTTGTTGTTGGTTTTTTTGCTGTGATAGGCTACGTAAATATTTACGTAGCCTATCACAGCAAAATACAGGGACGCGGTGGCTACAGCAGCCACTATTTGTGTCCCTGTGCAGGCTGCCCAGCAGCCGGATGTCCAGCTGTGGGTGGCCCCGGCCAGCGGCTCTGCGGAATCGCCATGGAGTGGAGCCGGCTGGAGAGAATTTCGGGGGAAGGGACAGAGTGCCTCCCCCCACCGTGAATGTCACCCTTCGAAAAGGTAAGTGACTTTCATACATCCCTATGCTGAACACTCATGAGGCTGGGGAAGAGACCAATGGGAATGAGCAGCTAAAAGCCAATTCTCCCTTCTACATGAATATTTCTTGTAGCATATGAAGACATGCAGAGGGTGTTAGCAATGAAACTCATTCACTCCTTTGCCTGCCCACTTTCCTGTTAGGTTGGCGAGGAAAATAAATGTTGCACAGGGAGTTGTGTTAAGCCTCCACTCTTCCTGAGGTGACCGTCTTCTTGAGTGAACAGGACAGCTTTGGATGCAACTTGGGAACAATGCCAAGGTGGTAGAGGGAGAAGTAAGCCTCCTTCCAGTATCACTACCTCCAGCATTCAGATGGCTATTTTGTATTTAAAAATAAATCCTAGCAATCATTAGTTGAGAGTTGGAAATGCAAGCCCTACAGCATTTCTTTCAGAGCTCATGGAATGAAAACTAAAACAGAGAGAGAGAGAGAGAGAGAGAGAGAGAGAGAAGTGTTTAAAGCATGCTTTAAAACAGAAAGGAGCAAAATGAGAACTGCAGTGATTTCTGATCCTTTAGTCACACACACATGCATACAAAAGAAAAGCCTAAGGAGCACAGAAGCTAAAAAGCCTGGGAGCAAAAGGCTTTCACTTTAAAAGGAGGGGTGGTCAGGAGACCAGCAGGGTAAGACCTCAGGGAACAACTAAGCAAATAGTTAGATATAAAGTCTGCAAGTTTAACAGGACTAAACTGGAGCATTGCTTTGAAGGTCAGCAATGCAATTTCATATGTAATACTAGCTTTAATGGGCATCTAGGGCAGAAACCAAAGTATAAGAGTGATGTGCTAAGAAAACCTAATCCTGAGACAATTGAGAGCCCTGGCTGCAGCACTCTGAACTGAGAGAAATTGATACAGAAACCTATCTGAGAAGCAGCTCCACAAAATTAGATTCTGTGGGGGTAATATCCTATTGGTAAATACAGGCAGCTAGCATGTTATCAGTCTTCAGGGACCAGGAGCATTTAAAAACAAATGGCATCTTCATGGCTATTTCAGTGTATATGTGCATCTTATCCCACAGCTATCTGCATCAGAGGACTTGTATTTAGCTTCTGATTTCCAGTTACAAAAAGCTGGAGCTGGTTTTTCAAGTGTTCAACACCAAAATTAGAAGCAGATTTTTGAGATGCATCTCTTCAATAGATTTCTATCAGCTAAGAACCTGTCTGATACAACACAGGAGGTGATTTTAATTTGTGACATTTTGCACTTTACAATAATTACTGTTACAAAGGTAAATGTCCTTGTTACTATTATTTTTAAAACACACACACCAGGAAACTGACCTGCATTTGGAAACCATCATGTAATCCACAGTCTATGCATCCAACATCTGACCTAGCTTAATGGCTACGAAGTCCTGGTTCTGTCCTAGCTGAATAACTGTGATAGTTATAACAGAATAACTATCTGCTCAAGTCATATCCCAGTGGGTTTCTTCTCTGTGTCAGTTTTTCCTCTGATGAGATTATTTTGTGTCTAGATATAAATAAATACATCTGCTTGAGATCCCATCTTCCCTTTCATTAACATCACTGATAATAATGTATTTGTCCTTCAAAGCCGTGCAAATAGGATCATCCAGCTCCAGATATTAAATGCTGGCTACTCTGATTATTTTCTTTCAATCATAAATGAAATTACTCCCAGTCCTTTCTATCTTCACACCCTTTGTAAAATTCCTGGCAGTGAAAGAGATGATAGATTAAGAGATACTTGAATCACTCTCATAGCCTGTAATTAGCACATGTAGCAAAGAACTTACAGAAAACAATAATTCCTTGGTCATTTGTCTTTATTTTTGCTTTCAAGCCAACATATTTTCCTTATGATTTCATTAGCAGTCTCTCTGTAAATGAGCTTTAAGCTTGTCAGAACCAGGTTCAAGTATTTGAGAAAATTACTTATTCTCTGATTTGTTACAGTTTCTTAAAACAAGAGGTCTTTTGTTAGGAGAAAAAAAAATCTCTCCCAAAAATAAAAACCCTTGATTTGAGATCATGGCTCAGATTGTTTACATGGAAGATAGCATGGAATTGTCTTCTGTTCACAGCTCACTCCTATGCACAGTTAGATGCGCTCAGGACTATTTCATTGATACTGATAGACATAGAAGCCCCTAAGTAAGCATAGGTTCAGTATATCTGTCCCAATTTCATATACCTGGAGGCAGGAATGGGGAGCTTTTAGCCCAGGGGTCTAATCTAACCTACAGTGTTCGCCCATCCAGCCCATGGAAGTCCACTCCCAGGCCCTGCCCTTCTCCCAAATTTCTCTCTGTCAGTGTCCCCTCTCTCAGTGCTAGATAAAGGCAGGCTTTTTCTAGCATGGTGAGAGGAAACCCAGCCCTCCAATCAGTATCTTCATTACTGATTGGAGAGAAGACCAGGGATTCTCACCAATAGAGAGAGGCAACATTTCTCTACCACTGGGACAGGAAATCCCACTCTTCTCTGATCACGGATCAGGCTGAGAGGGTGTGGCTTGTCCAAGGCCATTGAACAAGCATTAGGGCTGAGTGTCCAGAGTTCTATTCACTATACCACATTGGCATCTTTCTGACCTTTGCTTCCCCAATAATGGAAGATGAGGTTATATTAAAGGAAATGGAGCAAGGAACAAAATAATTGTTTGTAGATATGAAGAAAACCAACACTTTCCAGCATTCTTGAAGGAAGCAACCCTCCACCCATTATAGGTCATTATTCTCTACTATTTTGATGTGAGCTGCAGCAATATTACTATACATAACATGGGAAATGTGGAACCAGCCTCCACTGCTCCTCCGTAACTACTCAGAACCTGAGTATTTATTTATTTGTATATGTAGGTGGAAACAAATCTTAGTTCATTAGGCCGTCGTGTTGAACTGCATCCCAACACAAGGATTATGATGTTACTGAGCAGCGTTTGCCGTTAGAGGAAACACGGAAGTCATGATGCTCCCCATGATGAAGATACACGAGTTTTTGCTTTATGGGTTTCATTTTATTATATGATCTCCCCAGCCAAAGCAGATTACAAGACTTTTCCATCCAGGGTGTTGGTCAGGCTTTGTAGCAGACATAGGTTTTGTAAATGGATGATTACAGGCATGATGTAATGCACTGGAAAAAGAAGTGATAGTTCCCTTATTAGTGTTTTCTGTATAACATCTCAAACAAGGAGCTCCCACATTTGGAGTTTGTGTATCTCTCCATAGGTGAAATTATGCTTTGGATGTTATATACAATGGGCATGCTTCTTCTTCCTAATGCATATGCCACTCATGTATCTTTATCCCCTGTTGTTGTTATTATTTTCTAAACATATGAACCCACTATTAGTTGCACTGGCCATTTTTCAAGATTTATATTTTAGATACCCTTCCATCATACCCTGGCTCAAGTTTTTTGGAGGGTGGGATCCCCCCCAGCATTCACCACCACTTGAGAGCTTATATGCTGGCTCTTCCTGATTCACCAGTTGCAGCTGGGTCTTCTCATCAGTAACCACAGTTCCTCAAGAGTAGACCATTGCTCCTGAGAAGACCTGGGAGAAAGGGTCTTCTGGCAACCAGCCAGGCACACTGATGATGGTTCTGAGCATCCTACCTGGTCTGTTGTTGCCAGGGCTCTAAGTAAGCCATGGGCGAAGGGGAGAGATTCTGGAACCATGGCTGGGAGTGGGCTCAGGATGGGATTCTTGGGGACCTCAAATGTGGCACCCTTGCCATAGGACCTCACAGGTTGTTCTAGGTCTACTCTTGGTGAGAGGTGATTGAGAGATCGAACTCCTCCTTCAAAGACGTATCTCCTGGGCTTGGGTTTCCCAGGAGACTGACACCAGATGGCAGCATACACGGAACCAACAGCCTTGCCCCTCCCCCTCACTCTCACTCACAAAGGAGAGGGATGGGGCAGCTGCCAGCACCCCCCTCACACATTTGCAAGCAGGCTTACCCAACAACTGCACTGCCATGGGCCAGGACCTGTGCAGCCACTTGGTTCTTGGCCCACTTACAACAGTGCAGCCAGGTAAGTCCACAAAGAGCAGGCTAGAAGCTGCAGTGGCACCGGGGTGAGCCCAGGCAAGACATTGTCTTGGTATGCTAGGTGCTGATGCTTGGGCTGCCTTCCATGCATATCCAGTCCCCTCTATCCAGCTTGAAACTTCATTCCTTTCCAGACGTCGTCCATCCGAATTGCTGACAATGACAATTAGAGGACCTGCACAAGTGTAGGAGCAATGTTGGTGCAGGATTTTCACATAGCAGAAGATTCTTTCCCCTTAGGGGTATTCTTTCCACCATCTGGTCTTCCGGCACTTCTTGCTGCACTGAAGCAGAAGAATCAGGAGATGCAAATATGCCTGTACTCCTCTTAAGGGAAAACCTTTCACAATAGGATCTACACTGCTGTTTGAGGAGAAATACTGTATAACTCACAGATAACAGAATCATATGAATAGTATTACCCTAATAACTTCATGGAATAATGATAACTGAACTCAGATATTATTTAAGTCAATACTTCTAGACTGGTAAAATGGAAACACAGCATAAAGCATTCAAAATCAAAGATTGGACAGTTTGGATTGGGTGTATAAACTGGGTGGTACATTTCTGCTTTCTTACTTGATAACTCAGGGGCTCCATTTAGGGATTTTTTCCAACCACATGTTGTTATTACGCAGGGCAGCTCACTGGCACTACGCATACTGAGCGACTGTTATTACAACCAATTATATGGGCCCATGTAATAATAAGCCTCATAATAATAATACTAATAACAACATCCATGTAATATGCATAACAAAGACATAACTCCTTTTGCTTCCATAGAAAATGGAACTGTTATATAAGTTGATAATATTAGTATAGTTCTTATTGTTGTTGTTCAGTCGTTCAGTCGTGTCCGACTCTTCGTGACCCCATGGACCATAGCACACCAGGCCTTCCTGTCCTCCGCTCTCTCCCGGAGCATGCTCAAGTTCATATTCATTGCATCGGTGATGCTATCTAGCCATCTCATCCTCTGCCGTCCCCTTCTCCTTTTGCCTTCAGTCTTTCCCAGCATCAGGGTCTTTTCCAGGGAGTTTTCTCTTTGCATTAGAGGGTCAAAATATTTGAGCTTCAGCTTCAGTATCTGTCCTTCCAATGAGCACTCAGGGTTGATTTCTTTTACGATGGACTGATGTGACCTCCTTGCAGTCCAGGGGACTCGTAAGAGTCTTCTCCAGCACCACAGTTCGAAAGCATCAATTCTTCGGCGCTCAGCCTTCCTTATAGTCCAGCTCTCACAGCCATACATTACTACTGGGAAAATAGTTCTTATACACTAATACAAAGAAAAGAACAGAGCAAATGCTCTTAAACTGCATTGTTCTTTTTGCAACTGCACTTTGAATACATCCACATGCCGATCTTTGGTCCTTGCTGGATCTTGTGAACCCATACTGAAATCTGAAATAATGTGCTCAACATAAGCTTGAGAATCAGTTCATGAATCAATGCCATAAATTTGTATATTAAACATTTGTGAAACAAGAAGTAAGAGTCAATAACTTCCTAAATTCTACTTTCTCAAGGGAACTTGTATGAACTGAATTTTATTGCAGCAGAAAATGCAAAAGTGAGGCAAAATCCCCCAGTTTAAAATAACTTCTCTTAAAAAACTAAATATGGAAGAGCACTTTATCTTCATGTATTGATAAACCACTCTTTTGGTGATCAGTTTTCCTTGTACACAGGGTTGTCCTTAAGATTTCAGGTAGATTGTGGCATTGAAGTTGAAATAATAACAATTTCATTTTGTTGCATTGCTGGTTAACAGCGTAATGTCCATGAACTAGAATTATGATATGTGTGTTATACCTATGGCTGAGCGTGGGTGTAAGCATGACCATCAATGAAGGACATAATGAATGCTTGTTATTTTTTAGCATAATTGAGTACAAGAAAACAATTTGGCATGAGTGTAAAATAATAATTGGACCATTACCTGTAAACCTATCCATCTTTTCCAATTATGAGGGATTAATTGGTGAAAGGCTAGAAATGGTAAGAATATGGCCTTGTATACAAAGGCATGCTGAATGCAATTATATCCTTTGTATATGTGTTCATGCTTCAACCTTAATAAGGTTTCAAAATAACTATTAGAGAGAGACAGACAGACAGACAGACTCTAATGAACAGTCTCAGAGACTGACAAGCTATAAAAAGAAAAGCTATAAAAAGAAAGATGGACAAGTGGTTCAACATGCTGGTTGAAATAGGATGATTTCAAACTTGTGAGATTGGTAGCTTTAAAGGCAGAATCTAATGCATGGGGGTGGGGGGAGAATAAAGAACATACATGATACAATTTATATTTTATTCCAGTTTATTTCTAACTGAGGTAAAGTCTGTTATTGGCACTTATTTCTGCTAAAAGGCAAAGTCCCTCAGATGTAATGGGTAGACCTTTACAGAACGTCAAATAGCTTCACAGAACATTTTTCAAACCCTTATCTTTAAAGTTTTCACTGTTTCCTAGAAGACCTAGGAAGGCTGCTGAGTTTGTACTGACGTCAAACTTGGCCTCCTCACAAGGTTACAACGTTTGATGAAAAAGATTTCATAAACCTCTGTTCTGTGGAAACAAATTCCATTGTTGGTCTATTGATTCTATCTCAGTTTTCTATGACAGTTTGCTGGGTGAAAAAAAAATGTAAATCATACTGGAAAATATTTAAAATTTTAAGAAACAAGTTACAGAGACCATAACACAAACCAAGTGAGCTGGCAGCAGCAACCTTCACAATACATTCCATGAGAACAGAGTGCTCCAACATTACTGATAAAATGCTTTCATTAATACTGTTTAAATTCCTTGTCCCTAACAGGTGGGCTGCTTGAATAACCTTTTCTACATGGTTCTATGGTGAATTAAGCAGAAGTTGGAAACCTTTTTTAGCCCAAGTGCTTCATTGCCTCCTGAGTAAACTTCTGGGGAGCACAGGAGGCAACTCTATGCATGGACATCACCAGATGGTCAATATCGAAATCAGATTGATTATGTACTTTGCAGCCAAAGATGGAGAAGCTCTATACAATCAGTAAAAACTAGGGATGTCAGAGAATTCCATGACGGATCTCGGTGAGGCTGAATGCCAGTGCATTCGGCCCCCCAAAATCCGTTGCGGAACGAACCCCCCCCCATGAAAGGCACGCGGGACGAAGTCCAGGCCACCACCACCCCACGAAAGGCACGCGAAATGGAGCACTTACCTGCTCCCATCCACGCTGCTTTGTGAATGGTGGCCGTCCTGCAGCCGACATTCGCTTCCTCCTCTTCATTCATTCATTCATTCATTTCATTTCTATACTGCCCAATAGCCGAAGCTCTCTTCAAGCTGTTATAGGCTACGTAAATACTTACGTAGCCTATCACGGCTAAGGCAGGGACGCCATTTGCATCCCTGCAGAGGCCGTGATAGGCTACGTAAGTATTTATGTAGCCTATCACGGTGTGTGGGGGGGGAAACCCCAGCATACGCAAATGGTGGTGGCTACCGCCATTTGCGTACGCTGGGTTTTTCCCCCCACTGCCGTGATCGGCTATGTAAGTATTTACGTAGCCCATCACAGCAGGGGGAAACACCCCCCCCCCCGCCATGATAGGCTACATAAATACTTACGTAGCCTATCATGGCAAGGGGGGAAAAAACCCAGTGTACGCAAATGGCGGTAGCCGCCGCCATTTGCATACGCTGGGGTTTTTCCCCCTGCTGTGATAGGCTATGTAAATATTTATGTAGCCTATCACAGCTCAATACAGAGACGCAAATGGCGGCGGCTACAACAGCCGCCATTTGCGTCCCTGCAGGGCTACCCAGTGGCCGGATGTCCGGCTGCAGGCGGCCTGACAGGATTCTGGGGGGAGGGACAGAGCGCCTCCCCCCCATCGAGGATTCCAGGGGGAGGAACAGAGCACATCCCCCCCCACTGCAGATGCCCCTCAGCGGAGCAAGGTAAGGGATTCATACATCCCTACTTAAATGAAGAATGCAAAGAAATCGAGAAAAACAATAGAATGGGAAAGACTAGAGATCTCTTCAAGAAAATCAGAGATATCAAGGGAATGTTTTGTGCAAAGACGGGCATGATAAAGGATAAAGAAGGCAGGGACCTAACAAAAGCAGATGAGATTAAGAAGAGGTGGAAAGAATACACTGGAGAACTATACAGGAAAGATCTTAATGTCCCTGATAGCCATGATAGTGCAGTCACTGAACTTGAGCCGGACATCCTAGAGAGTGAAGTCAAGTAGGCCTTAGGAAGCATTACTAACAACAAAGTTAGTGGAGATGACAGTATTCCAGCTGAGCTATTTAAACTCCTAAAAGATGATGCTGTTAAAGTGCTGCATTCAATATGCCAGTAAATGTGGAACACTCAACAATGGCCGCAAGACTGGAAAAGGTCAGTTGACATTCCAGTTCAAAAGAAGGGCAATGCCAAAGAGTGTTCAAACTACCGTACAATTGCGCTCATTTCATGCCAGCAAGGTTATGCTCAAAATCCTACAAGCTAGGCTTCAGCAGCATGTGAACCGAGAACTACCGGAAGTACAAGCTGGGTTTCGAAGAGGCAGAGGAACTAGAGATCAGATCGCCAACATTTGCTGGATCATGGAGAAAGCAAGAGAATTCCAGAAAAACGTCTATTTCTGCTTCATTGACTACGCTAAAGCCTTTGATTGTGTGGATCACAACAAACTGTGGCAAATTCTTAAAGAGATAGGAGTACCAGACCACCTTACCTGTCTCTTGAGAAACCTGTACGAGGGTCAAGAACCAACAGTAAGAACCAGACATGGAAGAACCGATTGGTTCAAAATAGGGAAAGGAGTACGACAAGGCTGTATATTGTCACCCTGCTTATTAGGGATGTACGACAGTCACTTACCTTTTCGAAGGGTGACATTCGTGGTGGGGGGGAGGCACTCTGTCCCTCCCCCCGAAATTCTGGCCTGCCGGCTCCGCTCCACAGGGATTCTGCGGAGCCACCGGCCTGCTCCGCCACGCTGGCTAGCAGGGACGCAAATGGCGGCGGCCGTAGCTGCCACCATTTGAGTCCCTGCAGTCAGCCATGATAGGCTACGTAAATGTTTACGTAGCCTATCACGGCTGATTTAAAAGAAAAAAAAAACATGCGTGTACGCAAATGGCGGCGCTATTTGCGTTCCCCTTATTTTCACCATCTTAGACTAAGACGTGCCACCATTTGCGTACGCATGTTTTTTTTCTTTTAAATCAGCCGTGATAGGCTACATAAACATTTACGTAGCCTATCACGGTGTTTTTTAAAAATCTAGCCATGATAGGCTACGTAAATCTTTACATAGCCTATCCTTTTTTTTTTTTTAACTGGAAATGGCGGCAGCGGCAGCTGGTCAGAAGACCGGCCACTGCAGCTGCCACCGCCGAACCGCCGCTGAACCGCTGCCGGAGCCGCCGCTGCCAGGAAGATCCGCCCAAGGTAAGTCCCGTACCGGGGGGGCGGAGGGACAGACCGTTCCGCCACCGATTTCGTGGGGCCGAATGCGCTGGCATTCGGCCTCCCCGAGATTCGTGGCAAAATTTTCTGACATTCCTACTGCTTATTTAACTTATACGCAGAGTACATCATGAGAAACGCCGGGTTGGATGAATCACAGGTCGGTAGGGATGTACGAAAGTGACTTACCTTTTCGCGGATTCTGTTCATGGTGGGGGGGAGGTGTTCCGTCCCTCCCCCTGGAATCCTCAACGGTGGGGAGGAGATCTGGTCCTCCCCCCCGGAATCCTCGTCAGCCGGCTGTGCTCCGCAGCGGCCACGCAGAGCAGCCGGCCAGGCCCAGGCCAGGGCCATCCGCAGCCGGATTTCCGGCCGCTGAGGGCTCTGGGTAAAAAAAACACAAAACGCGTATGCAAGTGGCAGCGGCTATGGCCGCCGCCATTTGCGTTCCTTATTTTTCGCCGTCTTAGTCTACGTAAATATTTACGTAGACTAAGATGAAGAAAAGAAAGGGGAACGCAAATAGCGTACTGGGCGCTATTTGCGTTCCCCTTTCTTTTCTTCATCTTAGTCTACGTAAATATTTACGTAGACTAAGACGGCGAAAAATAAGGAATACAAATGGCGGCGGCCGTAGCCGCCGCCATTTGCGTATGCGTTTTTTCCCCCCCCAGATGTGATAGGATACATAAAAACTTACGTGATAGGCTATGTAAGTCCTTACGTAGCCTATCATGTCTATGGGGGAAAAAAAAGAAAAAAAACAAAGACTGCAAATGGCGGTGGCGGCAGCCGGTCAGAAGACCAGCCGCCGCCGCCACCACCGCCGAAGCCGGTGCTGGAGCCGCCGCTGTCTGAAACATCCGCCCCAGGTAAGTCTCGTCCCGCGGGGGGCGGGGGGGTGGCAGGCCGTTCTGAGATGTATTTCGGGGGGCCGAATGCACTGGCATTCGACCTCACTGAGATCATGGCACCGAGATCCGTTGCGGAATTCTCTGACATCCCTACAGGTCGGAATTAAGACTGCTGGGACAATTATCAACAACCTCAGATACGCAGACGATACCACCCTAATGGCAGAAAGTGAAGAGGATCTCAAGAGCCTCTTGTTGAGAGTGAAAGTGGAGAGTGCAAAAGCTAGTCTGAAACTCAACATTAAAAAAACTAAGATCATGGCATCTGGCCCCATCACTTCCTGGCATATAGAAGGGGAAGAAATGGAAGCAGTGACAGATTTTATTTTCTTGGGCTCCAAGATCACTGCAGACGGTGACTGTAGCCATGGAATTAAAAGACGCTTGCTCCTTGGGAAGAAAGCTATGGCAAACCTAGACAGCATAGTAAGAAGCAGAGACATCACCTTGCCGACAAAGGTTTGTATAATCAAAGCTATGGTTTTCCCAGTAGTAATGTATGGCTGTGAGAGCTGGACTATAAGGAAGGCTGAGCGCCGAAGAATTGATGCTTTTGAATTGTGGTGCTGGAGAAGACTCTTATGAGTCCCCTGGACTGCAAGGAGGTCAAGTCAGTCAATCCTAAAGGAAAACAACCCTGACTGCTCATTGGAAGGACAGATATTGAAGCTGAAGCTCAGTTATTTTGGCCACCTAATGTGAAGCGAAAACTCTCTGGAAAAGACCCTGATGCTGGGAAAGATTGAAGGCCAAAGGAGAAGGGGATGGCAGAGGATGAGATGGCTAGACAGCATCACCGATGCAATGAGTATGAATTTGAGCATACTCCGGGAGAGAGCGGAGGACAGGAAGGCCTGGCATGCTATGGTCCATGGGGTCACGAAGAGTCAGACATGACTGAACGACTGAACAACAACAAACTTCTGGGGGCTGCATGCCAGCGGTGTGTGTGACCACAACAAAAAAGGAGTGCGGCCAAAGCCAAAAGTAGGTGGGGCCAAAGGCACATATCCCCCCACCATTCTCATGCATCCATTCACACTTACACACACACACACACACACACACACACACTGCCCCCCCCATACAGAAATTACCCTTGAAGAAAGCCCTAGCTGCACCACGGCTCACCACCTTGCAGCCTATCATGTCCCCACTCTCCTGCCAGGTTTAGCCCCAACCAAGCTCCAATATGGGAAGTAAGGTCAGCTGGGGAAAACTATTGGGGGACGGGCTAGAGAGGAGAATAATAGGGAAGTACTACAACTAAAATCATAAAACTCAGACTCCCTAAAAATCAGACGCCCTCCTTCATATTTGATTAGGGTTGACCCAGGTTTAAACAAAGAGTTTTCCTGTAATGTTCTCTGGTTTGGCCCATAAAAAGAAAGCAACTAATTCTTTAGTGTTTCTTTTTTAGGTTTTTGGTGTGTGTGTGTGTGTGTGTGTGTATGTATGTATATATGTATATGTATATGTGTGTGTGTGTGTGTGTGTGTGTGTATATATATATATATATATATATATATATAATTTTGTAGACTAGTCAGAGATTAGTCTGACAGCATAGATTCTTGCTAGAAACAAAACTTTGGAATATTAACAACAGCCTGATTCATGCATTTGTTTTTGACATGGAAATGACACCCTATGATATTTTCACTGGGCTGGATCTGGATTTAGTTATGCTTAGAGTAGACCTATTGAAATCAGTGGGATTGAAGTTTGTCATGACTAATGGCAGGCCCATTGTTTTCAGTGGGACTGCTGTAAGTATGACTACATTTGGATCCAACTAATTGTCTAGAACATCCTTTTTTATGGAACCCATGGCCACTACTTTTGTGGCTCAAAAGAAAAAAACCCGCCCCTGCTTTACCTTCACATGGTGAGTTGCTTTGTATTAGAGCACCTCAGATCATTTAATACATGAAGGCCATGCTGCAACTCCATGTAAGAGACAGCACGTGACCTAGAATAGCATATGAAAGAATGTGCCAATCTATGTGGAGGCCTGCCAGCGAGCAAAGCTGCATCTCCTTGCATTTGGTGCGACTTTGTGGTCTTCTCGGAAGTCTCTCACCTCAAAGCACACATGCTTTATAGTCCACAAAAAGATGATCAGACCTTCATAACATTAAACTTTTTACTTTCACTCTTTTCGCAAAATGCAACCCTGTTTGAAGAAATGAAACAATTTTTAAAAATCAGAAAACTTCATAGAACTGGACAACATGGCTTTGTGGTGGGGAAATAACAACAACAGCAACAACAATAATATCAGTCATTCACAATGGGTGTGCATTGAATACCAATGTTACAAAATACTGACAGTATAATTTAGTAAATATTTAGATACATTATCAGTATACTGCAAAGTTTTAGTTGAATAACTAATTGTGATTGGATTGGACTGAATATTAGAAGGGATATTGGTTTCCTGGAAGCAAAACAACATCTCACAATGAGGATTGTCACTCAGTTCAGAAAGAAGGAAGGAAGGAAGGAATTATACCAATTACACAAATTATACAAATATTGGATTACTTGCCTTGGATTACTTGTCCATCTGTGGGATACTGCATACTGGATACATTGATGAAAGGCAGAGAGGCAGGTGAACAAGGACTCAGGGCCTGATCCACAGGAACATTTCCCTCCTCTTCCCAGACCCAGAGGGCTACCTACCATCAAGTGCCCTGTGGGAAGGATTGCAGGGCAGATGGAGGTAGATGGTGATAACAGAGCACCTGCTCCTGTTCCAGCTGTACTCTCTCCACCCCAGGGCCAATTTCTACCAACTACCCTGACGGAAGGATCCTGATTATTTTTAAAAAAATGTTAATATCATTTATTGAGATTTTATTATTTTTATGTTACTTGTAAGCCACTTCAGTAGGATTTGTATCCTGAATGGTGACATATAAAAAATTGCAATACACTATTTCAATTATTTATTGAATAATAAATAATTATTAATTATTTAATTAATAATTAAATTATTCTTGTAATTTTTTTTACCAGTTATCTCAATTATAGCTCAATGGTTTTTATTTTAAGCCATGCATAATTTGGGGGATCTCCCACTACTTCTAGATCAACTGGGACTGCACAATTTAAAAATACAGGTGGTAGAATTCTTGACTTGAACTACTTCAGGTTAGGCATTCATATTTTAACATGCCTTCTCAGTTTGCACATAAAAAGTGTAACTTATGTCATATCACAGAAACAAGTTGATCATAGCCTATTCTCTGATGTGCTACTTGACAATACATAGGGAAGTTTTAAAGTTAGGAAACATTCAGGTATATGACTCTCCATCCCCTCGCAAACACACCTGAAGTTGATGGCATAGTTAGGTCACTTTAGATTCTGGACTTAATGGTCTTTCTGGGGGTGGGGGTTAGTTATGTTAATGTGCTTTAGTTAACTTACTTAAAATGTCGTAAGCCAACCCTGCTGTGTTTGGATGCCCTCCCGCTCATTCTGTTGAGTTGGGCCAGTGGACTTCTGGGCCAAATCCTGCCCTGACAGTACCACTGACCCTGACACTTCTCCTCTGTCAGTCTTCCATTGCATTCTGCACTCTGGCTCTTAGAAACAGGCTGTTGAGTGGCATGAAGTTGCAGTGCCAGCTCAAGCTTTTGGGAGGCTTTGGGGCAAGATTCCCTCAGTGGGCCCCCTCTTGGGATGGGTTGTAGAGATGTATGAAAAGTTTGTTTCAGTTCATTTCTGATCAGGATTTACCAGTCTGGACCAAACACAGACTCTACGATTGAAGTGCATACATTTCTGAGTTTGGAATGTGAGGTGTTTACCAAAAAATGCATTTGACAGCATGTGTACATTTGAAAAATGTATATGAAAAATGCGTACCTACTTATGAAAAATGCTTTAATCAATGGGAGAAGAATGTGTACATTTCAAAGATGTGCACAATGGATGCATACATTTGGAAAAAAATATGCACAGAAATATGCATGGATTTCCATGTGAAAAGAAAACAACAAAGCACACAATCTGATACGGATCTGAGTCAGAACAAGCTTCAAGGTAGAATTCAGAGAACTTTGGCAAGTCCAAATTTTGCTGAACTTCAAGTTTCGCATATCTGTAATGGGTTGCCACCTTCATTGCTTCTGTCCCCACTGCCCATTCACTTATCCTCACCCTCTAGACCCAATTCATACAACCAGCTACAGGGAAAGTATAAGGCAAGTGAAAGAAGCTGCTTTATCTTCTCTCATCTCTACTTGCATGCTCAGAAAAGTGAAGAAGAGGAGGAGCAGGGCCAAGAGGCTCTAGGGTTTGATGGTGGACCCCATGCATCAGTGTGGGCCTCAGCAGGTGACCAGTGGTGCCTACCCCTGATGCCAGTCCTGTGAAATTCCATCCAATGCTGTTTCATTTGGGTTGACTCAGGTTTTGCTCATACTCATTGGAGTGGTTGCTGATCCTAGTGGCTCCATCCAACACTGCTCAAGCACTGTTAGAATAGGAGAGATCAGGTGGAAGAGACTAATAATATGGTTATGTACAACACCAACATCATCCCATGGGTGCCAGAGATGCTGATTTGGGAAAGAACTACGTTACTAGCCCTCACCACATGATCATCCCCTTTCTCATATTGTAATAATGGTATGGGATGCACTCACCTAGAAGAAGTAACTTTTCCACTACTGTCACAGGAGAACCAATTATTTGACAGGGAAATAGTGGAATAGTAAATGAAGAAAGGGGCTAGGGCTCACTGACTGTGTATTACAGTCAGTGAGATTTAAACAGCTGAACTGTGCACAGGATTGTGGCTAGAATGCAAAACCCATAAAGTACAGCACTAAGGGCCAAAAACAAATAGTATATTAAATGTGTCTTAACAGTGATGTCTTTTGTATAAATTTATACCCGAGGTGCAAGGGTCCTGATCTGGATTGGAATCCTAGTGTGGGCTATAGGAAGTGTTTTTGTTTTGTTTTGTTTTTTAAGACCGGGATTGGCCCCCCTGCACCTACTCTAGAGTAAAAATGAAAAAAAGACATAGCTGCTGGCACAGATTTAAAGTAACACCTGTTCTGACTCTAAACATTCTATCCTTAAAGGTGGCCTAAAATAATTTTAAATAAATAAAATATGAAGTTTTTTACACAGAAAAAGCCAGACATACTATGGTGTTTAGTTAAGTAATAGGAGACATATCTCTAAAATATTTAGTTTTGAATTCTTTGTTTCAATTCTTCATTGCACAAATGAACAGCAAACTATATTATATGATTTATTTATAATTTTCCATGAACTTCTATGCCACACATCCATACACTGTATAGAGTGTTCCTACTTAGCAAATTATTGAAACCTTGGAAGAATGTAAGGAACTGTATGATGTCCTGAAGTGTCAGTGAACACTTTTACTTTGTGAACTACAAACACTTTCGAGTTCTGGGCACAGTAGGCAATATAAGGCCATTGCTGGGAAGAACTTGACTAACAGCAAATCCTGAAGTCCTGTGACAGCAAATGACTCCTCACATAGTCCACTGTGTGACCATTGGCAACGTAGCCCAAACTGCACAGCCAGTCAGTGCTGCCATCTATTCTATATTTTCTTTTTACAGTGCTTGCCTGTTCAATTTAGATCATCCCATTCATTCTCTTGTTAGCTGATTCCATTTTTAGATCATCCTGCTTCTTCTGCGGGTTCAGGGTAAGTAACAGTATTTGTGAACTAAATCAAGTATGATCATGTCTTCTCTCCTGCTTACAATGCTGCTTCTCCCTCTGCACCAGCCACCTCCTCCAAAGCATTTGGTGGAAGGTCTGAAAAGAGCCCATGTGCACATACAGCTTTTCCCGTGACGGGACTTCCACATGATTTGGGAACCTGATCACGCAGCAGGATTCCAGTTTGGGCAGAAACACCTACACACGTGCAGCTCCCAGGTGTGCCCCTTTCATGCATTCAGCTGAACCTGCTGAAGTCAAGGACATAGCCAGCAGCAAGCTGAAGATTGGAAAATGTCCAGCATGACTGCCAACATCCATGGCATCACATCCACACCAAGGCATCACATTCTGAGATGGGTGGAGGGGGGACTTGTGAACATGGCTACCTTTGGCAAGAAATGGGTGGACAGCAGTAGTAGCAGCAGCACCAAATATAAAAGGAGAACTTCCTGAAGGCCAAAATATGCCCAGTTAAGTTATACAGCCAGTTCCTCCCCAAAAAAGGTTAGTGGAACACTTCCTAAAGTTATTCTAATGAACATTCCCTCTCTTATTGGCTGGTTTATATGCTTAACCTTTTTTCACAAACCAAGAGAGTCATTAGCTGTGGGCCAAAACAGACTTTAATTAAATCTGGGTCTAGCAGCTGTGTCTACCCCCACCCCCACGCTTATTCTCAAGAATATATTTTTAATGTGTTTTATTGCTGTAAGCTGCCTTGGGAGGGCTTCTGTCAATAAAGGTGGCCAAGAAATGTTTTAAATAAATAAACAAAATAAAGCAGGTGCAGGGTGTGGAGGTTGGTTAAGGGTGGCTTTTATGATGCAGATTGGGGCCCCCGCATCTACTCTAGTGTAAAAAAGAAAACCATAAACAAAAGCTGGAGCTGCTAGAGTCTAGACACATATTTAAAGTAATGTCTGTTTTGGCCCTAATTATGGTGTTAGGTAAAGGAACTGGAGCAGAAGAAGTTTTTTTAAACTCTCTTTAAACTTACTCTTGAATTATTATTAATTTAAAGATGGCTTTACTCTTGAATTTTCACAATGATTTCAGGCACAATTTTGGGTCAAGTTTCTAAGAGTTAGTTCACACCGTTCAGAAGTGGCTTGGTTTTTTTCTTCCATGCAGCTCTGCAACTGTAGGATTACATACAGAAACGTAGTGTGCATCCCAGCAACTTGCAAGCCCTGTGCAGGCATTCAGCCTGCACATGTAAGGGCTAAAAGACTGGTGGGGCTGAGAGTGTGTGTGTGTCAGCATGCCCTCACTGTGCCCAACCTTGCTACAGTGAGCTGAAGGGTCTGAAGGGAGCTTCTACTCACGTTCACTTGAATGCAAATAGAAACTCCCATGAAACCAGCAACCCTGATAACACAGGGCTGGTGCCATGTGTGGCATGGCTCTCAGCAGCCTCCTGGGATGGCCCTTTGGTGGCAGTCCCTTTCTTCCCTCCCCTCCCCTCCCCTCCCCTCCCCTCCCCTTCCCTTGATGGTGGCTAGTGGGTGAAGCTGTAGCAAAAAAAAGAAAAAAGAAAAGGCTCTGTTTATGGTTCCCATCATTTTAATTTCCACCACAATGCCTCTGGGGCCCCAATATAGCACCACTCTGGAACGATGTTCTTTTGGGGTCTCAGAGACATTGGGTAGGAATTAAAATGGGGGAGGCAGCAACAGTCACTTGAGTTCCAGTGCTAAGAGAAGCACTGGGCCCAGGTGACTGACATTTTAGTTCAGCAGCAGGATAGGCAGTGGCGCCCCCCTGAAGGCACAGGCCATTGGCTACTTCCTAGTGGTGCTGAACCTGGGTGCCAGGCCATCTTATGCATTCCATCTGCCCAATGATTCGTCCCTGAAAATGATCTCCAGGTTATTTTCTCCCCCTTCCTCTGTCCAGCTTTCTCCCTTCGCCTTGTTCAGCCGAACACAGAAAGCAGAAATATTGCATACACAGGGTAAAACAGTCTTGGTGGAATCTCCAGTTGAGAAGCAATAGGCACCAGAAGTCAAAGGGCTTCATCACACGGAGCTTTTATTCTACGATTGAGATTGCTCCTTCACGGAAGTTTGCAGGCTCTTTACATGATGCTGTGACCCTGTTGTGACCCTTCTGAACTGAACTAAATGCCCTTTGTTCTGTTCTTAAATAGATTGCAGATAATGAGCTATCAAATTACCCGGTTGTGTTCCATTTCAGTTTCCTCTGTGAAAAGACTTAAAGCGGCAAGAAGAGGAGCCATATCTGTGAAAGATAATGGAGAACTCAGAAATGGGGAGAAGGAGGGGGAAGGAAGCACATGTAAAAGGAGCCAGTGGTGATCCTGAATTTAAAATGGAAGCAGAAAGCCCGGTTTTAAATGCAGGATTTTAGGCTGGTGTAGAAATGCCCAAAGACTTGCCCATTCTACTTACAGTTGTCCGTAACAACAAAACCCTTCCCCCACACTCAGATTTGGGGACACACATTAGTGTATCGTTTTGCCTTTAGTTGGTTTGGGGCAGAAAGCATGGTCCAAGAAGATTTTAGAGTTTCACAGAAACAATAAAATTGCACTCTGAAGTATGCTTAGGTGACTAGAAGAAGCCAGTGTAAAACCTAGAATCTTTAAAAACTTCTGTCTTTGTGGAGGTGTCATTGCATTCGGTAAATAAAAGCTACGGCCGTTGTCTCACTAAAGGCAGCATCACACAGATTACTCTTGTGATGACAAGACATCACAGATTACATCAGTGATGGCCACTAGTCGTTCTCTAGTGCAAGGAAGGAATTATGTATTCTCAATAGATGGGAGTTGTTGGAAAAGGTTCTTTGTCTCTACTGCAACTTGGAATTCCTTACTTATTTTTACAGTGAGTGCAACCTCCCCACTTTTTAAGATCACTTGAGATGCATGTGGATTGCCACAATGTTTTTGATCTCTCTGTCCCCACTGATCTTGAGGTGTCCTTGCATGCATGTGTATGTATGTATGTATATCTACTCATCCGTACACTTGTAGATACATTTGTTTATAAAAGGGCAGTTTGTCACCTGCAGTTGTCTGACGGATGGCTCCGATTGTGGCAATGCAGGTAAATGCTGCTGTGAGTGACACTGTCTTTGTCACTATGTGTAGCATTAGTTGGAGAATTTGAAAAGACAGGTTCATGAAAAAAATATGAATGTTGTCAGACAACCCTGCATTTTTTATTATTAAAAAATCCTGAGTGAATTTAATGCTTATGAAAGTGAAGGACAGCTCCTTCACACATCTCTTTCAATATGTCTCAGATGTGACCTGCAGCGCCTCTTTTCTGTCGGTTATGGGTGTTTAGAGAAGATGACACCCCATTTTAAGTGGGGCTAGTATTGAAAAATGGATGTCTGACAGCTAACACCAGACAAGCCCCCCCCCATCTTTCAGTTCTGACCAAGATGCAATTTAATCGCAGGTCCTTGGAGACTGTGCGTTTCTTCTAATATAGTTCTGGAAAGGTCAGGGAATTTTGCCTAGCTTGCGATTCAAGGTAAATGCTATGGCTTCACCTCTCATGAATGGTCCCTCAGAGTAGATTCTAAAAAAATTAGGGTGCACCTGTAGGATGAGATAAACTCATTCGTGCTGGATGGAATGTTCTTAGGTGACCATTTTCAGTGTGAAAGGGAAGCATTCAGGGGTCCCCAAAGTTCTCCAAATAACCCCAAATGCATGGGCCAAAAACGTTCACAAAAGGCACTACCCATTTCAACTGAGTCCATTTCAGCTAGGGATGATGAGTTTGCCAGATATGCTTTTCCCTGCATTTGAATTTTTTAAATCTCAAGTTCTTTCTATCCCAGATATGAATATATATAAACATTTTAAAAAAATCAAAACCAAACTGAAACAAAATTCTCACCCAACAATTCCTACCAAATTCAATAGGTAAAACTATTTCCAGCATGGAGAGGACATGCATGTTTTCCCGCTTGCCATGAAGTCATGAAAGATGAGGAGCCAGTCACGCAAATGCCTGTAATCTTGCCTACATGGGCCATTCATGGCCCCATTTTGCATATATGTGAATATGTGCATTTGTGAAAATGTGCACATTCCCGTATATGCAAAATGGGGCCATGAATGGCCCATACATGAAAGATTACAGGCAAGCAAACACCTGTAATCTTGCATATATGGGAGACTTATGGCCCCATTTTGAGTATACGCAAATATGCACATTTTTGCGATTGCCATTTGTTTTCAAAAATTGGCTATGGTGAGTTTGACAAGGCTGCCCAGGTGAATACAGGCAGCTTGGTGAGTGGCAGGGAGCTTGAGCATGGGTCCTGGTGCACGTGAGTTGGGGCAGGGGCTGGGTGGGTGCCTGGAGAACCCAGAGTGGGGGGGGGAAACCTGCCCTTCCCTACTCCCACCATTCCCAGCTTGCATGGCCATACCCAGCTAGTACAGTGGTGGGTCCTGCGAGCGCAGTGTAGCCAGCAGAGGTACAGAGGCAGTATTGGATACTGGTCACTGAAATCAAAAGGACTTAAGTTGATTTCAGTGGGTCTACTTAATAGCTGAATCTGGCCAATGAGGTACTATTCAGTGATCAGTTTACATGGCCTATAGTATAGTATTCAAGAGACATATCACTTAGAAGTAAGTGAGCAAAGTTATACCAAGTAAGAATAAAAGTCCCATTTGCTTTAACACTTGAGGGAAAGCAACCCAAGAAATTAAATCATAAGGTTAATTTGAGAAACAACATCAAGATCAATGGGATTATATGCATGCAGTACACAGCCAATGTTTCTGTTTCCTCCTTCCATGGGCAATAATGTTTAGTTCCATCTCAAACAGCTTCCCTAAATACCTCGAAGCCCAAGTATAGTAGTAGGTCATAATCCAGCAAATACAGACCACAATCCATTCTTTCCTTACTCAGGAATAATCCTTTTGGCATTAACAGGAATATGTTGGTTAAATGTGTCACAGACACATATAAGAAACCCAATGACTTTCAGTATTATCTTCCAGTACTGTCTCCAGCACTGCCCATAAAGATATGGCAGCCAGCAGACAAAGATTAGGATCCCTTCACTAAAAAAAAAAAAGTCAAATATCTCAAACTACGCCTTTATTTATAGTGAACACTGTCAATTGTAGTCCTTTCTTCTAATTTTAGCCAGCTATTAAAAACGGACACATTTAAATCCTGCCACAGACTGTAATACGTAATCCAAGGTTCATAATAAAAACCTTGTATTCCAGCCATCTCCCAGCCATTTTGGGAGGAGATTTCTCTGCTTTTAAATGAAAGGAACCAATTGTCCTTGTAAGTCTCCCATTGCTTGGCTGGAGTCCACCATTTGCAGGAGGTGCTGCTCTTAGCACCTGATTTATTATTAGTTTGAGTGGAGTTGTGCTACTTTGCAATTCTGATACCTCCATTAGGAAATTGGGATGTGGCTGTGGCATTAAAATTTTATTGGGAAATGCTCTGTTTGCATTTTGCCCCACTTAGCATCAAATTGCCTTACACTGGAAAGGAAAGTTTATTAAATTTTCATTAAAACACTTTCATGATGGTTAAAATTCAGAAAAAAATTAAAAGATGGATGAAAAACAATAAAGAATGGTCCATTGGTTAAAAGAAACATTGGTATTTATTGTTGTTGTTGTTTTTACTAAATTGCTGCATTTGACATTGACCATAGTTAGACTATCATTCCTCCTTCCTTTCTGTGCTTGTTAAGGCTGACCTCTATCAAGGCAGAGGAATCCTAAAAGTGCCTGATTATGTGAGATGTTGTAAGTTTAAATGTAATCAAAACCTTAAAAAAACATAAACCACCATTTTGCATTGCTGTTGGCCATATCTGTGCCTTCGCTACATGATTTTTTAGACTGCCAAAATGTCTGAGGATTATTAGGCTTCTTTATTTGATTATTTTGGCCTCCAAAATACTGCTTAGAATAGACAGCATAATAATATCCTTTTTCCACTTGGACTCTGCACGTTCATATTTAATGTCTGGGGGGAAGGGGGAAGTATTTAACACATTAACTGTAGGAAGATTCATAAAAGCTGATGGAAAACAAATATCTCCTTACAAAATAACTGTAAAGGATTTTAAAAAAGCAAAACAAAAAAACCACTGTGGAATATCTTTTGCTAGGGGGCTTCATAGCAAACTGACTTTGAAACTTGTTTTTTTTCCTGTGAAAACCCTCTGGGCAAAATAAACAGTATTATTCTAAGTCTAAACACACACACACACACACACGCGCACGATAAGAAAATGATAATGTGAGAAGAAAGCTGTGTGCATATAAAGGAGGTGTGTACTCGTGTGTTTTCATTTTGTACATTCGGCCACACTAAAATGCATGTTTAAATGATTGCATTTGACAAAGGGAAGACAAGGAAAAATGGTGCTGCATCTTTAATTTATTATTTTACATGAGATGCAGGCAATTGCCTGTGGGTACCGGATTGTGATTTTTCTACTCAAGTAGATTCTCATGTTTTACTGATGAGCTATATGCCAGGCCCTTGTGTTCTTTATAGGAAGAGTTTCATGGAACATCTGCTTCAATTGCTCTACCCCTCATTTCTGTTTTGTCACTAAACTCACTTACACTACAGAGGCGTCGGCTATAAAAGCAGCTGCTTTAATTCAATTGAATATCAAGGAGGCACTTTCTCTAATACTTGTAATACAGCTGTTTACGTGTAATGGATTCCATGGCACACAAAGCAGTTTGACAATTGACACAATATTCTATCATACTTCATGGGAGACACAGATTCCCAAACAGTACCTGTACAAGAGTACAGCTCCATGCCCCCACCCATGCAAACAGACACACTGATATCATGATACTCGTGTAGGAGGGTGCTTAGTCTATGGAGATCGCTAGGTGGATTCAGGAAATGAGTCTGAACATAATGGTTTGAACATAAAAATACATACATTGGGCATGGGAGAATCAGCAAGATTCAAGTGCATTGAGATTTTCCTGTTTTTTTTACCCCTGAGCTCGGTAATCTCATTCCTGTTCCCCTAAGTGAGCATTTCCCCTTCATGGATCACTGCCTTGTTGTGGCGAAGGGGCTTGTGTAACTCAGTGAAGCCATAAGCTATGCCGTGCAGGGCCACCAAAGACGGACAGGTCATGGCAGAGAGTTCTGACAAAATGTGGTCCACTGGAGAAGGAAATGGCAACCCACTCCAGTATTCTTGCCAAGAAAACCCCATGGAACGTAACACAAGGCTAAAAGAGATAACACCGGAAGATGAGCCCCTCAGGTCGGAAGGTGTCCAATATACTACTGGGGAAGAGCAGAGGGTATTTCCAAGTAGCGCCAGAAAGAGTGAAGCAGCTGGGCCAAAGCCGAAAGGACACTCAGCTGTGGATGTGTCTGGTGGTGAAAAGAAAATCCGATGCTGTAAAGAACAATATTGTTTAGGAACCTGGAATGTCAGATCAATGAATCAAGGTAAGTTGGAGGTGGTCAAACATGAGATGGCAAGATTGAACATCGACATCTTGGGAATCAGCGAACTAAAATGGACAGGCATGGGCGAATTTAATTCAGGTGACCATCATATCTACTATTGTGGGCAAGAATCCCTTAGAAGAAATGGAGTAGCACTCATAGTCAACAAAAGGTTGGGAAAAGAAGTCCTGGTGTACAATCTTAAAAACGATAGAATGATCTCAGTACGAATCCAAGGCAAACCATTCAACATCACAGTAATTCGAGTCTATGCCCCACCCACTGAGGCCGAAGAAGCTGAGGTTGATCGGTTCTATGAAGACCTACAACACCTTCTAGAACTAACACCAAAAAAAGATGTCCTCTTTATCATAGGGGATTGGAATGCTAAAGTAGGAAGTCAAGAAATCACGGGGATAACAGGCAAGCATGGCCTTGGTGTACAAAATGAAGCAGGACAAAGGCTAATAGAGTTTTGCCAAGAGAACACGCTGATCATAGCAAACACTCTTTTCCAACAGCACAAGAGGCGACTCTACACATGGACATCACCAGATGGTCAATATCGAAATCAGATTGATTATGTCCTTTGCAGCCAAAGATGGAGAAGCTCTATACAGTCAGTAAAAACAAGACCTGGAGCTGACTGTAGCTCAGATCATGAGCTTCTTGTTGCAAAATTTCGGCTTAAATTGAAGAACGTCGGGAAAACCACTAAACCATTCAGGTATGACCTAAATCATATCCCTTATGAATACACAGTGGAGGTGAGGAATAGATTTCAGGGATTAGACCTGATAGACAGAGTGCCTGAGGAACTATGGACGGAGGTCCGTAACATTGTTCAGGAGGCAGCAACTCAGTCCATCCCAAAGAAAAAGAAATGCAAGAAAACCAAGTGGCTATCTGATGAGGCTTTACAAGTAGCTGAGGAAAGAAGGGAAGTGAAAAGCAAGGGAGAAAGGGGAAGATATATCCAACTGAATGCAGAGTTCCAGAGAATAGCAAGGAGAAACAAGAAGGCCTTCTTAAATGAACAATGCAAAGAAATCGAGGAAAACAACAGAATGGGAAAGACTAGAGATCTCTTCAAGAAAATCAGAGATCTCAAGGGAACGTTTTGTGCAAAGGCGGGCATGATAAAGGACAAAGAAGGCAGGGACCTAACAGAAGCAGATGAGATTAAGAAGAGGTGGAAAGAATACACAGAAGAACTATACAGGAAAGATCTGAATGTCCCTGATAGCCATGATAGTGCGGTCACTGAACTTGAGCCGGACATCCTAGAAAGTGAAGTCAAGTGGGCCTTAGGAAGCATTACTAACAACAAAGCTAGTGGAGATGACAGTATTCCAGCTGAGCTATTTAAACTCCTAAAAGATGATGCTGTTAAAGTGCTGCATTCAATATGCCAACAAATTTGGAACACTTAACAATGGCCGCAAGACTGGAAAAGGTCAGTTTACATTCCAATTCCAAAGAAGGGCAACGCCAAAGAGTGTTCAAACTACCGCACAATTGCGCTCATTTCACATGCCAGCAAGGTGATGCTCAAAATCCTACAAGCTAGGCTTCAGCAGTATGCGAACCGAGAACTACTGGAAGTACAAGCTGGGTTTCGAAGAGGCAGAGGAACTAGAGATCAAATCGCGAACATTCGCTGCATCATGGAGAAAGCAAGAGAATTCCAGAAAAATGTCTATTTCTGCTTCTTTGACTACGCTAAAGCTTTTGATTGTGTGGATCACAACAAACTCTGGCAAATTCTTAAAGTGATGGGAGTACCAGACCACCTTACCTGTCTCCTGAGAAACCTGTACGAGGGTCAAGAAGCAACAGTAAGAACCAGACATGGAACAACCGATTGGTTCAAAATTGGGAAAGGAGTACGACAAGGCTGCATATTGTCACCCTGCTTATTTAACTTATATGCAGAGTACATCATGAGAAATGCCGGGTTGGATGAATCACAGGTCGGAATTAAGAATGCTGGGAGAATTATCAACAATCTCTGATATGCAGACGATACCACCCTAATGGCAGAAAGTGAAGGGGATCTCAAGAGCCTCTTGTTGAGGGTGAAAGAGGAGAGTGCAAAAGCTGGTTTGAAACTCAACATTAAAAAAACTAAGATCATGGCATCTGGCCCCATTACTTCCTGGCATATAGAAGGGGAAGAAATGGAAGCAGTGACAGATTTTACTTTCTTGGGCTCCAAGATCACCGCAGACGGTGACTGTAGCCATGAAATTAAAAGACGCTTGCTCCTTGGGAGGAAAGCTATGGCCAACCTAGACAGCATAGTAAGAAGCAGAGACATCACCTTGCCGACAAAGGTCCGTCTAATCAAAGCTATGGTTTTCCCAGTAGTAATGTATGTCTGTGAGAGCTGGACTATAAGGAAGGCTGAGCGCCGAAGAATTGATGCTTTCGAACTGTGGTGCTGGAGAAGACTCTTACGAGTGCCCTGGACTGCAAGGAGGTCAAATCAGTCCATCGTAAAAGAAATCAACCCTGAGTGCTCATTGGAAGGACAGATACTGAAGCTGAAGCTCAAATATTTTGACCCTCTAATGCAAAGAGAAAACTCCCTGGAAAAGACCCTGATGCTGGGAAAGACTGAAGGCAAAAGGAGAAGGGGACGGCAGAGGATGAGATGGCTAGATAGCATCACCGATGCAATGAATATGAACTTGAGCACACTCCAGGAGAGAGCACAGGACAGGAAGGCCTGGTGTGCTATGGTCCATGGGGTCACGAAGAGTCGGACACGACTGAACGACTGAACGACTGAACAACAACAAGTGAGCATTTCTCCGCTTTCAAACTGAAAAGCTGTGCACTTCAGTGAGCATTTTTTAAAGTGCACACCCAACATATGCACTTTCCCCCCATGGACTAAAGTGTGAAACTGTGCATTTTTTTTTTAAAGGTGCACTTTTTGAACATGACTGCATGTTCAGGAAATTGTGAGGTTTTCTGGAAAATTGCACTTCCGTTTGTGTTCGGGGACGTGAACAGGGCAAATTCGAAGCGACAATGAATCCAAATGAAATTCTCCCACATCCGTAACATATATTGACAGAAATGAATGGACAGGTGCATCCCAGCACATGGAACAATCTGATTCTGCCTTGGTACCTAGAGATGACCACTCTCTTTGGATGCCACATTTCCCATTTGCAACTTGCCTGGAGTGGAGTGAGAAGCCACCCATGTGGGCACTCAAGGGACACACGACACAAACGGCCTCTCACAGCATTTATACCTCTTTGCCTGGCTGCCGTGACACTGCACTGTGTTTTACACAGAGAAGCTCAGTGGGGCTGGAAGGTGCAATGCAGTATATCCTGGAATTAAAGAGCAGAGAGAGCATGCGTGCAGCCTTCATATCATGCTTTTTGTAAGCAACCATGAAAATGTTTTGACATTGGCCGGAAATACATGGCAATGGAATGTGAAATGCTTTCATGTTTAATGCGGATTTTTATGAAATCGGCTTTGGTCTGTCAGGGACACACGTAGCCAGAAAACTGGAGTATACAGTACCGTAAAATGCACGTTCACAGGTCACGCTGCACATCCAGCCTTTTTACTTTGGGGTCGTGTGGGCTGAGACTGGCCACTTGCATGGAACGTCATCGAACAGGTGGATGATGCTGAGCAAATGAGAGGCTTGTTGTTCCCCGCCCCTGTCCATGCTCCCCTGCCCAGGGAAGTTTGGAAGCGCCAAATTAAGCCCCTGTAGTTTAACCCCACACCTCTCCCCTCTCATCCACCATTGGGATATTGTGAAAGATTAAAGATTAAAACGGTGCCTTTAAGAAGGGAGAAAACAGGCTGCGTTCTATAAATGAGTCAAGCCTCTAATGGGAAAGCAGCCCTACAGCAGAATGGCAGCTCCTTACTTGCAATGTGCCTTTGCCACCTCTTTGGCTCACTTTCTCGCCACTGCTCCTTACATCTGAGTAGACCTACTGGGCTATTCCCCCAACGGCTCTCTTCTGACCAGGCACAGCCAGGCACCCCCCCCCCCAAGGCATGCTCAGTATGCAGGATTTAATTCGGGTGAATGGGGCACACTGCACAGGTGAAGCGCACAGGACCCGCATTTTAGGTAAAATATGCGCTAAAACCATTTTCAGAAAATGCGTTTTGGAGGGGGAAGTAGGGATGGATGAACTTGCCCATGCCCAGCTTCCTGAGGTTCTCACCAAGCCACTCTTGCCACCTGCCCCTACTCTAGGCGTCATGCGAGCTTCTAGATGGCTCTGTGAGCACTCAGCAAAGCTGCGCGGCTGCCCGTCTTCATAGCAAGCTGTCCGGAGTCACCTGGCAAGTGGTGCCCGGCCACCCTACCCCTTGCCAAGCTGCCATTCTGCAGAAAAGAGAGAAAAAGACAAAAAAAGATAGGTTTTTTTGGAAATGTAATGTTGCGTAAATGGCAGCCATAAAGGGGCCTGTAATGTTGCAGCCCCCTTTAAGTCCACCATTTACACAACATGACATTTACAAAAAAAATGGAACTGCCATTTTTTTGCAAAACGGCGTCTCAGTGGACCAGCAGGGACTGCCATGCTTGCCTGATTAGGCATGCACCAAGCTGGGCAAGCGCGGTGTCCATGGTCTAGAGTCTGGGAGGGCAATTGCATTGGGGGGGGGGAGTCCACTAGACTCCACCCCCTTCCCAGACTCCCACAATATCCTTAGTATGAAGTGCCATTGATTTTTTTTCCTGCCTTCTTAAATCTAGGGATGTACGAAAGTCACTTACCTTTCACGGATTATGCTGATGGTGGTGGGGGGGGAGGTGTTCCATCCTTCCCCCCGGAATCCTGGCCCGGGGGGGATGCGCTCCGTTCTTCCCCCCGGAATCCTCGAATGGCCAACCGGCTGGCCAAGCCCGGCCCGGCCCGGCCAGGCCAGAGCCGTCCGCAGCCGGATTTCCGGCAGCGGATGGCTCTGGGTAAAGAACAAACAAACAAACAAAAACAACCGCGTACGCAAATGGCAGCTGCTACGGCCGCCACCATTTGCGTTCCTTCTTTTTGGCCGTCTTAATCTACGTAAATATTTACGTAGACTATGACGGCGAAAATAAAGGGGAACGCAAATAGCATAGCAGGCGCTGGGTGACCAGCCAGATGGGCAATTAATAAATTTAATAATAATAAAAAAATTTGCGTCCCTTTTTCATTCACCGTTTTAGCCTACGTAAATCTTTACGTAGGCTAAAACAGTGAATCAAAAGGCGACGCAAATAGCGCCCGCTACTTAATCCCTACTTAAATCTGGTATACTGGGGAGCTGTGGTCAATGAAACAGGCTGGATGTCAGCTGGAGCGCAAATGGTGCAAGACTCGAAGTGAAGACGACTGAGCACGCTCTAGAGTGCATAATTGTGACTATTGCATGGCAGTGTGGGCAGCAAAGAAGGTTTATTTTGCTGCCTCCATTGCATCCTCAAGTAGCCGTCCAGCAGAGCTCTTCCGGGTGGTCTGGCAGTTGTTAACATCTTCCCTATTAAATGGGTCCTTGGTCCTGTCAAGAACCCGCTGTGACCTTTTTGCATTGTACTTTGAGAACAAAATTGCTTGTCTCTGCAGTGACCTTGATGCTGTTGTTAGTGCAGTACCAGTCGAGGTGTCTGATGCCACCATCTGCCCGATTTTTGGGATCAGTTTCAGTTGTTACGGCCTGATGATGTGGTAGGGATGGCTGTGAATTTCTCCACGAATCTCGGGGAGGCCTAATGCCAACGCATTCGGCCCCCCAAA
Organism: Heloderma suspectum; assembly: GCF_057233095.1. NCBI lineage: Eukaryota > Metazoa > Chordata > Lepidosauria > Squamata > Helodermatidae > Heloderma > Heloderma suspectum. The sequence continues at coordinate 52,848,437 of NC_139461.1, forward strand.
ATTGTTGGTGAAATTCTCCGCCACCCCCCCGCCACCCTCCCGGGATGGGACTTACCTCCCTCGAATGTCCCTCTCGGTGGCGGGTCCCGGCGGTGGTTCGGCAGCGGTTCGGCGGGGGCGGGGGCGGCGGCCGGTCTTCCGACCAGCTGCTGCCGCCACCATTACAAAATAAAGTAAAAAAACAACAACAACACGTGATAGGCTACGTAACGATTTACGTAGCCTATCACGGTTAGATTTCCAAAGTCAGCCGTGATAGGCTACGTAAATTGTTACGTAGCCTATCACGGGTGACTTTGGAAAAAAACAAAAAGTGCGTACGCAAATGGCGGCGCCCATGGGTGCCGCCATTTGCATTCCTTATTTTGAGTCCGGGTAATCTTTACGTAGACTACGGCAAAAATAAGGGCAACATAAATCGTTACGTAGCCTATCACGGGTGTGTGTGTGTTTTTTTAAAATTCACTTTTGTATTTCGCGGCCAGGGAGATGGGGCACTTCTCCCCGGCCTGAATTTCGGCCGGGCGAGGCGGGGCGCCTCCTCCCCGGCCTGAATTTCAGCCGGGCGAGGCGGGGTGCCTCCCCCCTGGCCTGAACTTCGGGGGGAGAAACGAAGTGCCTCCCCCCCACCACGAAGCAAACTGCAGGACCAGGTAAGTGACTTTCATATATCACTATGATGTGGACAAGATGCTTGCAATAATGCAACCGACCACTTGCCCTCTTGATCCCTTTCCCTTCTGGCTAAGAAAAGCTAGCCAAAGGGCTATGACTGGGTGGGTTCAGGGAGTGATAAATGCTTCCCTACGGGAAGGGGTGGTCCCTGCTGTCCTTAAGGAGGCAATAGTGTGACCACTCCTGAAGAAACCTACTGTGGACCCAATAGTTTTAGACAACTACTGCCCAGTTGCAAATACCCCTTTTCTAGGGAAGGTACTTGAGAGGGTTGTGGCAAACCAATTGCAGGCACTCTTGGAGGATACTGATTATCTAGACCCATTTCAGTCTGGGTTTTGTCCTGGTTACAGGACTGAATCAGCCTTGGTCGCCCTGATAGATGACCTTCATCAAGAGAGGGACAAGGGGAGTGCAACCCTGTTAATTCTGCTCGATCTCTCATCAGCTTTTGATACCATTGACCATGGTATCCTCCTGGATCAACTCCGTGGGATGGGTATTGAAGGCACTGTGCTACAGTGGTTCCGGTCCCACCTACTGGGTCAATTTCAGAAAGTAACATTGGGTGACTATTCCTTGGCCCCTTGGCAATTGAGCTATGGGGTGCCGCAGGGTACCATCCTGTCTCCAATGTTGTTTAACATCTATATGAAGCCGCTGGGAGTGGTCATTAGGGGATTTGGAGCTAAATGCCATCAGTGTGCTGATGACACGCAGCTCTATCTTCCAGTGACATCTGAATCAGGAGAGGCTGTGCAAGTCCTGAATCAGTGCCTAGACTCAGTAATGGGCTGGATGAGGGCCAATAAACTGAAGCTGAGTGCTGGCAAGACAGAAGCCCTGTGGGTGAGTGGTTCCTGGATCTGGGAGATAGGCTCATTGCCTGTTCTGGATGGGGTTGCCCTCCCGCTGAAAGATCAGGTCCGTAGTCTGGGGGTACTCCTAGATCTATCACTGTCGCTGGAGGCCCAAGTGGTCGCAGCGGCTCAGAGTGCCTTTTACCAGCTTCGGCTGGTTTGCCAGCTACGGCCTTTCCTGGACAGGGATAGCTTGACCACGGTGGTACAGGCATTAGTAACATTAAGACTGGATTACTGCAATGCACTGTATGTGGGGCTGCCCTTAAGGCTGGTCTGGAAGCTGGAGCTAGTGCAGAATGCAGCAGCTCAGCTCTTGTCGGGAGCTGCCCCTTTTCAGCATGTAACTCCTTTGCTGAGGGAACTGCATTGGCTGCCTATTCACTACTGGGCCAGGTTCAAGGTATTAGTACTAGTGTACAAAGCCCTAAACAACTTGGGACCAGGATACCTGAGAGAGCACATCCTTCCCTACCAACCTGCCCGGTCACTGAGGTCATCAGAGGGCATGTTCCTGGTGGTTCCACATGGTGACATGGACCTATAGCCTGGTTGGAGTCCACCAGGAGAAGAGCCTTCAGTGTGGTGGCCCCCTTCCTGTGGAATTCCCTGCCTTTAGAGGTCAGGCAGGTGCCAACATTGTGTTCCTTCCGGCACCTCCTGAAGACGTTGTTCTTTCAAGAGGCCTTCGTTGCATGACCAGCCGTGGTTTGTTGAACTCCACTTCATTGGGATTTGTCTTTTAAAAAAATGTTTTAACTCTTTTAACTATTGTTTTATTCTTTTATCATGTTGTCACCGCTCCGAAATCGTCTGATGAGGAGCAGTATATAAATATTGTAAAAATAAATAAATAAATAAATGAATAAATCATTACTTTAACAGAGCAGGCAAATATATAAACATGCACATCAAGATGATGGCCATTTTGTATTTATTCTGTATAGGGATGTATGGATTTTGTTAAATCCGTTCTGCCTGTGTTTCATGGATTATCAGGTGTCTTTCATTCCATCGTCTGGCCACTGATGGAACTGGAGGTTTCTGTGGCAGAATTTCCTTCTACTTGCACTAATGCACACCTGGGCAAATGCACAAATCCACATTAACTAATGCACATTAGCACTAATGCACATTAACTCCCCCAAAGTTAAAAAAAAAAAAAAGGAAAATACACAAATCCCTCCCCAAATCCGCATTTTCATTCTTTAGCCTATGGAGAGAAAGCACATTTTTGGTCAGCAGTTTTTTTGTTTTTTGTATTTTTGTATGACTAAATTTGCATACAATTCCCCAAAAGTAAAAATATGGTTGGCAAATCCATGGAATCCACATGACTTTAAAAAAGCTGATCCATTGTGGAGTCTGTGGGTCAGATTCATAAAAAAAAATCCAAACTTATTTGAATCTATTGCAGATTTCTCCAACCTCCCTAGTTCTGTATAAAATATGTATGCTTTGGTAACATGGAATCTAAAACAAGTAACATATGGGTATAAATCAGGAATACAATCTACCATGTTCCTGTATGTCAACCATTCATTTCAATAGAGGTTGTGCAGGAGAACTGCCCAGTGGATTGTGCCCCTAGTTCGTTTCCTTAAAGATGAACTAATTTGAGAATGAAGAAACTGGGAGATCACCACTTCTGTAATATCAGTACAATAACAGAGCTTTTTCAGTTGTGGCTGTGAAATGCCCTCTGTAGGGAAACCACTTAGCTCCAACACTCAACACATTGAGATACCAAATTTGGAGTCCTTTGGCGTGAGCTGAGTACAGTTGGCATTTTAACTTTTTCCCTTCTGCTTTTGTGTTTTGATTGTTTTTTTCTCCCTGTGCTTTTGTTGCTGCATTTTTTTTGTTTTAAATTGTATAGTTATTTTATGGTTAAATAGTGTTCTTTTATTTTAATTTTTATCTGTACATTGATTGCAATTTGATTTTAATCCAGGTCGTAAACCACTCTGGTTTCTATCTTCTGAAGAGCAAGGTAGAATTCTTTTGCAAAAAACAATAATACCAAATTTATTATAAATCCTGTTCACTTCTGAGAGATTTTGATTCTGTTGCAAAACACATTTCTGGCCTCCTTACGATGGTTGAGAGAACAGTATACCCCAAGATTGCCAAAATAGGACATCCTTGTCCCAAGTTAGTAAACACTGCTGTTACGGACCATTCTGATGAAACATGCAGAAATATGATGCTATCCATTTGGTTAAATAAACAAGATGATGGCTTTCCATGCATGTTAAACATGGCTATGGATTGGCTCACATGATGTGAGTAAAAATTTTTGCATGATGTGTCCTGGCTGTCCCTGGAGATGCCTTGGTATGGAAAACTATAACTTATGAACTGAGCAGCTGTATCATTTGCAGCAGCACATTTTTCAGCCACCATAATCCTGGCAATTGCCATCATAGCCTGTGTATGTATCTGTGGAGAGCATGCTTCATGTCCTACAATTTTACATATTAATATATCCTAAGCAACAGGCAGGACATGTTGCATGGAGGGGTGTTTTTTTTTGCAATGTGAATGTGAACAGAGGTCTCCTGGCTATAGTGCATGATTCATTCAAGATTAATTTAACTGGTGTTAAGGAATAGTAAAAGTATTTACAGATTTCAGCCTGAGTTTGCAGGATTATATGGTCTTTTGTTTTGATTCAGTAAGGAAGATCTGCACATGGAAGCAGCTTTCCACAAGTGTAGCTCAGATGTGTATCTGAGTGCACATCCCCTTCTGTATCTTGATGCTCATTTGCGACCCACTAAACTGAATGCATGTGCTTTACCCATGCATAACAAAAACACATCCAGTCAGTTTAATGGGTCCCAGTTTTTTTGTGTGAAACTGGTTAAGCAAGAGTCTGACTGGAGCTGAACTGGCACCTCTTTGTTCAAGAAAATAGAAGCAGCCAAGGGAAAGTGGGACACTGGCATGTGCTTTGACCTCTAAATTGCAGCTCGAATTTCTGCCAAGAATTTTTGGTGTGCATAAAGTTGGACTCCATCAACTCCTTTTTAATGACTAGGTTCTGACTTATCCTTATTTTTAATTTCATCCACACTGACACATGCCCAGAGGGGGGGAAAAAGAGAGAATTGCTGTTTGAAACAAAGAACTCAACTGAGTCTGAAATCCTCTTTAGTTGGAGTGTCATTATCACTGGGAAATTTAAAAATAAAAGAAATATGGTTTATCATTATATGAGAATTGCCATTGACAAGGCTGGTAATTAGCCTCATATTATTTTCAGCATAGTTCACATCTACACATCACAAGACAAAGAATGGGGGACTTAGACAAACAGAATCCGTGTAGAAGATCATTAAGAGTCCTACTGTGACATGCCATGAGCAACCTCGTTGTACAACTTAAGTCATATGCATGATTGTGTGTTTTAGACTGTAGGAGGTAGCAACTGATTTCACAAAACCACAATGGTTTATACACTGATGATCAGAGTAAAATCTAAAAATGCTTGCTTTGTTAATGTCAAAGAAGACAGTTTAATATATGCTCATTATAATTTTGTTCACAGCATGGTGTAGGGTTACTTCAATGTCTCTAAGAAAGCTTTATTTTTTTCTCAAGGTTTAGCATGGCATGATAAACAAGCACTCTTCGTTGCTGCACTCTTCGTTGCTGTGAATTGTTATTTAAGGATCAGCAGTAAAAATGATGTGTTTATATATTATATACTCCCTCCTTTCTTAAGGAAAAAAAAGAGACTCTTTCTGTGTGAATGTGAATTCTACCTTTTTGTCTTCCCCCTGACTTGTGTATATACATGTATGCAGATTTAAATGTTAATCATTCCATTGTGGGCTGAATGCTAAATATTCTACTTTATAGTCAGAAAAGTGGTAACAAACATGCCACTTGCCTTATTTTATAAGGCAGGAAGTAAATATCCTTTGTTTGGTAAATGGATTTCTCAGCCTGGATTTGTCTCTATTGACTTGACAGCAATATTTACTCATACGGGCTTCCTAGTTTTCTACAACATGTAAATTCAAATTTTCATAAATGGGGGATGAGCTTCAAGAAATCTTCACCCTATCTGTTTCAATTTTACAACATGTGTCTAATATATAAAGTGCTCCAGCAATCCCTATCTCACTTCTCCTTACAACAATGCTGTTCCCATTTTACAGAGAGAGGACTGAGACAGTGTCACCCAGTAAGTCTGTCTAGATTATATAGGCAAATGGTTGGACAGACCACTTTCTACCATACTCCTTCCTTCACAGTCCACAGCCTCCGCCTCCGCCGCCTCCTCCTCCTCCTCCTCCTCCTCCTCCTCCTCCTCCTCCTCCTCCTCCTTCTTCTTCTTCTTCTTCTTCTTCTTCTTCCCTGTGTGGCTCTTTTACATTTAAGAAGCATATTTCTATCTCTGGTCTTCCCAATAAAGATAAATTGCTTCATATTTCTGGGACTCTGCTGTCACTAGGTGTAGTCCCTGAATGATATCTCTCTAACTGAAAGATTAAACCCCACATTCCACCATACTCCAGCATGACGATGAAACAGAACTCATGGTGTGGCTATGCAGATGAACAGGCAGCTTGATTTTCAAGATGGCATCACTGGGGTCATCAGGGGTGGGGAGCAGGCTTCATCCCCCTCTCAAATGGTACCTTCAGGTATGTGTCCTGTTAATTTATCTCATATAAATGAATGGTTGTCATTCTCTCCAATGGAGGAAAGCAAGGTGCTCCACTTGGGAACGCCATTGTGATATTACATTGAAGCAGAACATTGATCCACCAAGCTCAGTATAGTTTACAGCAGGCGTAAGCAACACAGCACCAGGGCACCTCCAGAGACCTTTCTTGGTGCTTTCCAAGGTGGTCAAATCTTCCACTTAAAAAAAAAAAAAAAAGCATTTTCTTACCGGCAGTTGCAATCCCTCTGAAATAGGTTTCTGTTGGTGCTGAAAACTATAGGTTTAAAGGAGTTGTTAAGTGTGTTGGGGCTCAGGTCCCTCCTATGTCTTGTACACAGTCTTTTGAGCTGATTACTTCACTTTTGCCATGGCAGCCATTTTGTGGTGGTGACCAGTTTCTCAAATTGCCAAATGTGCCCATGGCCCAAAAAAGGTTGCAAAACCCTAGTTTATAGTGATAGGTAGTGGCTTTCCAGGGTTCCAGGCAAGATACTTTTCCATCCCTACCTGAGTATGCTTGGGATTGAATCTGGGACTGTTTGCATGCATGGAATATACTCTGACACTGAGCTATGACCACTACCCTTAAACCTGGATGGCATTAACCCTTATTGTCAAGGAAGAGGAAGGCAGTGGAAGAGGAGGCACAATGTGTCCTTGTATTCAAGGTGGACAGAGATGGGCTGCACCCTCAGAAATCCTTGCGATATACAAGCTCCCTGTTATATTGTCTCAGTGCTGTCATTAACTGACAAAAGATATCAAACCTCCAAAAGTGGGACCTTTTCCCTCACAAGCTCTCCTAATTTGCTGAAAATTGTGCCCTGGTATATCTATCTCATCCTTTTTCCGCTATCCTTGATCTACACTCAGCAAACATACAGACTGATACTGAAGATTCATTAAAATCTGTGGAGCTGGGCCAATTCATTGGGCTTGTGTCCCATTTTGTGGCCCCTTGAGGCTCTCAGGGGATGCTGGGAACATCCAGTAGCAGTCAGAAAACAGCAAGAAGAAAATAGATCATTGGGCAGTTCAAAGTGGGTCCTGAGGGATAATACTCTTAGGAGGAAGTCGTCTCAGCAGGGAGCTAAAGCCAACTGAAGCCTTATGTAGGCTGACAAAAGCTATGGTGTGGTAAGCCACACCCCTTGTGGAGGACCTAATGGGCCATCATCTGATTTTGTAGCTTGAGTCTTCTGTGAGGTTGGGCTGATGGAGGCCTTGCCAGAGGCTCATCCTTTGGGTCTACCTGAGCGGTTAGTTTCAGAAAGTAATACCGAGTGATTATTCCTTGGCTCCTTGGCAATTCATCTGTGGGGTTCTTTAGGGTACCATTTTCTCCCCAATATTTTAAAACATCTATATGAAACTGCTGGGAGCAATCCCATTAGGGGATTGGAGCAAAGTGCCATTAGTATGCTGATGACACACAGCTCTAACTCCCTGTGACATCTGAATCAGGTGAGGGTATGTAAGTCCTCCATCAGTGTCTAGGCTCATTGATGGAGGGCCAATAAACTGAGAGCCAATACACTGAAGCTGAATCCTGGTAAGATGGAGGCTGTATGGGTGAGTGTTTCCCAATTTCAGGAGATGGACTTATTGCCTGTTCTGGATGGGGTACAGGCAATCCCTCTGAAATATCAGGTCCATAGTTTTGGTGAACTACACCAACTATGGTGCAGTTTCTACACCATAGTTGGTGTAGAAACTGCAACTAGTGCAGAATGCAGCAGCTTGGCTGTGGTTGGGATCTCTCCCCTTTCAGCACACAACACCTTTGCTGAGGGAACTGCACTAGCATTGGCTGCAATGGCATGGAGGCAACTGGAGTGTGGTGGCAACTTCAGAACTGGAGTCCTCTGAATCTGCCAGGCCAGGTTATGATATTGTTATTGGTGTATAAACCCCTAAACAACTTGGGACCAGAATATTTGAGCATATGCCTTCTCTCTTGTCAACCTGCTTGATCACTGAGGTAATCTGATGAGTTGCTCCTGGTAGTTCTGCATGAACCTGAGGTCTGCTTCGAATCCACTCAGAATACAGCCTGTAGAGTACTGGTTCCTGCTCTGCCATATTCCTTGCCAGTTGATGTCAGGCAGGCACCAGCATTGCTTATTTTTGGCATCTGCTGAAGATGTTTTTATTTAGACTAGCTGTTTTCGCATGTCCTAAACAAAGTTCAATTTTAAATATTTTAATTCCTTTTTATTTTGTCCCCCCCCCCTTCCTTCTCTGTTCACCACTCAGGAATATTTTTTTTTAAATGCAGAGCGTTTATACATTTTGTATCTAACCAACTAAGTAAATAAGAGTGGTGTAAGCCACTCTACCACTACCATCTTGAAGAAAATGCCCCTAACAAACAACTTGCAGTGAGTCACAGCTTTGCAAAGCCTTTGCCATGACCCAACTTTCTCCTTAGGAGGAGAAACCTCTGATATAGAACTCTCAGACCAGAAGAGGATGTAGCTGAGGAAGTAGCCATGGACACCCATCTCTCCCCAGGGCCTCAGTCCCTGAAGAGCCCCTGGGATCACCCCCCCCATCTTCCAGTGGAGGTCATATTGCCACCCCCAAATTCAGAGGTCTCCAGTTCTGAAGCCCCCCCCCCCACAATTGCCTTTGTGCCATTGCAGTCAAAGACTTCAAAAAAGCAAGCATGGCTCCTTTAAGAGAGAAGGAGTCATGCAGTGTGCGGGAGAAGCTAGCAGCCTTTAGCAGCCAAGTCCTATTTAAGGCTCAGTCTGAGTCTGCCAATGTTGGAGTTACATACAAGCTCATCTGGCTTCCAGCCCAGGCCTCCTTGGAGACCTCTATGGTGCTACTCACTCCTTGCTTTCTTTAGCTGGTCTTGCTTCTTGACCTTCCCCTGTGCTGATCATCATGGCACTTAGCCCTTGCTATGCCTGACCTTGCCTATTGGATCTGAACCCATGATTGTTGATCATATCCCTGAGAAGCCAGGTCCAGCAGTACTCCCCAACTGGGCAGCTGCTCTACTCAATAGGACCCATGGGATGAAATGGTATACCTGTCCTGGAGATGCCTGCTCTGTTCTTTATTTGTTGAGTTTTAACAAAATGGTGAAAACCTATCTGTTCTGCCTGGCCTTTGAGTATTTCAGTGCATTGTATCTAGTGATTTTAAAGGAAGCTTTTATCCTGAATTTATTTGTTTATCGATAACAACATGTATATCCTACCTTTCTAGATACATGCCAACTTAAGGTGCTTTTCAAAAAGTTAAAAATGAAACCACCCATAACAAAAACAATCAAAACAAAACAACAATGAAAATAATGAAAAAGGAAGAAGCAGTAGAAGATTAGTTAATGTAATTATTTAAAATATTTCCTGGCACCTTTCAGGGCAGAAGCCCTCCCAAGGTGGCTCACAGCAATAAAATATATAAAAAAACGGGTAAAATATGAAAAGCAGCAAAAACATAAACACAATAAAATAGCAATAAAAACAACAATAAAAGCCAACAAGGCCCTGAATTTTAAAAAAATTCCACCGAAATAATACCATTTTTAAGCCCCCTTAAAGGTGATTTTAAGTGTAGGGTTTCTGTAATTGGTTTCTAACTGGATTTCTGAGTCTTACTTAGGATTCAGTCCAAATTGAATTGGGCAGCCTCTGAATTGGTCTGAGTCGAATCAGGCTGTTTGCAAATTGTCAGACCAGGGTCTGAACTGAATCTTGTGTATACCTTGTGTTAGAGACAGGCATAATTTCCCACACTGCTGAACTCATTCTGTGTAACCATGGAGGCATGCTGCCAGCCGATTTGAGTTCTCTACTTTGGGGAAGAAGACCAGGGCTCCCCTGTCATTTTATATACAAAGAGCTACCAAAATGTGAAGCCTTGTGGAATAAGCATAGGCACTGATATTTTTATTGTAGAACACCTTCCAGTTTGGGTGCAGTGCTGTTTTATAGTGTAGTTAGTGTAATGGATAATCCAGCCCTCATTGCAGCGCAGCGCTTTCCTGCTTTTGGCCTGGAGATATCCAGGAAGTGATATAAAGGGCTTAATAATAGCCTTTGTTTCTGTCACACCCTAGGTCAAAACCCCTAGAATTTCAACTTATGTGAGCGATCATGTGGATAAATGCTGCATTTAATTAGAGAGGGGGAAAAACAGAATCCCACTAAAACTTAACGTTTTATGTATGTGGATCATCTAGTCAGGAAAGAGTGTTCTCCCCCACCTCTTTTTTTTCCTTCTAAAAAATGTGGTATTTATGGACTCTCCCAAGGGCAACCACACTATAAAGGGACTGGTGTCTCCATATAATAAACACAAGTCAATGTGCTTAAGGCACTAGCTGGCAATTATGTATAGTTTAGATTATGGGCATTAACATTTCCACAAAGGAAATATAATTACAAGGAAAGCAACATTTTTAATGCTTACTTTGTACTTTCAATGTAGGAGAGATCCAGGAAATTTTGATCAGTACATGTGTGTGTGTGTGTGTGTGTGTACATGTGTGTGTGTAGTATCTGTCCGGCAGCAACAGCAGTTATACAGATGATTCTTTTAGCCTCTATTCCACATGAGACTAATTACTAGTTGGTAAAGCTAGTGAAGGAGATGTCAATTCAGAGACAGAAAAAAACTAGTGTTTTCTTTCCTGACCTCATATAATATGAGCCATTCAGAGTATGCCATTATGCATAGCTCACCCGTTGTGTGCATAGATTATCCTAGCAGCCTGGGAGGCATCCGGAATATCCAGATCATCAGACATTCTTAAAAAAATGGGAACACTGTTTACTCACATAAGCCTTTCTGGGTGGTGTGGGCAGACAAGACAGACCTTTGCCTTGAGCACCACTACCCTATTTCTAAGCCCAAGACAGTGATGCTCATTATGGTAGGATGTCACAGATCCTGCTCCTCACCCTGAGCTTTAGCGTTAGCCCACACTATTGACAAGCAGCTGTATACTGAAATTAGCAGGGAGAGGAACAATCATGTTCTCCATGCCCCCCGAACCAATGTAGTACTGCCCGTTTGGTACAGCTCAGGTGGTCCATTTCCTACATTCTTGGACTAGTGGGGGAAGAACCTGTAGATGAGACCTAGAAAGTAGGCATAAGGTGGGCTTCTGAGGGAATAAAGGTGAGCCTCCCAACTTCAAAAAGGTCAATGTGTCCTTTCTCTTGTTGGGCAGGGAGAAAAGCCAACAGATGCTAGGAAGGAGGATCTGGCAACTAAAGTACTCAGCCTCTCTGGGAGGCTGAAAGCAAAAGTAGAGAGCACTAGAAAGTAGTGATGCTGATGAAGTTCACAAATGATGATCTTATAAGATGAATGTGCACTGTTTGCAATAATCACTTTGATTACAATTTGGTTACCCTTACCCTGAAACTGTTACTTCCTCTGTAATAAATTTCAAGCTGATATCTCATGTTTGCACTTGCATGGTTGGCATTTATCACACCAAACTGGCAGCCAATATTGGTGCATGCTCAAAACCTGGTTGTATTAACCCCCTCCTTGGTCTTGATGAGAAACTGCCCTTTCCTGGCTGATAAGATGCATTTTATAATCCAGCTGTGTGACTCTCCTGCTCATTGTGCATCATGACTCTCAGTGTCTTTGCACTTTGTTGGCTTCTGCCAGGTGGAGAGGAAGAAGGCTGGAGGGTGACTTCTCAATCCCAGTTCAAGACCTGTTATCCACCCTGGTGGTTCCTGTTTCAACTGGCATCACATGTTGTCACTTACTAGAATTAGGCTCCACTTACACATAGGATGAAGACTGGGAAGTGGAGGATGTGCACCACTGAAACAAGCACCTGCTGTAGGGTGGTAGCCACTCACTCATTTGGTAGGTGAGATTTCCACCAGAGGAAATGCTGCTGGAGTTACTCATGTCTTCCATGTTCAAATCTTCAGTCAGGTAGCAGGGTGATGAGACTTGTGATGCATGGTGAACAGGAAGATCATGCAGTTGTTTGGGTAAACCACCATTGTGAGAACATCAGGCACTTGGACATTGCAGACCAATTTAGCACCAGTCTCAAAAAAGTTGAGTGTTTTGTCTGCAATGATTCATGGAGGAAGTTTGTAATTAGTGGCCCAATATGATTCAAGCAGATGGGAGTGCTTTAGGGAATATTCACAACTGATGCTTAAATCTTTTTTTAAGTTTCCAATCTAAATTGGCTAGAATGTACATTACATGTTAAAATGGCTCTCTTCCATTTAATTTACCACATTAACAACATTTACAAGTGATAAATTTTAGACTGAATAGAGAATTGCTTGTGAAAACACCCTGGAACAGATATTTCTATGGCACTCTGGTTTGATCAGTCCTGGGCTGCAGTCCAAATAAGGTTCATTATAGTTACTGGATAGAGATAAGGAGTGGTCAATTATTTCTCCATACATCAAAGATGAATGAGATAAACTACAAGCTGCTCCAGAAAAACAGATGGCTGAACTTCAGAACGTAGTTATAAAGAGGAAGCAAAACCCACCAGGAGCTTGAGTCTTGACATGCAGAAGAAACTTGTTATGATTTAGGGCCAGTTCTGAGGTAAGAGTTGAAGCTATGGGAGAATCCTCTTGTAGTGATTCCCATGGCTGCATTTACATGTAAACATTCCATGCTTCAGTGAACCAAGCCCTTAGCTTTCTCATGGATGATCTTATGAACATAAACTGCCCACAAATCCAGTCTATGAATATGGATGGGGTGTGAATGTTCCATTTATAGGAAACATATTTCATGCCAATAAATCACCCCAAGGCTCATTCCATGGTTATATCAGAAATGCCTCATAACCAGGTCAATGGACCTACAGTGTCTCTCCGATGCTTTCAACACACACATAGCCTATGTGGCAAATCCACTATTTTGTCTCAAAAGCATAGTGGTCTTGGGTTTTCTTTTGATTTGTTTGTTTATATGGACAAATTCTTACTTTGAAATATTTTCTTTTCTTTTTTTCAACCTCCCTGTAGTCTCTGTAGCTCTTAAGCACACCACAAACCCCTGCAATCCTTCTCGCTTCCTTTTTTGTTGATAAATCTGGCACAAAAATAAGTCAGCCAACCAATTCACTTTATCTTGTTCTTCTTTCACGTGGGCAAGCTCAAACCATTTCTTTCTTGACTTGGGAAAAGTCATCCAGGTTATGAGAGTTCTTTACTTTGACCCTAGAAGCAGAAGCCTTTGTTATATTTCAGGCCCAACTAAAGTTAGAATGATAAATCCCATTCAAATATAAATTATAAGAATGAACTGAATCATGTATCATACATGCAGCAATATACTATTCAGTAAATGCTGTGTGATTTTAATACTACATGTCAGATCTCCTAATTTATTAACTATTACATCTTTAAAAAAAAACTTCAGTTTCCTTTCCCTCTTCTTTTTTTTTTAAATGTATCCATTTAATTCTCCTTATCTTTTATTTCTTAAATATATTCACTTTTCCTGCTTTTTATTACTCCTGCTATTCTTTCTTTAGTTCCCTCTATCATTCCCAAGGTGATCACTGTCACAAAAAATCATATTAATTAATACCATATGTTCTTTCTCCTTACATGTGGAGTACAGAAGTGAAGAGACCCAGAAATGCTTATATGCATGATTTGTTTTTGTTTTTTCCATTATTTATTTATTTATTTAATTGCATTTATACCCCGCCTTTTTTCCTCTTGCAAGGAACCCAAGGCGGCTTACATTATCCTCCTCCTCTCCATTTTATCCTCACAACAACAATCCTGTGAGGTGGGTTGGGCTGAGAGTGTGTGACTGGCCCAAAGTCACCCAGTGAGCTTCCATGGCCGAGTGGGGACTAGAACACGGATCTCCCAGCTCCTAGTCCAACACTCTTGCCACTACACCACACTGTGACCCATCACCATTCCCTCTAATGCATATATGTTACGTTTTCATACTATTCACATGCTTCATTCATGTCTCACTCTGTCACACACATACACACAAAGATGCCATTATAGGTTGGTCTTTACTACCAATAATCCTACCTCCTTCCTTTTTTGCACCACCTCCTAAAGTTCCACCTACTAATAGCCCCATCTGTCTTTAGGCTTTGCACATGGACAGGTTTTTGGGTTGTGGTTTGTTTTTTTTAAGTCAAGCAATTAAAAAATTCTTCAAACATTCCATAACACCTTAGTAGCTGAGCCTACTAAGGCTAAGCCTACTACTCAGCTTAGTAGCTGAGTAGCTATCATGGCAAAAGGTAAGGGCTCATTTCAATCAAATGCAGCTAGAGCAGCTAAAAGCATGGAGATTTCAAACAATACAACACGAGTTTACCTCAGGGTTTTTCGATCAACTTTATCTGATTTGGGGGAACTAATGGGCATATCATTATTTTTTAGCAAGTGTATGTGTTCTGAATGGATGTGTGCATTCATCTCTAACTACCACCTTGTCCTATCTGATTATCCAAAGCTGGCTTTGGTGTTGAAAATAGATATATACATATATGGAAAGTTTGGCGTTTTAATAAACACAGAATAGAGCTGTCTAAACTCTTTTATTTTCCCTTTAAAAATGGCCATATGACCTCATAAGCATTGGGATTTTAGAGAAGCAGAGAGAACATTTTGAGGCTTGGATGAACCTTGTGGATTTATAATAATGACGATGAGTAACATACTTTTTATGTACCACAACTATTTTCTTCAACAATTGCACCAATCCAATAGGTCATCAAGTAATAGGGCTGCACTTGTGAACCCCCTTTTTGAAAGCTAAACTGCCAGTAATCAGCTGTGGGGAATAGGTGGTGTAGAGGTAAAGGTTGAAGTACAGGCACTTGTCATGACCGTCCCCAAGGCCAGTAAAAAAATTCAGAGAGTTGTGCTGACACATATCAACTAGCCAGTTCTAGCTAGGGATGTACGAATCCCTTACCTTGTTCCATTCCGGGGATCCGTGGGGCGGGGAGGGGATCCGTCCCTCCCCCCAGAATCCTCCCCAGCTGGCTCCACTCCACAGCAAGGCCGTGGAGCCACCGGCCAGGGTCAGCTGCAGCCGGACTTCCAGCCACTGCCAGGCTGCTGCGGCCGCAAATGGCGGCCGTCGTAGTGGCCACCATTTGCGTCCTTGCATTAGGCCATGATAGGCTACATAAATATTGACGTAGCCTATCACAGCAAAGAGCAGGGGCACAAATGGCATAGCGGCTGCCATTTGCACCCCTGCTTTTTGCCATGATAGGTTATGTAAGTATTTATATAGCCTATCACAGCCTAATGCAGGCACGCAAATGGCGGCCACTAAGACAGCCGCCATTTGCAGCTGCAGCAGCCCGGCAGCATCCAGAAGATGAGCTGGAGCTGCTGCCGCCACATTTGCTGCTGTATCTGCCGCCACCGCATCTGCTGCCACATCTGCTGCCAGGTAGGTCTGTCCCGGGAGGGATTTCAGGGGGTGGCGGGGGGAAGGCCGTTCCGCCACGGACTCTAGTGGGCCAGATTCCAAAGAATCCAGCCTCACTGGAGTCCGTGGTGGATTTCTCCAACATCCCTAGTTCTAGCAGTTTTGATTTCCATCAGGAGCAGGCCTTTGGTAAAGCTAATGGGTCTTAATTGCCCATTCAAGACCAAGCCATCCCCAAATACTTTGCTTCACAACAGGGAACAATATACTGTTGCTGGGAAATTCTTTCCCCCTGATCCCCAGCAACTGGATTGCACCTAAGTGCGAGGATTGCACCTAAGCTCAAAGAGAACAGGGAAGTCTGAGGGTGGGGGCGGCCAGTGACATCCGCATCCCTACTAATAAAAAAGCACTAGCTCTGTGTTCCTGTGAGCCCTGCATCAGTGCTGGGGATAAAAGATGAAGAGGACTGAATTCCTTCTACCAAACAAGTAGATCCTGATGCTGGTAAGTGGTAGCATAGATTCCCAGTAGAATGTATTTATTTCTTTAAAACATTTCTATCCCGCCCTATATCATTAAGATCTCAGGGCGGCGTACAGATAGAATCGATGTAAACAGTATAAAGCAATAAATAATTTAAACACTTAAAACATATTAAACTATTAAACAAACGAATACCAGTTGAAATCCAAAACAATAAAACAGTTAAAACAATGTGCTAGGGAATGCATTTAGCCCTCAAAGGCTTTGGTAAATAGCCATGTTTTTACTTGGCACCAAAACAAGACCAATGTCTGCACCAATCGGGCCTCCAAGGGGGAGGCATTCCACAACCGGGGTGCCACAGCAAGGAAGGCCCTCTCCCATGTCCCACCATAGTGTATGTCTCATACTGGTGCGACGCCGAGGAGGGCTCCTCCAACAGATCTCAGTTCTCGGTCAGGCATATAGAGAGAAGTGGACATGTGGGGGCAGGTAACAGAGAGACTATTCCACTCCATCAGCCTGTTTGCTACAGCAGCTAACCAGATGCCTTTGGGAAGCCCATGAGCCTCACGTGGCTCTGCTTCCACTGTTGCTCTGCAGCTGGTATTCATTCGCATACTGCCCATGATCATGTAGATTCTATATAGACATAATGACCAGGAGACCTTGTTCACATGACAGTGAGCCACTGTGTCACTCATGGGACTCTGCACCGTGCAGTGGCCACCGTGGTGCATGTGTAAGCGGTGGTGTGTGTGTGCTGCAGCTTGTCATGTTGTGCAAATCCGGCAAGGGTGGGTTGTTGGCGTGGTTAACAAATCGCTCAGAACCCACACCAACAATCCACCCTTGCCAGGTTCATACAACACAACAAGCTGCAGCACGTCCTTGCCATGGCTTGCATATGCAAAATGGCGGCTGGTGCATAGCGCAGTGTTCCATGCGTGCATTAATCCGTGGTGGCTTGTCGTGACATGCAAACAGGCCCGCTGCATTATTTGTGTAAACCCTTTAAAAATCTCCACCTAAGAAGGAAGTGGCCCTCACAAGAACTTCAGTCGCTCAACCCCCTTCCATTCTCAACTTCAATCCTTTCTCCTTAACTGCATAGATTCCCAGTAGAAGGGTTATCCATTTTCATCTTCCCTTTTTCTCCCCAGATATCCCTCTAATTTTTCAGTAAAATGTCCTTCATTTGTTTTTAATGTTAGCCACCATAATCCTAAAGTCTGTAAGTACATTCACTCTTACATCCGTCCAAGTTAGGGTGCTGACAGTTGCAGCCTCTCTCTGCACTTGCGAGAACTCAGTGTTAAAAATGGTGAACCCTGCTGTGCCTCTGTCCTGAGCAACATGTCCCTCAAAGCAGCGCTTCTGACTTGCATTCTCCCTCTAGTGTCTGCACCATGAGGAAGGACTTACACGACTGGAAGTGGTATCAGCACATGGTTAATCTACACTATATTATACCTTTTAAAAATGGACATAGATGTTGCTGCTACCAACTGTACCAAATAGAAATGGATTTAGCAGAAGGGCTTCTATAACCGTAAACTATCTGATATACTCCTTGGTGTATCTGATGTGCCCTTTCCCATCTGTAACTACCTGATCATGAATGTGCCTTTACTGAGCAATGCTTTTAAAGTCAAACTGCAATCTATATCTGAGTACATCTCTCCCTGTATTGAACTTTAAGACCCCCAAGTTGCAGCTATGTCAAGGCGATCACGTGTCAAGCTGTTGTTAGCTTTTAAATTTGATACAGATGGTACCTGAACCTCTTTTTTGTAAAAAATAAAAAATAGGGCTTCTTTTTGAAGGCACAAACTACATGATAAGTAGGAATTTAATTATCCAGCAGAGGCAATCCAAGTCTTCCTAGTAATCAAAGAAGACTGGATTCATCAGTGGCCCCAATAAAAGAACAGATTATTCTGGAAACATAGGCAATCAACTGGAAACATTATGTGGACAAAATGTAATGTGACTGAGGTTGGTGACTGCTGATTAGGCCTCTGGTAGGAGAAGAAGAGGACAGGCAAACCCTGTCTCTCCCACCACATCCCAGTCTCTGGATAGCAGTAGAGACAGCTCCGCAGCTGTTTGTAGGGCTTCCAGCCAAGGGAGAAAGTATAGTACTGTCAGGAGATCCAGATGCGGCTGCTGCTGTTGAACGGAGCCATGCCAGAGGTTGTCATGTGGGTACTGCAGTTGCCAGACTTGACTGCCTTGGGCCACAGCTGTTGCCTTTGTTGCTGGAACAGTGTGGAGCATAAGCTGAATAATTACAGCGCCGGCATGGTGGGAGGTAGCTCTCGAGTTAAAGCTCAAGTGGTATGGAGGGCAGCACTTGATTGACTATGTAACTGTCATGCTCAATTAGAAGAAACACTTGCACTAGTAAGGCTTAAATTTGCAACTGTGTGACTATAAAGGTTCATGTGCAAGCCAGTAGATGTGCTGTTCTTCCATTTAGGATGAGTCGTGAATGAGTGTCTTTGCTTCTATTTGTACCACCCCTGCTTCTGCATAGCACTGAGATGGGAAACTATGCTGAAGCACCTCTTCATGGTGGTTTATCTCTGTCACCACCATAATGTGTAGCCCCAGTGAACACATCTTCTTTTCTCATCATGTGGAAGATCTCTACCAGGAGATGTGTTGGCATGGTCACAGAGACTTGATTACCCATGTGATGAAGTACTATATGTTTACCAGTGTCTACATGGTATAGCAGCAGGGGAGATGAATCATCATGCACAATCATTTTTGTATTTCGGTATATCTGTACTAAAACACCACAACACAAAGGGGTATTCTTTATACTGCTCATTTGCTTTGAACTGAAAAGCTGCGGCTATGTAACCTCTGAAGACCAGAAACTTTAGCTTGATTCAAAATGGACTGATCATTTAGCCAAATAAAATCACGTACAAATTCCTCAGTTCAGTTTGTATCGGGCTGTGCAAAGTTACCCATAGGCTAGTTGAAAGACATTATGTAGACATCCTCTCTCTTGTCATACATTTGGGGGATTTTTTAAAAAAAGTTTCCATGTGTTACATTTGAAGAGAAGGGGGGGAAAGATAGATATGTCTAAGAATTTTATTTTTCACAAGCCTTGGCAGTGATATACAGGAATGCTGTGCTGTGTCGGTGCATGATAAGTTGTGAACTCTAATGCTTTGAAAGATGAGAGCAGGGTGTACCTTTTTGTGCTTATGCTGGAAATCTGAAACCCTCATTATTTCTGCATTTGTTAAAATATGGCTCCCTGTTCAACATACAGACAAAGCAAGGGGCTTTGATAAAACCTGATCTACATTCAGAGATCTGCTGTGATCTAAGAGTTTCTAAAAAAGCACATTGCAGGAAGCTGAGGAATTGCAGGAAGCACTACAAGAGGATCATATTTTTTAACAGGCCCTCTTTACTTTGTTTTCTTTTGCATCTTTGAATTTTGCCATTGTTGTGTTTGCTCCGTGAATGTCTTGACGGCACTTTGGTGACTTATTGCTTCTTTTGTAAATAGTTTGCACTGCACATCTTCTGTGTTGATTTCCTGAATTAATATTCATGATCCCTTTCTTTCCCAAGCTGCTGTTCCACTGTTGATGTTTGTTCTGCTGTAGTTCTGTCTCTCAATCCTAAAGGAAATCAACCCTGAGTGCTCATTGGAAGGACAGATACTGAAGCTGAAGCTCAAATATTTTGGCCACCTAATGCAAAGAGAAAACTCCCTGGAAAAGACCCTGATGCTGGGAAAGATTGAAGGCAAAAGGAGAAGGGGATGGCAGAGGATGAGATGGCTAGATAGCATCACCGATGCAATGAATATGGACTTGAGCACACTCCGGGAGAGAGCGGAGGAGAGGAAGGCCTGGTGTGCTATGGTCCATGGGATCACGAAGAGTCGGACATGACTGAATGACTGAACAACAACAACAACAAGTTCCCTCTCAGATTTATAAAAGAGCTTTCTCCTTGCTTGGCTAGGCAGTAGGCAAAAGCTGTTAATATCACATGATATCTAACATTATCCCTGACTCAGCAGATGTAGATTTCTTGTTGTACTGCTGTTTGCTATCTATATTTTAAAGAAATACACCCTCTTTCTTCTCACCTTATTTTTGAACTGAAACAATTCAAGGTAGAAACACTGCAGGATTAAATATTCTATATTTTTATATAGGCTGCAATGCAGAATGCTAACTTTACATTAGTTCAGTTTCTTACATTTACATTTTACAGAAATGCCTCAACTTACATGGTAAATTTTTAAATGCTGTGAATGTAAAATATTCATTAAAAATAGTTTCCCAACACTAACATTAATTGTAACTAAATAATAATTCATATCCCTTCTGAGTTTGGTCAAAGCTTTCCACCCAGGCACTTCATTTTTTTTAACAAGTATATATAGTGCAATGCAAATCATTGTTCTATCTCTCCCATTAGAACTCAATTCCTAAAACAAGCATTACTGGAAAAAGTTGGACAATATTTTCACATACAGGTGCACACACACAAACAAAAAACAAAGCAAATATAAATGATGCACACATATCACAGAACAAGCAAGAGCCCCAAAGACCAACTTATTTCAGGCTGTGCAGTCCTTCTTCAGGTTAAAACTTGGTACCCAATGTGGGTGTACATTGAAAAACATTTGGGTAGAAAGGTTGATTGGGCATATCATATACATTTGGAAAGGATCCAAGTGGGCATGGCCCTGTCTCAGCCTGCTTTGAGCAGGGCAAGCAAGGCTAAGCTTGCATCAGTCCGCAACATAGGGTGGCCATATGTCCACTTTTACAGGGGGCAGTCCTCTATTTGAAGGTGTCTTCTATTGGAGGGCTGTCCTATCGAAGTTTGGTTTAAAGATAAAGAACTATCAGAAGGTAGAGCATGGATCTTGAAGTTGTCCATCAACAGTTAGCACCTGGACAGCATCCTAAACAGGCAGGCATGTAAATCTCCTGGTGGTCACAGTCTTCCCCACTATGGAACTGCATTTATATTTAAATTATATAATTGTTGTTGTTCAGTCGTTAAGTCATGTCCGACTCTTTGTGACCCCATGGACCACAGCACGCCAGGCCTTCCTGTCCTCCGCTCTCTCCCGGAGCGTGCTCAAGTTCATGTTCATTGCATCGGTGATGCTATCTAGCCATCTCATCCTCTGCCGTCCCCTTCTCCTTTTGCCTCCAATCTTTCCCAGCATCAGGGTCTTTTCCAGTGAGGTTTCTCTTCGCATTAGGTGGCCAAAATATTTGAGCTTCAGCTTTAGTATCTGAAATTATATAATAATTGCCTATAAATTTGCATTATACATGTAGATTATTATGTGCAAAATGTATGCAAATCAGTGCCCTTTTTTGTCCTCTTTTTTTGGTGATGAATTTCCTCTTTTTTGCTGATGCATAAGTGGCCACCCTACCTTTGTCAGAACACCTGGTGGGAAACTGGTACTATGCAGAAAGCCTTCTCCTTGGTAGAAATGATATATTGCCCACTGGGGATTTTGGGACTCTTAGTCCCAGTCCCGGGTGGGAAATGAATGAGCTGTCAGAGACTCTGTCATCTCCACTGCTGCCTTCTCCTGCCCAGATTCTTGGACTTGAAGACAGGCAGAGCTGGGTGCAGAAGGCATTTAGCAAGTGCCTTCAAACCTTCTGTGAGTGTTCTCATCAAATGCTTGCAAAAGCTCAAGCCCTTTTGGGGAAAACAGTGGATGTTCAAGAATCCTTATGCTTGACTGAAGCTGGCAGATAGGCATCCTCTGTGTCTATGGCCTGATTCATTTATCTGGCAATAATCCTTCTTGCATGGTAAAGGAGCAGGTGCTCCACTCATCCAAGAACATATATTGTCATAAGTGATATAAACTCTCTCATTGGTGGCTGGTAAAGCAATGCACTGGGAAGAAACAGGGAGGAAAAAGCTGCTGTCACTTAGTGGCCAATGAGGTGGAGATGGACTCAGCATCCTTACCAGTAGTAGAAAAGGGCAACTAAAATGATCAAGGGCCTGGAGCATCTCCCCTATGTTGAAAGGTTACAACAGCTGGGATTGTTTAGCTTGGGAAAAAGGAGGGTAAGGGGAGGTCTACAAAAATTATGCATGGTGTAGAGAATGTGGATAGGGAGACTTCTTTCTCCCTCTTTCAAATACTAGAACCTGGGGTCATCCCATGAAGCTGATTGGTGGGAGAGTCAGGACAGATAAAAGGAAGGACTTCTTCACACAGTGCATAGTTGCTACCATAAGATGTAGTGATGGCCACCACTTTGGATGGCTTTAAACAAGGGTTAGACAAATTCCTGAAGGAGAAGGCTATCAATGGCTACTAGATCTGATGGCTATATGCTACCGCCAGTACCAGAGACAGTATGCCTATGTACACTAGTTGCTGGGGAACTTGGACGGAAGGGTGCTGCTGCACTTGTATCCTGCTTGTGGGTTCCCAGTCAGTAGCAGGTTGGCAACTGTGTGAACAGAATGCTGGACTAGATGGACCCTGGGTCTGATACAGCAGGGCTCTTATGTTCTTAGATGCAAGATGGCAGAGGAGGAATGTGAGGACTGGAATTAGGACTGTGGAAAAGCCCACTTTTGACTTGCTAGAAGCATCCAACATTTGTCCAGGCCTCCAGCTTCCCTCAGCCTCTATTGCTACCTTGCATCTGGTAAGGACATACAGTCTGTCTCCCCACCACCCCAGTCACTGCTGTGATGTAGAGGCCACTTCCTGTCACTGATCTTCCAGTGCACCTTCTCACTGACAGACCTATATGGACATAAGCCTGTTATGTGCAATTCTTTCCCCACAAAAAAGTGGGGAGAGAAAGGCTGCCAGAATCAGGCTTAAACCCATAAAGGTGTCAATGAGGTACCTGCCTCTCATATAATGTGTGTGATGGGCGGGGGGTGTCTACCACCCAAGGAGGGTTCATGTATGCACTAGGCCTAAAGCATCTTTGTCTACACATAAGTATATTTGGGTTCAATATAGCTTTCTGATTTAGGATCACAAAGTAGGGTTGTATAACCCAAAACACATTTAGATTTTGGGAACTGGTTGGATTATTCTGGAAAGGGGCCTTTTCTGCTCACCTCCTATAGTCATCGTTGTATCAGGTTTGAGTAGTATATCCCCCTCCTTTGAGGTTACACAATGTTTACCTTATTTGAAAATATCCCATGCTGCCTGTCTGGGATTGCTCCCTTACCTCTGGTCTGATCTGAATGCTGCCTCCCCTTCCTGTCCACCTGCCATCTCAGGCAGCAAGAGAAGTCATATGACCACAGTGGGCAGGAACACATGCATGGCCCCTTTAAGAAGTCATGCATTTCTCCAGAGTGACAAGTGAGTGAGAGGATGAGCAGCCCCATTGTCACAGTCACAGGAATTTACAGGTAATCCAGGAGGTCTTGTGAGAAGCCAGGGAATTCTTACGAGACTGCTGTACTATATATAGCAGATGCAGGTTGGGGGGTGGGAGGCAAGGAAGAGACAGCTTCTGTCTCCCAGTCTTTGTTCCACTGCTGGGAGATGAGGCTGTGCAGGATGAAGAACCAGGTGTTTGTTAACCTGCTCTCCTCTATTTCTGAAGCCAAGGGAAAGAGAGTACAGGAGGACCAAAGGGAGACCAAGGTAAGAGCTTTCCTGGCATGACTGGAATAGCTGTAGGGTGCCACACGACACACCGCCCTGGGCCCTGCATTATGTTCCCTGAGAGCAGAGGTAGGCAACTTGTGGGTCTCCTGATGTTTTGGCCTTAATCAGCCCTAGCTAGCATAGCCAGTGGTGAAGGATGATGGGATTTGTGGGTCAAAACATCTGGAGAGCCACAAGGTATCCAGCCCTGTATAAGAGTATTATATTTCTCCCCTTGAGTAGAAAGTCAATGTTCTAATTTTCCCTCAGTTGGGAAAACGGTTGTTGCTCCCCTGAGCTATAACTGTGTTTGGAGTTGGTGAAAAATGTAAAGGACACAGTGAAAGAAAGAAAGAAAGAAAGAAAGAAAGAAAGAAAGAAAGAAAGGTATAGGCCTATTCTTCACAATGAAAATACAAATAATTACACTACATCACTTTAGCTGATTAAAAACAAGGAGTAAAATTAATTGCTTTATGTATGCCACTCACAAACACTCTTCTTAGTTTACAGCAAAGCGCTCACCCACTTCAAATATTTATCTCCCATCCTAAGACTTGCTATACCAGCAATTAGGTGTTTAGCATGGGACCTGCCAGCTGCTGTGTAAATGCAATGTTGTCACACCATGTTGCTGTTAGCAAAGCAAGGCTCTTAGGTTAATGTTGCAGGGCAAATATGCCAATATAAACATTTTGGACTGGACTATTAACCATATATTAGGTATGTTTATTTTTCATTGATTCATCGATGGCCATTAACTGCCATTGGCAGATCACAATAAAACTAAAATTGGTAGAGCTTGGGGCAAGAGACCAGGAGGAAGCTACTGGAAGGTACCTACCCAGACATTACGAACACCTTCAGAGGTCCCTCTCCAGGTGTCCCTGCCAAATGAGATGAGGTGGGTGGCTACTAAGGAGAGTGGTGGCACCCCATTTGTGAATGCCCTGCCCAGAGAAGCTCACCTGGAGCCTACGTTGTAGTATTTTCCGTGCTAGGTGAAGACCTCTTTATTCTCCTAGACATTTTGAGAACTATTTTTTTTTTAGTGTCTTTAGTGCATGATTTTGCTGCTGGTTTTAAGTACTGGAATGGTCGTATTCTTTGCTGCTAGTTTTTATCTTGGTTTTATTCTGTGCTACTTTCATTCTTTGTTTTAATGTTTGCATTTTATGTTTTTAATGTATTGTACACCACTCAGAGAACTTGGGTTATTGTTATTGTGCAGTTTAAAACTACAGTAAATACATAAATAAAATAAAGGCTGAGTGTTACTGTAAGAGTGGAGTGTTACTGGGAAAGGTGGCGGTTGGAGAAGCGGAAAGGAAATGTGTAAGGAAACATTAAGAGTTGAAGATTAAGTATTTTCGAGGGGCTAGATCTATCAGAACAAGGTAGAAAATGCTGGACGTGCAAGGTAGTGAGAAATTCTTGAGAGAGGCTATTCTGGAAAGATGTAGTTGCTGGAGGAAGATAATAACTGCCTGAGCAAGGAAGCTACAGCAGAAAAAAGAGAACTGGCTTGGATTTTCTGGTCAATACTGATGGTCTGGTGTACAGAAGACAATGGCCTAGAGTCATGAGGAGCAAGTGGTCCTGACAGGCTCACTAGGCAGGCTCATCTGCTCACTAGAAAAGGGGATGGATAGAACTCCACTGAGCTGGCGTAGATTCAGGAGGGTGGACTCAACTCATGTACCAGGCTGAGAAGCCACCTTTCTTTCTTGGATATGGAAGCTAGGATGCTTGGATGCTGAATTTGGGAGTACGTTAGACCCAAAGCATATGTTACTTGAACGGAGGAGTGGGCAAGTTGTGGCACTCCAGATGTTTTGGCCTACAACTCCTATCATCCCTAGCCAGTATAGCCAATACTGAAGGATGATGGGAGTTGTAGGCCAGTACATTTGTGAGGGTCACAACTTGCCCCCCCCTGCTTTAAAGATATAGCTAGTAGCTAGGGATGGATGAATCAGTCAATTTCGGTATCTCTCAGTTTCTCATTTTCCAATCCTACATTCGGTTCATCCTGAATGTTGAGAATGTTTTAATCTTAAATTTGGTTCATCCCACACTTTGAGAATGTTTTATTTTTAAGTTGGCATTAAAATACACATTTTTTTCATTTTTTAAAAGATTTCTTGGCTGCCACAGCAATAAAATACATAAAAATAATTAAAATATTAAAAGTGATAAAAATATAAACACAATAAAATAGCAATAAAAGGGACAATAAAAGCCAACAATAAAACCAACAACAGCAGCAAAAACATCAATGACACATGCATAGAGAGCCAGGGCCTGCAGGAGAAGCCACCACCACCACCGGGGAAGAGGCGCGCCTGCTGCTGCTGGGCCTGCTGCTGCTGCTGCCGCTGCCACCACCACCACCACCACCAGGCCTTCCCTGTGGACTTCTGCCTGGCAGACTGCCAGTCCCTGCAGGACCAGGCCCCCAGGTACCGAGCCAGCTGTGCTGCTCCACCTGCCCCTCCCTGGAGGGGCTACATAAGCTGGCTGGCTGAGGTGGCCTGGGATAGGGATGGCGGAGAATTTCTCCCCGAAACTTTGGGGGGCCGAGCGCCAACGTGTTCAGCCCCCCGAAGAAGCTTCGGGGAGAAATTCTCCGCACCCCCCTGCCCCCCCCCGGGACGGGACTTACCTTTCCCGAATGTCCCTCCCGGCGGCGGGTCCTGGCGGCAGTTCGTCAGGTCTTCGTCAGGGGCGGGGGCAGCAGCCGGTCTTTTGACCGGCTGCCGCCGCCGCCATTCCAATAAAAGTAAAAAAAAAACAAAAAACCCCGTGATAGGCTACGTGACGATTAACGTAGCCTATCACGGCTAGATTTGCAAAGTTAGCCGTGATAGGCTACGTAAATCGTCACGTAGCCTATCACGGGTGACTTAAAAAAAAAAAAAGCGCATACGGCTAATGGCGGCCCCCATAGGGAGCCGCCATTCACGTTCCTTATTTGGTCGCCGTAGTCTATGTAAAGCTTTACGTAGACTACAGCGACCAAATAAGGAACGTGAATGGCGGCTCCCTATGGGGGCCGCCATTTGCGTATGCGCTTTTTTTTAAAAAAAAAGTCACCCGTGATAGCCTACGTGACGATTTACGTAGCCTATCACGGCTGACTTTGCAGATCTAGCCATGGTAGGCTACGTTAATCGTCATGTAGCCTATCACGGGGGCGTTGTTTTTTTTTAACTTTTTATTTCGCGGCCGGGCGAGGCGAGGCGCCTCCCCCCCGGCCTGAATTTCGGCCGGGCGAGGCGGGAAGCCTCCCCCCCCCCGGCCTGAACTTCGGGGGGAGAGCAGCGAAGCGCCTCCCCCCCACCGCGAAAAGCTGCAAGACCAGGTAAGTGGCTTTCGTGCACTCCTAGCCTAGGAGAGCCAGGGCCTGCAGGAGAAGCCACCACCACCACCGGGGAAGAGGCGCGCCTGCTGCTGCTGGGCTTGCTGCTGCTGCTGCCGCTGCCGCCGCCGCCACCGCCACCGCCGCCGCCACCACCCCACCAACACCACCAGGCCTTCCCTGTGGACTTCTGCCTGGCAGACTGCCAGTCCCTGCAGGACCAGGCCCCCAGGTACCGAGCCAGCTGTGCTGCTCCACCTGCCCCTCCCTGGAGGGGCTACATAAGCTGGCTGGCTGAGGTGGCCTGGGAGAGCCAGGGATTGCAGGAGAAGCCACCACCACCACCGGGGAGGAGGCGTGCCTGCTGCTGCTGCTGCCGCCGCCACCGCCACCGCCGCCACCACCACCACCACCAGGCCTTCCCTGTGGACTCCGGCCTGGCATTATTTTTAAGGGGATTTTAATTGTTTTTTTCGTTTGTGTGTGTGTGTGTTTTTCTGGGGGATTTTGTTGTGTTTTTAGGGGTGGGTAGCCTGCCTGATAGGCAGGAGCGAGGGAGCATGTGTCCACCTGATGGAGGCAGTGGGGGGAGTGTTGGGGGCCAGAAGATACCGAGGCTGGGCGGCAGGCGCTGGTGGAGTGCTAGAGGCAGGCCATGCCAGGTAAGGGGAACGAGGGAGAGATATGTAGTATCTGTCCACTGTTCTGGGCCTGTCCAGAGCCAAAGGATGGCTGGGGGAGGTGTGACCCCATCTTCTGGCCTTCGTTTGCTGCTCTGCAATGCCAGGTCTGTTACCCAGAAAACCTCCCTCATCCATGACATGATCCTGGATGAGGGTGCAGACCTGGCATGTATTACGGAGACCTGGCTGGCCGAGGCTGCTGCTCCAACCCTTGTAGCCATGTGTCCAGCCGGATTTTCGTGTGCACAGCAGCCGAGGGCTGGGGATCGGGGAGGGGGAGTGGCTGTTATCTACCGAGAGTCCTTGGTCTTCACCAGACCCCCTCTCCAGGAGAACAAGGTTGCTGAGTACATGTACTGGAGGTTGGGCCTGAAGGGCAGTCTGGGTATTCTGCTCGTGTACTGTCCACCCCGCTGCACGACTGACTCCCTGGCTGAGGTGCTTGAGGTGGTCTCTGATGTGCGTGTACAGTCCCCTAACTTATTGGTGTTGGGGGACTTCAACGTACATTCAGAGGCCATCCTCACAGGAGTACCTCAGGACTTCATGGAGACCATGGCCTCCTGGGAGCTGCACCATATTCTAACTGGGCCCACCCATGTAGCCGGTCATGCACTAGACCTTGTGTTTGTTTCTGGAGAAGCGGGCAGTGATCTGGAAGTCGGGGGTATATCCACCGCCCCCTTGTCATGGTCAGATCACTATCTGGTGACGTTGGACTTCTCGGTTCCACAACCCCTCTGCCGGCGTGGAGGACCCATTAAAATGGTCCGCCCCAGGCGTCTTATGGATCCAAATGGATTCCTGAATGCTCTTGGGGATTCTCTGGGGCACGTCAACAGCCACTCGGTCGAGACCCTGGTAGGTGGCTGGAATGCTGCAATCACTGGGGCATTAGATCAGGTGGCTCTAAAACGCCCTCTCCCCCTGAACAGGGCTCGGACTGCACCATGGTTCAATCCGCGGTTACGAGCTCTGAAACAGGAGGTGAGATGGCTAGAGCGCCGGTGGCGGACGTCTCGCTCCAAAGATGATCAGACACGGGCTAGAGCTGTATCTTCAGCCTATCACGTGGCGGTGAAGGCAGCAAAAAAGGAATATTATGCTGCCTCCGTCGTGTCTGCAGAGTGCTGTCCCAGGAGGCTGTTCCAAGTGGTCCGGAGCCTGGTCGGTCCTGTGGCTCCAGAACCACTGGAGCATTCGAAGGCCTCCTGTGAGGCCTTGGCAAGGCACTTTGCAGATAAAATTGATCAGATTAGGTGTGTTACTCTGCACGCTGTGGATACAGTTAGTGAGCAAGAGGCGGCCTGTGGCAAACCGGTTTTGTGGGATCGGTTCCAGCTTCTTCCTCCTGATGAAGTGGACAAGGTGCTTTCATCTGTACGGCCGACCACCTGCTTACTTGATCCTTGCCCATCTTGGCTCATTATGGGCTGCAGAGAGAGACTGGGTGAGGGGATCAAGGCGGTGGTGAATGCCTCCCTTGAGGAGGGAGTGATGCCATCAGCCTTCAAGGAGGCAGTGATAAGACTGCTCTTAAAGAAGCCCTCCTTGGATCCTCAAGTTCTGAACAACTTTCGCCCAGTCTCAAATCTGCCATTTTGGGGCAAGGTGATTGAGCGGGTGGTGGTGGTGCAGTTGAAGGCACACTTGGAAGAAACTGATTATCTAGACCCATTTCAGTCGGGCTTCAGGCCTGGGCATGGGACAGAAAAGGCCTTGGTTGCCTTGGTAGATGATATGAGGAGGGCTCTGGATAGGGGTGAATGCTCCTTCCTTGTTCTCCTCGACCTCTCAGCGGCTTTTGATACCGTTGACCATGGTATCCTCCTGGACCGCCTGGAGGGGTTGGGCATTGGGGACACCGTATTGCGGTGGTTCCGGTCCTTCCTCTCTGGCAGGTACCAGAGGGTAGCACTGGGAGAGGAGGTTTCGGACCCGTGGCCACTTACTTGTGGAGTGCCACAGGGTTCCATCCTCTCCCCGATGCTATTTAACATCTATGTGAAGCCACTGGGGGCTATCATCAGGAGGTTTGGGGTGCAGTGTCATCAATATGAGGATGACACGCAGCTCTACCTCTCGTTCAAATCTTCACCAAGGTTGGCCGTAGAATCCCTGTCCAAATGTCTGGAGACGGTGAGTGGCTGGATGGGGAGGAATAAGCTGAAGCTGAACCCTGACAAGACCGAGGTACTTTTGGTGGGAGACAAGAGGAGGCTGGGGGATGTTGACCTGGTGTTGAATGGGGTACGGCTACCCTTGAAAGACCAGGTCCGCAGCCTGGGGGTCATTTTGGACTCCCAGCTGTCCATGGAGGCTCAGGTGTCAGCTGTGAGCCGGACAGTGCTGTATCAACTCCATCTGATACGACGGCTGCGCCCCTCCCTTCCTGACCATCTGCTCCCATTGGTAGTACATGCCCTGGTCTCCTCTCATTTAGACTACTGTAATGCGCTCTACGAGGGGTTACCCTTGAAGACGGTTCGGAAACTGCAGCTGGTACAGAACGCGGCGGCTCGCCTGATTAAAGGCAGCCGCTGGCGAGATCACATCACTCCAGTGCTGAAGGAGTTGCACTGGTTACCAGTTGTTTTCCGGGCCAAATTAAAGGTGTTAGTTTTGACCTTTAAAACCCTATATGGTTCCGGCCCAGCCTATCTTAAGGAGCGCCTCCAGCAACACCAGACAGGCCGCTTAACAAGATCAGCCTCGGATGGCCTTCTCTCTGTCCCATCAGCCAATACAGCTAGACTGGTGGGGACGAGGGAGCGGGCCTTTTCTGTTGTGGCCCCCACTCTGTGGAACTCCCTCCCTAGGGAATTCCGTCATGCCCCCTCTTTAATGAGCTTCCGTCGTGCATTAAAAACGTGGTTGTTCAGGCAGGCATTTGGGGTGGGTTAGGGTATTTTAGGAAATGTTTTTATTGTAGAATTTTATTGTTTTAAACTGTTTTATTGTATGTTGTACATCGCCCAGAGTGGCTGGGTGACCAGCCAGATGGGCAATTAATACATTTAATAATAAATAAATAAATAAAATTGCTGTGCACATTTCTTCTAACACATACAGTTTTTGTGTGCAATTTTACCTAATTTTGGCAAGCAGTTTTCCCTAATATAATGCATTTTAGTGTTGTTTTCACTAGTATATATGTTTGTGAGTGAAATACATACATTTTCCCCAATATATACAGTTTGTATGCATTTTTTAAAAATGGTGAACACCATTGCAAAATTTGCAGAAGTGTGAATTTTGAAGGATAACGGGATTTGGGTATGCATATTGGCTTGAGTGTGTGAAATGAGGTAACTTTGCATTAAAATGTGAATAGAACTAATTCCTCCCCCATCCCTACTAATAGCTACATTTGTGTGTGTGTGTGTGAGGGGGTTCCTTTTAAAATCTAGAACAAATACGAGTGACCCAACATGGACTGGGACTCGAACTTCATTGGTAAGGGTCCTTTAACCCCTTTCCCCCTCCTGTTGTCCTGTGATACAGATCGATGTCCCACACCTGTAGTTTATATTGCCAAATATTAAAGCAAATGGATCACTATTTGACAATATGTATTGCAGGCACAGGACCCCCAAACCAGATTGGGACTACAGCAGGGGAAATGGATAAAACTCCCTCCCCACATTCTACCTTTCTGATCCAGATCAGGGTCCCTGTGTTTACTTTAGAGTAACATAAAAAAAGACTTAGCTATTTGCTACATCATTGAGCTTTGGCCATTAGTGACCAGGGCTATAGAATTTTAGTTAGAAATTCTCTTCTCATTTTCGTGTAGTGCAAACTTAGTGTAGCATGAATTAGATATGTTAATTAAGGTTTTCAGCCCTAGCTAGCCTATTGTCTTCTTAGGTCTGTGGCTCCAGTTAGTATTTTGCTACCAGATGCAGATATAACGAATATACTTGGAAACATGGTTTCAAATGTACAGTCTTTAATTGCTGAGACTTTTAGAGGGAGGATATGCAAAGTACTGGCATCTGCACAAGGTTCCTTAGGAAATGATTGCACCCTGTGAATCTCAGAGGGTGAATCTATGAATCTCACATATCTCCCATATGTGCCTGCCAGGACCTTAAGATCATCGTCAGTGGCCCTTCTCTGTGAGCCCCTGCCAAAGGAAGTGAGGCGGGTGGCTATTAGTAGGGATGGCGGAGAATTCTGCCATGGATTTCAGTGAGTCTGAATGCAGTGGCATTTGGCCCCCCGAAATCCGTGTTGGAACGGCCTGCCCCCGCCCCCCCACGGATTCCCCCCGGGATGAGGCTTACCTGGGGAGGATGTTCCGGATGGCGGCGGGTCCAGCGGCGGGTCCGGTGGTGGCGGCGGCTGGTCTTTCAACCGGCTGCCACGGCCGCCATTGCCATCTGCCCTTTGCCATGATAGGCTATGCAAGTATTTACGTAGCCTATCACGGCAAGCCAAGAAAAAAAAAACCCGCGTACGCAAATGGCGGCAGCTACGCCATTTGCATTGCCCTTTTTTTCGCTGTAATAGCTTATGTAAATATTTACGTAGGCTAAAACTGCAAAAAAAAGGGAACGCAAATGGCGGCCGCTGTAGCCGCCACCATTTGCCATTTGCGTGTGCAGTTTTTTTTTTTTTCTTCCAGAAGGAAGGCTGCCCAGCGGCCGGATTTCCGGCTGCAGGCGGCCCTGACTGGCAGCTCCGCCGAATCTCCGCAGAGCGAAGCTAGCCGGAGAAGGATTTTGGGGGGAGGTGCGGAGCACCTCCCCCCACCGCCAATCGCCTCGTTGAAAAGGTAAGTGACGTCCGTACATCCCTAGCTACTAGGAGGAGGGCTTTTTCTGCTGCGGCACCCCGGCTCTGGAATGAGCTCCCTGGTGAGATTCGCCTGGCACCTACATTGTATTCCTTCCGGCACCAAGTGAAGACCTTTTTATTTTCCCAGGCATTTTAGCACTGTAGCTTTCTAGACTTTTAGCTTTGCTGTTTTAAATCTGTATTTTAAACTCCTGCACCGCTGCTGGGTTTTATTGCGGTTGTATTGTCATATTGTGGCTTTAATGTTCTATATATTTTAAATTGTTTTATTGTGTGCTGTTTGGTTTTAATGTTTGTGAACCACCCAGAGAGCTTCGGCTATTGGGTGGTATAGAAATAAATAAATAAATAAATAAATACATCTGGACATCCAAAATGGTAGGAAGTGGGAGAAATAGTCAAGGTTTACACTGTGCCTCGTGAATCGGGGGGGGGGGAATAGTATGAAATTAATCTGATGTTTATGCTGCTCCTGTTCCTGAACAGGATCTGATCCAGTGATCCCACTATCATACCTTTTCATTTTGCAGCATGTGGCTCCATTACACATCTATACATTTTTCATATACAGCCAACCCATAGCACAACACAGATCACACGGATGGTTGTCCTCAGAGTATGTCCAATGTAAAACTGATCCACAGATTTACCCTAATGCAGTCATGGCCTCAATCTTTTGTTGGTCTAGTATGTTAGTTCTTCTCAAGATATAGAACTAAAGTTTATTAAGTTGGGTCTCTTGAGTCCAGCTATCTGCAGCCAAAATGACAATATCTGATGTGCTGTATTTTGCTGGCTGGCTTCATAGGAATGTCTGGTAACAATTAATACTACCATAAAAAGAAAATAACAGGAGAAAACATGCACACAAATTGAAAACAGATATCTGAATGTTGTTGTCCCACAAATTTAGATCAACCACACGTCTGCCTGGAAACTTGTAACCAGCATTCATGAGCGATGTTATAATATAAAGTGTGGTAGAAGAATGACAGCAGCGTCTGTTTGTACTTTCTGGAATTAATATGTATGTGCAGATAATTAAAAGAACAATAAAAATACACAAACTGAACATACACAGAGGGAAAGTTTAAACATCATCCAAACATGCCATGTGACAGAGCTGTGTGGAAATAAAACCTTCCAGAATGCTGGCAAACAATAATTCTTCTAATCCCAGAATGCAGTAGGACCACTGTTTGGGAGTAAATCTTTTTTTTTTAGTTAATCTGTCTGCGACAGATTACATATACCACTTCTTTTACTGTTGAATGTCAATAATAACTATGCACTTTGCTTCGCTGGGTGAATGGGAACATCTCCTATATAATATACCACATAGACTGTGTGTTAGAAACATTTTCTAGCCTATCGATGAAAACTTATCAATTGGCCCCAGATGTCCCTGAAGGAAAGTTATTTTCTTCTATGTAGACTTCCAAATCTTGAGCCCAAGCCAGGGCAAAGTTAAAGCGACTTTTAGGTCGCTTTGATTTCTCAATGAGAGAACTAAGTCTCTGCTCTCCCGCTGAAACCAGTGGGACTTGTCATTATTCCCACTGAAATTTGAGAGTTATGTTCAACTGTAGTGACAACCAAAGGCATTTTGGTTAAAGAATAGTGTCAAACCCACAGACACACAAACACAAATGCAGAAAACTCTCCCCCCACAATACCCCCCCTCACAGATTCTATTGGTTCTGCTTGCTTAGTCCAATCATTACCATTTTTTCCTTTCAGGAAGCAGGTTCTACTCTAGAGGAGGCAATCAGCTAATCCGACATATGCTGCATTTGCCAGCGATTCCTTCTTATCTCCAAAACCCTGTTTTCCAAGTGTTGTAATACTTGATTTTTTTTAAAATGGGAAATTGATAATATACCATAGATTTTCACCAAAATACAAAAGAGGACCCATGGGATATTCTTGAATTAATGGCAAAAACCTAATGTTTTGGGTGGGAAGAAGGGCACATAAAACTGCTATAGCTCAGATACACTTGACTGTAGCTCAGATATACTTGATTCAGGACAGATAAAAGGAAGTACTTCTTCACACAGCACATAGTCTAACTTCAGAATTCGCTACCACAAGATGTAGCTATGGCCACCAATTTGGATGGCTTTAAAAGGAGGTTGGACAAATTCCTGGAGGAGAACACTATCCGTGGCTACTGGTCTTGATGGCTATATGCTTCTTCCAGTATCAGAGGCAGTATGCCAATGTGCTCCAGTCGCTGGGGAGCATGGATAGGAAGGTTCTGTTGCACTCATGTCCTGCTTGTGGGTTTCCCATCAACAGCTGGTTGGCCAGCTGGATGCTGGAGTAGATAGACCCTTGGTCTGATCCAGCATGGCTGTTGTTATGTTCTTACACTTCATCAGCCTTTCAAAAAATTGGATGAGGATTTAAAAAATGTGGATGAGTGGTAAGCCAAATGGTCTTGATTATATGACATATGTAGCAGGGGTGGGCAACTTGGGGAGGTTTGGGGGCCATTTTCCTCCCATAGACTCCCCCCCATGAGCCCTTTCCCCACTGGTGCTGATATTCTTTAATGGCATCTGTAGCAGCTATGGAGTTCCAAAAGGGTCAAAACTAGCTTGACGCTATGGATGCCACTTCATTAAAAAAAAAGGAGAAGAAGAATTTGGAGGTCAGCAGGTTGTGGCAGCGGCCCACCGGTTGTGTCCCCCCTGCCCCCCAGTCATATAGAATGGTCCAATCAGGACTAGATATGGGGGATAAATTCATTCAGTTCACATTTTTGTTCAGTTTGTATTTAATGTGCCGTTCCCGAACCAGTATGTGAGCTGAAACACAGTTATCCGTCAGTATTTTCACTTTTCTGAATTTTGTGATTCAATTCTCCAATGGAAAAATGCATAGCAAAATGCACATATAGGGAAACATTTGTAGAAAAACATGTATATTTGTGAAAATAACATCAAAATACATTATTTTAGGGGAAACTGCTTGTAAAATGTGTATATTGGGCAAAATTGCATGAAAATGTGTATATTAGCGGAAAATTGCATGAAAATACACACACATTTTCATACAGACTTCTTAAAAAAAATAGCAAATTGGCATAACAAAGTTAACACTGGAATAATGAGAAACTAAGCAAAACCATAAACTGAAAGATGCATCTATCCCTAGTCAAGCTATCTCAACTATACAGCTGCTGTCATATAATATAGGTTACAAATCCTGCTGAATGTAGATTCCTTTCTAAGAAAGAAGTTCCTTTCTCATTGCACAAGAAACTGAGGAATGATAGCTAGAAGTACTTGAATTTGACTGTATTATTTCCTGCTAGTGGCATGACATCAATTAAGGGAGCACAACAGTAGATTAAACCACACTGAGAATTCTTTCATCCTTCATGTACTCTTTGAATATGGAAAAGTCTCAATGACCAAATGTGGACACCTGGTGGAGTAGAAAGTTCTGCACAAAGACAGCTACGGTCATTTATATAGAACATGGCAGCATTGTAAGCTTTGCCTTTACCATCTGGTTTGATCTGGGAAAAAGATTAGTACACCATATCAGCTTTACATGAATACATAAAAAAGATATGCAAGTGGCTTCGGTGGGTGCATTACTGTGTTTTGCTGCAGAGTAAAAGGAAATCTGGTATTTAGTATGTTTCATTAATTGCATACAAATCCAAGCAAGCAACTCATGTTGCAGCATGTATGTCAAGGAAAGCAGGCCTTCATTTGCATGGTCCAATCCAGATTTTTGCAGGTTTTTGCATTGCATGGATATTGTATGGGCAGTTGCCTTCTTGAAACTAGTTGTGGGCATAAAGGGGTGGGGGAAAAAAGAGACAAGACACAAGTGATTGGTATCAAACTGGGCCACATTTATTGATAAATCTGCAAAGGGGGGAAAAAATACCTGGACGGGCAACTAATCTGTGCCAGCAACTAGCTAGGCACTGTAATGGGTGAAACATTCAAAGTCTGATGAGTGGCATCACAGAATGCCACCCTCCAGGGCCACTCCTTTGGGGGAAGGTAGGCCTCCCTCTGTCACCCTCTTCTGGGCCACGAAACGTTAGGTAGGTGAGGTGAGTTGGCCTCACAGATAACCCTTATCCCCCTGCTGGGGCCACAAAACCCAGAGCGGGAGGCCTCAGCAATCACCTGTCACCAAAACAGTACCTCTGAATGATCACCATCCCTGTTCTTAGCAGCAGTGCCTGTCCCTAGCATCTTACCTCGAAAAAATGTGACCAAATAAAACTGACCATCAATCAAATAAAGCCAAATTCACCTAGGGATGGCAGAGAATTCCGCCACGGATCTCAGTGAGGCCGAATGCCAGTGCATTCAGCCCCCCGAACTCCGTGGCGGAACAGCCTGCCACCCCCCCGCGGATCCCCCCTGGGACGAGACTTACATGGGGCGGATCTTCCGGGCGGCGGCGGCTCCGCTGGTGGCTTCGCCGGTGGCTTTGCCGGCGGCTGGTCTTCTGACTGGCTGCCACCGCCGCCATTTGCAGTCTTGTTAAAAAAAAAAAAAAAAGACGTGATTGGCTACGTAAATCTTTATGTAGCCTATCATGGCTGGGTGGGTTTAGAAAAACAAAAACAAACCGCGTACGCAAATGGCGGCTACGGCCGCCGCCATTTGCGTTCCTTATTTTTGGCCATCTTAGTCTACAAAAATATTTACGTAGACTATGATGGCGAAAATAAAGGGGAACGCAAATAGTGTAGTGGGCGCTATTTACGTCCCTTTTTGATTCGCCGTTTTAGCCTACATAAAGATTTACGTAGGCTAAAACGGTGAATCAAAAAGGGACGCAAATAGCACCCACTACGCTATTTGCGTTCCCCTTTATTTTCGCTGTCATAGTCTACGTAAATATTTACATAGATTCAGACGGCCAAAAATAAGGAACGCAAATGGCGGCAGCCATAGCCGCCGCCATTTGCGTACACGGTTCCCCCCCCCAGAGCCCTCTACAGCTGGAAATCCAGCTGTGGATGGCTCTGGGCTGGGCTGGACCTGGCCGGCTGCTCCACGGAGCTGCCACGGAGCACAGCTGGCCATCGAGGATTCCGGGGGAGAGGAACGGATCGCCTCCCCCCCCATCAAGGACTCCGGGGGGAGGGACGGAACGCCTCTCCCCCCACCATCAACACAATCCGCGAAAGGTAAGTCACTTTCGTACATCCCTAAATTCACCTAGTGGACACAGCCTCCCCACTTACAGTGTGAAGTAAGCAAAAAGTCCCACAGTCCCAGCCAATCAGACAGTGAACCAAAAATTCCTACTCAGCCCCCAAAAGGCAACCAGCAAAACCCACACTGCATACAGGAAGGGAAGGAGGGAGCCGCGCTTCGAAGAGGCAGTAAGGAGGGCCCAGAGAGCTCAGAACACCTCTCAAGCCCCTCCCACCCCCCAGTGACACCACATCAAACCACCAATGGCGGCATCCCATGTCTCTTCCTTCCCCTGCCACCTGGATACCCACCCCCCTCAGCCAGATGCCAGGTAGGGCATTTCTTTTAAACTGAAAATGATTAAAACACATACACACACACACACACACACACCAGTTACGTCAGACATAGTAAAAAAGGCACACACAGCTGTCATGGATTTTAAGCAGACTACTGGCCACTGGGCACAATCCACCCAGTTGGCCATGCAGCCCTCATTCCTAACAAAAGGGGTTTGTGCAAGAGTGCTTTCTCTATATTGTACAAATGGAGGGAGCGTCTCTTAAAATGGGTGCACTGCTGACCTGGACAGGCTGGCTGGCAACAATACTGGTGCAAAGGTTCTCTGCACCACAGTTTGGCTTGGTTGGTGTCACAGCCTTAAACTGTGGAAAGAATCAGGGCAGGCTTCTGAGAGATGAGGGGCCCCCGGCCTCCTAGCCTTTGATTCATCTCTGTTGGTCACTGTTTCGCTCTTGGGCCTGTGTAGCATCGTTAGCTCTTTGCCGTGTTTTATTCAGACTGTGCTTTCCTGTTGAACTACAAAAGCCCCTGTCCAATTAGCAGCCTTTGTGCAATGGACTGCTGTATGTAGCACAGAGACTCCATTCCTTGATGCGTCCTTTCCGAGCCCCACAACTCTTTTGCTGCTGTCTCACTCCTGATGGTTACACAGACTTCTCTTACTGGACTATCCTTCAGTATTGACCTCGGCTTGCCTCTCTAACCTAACCATTTTGTCCCTCAGGTTCGATCTCATCATCTTGCTGGAAAAGGCTGAACCGCTCAAATTCCTGGTAGGCTGGCCACCATTTTGCATCTTTCGTAATGCCTCAGACCTAGTATAATTCTGGGGCATCAAAGAGGAGTGAGAATGATGGAGACCATGACCAAAAATAATAAAATTAAAAAATGGTGGAGAATATTCAGAGAACATTTTGCAGAGTGGCTTCCTTTTTCTAGGGGTGGGGAGAGAGGAAAAGAAAGGTCTCAGAAGTTTTTTCAGAAAAATATATTCTGAGAAATTTTGACTCAAGTTTAAAAAGGATCCCCATGAAATGGTCCTATATTTCTTGCTCCCTGAAACTTGCTCTGGCATCCTCCTTGGGTGTTTCTCTGAAAGATTTCAGGCTTCTAATATTACCAACCATTTCAAGCTCGATCTCTTGACAGTCATATTTCAGTGGTCACTAGGTAGGGGAAACTGAAGCAACCAACACCCCAAAAGTCATGTAAGAGCCCTTCTTGTCTCAGCCCATGGTCTCAGAACTGGGATTGCACAGAAGCTTATGGGAGGATGGATCCAGTCAATGGGTCGGAGAGCATTTTTGAAGCTAAGCAGATGTCGATCTGATCAGTACTTGGCTGGGGGACCCCAGAGAACTCCACATTAGCTGTTCTGAGTTTTCCAAGGATGAACAGGAGATATATATAATCTGCAATAATAAATGGGTGTCTGTCCATCTGTTCATCAGCACCAATAGTGCCAAGACTGTGAAACTTAGACAGCTGAAATTTAACATGCATACTAATGGGGACCTATGGGTGTGTACCTCAGGGTTTTTTCTTTTCTTTTTTAAAGAAAATGCATTTTAATTAATGTAAATGTGCCCATAGAGATGACGCCTGTAGTAACATCTTCAGCCACTAGGGACAGACTTCCCTAACCAGCACATATATTTGTACTCCACACAATTTGAAGCCAGCTAAAATGATTAGGCTGCCTCTAGCCCCCATCAAGGGAACTGAGTGGAGAGACCCCTCCCTCAGGGGGCTATAGGGTAAGGATGCACGGATTTTGTTAAATCCATTCCATCTGTGTTTCGTGGATTGCCAGGCATCTTTCATTCCCTCGCCCACTCATTAACAGAATTGGATTTTTCTCAGTTTCGCAAACTCGTGCAAATGTACACTTCCAAAAATGCACAAATCCACCCCAAATGTGCAAATCCCCTCAAATGCACATTTTCACACTTTAGCCTATGGGGGGAAATACACATTTTCACCTGGGGGTTTGTGTGCGTGTGTGTTTTCGTATTTTTCTGCAATGAAATTTGCATACCATTTAAATGCATACAGAGCATTTAAAGCTGCTCTGCAAGTATGCAGAATCCGTGCAACTTGGAAAAAGCCAGTCTGCTGTGGAATCCACGGGTTGGAGTCATAGAATTCTGAACTGATTTGACTCTGTTGCGGGTTTCATCCCTACTATAGGGGTGGACCATGGCAGAGGGGCTGTACTTACCTACAGGTGCCAGCAGGTACACCTTCACTCAGACTGGGCAGGCACCATATGTTGAACTCTGACAGCGGTACAGGTTTGCCTGAAGGTTTTGCTGTATCAAACTAAGGGCTATTCCAAACCACGTGAAGTAGAGTCCTTTCCCTAGTAACACAAATAATTTCCACTAGCTTGTGTTGTGTTGTCCTTACTTCTATGTTGTGGGTCATTTTTCTATTCAGAGGGTGAAAGCAGATCAGCATCTTCCAGGATACATCCCATAGCAGCCACAGTGCTTAACAAACAAACAGCTAGAAATAAAGATGAACTGAAGTGCTGTCATCTGCATTTGAATTGCCAGTGAATATCAGAGAGAGAAATCTGCTTTGAATATTTATCCTTCCCTCCCTCCCCCTCTCTTTCTGTTGCCTGGAAAAAAAAAATGTCAGGGTCAAGGAAGGGGCACAGTAAATTCTGAATATATGAAGATGTGGGATTGATGTATATCCACTACACACTAACATAATTAAGAAATGACTTCATCCTTCAAGCATTGTTGGGTGCTGCATCTTGAATTGTAAATCCTTATCAAAGCGACAATAGTCTAGAAAGGCACTCAGATTCTACTCCTCCTCCTCACCCTTTGCCTGAACTTCAATTATGTAATTGTTAAACACTGGAAAATTAACTTACATAATTGTGTTTTGCAGTGTTTGTTTTTTTCCATTAATCATTCATATGCTCCACTTGCAAAATACTGAGGCATTGTTTACTCATTGCATTTCAATTCATGG
The DNA here is from genome assembly GCF_057233095.1 of Heloderma suspectum. Taxonomy (NCBI): domain Eukaryota; kingdom Metazoa; phylum Chordata; class Lepidosauria; order Squamata; family Helodermatidae; genus Heloderma; species Heloderma suspectum. Next base: position 52,889,522 of record NC_139461.1, read on the forward strand.
TGACCTGGGATTTGGCAGCAACCTCCATTGACAGCAAAACAACTCTGTTGTTTTCTGTGGAGGCACATTAGAACCATGCACCTTTCCCTGAGGTTGACAAAGGCATTTATCTGACTCTAATTGTGAACGGGGAAGTATGGGGGCAAAGAGCTCCCCATCTCTGCCCAGTCTTGGAATGCAAACTCAGCTGAGGCCCCTTAAGCCACCCTGCTTTCTTTGGCTCCAGGTTCCCAGCATTCCCCCATTTAAAAAAAAGGAAGCAAGACAAAGCTGCTGGTCTGGACAAGAATTCCTGCTTACAGTTCTTGGGATATTCCTAAACCAGCTTCTTTTGCATGTTCTTCCCCACCACTCCCTGTCTCTTCCTTCCCTTTTCATGTTTGCCCTGAGCTTCCTCCACTGCTCCTGCTACCCCAGCCATCTCCTGACTTGCCCCCTTTGTCCTGCTCTGGGACAAAGGCTTGTATAACTGGAGGAGGGGAAACAAAGGGGAAGCAAAGTTCAATGACTAGACTCCAAAAGTGCATTAAGAATTGCCCATGCCTTCACCCAGCGCTGACCCATGGCAGAGTTTTAGAGACATCATAGCAGCCTGTCGTGTTGGAAGAAAGCATTGGTGACGGTAGTGCAGCTAGGTGATTTCAGATCCTGGACGTAGTGGGCTTATCAGGGGGCCCTTTAGATGGCTGTGTGTACTACTACAGTTGTGAAGCACACAGCTAACATTTCTCATTCTCCGCTCCAACTGTCAGTCCATGCTTTAGAATTGCTTCTACATTCTTCATGCATATTTTAGAACAACAAAACTGTTTGCCATCATCCCTTATCTGAAAAATAATAACACTCTGAACATGTGCAAGTTTGTATTTTGAACTCACTTAAGTCATAACAGCATCATGACTACAGGAATAAAATGGAGGGTTTTTTTCTGGACCTGCTGCTCTCTGGGGGGTCATTTTGGATCCCACTATGCTGTGGGGCCCAGATATTTGGCCCCAAGGCCCAGACGTAGCTGCACCACTGATTTGTCAGGTTCAATACAACAGTGCATGATTATTGACCAGGACTTGGATTAACCATCTTTAGGGCCAGATTATCTATCATCTATATGTGTATGTGTGTATGTATGTGTGTATGTATGTGTCTGTCTGTCTGTCTGTCTGTCTGTCTGCCTAGAGAGGTTGATGTAAAGCTGCCCAACAGCAAAACAACATGGAGGCGCTGGATCCACTGTGGATACCATCAGTCTTAAGGTGAAATGTATAAGGAAGATAGATAGACTAACAACACAGTATTAAAAATATATTTTAAGCAAAATGTTTCAATTTCCACCCTGATCAGTAGCTGCGCTGTTCATACATATATATATATATATATATATATGAATGAAAGATAGAAAGACTAACAACTAGGGATGTTGCGGGCACCCGACTGGGTCCAGGAGTCCATTAGACTACGCCCCACTCCCCCCCCCAACCCGACTCAGCGAGCTGCTGCACCTGCCCACCGAATTGAGTGGCTGGACTTACAACTTACAAGACCCTCCTGCTTGCACCCAGCAGCCACCCATCCTCCAAGCAATCTGCCATTTCTACAGAAGATAGGAGCTCTGGATTTTTGTATATCTAACGCTGCATGCAATGGCAGTTATCAAGGGCCATTTCTGCCCTTTTCGTATACTAATGTTGAGGAAATGGCCCTTTATGGCTGCTGTTAGGCACAACATTAGATATACAAAAATCTAGAGCCTCCATCTTCTATAAAAATGGCAGCTCACGTGGAGCTCCCAGACTGCTCGCCACGCCCTCCAGGGGATCATGGGTGAGTGGCAGCAGCAGCTCCTCGAGTGCCCACTGGGTGCAGACTCGGGTGAACCTGTCCATCCCTACTAACAACAGAATATTAAAAATATATTTTAAGTTAAGCGTTCTGGCTTCTGCCCTCAGGGCAGAAGCTGAAATGTTTAGCTTAAAATAAATATTTTAGTACTCTGTTGTTAGCCTTTCTATCTTTCTTATACAATTTACCTTAAGACTGACTGCTAGTACTGTGGATTCAGACCCTCCTTGTTGCTTTGCTTTGCTGTTGTGCTGCTTTACACCAACTTCTCTCTCTTTCTCTCTCTCGGGACTCTCCAAGTACTTTGAACCAAAAGTTATCTGTGACAGTTCACACATTCCTTGAATACCCAACACTAGAGTATTACTTTCAGTTCTTTTTTATTATAAGAATTTACCAAAATTCACACGTTTCTTCATATTCAGGATGGAAAGAACTTGAGACTGTAAAAAATGTAAATAATCAAAATTGAAGCTAACAGATTCGCCTATCCCTACTCATCATTCAGTATCTTTTAGCTGAACTGCCTTCCTTAAATGGTATTGCATTTTGATGTGCTGTGAAGTGATATGAAAGCTCTTTCTGTAGTATTTGATGTGTTTTGGGTGCATTCACACACACAAGTCTTCATCTGATGATGCAGTCACTGAACAGCAAATATGCATGCATGTCAGGATAACAATGCAGCATGATTTCAAATGGTGGAGATTCATTACTAGAGCAGCTTTCTCCCATCAGATGCAATGTCTCAGGTGATTGTTTGGCTGCAATCCTAGAAATACTTACTTGGAAGTAAATTCCACTAAAATAAATTGGACTTCCTACTGAATAAATATAATTAGGATTGGCTGTAGTATGTCACTCACTAGCCATGTAATACAAATTAAAAGTTCTTGTGTTAGATACAGCACCTCCTCACATGAATTAGCTATGTAATAGAGGAATTTCACCACCTCTCATCATGACAGACATTTATAATGGGGTGAAACAGGACTTCTAAGCCTTAAAATTCACACAGAGTTAACAGTGTCTGAGAAGGGAAGAGGCTGAACTCTTGCAAAGTTACTTTGGCATACAGCTCTAAAACTCTACAGTCAGTTACACAATTTGTCTTGAAGTGCTCCCTCAACTCTTTGAAAGGGCTGGCTGTGAGGAACAGTGATCAGATGATGGCTGGTCTGAAGCGCAGAGGGAGGATGGCATTGCCCATTAAGAATGAAAGCAAAATGTTGTATCTAGGTGCTCTGTGAATAATACTGGTCCATTGCAGATAACTTGTATTATTAAAGTTGTGGCCCTGGTTCATTGTGTACAATGTTTATGTGTTCATTTAGGCAATAAAAAGCATTACCCTTACTCTGAATTGGCTTCAAGACTGAATGGTTATATAGCCAAATCTTATTGACTATGTACAAACCTGCTCAGTCATTGAGATCTTTATCAAAGGCCTTTCTTCAGGTGCCCCCACCTTCAGATATTAGATGCTATTTCTTTTTTCTTCTGAACATATATTTTTAAAAATGTATACACATACAAAGAGTCCCATTTGCCCTTTCCTTCCCTTCCCTCCCCATTGCCCCCAAGGTTCAGCTTTCTTTTGGCACCTCCTCCCTCCTATCATCCCTATACATATGAGAAAAGAAAAAGAAGACCAAAAAAACAAACACAAGCAAACCCCCACACATATCGTCTATATTGAACATAGTTCATATTCTTTGCTCTTGGCTTAAAACTGAAAAATCACTGAAATGGCTCTCATGTGATTCAAACAGCATCTATTTTAGATACAGCTCCAGGAATCCACCCCAGATTTTCTCAGATGGATCCAGGTTTTTCCACTGCATATATGCAGAGTATTGTGAGGCTGCCTCTTAAACAATTTCCTTGGTCTATCTCTCATAGTTTGAAATGGACTTGTCTCAGGATCACCCTTTTTGCTACTAAAAATGCCTTTGTTAATAATGACCCCTTTCTGGGAGGAATATGGTCTTTCTTGTTGTGGTTTACTAGTTATGAAACACCTTCTCCAACAATGTTCACCTGGTACCACCTTTGGCTTCTGTTTAAACTGAGGTTATTTACCCATGCTTTAAAATAACTGTATTTTTGTTTATGCCATTCTTAAGTTCTTCTCCAGCTTTCACTGATCTTATGTTATCCTAATGCTTTTTAATCTTCTTCTTCTTCATCAACATCTTCATCATCATCTTCATGTTCATCATCTTCTTCTCTTTTAAAAATGTGTATTTTTGTCCTTAATCAGGCTTAATGTGGAAGCCATACTGGGAATATGGATAAGTGAGGTACAAATCTCTTAAATAAATAAATATTGTCGTGATATCATCATACTCACTAAATCATCCCAGACTGGCTGTTATCAGGAAGGAAAGGAAAGGTTCCTCCTGTGCAAGCACCGGGTCATTACTGACCCCTAGAGGTATGCTGCTTGCACTGGCGTTTTCATGGCAGACTGTAGCGGAGTGGTTTGCCATTGCCTTCCCCCGTCGTGACTACCTTTCCGCCAGCAAGCTGGGTACTCATTTTACCGACCTCAGAAGGATGGAAGGCTGTTGACCTGAGCTGGCTACCCGAGACCCGGCTTCCTCTGGGATTGAACTCAGGGCGTGGGGAGAGTTTCAGTTGCAAAACTGCCGCCTACCACTCTGCGCCACTCGAGGCTCTGTGATCAGGAAGAAGATCCAATTTAAGGGTGAGGGGAAGCAAGAGTAGGCAATTGGAGAATGAACAGTCAGCAAACCACCATTGAGCAAGATGAGATGAGGAGGCATGTAAAGGGGAGGGTTTCAGCGACCATTATTCCATCCCCCCTCCCACCCTCACTGCCATCAAAAGCACTGCTTTTATGCCACCAAATAAAAAAATGGTCAGTGTTCAGCACAGCCCTACCAAAGAGTAGGTCATGCTAAACTCACATTCTGTTTTTTGGCAATATGGAACTGTCCCATTTTCCTTTTTGAGTTATCATACATTGAAGCGCATTCAGGATTGTGCTGAGGAAGACCGAGTTGTTCAGGCAAGGCTCAGCTGGAACAGGAAGGCCTCCTCCTGTCTAAGAGGGTCCGGTCACCAGCTTGGGTGAGAGCTATGTCAGCTCAGGGCCTAAAGACACTTCACAGCCTAGGGTAGATGGTGCAGCCTGTAGTTTGGCGGCTCACAACATGGGCTAGCAGCACATAGACTAAAAGCATGGGTGCCAGCTCATTTCTGGGGGCCAAGTCCAGTACACCTGGGGCTCCAATCTGGCCCTTGGGTGTTCCCCAGATAGCCACAGCCTTTTCCCCAATCACTGATCATTTGGTGGTTTCCCGGCCTTTGCACAGCTTTTTTCCACTCTGAAAGATGCCTGCCCTCTCCTAATGCTTAATTGCAAGCAGCTCGAGCTTAAAGCTAAAATACACTGGCTTGTTTGGCTCCATCCCTTTTTATGTTGGCCGCACCCATCTCCAGAAAGTGGCCCCCAACAACTTGGCATGAAATTTGGGCCTTGGGCTGAAAGAGTTTCAAACTTCTGCTCTAAACACCGTCAGTCCGAGCCCTGGCAGTACCTGATAACTCCCAGTGCTGGCACAATACCTTGAATCGGAGCATCGTCCAAGAGTCGGTGGCTCGCACTGTTGCTTTGTGCCCTGCTACAGATTTACAGGATTGGTTGCTTCAGGCAAAGGTGGCCCATAGATCACAGCTGGGGAGTCCTCTATGTCCGTTTCCATGATTTGAGGGACACGACAATGCTGCGCTCTTGACTTGAGCATAAATTCTATGCCCACAATTTACTAACTCAGCCTGACACAGAGTCATTCATATGCTGGCTCAGGAAAGGCAAGCCCCAGCCAGTAACAAAATCCTGAAAATAAATCCATTATATTGAGGAGTGATGATTCTTTAGCCTGCTTTTTTTTTTTTTTTTGCTCAATACATGTAAAGCTCATTAACATTAAGGTTTGTTTAGGAACAAACGGGTCACAGGCAGGACCAGAACACAGCCAGCTGCACACCCAGCCACTCACCCAAATGCAGAGAGAGAGGCTAGTGCTGATGTTGAAAGAAATTTGGAGCTGTAGGCAGTTAAAGGCAGAGCCAATCCCTCAAGACTGCCACCGTAAATAAGCATTTTAAAAGAATCTCAGCCTTTTAATGAAGAACAGAGGGGATTTTCAATCAGTAATCAAGAACAGGTCCAGAAATCAGAGATGGTGAAGCGGTATGCATATTTTGATTTCTCAGACAGAAAATACATTGTTCCTGAGCTACTCTCATAAGTGGGCTCCTGCACAGAAAGTTTAGTGAATCCTGAAATGGGTTGTGAGTCTCTGAGTATTAAAGGAATTAGAGACAGCATTCTGTATAAGCTGGAGGCACCATGGTGAGAAATGATTACCCACTTAAAAAGTAACCACATTAGTTTTCTTTTCTTTTTTAAGGAGCGGGAGAGAAAGGAACAGGAGACACGCACATAAAAATGAGCAGGGTGGAAGGAAAGGATTATTTAAAACATCCAACTGTTATAATCATTCCAGACTCATCACAGGACTGCGTGGGCTCTGGAAGAAAAGGGGGAAAGACACTTATCTAATCGTCTGCAAATTACAGTAAGAAGTACATTAATGAGAGTTAGGGATCCATCTTGGCTAATGAGTCATCAGGACTCTCAAGAGTAAATGAAATTCCATGCCCATGTGGTAAAATGTACTTAGGTCAGGCCTGAAAGACATTAGAAGTCAGAGAAGATATAAATAAAGAGTTGTTAAGAGTGAAAACTGTAATCAGAGAGGCCCATCGGCTGAAATGCCAGAAGAGCCATAAAAATGTAAATACCATAACTACAAACCTACGCAGTATGAAAGGAATATAATAAGGTGAGGTTTTTAAAGACAACAGCTATTCAGTGCTGAGAATATTGTTGCATTTAAAAAGAAAAGATGAGCTTCGAAACTATGCCTTATATGGCCAGATATTTGGAAAGAAGGGCCTATGTCTGCCTTTCTGCGCCTCTTGGGGCCTTTCCGTACTATATTATCAATAATGCAATCTGACTGAGAATGTTATTAGTTAGTTTGAGGCATTTCTTTATGATCCCCACCCCACAGAAGTCCCCAGTGTTAGAAGGCACTGGAATGTGGCCTGTAATATTTTGCCTGCTTATAGAATTAGAGTGTAAAGCTGGAAGAAACCAAAAGGACCTGGAGTATCAAGAGTCAAGACAGGACAAATGTTCAGGATAACCAGCACAGGGAATAGGACTACCTCTGCTTGGGTCAGTCATTACCAGCCTACACAAACGATTTGTCTGTAGAGGGAAAACTTGGGGATGTGTCTTTTGTTTGTGGAGTTTTCCTGTGATCATTATCTAGTTGCAATCAATCTCTCTCCCATACACTCAGTGTTCCATTTAGCTATTATAACAAAGAGCCATTGATTGCACCTATTCCCCATGACTATATCTACATACCAGTCACACATCCCATCATGCACATCCATGAACAACATTCACAGGGAGTCTCATGCTGCCAGCCTCTAAGCTTCAGTGTCATCTAGGGATGGCAGAGAATTCCACCACGGACCCCAATGAGGCTGGATTCTTTGGACAGCCTCTGGAGTCCGTGGCAGAATGTAGCACTTACCTCTGCCTCCCTCTAGAATCCGTCTGAGCTGGCTCCTCCATGTGGCGATCCTGCGTAAATGGCTACATTTAGGTTAATCTAACATCTTTATGGCCGCAAATGGCATCCAATATGCCATTTGCGTCTGGAGTAGGGATGTCAGATAATTCCGCCAGGGACCCCCAGAATCCATGGCGGAACAGTATCCCCACCACCACCCTGCAGAATCCCCCAGGACGGAGCTTACCTGGCGGCAGATGCGGCGACGGCTCCGGCTGGTCTCCCGGCCGCTGCTGGATTGCTGTGGCCACAAAGGGCGGCCGTTGTAGCAGCCGCCATTTGCATGGCTTCCTTTTGCCGTGATAGGCTATGTAAATACTTATGTAGCCTATCACGGCAAAGAGCAGGGGCGCAAATGGTGGCCGCTACGCCATTTGCGCCCCTGCTCTTTGCCATAATAGGCTACATAAGTATTTACGTAGCCTATCATGGCTTGGCAGCCATGCAAATGGCAGCCAGCGTAGCCGCCATCTACCTACTAGGTCCCACCAGCTCCGCCGGCCTACCTGCCTGTCTCTGCCAGGCTCCTCCAGCATGCCCGCCTCCGCCAGCCTCTGCCTGCCTCTGCTGACCTCTGCCAACCTGCCTGCCTCTGCCTCCTTGCCCCACCCAGTTGAACCATGATGGATTTAGTGAGCCTTTCCCAATTTCACTGTTATGCCTGTGTGTATACCTCTTAGACAAGCCTTGCAGGATCAATGACATTGGTCCATGTCCCATGCCTGTGTGGAATAGCTGGGCTTGCTGGCTGTGATGCTATGGGCCTCTCGCTTATGTACACCCTGCTGCAGTCAGGGGTATATCTCTCTACCAGGGAGCCATGTTCCATCGCCCTTGCCTCAGTCCCTCAAGGCAACTGTCGTTTTGTGCAATCATTGTGCCTGGCATGGCTGGATCTCTCTTTCCAGGAAGGTGGATGAAAAGTCAGAGGTGTCTCATGTCCTCAGCACGAGAGTGCGGCACAATCTCCAGTTTCAAGGCCTGATGAGTGATGCACTGTTACTCCATTCCCCCCACCCCCTGGCCTGTAGTGAATTTTCTTTCTGTATCTGTCTTTCATTTGCTCTTGCTGTTATCCCCAGGGCGGAAGAGCCACAGTCACCCCCCACGGTCGTCCCCGAGAAAGGAATATGCCCTCTTGGAGGGCTGGACTCAGTTTGTATCCACCTTTCTGGCCACAGGCTGCTCTTCCCTAGAGAATATGCCCTGGTGTTGTCTGGCTTGCATCCCTAGGCTGATCTTCCCTACACAATATGTCCTAGTGGGCAAGGCATTGCACTTTGGTCCTTTCTTTCTTTCTTTCTTTCTTTCTTTCTTTCTTTTGTAGATCCTTCATTTAAAAAACCAAGGTAACTATTCCCATGGTCCCCAGGCAGCTCTTCCCTATAGAAGCACTCGTTGGCATGTAGGAGCAGTAGAACCACCACAGGTCCTGACTGGCAGAGTTCCTATGCCTTCCTGTGTCTGTCAAAAGACCACCGAGAGCCTGAGATCAGCGGAGATGATAAACTGCGTAAACTGGATAATTAATGTGCACTTTCAGAACTCTCTGTTCCTTCAGATCCCTAGAATCAGGTTTTAATTTAAATTAAAACCAGTTCAAGTTTAAGCAGAAGCAGTCTGGCCAAGAAAACCCCAAAGTTTGAAATATCATAAAATACTTATTTAGTGTGTACTAGAAATAAACAACAGCAGATAGAAGAAAAAAACCTCTTCAAGCCTGCCTGCCAGGTAATGTGTGTATTGAGCCATAGAGAGGCTGAGCCAGTGATTCTTCTGAATAAACTTGTTTTGCACTTCAAAGATACCTGCAGCAGAGATTAGGCATAGTGACCCCCACTTCAACACACTATCTCTTCTTAGTTTGGTTTGACTTTCGGGTAAAAGTCAAATTTCACCTGCGCCTAGCACACAAGCCAGTGGACCAAACTGCCTGGACTTTGGGTGGTGCAATGCCCTTGAGGGGGGCTGGGAGGGGCCAAGGTGTCATGCACATGCATGGAAACAGGGAAAAGTTACAGCTCTTTGCTTTGGGAATTTTTCTGGAAAACATCAAATTTCACCTGCACCTAGCACACAAGCCAGTGAGCCAACCTATCTGAGATTTCGCAGGTGGCCGCCCCTCCACGGGGGCAGAGAGATCCCCAAATTTCATGTCTGTATCATAAAAACTAAAAAAGTTATGACCGTGCATGTCAATGGGAAAACGCCCCAAATGGGCGATCCAGATATCCGAATCTCACTTTGGATTCGGATCCGAGTAGGAGTGGAAGGGGTCTGAATCAGTCCAAAGCAGTTAGAGGTTGCTTTGGAGGATCCAAAGCAGCATCCAAAGCAGATCAGGGGGGCTGTGCACAGCCCTACTGAAAACCCAATGAAAACTGAAGTCTACATTTACTCCACATTTTGGGCTTTCCTTCTAAGTTCCTGTGACTTTGGGGGCAAATTCGCAAAGCCAACTATTTTTTAAATGGACTTACATATTCTGTAATTTAATCATCATTTTTCTCTCTAAAACCACAGAAAATGCCATACCTATTGTTTTAGGAGTGGTGATAATTTTATGGATATATTGGTTATTGTGAATATACTGGTGAATACTGACATTTATATGTTGCCAAATCCAGACAAATGTTGAGAATACCTGAAAATTTAGGAATACAGCTCTGAATTTTGGTAGTAGGGATGGGAGAGTCTGTCAGTTTCACTTTGTCCCACATCTAAATTTTTAAAAACTCATTTTTTCTCTCCCAAATATGAACAACGTTGCAAATCTTGGTAAATTTGTATTAAAGCACAAACCAAAACAAAATTCTCACCCATCTGCACCAGCCAAATCCAAATGGTATAGCTATTCCCAGCATGGAGTGGACCATGATGTACCTTCCTGCCATATATCTGTTAAAGATGAGGAGCTTGTCAGAAAAAAAGATGGCAACCCTAATTCACCATGAACATTGTTGAACAGGGATTCAAACCCAGACTTTTAAGAACAAAACACTCAAAGCCCTGAGACTGGATGAACAAATCTGTCAGCTGTGGTTCCTCCCAGATTTGAATTATTTTAATCTCAAGTTCTTTCCATCCCAAATATGGAGTATTTCGTGAATTTTGGTAAATTCATATCAGAAATGAATCAAAATTATCACATATGCCCAGTTGGTAGTCACTACGTGTGATTGCCAGCATTCACTGCTGTAAGTTGAAAAGTGGGAAAAGATATATCTCTGTAACCCATGTAAGGGATGAGCCTCCCACCTGCAACCCAATGGAGCCTTCCTTCCAAAGGGGGTGAAGATTCTGAGGAAGAAGGAGGAGGACGTGGAGGTGGAGGAAGAGGAGGAGGGGTGGAAGAAGAGGAGGAGGAGGAGAAGGTTTAGAGACAGTTTAGGGAGAGAGTGAAAAAATTAAAGGAAATGTTATGCTGACTGAGGATTAAGACTGTATATGTTCATCAGTGGGGATGTATGAATCCCTTACCTGGCTCTGTGCAGGGGCATCCGCGGTGGGGGGGAGGCTCCGTCCCTCTCCCCGGAATCCTCCCTGGCTGGCTCTGCTCTGCAGTGGCTCCACGGAGCCACCGGCCGGGGCTGTCCGCAGCCGGCGTTCTGGCCACGGATGGGCTGCTGCGGCCACAAATGGCAGCCAATGTAGTGGCCGCCATTTGCATCCTTGCAAGCAGCCATGATAGGCTACATAAGTATTTACATAGCCTATCACGGCAAAGAGCAGGGACGCAAATGGCATAGCGGCCACCATTTGTGTCCCTGCTCTTTGCCGTGATAGGCTACGTAAATACTTACATAGCCTATCAGAGCTGCAAGGACGCAAATGGTGGCCGCAGCAGCCTGGCCATGGCCAGCCAGGAGACCAGCTGCCACCGCCGGAGCCACCCCAGGTAAGTTCCGTCACGGGGGGATTGCATGGGGGGGCGGGGGGGGGAGTCCGTTCCGCCATGGATTCCGGGGGTCCGGATTCTTTAGAATCTGGCCTCACTGGAATCCGTGGTGGAATTCTCTGACATCCCTATTCATCAGCCATTCTTGTTTTCAATAATTATGTATATGTTTTTATAAGTATATCTTGAGTATACCTAATACCTGCTGGGCTATTGAAGATAAGGAAGAAAAAGAAAACCTAGACAGTTGATCCCCATCAATAAGAGACAGCTGGTAAGGGTTCCTGGACTATATTACCCTTACATCTATTTCTTGAAATGTATAACATTAATCTGGGATTGTAAACATTCACGTATGAATATCAAGATTCACCAGATTTTTTGACATTTTCACTCCAATGATATATTATAGATACCCATTATAGATTGATTGATAACTGCCTTTTAGAATATAGCAATCACACAAGGTGGCATACAGAATAAAAATAAAATTCACGGGGAGGGCAATCCTGTGGCCATTAGACACCATCTAGTGGGCTATAGGATTTTTTGGTTTACTGGGTCCGAGCTTGTAGACAGCGTTCTGAGCTCAGAGCCAGGAAATCACACTCCCTGCCCCCTCCCCCTCATAGCCTGTGGGGGAGAACTGCAGTGGCTGCCTTTCCATGCTTGTAAAATGGAGTGCGGAGAGTTTGAAAATGGGGCATTCCTGGGGACAGAGAGGGGAGGAGACTGTGGAAGCCCCTTTATATTGCTTCCCAGTGGGTCTCCAGGCCCATTCCTGCCCCCTTTCTGAAGCCCAGGCTAGACGTGCAAAATCGCACATCTAGCTGAGAATGCACGGCAGGCAAAGTGGAGTCAAGAGGTTCCCTTCTGTGCTCTGCCCAACCTGCATTGGCCAGGCATCAACCTCTGACTTTGGAGAATGATGTCTATCTTGATAGGATTGCACCCTAAATATATAAAATTATAATGCACTGATAGCAGATTTATAAAACCAGGTCTTTACGGTGCCATTAAGAGGTCCATAAGACATATTACATCTTTTAGGGAAAGGCAGCCTACAGATATGTTTTTAAGGCCTGTTTGAAGGCTTGCACTGTAGACGCCATGTGTAGTTCAGTTGTAAGAGCATTCAAGAGGGGAAAAAATACTTTACAGCTTGTTTTCCATTCTTTAATCAGCATTAGTTCTATCTGGTGGAGTCTTCTTCCACCTGTTGTACGTAAAAAGCCCACAACACGTCAATGTCATTGCATTACTTCTAAGGTATCTTATTTTACAGGGAAGACTCCTCTGTTTGAAGGGGCTCTCTGTCTGAAGGGCTGTTCACTCCAAGTCTGGTTGAATATCTATCTATCTATCTATCTATCTATCTATCTATCTATCTTTCTATCTATCTATCTATCTATCTATCTAATCTGTATCTGTTCATACACACACACACACACGCACGCATGCAAGCAGGGAGATCAGGGGCCTTGAAGTTGCCCATCTACAATTAGCAGCAGGCTAAGCAGGCACACAGGTCATCTGGTCACAGACTTCCTGATATGGTGAAAGAGAGGCTGACTCTACACATAGCAGTTATACCGTTATCATAACTATTGGTGTCCATTGGTGTGATGTGTACTAATAGTTATGATAACGGTATGATAATGGTATAACTGCTATTTGTAGATTCAGCCATACTGTATTTCTTTTTAAACTACAGTAATTGTTTCCAAATTTGCTACACATATACATTAGGATATGCAAACTTGATACAAATCTATGTCATTGTTTATCCTCTTTTGGGGGTGATGCCATTCCTCTTTTTTGGCAATGCAGAAGTGGCTACCCCTATTTATTTCTGGCTTTTCCAGCAAACCTTTTTGCTACCATGAATCTCCTCAGCATCTGGAGAACATTGCCTTAGGCTTTCTTTAGTACTTGTTGCAGCTACTGAGAAATGGTACTATTGGGGATGTATTACGACTATTCCTAAAAGTATTATCAGGGTTCATTCAAATTCCAACACATTTTCCCCTGGTCTTGGCCTTTAAAACTCTTTTTGCTGCACAATCTCATGCTATGCAGTAGACAATGGTATTTGGCATTTTCTGAAAAGGAAGCACCATCTTTTTAGAGCTCTTCCAGTCTCCCAATTCTAAAAACAAGACAAGCAGTGGCAGAGGGTGTGGGGATCTTACAATAACAAAATTACTTTGTATCAAAAGTGGTCAACAGTGCTTGTATTTGGTGTTTATTGTGAAATGTCAGTGGGTTTTTTTAAATTCTTTCTACGGCTCAGGCATGTTGTTCTAAATGGCCTCTTTTGGCCATATCACATTTCAGGTTTTGTATATCTGTGTGTGTGTGTGTGTGTGTGTGCACGCATAAGAGAGTGATGGTAATTTCTGCTGTTTCCCATCATTGTCTCGATGTTCCTCCTCTCTTCTCTCACCACCCCCTGGCCTCCATCCCAGAATTCAGTCATTCCAACTCTCTTCATCTTTTTTTTTTAATGAACTATTAATTGTAAGACAAAGGAAAATGGGGCAGTTTTATTATAAAAGACATTTTTAAACCTTGGAAAATAGGTCAGTTTATGTGCCATATGTTGTGGGCATATTGTTCAGTTATACTACCATTAGAAAGAGTTCTCAGGAGTGTAAATTCCATGTGATTTCGCAGCTGCTATGTTAACTAACTAGTAGGTTTCTGTAGCTATGTACAATGTGGTCGAATAATCCCAGTCCAGATTCATTTGTTCAAGTTCAGGCTGCCAAAGCATCGTGTTGTGTTGCCAACTTTTTATACTTACCATGCTAAACAAGTTTGCACACCGTGGTCTATTCCTTGGGGTACATCTGTTCTTAGAAGCATAGTCAGTCAATAAATAAAGACCAGGAATACATGGTGGTGTTTCTCATGCATGACACTGAAGGATACTATGGGAAGGTTTTGTTCTGGCAGCTCTCCAATATACTGCTTTTATATATGACTGAACAACAACAAATCTAGATTTTTGACTCCAGATAAATTCATTTTGCCCCGTATAAGGAGTGAATGGTATAACTAGGGCTGTACATTGCTTCGGTGCCTAATCCAAATACCAAAGCAAATTGGGGTGCTTTGGGGGGCCTCGGTGAGATCCGAAGCAGATTAGACCAGCACCAAGGTGGTCCAAAGCAAAGCAGGTCACCACCAAAGTGCCTTGGTCCGCCTTGGAGATTTGGAGCTATTCTGATGCCTTCTGAAGGCCAGACAACTTGTCTCTAAATGAATCAACTTATGAAAGATAAGGGAGGGGGAGAGGAGGAGGGAGGGAGGGAGGAGGAGGGAGGGCGCTTTGGCAAATGGCAACTTGAATTGCCAGATTAGGGTTGAACTTAACCCAGCAGTCTCCAATCAGTGACAGTGGTGGAGGAGGGCAGGAATACTATATATATTGGAGAGATCAGGCTGTGTTTGTTTCATTGCAAGAAAGAGTGCTGTTAGAGGTGGTGGTTAGACAGAGCTGTTAGAATCAGTTAGTTAGTTGGCTAGATCTCTGTCTCCCTCTCTCTCTCTCTCTGTGTGTGTGTACTGAAGCTTTGTTCTTCTTCTTCTTTCCCACCCAGCCCTTTTCAATTCAACTATTCCCTTTCTTTCTTTTCTAGATAATTTAATTAAAAAACCAAAAATGTTTTAAAAGTATGCTAGTTTCCTCCTTTCCCTGACTTGTTCTTTGCCCCTGCCCCACCCTTCTGAATTATTCAATCATTCTTATTAGTTTTCTCTTTCTTTCCTCCTTTCTTATTCTTTATTCAAACAACAAGAAAAAATTAAAAAGTAGTTTACGGAGCAATCCTATGGCTGCTTGACAGTGGCTAGACAGCCATAGGATGTCTAGTTTCCCAGAGAACCAACCTCCCCCCACTTCTGCGCTGCTTCAGAGGCAGCATGGAACAGCCCCATCCTCTGCTCTCGCAAGAGGAGTGTGGAGCGGCTGAAAAAGGGCATTCCAGGGGGCGTTCTGGGGTGAGGAGGGTGGAAATGCTTGTAGGACACATCCAATGTGTCACACAGCAGCCTCCTCCCCTGCTCAGCCCTCCTGCAGCTAGACCCATCTTCTGAATATTGGCATTAGGGCTGCCCATTGCCCAGAATTTATGCATTTCCATGCAACCAGTGAAACATAGCTCTTTGCTTTGACAGTTTGTGTTGAAAACATAGCACAGCCTGCCTGCCAACCTGTTTTCCCAGGAAATGTATATTCCATTCAGCCAAAGACAGCCTGACATCATCCACTGTGAAGCTGAATAGGAAAGGGGAGAAGGGTTATTTGCACTTCAAAGAAACCTACAGTTAGGGATGTACGAAAGTCACTTACCTTTTCGAAGGGTGACATTCGCAGTGGGGGGTAGGCGCTCTGTCCCTCCCCCCGAAATTCTCTCTGGCCGGCTCTGCACTGCGGAGATTCCACGGAGCAGCCGGCTGGGGCCGCCCGCAGCCGGACATCCGGCTGCTGGGCAGCCTGCAGGGAAGCAAATGGCGGCGGCCATAGCCGCCGCCATTTGTGTCCCTATATTTTGCCATGATAGGCTAAGTAAATATTTACGTAGCCTATCACGGCAAAAAACCCAAACAAACAGCAGATGCATTTTTTTTTTTTGCCATTTTAGCCTACGTAAATATTTACATAGGCTATTATGGGGAAAAAAAAGGGAACGCAAATGGTGTAGTGGCCGCCATTTGTGTTCCCTTTTTTTTTTGCCGTATTACCCTACGCAAATATTTATGTAGGCTAAAATGGCAAAGAAAAGGGAACGCAAATGGCGGCCGCTGTAGCCACCGCCATTTGCATCCGCTGTTTTTTGTTTTGGTCGTGATAGGCTACATAAATACTTACGTAGCCTATCACGGCCTCCGCAGGGACACAAATGGCGTAATTATTTACGTAACCTATCATGGCTATAATGAGGACATGAATGGCGGCTGCAGACGCGGCCGCCATTCACAAGTCAGCGCGGACGGCAGCAGGTAAGTGCTCCGTTTCGCGCACCTTTTGTGAGGTGGGGGGCGGGGGGCTTTGTTCTTGCCACGGATTTTGGGGGGCCAAATGCACTGGCATTCGGCCTCACCGAGATCCGTGGCGGAATTCTCTGACATCGCTACCTACAGCAGAGATTAGGGATAGTGACCGCCTCCTAATCACTGCTTAAACACCTAACGTCTATGATTATCCCTTTATGACCTTTGGCTTGAGTTTCTGAGAACAGCCCAACTTACCTATGTCTAGTACAAAAACGACTGGGCCATACTGCCTGAAGTTTGGCAGATGCAATCCCCTCCACAGGGGCTGACAGATCTCCAAATTTCATGCATTTCTGTGGAAACAGTGAAAAGTTATAGCTCTTTGTTTTGTGAATTTTTGTTGAAGAAATCAAATTTCACCTGCATGTTGCACAAAAACTGCTATGCCAAACCATCCGGAATTTGGTAGGTGGAATCCCCACTGTAGAGACTGTCAGATTCCAGAATTTCATGAATTTATCATGACAACTGAAAAAGTTATGGCCGTTTCTGTTTTCCAATGCAAGTCAATGGGAAAACGGCAAATACAAATAATTTGGATAACCGAAACGTGCTTCAGATCCGCATCTGAAGTAGAGATATCAGAGAATTCTGCAATGGATCTCGGTGAGGCCGAATGCCAGTGCATTCGGCCCCCCGAAACCCATCATGGAACGAAGCCCCCACCCCCCCAACCCACGAAAGGTGCGCGGGATGAAGTGCCCGCCACCCCCACCCCACGAAAGGCATGTGAAACGGAGCACTTACCTGCTCCCGTCTGCGCTGCTGTGTGAATGGCGGCCATCCTGTGGCCGCCATTCACTTGCTCCTCTTCAGCCGTGATAGTAGGGATGTCAGAGAATTCCGCCATGGATCTTGGTGAGGCCAAATGCCAGTGCATTCGGCCCCCCGAACTCCGTGGCGGAACAGCCTGCCACCCCCCTGCCCCCCACAGATCCCCCGCGGGACGAGATTTACGTGTGGCGGATCTTCCGGGCAGCAGCAGTGGCGGCGGCAGCAGCCGGTCTTCTGACCGGCAGCCGCCACTGCCATTTCCAGGCTTGTGTAAAAAAAAAAAAAAATGTGATAGGCTACGTAAGATTTACGGAGCCTACCATGGCTAGGTTTTTTAAAAAAATGACGTGATAGGCTACGTAAATCTTTACGTAGCCAATCATGGTTGGGTGGGTTTAAAAGAAACAACAACCCACGTACGCAAATGGCGGCGGCTACAGCCGCTGCCATTTGCTTTCCTTCTTTTTACCGTCTTAATCGACATAAATATTTACGTAGACTATGATGGCGAAAATCAAGGGGAACGCAAATAGCGTAGCGGGCACTATTTGCATCCCCTTTTGATTCGCCGTTTCAGCCTACGTAAATATTTACGTAGGCTAAAACGGTGAATCAAAAAGGGACGCAAATAGCGCCTGCTACGCTATTTGCGTTCCCTTTTATTTTCGCCGTCATAGTCTACGTAAATATTTATGTCGATTAAGATGGTAAAAAGAAGGAAAGCAAATGGCGGCGGCCGTAGCCACCGCCATTTGCGTATGCGGTTTGTTTGTTTGTGTGTGTGTGTGTTTTACCCAGAGCCCTCCATGGCTGGAAATCCGGCTGCGTACAGCTCTGGCCTGGCTGGGCCTGGCCGGCTTCTCCGCGGAGCTGCCGCGGAGCACAGCCGGCCGTTCGAGGATTCCGGGGGGAGGAACGGAGCGCCTCCCCCCTGGCGAGGATTCCAGGGGGAGGGACGGAACGCCTCCCCCCCACCATCAACATAATCCGTGAACAAGTAAGTCACTTTCGTACATCCCTACATGATAGGCTACGTAAATACTTACGTAGCCTATTACGGCTAACGCAGGGACGCCATTAGCGTTCCTGTGGAGGCCGTGATAGGCTACGTAAGTATTTACATAGCCTATCACGGCGGGGGGGGGAACCCGAGCATATGCAAATGGCGGCAGCTGCTGCCATTTGCATACGCTGGGTTTTTTTCCCCCTGCCCTGATAGGCTACGTAAGTATTTACATAGCCTATCACGGCGGGGGGGGGGGGAACCCGAGCGTACGCAAATGGCAGCAGCTACCGCCATTTGCATATGCTGTGTTTTTTTCCCCCTGCCGTGATAGGCTACGTAAGTATTTACGTAGCCTATCACGGCAGCGGGGGAAAAAAACAGCGTACGCAAATGGCGGCGGCTACCGCCATTTGCGTATGCTTGGGTTTTCCCCCTGCCGTGATAGGCCACATAAATGTTTATGTAGCCTATCATGGCGAAAGAAAGGGACGCAAATGATAGTGGCTACAACAGCTACCATTTGTGTACCTGCAGGGCTGCCCAGCGGCTGGATGTCCAGCTGCGGGCGGCCGGAGCTAGCCAGCGGCTCCGCGGCTTGGCCGTGGAGCGGAGCCGGCCGACCAGGATTCAGGAGGGAGGCGCGGCGCACCTCCCCCTGGCGAGGATTCTGGGGGGAGGGATGGAGCGCCTCCCCCCCAGCGGAACCCGGCGGAGCCAGGTAAGAGGGGTTTTGTACACCCCTAATCTGAAGGGAAGTGGGTCGGGTCCAAATTGGTCTGAAGCAAAGCGGGGCTGCTTTGAAAGGTTTGAATTGGCATCTGAAGCAAAGCAGGGGGTCCATGCACAGCCCTAGGTATAACTAGGGATGTTAGAGAATTCTGCCACGGATCCCAGGGAGGCCGAATTCCAGTGAATTCGGCCCCCTGGAATCCATGGCAGAACAGAGCAGCCCGCCCCACCATCCCGCGAAAGCCCCACGAAATGGATCCTACCTGGCAGTGGTGGCTTCAGCAGCAGCAGCAGCGGTGGCAGCTCCGGTGGCGGCTCCGGCGGCGGCTCCAGCGTCAGCAGCAGTTTCGGCTGCTCTAGCCGCTGCCAGGCTGCAGCCACAAATGGCGGCCACTATGCCAGCCACCATTTGCGTCCCTGGCAAGCGTGATAGGATACGTAAATATCTATGTAGTCTATCACAGCTCACGGCAGGGAAGCAAATGGTGTAGCCACCGCCATTTGTGTCTCTTGTGTCTCATTTGCGTTCCGTGATAGGCTACGTATATATTTACGTAGCCTATCACGGCAAAAGACAGGGGCGCAAATGGCATAGCAGCCGCCATTTGCGCCCTTGTCTTTCGCCGTGATAGGCTGCATAAATATATACATAGCCTATCACAGCAATAGGAAGGAACGCAAATGGCGGCTGCCGTAGCCACCGGCATTTGCGTCCGTGTCTTTAGCCGTGATAGGCTTCATATATATTTATATAGCCTATCATGGCTAAAGACACAGATGCAAATGGCAGCAGCTACAGCGGCCGCCATTTGCGTCCCTGTGCAGCCCAGTGGCAGGATGTCCGGCTGCAGGCGGCCCCAGCTGGCAGCTCCGTGGAGTCGCCATGGAGCGGAGCCAGCCAGGGAGGATTCCAGGGGGGGGACGGAGCGCTTCCCCCCCACACAGATTGCCTGACGCAGAGCCAGGTAAGAGTTTCGTACATCCCTAGGTATAACAGCCAAATACAGAAAAATGTCACGTTCATCTGTCCTCTTCCTTCGCAATCAGCACACTTCAGGAAGTAAAGCTCCAGATTAACACTACTCTATTGGTTCATGACTAGCTTCGTTACAAATGCAAATGCTAGGAAACTCTCAGACTGCAATGGACCAGCTAATCCACACATCTACGAATATCAATAGAGATACGAAGTGGAAGTTAGGAAAGTTGCCAGCAGTCTGGGCAAGAACTTCACAACCAGACTAGCTTCGCAAGGCTGCCCCTGCTGTAGGGTGGCTCCCTCCTACAATGGCTAACATGACTGGCCAACCTGGCAGAGCGTCTTAGCTCTGCCCCTAACTTTTCTTGCTTCGTTCTGTGACGGACTCTCAGGTTCCTCAAGTCACACCCTTGACCCCCCTCCTCAACTTGCATTCTCATGGTGGAGGAATGGAGGAGCCATTCAGCCTGTGCCATCTGTGTGTCAAGCTCCTGGGAACAAAGTCCCGCCATATCTGGACTCACTGGGGAGGTTGCCTCCCTCTGTTCTGGCTGTTCCCATTCTGAATCTGAGCTGCCAGACATCTCCACATGCTCAGATTCACTCCTGACATCATCCCTGCTCCCACAATTCCCCCCTCATTCCCCATGGGGGCCCTGGCTTGTGGGGGCAGCATTGATGGAAGCTCCAAACCAGCAATGGGGCGTGCAAATGTTCTTCCAGTTCCCAGGAACATTCGTCTGGACCTTGACCCTCCCAGTCCACCAGATACTGCAGCTGCCACTGGAAAAGGCACGAGTCTAGGATGTCAGAGACTTCAAACTCCTCCTCTCCCCCCATCAAAATGGGAGGTGAGGTGCACAGTCAAAGTGATGAGGATCTCCAGAGATAGGGGAAAGCAAGGAGTGATGAAACACAGGGTGAATCTTCAGTAGGGAGGGGGCAAGTCTAAAAGTGATAGGGTTGATCTGGGCTGTAATTTGGAAAGGTTCTGTCTGACGGGCTGCCAGCTTCTTACACAGGGTGTTAGATGGGAGATTCCAGGTTGACAACCACACCCAATCCCCGATGTGCAGAGGTGGACCAGGGTGCCGATGTCGGTCAGCGGCAGCTTTCTATGCTGCTTTTGCCTGCTCAGTGTTGTCCTGTAAAGAGTGTTGCACAAAGTGCAATTCATCTAAAGAGTAATGGGCAGCAGGCACTGAGGCAGAAGTTAATGAGGAAGGGAAGGGCTTGGGATGGTATCCAAAATTTGCAAAAAAAAATGGGGTTTGGTGCATGGAGGCATGACATGTGCTGTTGTAGGCAAATTCCACTAGAGGCAACAAGGCCACCCCATTGTCCTGTTAGTCATTTACATAGTAGCGCTACTGCTCCAGCATGGCATTGGTGCGTTTGCTCTGCCCATCCATCTGGGGGTGGTGAGCAAAGGAAAGTCTGAGTTCTACATTGAGCAGCATCAGTAACTCCCACCAGAATCAGGCCATCAATTGGGAGCCCCTTTCTGTTTCCAGGGCCCTGAGGGCATAGGCAGGGGATGGAGCAATGCAGTGGGCTTGTACGTGGGATCCTTTGTCCATCAACAAGTGTCACACGAGGCCAAGTAGGTTTTGACATTGTGACCCACTTGAGGATACCAAAAATCCCAAGTGACCCCATATAACGTTTTGGAAAATCCAAAACGCCCAGCGGTGGACGAGTCGTAAAGCAGCCCACCTTGCCATGAAAAGGGGGTTGGCTTGGGAGCTCCAATTGGCAGTCCCAGCTCCACCACTGTGTTGCGAACAAAGGGATCCTGCATTTGTTCTGTGTGAAGGACCTCTACCCACCATTGGGGGTCGACTGCAGCCACCAGACTTGGATTGGAGTGGGTGGGGCTCTCCTCACCCCCTGTCTATAGGTCTGGCTTACAGGTAGGGATGTCAGAGAATTTCGCCACAATTTTTATTTATTTATTTATTTATTTATTTATTTCATTTCTATACCGCCCAATAGCCGAAGCTCTCTGGGAATCTCACGAATCTCTGGGAGGCCGAATGCCAGTGCATTTGGCCCCCTGAAATCGGTGGCGAAATGGTCTGCCCCCCCGCCCCCCCCAGGACGGGACTTACCTTGGGCGAATCTTCCTGGTGGTGGCAACTGCAGTGGCGGTTCGGCGGCGGCAGCTGCGGCGGCTGGTCTTCCGAGGGGCTGCCGCTGCTGCCATTTCTAGTAAAATAACAAACAAACACGTGATAGGCTACGTAAAGATTTACGTAGCCTATCACGGCTAGATTTTGAAAAAATACCGTGATAGGCTACGTAAATGTTTACATAGCCTATCACGGCTGAGTTAAAAAAACACACACACCGCGCGTACGCAAATGTCTAGTCTACGTAAACATTTACGTAGACTACGGCGAAAATAAGTGGAACGCAAATAGCGTAGATGCTACGCTATTTGCGTTCCCCTTATTTTTGCTGTAGTCTACGTAAATGTTTACATAGACTAGACGTGCCAAAATAAGGAATGCAAATGGCGGCGCCAATGGGCGCCGCCATTTGCATACGCACGTTTTTTGTGTGTTTTTTTTAACTCAGCCGTGATAGGCTACATAAACATTTACATAGCCTATCACGGCTGACTGCAGGGACGCAAACGGTGGCGGCTACGGCCACTGCCATTTGCAGACCCGGCCAGCCAGGATTTGGGTGGAGGGACGGAGCGCCTGCCTCCCGGCCAGAATTTCAGGGGGTAGGGACAGAGCGCCTCCCCCCCGTCCAGAATTTCGGAGGGAGGGACGGAGCGCCTCCCCCCCACCTCGAATCACATTTTGTTAAAAGGTAAGTGACTTTCGTACATCCCTAGTTACAGAAGAGTACGTCCAGCTGCTGGTTTTCTGTGGCTCTAACATGGTGGATTTTGAGGTTGAACTCTGAAAAAAAGGGGATCATCTAATTTGGCATTGATTCATGGCCCTGGCTGTCTGGAAATGTTCAAGATTTCAATGGTCGGTTCTAACTTGGACTGGGCACTGTGCCCCCTCTAGAATAAGCTGCCACGACGTTTCCAACACTGACTTCATAGCTAAAAGTTCCTTTTCCCAGATGGCATTGTTCCTCTTTGAAAGGGTCAGTTTCCAGGAATGGCAAGCACAGGGCTGCAGTTCTTCCCTCTCCTTTTCTGCCTGTAAAAGTACAGACCCTACAGCAAAATCAGAAGCATCTGTTTGCACTACAAAGGGTTTTTGTGGATTAGGATGTCAGAGGATTGGTTCAGACCTAAACACTCGCTTCAGTTCTTCAAAACATGTTTGGCAGAGTTGGACCAGTGGAAGGGTGATTTCTGACCTTTGAGAAGCTCCATCAGAGGAGCTGTGAGTTTTGCATAGCTGGACAGGAACTTTCTGTAGACATTGGCAAAGCCCAGGAATCTTTATAAGTCTTTCTTGGTTGCTGGAGCCTGCCAAGACAGTACAATGAAAGACAGGACACTTGCACACACTTCTTGGCTACCTCCCAGGTAAGGTAAGCACAAGAAACCCAAATCCAATCCATGAGAATGTCTCTACAATTTTCTTTACCATGGAATTTCTTTTCGATAGGGATGTTGGAGAATTCTGCCACGGATTCCAGGGAGGCTGAATGCCAGCGCATTCAGCCCCCCGGAATCCATGGCGGAACAAAGCCACCCACCCCACCACCCTGCGAAATGGGCCTGGAACGGAGCCTACCTTTGTCGGCCGTTCCGGTGCTCCCCGAATGGCGGCCACATCTGCAGCCACCATTCACCTCTTTTGAAAGGCCGTGATAGGCTATGTAAGTATTTACGTAGCCTATCACGGCTAACGCAGGGACGCCATTTGCGTCCCTGCAGAGGCCATGATAGGCTACATAAATATATACATAGCCTATCATGGCAATAGGAAGGAATGCAAATGGTGGCTGCCATAGCTGCTGCCATTTGCGTCCGTGTCTTTAGCTGTGATAGGCTATGTATATATTTACACAGCCTATCACGGCTAAAGACACGGACACAAATGGCGGCGGCTATGGCGGCTGCCATTTGCGTCCCTGTGCAGCCCAGCGGCCGGATGTCCGGCTGTGGGCAGCCCAGGCTGGCGGCTCCGTGGAGTCGCCATGGAGCGGAGCTGGCTGGGGAGGATTCCAGGGGGAGGGACGGAGTGCCTCCCCTCCACCGCAGAATGCCTGGTGCGGAGCCAGGTAAGAGTTTTGTACATCCCTACTTTTCTAAACCAATTTCTTTTCTATCAAGTTGAATGAGAATTGTAGAAAAAAAAATGTGGGAGAAATTTTCAGCAAAGCACTGCTTTATGTATTGCATTGATTGATTGATTGATTGATTGCATTTCTATCCTGCCTTTTTTCCTCCGAGGAACCCAAGGTGGCATACATAATCCTCCTCCTCTCCATTTTATCCTCACAACAACAACCCTGTGAGGTAGGTTGGGCTGAGAGTCTGTGACTGGCCAAAAGTCACCCAGTGAGCTTCCATGGCCGAGTGGGGACTAGAACCCGGATGTCTCGACTCCCCATCCAACACTCTTGCCACTACAAGCTAGAGAGTGGTATCCAACTAGTGTCCCTCCACTGACAGAAAGCCTCCATCTTCCTCCAACAGGGAGGATGGATTTTTGTGATTTTCCCCTGCCCTTGCAACCCCCTGTGCCCCTGATATCTGCTTTGGAGTGTTGAGAGACCCTCCCAACCAGATTTGGGAGTGTGGGGAGTGGTGCTGTAGGGGAGAGGGAGAATTGCCAGAAATCGCCCCTCCCTGTTCTGCTGACAGATGCTTCCCACTGGTGGAGGGATGCGATTGTGAAACCCTCCCCACAGCGATTTCACTCATCTCACTGATTTTTTTTTTAAAATCCCTCAACATTTCTACTGATGATTTACTGTCTTGAGAACCTTTCAACTGGCAAAATTATACAATACGATAACATTGCATCAAGGTGTGGATGTCAACCATTTCCAGCTATAGAGAATGGCTACTAGTTCTTGCCTAGTATGAAGATGAGGACATTGTACTATAAACAGAATATATTCTTTTTTGTTTCTAACATAGCTTTGTGACAGTACGGGAGGTAGAAGAGGAGGAAGAGGAAAAGCAGCAGTACTTTGTGTACCTAGAAGAAAAGCTGAATCTCTAGATTCAGTGGCCAATGCAATTAAAAATGCAGGTATTCTGCATTCTGTTTGCCATTAAACGTATGATTAGATAGGCCTCTCCTGCCATTACCTTTTTAAAAAGTTTATTTCATGGAGCACTCTGAATACCAATTAACCTCCTTTGCTTATTATTTATTACCATTTCAGTTGCCTTAAAGTAGGAACAGCAAGCACTTTGATAAATGAATTGCATGGATATTTAGTTTTATTGTTGTAGCTTCTCTGAGTGCTGCATCAGCACTTAGCATTGTCTGCTATGGCACATGCAAAAGAAATCAGTACGGGGATAGAGTCTGAACAGTAAACATTTTGCAAACAGACCTCTACATTCTCACCCACCCACTGCTCTTCACTTATCCACAGACTCCCACACTACTGTAGCCCCGTGTAAAACAATCATTTAGTAGAATATCTGTTTCATATTACAGTGGAATCAGGAGGGAGATAGCGGTGGAGTCAGTGTATTTTATTATTATTTACATTTCTATTCCATCCTTCCTTAAGAACCTTGGAGCAGTCTAAAAGTTTTCTCTCTCTCAGATATAGATACTCCAGAATTAGGCCATACATGGTCTGAAGGATGGAGAGAACAACTCCTCAGACATATTCTGCTCCTCTTCTGACCTACCTAAATGCTGCAGAGAAAAGTGTTCGCTTATTTATCTGATTTGATTGGTAACCCACCTTTCTACCAAGAAAATGGCACTCAAGGTGATACTCAAGGGTTTCCTTGTAGAAACAAAAGTTATCCCAATGAGCTCTAAGAACAAAGATTGGACTGAAAATTTTGAAAAGTTCTTTTTTGACAATTCATTGGGCAGGTGGGGTAAAACAGCAGTACCCAAAGAAACTTCTCTGAAATGTCAGGACTGGGGTTGGTGCTTACTTTACTCAGCCAGCTCATAAGGTTAAGTAGTTTCCTTGTCTTTCTTTTAAATTAAAAAAAAGAAAAGAAAGCCTGCTCCATTTACAGTGGTGGGAGGCTCTCTCAGCAGCTTCTTGCTGGCCCCACTTCCCAGAATGCCTTGGTTGTGATGCCACATCATGTCTCATCATGTCACTCCCATGACATTCCAGAAGTACAACTGGAAGAAAGCTGCAGGGCTCTGTGAGCAATGTGGGGCTTCTAAAAAAAGAAAGCAAAATGTCAGCAAAAATGCTCCCTCTCCAGGAAATCAGAAGAAAATTAGGCCTTTTTCACAGGGGGAGAATATTTTTGGGAAACTGGGAATTTCGGCCCAATCTTATGAAGAACCTGTTTCATGTGAACCTATCTGATTGTATCTAATGATTTCAGTATACTACCATTTATTTATTTATTTATTTATTATTGCATTTATATCCCGCCTTTATTCCTCTTGCAAGGAACCCAAGGCAGCTTACATTATCCTCCTCCTCTACGTTGTATCCTCACAACAACAACCCTGTGAGGTAGGTTGGGCTGAGAGTCTGTGACTAGCCCAAAGTCACCCAGAGAGCTTCCATGGCCAAGTGGGGACTAGAACCCGGATCTCCCAGCTCCCAGACCGTCACTCTCACCACAACACTACACTGGCTACCATTGAGATTGTGGCAATGTAAGTAGAACATATGAACCATCTAGGAATATTGAATGCATGGAATGCACCACTGTTCAAGCTCTGAATCTCAACACATTCACAGTGGTGGTTGATGCCTACTGGGGAGTGGGAGAGTAGAGGGCAGGGCTAGCAGAAGAGGAACCAAGGGGTTACCAGAGGCTGAGCAGTGTTTTGAATCTCCAGCAGCCTGCAATCCATATCACAGAAGGAAGAAACTGAAGCGCATGAACTTTAAGATCACGAATGAAAAGCAGGGGGCAGAATCCACTCAGACACACAAAAGCACTCCTTTGGACTCTCATTCTGCTGTTTCAGCAACAACTACCAATGCACAGAGAATCAAGTGACTTTAAGATCATGAGTACAGAGGTGGGGAGGAAGGGAACCATACCGCCAAACAACAACAATATTCCTAGAGCCACAGAGAAAAGCAGTCTTTGGAACCCATCAGCAAGCTGTGTTAGCATCCAAGATCCACCCTTTTGCATGTCCAGAAAACATCCCCAAATCCCCAGAACATCCCCACCCCATTGCATGTCTACTCAAAAGTAACAGTGAAAATCAGGACAGTATAAAAACTCAGCTTATGACACTTCAGAAGTAAAAAGGAATGGCTTACTCAGGAGTAAGCATGAGAAGCAAGTTCTGAGAGCATCCAAGATATACCCCTTTGCATGTCCACAAACTCCATCCCCAAAATCACCCATAAAGGATAGTAAAGGGCTCCTGGGGACCTCCCCATCCCACCATACACACACAAATTAAAAGACAAAAAACATTCTTGCTGTTTCCCTTCTGGTTTGTGTGGCCAAAGCCAAAGGGCCCCCCTAGGGATGTCATAGAATTCCGCCCAAATTTTAAATGGGATTGAATTCTGACAAATCCGGTCTGTGGAATCCTCCTCAGAATGGGGCGGCCCGATTGACCTGGACTGGAGCTCACGCGGACCCTTTTTTTTTGTCCACCGAATGGTGGATTTTACGAAAATAATGATGAAAAGAAATCTGTAAACTGGAAATGGAGGAAGAAGAATGCAAATGGCTTTACCCTTTCTAGGGGTGGACGAAAGTCCCTTACCTGTCCTCGAAGGACGTTCGCGGTGGGGGGGAGGCGCTTCGCTGCTCCCCCCGCGAAGTTCCGGCCGGGGGGGAGGCTTCCCGCCTCGGCCCGGCCGAAATTCAGGCTGGGGGGAGGCTTCCCGCCTTGGCCTGGCCGAAATTCAGGCCAGGGAGGAGGCTTCCCGCCTCGCCCGGCCGCGAACGCGAAAGTTTTAAAAAAAAACAAACGCCCCCTGATAGGCTACGTGACGATTCACGTAGCCTATCATGGCTAGATCTGCAAAGTCAGCCGTGATGGGCTACATCAATCGTCATATAGCCTATCACGGGTGACTTAAAAAAAAAAAAGCGCGTACGCTAATGGCGGCCCCCATAGGGAGCCGCCATTCGCGTTCCTTATTTAGTCGCTGTAGTCTACGTAAATCTTTACGTAGTCTACAGCGACCAAATAAGGAACGGGAATGGCGGCTCCCTATGGGGGCCGCCATTATCCGTACACACTTTTTTTTTTTTAAAGTCACCCGTGATAGGCTACGTGACGATTGACGTAGCCTATCACGGCTGACTTTGCAAATCTAGCCGTGATAGGCTACGTTAATCGTTACGTAGCCTATCAGGGGGCATTTTTTTTTCTTTTATTGTAATGGCGGCGGTTGGAGCTCCCGCCCCGCTCCAACACCCGCCGAACCGCCAGCCAGACCCGCCGCCGGGAGGGACATTCGGCGAAGGTAAGTCCCGTCCCGGGGGGGGGGTGCGGGGGGGGGTTCAAAGGATTTCTCCCCGAAACTTGTTCGGGGGGCTGAACACGTTGGCGCTCGGCCCCCCGAAGTTTCAGCGAGAAATTCTCCGCCAACCCTACTTTTTACGAGGCATTTTCCCAAGGCAGTCTTTCGCTGGGGCTGAGTCGCGAAGTCCATGGAAATCCTCCATCTTTTCTGTTTATTGTCTGTGGAGGTGAGGTCAGGTGAGGTGAGGTCAGGACAGGTGAGGTCAGGTGAGGTCAGGTGACCGGAAGTTACGTGGGGAATCCCTGTGAAGGGCTTTACCCTCACGGAGACCAACGGCGGGTGCGTCAAAAGAATTTTTCAGTGGTACTTACGAAATTATTTATGTAAGTTCAGGGAGCTGAAAAAAAATGGGGGGATCCGGGCATGCGAACGGTGGAATGTGGCAGCCCTCGGCTCTGCGGAATCTTCGCAGAGTGGAGCCGCTCCACAAGGATTCCAGGGGGGAGGAATGGAACGGACGGTGGGGAATCCGTACATCCCTAAGCCCCCCTTACTTTTACTCTTTCTCTTTCTCCCTCTTACTCAGTCAATGTGTTGTAAAATCAATTTAATTAGGTGGTATCTGTTGCTACTTCCAACGCTCAGTACTATTAGTATTATTCACCACCACAGCCTGCTCACCCACAATGAAAAAGAGAGTTGAAACCAAGCTGAGAAAGGAAGCTGATTGGTTCTTGGAACTGACCATCTGGGAGAAATGGTGATTGGCTAATGGGCATAGTCACAAGAAATGCAGGAGCACTTAGCATACAATAAAATTTAAGAGTGGCATTCAAATTAAATTGAAGAGCAAGAAAACATCATACAGCATTGAAAGCCTAATGGAACAGAACAATCTTTGTTTATTCATTTTATTATTTAGTATTTAAAATTTATATGCCAGCTTATATGCTAAAAAGCCATCAAGGTGGTATACAACAATTTAAAACAATAAAACCTTGAAACAATAAAAAGAACATTAAGAACAGTAAAAACAGTAAAACATAAAACTACATATTTTAAAAGGCTTTTCTGCCGCTCTAAAGCAAAATCAGGAAGGAGTCAATTTCACCTCCCTTTGCTGCTATCAAAAAAGCGCTGTCTCAAGAACCCACCAACATAGCCTATCTTAGGTGATGGGACATATAACATGACACCTGATGACGATCAGAAATTATGGGCAAATTTGTATGGAATGAATTGGTCCTTCAGATATCCGGGTCCAAACCATTTAGGGCTTTGTAGGTAAAAAATTTACCTTGAATTGTATACAGAAGCAAACCAGAAGGCAGTGAAATTGACCCAGGATTGGTGTAATGCGGTCCACAAATTGCACTTCTGATGAACAGCTAGCCACCATGTTTTGCATGCAGTGGGTTGTATCCAATGCTAGTCTAACTTATGTACCATTTGTTTAATGGGTCTACTCTAAGTAGGACTAACATGGAATACACCCCACTGTAATTTCCAGACGTCGTTCAAGGGCAGCTCCATGTCGAGTGCATTACAGTAATCTAAGTAAGACGTTAGTGTGGCAAATGGTGAGCTTTGTTTCCCAAGCCACAGTAGTTCTATACTTCTAGCATAGCCTTTTATATTCATCTTCTGATAAACGAATGTCATTTCTTCACGTTGTGAGCCACCAAAACATGAAAATGAGGGTATTTGGTGGGGGTGGGGGGAGAATCAGTGATCAAATTATGATACATTAACAGGGCTACCACGTATGTGGCATTAATGTGAACAGTAAACAGGTGCACTGGGAAATTACTTCGAGAAGGTTTAGAGATAAATAATTGGAAATGTATTCTAAGTATTTCTAAATGTTTTAGTTAATGTTAAATGTGGAAAAAGGTTATAGTATTTAGTTGAATTCTGTATAATTGGTTATTTGCAGCAACAGAGATAATAGATGGCGCATGAGTGTATGCAAAGCAATGACTCTCTTGATGGCTTTTGCCTTTGCTGAAAGCAGGGAAGGCATGTTTATTTGCTCACTGAATTATTATTTCTAGTTACAGCTAATAAAGGATAAGGACTTTAAACCAAACCCATTAAAGGTTTGCAAAGTCAACGTTATTTGTTTTAAGCGGTTGCCATTCAAGGTCTTGTGTTTAGTTGTTCTCAGTGGGCCCAATCCACCAGAAATCGAATGGAATGGTTGCTGGCAAGCAAGAGCATGCCTGAGCAACCATTTGCTTCAAATGGGCTTGCCCAGGAGTATTCCCATGCAGATGGTGCGCATTACAAGGGTTTGTTTTTTTTTTTAAAGAAGAAATCTCACATCTCAACTAGTAATGCGAGGGTATGCGAGGGAGCTATATCAATGTACGTTTGTGAAAGAGAATTACCAGTTTATTCTCTGAAACCCCATTACAGAGGAATACACAGCTTAACTGCATCTTTCATTTTAATCTGCAACACTGCAGTGGCCATGCCAGCATTTTAACTCTGATTGGAATCCTCCCGTGTGCTCCCATGGTAAAACAGGCAAAATGCCAGGAAAATCAAGCGGAGGAAAATTATTCCAGGAGGAAAACTGTGTAAAATACCAGAAGGGGAGCAGTGGGGGCATTTGAGCACATTTCCTTACACGTCGTTGGTGCTCCTGCTGCATTTTGACGTTTTGTGCCAAGTGTCTGTGGAGGCAAATCATGGATTATGAATGTTAATTGTGTCGACGGTAAAGAAGTTGGAGAAGCAGACAGTGGAAATTAGGACATGTATGTAGCATAATCTATTTCACTTCTTCATCTGCCCCATATTTTGCTGCCTACTTATTTAATCATATTTATAGCCTGGTTTTCTTCCATTGAGCTCAAAGTGGTATATGTAAGGTTCTCACGTGGCTGCCCCGCCAGGCACTGACCAGACTCACACCTGCTCAGCTACAGCATAGTTACTTCACCATGCACCTCCAGCCAGATTCTCCTCTTCTTCCTCCTCCTTGATTCCTTCTCTCTCTTTTAAACTCACAGAAGCTGCATGGTGGCCTGAACCAGAGCAGGACATTATGTTGGGGAAAGATATTTAACCCTTTCCCTCTGCCTTGAAAACTTGTCCTTGAAGATGCTAATAGCAGCAGTCTGTTAATTAGCGGTCAGCAGCTTTGGGGCAAGCAGAAGGGGGTGATCAGCATGAAAATGGCAGAAGGGGAAAAGGTTAACCCATGTTCCCACAAGCTGCACTCCTGATCTAGATTCCCCCTTCCCCTGTGGCAGGGGGCAGGGAGAGAGAAGAAAAATCCCAGTCACAGGATTCAAAGATGCATTTAGCATCACATGTAAGCCCTATACAGGCGGTCTCCTGCTTACACGTCAGACAAAACTGGGGAAGGGGCTGTGGGCCTGCATGTAAGCCCCACTTCCAACATCCCTGCATGCCAAGCTACTGCTTAGAAGACCTTCATGTGTTGAGCTCTGAAAATGTGTTCAGCTTAATGTGATCAGAAACCCTGATAAGGCAGGGTTCACTATTATGGTAACTCAGTAAGTGCATTCAGTTGAACATGCTTGCAGAACCCTCTTTAGACCACCACGCTCAATGCACAAAGGTCTAACCAGCAGCTGGTGAGCAGGGATGTTGGGGGTGGGGCTAACATGTGCACCCATGTCCCCCTCCCCACTTTTGACCTACATGCGAGCAGGTGAATGACTGTTTGGGGCTGTAGTTTGACGTTACGTTTGAAAGAGAATGGGGAGTACTTATTCTCCTTCAGGACTATCTGCACACCTTAGACTCATGGAATCATAGAATAGTAGGGTTGGAAGGGCCCTACAAGACCAACAAGTCCAACCCCCTGCTCAATGCAGCAATCCAAGTCAAAGCATCCCTGACAGATGGCTGTCCAGCCTCGTCTTGAATGCCTCCAGTGTGGGAGAGCCCACCACCTCCCTAGGGAATGGGTTCCATTGTCGTATTGCTCTAACAGTCAGGAAGTTTCTCCTGATGTTCAGCCAGAATCTAGCTTCCTGTCACTTGAGCCCATTCTTCCGTGTCCTGCACTCTGGGATGATTGAGAACACGAGAAGAGATCCTGGCCTTCCTCTCTGTGACAACCTTTCAAGTACTTGAAGAGCGCAATCATATCTCCCCTCAGTCTTCTCTTCTCAAGGCTAAACATGCCCAGTTCTTTCAGTCTCTCTTCATAGGGCTTTGTTTCCAGTCCTCTGATCATCTTTGTTGCCCTCCTCTGAACCCTCTCCAGTTTGTCTGCATTCTTCTTAAATGTGGTGCCCAGAACTGGACACAGTACTCCAGATGAGGCCTAACCAGTGCTGACTAGAGGGGAACTAGTACTTCCTGGGATTTGGAAGCTATGCTTCTATTAATGCAACCCAAAAGAGCATTGGCCTTTTTTGCAGCCATATCACATTGTTGGCTCATATTCAGCTTGTGATCTACAACAGTTCCAAGATCCTTCTTGCTTGTAGTGTTGTTGAGCCGCGTATCCCCATCTTGTAACTGTGCATTTGGTTTCTTTTTCCTAGGTGCAGAACTTGGCATTTATCTCTATTAAATTTCATTCTGTTGTTTTCTGCTCATTGCTCCAGTCTATCAAGATCACTTTGAATTTTGTTTCTGTCTTCCAAGTAGGGATGTCAGAGAATTTCGCCATGAATCTTGGGGAGGCCGAATGCCAGCACATTTGGCCCCCCGAAATCGGTGGCGAAACGGTCTGCCACCCCCCCCGGGATGGGACTTACTTTCGGTGAAACTTCCTGGCAGCGGCGGCTCCGGCTCCGGTGACGGTTCGGTGGTGGCGGCTGTGGCGGCCGGTCTTCCGACCGGCTGCCGCCACCGTCATTTCCAAGTTAAAAAAAAAAAAAAAGTGATAGGCTACGTAAAGATTTACATAGCCTATCACGGCTAAATTTTAAAAAACACCGTGATAGGCTACATAAATGTTTACGTAGCCTATCATGGCTGAGTAAAAACAAAAACAAAAAATGCGCGTACGCAAATGGTGGCGCCCATGGGTGCCACCATTTGCGTGCCTGATTTTGGCATGTCTTAGTCTACGTAAACATTTACGTAGACTACGGCGAAAATAAGGGGAACGGAAATAGCGTAGACGCTACGCTATTTGCGTTCCCCTTATTTTCGCCATAGTCTACGTAAATGTTTATGTAGATTAAGACGTGCCAAAATAAGGCACGCAAATGGCAGCACCCATGGGCGCCGCCATTTGTGTACGCGCGTTTTTTGTTTTTGTTTTTACTCAGCCGTAAAAGGCTACGTAAACATTTACGTAGCCTATCACGGCTGACTGCAGGGATGCAAATGGTGGCGGCTACAGCCGCCGCCATTTGCGAACCCGGCCGGCCAGAATTCGGGGGGGGGAGGGATGGAGTGCCTCCCCCCCCAGCCAGGATTTCAGGGGGAGGGACGGTGCACCTCCCCCCCACCTCAAATCAATTTCGTTAAAAGGTAAGTGACTTTCGTACATCCCTACTTCCAAGGTATTATCTATCCCGCCCAATTTTGTGTCATCTGCAAATTTGATCAGCACCTCCTCCTCCAAGTCATTAATAAAAACGTTGAAGAGCACTGGGCCTAGGACTGAGCCCTGCAGTACCCCACTCGTTACCTCTCCCCAGTTTGAGAAGATCCCATTGATAAGCACTCTTTGAGTCCGATTCTGTAGCCAACTGTGGATCCATCGGATCATTGTTTCATCTAGCCCACTTTGAGCTAGTTTGCTCATCAGGATATCATGGGGCACTTTCTCGAAAGCTTTGCTGAAGTCAAAGTATATTATGTCTACAGCATCCCCACAGTCCACAAGGCAGGTTACTTGATCAAAAAATGAGATCAGATTCGTCTAGGGATGTCAGAGAATTCTGCGATGGATATCGGTGAGGCCAAATGCCCCCGAAATCCATCACGGAACGAAGCCCCTGCCTCCCCCAACCCACGAAAGTCAGGTGGGATGAAGCCCTCGCCCCCCCAACCCATGAAAGTTGCGCGAAACAGAGCACTTACCTGGTCCCGTCAGCACTGACTTGCGAATGGCAGCCGCCCTGCGGCCACCATTTGCTTCTTCTTCACGGCTGTGATAGGCTATGTAAATACATATGTAGCCTATCACGGCTAATGCAGGGACGCCTTTTGCGTCCCTGCAGAGGCCGTGATAGGCTACGTAAGTATTTACGTAGCCTATCACGGCAGGCTTTAAAAAAAATAAACACGTACACAAATGCTGGCGGCTACGGCGGCCACCATTTGCATTCTGTATTTTTCGCCGTTTTAGCCTACATAAATATTTACATAGTCTATTACAGCCAAAAAAAGGGGAATGCAAATGGCGCCCACTACGTCATTTGTGTTCCCCTTTATTTCGCCGTAATAGCCTACGTAAATATTTACGTAGGCTAAAATGGCGAAAAATACAGAACGCAAACGGCAGCCACTGTAGCCGCCGCCATTTGCGTACACGTGTGTTTTTTTTTTAAGCCTATCACAGTTTACTACAGTGATGCAAGTGGTGGTGGCTATGGCCGCCGCCATTTGCATCCCTGTTGCCCAGCGGCCGGATGTCCGGCTGCGGGCGGAGCCGGCCAGCGGCTCCGCAGAATCGCAGCGGAGCGGAGCCGGCCGGGCAGGATTCGGGGGGGGTGACCGGAGCGCCTCCCCCCTGTCGAGGATTCCGGGGGGAGGGACGGAGCGCCTCCCCCCACCACAAATGAATCTGCAAAACGGTAAGTGACTTTCGTACATCCCTAGATTTGTCTAGGGATGGCAGAGAATTCTGCCATGGATTCCAGTGCGGCCAGATTCTTTATAATCCGGCCCCCTGGAATCCGTGGCAGAACGGCCTCCTGCCCCCCCGCCGCCCTGTGGAATTCCCCCGGGACAGCACTTACTTGGGGTGGATGCAGTGGATTTGGCGGCGGCGGCTCCGGCGGCGGCAGCTCCAGCGGCGGCGGCTCTGGCGGCGGCTCCGGCGGCAGTGGCTCCGGTGGCTGGTCTCCTGGCTGGCTGCGGCAGGGCTGCTGCCGCCGCCATTGCCATCCTTGGACCGTGATAGGCTACATAAGAATTTACGTAGCCTATCATGGCTAACCTAAAAAAAACCCCACGCAGCATACGCAAATGGTGGCGGCTACGGCAGCCGCCATTTGCGTTCCCTGTTTTTCGCTGATTTATCTTACGTAAATATTTACGTAAGATAAAACGGCGAAAAAAAGGGGAATGCAAATAGTGTAGTGGATGCTATTTGCGTTCCTTTATTTTTCGCCGTTCTAGCCTATGTAAATATTTACGTAGGCTAGAACGGCAAAAAATAAAGGAACGCAAATAGCGTCCACTATGCTATTTGCGTTCCCCTTTTTTTTCGCCATTTTAACTTACGTAAATATTTATGTAAGATAAATTAGCGAAAAATAGGGAATGCAAATGGCGGCCACTGTAGCCGCTGCCATTTGTGTACGCTGCATTTTTTTTGTTTTTTTGAGGTTAGCCGTGATAGGCTACATAAATTCTTACATAGTCTATCATGGCTCTCTGGCTGGATGCAAATGGCAGCCACTACAGTGGCCACCATTTCCATCCGCACCAGGCCGTCCACGGCCAGAAATCCGGCTGCGGACGGCCCTAGCTGGCTGCTCCGCAGCCTGGCTGTGGAGTGGAGCCGGTTGTCAAGGATTCCGGGAGGAGGGATGGAATCCCTACCGCGAAAGATTCCTCCCCCCTACCGCGAAAGATTCCGCGAAAAGGTAAGTGACTTTCGTACATCCCTAGATTCGTCTGGCAGGATTTGTTCCTGACAAATCCATGTTGGCTTTGAGTAATCACTGCATTGTTTTCAAGGTGCTTCCAGATGGATTGCTTGATAATCTGCTCCAGAATTTTCCCTGGGATTGATGTCAGACTGACTGGTTGTAGTTCCCAGGTTCCTCCTTTTTGCCCTTTTTGAAGATAGGGACAACATTAGCCCTCCTCCAGTCATGTGGCACTTCACCCGTCCTCCATGATTAGGGATGTACAAATTGTGTACCTTCCGTGCCGCTTGTCTTCTGCAGTTTGCAGCCAGTGCTCTGCATCGTTGTTCACAAGCCCCGGGAATTCTCCTCTTTTTTTTCCACTCTGAAAATTACAAAGACAAATCCGTACCGACAACCATAATTCCAGTGCCCAGTAGGGATGGCGGAGAATTTCTCCACGAATCTTCGGGAGGCCGAATGCCAACACATTCGGCCCCCCGAAATTGGTGGGGAAATTCTTCGCCGGTCCCCCGCCCCCCCCGGATGGGACTTACCGTGGCCGAATGTCCCTCTCGGCGACGGGTCCCGGCAGCGTTTCGGCGGCGTTTCGGCGGGGGCGGGGGCGGCGGCCGGTCTCCCGACCGGCTGCCACTGCCACCATTGCAAAAAAAAAAAGTAAATTAAAAAAAACACACACACCCGTGATAGGCTACGTAACGATTTATGTAGCCTATCACGGCTAGATTTCCAAAGTCAGCCGTGATAGGCTACGTGACGATTTACATAGCCTATCATGGCTGACTTTGGAAATCTAGCCGTGATAGGCTACATAAATCGTTACGTAGCCTATCATGGGTGTGTGTGTGGGGGGTTTTTTTTAACTTTTTTTTTCGCGGCTGGGTAGACGGGGCGTTCATACCCGGCCTGAATTTCGCCGGCGAGGGATTGGGCGCCTCTCCCCCGGCCTGAATTTCGGCCGGGCGAGGCGGGGTGCCTCCCCCCCCTTGCCTGAACTTCAGAGGGAGAACCGAAGCGCCTCCCCCCCACCATGAAGCAAGCTTCGAGAACAGGTAAGGGACTTTCGTCCATCCCTAGTGCCCAGCCATCTCCGTGAGTCTGCATAAGTTTCGTAAGAAAGGCTATTATTCATAGATATGTACGTATTTTTTCCCCTGCTCTGAGATGTGCAGTAATTACTTTCAGCCAAAACACTTCCTCCTCCTAGGGGCTTCCCAGAACAAGGCTGTCCTAGGTGTGCCTGAGCGATGCACTCTTTGTTTAAAGCAACGCTGTTTGAAAGAAAGAAAAAACCTTTTAAAATGACCATGCTGGTCTAGAGCCCTGCACGAGTATTATTCCGCCTGCTAGGTTTTCTATTTCCACATCCAGCCTTGTTGGTGACATGGTGAGGCTAAAATGGAGAGGAGAACCAACTCTGTGCATGTCTACTCAGAAGTAAGTCTTACTGAGTTCAATGCAACTTACTCCTACACATGTCAGCATCCCACTTGCCCCAAGCTCAGCTTTGTATTTCCACATCCAGCTCATTAGCAAACGTCCTCTTAGTTATCTCACTGGATAACTTTGGGCTGGACTCTAACCAATACATCATACTTCTGTTATGAAACTCATGAAGAAAAAGAGACAGTATAATGGAAAGTTCTTTCTGAAGCAGTCACACTTCGCTTGTACAAATGCAGCATGAAGGGAAAGATCAGCAACCTTCTCTTTGTTTGAATAAAATGCATGCTCTGCACATACTCAGGGAATGGACAAAATGAGGAATTTGAAGAATACTTGAAGAACCAGGGAATATGAAGAACTATGTTCTTCCATTATCTGTGTGTGGGGGGAATCTCCCTCAATCCAGCTGTTCCCTGGAAAAAAACAAACCCCATTCACCCAAGGGTCTTCTGAGATAACTAACAGGAGGTTTGATAATGAGCTGGACATGGAAATACAAAGCTGAGCAGAGAAGAGAACCAACTCTGTGCATGTCTACTCAGAAGTAAGTCTTACTGAGTTCAATGCAACTTACTCCTACACATGTCAGCACCCCACTTGCCCCCAGCTCAGCTTTGTATTTCCACATCCAGCTCATGAAACCCCCTGTTAGTTATCCTGGTAGTAGACTCTGGCCTTTGCTGTTTGGTGTGCGTTGTCTATAGGATTCCAGTACTGTGATGGCAAAGAACTATCAAAAATGGTCTTCCTTAACCTCTGATGTTAGGGCTGCAATTCCATGCACACTCACCTGGGACTTGAGTAAGTCCCACAGAAATCAGTGGGACTCACTTCTGAGTAAACATACCAAGGGTTGGTTCTAAAGATGAGCTTTACTTCTGATTGGTAGGTTGTTGTTGTTGTTTTTTTTTAAGTATAGCTTTATTATTAAGGGCACAGTCCTATGGGGATGGCCATAACCCTTTGAACTTGAACACTTTTGGCCATCCAATGCAGATGGGGAGGAGTGGCAGAGGCCATCTTCACCTCCACGCTGCTTCCAATCTGTACTTCAGCTAGGTGGGCTTTTTTGCCTGTCTAGCTGGGTTGTCAGGGAGGGGGAGGGAAGGAGGCTGGGAGGCCATTGGATTCCTCGTAAACTGGCCTCCCCTGTCCCCTCCCCTCCCTGCCCACAGGAATGCTCCCGTTACCTTCCCTCTGAGGTCACCTTTGCACCCTCAGAGAGGCAGCCTGTGCAGTTCTCTCTGCACTGGATGTGAGCGGGAGGGGAGCTCAGACTCCTGGGTCTGAGCTCAGACTGCTGACTCCAGCCTCGGATCCAGGAATCCAAACTATCCTACGGCCCCCCAGAAGCTGTCTAAGGGCCATAGGATTGCTCTCTAAGTCACCAGAGACAACATTTTCCTACCTTCAATCAATACTGAGATTTTAGTACTAACAATTAAAATCCAGATAATTTAATTAACTCAAATAAAATGTTTAATTTGTTACCTGCCCTAGGGATGGCCACTTTTGCAGCACCGAAAAAGAGATGATGTATCACCAGAGGACAAAAGAGGTACATATCTGCATAAAATTTGCAAATGCTATTTTATATGTGTAGATACAGATTTGGAAATAATTACCTAAATAAAAATACAATACATCTCACCACAGAAATACAATACATCTTATGACCGTAGTGGGGAAGGCAGTTTCCAGTTGATCCTGTGCCTAGTCAGTCTGTTGTCCAGGTGCAAACTGTGGATTGGCAACCTCAAGGCCCCTGCTGCTCTCCTTCCTTAGGGTTTTCTGTCTTTAAACTGGACTTGGACCGGGCAGCCTTTCAAACAGACCACACCTTCAAATAGAGGACTGCCCTCTGTAAAGTAGGAACCGTGGCCACCGTAGCTGCCCTAGCCTTGATATCTCTCAACAGTGTATATATTTTCCTCTAGTTTTTTAAAGTTTGTGCAGGAGAGTAACTTCAATTATTTCCCAGAAGACCTTAAATGAATGACCAGCCACTCTGCAAGCACTTTCCTTTTCTTCATTTGTAAACGTTTGTAACTGTGGCTCTATCTGCCAGTCATGGTTTTTGTTAAAGACCTTTCCCACTATACGGTATTCTTGGGAGCAGGCTAAAAAAAACCTGAAGAAGACAGTAGCTCTGTGAATGTATAGAAGAATTACACCAATGTTGCTAAAGAGGCAGCCACTAATATTTAATCAAATGAAAATTTGGCAGATTAGCTTTAGAAACACTGATGACCCCTTTAATATAGCATCAGGATCATATAACATACATGCAATTAAAAATGAGCTCCCGGAAGCTCATCAATATGGACACTTGCAGCTGTTGGCTATGTTGTTATTGTTGTTGTTGCTGTTGCTTTGCATCACAGTGTAGTTACGAACCAAAAAGTAAGGATATTCCTCTACGCTGCACTGATGCAGGATCATATGAAAACCATTGTAGCCTTCAACTGCTCCTACGTTAACACTATGTTAGCTATGTTAATTCTCCATGCTCTTGAACAGTAGACATATTTTTTTAATGAAAAGACTTCAGGATTTCTCTGTGCTAATTAGATTGTTAGTGCATATTTGTGGAGCTAGTGTTCTCCTTGTGAACTTGATCTCTGATAATGTGCTTGGAGAAGAGTGGTGACTTACTATAATGTGCTCTATCCATATTTCCCCAGCCCATTTGTATGCTAAAGGGATGGTCAGGTCCTTTCATAGACATATATAAAATAAAATAGGAATGGTACGGGCATTCAGTTGGGGCTCGAAGCTCGGTGATTTCTCACTGGCTCAGCACCCCGGACCCCAGTCCACAGATCCCCTTGCTTGCCTGACTCAGCACGCACTGAGTCGAGCAAGCGGCGGCTGCCCACTCCCTCCCCGCCCCGAGCCACCATTTTGCATAAAAATTGTGGCTTGGCCTTTTTTTGTGAAAAACCTTTTATGCAAATGGAAGCCGTAAAGTGGCCATTTATGCAGCATTACAGGCATAAATGGCACATTGCCAGCATAAATGGCCTGTGATGTTGCGTAAATGGCCGCTTTATGGCCACCATTTGTGCAAATAGTTGTTTATGAAAAAGACTGAGCCACCATTTTTATGCAAAATGGTGGCTCAGCGAGGGAGTGGGTGGCTGCATGCTGCTTCCTGGGCACCTGCAGACCACCCAGGGGCTTACGATATGTGGCAAGCGGGGTTGGGCAGGCCGCAGATTCCGGTGAGCAGCGCGCGGGGTGAGAAATAGTGCTTTCACCCATCCGTAATATACAATGGGGTAGGAGAAAGACTTCCATGCCACATTTTTCTCAGATGGACAATGCTAAACCATCATATTTAGGGACATTGCTTTAGCTGTATTATCTTCATCATCGTCATTGTCATTGTCATCATCTCAGGGGCAAAAGTGGCATTACTTTAAATGTAAACGCCCAGCAGCTACACCTTTTTTTCATTTTTACTCTTGGGCAGGCACAGTGCTCCCAATCTGCATCAGGCCTCTCATGTGGGAGGAGGTTGTAGGGTAGACTGGGGTTCCCAAACCTACCCTAGAATAAAAATGAAAAGAAGATGTAGCTGCTAGGCACAAACTAAAGTAATGTCTGTTTTGGTCCTCAGAGCCAAACTAGATGTTATCTAAATGAATCCCACCCCCAATAATATATAGTACAACTTACCCATGTCCTGACATCACATTATCACACCAGTAGTGGCAGCCAGTGATATGGAACAGGGTTGGAAAGTCACAGGACATTGTACCTCAGGACACAGGTAGGTTCAAGTATGGAGCAGGAGATGAAAGCCAAATGTGCAGCTGCCATTTCCAGTACAACCACATATTAGTATGTCTAGTTTGGTCTATACAGCTAGGACTTTTACAAAAAGGTGACAGTACCATATATTACTATACAACACCAGAGCATAAGTAAGAAGAATAGCATAAACTTTTATTAAGAAGCCAGTGAAGGCATGAGTGCAACTTAAGAATTGTTGTGCCACATACAGTACTAAGTCAGACCAATGGTGAACTTTCCAAAGCAACGGGGATAAAAGCTCAGGGGTTATCATTCACCAGTCTAGCACCTGGCATATAAGGAGAGGACAAGTGGTAGATTGATTACACATGCTGATGATATTTAAAGTCTACTAAAGTTGGGTTAACCGAAATTTCTTTTTGAGAATAGGGACAGGTGAATTTGTCAAGCTTGATTTCACTCAAGTTGTCATTTGTCCACTGCTAAATTAATTCTGTCTCATTTCCACATTGGATTGTGATCTCTTTCTCTCTCTTTTTTTAGCCCACATGAAAATTTGTATACATTTTCATGCACATTTTTCAAAATATACACATTGTATATGCATCTTTTCAAATGTACACATTTTTGCAAGCAATTTTTCCATTGGATAAGGCACTTTTGTGTACATTTCCCTAATCTGTGCATTTTTGTATACACTCATTTAAATGTACACATTTTTATGCACCCTCTTTCAAATGTAAACATTTTTGTATGCTTTTTTTGGTGGGGGTGGGGTTGGCAAACTGCATTGCAAATTTCAGAAAAGAAAAGATAGATCTCGATGTCTAACTGCGTTCCAGTTCAGGTATGGGACATCCGGATTAGGTAAGTTCGCTTTGAGATGCGAACCATGTCTCCCCCATCCCCAATTGAGAATTGTGTATGCAGTTGTCACTATGACTGGTTTGAACAACGTTTGCATCTCTTCCTCTTTGTGATAGTTCGAATATTTCTTTTTTGACACTGGGCATCTTTTATGCCTCCTGTTAGACTTAATTTTTCTTTCCCAGATAAAATATACGAAGGAGACACAGACTAATGTGTGTGTGGTGGATATGGAGTGACAGTTACTTCTGCCTTGTGTGGTCATGAGGTTACAACCTTTCGCCTCTTCCACAGTCTCTACTATACATGGAAGCTGCACTTTGCTGCAGGGTGTACCTGTGTGCAGCCTGGTTTTTACATCAATTGCCTTGTATGATCACAGGCCATGTGTGGCTTAGGATGGGCTATGGAGGCTTGAAGACAGAGAAAAGTGGTTGTGTGAACTGACCTATAGTGTCACTGACTTCCAGAAAGCCTCAACTAGGTAAAGAAGCCGAAGCAAATAGATTAGTTATCAGTTGCGAATAAAAGCTGTTAGAAACTGAACTCCTATCTTGAAATGGA
Organism: Heloderma suspectum; assembly: GCF_057233095.1. Classification (NCBI taxonomy): domain Eukaryota; kingdom Metazoa; phylum Chordata; class Lepidosauria; order Squamata; family Helodermatidae; genus Heloderma; species Heloderma suspectum. Next base: position 52,932,426 of record NC_139461.1, read on the forward strand.
TTATAATTATAGCATCCTCGGCAGTGAATAATAAAAGCCATGTGAATGACTCCAAAGCCATTAACTTTTTCACCAATATTTCCAGAGCCAAAATGATCAAATTAAGCCATGTATTTATTAGAAACTCAATAAAAATTATACTGAATTATAGGAGTAACTAAGAGGGTAGGATTTATAGCAAAATTGTGACTTCCATTTGCAATAAAGTATACAGCCACTCTTCAAAAGAAAGGGAGACTTGGTTTGACTGTAAGAAATTACACAAGTAATAAAAAATTCATTGTTGGGGGATTTGTTAAAACTAGATCATGGGTCTCAGCTTTTAGTAAATTTATTCTGAACCATCTGAAGCAGACATTGCAAAACTTTACATTCTAATGAGAGGGCTAAAAACATATATTTCAAAGAAAACAGTACTCATAAATTACATTTATGACACATGAGGTTATTGACTGCTGTGCAGGGAGCACAGAGTAATGGTGCTAACATGCACTCTAGCTTGATTTTCTCAGCTCCCAACATGCTCTAATTCCACACTACAAATCTTTAAATGGCAGTTATATTTTAATTAATGTGATTATGTGCTGCCATTAGCAAACCCTCCCCCAGCCCATTTCTCCTGCCAAACCCATGGATGCCAGTAAACCATTAACATAAAAGGGCTGTTTGCTTATTAAATTTGTCTACATAAATAGGCAAGGGTTGCAATTGTTGATTTGCCACTGGGAAAAAAAAAAGAAAACCAAAGAATGCAAGCATGTTGCGCATGAGCCATCAGCTGCAATTATCTCATGTAATTAAGTCTAATTTATAAGCATCCCCACCTAAATAAGAAAGTAACAATTTTTGTTAATTAACAAGAGCATTTGTAAAGCTCGTTAAGTCCATCATTCACCATCCCTGCGGAGAGATGGGGCATCTGGTTATTATGATGGGACACATTGTATACGTGTATTTGTTCAATAATCAATGTGGAAGGCTTAATGATTAAAATGGGAGATAGAAATGGATGTTATATTACAGTTAAAAAAGAAGATCTACTGTTTTCATTTATCTTTACAGCAATGTAAGTGCTTTGTCATTATCTTACACATACGGTTTCATTATTCTGATACAGCACTCTGTTACATTGCCTCATACCATCATCCCTACAAGCCTGCAGGGTACAAGAGCACTTATCTTTCCTGATGACTGTTGAATCATTTAGAACAAGTTATTAGTGAAACAATTAAAATGGTATTGGTTCACAATCGTATTTATAGCTGGCAGGCATAATGAAACATTCTGAATAGCAGTTGCAGCAGGGTGGGGGGGGTGTTCTCTGAATAGGTGGGAAATGCGGTTAATCAGAGACAAGAGAACCCTCTAAAGAAAAACTAAATTGCAAGGGCACATTAATTGTATCTGCACATTCCATTTAATTGAGACGAAAGGGAAGGTAAAAATCATATTATCAATGTTTTATGAACATGAAAAAATAGGAAAATTACTCTGTCATTTGTCACATATCTTCAGTCAGAAATGAAAATTAAAAAGGCAGCATTTAACTTCAACTGGAAAAGGCCAAATACATCATGTTACTCGTGTCAAATTTCAGCAAGTAAAGCAAAAATGGAAGAAATAAGAAGATATCATGATCATGACTAAATGTGGGTGAGCACCAGTCTGCTCTGCTGTGCTAAAGAGGGGAATGAAAAATATGTTAATGAATGACATGATGTAGTGACGGCTGCCAATTTGCATTCTCAGAGGAATTCTGGCTACATCTTCCCCTTAATCCCCACCCATTGTCCACTCCCCTCATAATAATCCCCATTCCCAGGGGGAAACCTAGATTTCCACTCACTGAAGTCCAGTGCAGCCCAGTAGTTGGGCCACATGGAATCTTGATTCTTAAATAAGGCCCTCCTGATTTAATTGGCTGTACCAGCAGTTGGGACAAGCTAGCGGGGTCTATAAAAACAGGATGGGCTCATAGGGAACCCAGCACTAGCAGCCCCATCTCATAAAGCATCTCAGGCCCAGTGACAAAGCATCAAAGTAATGTTAAACAGACCAGTGAGTTAAGCAACTGTGCAGATTTAGCAACAGGCCAATTTAAGGGGCAATCCTATGCATGTTTAGCCACCAGCTGGCTCCGAAGCGCCAGCGATATGGCCGCCATGCCATATCGCTGGCTGAGGGGTATTGACTGACTGTGGATGCGAATGGCATCCAGGACGCCATTTGCGTCCATAAAGATCTTAGTTTGAGGTAAATGCAGCTGTAAATGGCTGCATTTATGTGGACCGGAGCCAGCCGAAGAGGATTCCAGGGGGAGGAACTGATTGCCTCCCCCCCACAGGCGGATTCCCCATGGACCAGCAAGTAGGGAATCCAATCCACCCATCCCTAGTGCAGACAACATACTGATTTGCTTGCCTGTTAAGAAAGGTTGCAGATTATCAAGATAACCTGGAAAATAGTGCTAGGGAAGCGTCGGTGGCTGTGACACACTTAGGCACCAATGTCATGGGAATGTGCAGGGCCAGCTAGACAAGGGGTCTCAATGCATGGAGGTGACAGTGGTGTAGGGAAGATGGGGTTTAGATTTGTTTGGCACTGGAAAACGTTTTGGGACAAGCTGGGCCTATACAAGTGGGACAGGCTCCACTGGAACCAGAATGGAACCAGACTGCGGGCACTTAACACCAAAATGTGGCAGAGCAGCTTTTAAACTGGCCCCTGAGGGAAAGCTAACAGGAGTTGAGGAGCTTCCAATGTGGGATGAATCATCCTAAGAGGATGAGGGTGAAAATGTTTTTGATTGTTGAAATGGGGATGAGGTAGAAATAGGCCACAAGCATACAGAAGAACATGATAGCCAGTCAAAGAAGCTACAGGAAAAATGCGCACACCAGAGACATTTGGAGAGAGGTGCCACACCATATACAGGTGTTTCTATGCTAATGTTAGAAGCCTCTGAGACAAGATGTGGTGAGCTGGAGTGCTTGGTTTTAAAGGAGACTATAAATATAGTGAGCATAGCAGAAACCTGAAGGAATGAAGAAAATCAGTGAGGTACAGACATCTCTGGATACAAACTCTACACTGTACAGGGAAGGACAGGGGAGGGTGTACTAGGGGTGGTGGCACTCTGTATGTCAAAGAGGACATCATTTCGAATGGCCAATATCATAATGCCTTTATACAAATCTATGGTGTGACCATACTTGGAATGCTGTGCACATTTCTAGTCACTGCACCAAAAACATAGGTGGAAAAGATGCAGAAAAGGGCAAACAAAATCGTAGGCTAGAGGAAATCCACTGTGAAGAAAGGTTATAATGTTTGATTCTTTTTAAATTAGAAAATAGTGAGTAAGGGGAGACCCAATAAAGGTGTGTAAAATTATACCATGATGTGCAGAGAGTGGGTAGGGAGACTTTTTCACCCTCTCTCATCATACTATGATGAGAAAATCATCTAGTGAAGCTAAATCGTGGGAAATACAAGACAAAGTACTTCTTCACAGCAGAGAAACAATGACATTTGTTACAAGATGTAGTGATGGCCACCAACTTGGATGGCTTGAAAAGGAGACTAGACAAGTTCATGGAGGACAAGGTTATATCAATAGCTATTTGTCATAATGGCTATATATTTCCTTCAGTATATTGCTACTTGCTGGAGAACACAAATGGCTATGCCACTGATGTCTAATGGTGGGCTTCCCCATAGGCATCAATGTTGGCCGCAGTGGGAACAGAATGCCGGTCTCTTTTTATTTTCTTATGATACCAAGTGTTACCCTTCTTTCACTAAAGAAATGCTAGAAAGGGATGTTAACATATGGATTTTAACTTAATTATATCAAGTTCTCACAAATATGGTTTGCTCCTCCTGCTTACTGACACTATGTAATTGAATTATCACTTGCAAAACTCAGTAAAAACTTTCTTCTCCATAAGCCTAAATATTATTGATAGTATGTTTCTGGCTCTTGCATGATGTCCTTGTCCATGTCAACTCCATGGAATGACTGGGTGGATAATGACTACCACCATGGTAGTTTCCTGTGAACCTATTTTGGTGCATTAGTGCTAACTAGATGGTGTAGAAAGAAAGCCCTGATAGTACAGGAATGTTTTCAAATGGAAGAATCTACTTTTTGGCTGACACATGCCCACTCACTCTGTAGTGGAGACATGTGGGACCAGTATGGTCTAAATATGGCTAGTCTGTGACTTACATACATTGAGAAGACCAATTCTATGTTGCTTTGGCAATGAGGTAACCATATTGCCAAAGCAACATATTGACAAACCCAACCACCTCCTTCCTTTCTACAAGTATCTCTGAACAAAGGACATGCCCAGACATGGTCAGGCATTTTTAGGTACCAACACCTGCATTACTCCCCAACTCAGACTTGACTCTCTCCACTCACCATGACTCAGCTTTATGTTAAATAGATATATGTAGGAATGTCCTGTAGGACACATGATCAAGGCTAGATCATGCTTTTTATCAGTGTTGAAGTGCACTGATAACTGTTCAGGCACATGACACAAATTCCTGTTTGTCACACCATGAAAAGCTACATCTGTGTAATAGAGGGTCAGTAACATGAATATTAATCATGTGGTTTGGCCACATTGTGCACAATTCCTACATTCGTACCAGTGTCTTTAGTGGACCTATGGTCTATGCATAAGGCCAAAGGGTGCATCTATTGGGAGGAATGGGCTATGCATTGCTGAAATGTATTCAGTTTAAGAAGAGACCTCTCACTATACCTAATTTAATTAAATATCATTTAATTAAAAAATCTGCTATCTCAGTGATACATAAGCATGCTTGTTCACTGTAGTTGTTTTTTTTGTTTGTTTTACAATCTTAGAATTCTAAAGATCCAAGAAATAATTCAATTTTCCTATAGAGAGGGAAGCTAGTAGTGCAAGTGGGATCGTCAGGTCAAAGAGATGTTTGATAAAATATTGACTACAAACACAGGAAAAGAAGCAACCCCACTAATATATACAGATGATGTATACTAAGAATCTTAGAAACAAGGCACTAGACAAAAGACAGTAGAGTATATTCCAAAAATGGCCTTTTGCAGTGCATAAGATGTCTGTGTCTGTGACTGTTCTTTAGCATTTTATTCTATTATCACAGCTATACCTTTTGGAGAGTGATATATAGAGAAGAGATGTGTTCTGTGTCCTCACAATATAATACAATAGCTCAGGCTAATTCCAAATGTATTTTATATGGCTAAAATTTGCCTTAGGTCTAGGCCTTTTTTGTTCTGCAACTATTTTAACTGCCTTATATTACCTCTTGTTAATGGCAGTGCTGTCAGTCAAACAGCTGCAAAGAAATCGGGACTTTAAACACGTTAAACACGACTTGACAGTGTTAAAAAAAGGTTCATTTAAGCTGAATTAGCTCCTAAAGCCAAGCAGTGCAAGTGAACTTTCCAGCCTGATTCACAGTGACACAGATACACTGCTCCCTAAATCACCCCTACTCTAATCTAACATCTCTGCTGAAGTTACTTGTGGGGAACCTAAATTCATGTATTCCGCTGCAGGATATTGTTTAGCAGGAAAGAGTGAACATGCAACAACCACTGAGGATCTTTTTCTTTTTTTCTTTGCTTTTATAGGAAGGTCTCCCAGCCACTGACTTTAACTCCAGTGACCTTGTTGTCCTTCAGTTAAGGCTATAAGGAACTTGGCTAGCCAGGGGGAAAAAATCCTTCCAGAGTTCTGAATTTGGGTTGGCACAGCTGAGAGCTACTGAGAGCATGTGAGACCCGGGGCAGAAGGCCAATTAGGATTGCCAAGACACATTTTTATGTCTCTGTAAATATCAGACTTTTAGTGCAACATGAGGTCTTTGTTAGAATATTTCTGCCGCTGCTCTTACACCTGCTCAAAAAATGTTCGCTTTTGCTCCTCTGTCTGGTCAAACACTGGGATGCATGGAGTGTTTAGTTCTACCTTTTGCTTCAATTAGAAGTGCAGAGTACTTAACAAAGCTGTTGCTAGCCTTCTCTCTGATTCAGACCTCTCTCTCTCACAACTCCCTGTCCACTGACAGGTAAGTTCAGAAGATTAAAGACAGTGTGCTTCTTACCAATGTGGTGAGCATTCCTTCAAAGCTCTTTCTTTCTGCATTTTGGTCTGTTACATTTATGCCCTGGTAACCTCATATTAAAAGAGGATTTCTTAACCTTTGGCTGGGATACTAAGGAAAACAGCAGCCTCTGCTGTTTTGATAGGAAGGCCCCATTCAAACGATTTTTGGAGACTTGCATTCATTGTATTAAGAGACAATGTTTCTTTAATTCATGCTGTCTTCCAAGTCAAATCTGGTGAGTGGGTTATACATTTCTCTTATGTACAGCATTCTGAACGATGTTATTATGACAGCCAACACTGCATTCCTATCTTATCGCAGAATAATTTTTGAATTTCTAGCAAACTTCATGATAGAACTGGCCCATAAAGATGACGATCAGTTATGAAACAAAAGGATAATAAATGTTCTTACCCTGAGACTGAAATATCACCTTTTCTGTACCAGGCTGTATTAATCATGTGATATTTTCAAACATGTCCACTTTGTTTATATTTCCATTTGTACTTGCATGATGGGGAAAGATTTGATTGCTTGAACAACACAATATAGCAATATGCACTCTCAGGCCAAACAACAACAACAACAACAAACCCAACCACCCTCGAAAACAAATCAGCTCAGAATGCAATATATTCTTTTCTTGCATATAAATCTTATACAGATGTGGATCGTTTGATTTACTTTTCATATCCAAAGCAATATCTTTCTTAGGGTAATATCAGAATAGGTTTGAATGACAGAACAGAATGCAAAGAGATTACTTCATTAAAAATAGATGTAATCTTGTTTTACCTAAAGCTATCCTGTTTCAGATTTCTTCTAAATCTAGAAGAAATAATAAGAAGAGCATTGTCTGATCAGACCAAAGTTCCATCTAATCTAGTATAGTGTTTCCAGCAATGGCCATCCAGATCCCTCTAGGAAGGCAAGAAGCAGGACATAGAGGGAACAATACTTTCCTGCTATTTCTCTCCAGCATCAGGTTGTCAGGTCTATATTGCCTCTGACATGGAGTTTCTATTTAGTTATCATAGCTAAATCAAATTAACAAGAGCAAGGAGAGACAAGAAGGCCTTCTTAAATGAACAATGCAAAGAAATCGAGGGAAACAACAGAATGGGAAAGACTAGAGATCTCTTCAAGAAAATCGGAGATCTCAAGGGAACGTTTTGTGCAAAGACGGGCATGATAAAGGACAAAGAAGGCAGGGACCTAACAGATGCAGATGAGATTAAGAAGAGGTGGAAAGAATACACAGAAGAACTATACAGGAAAGATCTGAATGTCCCTGATAGCCATGATAGTGCGCTCACTGAACTTGAGCCGGACATCCTAGAGAGTGAAGTCAAGTGGGCCTTAGGAAGCATTACTAACAACAAAGCTAGTGGAGATGACAGTATTCCAGCTGAGCTATTTAAAATCCTAAAAGATGATGCTGTTAAAGTGCTGCACTCAATATGCCAACAAATTTGGAACACTCAACAATGGCCGCAAGACTGGAAAAGGTCAGTTTATATTCCAATTCCAAAGAAGGGCAACGCCAAAGAGTGTTCAAACTACCGCACAATTGCGCTCATTTCACATGCCAGCAAAGTGATGCTCAAAATCCTACAAGCTAGGCTTCAGCAGTATGCGAACGGAGAACTACCGGAAGTACAAGCTGGGTTTCGAAGAGGCAGAGGAACTAGAGATCAAATCGCCAACATTTGCTGCATCATGGAGAAAGCAAGAGAATTCCAGAAAAACGTCTATTTCTGCTTCATTGACTACATTAAAGCCTTTGATTGTGTGGATCACAACAAACTGTGGCAAATTCTTAAAGTGATGGGAGTACCAGACCACCTTACCTGTCTCCTGAGAAACCTGTACGAGGGTCAAGAAGCAACAGTAAGAACCAGACATGGAACAACCAAGTGGTTCAAAATTGGGAAAGGAGTACGACAAGGCTGCATATTGTCACCCTGCTTATTTAACTTATATGCAGAGTACATCATGAGAAATGCCGGGTTGGATGAATCAGAGGTCGGAATTAAGATTGCTGGGAGAATTATCAACAACCTCCGATATGCAGACGATACCACCCTAATGGCAGAAAGCGAAGAGGATCTCAAGAGCCTCTTGTTGAGGGTGAAAGAGGAGAGTGCAAAAGCTGGTTTGAAACTCAACATTAAAAAAACTAAGATCATGGCATCCGGCCCCATCACTTCCTGGCATATAGAAGGGGAAGAAATGGAAGCAGTGACAGATTTTACTTTCTTGGGCTCCAAGATCACCGCAGACAGTGACTGTAGCCATGAAATTAAAAGACGCTTGCTCCTTGGGAGGAAAGCTATGGCAAACCTAGACAGCATAGTAAGAAGCAGAGACATCACCTTGCCGACAAAGGTCCGTCTAATCAAAGCTATGGTTTTCCCATTAGTAATGTATGGCTGTGAGAGCTGGACTATAAGGAAGGCTGAGTGCCGAAGAACTGATGCTTTCAAACTGTGGTGCTGGAGAAGACTCTTACGAGTCCCCTGGACTGCAAGGAGGTCCAATCAGTCAATCCGAAAGGAAATCAACCCTGAGTGCTCATTGGAAGGACAGATACTGAAACTGAAGCTCCAATATTTTGGCCACCTAATGCGAAGAGAAAACTCTCTGGAAAAGACCCTGATGCTGGGAAAGACTGAAGGCAAAAGGAGAAGGGGACGGCAGAGGATGAGATGGCTAGATAGCATCACCGATGCAATGAAGACGAACCTGAGCACACTCCGGGAGAGAGCGCAGGACAGGAAGGCCTGGCGTGCTATGGTCCACGGGGTCACGAAGAGTCGGACACGACTGAACAACAACAACAACAACAACAACAACAACAACAAATATCCTTATTTACTACTGGTGTACTTTGAAGCAACAACGTCTCATATGCATAGATTGCATTTACTGAACACAGTGCCAACACATTTATGGAAGAATAACATGTCAGGATTATTGCCTTCAAAATAACAATCCACAACTTTGTAAGCTCAATTGCAGTTTATCTTGTTAAAGATAGTCCATGTTAGTATTCAAAGATCCTTCTTACATTTGCTAGGGTTTCTTGGCCTTATTAATTCAAATCTTACTTTCAATGTATGCATGTAGCCAAGATAATTATTAGACGGAAAGATCAAAGCAAGCATATTATAGTCCTATTCCATTTTCTGCTGATGTGAGTGATCTGCCTCTTCTTTGATGTTGTGTGCTTCTACAGTGAAAGTACAGAGAATAAAAATACTACACCATGTAATCTGGCATTTATCCCATGAGAGCAGAATTCCAAATTGTGACACATCAATAAGTTTTAAAAAAAAACTTAAAGGAGTCCTATGCGTTATAAAGTGACACACTTTGCATTTAAACACCATCATACATCATTGTCCATTAGAAATTTAGTCCCTGATAGAAAATTCAAGGCATTCCTGTAAGTTTAAGTCAAAGAAAATGACCACAATGTTTTATAAAATAGCAACCATGTTTACTAATTATTATATTGTGACTGTGACTTAGCCAATTTGTACTTTCTTCTTCTTCTTTTTTACTTAAGCCAGCAGGTGGGTAGAGGTAAACTTTCTCCAAGCAAACTGTGCTCAGATTGATTCATGTCACTGTTCGTTTGCTTTAGATTAGGTACCTATAGTCTTGAATCACCTAGTTGCTTATGGAAGTAAGGGAAGATGGTTTGTCCTACATTTCTTGACCAAGCTGTACCCTCTTGCTTTACTCATTAACAGTTCCACTGGCTTCTCTCTTCCTTTTTCTTCCTCTTCCTCTTCTTCTTCTCCTTCCTTCCTTCCTTCCTTCCTTATTTTCTTTCTGTTCTTTTACAAATGTCAGCACAGCAGTCTATTATTTCCTTCCTGCAGGAATTATAAAGAATAATATGATGAATATTTATTTGTTAAAGTAGCATAATATTTGGCCTTTCTTGCTTCAGAGGACAATATAAAGACTATGAGTATACCAAACTATTTATTTATTTGATTAGTACCCCACCTTTCTACCAAAAAATGGCACTCAAGGTGGCAACAAAGACAATTAAAATAGGTTAAAACAATACATTAAAATACAATAAAAACATAACAATTACAGAATAAAAACAGCATCCAATCCAACAGGCCAAAGGCCTTCTTGAATAAAGCAATCTTTGCCTGCTGGTGAAAAGATAGCAGAGAGGGAGTGAACTGAGCCTCTCTTGGGAGGGAGTTCCACAGCCTGGGAGCAACCACCAAAAAGGCCCTCTTTGGTATCATCACTAAACATCCCTCTGACAGTGTTAGTCTTGAAAGAGGGTCCTCTCCAGAAGATTTTAAGAACTAGGCAGACTTACATGGGAGAAGGCGGTACTTCAAGTAGCCTGGTCTCAAGTCGTATACAGCTTTGTATGTCATAACCAGCACTTTGAATTCTGTCTGGCAACAGACCAGTAGCCAGTGAAGCTGCTGTAACAAGGGAGTTACATGCTCCCTGTAACTGGCCCCAGTCTGGCCGCAGCATTCTGGACCAGCTGAACAAGGTTGTTTCTAAGCCATATTTCCTTGCTCTTTATACTTACTGTATGGATGGGTGCACTAGTTAAAATGAAATGAGAACAGCTTCAGATTTTTGGCACCAAACTGCTGAGTCTGACAATGGATTCTTTTGCAGCTTGAAAAGCATGATTAATCTCTTTCTCATAGTTTTAATGACATCTGAGCTTTGGCATTTTTGGAGGGATGGGGATCCAAAACATCTCCAAAATAACTTGGAAGGGTCAGGTTTGGCAATAGTTCTCCTGTGCTAGTTCTACTGGAATAACCAGTAGAGTCAAGGCACAATATGTTATAAGTAAAATCCTCAAAGTAAAAATGAAGAGAGAGAGAGTCTAAACTTTGGCCTTGACACATATTTGCAATCCTATGCATCTCTATGCAGAAATAAGCCCAACTTAATTAGGCTGGACTTACTCCCAGGTAAGTGTGTATATTGCACAGGACCAGCTCTGCCATGTGGCACTCTAAGTGTCTTATCTCAGGCAGCAGAGTGGGAGAGAAGGGGAAAGAAAGAGCCTCCCAATGCCTGAGCCCACACTGCACCATCAGAACAAGAATGTCCCCCACCACTGGTTGCTGCACTTCAGACAAAAGAGAAACAAATGACAGGATTTGCCTAGCCAGGCACTCCATGGCTGCCACCAGCATCTGGCTGGAGTGGCCACCCACTGAATGAGGCCTGGCCACATGAGAAGAGTCATTATATAGATCCCTGCCATGCCTTGCCCAGCCCAGCTTCACGAGACTTTCGCTTCTTCATCATAGCCGTGATAGGCTATGTAAGTATTTACATAGCCTATCACAGCAAGCCAAAAACAACAACAACAGCATATGCAAATGGCGGCGGCTATGGCGGCCGCCATTTGCGTTCCCTATTTTTCACCATTTTAGCCTATGTAAATATTAACGTAAGCTACTGTGGCGAAAAAAAAGGAATGCAAATAGCGCCCACTACGCTATTTGTGTTCCCCTTTTTTTCGCTGTAATAGCCTACATAAATATTTATGTAGGCTAAAACAGCGAAAAATAGGGAACGCAAATGGCGGCCGCTGTAGCCGCCATTTGCGTACGCTGTTTTGTTTTGTTTTTTGGCTTGCCGTGATAGGCTACGTAAATACTTACGTAGCTTATCATGGCAGCTTCGCTGGACACAAATGGCGGTCGCTATGGCAGCCGCCATTTGCATCCGCAGCAGCCCGTCTGCGGCCAGAACTCCATCTGCAGACAGCCCTGGCCGGCGGCTCCGCGGAGCCGCCACGGAACAGAGCTGGCCCAGTGAGGATTCCGGGGGGAGGGACGGAGTGCCTCCCGCCCACCACGAATCCAAGCTGCAAAAAGGTAAGTGACTTTCGTACATCCCTAGGCTACGTAAATATTTACGTAGCCTGTCACGGCGAAAAAAAGGGACGCAAATGGCGGCGGCTATGGTGGCTGCCATTTGCGTCCCTGCGCAGCCCAGCAGCGGCCAGATGTCGCTGCGGGCGGCCCCAGCTGGCAGCTCCGCAGAGTTGCCACGGAGTGGATCCAGCCAGCGAGGATTTCGGGGGGAGGGACGGAGCGCCTCCCCCCTCACAGATGTCACAAAATGAAACAGGTAAGTCGTTTCGTACATCCCTATGGAAAGCTTCTGCATTGCGTTTGGGGCAGATCCTTACACATAAAAAGCATAATATTATTTATTGTATTATTTATTCATAATACTTGTCTACCACTTGATATAATAATAAAATCTCTAAGGAAAAAGGTTAGCCTAGAACTATTCACTCTCACATCTTTCTTATCTTTTAATTGAGGACTATCCCCTCATGTGAACTCCCAGAGTCCTACCTGGAGTTGTACATGTCAGACACAAACTTACATGTAGCCACATATGCATCACCAAAACAGAGAAAATACATCACCAAAAAAGAGGACAAGAGAGGATACTAGTTTGCATAAAATTTGCATATGCTAATTTGTATGTGTAAATGCAAATTTAGAAATAATTGTAATTTAAATAGAAATAAAATACATCGCACCATAGTGGGCAAGACTGTGGCTGGGTGACCTTTGTGCCCCCTCAGTCTGCTGTCTGGGTGCTAACTGTTGATACACAACTTCTCTTCTTATGGCTCTTTATCTTCAAACCAGCCTTGGACTGGACAGCCCTTCAAGTAGAGGATGGCTTCAAATAGAAGGCAGTCCTCTGGCATCTCTCCAAAGCTGACGACGGTCCTCTTTAAAGTAGGACACATGGCCACCCTATTTACTACTGCAAATTTATAGTAGGCCTATACAGCTAAAACCTCCTCCAACATCTGTTTTTGTTTTGCTTTAATTATTTTTTTTGGGAGGAAGAGAAATCAGGACTGTCCCTTCTCTTCTTCCTCAGCATTCCAAAACGTTACCCCACATTAGAGCTGCACACACGCTACTTAAGGGGACGGGATTTCAGGTGTGTGAGGGTTAAGCATGCCTCCTCCCTTTGGATACTTCTGCCTCGCAAATCACGCCTCCCCCCCCCCCCCGCTGCTGAGCATAGGAGATGCAGCACTCAGAGTTTCAAGAGACAAGATGGAGGCTACTGGGTTGGTGAATTGCATTTGCACCATATATTTGTACATGTGATTACTCACCCAGTGAGAGGTACATGGGCAGAAACCTGCTCGGGGCACACCGAGCTGGATGATGGTATATTAGAGTAAAGATAGTGTGATGCAACAAAGTGCTGGGTTTGGATGTCCTCATAAAAAGAAAAGTGGCAAGCTGGTAATGACTGATATCCTATAGCTACAGAGACCTTGGCAGCAGTACATGTGAAAAAAAACCCCAGGTATCTTAGTGGATCACAGGTTGGATATGAGGCAGCAGTGTGATGTGGCACAAAAATAATTTTTGTGAACCATCCAGAGAGCTTCAGCTATGGAGCGGTATAGAAATACAGTAATTGAAATGAATAAATGAAATCGTAGAATAGAAATATTTTTTCAAGCTCTTCACTGTGAAATCTGCAGGACCCCCCTTCTATAATCCTTAAACAGAGACTTCTATAAATAATTGAACTAAGACAAACACTTTCTGAAATAAAAAAATGAAGACAATATATTCATGAAAATTGTTTGGTTATTCACATTATGGGCTTATGAATAATATGTGTGAGCACGTAAGAAAGGACATTCTGTACATGTTTTACAATGCAATGCTATAATGTCTACTCCTAGCTCAGTGTCTATAGGAATTCATATTCCACCAACGTCCATTGTAGCCCTGTACTTTTGAGTTCGACATGAAAAATCCTTCATTCTGTTTTTAAATAATAGCAACAAATTATTATTATTATTATTATTAATCTTAAATCAGTCTTTGGAGAGCTCCTCTACCTCCGCTAGGCTGAGTCCTGAATCCATATGTATGTGACAAAGAAAACCCAGGAACACACTTAACAATGAAAATATGCATTCTTTCCATTTTCTGAGTAAATTCCACAGAAACCTACATAAATGGCATATAAAGCTTTTATGAATCAGTCCTGAGGCTATACGCTTAAGTGGTCCCCGCTGCATTTGCACACACAAACAGTTGCACAGTATATTAAGAACTGCAATAATAGGCAAATAACTGTAAAATATTAGCATGATTTTGTTTTCACTCGGACTTTTTCCCCGACTAGCCTGACAACCAATTTTAAGGGAAATGACTAAAAGGTGTCAAAGAATGGCTTCTGTCTTGGGTGGGGACGTGGTGGTGGTGGGGGTATTGATAAGAAGAGGTATGCTGTTTTGCATAGGATTATTTTTTTTTAATACATGTCGAAATGAAGCCTCTGAGACAGAGACAGAGAGAGAGAGAGAGAGAGAGAGAGAATGGTGAGCTGCTGCTCATACTGAATATTTCACACAGAATCCTGCTTGTTAACAATTAATTCAACTTACTTCCTCATCAATTCTTCCCCCCTCAGTCCTGATGGTTTTATGACCTAGACCCAGGCGATCCCCTTAGGCAGTCCATCTGATAATTGACACATTTTCTAACTCAGGATAGTGATGCCCAAGTCACTGCTTTCAGGCCCGTGACTTCAGCTTATTGGAGTCTGCAGCAGGGGCTCCTTTTATCCCTCATACATCAGAATACACTGACAGCTCTCCCAAGCAGGGACGGAGGGGATCTCTCCCTCAGGAAAATGTATGCAAACACCTCCAGAAAATTGTACTGGTTGCCAGGCATCACAATGGTGACATCTTTATGATAAACACGGTATGCAGAAGAAGGCCTAATAAAAGAATAACAAATTATTACATCCAGAGGGCAATTTTACAAGATTAACTGGTGCAATAAATTATTGCCTGAGTCAGAATGCTGCGTTACCTTTTAAGGTATTTCACAGTGCTGAAGAAATGAGCTGGCCTATAAAGAAAAGAAAGGGAGGGGGAGAAAAACAACACAGAGAATGTAGAGCAGAAAATAGTAAACCAATTCTTACATTTTTCTAAGGCCAGTCATGAGAGCAGTGTGTGGTGTGTTTGGCTGTCTGCACTTGCTGTGAAATAGGGTTATGCATATACAGCTCAAGCCAAGATGACTGCATTTGTCTTTACCTTTTTTTAGTACAGCTGCTGGACATTCAGTACTAGATCAATCTACATAATATCATTTCGAACAAAAGCCTGTAGTGCTTTATTTCTAAAACTATTTTCATGCATTAGAAAAATTACAAGGAAACCACCAGGAGCCAAATATCTTTCATACTAATTATCAAATATTTGGATTCCTTTTTTGCCCACATAGGCTTTCAAGAAAACACAAAAGCCTAGCCTCATATTCCTTCCTCGCCCTCGCCCTCACCCACACCCTCCCCTTTCTTTCCTGCTCTTTTTAACTGGCAGCACCCTCAAATTTTTAAACACACACACATAATACTATATCCCCCTCCCCGACCCCCTTACATTCTTAAAGAATATATTTGGTTGGTTAAAAAAAAGATTCACTTCCTTTTTGCCTTTGTCTTTTTGTCTTTAAAATGACATGAAGAAAGAACAGAACACTATGTCCTGAACATAGGGGGATATCTATGTGCTATTTTTACACTGCCAGCAGTGAAAGCTTAGATTTGCATTTCAGTTGTAAATGAAGGAGACACATGTGGGTTTTGGTTTTTTTTTCTCCCTGTGGTTATTCCAGTCACAATCCCAAGATTTCCCACAACCCATAAAAAGACAGAGCCTGCATCTGGAGTTCAAAGGCCGTGGCTGTTTTGCAATTTATCATAAATTCTCATATGCTACTGTGGCATAATGCATTAATAGGATAACACAGCTCTGCACTCATAAGCCATAGCCCCTTTCCTGCTGGTTATGGGGTCCTATTTTTCTTGTGTCACCAATAAGGTATAAAATTATTTCTTCATGACAGCAACCCAATTCTTTGGCTTACCAAAGGACATGCTCTAAGCTTAAGGGGATGATGCTTATATTATTTTCTGAAGTAGACTTGCACATTTTAGGAACTCATATAAGGTTCTACTTACATGAACAATGTTACATTGCTGGAGCTAATTCATGGAATGCCACATTTCAGTTTCCAGGATGCTCTCTAAAATCTCTTTTTGTGGAAACTAATGTACATACATTTTCCTCTTTCTCACATCACACTGATGCCTAATGTGAGCTCTTAAGTGCAAATGGCAGCTACAGTAAATAACTTAAGTACCACCCCTTTCATTCAGAGGAGGGGTGGAGACCCGCAGACCTGAGAGTCAAATCTGGCCCTCCTGGGGTCCCAATCTGGCCCTCTGTGCAGGACAACATCAATGGTAGGCATGATTGGGCACCTGCTAAACTTATTTACTGGCAGGAAGAACTTTAAGCTAAAATATGCTGGCATTTCTGTTTTTTCCTGGAATTTTTGGCCCCACCCCTTTTGCCTTTGGCTACACCCACCACTGGAATGTGGTCTCTGAAAACTTCTCCAAAATAGAGTTCAGTCCTTGGGCTGAAAAAGGTTCTGCACTCCTGATTTAAACACGTTCACCTGAAAGTAAGGCCAGATCTACACTTTGTGTCATATCATTACAATCCCATCATGGTAATGCTATATCCCTCTTGCGCATTTATACCTCATAGGACACACAGTGAGATTTGTTGTGGTATTTTGGATAATGTGGAATAAAAAGCAGGAAATAACACTACAATAGCGGTATATAGAATGTGTAATGTGCCCCAAAAGTTATCAGTGCACTTCAATACCGCTATAAAGTAGTGGTGTAGATCTAGCCCAAGTCTCTCCTATTTCACAATGCTGCTGAATTCCTCCTCAACCAGAATGCAGTGCAGAATCCTAGGCACAAGCTGGGGCAGAAACATTTCCAGATCGAAACCAAGACCTGTCACATTATAGGCTGCTCCTTTTCGTGTGGTTGAAGGTGTGACACATGATACAAATTTGTATGGTTCAGAGACATTGTGGACCCCAAGTGATTGCCCGTGGGTTGCAGCAATTATCTAAATCAAGGATAGGCAACTTGGTGCCCTCCAGATGTTTTGTACTACAATCCCCATGAGCCTCAACCGGCATGCCCATGGATTATGGGAGTTGTAGTCCAAAACATCTGGAGGGGACCAGTCACCGACCCCTCTTGTAAACCATGGCAGTCAATGATCTACTTGCAAAATGGAAGTACAAATTCATACAACTGGTGCCTCCCTGAAATCCTGACTTTCTTGCAATCCCACCAACCATCCTATAGTTTCCCCATGGGCCAAGAAGCATCTGAATTGAGTCACTGAAGCTGTAGCAGAGTAATTACTGGATTATTTCACCACATGGCTCAGTGGCTGGTCAGATTGTGATGATCTTACTGAGTTATCAGGTCTCCACCTGGGGAAAGCTTTTATCCATGAGCTATGCCATCCAAAGACGAATCCCTTCTAACAAATCTTAAACTAAAGCAAGCACAAACAAACACAGAGTATTTCATCCGCTGGTAAAAAAGAAATAAGAAGGTAATATATGAACTGCTGGGTTTTTAAGGCCAGCTTTGAAGGCCCTTTTCCAGGTGCCCCAACTTTTGGATATTGGGAAGGTTAAACTGGGGAGAGAGGGCCTTTTCTGCGGATAAATCCTTGCTCTGTAACATTTTCCTTCGGGACATTCTCCGGGTGCCCTCTTCATTGGGTTTCAGACACCAAGGGCTTGTTTCCACCAGCGATTTACTCCAAGCCCGCTGCTTGTCGAGGTCATTAGGGATAGATGACGTCGTGGCCATCCAGCAGCCACCCCAGAGTTTATTAGGGAAAAACCAGATTTTCTGAGACTGCTTGAAATCGAATTCTTCTCCTTAAGTCAGGTTCTCCCCAGTATAGTTGCTGTGTGCCCCAACTCCTGCATTTACCTCAGGTATGCTACTAGCCCTGCCCAGGGGTGTGCCTTTCACCCTGACCCAATCAAAGGGTGTTTCCTGTGTGCTTCCCATCCCTGCACAAACCCATTAGTGTTTCCTCAGAAGTAACTCCCATTGTGCTGAATGAGGCTTGCCCTCTCAATACACACAGAATTTACAGAGATCCCCCTCAATTGACATGGCACAGTTTAAAGCCCAATTCCTCAAGTGCAGTAAGGCATGATCCCGAGGCTCAGATTCTCCTTTGTTTGGCTTATTGCCTTAGGAAGGAACTACTTTGACCCTTCGTTATAGAGATCCTGCAGGTTAAATGGGGGCTGGTTTCCATCCTTGTGTTCTTCCGCCCCCCCTTTCCCAGCACAAGCGTATGTGTGTCTACTTGGAAATAAGTCCCATTGTGCTCAATGATGCTTGCTCCTGAAATGCAGGTGCATCTGGAGCTTCAGGGAAAAGGGGAAAGGGGTGGGGAGCCTCTCTTATTGGTTGAGCAGTCCCTGCCAGTCAGATTATATTTACTCCACACACCCACCCACCACGAAGTATGTTCTTCTGTGAAGCAATTTTTACTGGTGCAGAGCAGGAGCACTCCCTCATGGAGCCCTGCATGGAAAGCCGATTCCTTTAAAAAATTGCAGCAAAGCTGATGCCTTTTAAGAAGTTCAATACTCCTCCATTAGCTTCTCCTTCCATTGTGGTGGAAACACGGCCCAAGTTAAAAGTATCTTATATGTGGATGCTTTTAAACTGCTGCTGCTGGATTTTATCTACTAGATGGTTTTACAGTAATTTTATTTTTCTTCTCTACTGGTTTTATTGGTCTGCTGTTTTTATTGAGTTTGCATCATGATTTGCTAATGCTATTATGATGTTTTATATCATTGATTCTGCTTGGAAGACACCTTGGTTTGTTTGGGGTTTCTTCCTTTAAAATTGAAAGACAGGATACAAATATTCCAGATGAACAAAATAAATAAACAAAATACCTGCCTGTTGTATTAACTCTGGCTGGAATGTTTATTTTCAATTTATAGAAATGTCTGATAAGATTTTGGGGGGACTGAAATAGGGAAGTCCATCAAGGTGTCTGAATAAAAGCTTTCCCAGATGAAGGGCACCCATCTTGAAACTCACACAGTACTTAATTCACTGATAAATAATTTACAGTACCCAAGGCACATATGGATGCCTCATCTGCATCAATATAAAAGACAAATCCAGACGTCCACAGGTGTTTACATAAAAGACAGGTTAGTGTGGGCTGCAAGTATAGAAGTATAGTTCTAGTTATTCAGTTGCGAATTTAATTCCTAGACACAGACATGACCAGGTTTGCATGGTTCTGTAGAATCCATAATATGGATTCCACCTCCCATATTGCTGTTAGAAAAAGAGAGGTTTTCAGCTCCTCAGTAACTTTAATGGGCGATTTTTGTGGCACATAAAATATAAAACACATGCAATTAACAAAACAAACAAAAAACACTAAAATTCTTACTGAACTTTTTCTTACTGAGGCTTTAATTCTTACAGTAAATTTCCTCAGATGACAAGGCTAATACTCTGCCCACATGTCAACACAATCTAACATCAGAAGATAACCTTCCTAACGTTATTTCATACTGATCTATGGTAATAACAATTGATGATGTGAGAATATTGGATCCAATACTGGGGATGAGAGGATGGGAATTTTTCTCTCAAGAAGTTCCCTCCATTCACTTATCTTAGGATCCAAATCATTATGATTTATAGAAACAGCTCCCACTTTAAGATATTGCATGCATGATGCTCATTTCTCTTGGATGCTCACACATGTGCATGCTGTTACAATTATGGCTCCACAGTGGCATGAGATGCGCACTCTCCTCTGCTTTGGGTAAGAAGCAATGTGACTTGACAGCAGGGGTGGGCAACCTGCAGCTAACTGCCTAATTTCATGTGCCCTCAGCCAAATTTCAAAGGCTCTTTGCAGGAGATCAGTTCAGACCTCTGGCAAGAGTGATCTGTCCCCTCTGTGGCAGCCTGTTGCATGGGCAGGAAGAAGGGGGGGGGAGAAAAGGGGGTGGCAGAAGATAGAAGCGGTGACCCACCCAGTTTTGGCTCTGACTCTAATCTCTACTCTTTTCAGCCCTATCCGCCACCACCATGATGATGTGGCCCCCAACAGATGACCCACAAGGGTCATCTCTTGGGGGCCATTGACAGAAGAAAGGTTGTCCACCCTTGCTTTACAGTTATTCAGGTATGAGGTCTACAGCTGTATATTTTACTTAGCTCCAGAATAAACTTACTGCGGGGGTGCGGGGGTGGGCAGAAAAACACCATTCATATGAAGAAGGGATGCTAGAGAGGGCAACAAAAAATGTCATTTACATATCAAAGCAGTGTACATATTAGGGACATATTCCTTCTTCCTAAATATATAGTGCTTGGCACATAGATCTAAGGAGACACTTGCAGAAGACCTTTGTCTTGAAAATAAAGAAAGGAAAGGAAATGCCTCGCAATCAACGGCCATTCACAGGAAAATTGTGCTAAGAAAAAAGGTAGCTCATCAGCAGATTTCTTATCAACTCCACAGGCAGTTCCTATAAACTCAGCTGTAGCTGAAAAGACAAATACAAAAACTGGGGAGAAGCCAGTGACTGTCCTACTATAGATAGCTAGTTGGAGTGGGGGAGGAGGGAGAGATGTGCTGGAATTTTTCATTTGTAGCCTAGAATAGTAAAATGCACCCTACAATCAAGGAGGACAAAGAGATATCCCTGAAGTATAGTTGACTGTAGATAACTATAGGTAAATGAGATTATATACCTGGAATTGGCCACAGGGTATGATTTACCAGTGACTACTAAAACAAAGAAAAAGTTCATCAACCACTCTGAGCAGTCTCAAATAAGTAAGGGGCTCCATCAATCAGTTTAAGTTCATTTTTTTAAATACATTCATTTTTTTAAAGGTTAAAAAATACAAAGAGATCTTGAACATATAGGGCAAAAGATATTTAGTGATTAACATTCAGAACATGGTTGCCATGGAATTTACAGATCTCGGGTGGGCTTTGCTGGTGGGTTAATCTGAGTGAGAAAGGGAACACGGTTAGAACAAATACATATCACACTCTCCTTCTCTCCTCCTTTGATGTTGTTCAGTCGTTAAGTCATGTCCGACTCTTCGTGACCCCATGGACCATAGCACGCCAGTCGCCAGGCCTTCTTGTCCTCCACTCCCTCCCCGAGGGTGCTCAAGTCCATATTCATTGCATCAGTGATGCTATCTAGCCATCTCATCCTCTGCCGTCCCCTTCTCATTTTCCCTTCAATCTTTCCTAGCATCAGGGTCTTTTCCAGGGAGTTTTCTCTTCGCATTAGGTGGCCAAAATATTTGAGCTTCAGCTTCAGTATCTGTCCTTCCAATGAGCACTCAGGGTTGATTTCCTTTAGGATTGACTGATCTGACCTCCTTGCAGTCCAGGGGACTCGTAAGAGTCTTCTCCAGCACCACAGTTCGAAGGCATCAATTCTTTGGCGCTCCGCCTTCCTTATAGTCCAGCTCTCACAGCCATACACTACTGGTAAAACCATAGCTTTGATTATACAGACCTTTATCAGCAAGGTGATGTCTCTGCTTCTTACTATGCTGTCTAGGTTTGCCATAGCTTTCCTCCCAAGGAACAAGCGTCTTTGAATTTCATGGCTACAGTCACCGTCTGCGGGTGATCTTGGAGCCCAAGAAAATAAAATCTGTCACTGCTTCCATTTCTTCCTCTTCTATATGCCAGGAAGTGATGGGGCCAGATGCTATGATCTTCATTTTTTTAACGTTGAGTTTCAGACCAGCTTTTGCGCTCTCCACTTTCACCCTCAACAAGAGGCTCTTGAGATCCTCTTTGCTTTCTGCCATTAGGGTGGTATCGTCTGCGTATCTGAGGTTGTTGATAATTCTCCTGGCAATCTTAATTCTGACCTGTGATTCATTCAACCCGGCGTTTCTCATGATGTACTCTGCATATAAGTTAAATAAGCAGGGCAACAATATGCAGCCTTGTCATACTCCTTTCCCAATTTTGAACCAATTTCCATGTCTGGTTCTTACTGTTGCTTCTTGGCCCTCCTACAGGTTTCTCAGGAGACAGGTAAGGTGGTCTGGTACTCCCATCTCTTTAAGAATTTGCCACAGTTTGTTGTGATCCACACAATCAAAGGCTTTAATGTAGTCAATGAAGCAGAAATAGACGTTTTTCTGGAATTCTCTTGCTTTCTCCATGATCCAGCGAATGTTGGCGATTTGATCTCTAGTTCCTCTGCCTCTTCGAAACCCAACTTGTACTTCCGGTAGTTCTCGGTTCACATACTGCTGAAGCCGAGCTTGTAGGATTTTGAGCATAATCTTGCTGGCATGTGAAATGAGCGCAATTGTGTGGTAGTTTGAACACTCTTTGGTATTGCCCTTCTTTGGAATTGGAATGTGAACTGACCTTTTCCAGTCTTTTAGCCTTGTGATACTTTCCATGGCCCCTTCATGGATCACTGCCTTGTTGTGGCAAAGGGGCTTGCGTAACTCAGTGAAGCCATAAGCTATGCCATGCAGCAGGGCCACCCAAGATGGACAGGTCATGGTGGAGAGTTCTGACAAAATGTGGTCCACGGGAGAAGGAAATGGCAACCCACTCCAGTATTCTTGCCAAGAAAACCCCATGGAACGTATCACAAGGCGAAAAGAGATGACGCCGGAAGATGAGCCCCTCAGGTCAGAAGGTGTCCAATATACTACTGGGGAAGAGCAGAGGGAATTTCCAAGTAGCGCCAGAAAGAGTAAAGCGGCTGAGCCAAAGCCGAAAGAACACTCAGCTGTGGATGTGTCTGGTGGTGAAAAGAAAGTCCGATGCTGTAAAAAAACAATATTGTTTAGGAACCTGGAATGTAAGATCAATGAATCAAGGTAAGCTGGAGGTGGTCAAACATGAGATGGCAAGACTGAACATCGACATCTTGGGAATCAGCGAACTAAAATGGACAGGCATGGGCGAATTTAATTCAGGTGACCATCATATCTACTATTGTGGGCAAGAATCCCTTAGAAGAAATGGAGTAGCACTCATAGTCAACAAAAGGGTGGGAAAAGCAGTACTGGGGTACAATCTCAAAAATGATAGAATGATCTCAGTACGAATCCAAGGCAAACCATTCAACATTCAACATCACAGTAATTCAAGTCTATGCCCCAACCACTGATGCTGAAGAAGCTGAGGTTGATTGGTTCTATGAAGACCTACAACACCTTCTAGAACTAACACCAAAAAAAGATGTCCTCTTCATCATAGGGGATTGGAATGCTAAAGTAGGAAGTCAAGAAATCACCGGGATAACAGGCAAGCATGGCCTTGGTGTACAAAATGAAGCAGGACAACAGCTAATAGAGTTTTGCCAAGAGAACACGCTGATCATAGCAAATGCTCTTTTCCAACAGCACAAGAGGCGACTCTACACATGGACATCACCAGATGGTCAATATCGAAATCAGATTGATTATGTCCTTTGTAGCCAAAGATGGAGAAGCTCTATACAGTCAGTAAAAACAAGACCTGGAGCTGACTGTGGCTCAGATCATGAGCTTCTTCTTGCAAAATTTCGGCTTAAATTGAAGAACGTAGGGAAAACCACTAAACCATTCAGGTATGACCTAAATCAGATCCCTTATGAATATACAGTGGAGGTGACGAATAGATTTCAGGGATTAGACCTGATAGACAGAGTGCCTGAGGAACTATGGACGGAGGTCCGTAACATTGTTCAGGAGGCAGCAACGAAATCCATCCCAAAGAAAAAGAAATGCAAGAAAGCCAAGTGGCTGTCTGATGAGGCTTTACAAGTAGCTAAGGAAAGAAGGGAAGTGAAAAGCAAGGGAGAAAGGGGAAGATATACCCAACTGAATGCAGAGTTCCAGAGAATAGCAAGGAGAGACAAGAAGGCCTTCTTAAATGAACAATGAAAAGAAATCAAGGAAAACAACAGAATGGGAAAGACTAGAGATCTCTTCAAGAAAATCGGATATCTCAAGGGAACATTTTGTGCAAAGACGGGCATGATAAAGGACAAAGAAGGCAGGGACCTAACAGAAGCAGATGAGATTAAGAAGAGGTGGAAAGAATACACAGAAGAACTATACAGGAAAGATCTTAATGTCCCTGATAGCCATGACAGTGCAGTCACTGAACTTGAGCCAGACATCCTCGAGAGTGAAGTCAAGAGGGCCTTAGGAAGCATTACTAACAACAAAGCTAGCGGAGATGACAGTATTCCAGCTGAGCTATTTAAGATCCTAAAAGATGATGCTGTTAAAGTGCTGCACTCAATATGCCAACAAATTTGGAACACTCCACAATGGCCACAAGACTGAAAAAGGTCAGTTGACATTCCAATTCCAAAGAAGGGCAATGCCAAAGAGTGTTCAAACTACTGTACAATTGCGTTCATTTCACATGCCAGCAAGGTAAGGTTATGCTCAAAATCCTACAAGCTAGGCTTCAGCAGTATGTGAACCGCGAACTACCAGAAGTACAAGCTGGGTTTCGAAGAGACAGAGGAACTAGAGATGAAATCTAGGGATGGCGGAGAATTTCTCCACGAATCTCCGGGAGGCCGAATGCCAACGCATTCGGCCCCCCGAAATCGGTGGGGAAATTCTCTGCCAACCCCCCGCCACGCCCCCCCCCGGATGGGAATTACCTCTGTCGAATGTCCCTCTCGGCGGCGGGTCCTGGCGGTGTTTCGGTGGCGTTTTGGCAGGGGCAGGGGCGGCGGCTGGTCTTCCGACTGGCTGCCGCCGCCACCATTTCCCAGTAAAATAAATAAAAAAACAAACAAACGTGATAGGCTGCATATCGATTTACGTAGCCTATCACGGCTAGATTTTCAAAGTCAGCTGTGACAGGCTACGTAAATCGTTATGTAGCCTATCACTGCTGACTTTGAAAAAAAAAAAAAGCACGTACTCAAATGGCGGCGCCCATGGGCGCCGCCATTTGCGTTCCTTATTTGGGTACGGGTAGTCTAAGTCAAGATTTACGTAGACTACGGCAAAAATAAGGGCAACGCTATTTGCGTTGCCCTTATTTTCGCCGTAGTCTATGTAAATCTTTACCTAGACTACCCGTGCCTAAATAAGGAACACAAATGGCGGCGCCCATGGGCGCCGCCATTTGCGTACACGCTTTTTTCTTTTTTTTTTTCAAAGTCAGCAGTTTCAAAGTCAGCATGTAACTATTTACATAGCCTATCACAGCTGACTTTGAAAATCTAGCCGTGATAGGCTACGTAAATTGTTACATAGCCTATCACGTTTTTTTCCCCCCCATTTACTTTTTTTATTTCGCGGCCGGGGAGACGGGGCGCTTCCCCATGGCCAGAATTTCGGCAGTGAGGGATGGGGCACCCCCACCGGCCTGAATTTCAGCTGGGAGGGGCGGGGCGCCTCCCTCCTCGCCAAGAATTTCGGGGGGAGAACCGAAGCGCCTCCACCCCACCGCGAAGCAAGCTGCGGGATCAGGTAAGGGACTTTCGTCCATCCTTAAATTCAAATCACCAACATTTGCTGGATCATGGAGAAAGCAAGAGAATTCCAGAAAAACATCTATTTCTGCTTCATTGACTAGGCTAAAGCCTTTGATTTTGTGGATCACAACAAACTGTGGCAAATTCTTAAAGGGTTGGGAGTACCAGACCACCTTACCTGTCTCCTGAGAAACCTGTACAAGGGTCAAGAAGCAAGTGATGTCCGTATAATCAAAGCTATGGTTTTCCCAGTAGCAATGTATGGCTGTGAGAGCTGGACTGTAAGGAAGGCTGAATCAATGCTTTTGAACTGTGGTGCTGGAGAAGACTCTTATTAGT
Source organism: Heloderma suspectum (assembly GCF_057233095.1). Lineage (NCBI taxonomy): Eukaryota > Metazoa > Chordata > Lepidosauria > Squamata > Helodermatidae > Heloderma > Heloderma suspectum. The sequence continues at coordinate 52,958,378 of NC_139461.1, forward strand.
CCCCTGGGCTGCAAAGAGGTCAAATCAGTCCATCCTAAAGGAAATCAACCCTGAGTGCTCATTGGAAGGACAGATACTGAAGCTGAAGCTCAAATATTTTGGCCACCTAATGAGAAGAGAAAAGTTACTGGAAAAGACCCTGATGCTGGGAAAGATTGAAGGCAAAAGGAGAAGGGGACAGCAGAGGATGAGATGGCTAGATAGCATCACCAATGCAATGAATATGGACTTGAGCACACTCTGGGAGCGCTCAAATGTTTCTGCCCATTAACAGATTGAGATATTTGGGACTACTTTTGATAATAAGTGCTTCTGTGGGTGTGCAGGGGAGACTCTCTAGCATGCATAATATATAGTTTCTGGCAAAGGAACTTTAGATGAATAGATGAATTTATTGATACAAGTAAGGCAAAATAACCCAGAAGAATGTAAAATTGTAAAAAAATTGAATCCTTCCCAGACAGTGACTGACAGTAATCAAATGGTATTTGGGGGATAAAAGTAGAAACTGTATATATCTATTTCTGAAAGCCAAATGTATTGCATAGTACTAGGGCCAAAAGCTACTCACCATGTTTTAGAAGCATTTTATGCAGCGTCAGAGAAGTCCCACGAGAGAGAGAGAGAGAGAGAGAGCTTGGAAATACCTTGGCCTCTTCATTTACATCAGGGGTGGGTAACTTTGGGATAGGGATGTACGAAAGTGACTTACCTTTTCGTGGATTCTGTTCATGGGGCAGGGGGAGGCGTTCTGTCCCTCCCCCCAGAATCCTCGACGTGGGGGGGAGGCGATCCAGTCCTCCCCCCCCGGAATCCTCGACAGCCGGCTGTGCTCCGCGGCGGCTCCGTGGAGCAGCTCGCCAGGCCCAGGCCAGGCCCATCTGCAGCCAGATTTCCAGCCACGGAGGGCTCTGGGTAACAAAAAAACAACAACAACACATACGCAAATGGCGGCGGCTACGGCCGCCGCCATTTGCATTCCTTATTTTTCACCGTCTTAGTCTACGTCAATATTTATGTAGACTAAGACAAAGAAAAGAAAGGGGAACGCGAATAGCGTAGTGGGCACTATTTGCATTCCCCTTTGTTTTTTTCGTCTTAGTCTATGTAAATATTGATGTAGACTAAGTAGGGATGGCAGAGAATTTCTCCATGAATCGCCAGGAGGCCGAATGCCAACGCATTCGGCCTCCCAAAATTGGCAGTGAAATTCTCCGCCGGCCCCCCGCCCCCCCCAGGATGGGACTTACCTCCTGCGAATGTCCCTCCCAGTGGCGGGTCCCGGCGGCATTTTGGCAGGGGGGGGCAGCGGCAGCTGGTCTTCTGACCGGCTGCCACCGCTGCCATTGCAAAATAAAAAAGGAAAGTAAAAAAAAAACAACACACACCCATGATAGGCTACGTAATGATTTACGTAGCCTATCACGGCTAGATTGCCAAAGTCAGCCATGATAGGCTACGTAAATCGTCACGTAGACTATCACGGGTGACTTTGAAAAAAAAAAGCGCGTACACAAATGGCGGCGCCCATGGGGCGCTGCCATTTGCGTTCCTTAGTTTGGCACGTCTAGTCTACGTAAAGATTTACGTAGACTATGGCGAAAATAAGGGCACGCAAATAGCCAAACTAGACGTGCCAAACTAAGGAACGCAAATGGCGGCGCTCCATGGGCGCCGCCATTTGCGTACGCGCTTTTTTATTTTTCCAAAGTCACCCGTGATAGGCTATGTGATGATTTACATAGCCTATCACAGCTGACTTTGGAAATCTAGCCGTGATAGGCTACGTAAATCGTTACGTAGCCTATCACGGGTGTTTTTTCTTTTTTTTTTTACTTTCCTTTTTTTTTCGTGGCCGGGTAGACGGGGCGCTCCTCCCCAGCCTGAATTTCAGTGGCAAGGGATGGGGCGCCTCCCCCCTGGCCTGAATTTTGGCCGGGCGAGGTGGGGCGGGGCGCCTCCCCCCCCTCGCCTGAACTTTGGGGGGAGAAACGAAGCATCTCCCCCCCACCGCAAAGCAAGCTGCGGGACCAGGTAAGTCCCTTTCGTCCATCCCTAAGACTAAGATGGTGAAAAATAAGGAACGCAAATGGCGGCGGCCATAGCTGCCGCCATTTGCATACACGTGGTTTTTTTTAAAACCCAGATGTGATAGGCTACGTAAGTCTTTACGTAGCCTATCACGTCTATGGGGGGGGGGAAAGACACAGACTGCAAATGGCAGCGGTGGCAGCCGTTCAGAAGACCAGCTGCCGCCACCGCCGAAGCCGCTGCTGGAGCCGCCGCTGCCTGGAACATCCGCCCCAGGTAAGTCTCATCCCGGGGGGGATCCACGGGGACGGCGGGTTGGCAGGCCGTTCCACGATGGATTTCAGGGGGCCGAATGCACTGGCATTCGGCCTCACCGAGATCTGTCGTGGAATTCTCTGACATCCCTACTTTGGGGGGTCTGGGGTGCTGGGCAACAAGTGCTTAAGCCTGTGACTCAGGCACCAGGAACTCCACAAGGAGCTAGACACCTGAACCGCCAGCTGCTTTCAGGCAAAGGGAACTACTGGCCTCAACCTTAATGCTCTGCAGCAGCACTGGAATAATGGCCAGAAAGACATACTGCACATCACCCCAGTAGAACCAGGTGATCTAGAGAGCCAATAGTGGCCTGTCTGGGCTTATATAGCTGTTTATCAGATAGAGCAGATGCTCTACAGACTTCTGTTTTCAGCTTGGCTTGTCCTGGAACCTGACCACCTATCTGGTTTGCATAGCAGCTGTTTGGAAATACTGCACTCAGGAAAACTGCTGTTGTGGGGGGGACTTCCACCCACAGGAGATCCTTGGGGCAAAAGAGAGCTCCCTGCAAGGTACCCCTTCCCAGCAGAAGTTTCCCTGGGTGCAGTCTTTCAAAGCAATCCCTATGCGAACCAATAGAAATGGTTGTACCTGGCTGTACCTGGGGAAATTGTTAGCAAATTCACATTGGTTCAGAAATGAGCCAAGTTATTTCCCAACTTGGGGGAAAAGCTGGGGTCATTTCTGAACCAACAACATGAGCCTTGGGGGAGCTCACTCATCTCTAGCTGTAAGTCAGTCTTCCTAATCTAACTGGCTGAACAGAAATAAGAGGGAAATAGGCAGGGCTATATATTTAGCCTAGCTTCCAGCTCCAGGGCCCTAGCAGATCATGAAGCATCACAGGCCCAGTGATAAACAGTACTGAAGAAAGGTGCCAGAGGGAAGTGAAGTACCTGCACAAGTTTTGCAACAGGAGAGAGAGGCCAAGGCAGTAAGCTCCCTTTGGTCCTAGCAAGTCACAGACCAACTACCCAACTCTTAGTCCCAAATTTAGCTTTTCAGATAAATACACCCTAAAGGTAAGACCACTGAAAAGAGAAAGCCACCAAGGCTAACCTATGGGAGTATCCAGCATATTGCACAGAGTGTTAAAAAAGTAAGACTACATGCCTGCAGGGTGCGAACTTAGCGCAATGAACAAATTCTGGAACAAATTCATTCCCTTAAGGTATATGTAGATGAAAACTTCACGGATTTAGTAGATGTGTTCCCTTTCCAGGCAGACAACTCCCCTGTTTTAATCAAGAACGAGGGTCTCAAGACAGGACAGAATCATTCTGAGGAAGAGGGAAATGATCCTATAGAAAAGACCCCATTCCTCGGGAGATGATCTGATATCCTCTTGAGCCAAAGATATCCTCCTAGTCTTGCAGGGCAGGAAGATCTTCTTCTTCTTCTTGTTTATTCGGTCAGTCACTTCCGACTTTTCGTGACTTCATGGACCAGCCCACGCCAGAGCTTCCTGTCGGCCATCGCCACCCCCAGCTCCCCCAAGGTCGAGTCCGTCACCTCCAGAATATCATCCATCCATCTTGCCCTTGGTCGGCCCCTCTTCTTTTTGCCTTCCACTTTCCCTAGCATCAGCATCTTCTCCAGGGTATCCTGTCTTCTCATTATGTGGCCAAAGTACTTCAGTTTTGCCTTTAATATCATCCCCTCAAGTGAGCAGTCTGGCTTGATTTCCTGGAGTATGGACTAGTTTGATCTTCTTGCAGTCCAAGGCACTCTCAGAATTTTCCTCCAACACCACAGTTCAAAAGCATCGATCTTCCTTCGCTCAGCCTTCCTTATGGTCCAGCTCTCACAGCCATAGGTTACTATGGGGAATACCATTGCTCTAACTATGTGGACTTTTGTTGTCAGTGTGATGTCTCTGCTCTTCACTATTTTATTAAGATTTGTCATTGCTCTCCTCCCAAGAAGTAAACGTCTTCTGATTTCCTGGCTGCAGTCAGCATCTGCAGTAATCTTTGCGCCTAGAAATACAAAGTCTGTCACTGCCTCCACATTTTCTCCCTCTATTTGCCAGTTATTAATCAAGCTGGTTGCCATAATCTTGGTTTTTTTAAGGTTTAACTGCAACCCAGCTTTTGCACTTTCTTCTTTCACCTTCGTCATAAGTTTCTTCAGCTCCTCCTTGCTTTCAGCCATCAAAGTGGTATCATCTGCATATCAGAGATTGTTAATGTTTCTTCCAGCGATTTTAACTCCAGCCTTGGCTTCATCAAGCCCAGCACGTTGCATGATGTGTTCTGCGTACAGGTTGAATAGGTAGGGTGAGAGTATACAACCCTGCCGTACTCCTTTCCCAATCTTAAACCAGTCCATTGTTCCATGGTCTGTTCTTACCGTTGCTACTTGGTCATTATACAGATTCCTCAGGAGGCAGACAAGATGACTTGGTATCCCCATACCACCAAGAACTTGCCACAATTTGTTATGATCCACACAGTCAAAGGCTGTGATCCACACAGTCAAAGGAAGTTCTTAGAAGCAGGTAATTTGATCATTAGAAATGTAGGTGACAATCCTAAAAACACTTACCAGTGAGTAAGTGCCACTGGAGACAGGGGTTTGTGATGCCCATGCCCAAGACAGAAAAAGGATTCAAAGTGATCTTGATAGGCTAGAGTGCTGGGCAGGAAACAACAGAATGAAATTTAATAGGGATAAATGCCAAGTTCTGCACCTACGAAAAAGAAACCAAAGGCACAGTTACAAGATGGGGAATACGTGGCTCAACAACACTACAAGAAAGAAGGTTCTTGGAATTGTTGTAGATCACAAGCTGAATATGAGCGAACAATGTGATGTGGCTGCAAAAAAGGCCAATGCTCTTTTGGGCTGCATTAATAGAAGCATAGTTTCCAAATCCCAGGAAGTACTAGTTCCCCTCTAGTCAGCACTGGTTAGGCCTCATCTGGAGTACTGTGTCCAGTTCTGGGCACCACACTTTAAGAAGGATGCAGACAAACTGGAGAGGGTTCAGAGGAGGGCAACGAAGATGATCAGGGGACAGAAACAAAGCCCTATGAGGAGAGGCTGAAAGAACTGGGCATGTTTAGCCTTGAGAAGAGAAGACTGAGGGGACATATGATAGCGCTCTTCAAACACTTGAAAGGTTGTCACAGAGAGAAAGGCCAGGATCTCTTCTCGATCATCCCAGAACGCAGGATATGGAATAATGGGCTCAAGTGACAGGAAGCCAAATTCCAGCTGAACATCAGGAGAAACTTCCTGACTGTTTGAGCAATACGACAATGGAACCAATTCCCTAGGGAGGTGGTGGGCTCTCCCACGCTGAAGGCATTCAATATGAAGCTGGACAGCCACTTGTCAGGGATGCTTTGATTTGGATTCCTGCATTGAGCAGGAGGCTAGACCCGATGGTCTTATAGGCCCCTTCCAACCCTACTATTCTATTATTCTATGTTGATCGCATGATTTTTTGCTGCTGGATTCCAAGTTTGATGACATCACGGATCATTGAGATAGGCTGGTAGAGCGTGGGAGTGGGGAGGAGTCTGCAGTCATGGTGCACATTGGCAACAGCAATACTGAGAAATGTCATCATGAGGTTCTGGGGAAAGCATTTAAGTTGTTAGTAATGAACTCCAGGCCCTCCGTGGAAACATTTTCGGACCAGCTAGACAGGTGGAGCTGATGAACCTCAATGTGTGGATCAGATGGTGGAGTTCGGAGGAAAAGTTTCATTTTTAGGATATGCCAAGTCTGTACGACAAGATGCAGACTTGTACTGAACCCTTTTCAGCCCTGTGACAAACCCCTGCTTCTAACAGAGACCCACAGTGCCCGCTAGAGCACCTGGTCAGTTGGCACCCTGCTGGGCAACCTGAATAATTTTATCTAGTCTCATTTCTTTGTTCTCCAAAATATGAACAAAATCTTAATCTCTTTTCTTGAACAGGCTGACTAGTTCCAACCACTTCGGGCCTTTGAGACGGAAATTTCAGTTGTTAAGAACGTGGGTCCAGGCACTTGGTAATTTTCTGATTTGCTGGCTAGACCACTGACATCAGAAATGGAGGCTATCATGTTATTGCCATCTAATTGGAAGCCAGATGCACTCTCTCTCTCTCTCTCTCTCTCTCTCTCTCTCTCTCAGAATATCCTCTCTGCAATAAACTTGGCATAAGATCTAGGACCCAAGACTGTACTCAAATAGGTAATGTGACCAGATAAGTTTGACTGACTTTTAAATTTTTATTTAGAATTCTGTTTGTGTGTGTGATTGTTGCCTTCCCTATTTCCCCCCTTTTTTCTCCCCCCCTCCCCACAATAAACTCTTGCTTATATTAGGACATTAGGCTGTGTTGTTTTAAAAAGGGATTTCTCACTGAGCTCTTCCCCACATGAAAGACCGCATGGTTACAAAGCTACCGCTCCTGTTTTAAGATTTTTAGGAGGGTTTTGGAAAGTTCTCTGTTTCTGGGCTTTGGGAAGGAAAGTCCAAAGCACTTTTCTTTTTCTTCTTTCTTAGGTCTGGGCTGAAGGAAGCATCCTTGGCAATAGGGCTCAGAAACTCCCCAAGCAGCTGGACAGACTAGGGTGTGTCAGGAGGTTCATCGTGACCGGTGGCAGCCTGTTAGAGATTCTTTTCCTGGGGAACCCATGTAAAGAAGGGTCCACCAGGAGGAAAAGTTCTTCCCCCTCCTGGTCTCGAAACAAGCCCAAGAACCAAATTCTATTTCAGAGAAGATCTTGGGAGTTGCATTCCAGTGCATGCGCAAATATGCACATTTTGGTGATTGCCATTTTATTTTTCAAAATATTACGGCTGTGGAGCTTGACAAGGCCGCCGAGGTGAGTGCAGGCTGCTCACTGAACACGGGCAGGAGGCAAGTGGGGGCAGGGGCTTGGTGAGCAGGGCTTGGGGGTGCAGGTAGGGGGGGTTACGCCGGATTCCCAGACGGAATCAGGTGCACGTGCCATCCCTAGCCACTGTGAAGGAGAAGGGAAGTACATAAAACCTTATATGCAAGGATACATTGTGTACTAATCACTTATTATTCTGTCAATCATATTGCAAGCATATAACTATAGTATAGCTCAGAAGGCAAGGCATAAAGCCTCAGTCCACAACTATAGCATAAGTCTGGCCAAGCAGCCAAGCAAGGATAAGATGGCAAAGCCATGAAAGGTCATAGAAAGCAGAACACATAGAAAACAGGAAGGTACAAGAGCTAGACATTTGCTGACTTGGCAGTTAGAAAATAGTTCCAAAGAGGACAAAAAGGTAGTGTTGTGGCTTACAAGTCTAAAAGGATATCTTGGGGCAGGTGGGCAGTGGTAGTTACTGAAACTTTGGGACAAATAAATGACATAGGTGGGAACAGGCCAGAATATCATAGGGACAGAAGCTAGTCAGATTTCAGGGCACACTATTACCAAGCTGGATACATTGAATGGGGGTATTTAGGGGAATGCAAGAAATTAAAGGGGATGACTCTTGGTAGGGGGTTACCTCTGCTAGCAGAAAGTTATAATGTCTTGTTTTGGGGACAGTATCCTAGACTGACCGCTGTGTTCCCACTCATGCTGTTGTGCCAGGGGAGTTGTTAGTAGAACCCTGGAAACCATCAGAAACACTCATTTCTGGATCAGGACAGGTCAGCTGGGCTCCCTTTTGTGAGCTCTGCTGACCTACCTCATTCTGCAGTGAGCATTTATGCTCATTTCCTGTTGCTTTAAGAACTGCTAGCTCCTTGTTGCCCTAGTGGTGGGTCCTGCTGATGAGCCGGCAACATAGGATACTGCCCCCGCCCTTTTTTATAAAGTAAAGTGGTATTTATTCTTTACTTTTGTTTTTGTGCCTTTTAAATAAATGTTGTGTGTTTTTATTTATAAAGTGACTGTGCTATTCAATTCAAGAAGGTGGGGAGAAAACCAAGAACTAGGGATTACCCTCTGGGGTGAAGTTTGTAGGGACTCATCTAAAGCAGGGCCTGTGTAAAGTGGCTTTGGCTGTGGAATAAAATGACAACTAAAAATTAAACTCCTACACTGGACAAGAGGGACTTTTGGTCTGATCCAGCGGAGCTCTTACATGCTTACATTAACTGAAACATCTGTAATAATCCGTGCTGCATATCCAAAAGATGTTCAATATTATTGCATCTACATCTGTTCACTCTAATTCTTCGGGGATGAATTATTTGTACCTTTAAAAAAATACCCAGCTTCACTATGTCAATTTTTCTCTGTATGTATGTATCTCCCATACAAAAGTTTTGCCAAACACATCTGGTTACAGACATGCTGTCTTGCTTGATAGCTCTGTAAAAGTATCTATAGCAAATTATTTCCAGGGCTTTCCTTCAAGGTCAGACCCTTGCAAATGGTTTTGAAAACTTGATTAAAATATTCTACTTTCCAAGTGGCCTAAGGGTAATAAATGAGTTTGCATGGTATATTTCTCATCCAGAAATTCTTCAGAATCCACACCTCTGAACGGGATCCATAGCCCAGTATCCCAGTGGACTAACAAGAATTAAATTGCCATTGTGAAAGTAAAGTATGTGTGTGTGTGTATAAATACACATACACACTGTTTGGTTTAACATGTTCACTCAAGCTCCAAAATGCTGGGAAATTATGGCTGTTAAGGGCTATGCCCTTAACAGACATTTTATTTAGGCAATATGCATATGGTATGATATCCTATGTGTGGTTAGTTCCAGCTTCACCATTACCTTGGAGCTGGATGGCTGTCAACTCAATGGAAGAGTGGTGGACCTAAGTCCCAGATTTGTCTGTTCATTGGAATAGACACATGGAGTCTATGCAACTGAAGCTATCATACTGTCATACAACCATTCCATGTTACAAGTACCCAAATGTCAACCAATACAATCCACATAGAATGATAGACAGCCAGTATGGTGTAGTGGTTAGAGTATTGGACTGTGACTCAGGAGATCTAGGTTCTAGTCCCCACTTGGCCATGAATCTCACTGACTCTCAGCCTAACCTAACTCACAGGGTTGTTGTGAGGATAAAATGGAAGGGAGGAGGGCTATGCAAGCCACCTTGGGTTCCTTCCAAGATGGAAAAAGGTGGGATATAAATATAATTATAAATAAATCCTAATAATTATAAATAAATCCCAAAATCCTAAAATAAAAATCCTGTATTAATAGTTTAATATTTATAGTTTAATATTTCCTCATAGTGCAGAATGAGTAAACAGCTGAGAGAGAGAGAGAATTACTTTTTAAGTACTTTTTGAGTTTATGGAAGGATTCAAACTTTGGATTTGATAGATTACTGAACTGCATCGTATACTATATGCAAACTTAGTCAAATGGAAGCCAAATGTAAGGACTGAGGTCAGGGCAGAGTAGCTCCCATAATATTGCAGTGTTAGTTTGTGTCACTGACCACTTAGTAAAAAGTCTTGCCATTTATTTAACTTATTAGGTGGGGCAATGTATAGAAAGGACTGTGAATAATTCCACATACTTTATATAAGTAAATATTTCTCTTCCAAAGCTCTCATTGGAATCTCCATCATAATGTCACCCTCAGGGGTGGGGCTGAGAGATGAGGAATGTGCCACAGAGCTTGGAGAGGAAAAAAAATCCATGACAAGGTATGAGAAATGAACCAGCGCTATGGGCCCAGGTACATGCGATGCTTCCAAATGTAACCCCACTTACCCTGCCAGCAGCCTTGTGGAATAGTGGAACCATGGGACCTGAGTTCACACATACAGTACAGTAGTGGATGAGTGAGAAAGATGCTGATCCCAAACTAACATGCCATGGCACCAGCCCACCAGGCCTCTGTTTCCCAAAAGTACTTGGGGAAAACCCAGTGAGCAAAGTATAAACAAGAACTAGGATTTTTTTAACAGTGAGGAGAAAAGAGAGGAAGGGGAGAGAAGCAAAATGAACACCTAAATGAATAAATGATTTAAAGTAAGTTTGTAAACAATAAAATATAGGGAAGGGAGTCCAAAAATTATGAAGTCCACAAAGGTAGGTTATTTCTTAAAATCTGTCTGGAGCTATGTAGTCCGGGACTCAGAAGTAACTGTAGGCCTCACAGTCTTTCCTCAGAGCGTCTTCTCACAATTTCTCTCTACTTTACACTGACTGGGTTTGCACAATCATGGCAGGAGAAATAAGCCATGGTGGCTTATTTCCCCTTCTTCATGTACTGGTCACATCCTGGTGGAATTTGCATAATTACTTTCTCTGGCGTGGGTTGCCATGTCATGCAAACCTGGGCAGCGTGGCTTGTTGGAGTGGGCAGAAACCCTCAAATAAGCCATGGGTTGTTGCTGGGTTGCTGCCCACCCCCAACAAGTCATGCTGCCTGGGTTTGCATGACACAATAAGTCAAAGTAAGCTGGGCACCTGCAGGCACTATGCAAAACTGGAGCCTGTGGACACCGGCATGATGCAACAGACCCAACAACTAAATTAAGCCATGGAGGGCTGTCATGTCATGTGAACCAGCCCACTGTCTTCCTACAGTGGCTCATCAAGGTCAAAAAGGGTTGAGATGCTCCCATTCCGCCAGAGAGCTGTACTTTCAGTCCATTCTGTTTCCCCTCCCATCCTGTGAATATGAGGTTATGAAATTCTATAGGCTAAAATGGGGTGAAATATCATGCTTTTTTTCAAAACTTACAAATACCTTATATTTCTCCTGGGCACAGCACATACGGCACTTTCTCCCCTACCTAAAATGACAAACAGTTTTCCAAAAATCGCTGTACAAATGGAGAAATGTAACTACAAAGTGAACTGTGTACGTCTTTGAGGAAAAAACAGCCAATACCTGTCGAACTGCTGGTGAACACTCATCAAACTTTTAACTCCTATAAATAAGACATTTCATGCCCTTTCAACCTCAAAATTGGCACAGACCATCCTCAAACCCACCTCTCCTATCTCCTGTACTGCCAAGATTCAGATCAATCTCTTGAACTGTTTACTCGGTATAAGCCATAGCACCTACTGCCCTGCAGTCCCATTTCTGATTATAATGGTGGTCTGTCATTCAGCTGACTCACCTTTTACATAGGGCCACTACAGTGGCTCATATATGAAAGACAGGAAGACTGTTAAAATATATATTTTAATCTAAACTTTCAGCTTCCGCTCTCATCAGGAACTGTGTTGTTAACGGATTAACAGCACAGCTGCTGATGGGGGCGGAAGCCGAAACGTTTAGCTTAACATACATTTTTAATACTCTGTTGTTAGTCTTTCTATATTAATTTCTTACACATTTTATCTTAAGACTGATTGCATCTACAGTGGATCCAGACTCGCCTTGTTGCTTTGCTGTTGTGCCGCTTTACACCAGCCTCTCTCTCTCTCAACACTTTTTACCATAGCTGTGGGCGTATATGTGTGCATATACATGCACATTAGATTATTAGATTATGCAAAGAAAACAAAAATTACTTACAAAGTCTGTGTGTGTGTGTGTGTGTGTGTGTGTGTTTAGCTGATTATGTGTTTATATGTGTGTATACATATACTTAGCTACATACAGGGCTTCATCACACAGAGCTTTTATCCTGCTATTGTGATTGCTCACTCATGGAAGTTTGCTGGTCCTTTAGATTACCTTGTCAACCTCCAGGGTGTCTCCTGCATGAAATGACCTTTGTTCCATTTTTAAATAAATCAGAGATAATGAGCTATCAAATTACCATGCTTGGTTTCCGCTTGAGTTCCCTCCCTGAAATGAGGAAAAAACTTGCAATGAGGAGCTAGACCACAGCGCCATCTAGTGGCTGTATAATGAAACATATGGAAGACTCAGATAAAGGGGGAAAGTGGGGGGGAAGCGCATGTCAAGAAAGCCCTGTTTTAAGTGCGGGATTTTAGGCTGGTGTAGAGATGCCCACACACATGCCATCAGTTATGTTAAAAAGTGTATACTTACACAAACACTTTGCAAGTAGTTTTGTTTTCTTTGCATAACCAAATAATGTAACCGAGTAGAATTGTGTAATGAGTATTAGCACATGCGTCATTCTGTTTCTGAGAAATATCACAGTTTTATGAACTTTCTTCTGTGATGCCATCATCAGTTAAAAAAGTAGAGATTGCTAGGGATTATGTATATGTCGCAGCCAGGAACTGTCCATACTTTTCTCCTTTGATGTACAGCAATTGAAGTACAGCAATTGTATTTCTTTCCTCTTTTTAGCATGTTTGTTGAACAGCTTGCTTATTCAGTTACAAAGATTCCAAAATGTGTTTTCATTATTTTACCTTGTTTTCTCACAAATGCCATGCATGATTAGAATCTTGCAATTAAGAATAAGAGGATCATGTTCCCTTATTGTCCCATGGGTTTGCTTTGCCCCTTGTTTCTTCCTGAATTCTTCCACTCTTCCTGAATTCCAGATTAACTAGGAAAATTTCTAAAATTAATTCTGGAATTAGATCATGCCATTTGCATCCTTCCCCACTCCAGCTAAGTTACTGATGCAGAGGTACACATTTCTGCTCATATAGGACCAGTTCCAGAAGGCAGCACTGGGGTTCCTGCTCAAACCCATGGCACTTGTATTGTGGGGTCCTGCAAGGTTCCATCTTATCCCCCAGGCTCTTTAGCATCTATATGGGGCTGCTGGGTGAGGACATCCAGTGTTTGGAGTGAAGTGTTATCAGTATGTCGATGAGATCCAACTCTATCTCTCTTTGTCATCCGAGTCATCTGAGGCTAGGCAGGTATTGAATCACTATCTGGACTCAATAATGGGATGTGCATTTTGGGTAGGTGGTTAATATGTCTGGGATACTAGTGTTCATCTTGTTTTGGGGATTCACCTTGATACAACATTGTCACTTGAGACCCAGGCGGCCTCAGTGGCACAGAGCACCTTCAACCAGCTTCAGCTGGTTCACCAGCATCAGCCATTCTTGGATAGGTGTAGCTTGGCTACAGATCCATACTCTGGTAACTTCCTGGTTGGATTACTGTAATGCATTATATGTGGGGCTGCCCTTGAAGATGATTCAGAAGCTTCAATTAGTGCAGGATTTGGCTGTTAGAATTCTGACTAGTTCAGCTAGGTGGAGCGATATTACACCAATCCTGAAAGAATTATATTAACTACCTATTTCATTCCAACCCCAATTCTATGTGTTGTGTTTACCTTTAAAGCCCTAAATGGTTTGAGACCCAAATACCTACAAGCACCTTCTTCCATTGTCATGCATTGAGATTGTCAGATGCGGCTGTTCTTCAGATAAGTACCATCAGTAGGAAAAGTGCATTATGTACCTGCAATTGAGAGTGACTTTTCTATGGTGGCCTCCTGACTCTGGAAAAACCGTTTCTAAGGACTATCAACGGATGCTGAGTGACAGTACAATCTTTTTGGCACCAGGCTAAGACGTTTTTATTTGCCTGGCATTTAACTGATTGAATGTGGTATTGTTTTTATTGTTCATTGCCTCTCAGTTTTTATTGTTTTTATGATGGTTATTTTATTGTTTTTGTTTTGTTTGATTTTGTAGTTCCAAACTTTTTATGTATTGTACACTACCCTGCAATCCATTTCGGATGAAGGGCAGTTTAGAAATTTTTAAAATCAATACGTATTTATTTTAAGATTGCAAAATAAGAAGAATCTTGATGCAACTGTCTATGCAACCACATTGGCTGCTCTTTCACATACAGTAATGCACAGAAGTAAAGATACGCATCGGTAAAACACCATACAAAAATAATCTTGAAGTAACCATATGCATTATTTCATTAAGGTTGCTTTTTTTTTTTTGCAGAGTTCCATCAACACACACAAACACTCATGCCCATCAGTAAAAGGAATACTGATGCAACCATATGTGTTATCACATTGACATTACTTCTTTTGGGAGGGGGACAGTGTTTTATCACTGTGCCCATAAGCATTACTAATGTAGAGTGGCGGGGGTGGGGTCATGAATGAGCTGAAGAAATGAAAGTGATAGCGAACTGGCATGCACAGTCCTCCATACATAATTAGGAACTAAAACAGAACAATGGAGAATTCTGAATTCATCTGCTCCATTTCAGAAACAAGACTTGGTTGTTCTGAAATTGTAAGATCTGGGGATGTTCAGATGTGTAGAATTTTGGAAGCATCTCTAATATTTAAAGGTCTTGCACATTTTTGTTACACTAACATGTACAGGTGACACTGTATAAAATATTGTTACTATTACGAGTGGTAAAATAACATAATGCACATTTTTTACCCTCTTGTGGCTTTCCAAAAATGTATCATTTGTGGATACAAGGAATAATTGTTACAATTGAAATAGTCCAATGAACTAATAATCTCCTCATTTCTGTGTCAAGTGCATCAGAATGCTTATAAACTTAATATTTTTAGTTTTATGTAATCCAAAAAACTAGACTCCAGAATACTATAAAATTTAGTCCAAAGCTGTTGAATCATTTCTTACAGTGCAATCCTATACAGATTTAGGGTGCAATCCCGATCTCGTCTGATCTCGGAAGCTAAGCAGGGTCAGCCCTGGTTAGTACTTGGAAGTTGGATGGGAGACCGCCTGGGAATCAGGCGTCCTGCACTGAGCAGGGGATTGGACTCAGTGGTCTTGTAGGCCCCTTCCAACCCTATGATTCTATGATTCTATGCATGTTTAGACAGAAAAAGTTCCTACAACTCCCAGGATTCCCCAGCTAGCAGTGCTGGCTGGGGAATGGTGGGAGTTGTAGGACATTTGTCTGTCTAAACATGCATAGGATTGTGCCTTTAATGTCATTTATGAGAAGACTGAACTATTAGCAACAAACCAAGCTGTATGGGATCATGAAGAAGCAAAAAACCATATCTGAAACATTTTTGATTCCTATGGTTTCATTTGAAGACAGCTTTTAATTGCCAGGTTTAAGCAGGATTGAAGGGATATGAGCATAGGTCAAAATTACACAAAAAATGATTATGTGCTTTAAAATGATAACAAGGAGATCATTTTGAAAGTGCTTGGGTTACCATTTGCTCTGGCCAAAGCAAGACAAAAAAAAAATGTGAACACTACTTGACAGCCACTTGGATAAATTGTTGTTATGGGGTGTGAATTATTTGTTCTGCTTGTATTAATTATATACTGTTAAACTGGCTGGTCTGAAATTTTAAGAATATACACTTATACTTTAAACCAGGGGTGGTCTACATCAGAGGGTCTGGGGGACCATTTCTGCCACCTGGAACCAACCAGGGTCTGCATGTGCATGCGCACGCGCACACACACACACACACCCCACCACCACCACCACTGCTGCTGATTTGCCATTGAATTGTTGCTCAAATTCAAGACAAAAGACACATTTTTGCTTTAAAATGAGGCATGCAGGGAGTGTTCATCTTGTTTCGATACAAAATTGTGTTCCCAAAAGCCCTGGGGGGAAACACAATTCTGCATTAAAACAAGGCATGTGTCTTGTTTTAAAGTGAAAATATGCCTTTTTTTCTTGCCACCACATGCCGCCCAAGCACTGCAATGCAATTTGGTGGCAATTTGGCCCCCAGCGCAGCAATTTGGGGGCTGGGACTGCAAAAAAGGGACTTGGCCTGTGGGCCAAGCGTTGCCGACCCATGGTTTAAACAAATCAATTTGAATGAACTAACTTACCAGAGACAAGTGCAAAGTTCTTAATTTAGGAAACAGAAATCAAATGCACAGGTATAAAATGGGGGATACCTCGCTTGACAATAGTACATGTGAAAAGGATCTTGGAGTTGTAGTTGATCACCAGCTGAGTATGAGTCAGCGCTATGATGTGACTGCAAAAAAGGCAAATGCAATTTTAGGTTGCACCAATAAAGTATAGTTTCTAAATCACGGGAAGTGATAATTCCACTGTACTTTGCATTGGTCAGACCTCACCTCGAATATTGTATCCAGTTCTGGACACCACAATTTAAGAAGGATTCAGATAAATTGGAAAGAGTTGAAAGAAGGGCAACAAAGTTGATCAGAGAACTAGAAATGAAGTTCTACAATGAATGATTGAAGGAACTGCATATGTTTAGCCTTGAGAAGAGAAGACTGAGGGGGGATATAATAGCACTTTTCAAGTACCTAAAGGGTTGTCACAAAGAAGAGGGCCACAATCTGTTCTGTATCATCCAAGACTGTGGGGCACAAAATAAGGGGCTTAAGTTAGAGGAAGACAGATTTCAGTTGAACACCAGGAAAAACTTCGTAACCATCAGAGCAGTCAGACAATGGAACTGCTTGGCTATGGAGGTGGTAGGCTCTCCATTGCTGGAGGTATTCAA
The DNA here is from genome assembly GCF_057233095.1 of Heloderma suspectum. Lineage (NCBI taxonomy): Eukaryota > Metazoa > Chordata > Lepidosauria > Squamata > Helodermatidae > Heloderma > Heloderma suspectum. The sequence goes on from NC_139461.1 coordinate 52,975,017, forward strand.
GCAAAGACTGGAGAGCTGTCTCTCAGGGATGCTTTAAACTGGATTCCTGTACTGAGCGGGGGGTTGGACTTGATGGCCTAAATGGTCCCTTCCAACTCCATGATTTGACAATTCGATGATTCTACTAACTGCCAGGCTTAAATTTAATTTGGTTATTAATAATTCATTTTCTGTATTTATTATCATCTATTTTATTTGTTTTGATAGCTTTATTGGAACCATGCAGAGGGACAAGAGGCAGGATAGATTTTTCTCCCTGTTCTTCAGATGTGGTTTAACTTTGTGTATACTAAAAACACTAATGTTGCTGATAAAATTGATATTGGAAGATCAACTGAGGTCTGGGTGCACATGATCTGAGGACATATCACTTCACTGAAGCTAGGCAGATCTGACTTTGGTATGAGTGTCTGGCTGGAAAATCTGTCTGGGAATCCAAAGGCCAGGGCTGAGGAACCTGTGGACTTCCAGATGTTGGACAACAACAATTCCTATCAGTCCAAACCAGCATGGCCAATAGAACTGGGGCCTAACAACATATGAAGGGCCACAGATTCCCCACCCCTGCCATAGAAGAAAACCAGGATCTAATAAAGTAGCAGGAGTAAACCTCCATTCTGGAAATAAACATGATCACAATAGGATGAATTGACTTCAGCTACAGCTGAGAAAACAGCATTATTTCCACAATGCTACCATGAAGCAGATGGCAACATTCACTTATTTATTTAGACTCATAGCCTAGAACTAAAATCAAATTTCACACAAATTTTAAATTTGATTAAATGAATCAATTCTCAAATCTGACTGAGTAGGATAAAGCTGAAGTGTTGTTGGTGAATTTTGAGGCAACTGTATCAACTTGCCAAACCGAACACTTTTATCTATGTTTTTCTTCTAAAGCTCCATTTGAGCATGCCAATGAAGGAAATCAAAGTGAAAGTATATAAATTAAAATCTATACAAGTGACTGTTAATAGGCAGAACTCTATTGCAGGGAGATAAATGTGGTTTACTTCCTGTGCAAACATATTTCCTAGACAGCTATAGGAAGAATATTCATTTACTTGATTTGTACTCTGTTTTTCTACCAAGAAAATTGGCACTCAAGGCGGCTTACAATCATGAATCAAACTCGATTAAACTAATAATAAAACAAAATCCACACTTGTAATACTGTTACAGTTCTGGTCATCACACCTTAAAAAATGTGTACACCTGAAAAAGGTGCAGGAAAGGGCAACCACATCATCAGAGGGCTGGAGCAACTCCCCTATGAAGAAACGTTACAATGTCTTAAGCTGTTTAGCTTAGGAAAAAAAAGGCAAATAAGGGGAGATGTGATAGAGGTGTATAAAATTATGTATGATGTAGAAAAAGTAGATAGGGAGACCTCCCCCCCTCTCTCTCTCTCCCATGGTCATCCAGTGAATCCAAAGGTTCAGGACAGATAAAAGGAAGTATTTCATTTCACAGTGTATAGTTAAACTATAAAATTTGCTGCTACAAGGTATGTTTCTTTCTGTCCACCAGCTTGACCATCTTTAAAACAGGAGTAGGCCACTTCATGGAAGATAAGGCTTTCAGTGTGGCTCCTAGTCATGATGGCTGCATTACCTTCAGTATCCCTCTGTATGCCAGTTATTGGGGAACACAAGTGGGAAGGTGCTGTTGACTCATCACTCATGTGTCCTGCTTGTGGGCTTCCCATAGGCATCTGGTTGGCCACTGCGAAAACAGAGTGCTGGACTTTACAGGCTGTTCTTATGCATGGCTCTTCTTATGTCCTTGCATTCTTAAGCCACAGGAAAGCAGATCCCACCTATAATATGTCAGTTAAATTTAATACACCAAGATTAACCTACCTTTGCATGTATTCATCTCTAGCTGAAATCATTCAATGTATTTTTAATCCGGATATTCTGGAACCAATGTACTATCTACTAGACCATAGTTGTGCATATCCACCTGATAATGACCAAGTGCAGCTGGTATGTACCAGGCTTACATGTAATTTCAAGCATGTGAAGAATGTCCCTAAGTCTTAAAAAGGCATAAGATTACACATGTAACAAACCTACTTGCTAATGTAGGGCCTTCTTGTTTCTTCTTGGAACCCAGGTTGTAGAACTCTTTTCCTTTGGTTCCCAGTGAGTGGTGAAGACTTTGGGCAGAAAACAACATCATATCCTTTCTCCACCTCCACACCCACCCACCCGTGCAGCCCACCACACCCCCATTTAGTCCGGATGATCCGCCACCCCACCAGGGCAGATTTTGATGGTGCACAGAGGACTGCAGGGAGAAGGGAGTGACTCCCCACCTGGTTTTTCTGATGGAAGCAGTTCTGTCAGTGGAAAAACTTTGCTGGATTTCACTCATTGTTGAAAAATTGTATTTTGCCAGGCTTTATTTTTGATTTGGGTTTTCTCCCTTGGCTGCTATATGAGTATGTTTTATTTGGCTCTAGATTTTAGCTCTTTATTTTTATTCTTGTATTGTACTTTTGATCTGTGGTTGTGAGCTGCCTTTAGGGCCCCATGTGAGCTGAAAAGATGCAGTAGAAATGTGTGTATGAGTAAGTAAATACATGAATGAAGTTGTTCCAGAAAGGCTGCCTTCTAAGGGATGTCAGGTAGCATTTTAGTAAATCGCCAGCTCCAGTAAGCAGTGCAACATCAGTGTAGTTTTGCAAGGTTTTTCAAACATCTGTTATACCATAATGGGACTCCACTTATTGCCCTCATTCCAGTTAGCCTTCTCAGTGAGGTAACTAGATTTTATTTTATTTTATTACAACAGGAGTTGTAGCCGACTGGGGCTTTCTTTGAAAGTAGAATTTTGTTTTTGTCATCATCACCATTACTATTATGCTTGCATTATTTTTGATCCTGCCTTTAGTGAACAGGGCTGCAGCCACTCTCCTCCTACCAGAACATTTTCACATTTCCTTCATTTTGATGGGAATACATTTGGCCTAATTAGAAATGTGAAATCGGGAATGGATGATGGCAACCCTAGAACCTCACTTCAAATGCTATTACTGGCATTTCAGGAAGAGGTCAAAGAAATAAACTACCACTCATTTGCCTGAGGCTGTGAATGATCTACTAACCATACAGAAAATTGGCAGCCCCTCTGCCTTTCGTCCTCAAGGAGCCTGTGTATTAAACTAATTGTTAAATATAGCAAGCAGATTGACAGCCGAATAGGAGCCTACTTTGACATATGTAAAATAACAGCGTCTATGAGGATTTTATTGAAATGCTCCTCTAACATTCCCTCTTTCCTCCCGCGTATATGGACATTTACATGCTTCATGAAAGATCTCCAGATCCTAGATAATATGGACTTTTAAAAGCTTTCCTAGGGCAAGTTTCTTAATTGGAACAATGAATGTCAATGTTAGTTTGAGAGAGGCAAACCCAAAAACAATGCTAAACTGAACTAAAAAAAAATCACATACGTTGATTTCTGGGTGGTTTAAGCTGAACGACATAAACATACTTTGTCAATAAAGAGATCATAACATAGCTCGGTTGGACTTGGTCTAAGATTTAATACTATACAACAGGTCTATTTTCAGGTTTACTGAGAACTGTAAAGCTCTTAATATTCCTTTTGATTTGTTCTTAGTATATCAACTATGTTGTATTCCTTACTTGTCGCCATATATGTAAATATTCATAAGCTTGATCATTTTTTAAAAAATGCTCTTGGTAGCCAACCTGCCACACACCCTCAGGAACCATCCAAGACATATGGATCGTTTGTTACATGTTGGGTGAATGCATTGCTAAGGAACACAGTTTTAACACAGGACAAAATAATCTCAAATGCAGTGATGTGAGCTTCATCCTCAAATAAATGAACTACTTTATTATTTCATTTATGTATGTATTGGATGAATTGTTTGCTTTCTCCCTGAACCCATGGGATTGGACTGCAAGCAAAAAGGTATAGATGCTGATGGGAAGAATGCTATGTTGCATGTACCTGAATTGTGATGTGTTCATTATTTAATGGTGATTGATTAAAACAGATCAAATAGTAGTGGGATTACTGATCAGCCAGGGATGGACGGATCCATCTATTTCTGGTCCATTCACATGTGTTCCTTCAGGTCTGTTTATCATTCAGGTCGGTCCATTCACATGTGTTCATTCAGGTCTCTTTAACTCAATTTCTGCATCAATCTGAGAACTTAAAGAAATGCATCAACATTTGCATTGTTTTAATGTATTTTTTGTACAATATGAATTTGTGTAGGCATTTTACCCTAGAATACACATTTTTGAATTAATTTTAGCCTAAAATGTGCATTTGTATATGCATTTCAGATATTGGAAAAATCTGCAATGGAATCTAATGAGCTTGGATTTCTATGAATCAGACCCAGAGACTCCACAGCAGGGCAGCTTTTCCCAAGCTGCACGGATTCTGTGGACTTGCAGACCGGTTTTTTACTTTATGGAATTTTACACAAATTTAATCATAGAAAAATACGTTAAAAAACAACAACACACCAGGTGATAATGTGCATTATACACATTATATAATAGGCTAAAACATGGAAATGCACAGGGGGCATGTGTGTTAGACAGTGGGAGGGGATTTGCACATTTTGGGGAACTGGAAATTTCCGCCAATGAGCAGGCGACAGAATGAAAGGCACTTGACAATCTGCAAAATGCAAGCGGAACAGATTTCACAAAATCCGTACATCCCTAGTTGTCATACATCTTTGAGCCAAGAACTGTATTGCAAAATCTGGACAATAGAAAAAAATCTGAGGATAACTGTGTTCCAGTCTGCATAATTAGCCCAGGTACTACAAATCAAGTTAATTCACTTACAAATGCAGATTGAACAAAATCCTTGCAGATCCCTAGGATCTGCTATCTTTAATCATTTAGGCTGCGATGTTATACTCACTTAGGTGAGAGTAAGCCCCATGGAACTCAATGGAACTTACTTCTGAACATACATGTATTGGATTGCACTGTTAGTGTGCTTTGGCTGCAATCCTGTGCACCCTTACTTGAGACGTAAGCCACATTGAGCTCATGCATAGACATGCGTATGATTGCGTTGTCCTAAACAATTGTCATAAATAATTCAGGATCAGATATGAAAAGCAGCTGGTGGAAGGAAACTATAAACCTTAATGGGGATTCATATACCAATCAAAATTGTAGTGTTATTCTTTTTAACAAATGTGTACCCTGCCTTTCAATTTAAAAAAGCCCCAAGGTGCCTCACAAAACAAATCCAACTACCCCCAAAGCAAGAAGATTTTAGCAAAAGATGTTTTTAAAGAAATCAGAATAATAAAAGCAGGACCCATATAAATACAGGAGACATTTAAGGGACCTAGAAAAGGGGGGGGGGGATCTTGAACATTATTAAAAGCCTGAATACACAAAAAGGCCTGACCTTCAATAGAATATTATATAGCGGTCTGAAATACATTTTTATACTAATTAATCCCTTGTTTTCTTGGTTTCCTCTAAGAGTGCACAGAATCAGTTTAGTGTCACAACAACCCTTTGCAGTAGGTTAGACTGTGAGACAGAGAGTAAAGCACCCAGTGAGCTTCATATCTGAGCAGGAATTTGAATCTGGCTTCCAATATTCAGACCCAATGCAGCAGCCTTCCCCAACCTGGTGACCTCCAGATTTTTGGACTGCAACTCCCATCAGCCCCAGACACCATAGCCAATAATCAGGGATTGTGGGTGTTGTAATCTAAAACATATGGAGGGCACCAGGTTGGAGAAGGCTGCAGTAATACGGAATAACACTGGCCTTCACATTACTGTTGATCTAATAGACAAATGTCATATTTTCCCAACTAGGTTGCTTTCAAATGAATTCTGGCAAGTTCCTAACCCTACCCCCAAAACCCCAAACAGAAAACAAAACCCTGGGTATGACCCACAGAGGGGGCTTGGTACAAGCAGAAAAAGTTGCAGTGTCCTATGGAAGAGATGCTTGTTATATTTATAACACTTCTCAGCTTTACAGCCCTGTTTGCGGCCTACAAAGAGGGCCTCACCTTCTGGCAATTTTTCCATGGGGCTCTGCAAACAGGGGCAAAGTGTTCAGCCAGCCTATTTGACCACCGATGAGGGTACTGGCAATGGTCCTGGAGGCAACTCATGTAGAACTCATGTACAACTCATGTACAATCATGTACAGATTGTGTGAAATCCATTCTGTCTATGTTTCATGGATTGTCAGATTCTTTTCATTCCGTCGTCCGCTCATTGATGGAATCAGATTTTTTCCAATTTCCTGAATTTGCGCAAATGGTGTTTTGTTATTTTATGCATTTTTCTGCTACTGAATTTACGTAAAAGTCCAGGAACTTAAAAAAAAAACTGGTCTGCACATCCATGGAATCCATTTGACTCGGCAAGTCCGCTGCAGAATCCATGGGTTGGATTTATAGAAATCCAAACTCATTTTATTCCGTTGCAGTTTTCTCCAACATCCCTAAGCTCATGTGACAGAAACCGTGCTCCTATTTCTTTCCAACATCCATTCAGAGTGAGATCAATGCTCTACCATTCAGTGGTGCAGCTAGCTAATGTTAGACCCTAATAGTCTTATGGGGCCCCCTTTAGATGGCCATGTATATTACTCCAGTTGTGAAGCACACCGCTCACATTTCTCTTCTCCCCCAGCCATCAGTCCATGCTTCTACCTTACTGACATGACAGAACAACAACAAAATGGTTTGCCAGTCATAATCATAATAGTCTGAGCATGTGCAGTTTTGCATTTTAAATTCACTTAAATCATAGCACCATGATAACTACAGGAATAAAATGGAGTTTGCTTCTACCGTCCTCATGCCCTCATCAACTGCCAATCTCTAGGTGGTCCTTTAGGGCCCCCTTGGGCTGTGGGGCCCTGAACTTTATTTATTTATTTATTTATTTATTCATTCATTCATTCATTCATTCACTTCATTTCTATACTGCCCAATAGCCAAAGCTCTTTGGGGACTTTGGCCCCAATGTGCAGCCCTAGCTGCAGCACAGCTTCCATTTGTCCTCTTCTCAGCTCCTCCCACTAGAATATGTCCACAAGAAGGAGATATTGATATAGCATTGCCAAATGTTCTCAGTCAAACACTTTGGATGCGAAAGTAGAGTGGCCGCTTACACGCTGCCCTGAAAGAGGAAATATGTCACCAAAAGAGGACACCAATTTGCATAACATTTGCATATGTAGATGTATATGTATAGATGCAAATTTAGAGACAATAACTATAATTAAAATAGAAATATGATACATTTCACCACAGTTCTGAAGGTGGCGTGTGTGCCTGCTCAGTCTGCTGTCCAAACGTTAAGCACTGATGGACAATTTCAAGGCACTTGTCATAGCTTTTTTTAAAAAAAAAAAAAAACTTTAAACCAGACTGGGACACAACAGCCCTTCAAATAGAGGACACCTTCAAATAGAGGACACCTTCAAATAGAGGTCTGTCCTGTGTAAAGTAGGACACCTAGCCACCCTAGGTGCCTTGGGAGAGGGACTCAAAATGTTCCCTGAAAGCCCTCCCCCACCACACACACACACACACACAATATTCACCTTCCTTCACACTTTTTCGGGGGATTTCTACACTTCAAGTTTATTGTGCATTCATGGTTGCTCACTCACTGAACTGTGAGGGTCCATTACATGATGTCATTGTCATCCAGTCATTATTCCACTATTTCATCCCACCTATCCCATGTTTTCCTCAAACGGAAAAAATTGGGTATTTTTCCAGATATTTGCAAGTGGTGCGCCATGTCCTCCCCGCGTATTTCTCCCCTAGCGTGAATGAAGCACTGAGTGTGGTTGTTGGGGGCGTAGTCATGATGTCGAAGGTGGTGATGGGCATTCATCCTTCCCACTCCTGTGCCATTTTGGCTCCTCGTCATTTTCAGCCTGCCTGTTCAAAACAGAGCGGCAGGGCGGCAGGGCGGCAGAGCGGCAGGAGCAGGGGTGGCAGAGCGGAGGAGCAGCAGAGGGGCTGAGCAGCAGGGACTGGCCAAAAGCATGGAAGAGGGAGGCGGGGCCCAGGGAGATCAGTGGGGGGCTGTCCACGTGTCAGTCCCCACCCACCAGTAATGTGCAAGGGGAGGGAAAGGGGCAGGGACCCAGGAGCAACAAGTATCGCTGAACCTGGAGCGTGTGTAATGCCTCTTCACGGAAACATAACGCTACGGGAATGGCCATCTACAGAGAAGGAAGTGCGTATAAAGGGCATCAGTTGTGATCCTGCATTTAAGGCGGAAGAGCCCCGTTTTAAATGCAGGGTTTTAGGCTGGTGTAGAAATCCCCTCACTCACTGCCCTTTCTCAGCAGGCACTCATTGGTGTCAGGACTGAAAAGTTGGGGAGGCCAGTTTGGAGTCCCCAACACTGGTGGACATCCAGCTGGTGCAGCTGATCATAGGAATAATGAATAGCTTTAGTACTGGGAATGCTGCCCTAGACTAACTTCCCCTAAATAAATTCTGGGTTTACCTATACATTCTTGGCTTACTCAGGATGTGCTACCCCCAGGAACAGACATTTTAGCATGCAAAGGCTTTGAATTCACACAGTAGAAAATCTTAGGAGGTATCAGCTTGCTTGCTTTTTTGCCCCAGTTGCATTACTGAAGGAGAATTTCAGAGTAAAGAAGGACATTCATTCTATTCATGATGAATGTGGCACAGCTTAAATTGTACGAAGATAGCACAGAATTATTCCACCAGGTTCTGAGTTCAATGCAAAATAACTCCATTAGAGTCAATTGTCTAAATAGTGGACTGAATTCAGTCTTCTACATTTATACAATCCAGAGAACTACCTAATGGCTGAAACCAGTGTAGCCTTCCAAACAATGAGAAGGGTTTTTCCCTCCTTAGTGTCAGGGCAAACAGCTGAGGAAATGGCTTTATACACACTGGTACTATTAAGTAGTTTGCTTCTCATTTTACCCAGCTCCTTCCCTGAGAGCACAATAGAGACAATTAACCGGATTTCGATTAACTGCTTGAAAAATCACCACCTGCTTTTTTTCTCCTTTTCAGAGTCACTTAGACCTTTTATTTCTGACCTAGATTTAGCAAGTGTGACAGGAAAACTAGGCTAGATTTGTCACACTGAAAGTGAACCTGTAGCAAATTAATAGCAGAGAAAGCCAAGTACCTGTTGAAAACCGCTTCCAATCGGTCAGCTGTTGCCTGTATTATGGTTTCTGTGAACCCAGCCTCTCTCTCTCTCTCTCTCTCTCTCTCTCTCTCTCTCTCTCTCTCTCTCTCTCATACACACACACACACGCACACACCAGAGTTCTTTGGGTGATGTTCTTTATCCCACATATCTTTGGGCAAACGATATAGTTGCTTCACATGGAATTTTGAAGGATATCAAGCTTTGTCTGTTGTCCCTATTGGAGTGTAGTCCAGCTGACCAGATCGTCTGGCCACTGTGTTCAGATCATCTATGCTACTCTGCTATGTAGCAAAGAATCACAGAATGGGAGCCCAGTTATCACACTGGTACCCTCTGAGTGAAGAATTAAGCATAGCTGCCAAAGATGAAACTCCCCACTTATCCTAGAGCATCCTTCCTTCCCCAACCTGGTGCCCTCCAAATGTTTTGGACTTCAGCTCCCAGCATTCCTGGCCATTGGACAAGCTAGCTGGGACTGGACAGAATTAAAGTCCAAAACATTTGAAGGGCACCAGGTTGGGAAAAGCTGCCCTAGACTGTTTTTCCACAGAAATCCCTTCTTTTCTATGTTACCTTTTATATCGCTCTGACTGGTAACAAAGTCCACTGACATGATGCTTCTGTAGGTCGGGAGACCACCTTCAGAAAGCCATTACATGGAGTTTAAATTTAATTTCTTTAAATTATATTTTTTTTCATTTTTTGTCCCTCCCTTCTCCTTCTTCTGTTTTCTCTTTCTTTTCCATTATTGCTGTGTCCTCTTAAGAATACTGTATTGTTGGGAAATTGTAGTTATTGATTAGGTTGTTGGTATTGTTTATTTCATTTATAAAATTAAAAAATAGAATAAAAAGTATTTTCAAAAAAGAAAGCCATCACATGGACCCCAATCCCTGTGTTTCCTTTACCTACCGTGTGGAAAGGAAGACCAGGGATTGGGGTCCTTGTGCTGCATTTCTGCTTTCAGAAAGGTGGTATAAAAGGTGTATAGCAACATTGTGTTGCTGTGACTCAACCTGCATGACTGCGTCATTCAGTCTATACTCGCTTCACCTTTCACAGCCACCATCCATGTAAATAACATTTTGTTACCCTCACATGAAATGTTAGAATAATAAAATGAAGACCACCGATGGCAACACACACCCCATTGGCAAAAATCCAACAAAACTGATCCTTCTACTTGATATTTCTTCAGCTTATTTGCTGAAAGTTGAGAGGAGAAAGGAACACATCATCTCCATGTCTTTCATCACTTGTGACATTTACTGAAGGGCCTTCAGAAAGTCAGAATGTTTGAAGACATGTGCCAGCCCACATGGGATCAGAAACTGGGTTCAGAGACAGAGGAAACATGGCAGGGCTGGGAACTGCTGGGCCATTTGTTCTTTCTCTCTGTTATCACAGGAATCTCTGAGGGCCTCAAGGGGTTACTTTTTTATTCACAGGGAGTCCTAATTGCTGTGGAGGAATGGTCATTAACCAAATGCTGAAAATCTGAAGGAAATGGGAGGTTACTGTTTTTGCTGGACCTCACACTGGGTTCAAGGGTAAGAGGGTGTATGGTATAGGAATGTTGTAGTGTTACAGGGCTGGAAAGACAGGACCATGGAGAAGTGGGAGAGTATACATGCAAGGAGACAAACAGGTGGGGGGATAAAGAAAAAATTACCGAGAGTCTAGGGAGAGGAACGGCTGTGGCCTGTTGATGGGAAAGGATATGAAGGAGCATATACAAATTGAATTCAAATAGCCAGCTAAATCTTGAGCATAATATACATTTTCAAACACTATTAGGAACTGCAAACCAGCAAAACTCAAGCTCCCCAAGTTCTCAGAATTCCATCTCAAAGTTTGTTCCAACTCGAGCCTCTGACAGACTGTGAACTTTGTTTTTTTCTTTTTCCATGAACATCTATGCATATTTTCATGCATATTTTTCCAAATGTACATATCAGTTGTGCACATCTTTGAAATGTACACATTCTTCTCCCATTGATTAAAGTGCATTTGTACACATTTTTCAAAGGTATGGATTTTGTCATGCGTGTTTTTCAAATGTATGCATGCTGTTGAATGCATTTTTTTTTTTTTTTGGTCCACGAATCACATTTCAAGCTCAGAAAAGTACAGTCGTTGACCAGTTAGCATCCAAGTCCATGTTCAGTCCAGAAGGTGCGAAGTAGACAAATTTTGATCAAAAAAGAATTGAAACAAATTTCTCATACATCCCGAAACACTATATCATATCAAATAGATGGTGTCACTGTGTTGGATGTGGATTTGGACTGATACGGGAACAGCAATATCATTTCTACCTAGAGATGTCAGGCTATAGATAAGTCCATTTTGCCCCTATATTACTTTCCCATCATTTTTTACAGTGCATGATTTTGAGGCACATGAATAGTTAATGTAATGTGTCTCACCACCATACATCAGATAGATATAAAACAATTCTTTATTACAAATGAATACAATGATAATAAAGCAAGCACTTTACTAATGTAACATTAAGGAACAAACTACAGAAGCTAGTAAATGCAAAGTTGACATTTTAAAGGCAACTGTAGTTCTACTCAGTGGTGGAACATTCCCTGATACAAAGGTTTTCTCTATGTGGTCAAGAAATCCTGTAAAAAGCAGGATCCCGAATCATGCATACAGATCCCATTCCTAGATGCATGTGAATGTGCTTGTTCAAACTAAATGTATTCAGGTGAAGAGCAGACACAACAGGTGCAATCTTGATTCCCCCATCCTCTACATCAGTGGTGGACAAATATTTTGGCCTACAACTCCGATAATTCTTCAACATTGGCTGTGCAAGCTAGAGCTGATGGGAATTGTAGGCCAAACCATCTAGAGAGCCACAAGTTGCCCACCCCCACTCTACATACACATGTCTTACAGGACTATGCTAGCTCCGCCCCCTCTGTCCCTGTTCTCGTTGCTCTCCACATGTAGAGGGTTTATTCACTGCATAATCCCAGCCATCCAAGGATCACATAGCGAATCAGATTTAGATATGTTACAATGTCACCAAGGGGAAATAAACCCTTTGGTGGCAATGGGGGAGTGTGGAAGGAATGAATCCATTTCCCAAGCAACCAGGTTGATGCTCTTGGTCTTGCTGCACACTGCTGGTACTTACATTGCTCTCGGCATGTCAGAGAATTCTGCCATGGATCTCGGTGAGGCCGAATGCCAGTGCATTCGGCCCCCCGAACTCCGTGGCGGAACAGCCTGCTACCCCCCCGTCCCCCACGGATCCCCCCCCCGGGACGAGACCTACGTGTGGCGGATCTTCTGGACAGCGGTGGTGGCAGCGGCAGCAGCCGGTCTTCCGACCGGCAGCCACCGCTGCCATTTCCAGGCTTGTGTAAAAAAAAAAAAAAAGATGTGATAGGCTACTTAAAGATTTACGAAGCCTATCATGGCTAGGTTTTAAAAAAAAAATGACGTGATAGGCTACGTAAATCTTTACGTAGCCTATCATGGTTGGGTGGGTTTAAAAAAAACAACAACCCGCGTATGCAAATGGCGGCGGCTACGGCCGCCGCCATTTGCTTTCCTTCTTTTTACCGTCTTAATCTACATAAATATTTATGTAGACTATGATGGCGAAAATCAAGGGGAACACAAATAGCGTAGCGGGTGCTATTTGCGTCCCCTTTTGATTCGCCGTTTCAGCCTACGTAAATATTTACGTAGATTAAGACGGCCAAAAAGAAGGAACTCAAATGGCGGCGGCCGTAGCCACTGCCATTTGCGTACGCGGTTTGTGTGTGTGTGTTTTACCCAGAGCCCTCCACGGGCGGAAATCCGGCTGCATACAGCTCTGGCCTGGCTGGGCCTGGCAGGCTTCTCCGTGGAGCTGCCACGGAGCACAGATGGCCGTTCGAGGATTCCGGGGGGAGGAACGGAACGCCTCCCCCCACCACCATCAACATAATCCGCGAACAGGTAAGTCACTTTTGTACATCCCTACATTGCTCACTAGTGCTGCATACCACGACTTTGCCCCAATCCACTTCTGGCCATGTACAGTTATGCAGCAGCAGAATAAATACAGCAGAATGTGAATTGGCATGTGTATTTGAGGGCATATCCTCTGGAGCCAACTTTGTCATTTGAGGCTTGGGTGGCACTCAGTGCCTTCTGTCAACTTCATTTGGTGGCCTAGCTATGCCCGTATCTGGACAGGGATAACCTGGCTTCAGTCATCTATCCTCTGGTAACCTCCAAGGTAGATGACTACAATGCCCGCTATGTAGGGCTGCCTTTGAATATGGTTCAGAAGGTGTAGCTTGTGCAAAATGCAGGGGTCAAATTGATAGGGGGACCAGGAGCTCTGAACATATGACACCGATTCTGGCCTGCTTGCACTGGCTGCCTATATGTTTCTAAGCCTGATTCAAAGTACTGGTTTTGGCCTGTGAAGCCTTAAATGGCTCAGGACCACAATACCTGATGGAGTGCTTCTCCTCAGCATGAACCTATCTGTATACTACACTCATCATTTAAGGCCCTCCTCCAGGTGCCTCTTCCGAGGGAGGCTTGGAAGGTGGCAACAAGGGAGAGGGCCTTCTCATTGGTGGCCTCCTGATTATGGAGCAATCTCCCCAGTGAGGCCCACCTGATGCCAACACTGTTTTCTTTTCAGTGCCAGGTTAAGACCCTCCTCTACTCTCAAGCATTTGGCAGGATGTACAGTATTGTGTTTTTAAATCTTTGTGAACCACCAGAGAGCTTCGGCTATTGGGCAGTATAGAAATGTAATAAATAAAAATGAAATCTACATTTTTCCCCATGCAGTCAGATGTGTGCAGTTGGATTGGAGTGGGGAGCATTTGCCTTGCTGCCTTACTAGTAGGATCATATTTCTCTTTTCAGACCCTTTCACAGAGGGGTGCACAATGGAAGGCCATATCAATCATAAATAGCACCTCAATGAAAGTCAGGGCTCAATATCACTATGAGTAGATGTAAAATAATTCCAGCTAATTGAGCAAGACTTGTGGAATTGTAACTTTATACGAGGATTGGGAAACCTGTGGTCCTCTGGGTGTTGTCAGGCTGCAACTCCCAGCCAGCATGCCCAATGTTCAGGGATGATGGAAGTTGTAGTTCAACACAATCTGGAGGGACATAGGCCTTTCATGGAACACAGATCTATCAGCAAGCCATGACAGGTAGGTCAAATCTCCATGTTCAGAGGCAAGATATCAGAGGGAAGGAACAAAGAACAGGGAGGAGCAATTCCCACAGTGTCCTCCTTACGAGCTTCCCAAAGCCACAGTTGGAAACAGAATGCTGAACTAGATATGCCTTTAGTCTGATCTGGCAAACAACTTTCCACGTTCTTATGTTCCCAGCAACACAGAACACACAGATAACCCACTCCTGCATGTGAGGACCTTTTACTCGCATGGAAGGGGTATCACATGATCAGTGGGGCACAGCTGCTGTCCCTGCCATGCTGCCTGGCTGTGCCTCCACAGAGCCACTCATTAGCATGGATGCCACCTTCATGGCTCCTCCTTCAGCTGGTTTGGGTCGGAGCCTTTTGTGGCATAGGCATTTAAAGGCAGCAGTTACGCCCAGACATTATACTGTTGGTAAAGGTCCTGGAGATCCCTTGAAGCTGGCACTGATCTAAGCAGACAGGCAGATGATGCAAGATACTGGGATGGAATCAGGCGCCTCTTGAGGAAGGGCTCTGCTCACAGAAGGTCTCAGCGCCACATCTTTGGGAATCCCCCTCCCCCATTCATCACAGCTTAACTCATTTCACAGGGTCTCCTAGATCTCTTTGTAGCATTTTCAGAGGGGTAGAGGGGCTGTCACAGGAAAGAGGAGGAGGGGAAGTCAACTGCCAGAAGCACCATTGATCCAGCATAACTATGGATCTGTCCTGCTAAGGCTGAATCAGACTGAGCATTAGAGCAAATTCTGGGGAAATCCAAAAGGCAAGGCAACTAAGCAGGCAAACGGTCAAGAACAAAGTTTTCAGTCCTGTATGGGATCAGGCAAAGGCAGGGTGGTCAAGATACAAGCGAAGGTCAAAGCACAGTTAAGCAGTAAGAAACCATACACAGTCCAGAAGCAGAGTCAAGCAGGAGTCCAAGGGTCAGTAGTACAGAACATCAATGTCAAGGTCCAGAAAGCAAGGCACTGGAGCCGATAGAACAATGTTACTCCAGCACCAGCTAGGCTAAAACTGAAGGCTTATATCACCAGAGCTTCCCAAGTCCCACCCTGGGCTCAGCTGAAGAGTGTTACAGGCCCTCTTGCAAAATTCCTATTCAGGAGGAGGGCCTTGTTCCTGAGGAGTCTTTTTTTCCTGAGAAGTATTCCTTTGTAATTGAGCACTCCTCCTTAGAGGAGCTCTATTGGCCTGTATCTTGAGGCCATGACACTCTCAGCGGCTAGGTGGCTGCCCAGGTTCTGCCTCAGAGGTGGAACTCTCTTTGTCCTGCAAGGATGGACTAGTGGTGATTTCCACTGAGGGCCCAGGCTCCCCCAGATCCCCTGACATGGCTGGTTCTTTGGCATTGTCTGTCTCCGGGAGCTCCGTCTCCTCCCTAGAGGAGGATTCTCCCAGTGGAGGCATGACAAGATTTAACCCATTATCTCCCAAAGATTCTTCTGTCTCCATAGTTTTGAAACACATACTAAACCAATTGCCAAACCTGGCTTTCAGATGGAGGCTGTGCTCATAAGTATTGTGTTTTAGATTTTCTGTGTATATCAATGTATAAAGAGAAAGATACTTCTATCTGGATGGCATCTAGTCAGGAAAAAAGAAAGCCAGCTTGTGAATAATTAGAATAAAACTGGAGAGGATTAGCCACAGTATCTAAACATGACACAAATGGCTAGTCAGACTAATCTCTGAGGGAAAGTTTTAGGGAATGAATGACATCATAGAAAACCACAGTTCTGCCCCTTGAAGCAGCATATAATACTGGCAGCAGCCTTGTTCTGCTTACCTATATCTCAAAAGCATATTCAGACAGGAGGGAGGTGTACTATAATTCATGTATAAGATGACAGAATGAGATGTGAGATTTTGCACTAGCTAACTGTGTGCTTAAAGCCATGAAAATATGACAGAGTTTGTCCACCAGTGAATACAGGGAAAAAACAGGGAACATCTCAACCAGCTCCGTAACCTCCATCATGTCTTTGTGCAGAGGGGGAAGGACCATAGGTCAGTGGTAGCATGTGTGCTTAATGCAAAGGTTCGATCCCAGGGATGTCCAAGTAGGGCTGGAAAAGACCCTTGTCTGAAATCCTAGGGAACCACTACCAGTCAGTGTAGACCAGGGGTGCAGAACCTCTTTCGGACTGAGGGCTAGGGATGTTAGAGAAATCCACCGCAGATTCAAATGAGGCTGGATTCTTTAAAATCCAGCCTCTGGAATCTGTGGCAGATCAGCCCCACTTACCTCTGCTCCAGGAGGATTCCACACAGAATGGCACTCGACTGCTTGCTCAACCGGAGCTGTTCCCCACCACGCCGATCACCATTTTTTTAAAAAAATGGCGGTCAGCAGGATGTGCCCATAGACTTATACGCAAACTAGAGCCATGAATCTTGCGTATAAGTCTATGTGTCCATAGACTTATACACAAGATTCACGGCTCTATTTTTTTTAAAAAATGATGATTGGCAGGATGTGCCCATAGACTTATACATGAAATAGAGCCGTGAATCTTGCATATAAGTCTATGGACACATAGACTTATATGCAAGATTCACAGCTCTATTTTGCATATAAGTCTATGGGCACATCCTGCCGATCGCCATTTTTTTTTAAAAAAAAATGGCAATCGGCACGGAGGTGAACGGGACGGGTCCAGGAGGTAAGCGGCCCTCAAGCCGGCCGGCTCTGTGGAATCCTCGCGGAGCGGAGCTGCTCCGGAGGATTCCAGGGGAGGAGGAACAGATAGCCTCTCCCCCCGGGCAGATTCCCCACCAGAACAGATGGTGGTGAATCCGTACACCCCCACTGAGGGCCAAATTCCATTTTGGAGAAGCTCTTGGGGGCGCACATTCCAGTGGTGGGTGGGGCTAAAGGCAAAAGGGGCAGGGCCGAAAATACCAGCATATTTTAGCTTAAAGCTCTTACTGCCATAACTCAGCCTTAGGAGAGTCATGTCAACCTTTCAGAATGGGGGAAAAGATGGCACAGAAGCCTGGAAACCACCAAACGATTGGTGATTGGGGGAAAAGGGGGGAGATGTGGCCCTTTGGTGAACCCTGGAAGGCCAGATTGGGACCCTCAGAGGGCCAGATTTGGCCCCCAGGCCTGAGGCTCATCATTCCTTGAGATGGTTAAAGCATTCCCACTCCATCTGACTAGCTGATTTCCCTTACCTGAAGAGATGTATCTGTGATTCAACTGACCAAGAGAGAAAACAGCAGCTATATGGACCGACTGCACCCAGTATGGGTTGTAGTCCTTGAAGCACCTCCCAGACAAGACAACACAAAGTGGTACCACAACTTATATATTTATTGCTCAGTATTAGAGAATAACAAAACTTTGCAATAATACAACAAACAAAACACATTACTACATACAATACAATTAGTAAGATTAGAAGCATCATAGAAATAGTGGCTAGCATATTTCTTATTAAAATTAATGTTCTGTTCCTCTGAACCAACAAAACCATCATGTTTATGACATTGGCAGGCATGGTTAGCAGAGCTTAGGTAAACATGTATGGCAGGCTTCTCATTCTCCTAGGATCTCTCTGCTCATCCAGGTCAAATCCTACTTTTTATAACGTCCTACCTAACATTATCTCCAGTTCTTTATATTATGTAGATGACTCAGACAGAATCTTGAGACCCAGTCATAGCTCCTGCATATAGCTCCAGCATCTAACCTTAACAGGATTTCTTCCCAATACAGCCAGCCTTACAGCTGACTTCAAAAGCACTCTTATGAAGGTCCATTTCCTAAGTCAAGAAGCTTTTTCCTTCCAAGAATAACCAACCCATCAATGTCAAGCTCCTTTGCCCCAGTTTCAAAAACACATTTTTGCACTTAAACCTAGGTCATAGCATATATGGAATGAACCACTCTATACTTACAGTTAGAACACACAGATTATAATGAATAACACACATATAAAATACAGTGAATTATTATCAACAGTATATGTTGCATTCATACTTCGTGACATCCTGGTATAGACAATATCAAGCTAGAGGGACCAATGGTCTGGCTAGATATAGAAGACATCTTCCTTTGTTCCTAGAGGTCAGGCTGCTGGCTGCAGTATGGCAGCACTCAAGAACCCTTTAACCCCTATGGCTGCAGGGTCCATAATTTTGCTGGCAGGTGTCAAGATTGAACCTTATGTGTGGCAGTTGATGCACACTAATGGCTCAGGTTGTTGGAGAAATCCACAACAGACTCAAATGAGTTTGGATTTCTATGACTCCAAGCTGTAGATTCTGCATTGGACTGGCTTTTTCCAAGTTATGTGGATTCTGTGGACTTGTGGACCCTTTTTCACTTGGGGTGGGGGATTAGTGCTAATTCGCATTAGCTAATGTGCATTAGTGCATTTGCACAAATGTGAATTAGCGCTAATGCAAATTAGTGTGAGTAGAATGAGATTCTGGTTAAAAAATCTGATTCTGTCAATGAGTGGATGATGGAACAAAAGGTGCCTGACAATCCACAAAACACAGATGAAACGGATTTGGGAAAATCCGTACATCTGGTTTACTACATAGGCAGGATTTTCATGAGGCCACCAAGGATGCAAAAGACCAACTAAGAAGAGGCTGTAAGACAATGTGGCTGGTATATTTTTCTGGGAATACTCAGCTGCCATAAGGAGCCCTTTGAAAAAAATTGGAAGTTGACAGACATGACATATTGGACTTGTTTCATTGTCAGTGCAGTCAGTTAGCTCTTGGCTTATATTTTTATCCCTGCTAATGTTGTTTTTTTTTTTTTAATCCTATTTAATGTAACTTGTTCCCATATAAATGTCTTATCCATTTTACAAAACCTGCTAAGCTCTTGGTCTTAATAATACCTTGACACGATGAGTTCCACAGGTTAATTATGCATACTGTTAAAAGCTCTTCTTATTTCCCTGATAAAACATGTTCTTGTAAGCCTTGGAGTGCTGCTAAATTTGAGAAAGAGTTTATTAGATGCTGACAAAGTGGAATCATCCCATACTTGCAAGGTTGTTTATGTGCTGCACATCAGTCACTTCAAGAGTACTTACTGTTTCATGCAATGTATGGTTTAATTTTTATTTTAAATTTTTGTGAAATATTTTTTTTACATTAGAAACATCTTGTTTGGACAAGATTCTATTTCATCATCAAGGATTCGGGATTGCAATATATTTAATATTAGGGATGCTGGAGAAATTTGAGATGGACTAAAATGAGCTCAGATTTCTAAGAATCTGACCTGCAGAACTTGCTGCAGACCAACCCGCTCAGGCCATGCAGAATCCATGGACTTTTGGATCTTTTTTTTTTTTTTACTTTTTCAAAATTTACACAGATATATTTGTAGGAAAATACGCATGTTTCTGCTGAGACTGGTAGATATACGTGGGGAAAAGTTGAATGAAATGGAGGACAATACACTAAATGTTACATACTGATGTAAATTGTTGCAAACTCTCTTATAGAATTATTTGCATATTTTTCCACATAATGAAAAAAAATCCAAATCTGTCTGTGAATGGGCACCAGAACAAATGACACCGCATAATCCACGAAATGCACGTGGGATGGATTTCACAAAATAGAAATATTTAATATAGAGCTATTTGTTCCTACTTTATATCTTTGCCATTAAAAAACAAAACTTTGGGGAATGAGGATGAGAAAGATAAGAAAGTACAAATGGAGCATTGCCCTTTAAATATCCTTTTAATATATATATTTTTAAAAACTATATTGCCATCACTATCAATATAGATATAGATAGTTCTATTCCATTATGAAAATCCAGCATCACAGTGGATTTGTTCTTTTTGTAGAAGATGGTCCATTAATGTTCCCATAATTCTTACCATTTTATTCTCAAAATGTCTTTACTCTCGAAAGCTGAGGTCTTCAGAGTAGTTTGGTACAAGGCAGGTAGCCTGATCTCATGGTGGCATGTGGAGAGCTGCAGCTGCAACAGCACTTGCCCCAAACAGCACTAGATTTCACCTAGGGGTCTTTTTATTTAAATTGATAGAAATCCAATCAATCCTGTTTACACAGCCACATCCTGTAATCTGTTTATTACTTTTTAAAGAAAAAATCAATATTTACGTGCTATGTTCACAGTGGTACACAGGCATTAGTGTCAGGAGCGCCCTAGCTGCCTCTTTAAGTCCCCTCCAATAGCCAACTCATGACACAAATGAAAGGGATTCTTTCCAAGGCTTTATTCCTTTACAACTTAATGACTCTTTCAGATGCTAATCACCAGCGACTAAGCAAGGAAACGCACTGGGGTAGTTAGCAGAGTAGCCTAAGCTCCGGGTAAGGCAGTTGGTCCCCGTTTGAAGGGGAAGAGCGGGAAAACTCTGAACTTATGGACTATGGAGAGGTCCTCCCTCTTACCCGGGGATCCTCGGGATGTGACCGTTGTTTTAGCGCCAAGCGAGCAGAGCGCTGCCTCTCAGTGCCCTCCATCAGGTGCCGCTCCCTCCGTCTCTGCCGAGCGTCCAGCAAGATCCCATCCCCTGCTCTCTCACTGCTAGGGTCACTATCTCTCTCAGGAATGCAGGCAGGAGGAATCTCTCCCTGCCGCTGTGCCTGTGAGAGAAGAGCGAGCTCCTCTCCCACAGGTGGTTGGTCCTCATCAGAATCAGAACTACTCTGGGGCTCTATGGGCTCAGCATCCACCCTGACAATTGGGTCCAGTCATGATTGTGATTACCTCTTTTCCCTCCAACCATTGAAACATCTATCAGATTCAGAATACAGGAAGCAGACTTGGTCCATTGGTTTACCTAGCTCATTATTGTCAGACAGGTAGCAGCTCCCCAGAGTTTCAAACAAGCATCTTTCCCAGCCCTGCTTGGGGAGAGGCCAGTGACAGAACCTGGAAAATGTTGCATGATGAGCACATTCTCTACCCCTGAGCCACACAACCCTTCCCCTAGAGCCACGTGCTTTGAGCAACGCCTTGTATGGCACAACTGCACCATGCAACATATGTGCACTCATCGGGACAATACATTGATCAAGGTAGCCATATTGCCAAGCACTTCCATCTAGCCCAAAGGGACAGAAACTCAGCTTTGCAATCTGATACAGAAGCAGGACAGAATGAACTAAAAGGTGGAAAAATGAGGACCTGAGCAAAATCAGACTAGACAGATTTTCCCATCTCTACTTAGATCCCATTGAAATCAACATGAAAAGTGGATCATGACTAACTAAAGTCTCATTGATTTCAGTGGGAACTAAATATGATTAACGTAGCTTGGATCTGACCCAAGCTTCTTGAAGACTCCAGGCTAATCCAATGTTATGCGAGTGGATGTCCACTCACAGAATGGGATTTTCCCATCCCCTCTACCCACCCCCATATATCCCTGCACACACCCCAAATCTGGTTCTAAGCACCCCCTGACCCTCCAAAGTAGATTTTGGACATGTGAAGGGTGCAGTGGGGAAGATACGTTCAATCCACTGTTCCACTGGTGGAATAACACCTTTGGATACGACCCCTTGCACTCATTCAGAGTGTTCATTCACTGGGGCGGGGTGGGGGAGTAATCTCTTTTCCATTTCTTACCAAGCATGAATCCTAATGAAGAGTTTGCTCTGATGTAGGCACAAAAAATGAAAATAGATTTTCAGGTGCTAAACTAAAGGAGTTTGAAGCAATGGGCTTCAAAAACCAACGTTTGCAGCTGATGCTACAGTCGGGTAATCAAGGAAATCACATGGCTTAGACATTTATATACATAGACCTTGCAAGTTTTCCAGCAACAGTTGCATGCACATCTCTTTATGAATGTATACATACATACAATAACAGTACATTACCACTGAGACCTATTTCTTATGCTTTCTTAGTGGTTCTGAGAACAAAGAAAGCCAAAAATGTTACCAGACAGAAGGTAGAAAGCTGGAAATGAATTATCTGGTGTGGGTGTTTTTTTAGGTTAAATCTGAAATATGTGATCCAAGGGTTGTGCGTTACCCTTAAATAATGTATTAATTCACTTTCACCCCTGTAAAAACAGACAGTTTACAAGGGCCTTGCACGCTGCACTAATGTAATTGATTCAAACATGCATGTAGAATAGATGCCCATCTGCCACTAGTCAAGGAGCTAGCTTGGTAGGTTTTTTTAAAAAAATGGCTGGGGAATTGTTACTGAGATATATCATATTGGATAGTGTTTTCCCAATGAATGATCATTCTAATTAGATTCCCCTATTGATAGCACAAGCTAAGTTAAAGCTAATCATTATAGAAAATGTTGTAGTTTATTTTTTGGTGCTGTCATATCCCTGGTTACACAAGAGTGACTGCTTCATTTTTTTTCAACAGTGATCAAATCAACAGCTATAGACCCTTGTTTCTGCACTTTTAAATATGTGATATAGTTGCTAAGTTGTTTTGTTTTTTTAAAGAGCATTTCTCATCATGTAATATGGGGATAATTGTGGAATGAGTAGGGATGGGTAAGAACATTTTGAAACATTTTGTTTCAGTTTGGTTTTGATAAGAATTTACCAAAATTTGCATCAATGCTCAAGTATATTTTGCAAATTTTACAAAATGCCACTTCATCTCCAGTAAGCTCATTCCAAGAAAACAGAATACCTTTTCTCTATATATGGAAAGAGAGGAGCGGGGAACCACCCCTGATGTTTTTGTGCTTCTGGTGAGGCAGATACCATGGTTTTCACAAGTGAAGTGCGTCTGTGCCGTTAGAAAGATTATTCCCATTTTGGCTTTTATACAACAAATGCAGCTGATTAATCTAAGTCAACAGAAACCTCAGCCAATAGCATAACAATATGAATGAGATTTTTTCCCCTTCTCTCTTTTTCCTTGGCTATTTTCTTAAGGTCTGGTATTGCAGCAATGTAGAATATTGATACTTCCTGCTTTTTATTGTGGTTATACAACACAGAACCGTGCAACTGGGGCTGCTATAAAGGTAAGTATGCCATTTTACAGAAAAAAAAAATTAAATCAGGTCTGTGTTTGTTTTAAGGACAGATAGCACTTTTAAAGGAAAAATCCAAGTTCACCCTTTCTAAATACTTTACAAGCTAAAGTGGCAAATGGATTACAGTTTCAAAATGTCCTTTGTCTTTGCTTTGCTAAAAAAAGTCTTTGGTAAACCGCTCCTTTTCCCTGTGGCAAGGTGATGACAAACATGTTTCCCTCTCCGTCGGTAAGCTTGTTTCAAACTTATTTTTATCTGCTATTTAAGCTTCTAATCCTCCTTTTTCTTCTCATCTTGAATCAGACCTAAGTCCTCCAGTACAGTGGAGCCAAACTTTAAACATCTGTGCAACCTTTTATGATCTTTTGCAAAAGGTTTCCGTTTTTTACAATTAGAGCCTGACATATTACAAAAGCAGCCGAACAGGTTTGACTTCTTCTTTTTTACTTTTTAAACAAATGATTGCATGAGAGATTAAATTCCCCCACCCCTTTCCAAATGATCCTCTTAATAACACTCCTGAAACAACCTCTGTGGCATGGCTCTTGTAGATGGCCAGTCAAACCAAATACGGGCAGAAATGAGCTGCGATCTATTCCACAGAAACCACTGCTAATTTTGGAAGTTCGTGTGTAGCACTGTACTGTGCGGCATCTCTAATGACCGAAGAGACCAAATGCTTAAGTGATGAGCAAAAGATGCTTTTAATACGATTCACTACATCTAGGATGCAGACCCCAGAGATAAAGTTCCACCAATGAAAGCAAGAGGAAGAGAAAGAAATGCTTTTATGGTACACCTGTGCAAGGATAGCATTAAGGATAGCATCTTGCTGCCTTAGAGAGGGGTCCACCATTAAAGGCGGCCTAGGAATAATTTTAGACAGAAAGATTAAAAATGTGAAGGCGAACAGACCAACAGATGAAGAATGAGGAGGCCTGTAGCTACATAAACACTGATATTCCAGAGACACAATTGTTATTGTTGTTATTGACAGTTGTCAATAACAGTTGACAGTTGTCAACAACAATCATCTGGCCCCATCACTTCCTGGCATATAGAAGGGGAAGAAATGGAAGCAGTGACAGATTTTATTTTCTTGGGCTCCAAGATCACCGCAGATGGTGACTGTAGCCATAGAATCATAGAACAGTAGGGTTGGAAGGGGCCTACAAGGCCATTGAGTCCAACCTCCTGCTCAATGCAGCAATCCAAGTCAGAGCATCCCTGACAGATGGCTGTCCAGCCTCGTCTTGAATGCCTCCAGTGTGGGAGAGCCCACCACATCCCCAGGTAATTGGTTCCATTGTCGTATTGCTCTTACAGTCAGGAAGTTTCTCCTGATGTTCAGCCGTAATCTGGCTTCCTGTAACTTGAGCCCATTATTCTGTGTCCTGCACTCTGGGATGATCAAGAAGAGATCCTGGCCTTCCTCTCTGTGACAACTTTTCAAGTACTTGAAGAGTGCTATCATATCTCCCCTCAGTCTTCTCTTCTCAAGGCTAAATATGCCCAGTTCTTTCAGTCTGTCTTCATAGGGCTTTGTTTCCAGTCCCCTGATCATCTTCGTTGCCCTCCTCTGAACCATCTCCAGTTTGTCTGCATCCTTCTTAAAGAGTGGTGCCCAGAACTGGACACAGTATTCCAGAGGAGGCCTAACCAGTGCTGAGTAGAGGGGAACTAGTACTTCCTGGGATTTGGGAGCTATGCTTCTATTAATGCAGCCCAAAATAGCATTTGCCTTTTCTGCAGCCACATCACATTGTTGGCTCATATTCAGCTTGTGATAAACAACAATTCCAAGATCCTTCTTGCTTGCAGTGTTGTTGAGCCATGTATCCCCCATCTTGTAACTGTGCATTTGGTTTCTTTTTCCTAGGTGCAGAACTTGGCATTTATCCCTATTAAATGTCATTCTGTTGTTTTCTGCCCAGCGCTCCAGTCTATGGAGGTTGGACTCGATGGCCTTGTAGGCCCCTTCCAACCCTACTATTCTATGATTCTATGATTCTATCCAGATCACTTTGAATTTTGTTTCTGTCTTCCAAAGTATTAGCTATCCTGCTCAATTTTGTGTCATCTGCAAATCTGATCAGCATTCCCTGCACCTCCTCCTCCAAGTCATTAATAAAAATGTTGAAGAGCACTGGGCCCAGGACTGAGCCCTGCGGTACCCCACTCGTTACCTCTCCCCAGCTTGAGAAGGTCCCATTGATAAGCACTCTTTGAGTCTGATTCTGTAGCCAACTGTGGATCCACCAGATCGTTGTTTCATCTAGCCCACTGTGAGCTAGTTTGCTCATCAGGATATCATGGGGCACTTTGTCGAAAGCTTTGCTGAAGTCGAGGTATATGATGTCTACAGCATTTCCATGGTCCACAAGGGAGGTTACTTGATCAAAAAATGAGATCAGATTCATCTGGCAGGACTTGTTTTTGACAAATCCATGTTGGCTTCTAGTAATCACTGCGTTGTTTTCAAGGTGCTTCCAGATGGATTGCTTTATCATCTGCTCCAGAATTTTCCCAGGGATTGATGTCAGACTGACTGGTCTGTAGTTCCCAGGTTCCTCCTTTTTACCCATTTTGAAGATAGGGACAACATTAGCCATCCTCCAGTCTTCTGGCACTTCTCCCATCCTCCATGATTTCTCAAAGAGTATAGACAGCGGTTCTGAGAGTTCTTCTGCCAATTCCTTTATTACTCTAGGGTGCAGTTCATCTGGCCTTGGAGATTTGAACTCATTCAAAGTAATTAGGTGTTCCTTCACCATATGCCTATCAACACAGCCATGAAATTAAAAGACGCTTGCTCCTTGGGAGGAAAGCTATGGCAAACCTAGACAGCGTAGTAAGAAGCAGAGACATCACCTTGCCAACAAAGGTCCATCTAATCAAAGCTATGGTTTTCCCAGTAGTAATGTATGGCTGTGAGAGCTGGACTATAAGGAAGGCTGAGCGCCGAAGAATCGATGTTTTCGAACTGTGGTGCTGGAGAAGACTCTTATGAGTCCCCTGGACTGCAAGGAGGTCAAATCAGTCCTTCCTAAAGGAAATCAACCCTGAGTGCTCATTGGAAGGACAGATACTGAAGCTGAAGCTCAAATATTTTGGCCACCTAATGTGAAGAGAAAACTCACTGGAAAAGACCCTGATGCAGGGAAAGATAAGATTGAAGGCAAAAGGAGAAGGGGACGGCAGAGGATGAGATGGCTAGATAGCATCACCGATGCAATGAATATGAACTTGAGCATACTCTGGGAGAGAGCGGAGGACAGGAAGGCCTGGCGTGCTATGGTCCATGGGGTCACGAAGAGTCGGACACGACTTAACGACTGAACAACAACAAAGCAATCACAGCATATGCTACACCTAAAGGCCTGTCAGGGCCTGTTTTCACCAGGTGGTGTCCTTTTTTTAAAAGGACACAATCTCCTTTTCACTTACTGCCTGCATATCTACATGATGTTTCTGTCTTGTGATGTTAGGGAATGTTTTATTTTGCTAAAGCCTTCATCTTATTCTCATCCTTTGAGAAGTGTAGTAGATTTCTGCAGTGGTACTGCTGAAGACAATGAATGGGCTGTAGGACTATATCCTCCATTACCTGGCCACTTTTGTCTCAGGGGGAGAACCATACAAGTGAATGCATACATTTCAGATGATGGCTTATTGGAATCTTGCTCAGTGCAGAATCTCCAGTGAAGGATGCAGCTAAAGTATTCCTGACAGGTGACCATCCAACGTCTTCTGAAATACTTCCAGTGAATGAGAGCTAAGAAAGTCCCAGGTGTCTGTGACCAGAGGAAAGACTGAAGGTCCCTCCCCACAATTTTTCTTACAACTGAACTGAATTTTCATGAGTTTGGATTTTTGTCTTGAAATTTGCATATTGGACAAGCTGTTCATTTGGTTGAACAGCTTAGCAAATTGCACAGAAATAATTGCTCCTCTGCTTTTTCTGCAGGTCTTAGAGCAGGGGTGGGCAACTTCTGGAGGTCTGGGGACCATTTCTCCTGCATCCCTGTGCCATGGGCCACAGTCCATGGGGCAGTGCACAGTCTGTGGTGCTCCCTCCTCCCCAAAGGGCCGAAAATACTGGTTTGCCATGGAAATTCAGTGGCAAACCACTCTGTAACACTACAGTGGTTAAACCTATCTGTTTGCAAGCTAAATATAATCCTTAGGGCACTCTGTAGTGGCTACAGAGCACCAAAAGGGCCAAAATTAGCTTGCAAACAAGATAGATTTGCCCCACTGGTGCCCCATTGCTGCTACAGACACCATTGGGCGGGATGTAAAACATTTGACAAGCACTGGGGGCCACAGTGGTGGAGCTGCATGCACCCCCACAGGCCATATGTTACCCATCCCTGTTCTTGACACTAATAACCTCAGCTAAATCAGAGATTAAATAATCTCAGCTAAACCCGAAGGTTCTTTTTGCAGGCTCTGGGAAATGTGCAGTCTTGTTCTTGGGCACACTTCCTCTGATCTTGGTACACAGCATACTCAGAAAGAAGCCATGGTTTGTGGGCCTCTGGCATGATCTCCCACTGACAACTGGCTTGTCTCTTCTTTTTATCTATTTTTTTCCCTCAGAAATCCAATCAGCACTGGGTGGCTGGGTCTGGCAACCATCGTAATCATTTACCATAATGACAATTCTGTGGCATCGCTTGGGGGTATGGTAGGATATTGAAATGATGGCCCTTAGGTAAGCACACCAGGGTTCACCCACATTGGGGGGCTCCAATAGAAGGTCTTCTCCAATCTAGAGCTGGCCCAATCTGAGCTAGCCCATCAGTCACAGCTCAGGGAAGATCCTCCTTACAAAGCACATTCCCAGGTGGGACAACACAGCGGATAAGGTTCCTTCCCTGGTCATCACCCACCTAAACTCAGAAGGCAGAGGGACATAGAAATGGACCTCCAAATGTGGTTGAGTGAGATGGTTGAATGAGGGCTTACAGAAAGTATATACATTTTCTCCCCTCCTTTGGCTCAGTCAGGTCTGTGATCTTCCCAAATTTGGTCAGACTAGCTAGCTCAGAGATTGCAGAGGTCCTTTCTTCCCAAGGCTCAGTGTCTTATCAAGCTGTGCTCTGGGCCAGCTCAGACAGTAGAAAATGTTAAAAACCAGTGTTTGTCTAACAGCTATTCCTAGATTCTTCTGAGCATGCTAAAACGTGTCAACCTCATGAGGGATCCTGAGAAATAGGCCAATGCTTCTCTGCCAAATGAACTGAGCCAGAAGACATTGGAAATGCCATTTCCTGGGATTTCCAATGGCAATGAGTATTTGTGAGCATTACGGAGTGCTTTAAATATATTAAAAGCTGAATAAAAATATTTAAACCAATTTAAATCAGTGTTTTGGAACTGAATAGTGTAAACACTATGGGAGTGATGATCAATAAAAAAACACTATTTGGACTATGGGTAGAATTGTCTACATATATTTTGACTCTTGCAAACACACTGGGTCTATTAGTTAGCCAATAAAATTTGCCCTGTTATCTTTGAATGATATATTTTCAATAAGACGTGCAGGAGATTTAGAAATCCCAGCATGTGGTTTCTGAGGCCAGTAGCTCTAGTCCCATGCATTAACAAGAGATTTTGTTTGCTCAGTGTTTAAACTGATTGCGGAGTTTTTTGAAATTATGTTTACTTAATTGATTTCTCCCTCCATCTCTCTCTCTTTCATGAAGTCTGACATCCAAATCTGCTGAACTCCTTAGCTTAAAAAAAATCTGGCTTATTGTTTTACAACCAGACTTTAAGCCTAAATAATAATGTTGAATTAATAATGATAACACAGACAGCTGATGATTTGACTTCTATTCAGAAAATGTAAAGTGCTTTTCTGTCAACAAAGGATATGAATGAAAGCAGTTGCAGGTAGAGATTTTATGGGCAGAACATAGAGAAATGCAATGTATATGTTTGTTGAAGTGGGGTAATGCCAAGATTATGTTAGACTCAGTCTGCGGTGAGTTGGGCCAGCTGGCAGATTTTCTGTTATTTTCCTTTAAAAAATAATAATTGCAGAACTAGACATTTGCACAAATTGTGGCCAAAACTCACCAAATTTGTGCAAATTACAGCCACAATTTATACAAAGTATGCAAATAGTGGCTGTAATTTGCCTAATTTGCACAAATTGTGGCCACAATTAGCACAAATCATGCAACTTGCAGCCACAATTTTGCTCAAATGTCTATTTCCACAAATTTTTTAAAAATGGAAAAAGTCCCTGGAACTCGGGGGAAATGCGTGGCTCAGCTCGCAAATGCAAGTTGAGTCCAGCATGTCGCAGAAGTCCGGTGAGGCCAAAAACGGCTGGATTTCCCAGTGACAGACACACCCCTACATCAGCATCAGCATCCAGGCGCTGGAAGGAGAAAGACCAGGCCAGGTGGTTGCACTAGCCAACGTCTCTCATCTAGGGATGTCAGAGAATCCCACCACAGACTCCAGTGAGGGATGAGGATGTAGGGATGAGGATCTGCCACTTAAGGCGGGGGGTTCACTCTGGCTCATGGGAAGGCCAGCCCTTGACCCAGAAATCTGTGCATGCAGCAGTAATCTACTAATGTTGCACATACCTAGCTTCCAGACAGATAGCTGGCACTGTCCGCTCAGATTACCCAGTTCATAATCTAGCTATACAGACTCCATGCCAGGTTTGAGAAGGTCCCAGGCAAGGAGCCCAGAAGCATTTGGGGATGAGAGTAGGGATGTACGAATCCCACTCACCAATCCGTTCCAGGGCATCAGTGGTGGGGGGGGCATCTGGCCCCCCAGAATCCATGGTGGAATGGCCTCCCCACCACCACCACTCCGCGGAATCCCCCTGGGATGGAGCTCACCTGGTGGCGGCTGCGGCGGCGGATGCAGCGGCGGCTCCAGTGTCGGCGGCTCTGGCTGGTCTCCTGGCTGCAAATACATAAGTATTTACGTAGCCTATCATGGCAAAAGGCAGCCACACAAATGGCGGCCATGATGCCATTTGCGTGGCTTCCTTTTGCCATGATAGGCTACATAAATACTTACATAGCCTATCATGGCAAAGAGCCATTCTTTGCCGTAATAGGCTATGTAAATACTTAGCAAATATCACAGCAAAAGGAACACAAATAGCATCACAGCTGCCATTTGCGTGGCTGCCTTTTGTCGTGATAGGCTATGTAAATACTTATGTAGCCTATCATGGCTTGACAGCCACGCAAATGGCGACCAGCATAGCAGCCACCATTTGCGGCCACAGCAGCCCAGCCATGGCCAGAGCCAGCAGCTCCGCAGAGTCGCCATGGAGCAGAGCCGGCTGGGGAGGATTCCGGGGGAAGGGACAGAGTGCTTTCCCCCCCACCGCCAATGCCTCGGAATGGATTGGTGAGTGGGATTCGTACATCCCTACTCTCATCCCCAAATGCTTCTGGGCTCCTTGCCTGGGACCTTCTCAAACCTGGCATGGAGTCTATATAGCTAGATTATGAACTGGGTAATCTGAGAGGACAGTGCCAGCTATCTGTCTGGAAGCTAGGTATGTGCAACATTGGTAGATTACTGCTGCATGCAGAGATTTCTGGGTCAAGAAGGGCTGGCCTTCCCATGAGCCAGAGTGAACCCCCCACCTCAAGTGGCAGATCCTCATGCCTGATTGCCAGGAGGGCCATGGGTCGCAATGCACCCACTGCCCTTTGCTGCTCAAAGTGAGGCACAGGGCAGGCTGATGCTCTGGAGAGCCCTGCTGGCCATTCCCATGCTGCTGCTGCTGGTG
The DNA here is from genome assembly GCF_057233095.1 of Heloderma suspectum. NCBI lineage: Eukaryota > Metazoa > Chordata > Lepidosauria > Squamata > Helodermatidae > Heloderma > Heloderma suspectum. The sequence continues at coordinate 53,006,219 of NC_139461.1, forward strand.
CCAGTCCTGTGCCTCACTCTGAAGGCTCCTTTTTCAGAGCAAGACACTGGACAGGAGGTGACCCTGGAGATCACCTGTGCTGCTGCGGCACAGGCAGTCTCCCCGCCAATGCCTCACTCTGACCCTCAGAGTGAGGGACTGAGGGGAAGGTGGCTGGCAGGGTGGCCCAGTCCCCCTCTGGCAGCAGCGTGCAGCAGCGACTCAAGCTCCCCACCCCCTGGCAGTAGTGTGCCATGTTCCCCACAGCAGCAGCAGCGGTATGGCCTTCTACCTCAGGGAGCAAGGGGTCTTGTGCCAGCCCTGGGTTCAAGGCCTTAGTTTTCACTAGAGCTGTGCACAAATGGATTCGCAAAATTCTCCCATGTATTCGTGGGCGGAGAAATTGGGGGGACAATTTCACTGAATTTCTCCTAGGGGAGGAGCAATTCTCCAACAGTTTCTCACAGATGGGGCTCATTGCTGGCAGAGGTTGTCTCACAGGTCCTTTCTTTTTTCCTAAGGGTTTTTGGTTTATTGCACTGCTTCTGTAGATGGCAACAGCATCAACTGCATTGAGGCTTCCACTTTTTTGAGGCAGAATTTTGAATTTCTTTTGCTGGTATTTTTGGGCTTATCTCATTGCTGTGAGGTGGCCGAGGGTGGTGTGTGTGTTTTCTCTCTCTAATACACACCTTTCTATTGCTCTGCAGTCTCCCAGACCATCTGTACCTTCTGAACTGAAAAAGCCCCATGGGAGGAATTGCCTCATGATATCTTCCTCATGATGGCTTTAACTGAAGTGTGGGAATACAAGGAGGCTACAGGCTGCCACAGAGATTATTGTACAGACAGAGAGTCATGCACACTCCTCAGCCACCTCCTAAGTAAGGTAAGCCCAAGAACCCCAAACCCAACCCATGAGAATTTCTCTGAAATTTCTCCTTTGAATTTCTTTTCAGAAACAGTTTCTTTTCTATCACATTGAATGAGAATGGTTGAAAAAAATGTTGAAGAAATTTTTGGCACAGAACTAGTTTTTGTTCTCTAAAATAAAGGTTATTCTTAATCTCCATATAAAATGCAGACTAAGGCAGGGGTTTTGAACCATATTTGATCCTGGGTGGGGGGTGGATTCCCACAGACCAATCCGGTGGGCTGGATGATGTCAGTGGGTGGGCCCCAAGACTTGCCCCATCCCTGACATCATCCAGTCCCATTTTACAAGCCTATGCCCCAACCACTGAGGCCAAAGAAGCTGAGGTTGATCGGTTCTATGAAGACCTACAACACCTTCTAGAACTAACACCAAAAAAAGATGTCCTCTTCATCATAGGGGATTGGAATGCTAAAGTAGGAAGTCCAGAAATCACCGGGATACCAGGCAAGTATGGCCTTGGTGTACAAAATGAAGCAGGACAAAGGCTAATAGAGTTTTGTAAGGATGGACAAAAGTCCCTTACCTGGTCCCGTAGCTGTTTTCAGTGGGGGGGAGGCACTCCGTTTCTCCCCCCGAAATTCTTGGTGGGGGGGGGAGGCACCCCGCCCCTACCAGCCAAAATTCAGGCCAGGGGGGAGACGCCCCATCCCTCCCCGCCGAAATTCTGGCTGGGGGGGAGAGCCCCGTCTCCCCAGCCACAAAATAAAAAAGTAAATTGTAAAAAAAAAAAAAAAATGTGATAGGCTACGTAACGATTTACGTAGCCTATCACGGCTAGATTTTCAAAGTCAGCCGTGACAGGCTACGTAAATCTTTACGTAGCCTATCATAGCTGACTTTGAAAAAAAAAAAGCGGGTACGCAAATGGCGGCGCCCATGGGCACCGCCATTTGTGTTCCTTATTTAGGCACGGGTAGTCTACGTAACAGAAGCAGATGAGATTAAGAAGAGGTGGCAAGAATACACAGAAGAACTATACAGGAAAGATCTGAATGTCCCTGATAGCCATGATAGTGCGGTCACTGAACTTGAGCCGGACATCCTCGAGAGTGAAGTCAAGTGGGCCTTAGGAAGCATTAGTAACAACAAAGCTAGCGGAAATGACAGTCTCCCAGCTGAGCTATTTAAAATCCTAAAAGATGATGCTGTTAAAGTGCTGCATTCAATATGCCAACAAATCTGGAACACTCAACAGTGGCCACAAGACTGGAAAAGGTCAGTTTACATTCCAATTCCAAAGAAGGGCAACGCCAAAGAGTGTTCAAACTACCGCACAATTGCGCTCATTTCACATGCCAGCAAGGTGATGCTCAAAATCCTACAAGCTAGGCTTCAGCAGTATGCGAACCGAGAACTACCGGAAGTACAAGCTGGGTTTCGAAGAGGCAGGGGAACTAGAGATCAAATCGCCAACGTTCGCTGGATCATGGAGAAAGCAAGAGAATTCCAGAAAAATGTCTATTTCTGCTTCATTGACTACGCTAAAGCCTTTGATTGTGTGGATTACAACAAAATGTGGCAAATTCTTAAAGTGATGGGAGTACCAGACCACCTTACCTGTCTCCTGAGAAACCTGTATGAGGGTCAAGAAGCAACAGTAAGAACCAGACATGGAACAACCGATTGGTTCAAAATTGGGAAAGGAGTACGACAAGGCTGCATATTGTCACCCTGCTTATTTAACTTATATGCAGAGTACATCATGAGAAATGCCGGATTGGATGAATCAGAGGTCGGAATTAAGATTGCCGGGAGAATTATCAACAACCTCCGATATGCAGACGATACCACCCTAATGGCAGAAAGCGAAGAGGATCTCAAGAGCCTCTTGTTGAGGGTGAAAGAGGAGAGTGCAAAAGCTGGTTTGAAACTCAACATTAAAAAAACTAAGATCATGTCATCTGGTCCTATCACTTCCTGGCATATAGAAGGGGAAGAAATGGAAGCAGTGACAGATTTTACTTTCTTGGGCTCCAAGATCACCGCAGATGGTGACTGTAGCCATGAAATTAAAAGACGCTTGCTCCTTGGGAGGAAAGCTATGGCAAACCTAGACAGCATAGTAAGAAGCAGAGACATCACCTTGCCGACAAAGGTCCGTCTAATCAAAGCTATGGTTTTCCCAGTAGTAATGTATGGCTGTGAGAGCTGGACTATAAGGAAGGCTGAGCGCCGAAGAATTGATGCTTTCGAACTGTGGTGCTGGAGAAGACTCTTACGAGTCCCCTGGACTGCAAGGAGGTCCAATCAGTCCATCCTAAAGGAAATCAACCCTGACAGCTCATTGGAAGGACAGATAATGAAGCTGAAGCTCCAATATTTTGGCCACCTAATGCGAAGAGAAAACTCCCTGGAAAAGACCCTGATGCTGGGAAAGATTGAAGGCAAAAGGAGAAGGGGACGGCAGAGGATGAGATGGCTAGATAGCATCACGGATGCAATGAATATGAACTTGAGCACACTCCGGGAGAGAGCGCAGGACAGGAAGGCCTGGCGTGCTATGGTCCATGGGGTCACGAAGAGTCGGACACGACTGAACAACTGAACAACAACAACAACAACAAGTCTACGTAAAGATTTACGTAGACTACGGCGAAAATAAGGGCAACGCTATTTGCGTTGCCCTTATTTTCTCCGTAGTCTACGTAAATCTTTATGTAGACTACCCGTGCCCAAATAAGGAACGCAAATGGCGGCGCCCATGGGCGCCGCCATTTGTGTACGCGCTTTTTTTTTTTTAAGTCAGCCGTGATAGGCTACGTAAATCGTTACGTAGCCTATCACGTTGTTTTTTTTTTAGTTTACTGGGAAATGGTGGTGGCGGCAGCCGGTCGGAAGACCGGCCGCCGTCCCCGCCGCCGCCAAAACGCCGCCGAAACGCCGCCGGGACCTGCTGATGAGAGGGACATTCGACAGAGGTAAGTCCCATCCCGGGGGGGCGGGGGGGTGTCAGAGAATTTCCCCACCAATTTCGGGGGGCCGAATGCGTTGGCATTCGGCCTCCCGGAGATTTGTGGAGAAATTCTCTGACATCCCTAGAGTTTTGCCAAGAGAACATGCGGATCATAGCAAACACTCTTTTCCAACAGCACAAGAGGTGACTCTACACATGGACATCACCAGATGGTCAATATCGAAATCAGATTGATGATGTCATTTGCAGCCAAAGATGGAGAAGCTCTATACAGTCGGTAAACACAAGACCTGGAGCTGACTATGGCTCAGATCATGAGCTTCTTGTTGCAAAATTTTGGCTTAAATTGAAGAATGTAGGGAAAACCACTAAACCATTCAGGTATGACCTAAATTCAGATCCCTTATGAATATACAGTGGAGGTGACAAATAGATTTAAGGGATTAGACCTGATAGACAGAGTGCCTGAGGAACTATGAGAAACGCCAGGTTGGATGAATCACAGGTCGGAATTAAGATTACCGGGAGAATTATCAACAACCTCAGATATGCAGACGATACCACCCTAATAGCAGAAAGCGAAGAGGATCTAAAGAGCCTCCTGTTGAGGGTGAAAGTGGAGACTACAAAAGCTGGTTTGAAACTCAACATTACAAAAACTAAGATCATGGCATCTGGCCCCATCACTTCCTGGCATATAGAAGGGAAGAAATGGAAGCCGTGACAGATTTTACTTTCTTGGCTCCAAGATCACCGCAGACAGTGACTGTAGCCATGAAATTAAAAGAGGCTTGCTCCTTGGGATGAAAGCTATGGCAAACCTGGACAGCATAGTAAGAAGCAGAGACATCACCTTGCTGACAAAGGTTCGTATAATCAAAGCTTTGGTTTTCCCAGTAGTAACGTATGGCTGTGAGAACTGGACTATAAGGAAGGCTGAGCGCCGAAGAATTGATGCTTTCGAACTGTGGTGCTGGAGAAGACTCTTACGAGTCCCCTGGACTGCAAGGAGGTCAAATCAGTCCATCCTAAAGGAAATCAACCCTGAGTGCTCATTGGAAGGACAGATACTGGAGCTGAAGCTCAAATATTTTGGCCACCTAATGTGAAGAGAAAACTCACTGGAAAAGTCCCTGATGCTGGGAATGATTGAAGGCAAAAGGAGAAGGGGATGGCAGAGGATGAGATGGCTAGATAGCATCACCAATGCAATGAATATGAACTTGAGCACAGTCCAGGAGAGAGCGGAGGACAGGAAGGCCTGGCGTGCTATGGTCCATGGGGTTACGAAGAGTCAGACAGACATGACTTAACGACTGAACAGCAACAACAAATGCAGAGGGAGGCAGGAAGAAAAGGACTTGGCTGGTACTTGAAAGAGCGGATCCTCCAAGTGTCGAGTTGCCAGGTTTGCACGCTGCTGGTTGTCCTGATTGGGATGGTGAGCGGTGCATGAATTGTACTTGAAAGAGTGTTGGCTGAGTCACCAGCTTCACACATGACTCATCATCCCAATTGGAATGATAGCACTTTACTAAGCCAAATCCACACTGTTATCTCCAACCAGTGATCAGAGATAACAGCAATGTTTCCTCTCACCCAGGGGGTCTCCAGAGGCCAATGGGGGACCTCAGAAGACTGCATTAGGCCCAGGGATTGCAGGTTCATCATCCCCACATTAAGGAATGGTAGCTTATGTACAGGGTTGACACTAGTGTAGCAAAAGAGAGCTGTAACTATGTCAAAATGATAGAATGCTCCCTATCTATGAAATAATGATTGGAACCTTTTTTTTCCAGTCATAAACAGTTAAGACTTTCTATCACAAGGACTGTGTTTTCATAAAAATGAAGCACCCCCCACCCTGCTGCTGCCCTGAATATTTCAGTATGTCCTAAGATGTATCAACATCTATTAATTTAGGTCAGCCACAGATCATAAAGGTGTAAATAACTAATGTAAACTAATGGGGAAGGGGTTACCGTTAGCTGGGCCATCAACCAACATTCAAGATTTTTCTGGTGTGAAGTTCCATGCAGTTTTTGTTGCAGTAGAGATCTGAAACAAACTAATTCTGGAAAAACCCTTGGCATTGTCCCTTATTTCCACATCCTCTTCTGCCATATCCTTGGCTCTGGAGGGTTCCCTGGCCTCCTTGACCTTCTGTTCGGTTGTCCTGTCCCTCCATCCCTCCAAATTCTTCCATAGTTAGCGAATGGTTCCTCCTCACCCTCCTTCTGTATATAATGAATAGCACCTAATTATAGCACCAAAGGTGTGTGGTTTTGACTCTCTGCCTTCAGGGCAAAGTCTCTAACCTTCACAGAACCATTAAAAATGACTGAGGTGGGCAAGATTATGAAGGCAAAGTTCTGATCCTCATTGTTCCATCTCCATGTCGTCGGGACGAAGATTCTGCTCTTCTCTTTTTGAGCTTGCTGCCATGTGCCTCCAAATAGATGTACTGTAATCCCCCCTCCCCTGAACATGCTGTCTTTGGTCTGGGACCTCTAAAGTTCACAATGTCTGTGGCTGCCTTGAGTTTTTCTTCCTTCCATGAAAGCCTATTCTTAGGTTCTGTAAGGGGTTTGAGGTGCCTAAGGTTGTAAAACTGCAGCAGCTGTAACAGCTTCAGAGAGAATACAATAACTACTGTACATCTGCTTCAGTGTTCTTAAGCATTTGCTGCAAGCTGGCTTAAGCATGTCTTTTCCCCCCTTTCCTTTCCTTTCCTTTCCTTTCCTTTCCTTTCCTTTCCTTTCCTTTCCTCCCCCTGCTTTTGTGTGTGTGTAAAAGCTACCTGTTACAATGCACCTAATTAGCTTACTGGCTATTTGGAGACAGCATCAGTGGTTTTTCTATCATCCAGTCTTTATTAAGTTAGCTGTTGCTGAGACGAATAGGGTTCTTTATAATGATGAAGTCCTTTTTACGCTTATTAGTCCTTAAAGCAAGCCTCTTCTTAAAGAACAAAGTTGCTTTTTTTACCCCTTCAGACTTACAGTGGGAACAAGTAAAGCGGCTTCCCTCCCTCCTGTGCTGAAGTATTTTATTAAAAGTTTTAGTGGCTGCACTAGAGCAAGGTGCTTGCGCCTTTAATCATTTTCATCTTTAAAATAGAACCTTATATTTTTCACATCTTCAGCTGTCCCAGAGGGCAGCTAGGCCATCTTTAACAACATTAATTTTTTTCTTTATGACAGGACTAGTGCTGCCCCAGGTCTTCAGAACTGCCTAAAATGTCTGGAAAAGTAGATAATGAAGAGGATATTAGAATTGTAAACAAGAACAATTTAGTAATAAAAAAACATATTTTCTTGCTAGGACTTTAGGCATAATACCACAGCTGCAGACATGTCATGAGTTGTAATTTGTTGATGGCCACTGAACATTAGTTACTGTAGGAGTATGAGCATAAAGAGAAAATGCTATTGACATTGTATTAAAAAGGATATAAAAAGGATCATCTTAATTTACTCATTTCCATTCACCTGTTTTTGTTTTTTTAAATCAGCATATGACCTTATAAACGGTTTCAGCAATGGCTCCTACTAATGCTAATGTCAGCTGCTTTCTAACATTTGAGACATTACTTGTGGATAGACACACACAGCTTTTTCTTTTAATGACCTATGTGAACTCAAGAACTCATCCCTATCCCAGGAAAAATTATGAAAGATCTCTAATAATATGAGGTAGTTCGTTAAGGAGGAAGCAAAGCAGGGAATGAAAACCCAGGTATCTGCCAGTGAAGAGTTATTCATGTTTACTAGCTTCACTCCTCTATCTGACACACATTCTCTCTCTCTCTCTCTCTCTCTCTCACACACACACACACACACACACACTGTCTCTCTCACTCTTTTCTCATTCATCCTTGTGTGGACAGGGTTTACGACTTCAGTGCCATGAAGCAACAGGGCTTTTATTTATTTTTTTCCCAAGGAACAGAGTACAGTTCTTTGTATGCCGAAATGTGGGAGAAAAGTATACATTGATAAGCATTGTAATCTGAAGATGAAATAAACTCTGCTATCTCACTATCTTAATAGGCAACCAAAAAAGTCTCTGCTGTACTTAACCTCCTTCCCACCACTGTTTTTTTTTTAATGTTGTTGTTGCTCGGCATTATATTACCAAGTCCAAAAATTTTCCTTTGTAGTTTAAGCCTTATAGTTACTGCACCCTGTGGATGGCTCATGTTTTACAGTTTAAGCCACCCAAACTTACATTGAGATGGTTAAATATAAATAGGCTTTTGGTTAAAAAAAATGGCAAATATTATTGAAATATTTCACTGTGGGTTATAAAAATGCTGTATATATATATATATATATGTGTGTGTGTGCACATGCACACACACAACTCCAGCACAGTGTGTGTGTATGTGTGAGTGAGTGAAACTGAAATATTTGTACTCTGAGAGAACTTGAATTGAATTATACTTCTTTAATATTTTACTTGAATTATACTTCTTTAATATTTTAAACACAATGAAGATCCTCATGCCCATTTTATTCCCACCCTGTATGGTAGATCATCCAGTGAGTTTTATGACTGAGTGAGAATTTGAAGCTGAGCCTGCTTGCAGCTCCAGATCTGTTGAGCTGCAAGTGCAACCACCAACATAACTGAAGAGAGCAGCTTCTCCTTTTTCAACCTGCCTGGTCACTGAGGTCATCAGTTGGAATGCTCCTGTTGTTTCCACATGGCCCTATGGCCTAGTTGGAGTCCACCCAGAGTAGAGCCTTCAGTGTGGTGACCCCCTTTCTGTGGAACTCCCAGCCTCTAGAGCTGAGCCAGGCACCAACACTGTGTTGTTTTCGGTGCCTACTCAAGATATCTTTATTTCAGCAAGCCTTCCTCAACTGACCAGCTATGGTTTTTATTCCATCCTGGTTTATTGTAATCTTTTAATATGCTTTTTCTTATTTCTTCGTATGTTTTAATGTAGTGTTTGTATTCTTTTTATATTTTATTGTTCACTGTGGCGGAATCTGCTTAGATATGGAGCCACATATAAATGTTGTAAATAAATAAATAAAGATCATTCCCAGCCAACATGGCCACTGGCTGCAACCTGCCATAGTAGAGGAGCCCCAGCTTCAAATTCCGACTCAGGCATGAAGCTTCCATTGGCAGCGCTAGCTTGGAATGATGGGAGTTACAATCCAACAGATCGGGGGGGGGCACTAGGTTGGGGAAGGCTGCTCTAATCACTACACTATGCTGCTTCTAATATTTCGTGAATGCGTATACAGATCTGTAACTGGAAAGACAGAAGAAATGAAGAAAAATATACACACAGGTTTCCAGCTAAAAATCCATGGAGTCCTTTGTTGTGTTTTTGAGAATGCAAATCTTTCAGAAACAAATGCTTGAAAATGCACCGGTTTCTGAATCCCAAGTACATCCCACCTGAAACTTGATTCCATAGTCTTCATTAGGATCCTGGCTCAAATCAATTGGCAGTGGTGGTGGTGGTTGCTGCTGCTGCTGCTTAACTTGTTTAAAATGTATTCGTTTCTTTCTGTCAGAATTCATCCAGCTTTCCCTTCCTGGTCAGGACAAGAGCATCTTTTCTACCACCAACGTTCAAAAATCAAATTATTTTTTCAGGAAATCTGTTCTGGACCTAATGAGTTGGCAGCCGTTGTGTTTTGCTCCACGTTTTCTGTGGAGCTGGAGATGAGGGCATAGATATCACTTTAAGGCTTGGTGGGATCATTCCCAAGACAGAGCTCACTCAGCCTTGATACAAAGTGAAAGGCTAAAATGAGCACTCTTCTATTATTTAGGCACCTGTCCGTAGGCTGGAAGAAATCCCACTTGTGCCGATTTAGCCAAAGAAAGCAGAGATAACCACCTTGCTTTCTGCAACTAATAAGATGTGAAAAGGAAGAAATAATGACCATTGCACTATATGTTTGTAGTTGTTGTTTTGTTTTGGGGTGGGTTTTTTGGTGTGTGTGTGGGGGGGGGATAAGGCAGGGGGAAGCAATACTCTTTGAACGCTGGCCGTGATTCCAGTCATTTTCAAATGAAAAGGGCTATTTGTTTCCAAATTGCACCAGACGCTGGAATGCATGTATCTATAGTTCCCAAATCCGCATTTTGTGAAGTAAAATTACTTTTCAGTAATTTACTCACTGCAGGCTTTCCCCCTGCTGACTGGTCAGAAGCTATCAGATAGCTTGCAGCTGCCGGCTGAAGCTAAGCCATTTTTTTTTTCTCCACCAGGACAGGCAGTTAGTTAGTAGAGCCATCAGTGTGGCATCTGTCATCCTGCTAGGCCCAAATTGTTTTCTATGATGGATGTCACAGTCTGTATGATCAAAATAGGAGCCCTGCTGCTTTTAATTGCAAAATCGGAGTACTTGCACATTTGTTATTATGCGGAGGTTATTACCTCACACAAAATGAATTAACAGGTGAAAATAATTGATGAGAAGAGGCTTGGGATTTTTTTAGCCTCTTCAAAGAGACTTTGTAATTATGGCATAATGAATGTTCTGAGACGTATCTGTGGGGGGCAGCATGAGACCACCAAAGAGCTCTTTAGATTGATGATAAATTCTCTGAATTCTACTGTAATACCGCTTAAATTTACTTAGCAATTAGTTTAATAGGCCTACATGATTCATGATAATGTAGTGAGAATTTTTAAATAAGTTTGCTTCATCCATCTATAAATTAAGCCGCTTACCTCAGCTTTCTTCCCAAGGTGATAGAATATGTTAGCTAATCAGACTTCAGAAACAAAGATGATGTTGGACAGGGATTTGGGTTTCTGGAATACGTTTCTGTGTTAAAGGCATTGCAGCTGGCAGCATAAAGTTAGTCAAGATGCAAGCTGAACTTTCATGTGTTTTGATTTCCATGTCGAAATGTGCAGGCTCAGTGAGAGAGATTTGTTCATCCAATAGCTAAGCGAATCGCATAAAAATTGAAAATGTTCCTCTGCATTTTGTTTGCATCCAGGATCCCAGTCAGAGTAAGGATAGAGCTCTGCAAAAGCCACCAGAGTTTGATGTTTAAGGCTTCAGGGAGCTAGGTGCCCCCTAAGCTACTGACAGAGGGCACAGCTCAAGGGAAGCCTCCAAGTGGAGAGAGCAAAAGAGTTGTGCAGTCCCCAAGTTTGCCTGACCAAACTCAGGGAGGCTCTGTGTTAAACAGCTGCCAGACATTTAAATGTTTATTTCCAATAGCTCTTGAGGAAAGCAAACCAAGCCAGCTTAATGAAGATACAGCACCTCACCTCATTCTCTTGCAAAGCAACCCCTTCTGCAATCTGAAGGAATTATTCAAGAAGGCCCTTGGCCTGCAACTGGTTCTATTGTGTTGGGTGCTGTTTTTTATTTTTTGTATTCTGTAATTGTATTTTATTGTATTGTTTTATTACTTTCATCAGTTTTAATTGTGCCTGTAATCCACCTTGAGTGTCATTTTTCAGGTAGAAAGACGGGTTACAAATCAAATCAATAAATAACATTGCTGGGGGCGGTTGGGCCACTGCTCCAGATGTTATTTATACCTGATGACAGCCAAACTCCCCTTCATGGATCACTGCCTTGTTGTGGTGAAGGGGCTTGAGTAACTCAGTCAAGCCATAAGCTATGCTGTGCAGGGCCACCCAAGATGGACAGGTCATGGCGGAGAGTTCTGACAAAATGTGGTCCACTGGAGAAGGAAATGGCAACCCACTCCAGTATTCCTGCCAAGAAAACCCCATGGAACGTATCACAAGGCTAAAAGAGATGACGCCGGAAGATGAGCCCCTCAGGTCGGAAGGTGTCCAATATGCTACTGGGGAAGAGCAGAGGGTATTTCCAAGTAGCGCCAGAAAGAGTGAAGTGGCTGGGCCAAAGCCGAAAGGACACTCAGCTGTGGATGTGTCTGGTGATGAAAAGAAAATCCGATGCTGTAAAGGACAATATTGTTTAGGAACCTGGAACATAAGATCAATGAATCAAGGTAAGCTGGAGGTGGTCAAACATGAGATGGCAAGACTGAACATCGACATCTTGGGAATCAGTGAACTAAAATGGACAGGCATGGGCAAATTTAATTCAGGTGACCAACATATCTACTACTGTGGGCAAGAATCCCTTAGAAGAAATGGAGTAGCACTCATAGTCAACAAAAGGGTGGGAAAAGCAGTACTGGGGTACAGTCTCAAAAACGATAGAATGATGTCAGTACGAATCCAAGGTAAACCATTCAACATCACAGTAATTCAAGTCTATGCCCCAACCACTGATGCCGAAGAAGCTGAGGTTGATCGGTTCTATGAAGACCTACAACACTTTCTAGAACTAACACCAAAAAAAAGATGTCCTCTTCATCATAGGGGATTGGAATGCTAAAGTAGGAAGTCAAGAAATCACCAGGATAACAGGCAAGCATGGCCTTGGTATACAAAATGAAGCAGGACAAAAGCTAATAGAGTTTTGCCAAGAGAACACGCTGATCATAGCAAATGCTCTTTTCCAACAGCACAAGAGGCGACTCTACACATGGACATCACCAGATGGTCAATATCGAAATCAGATTGATTATGTCCTTTCAGCCAAAGATGGAGAAGCTCTATACAGTCAGTAAAAACAAGACCTGGAGCTGACTGTGGCCCAGATCATGAGCTTCTTCTTGCAAAATTTCGGCTTAAATTGAAGAACGTAGGGAAAACCACTAAACCATTCAGGTATGACCTCAATCATATCCCTTATGAATATACAGTGGAGGTGAGGAATAGATTTCAGGGATTAGACCTGATAGACAGAGTGCCTGAGGAACTATGGACGGAAGTCCGTAACATTGTTAAGGAGGCAGCAACGAAATCCATCCCAAAGAAAAAGAAATGCAAGAAAGCCAAGTGGCTGTCTGAGGAGGTTTTACAAGTAGCCGAGGAAAGAAGGGAAGCAAAAAGCATGGGAGAAAGGGGAAGATCTATCCAACTGAATGCAGAGTTCCAGAGAATAGCAAGGAGAGACAAGAAGGCCTTCTTAAATGAACAATGCAAAGAAATCGAGGAAAACAACAGAATGGGAAAGACTAGAGATCTCTTCAGGAAACTTGGAGATCTCAAGGGAACGTTTTGTGCAAAGACGGGCATGATAAAGGACAAAGAAGGCAGGGACCTAACAGAAGCAGATGAGATTAAGAAGAGGTGAAAAGAATACACAGAAGAACTATACAGGAAAGATCTGAATGTCCCTGATAGCCATGACAGTGCAGTCACTGAACTTAAGCCGGACATCCTCGAGAGTGAAGTCAAGTGGGCCTTAGGAAGCATTAGTAACAACAAAACTAGCGGAGATGACAGTATTCCAGCTGAGCTATTTAAAATCCTCAAAGATGATGCTGTTAAAGTGCTGCACTCAATATGCCAACAAATTTGGAACACTCAACAGTGGCCGCAAGACTGGAAAAGGTCAGTTTACATACCAATTCCAAAGAAGGGCAACGCCAAAGAGTGTTCAAACTACCGCACAATTGCACTCATTTCACATGCCAGCAAAGTGATGCTCAAAATCCTACAAGCTAGGGTTCAGCAGTATGCGAACCGAGAACTACCGGAAGTACAAGCTGGGTTTCAAAGAGGCAGAGGAACTAGAGATCAAATCGCCAACATTCGCTGGATCATGGAGAAAGCAAGAGAATTCCAGAAAAATGTCTATTTCTGCTTCATTGACTACGCTAAAGCCTTTGATTGTGTGGATTACAACAAACTGTGGCAAATTCTTAAAGTGATGGGAATACCAGACCACCTTACCTGTCTCCTGAGAAACCTGTATGAGGGTCAAGAAGCAACAGTAAGAACCAGACATGGAACAACCAATTGGTTCAAAATTGGGAAAGGAGTACGACAAGGCTGCATATTGTCACCCTGCTTATTTAACTTATATGCAGAGTACATCATGAGAAACGCTGGGTTGGATGAATCACAGGTCGGAATTAAGATTGCTGGGAGAATTATCAACAACCTCCGATATGCAGACGATACCACCCTAATGGCAGAAAGCGAAGAGGATCTAAAGAGCCTCTTGTTGAGGGTGAAAGAGGAGAGTGCAAAAGCTGGTTTGAAACTCAACATTACAAAAACTAAGATCATGGCATCTGGCCCCATCACTTCCTGGCGTATAGAAAGGGAAGAAATGGAAGCTGTGACAGATTTTATTTTCTTGGGCTCCAAGATCACTGCAGATGGTGACTGTAGCCATGAATTAAAAGATGCTTGCTCCTTGGGAGGAAAGCTATGGCAAACCTGGATAGCATAGTAAGGAGCAGAGACATCACCTTGCCGACAAAGGTCCGTCTAATCAAAGCTATGGTTTTCCCAGTAGTAATGTATGGCTGTGAGAGCTGGACTATAAGGAAGGCTGAGCGCCGAAGAATTGATGCTTTTGAACTGTGGTGCTGGAGAAGACTCTTACAAGTCCCCTGGACTGCAAGGAGGTCCAATCAGTCCATCCTAAAGGAAATCAACCCTGAGTGCTCATTGGAAGGACAGATACTGAAGCTGAAGCTCAAATATTTTGGCCACCTAATGCGAAGAGAAAACTCTCTGGAAAAGACCCTGATGCTGGGAAAGACTGAAGGCAAAAGGAGAAGGGGACGGCAGAGGATGAGATGGCTAGATAGCATCACGGATGCAATGAATATGAACTTGAGCAGGCTCTGGGAGAGAGTGCAGGACAGGAGGGCCTGGCGTGTTATGGTCCATGGGGTCACGAAGGGTCAGACACGACTGAACGAACAACAACAACAACAGCCAAACTGATTCATTCCTGCCCGTTTTCTCTCTTGCTTGAAACAGTTGTTAGTTCAGACCAGTGACAAATTCCCCTTAATGAATTCTGACTTTTTAATTTTGCAATGGGATTCTGTATTTTTTCACTTAGATTCTGGATATGTCACATTTTCAAAATTCGCACCATGTATACTGCTCTCAGTCAATGGCTGTAATCCAGGCTGTGATCCTAAATATGCTATGGAGGAAGTACCACTGAAGACAGTAGGACTTACTTGAAACTAAGCCTGCCTAGGATTACACTATCAGAGCCAAGCTGAGCATACTGCTAATCACACATAGACCCGGTTCACATAACATGACAACCCACCGTAGGTTGTCACCCTTTTTTGTTTCAGAGCAGTTTCTCATGTCTTCTGTACCCAGCACGATGGCTTAAGCATGGATTGTTAACCATGTAGAAGGCATCCTGAGAACCCATGGGTTGTTGTTGGGTTGTTCAGGGTGGCTTGTTTTCGGAATGGCTTGCCGTGATGTGCAAACCAACCAAGCAGCATGGCTCCGCACAGCTTATTTGAAAGGGCTACACAGATGCCTGGCAAGAGCAGTGAAGAACCCAACCTCTCCTCGCAGTGCCCTCTGCCCCACCTCCTCTTCCAGCTCCCTCCTCCTCCTTCAGCTTAGCACTTCATTTGACAGCAACTGGTTTTATCCCCTTGTGAGCCACATTAGCCCAGCTTTGCGTGATTGACTTACCTCTGGGCTAGTGCGCATGGCCCCAATTTGGGACTACAATGATTCAAGAGGGGGGATTTAAGTTTTCTCTGCTCCTGTTTTCATGCCAAAATCTCTGCTACCCCACCCCACCCAGCCACAGGGATTAAAAAAAAAAAAACACCTATTTTTTTTTACCCCTCTCCCAACGGGGGAGATATGACATGAAAACAGGAGGAGGGAAGCTTAAAACACCCCCCCCCCAAATCATCATGGTCCTGAATTGGGACCACGTGAACTTTCCCAGAGGTAAATCAATCACGCGTATACCCAGAGCCAGGAAGAGGAACATTGCTCACCCCCAGCTGTGAGGAACAGCCAAAGAAGCTTTTTTTTTAAAGTGTTAAATAAAGGAAATAAATAGAACCCTCAGCCACTTCATCCTAAAACGATAAGTCTCCCCCTCCACTCTGAAGATATGGCATATATATGTCAAGGCAGCTGCTTCACAAGGCAAGAAAGTGTGTGGTGTGGGGGGAGGGGAGGGGAATCTCATCACAGCAGGAATATAGAAGAGTTGTGCCACAAAGGCGCCAGGGATACGTGCTGAGAGCAGGTGGGAGGATGAAGAGGGAAACAAACCATGGCAAGCCGGAGAACACCTGATCATCTGTTGGCAGCAGCCTGGCTTCGTAAGTGATGAACCAACCCACGATGGCTTGTTTTCAGTGTGCCTCATGATATGTGAACTGACCCATAAGGTAGCTATGCCTTTTCCTTGCTCTTGTATAAGCATGCACAGCCCCAATTCAGATTGGGACCAGAGCGTTCCAGGAGGGGGGATTAAGCCTTCCCCCATTTCCCCCCTGAAATTCCACACACCCCACACATGATGGGAGAAGACAAAAAAGCGGGCAAGGCCTCTACTGGATTCTATAGTGTTTAAACACACACACACACACACACTTTATGGGATCCTGGGGACAGGTGTTGTTGTTTTTAGCAAAAAAAATGAAAAGGTCTCTGATTTCCACATATGCATCTAGATTAGGATGTCATGGGCATTCAGTGGGGGCTCAAAGCTCAGTGATTTCTCACTGGCTCCCCCACACACCCACACACACACTCCAGTTCTTGGATGCCTACACTTGCCTGAGTCAGTGGAGGGGAAGAGCAGCTCTTCTCATAACCATATTTTGCTTATGCACCAATACAGTAGTTTTTCAATAGAAAGCTGGAAGTGTAAAGCTTTATACGGACTAGCATGTTGCCCTATCACCATCTCAATGGTCCACCAGCCTTCAAGAAGGATTGCTTCACTTGGAAAAGTGCCCGGACACCTAGGACATTCCGCATTGGTTTGAAGATCTGCAAAAGAAATAAGTCAGCTTTCAAGGAAAGAGTGGGGGAGGGGATCACACAGTGGCAGAGTGTACTGTAACAGCTTGTCAGTCAGTTGAAAACCCAATATAAAACATTTCCCAATATAAAACATCAAATGTTTTATATTGGGAAATATAAAACATCTTATGGAAACATTTTCCATCTTTACCTATAGCAGAGGGGTGGGGAAACTCAGGTGTGGGGGCCATGTCTGGCCTCCAGGGTTGCCCATATGGCCACACACCCTTCCCTTGGCCCTAACCCCTTTCCCCAACCACCAAATCATTTGGTGGTTTCTTGGTTTTTGTTCAATTTTTTTCCCCATTCTAAAAGCTTGAAATGCATATCCTAAGGCTTAGTTACTATCAGTAAGCGCTTTAAGCTAAAAGATGCCCCTGCACCTTTTGACTGTGTTTGCTCCTGCCCCTTTCGCTCCACCCCCTTTGCCTTTGGCCACATCTGCCACTGGCATACAGCTCCCAAGAGCTTCTCTGAAAATTGGCCATCAGGACAAAAAAGGTTCCCCATTCCTGTCCTATAGATATAAGAAGTAGGGCTGTGCAGGGACCCTCCGGTCCAACCCAGAAGCGGCTTTGTGGCTTCCGAGTTGGGCAAGATCCAACTTGGGCAGATCTGCCCCCCCCCACTGACCCTCCTCAGCCCTGAACCCAAAGCGGGTTTCCCCCGTGCCCCCACGTAACCCCCTAGCTCCTTACTTGGACCACCGCCTCCTCCTCTGCTGCTGCCGCTGCCATTGCTGCACCACCTGCTGCTGCCACCACCCGCCACCACCTGCCGCCTCCTTTTTAAAATGGTGACTCCTTGGAATAAGACCAGTCACCGCGCATCCAGGCCTCAGGAGGCAGCAGCGGCAGCGCAGCAGTGGCACGATGGCAGAGGCAGTGGCGGAGGCAGCGTGGCAGCAGAGGCATGGTGGCGGCATGGCAGCAGCGAGGAGAAGGCAGCTCAGGTAAGGACCTGGAGGTGCCGGGGGGGCTGGCCAGGGGCCAAAGTGCACCAAGCCCCCAACCTGCTCCAGGCCGCTTCGTGCCCCCTCCGCTTTGCCTCGGAAGGGGCACAAAGTGGCCCAATGCAGCCCGCTTTGACTTGGGGTTCGGGCTTAGGGCTAAAGCAGTGCACAGCCCTAATAAGCAGCTTCTAAGGTGGACAGATTAGCTTTTGTTGCTATAAGACAAAAGCAACATCTTGTTTAGGGCAAAAGGTACAAGACCACCAAGTTATCTATCTGTCTTGTCTATCAGAGGCACTGCTATTCCTGAAATACCTAAGGCCTAGTAGGAATGTATGAGAAATTTTGTATCAGCTCATTTTTTATCAGGATTTTTTACCTACTTCATACCTTCTGGACTGAACATGGACTCAAACATAATCTGTGGTTGAACTCTGTACATTTTCAAGCTTGCAATGTGATTTGTGGACCAAAAATGTATGCATTTGATAGCATACATACATTTGAAAAATGTGCATGAACCAAATGCATACTTTTGAAAAATGTTGACAAATCTGCTTTATTCAATGGAAGAAGAATACAGATGCTCAGAACTGAAAATACACATGAAAACGCACACAAATGTTCACTCAAGAAGGAAACAACAAAGCTTGCAATCTGATATGTCTTGAGTTGGAACAAGCTTTGAGATGGAATTTGGAGAGCTCAAATTTTGCTGATTCGCACATCTCTAAGGCCTCGTGTGCAATATGGATTCCCCCGACACCCAGTTGATGACAAGGCAATCTATGAAATGAGCAGGGGCACAAGTTTAATAATACAACTTAACAGCAATGGGAGTAAATGCTCCTATCAGTGCAAGTACTGTTCTTCTAGATGTTGGCTAGGATTGTTCCTAGTTCCGTTGTCTTGTCCCACCACCACTATTTATATTTTTGTAGGAGTTTTATCTTGTCTATCTTAAATGTATGGCTTTACAGAAAGTTATTCTTTCCCAAATGTACTTAATCAAAATAATGGGTTGGACAATGGTGACTGGTGGCCACTGTGGCAGAGAGCGGGTCACCGGGGTAGAGCCAAGTGGTCACCTGGGTGGAGCCAAGGAGTCACCAGGGGCAAAGCAGTCTTTTGAATCCCCAACAGCCCATACCACAGAAAGGGTAAACTGAGGCACATGAACATTTAAAACATTCAATGCAAAAGGGCAGGGGGGATCCAAACTAAAGGACTCCTTTGGGCCCACATTCTCCTGTTCCAGCAACTATTCCCTTTGCACAGAAAATCAAGTCATGAGTGCAAAATGTGGGGAGGGGTATATACCCAGCCACACATCATCATCATAAGCCATTGCAAAAGGGGACACAGAGAGCATGTCTGCAATGTTGAGTGTGCAGGGAGTGCAGGAAGAGGAGGACGAGGACAAGGACGAAGACGACGACAATGATGAATAATCCAGTGAAGGTTTTCTTCTTTGTTTAACCACACTCCCATGGGGAGGGGGTTGAATTTGAGGACAAAAATGGGTTTTAATCCCCCTCCCAGAGCACCATGGTCCCAATCTAAAGCATGTCTTACAAAAAAGTAAATAAGTTTAGTTTGACACACACGCTCTTACCTGACCCAGCTTCTCTAGTTTCCTCATGTCTTGGTGCTGCCAAGGAATGGCTCCTCTTATGCCTGCACTGCATGAAATGTGAGGCCAAGAGAAGACCATAAGGAAGAAGCTGAAGGTGCAGCGGCTGCTACTCTCTGCTGCCTGGTGCCCTGGCATGCTTTCCCTGCTGCATGCTCAGGCTCAGCCAAGTTGTTTCAATGTGAAAATAGATGTTGATTAGATCCTGCTTATTTAACTTATATGCAGAGTACATCATGAGAAATGCCGGGTTGGATGAATCACAGGTCGGAATTAAGATTGCCGGGAGAATTATCAACAACCTCCGATATGCAGACGATACCACCCTAATGGCAGAAAGCGAAGAGGATCTCAAGAGCCTCTTGTTGAGGGTGAAAGAGGAGAGTGCAAAAGCTGGTTTGAAACTCAACATTAAAAAAACGAAGATCATGTCATCTGGCCCTATCACTTCCTGGCATATAGAAGGGGAAGAAATGGAAGCAGTGACAGATTTTACTTTCTTGGGCTCCAAGATCACCGCAGACGGTGACTGTAGCCATGAAATTCAAAGACGCTTGCTCCTTGGGAGGAAAGCTATGGCAAACCTAGACAGCATAGTAAGAAGCAGAGACATCACCTTGCCGACAAAGGTCCGTCTAATCAAAGCTATGGTTTTCCCAGTAGTAATGTATGGCTGTGAGAGCTGGACTATAAGGAAGGCTGAGCGCCGAAGAATTGATGCTTTCGAACTGTGGTGCTGGAGAAGACTCTTACGAGTCCCCTGGACTGCAAGGATGTCAAATCAGTCCATCCTAAAGGAAATCAACCCTGAGTGCTCATTGGAAGGACAGATAATGAAGCTGAAGCTCCAATATTTTGGCCACCTAATGCGAAGAGAAAACTCCCTGGAAAAGACCCTGATCCTGGGAAAGACTGAAGGCAAAAGGAGAAGGGGACGGCAGAGGATGAGATGGCTAGATAGCATCACGGATGCAATGAATATGAACTTGAGCACGCTCCGGGAGAGAGCGCAGGACAGGAAGGCCTGGCGTGCTATGGTCCATGGGGTCACGAAGAGTCGGACACGACTGAACGACTGAACAACAACAAAGATCCAGAGTGGTCTGCTCTGTCACCCAGACTCCTCCTCTTGTGCTGCATTGTTAATTCTGGGGCGGGGGGGGGAGAAATTTCTTTCCAAATATGGCATCCAACAAGTTTGATTAATCCATAGCTCCGCTAGTTGCCATATTTGGCTAGCCTAGCAAATGGGGAGACTAGAGTATGCAGAAAAGCACCTCTCCTCCTTTGTGCATGCCCAAAGCTGTGATCCAGGGAGACAAATCAGATTACAGATAAGTAGCAGAGATCAGCAGCAGCTGTTCTAGCCATGCTGTGCTCATTTGGGGGCTAATTTTTTTAAAAATTATTATTATTATTATTATTATTATTATTATTTAAAAGCAGGGGGCAGTGGAGTGGGAAGGTGGAGCAGACAGACAGACAACTGGGGCAGAGTCCTGGACTCTAGTAGATCCACCACACATGGTGTTGGATCCAGATTTAAACTTCATCAACTGTGCTAGCAAAAGTGGATTTCCCCACTCCCTCCTTCCCACGAGGGCATAATTTTCCATCCCCCTGAAAATGTTAGACAGAGAGTCAGGAAACCCTCTGAATGGGGTGAGCTGTGGTGTGTGGAGAAGATGGATCCCCCAAAGTGGGTGGAAGGACCTTCCATGAATGGAGCACTCCCTCTTGTAGAAGGTCCCTTCCTTTGCAGAAGGCAGATCCTGGATCCAACCCAGTATATTTATTTTAATGTTTCATATTCATTTCAGTATGAAATAAATGGAGTCCATTTCCTCCCTTTCATTGGATATTCTGGGATTCTACTTTTATTTATCATGTCGATTAATGTGTCCATGGGAGGGAGCAGTTTGCAGTACCTAGATTAGACGCTCCATGTAATTGTTCTTCTTGGTGGTGGTTTCTCATGCTAAGCTAACACAATCTTAGCTGCTACCAAAGGGTTTTGCAGATTTTGCAATCTACAGGACCTTTGATAACCTTCATCCACATAAGTCAGCAATATAATCAAATGATCAGACCCCCCATTTTATGCTAGATGTTTGAAATATAACAGCTAGTATTTGAGAGCGGAGAGATGAATACAGTACCATCCCCCTTTTAAAATAAAAACGGCCTGCTTAGTCTGCCTGGCCTTCCACATTTTAATCTCTCAGTATGTTTGTCTAACCTGGCTGTTGCGAAACACCAATGGTGCAATCACTCAGTAGAAGCTGGTGGCTCTGATTTTGGTGGGGCTGTCGATCCATTCTGCGTTTCAGTCAAAACCAGCCAGAATGCCAAAAGAGCTATCCAAGGTGCTGAACCCATTTTGGGGATAGGCTTCAGCACCTTGGATAGCTCCTTTAGCATTCTGGTTGGTTCTGACTGAAACCCAGAATGGATCCACAACCCCACCAATATCAGAGCCACCAGTCTCCGCTGCAGTCCGTCCGTCTACTAGTGAATTCAGGCAGATGAATGCCTGTCAGTTTGGAAGTCCAACAAGAATGTACAAACATATATAAGTGTGTAAATTAGAAGGAAAATAATGTTGACAGCAACTCACACTTAGGGGCTCCATACAATCAGAATGACCATGCAACTGGGGGAGCCCCTCTTCAAAATCAGCTTCTCATTTCTTTTCAGATGATCCCACACTCAGTGCAGATGTCAGAGGTTGGGGCTGGCCCAAAGACGCAATGAGAACACCTCCCCCTGGGAGAGGAGCATTCCTCTTAGGTGGTGAGATATAGTGTAACATTTTGTCCTACTTGTAATATATATTGCACTTCCTTCATAGACAGACATAATAAAAAATGCTTCATGAAGCAATAGATCTTCCCCTATGTTTTGTCAGAAATTGGCATTCCTAAATGTCTTGCCCATAGACAAGTGAGAGTATTCCCCTCTCCTTTTCAGCAAAGGCCAACTAGGGATGTCTGTCCTGGGAAATCTGGCCCTGTTTGAGCTTTCCAGAGTTCCATGGCATGTCTGACTTGGCTTGCATTTGTGAGCTGTACTGTACTTTCTTTCTTTCTTTCTTTCTTTCTTTCTTTCTTTCTTTCTTTCTTTCAAAATCTGGGAAATTTTCCTGTATATTTTTTTATTTGCGGAAAATGACATTTGCGCAAATTGTGGCTGACATTTGCGCAAATTGTGGCTGACATTTGCACAAATTACGCAAACTGCGGACAACATTTGCACAAATTGCAGCTGAAATTTGCACAGCTTCATTGTGGTCCAGCAAGTGCCTGACAAAACTGTCCTCCCTAGTGCCACCTGTCCTCCCTAGTGAGCAGCTCTTGTGCATAATAATGGTGGCTTGGGTGCTTCCGGATAGGTAATGTTGCATACTTGGTGGCCATAAAGGCCCCATTTACACAACATTACAGGTGGGAATGTTCCATTGTGTTGTGCACAACGGCTGCTCACTAGGGACAACGGGCAACTGCTGGGCGCTCACCAAGCTGTGGGGTGCCTGCCGAGCAGATATGCGAGTGCCCCACGGTTCGGCAAGCAGTGTCCAGGAGAGTGGGTGAGGGGGAGTCTGTCGGACTCCACGCCTGCCCCCGGTGGACTCTCATGACATCCCTATCTGTAATCAGAGGCCTTCCATCCACAGAAGGCATATCCTGGGATACAACCCGTTCACTATTAAAATAGTAAAAACAACACTGGGAACCATCGATGCCCATTTTTTACAATGTGATTATCAACTGTGTAACAGCTGCACACAACAGCACAACACTGCTTGGGCATATGGAAGAATGTTAATTGTTGCCAGTGCAGTAACAGTAAACACCATTACTTCATGTGCACTAGGCTCACCTTGCTGGTGCAACACCACAATTCAGTTGAAGACTGTACATTTCCAAGCTTCCAATTTCATTCACAGAACAAAACAAACGTGTTTGAAAAAATACATGCATTTAATAAATGCATATGAAAAATGTACAGTTTTGAAAAATGCACACAAACGCACTGTAACCAATGGGAGAAAAATGCAGAGAATTGAAGCCTACATTTGGAAAAATCTGCACAAAAAGATGCATGGATTTTCATACATAGAAGAAAAAAACAAAGCTTGCAATCCAATATAGACATGAGTCAGAATGATTTTCGAGGTGGCACTCAGAGAACCTCAACAAACTGTGGTTTTGCTGATTTGCACATCCCTAGCCCTAATAACCTAAGGGGTTATTAGATTCTATTCTGAGTGCTTGCTTTCTGGAGCAGTGCTCATATGTCTGGGTCAAGATTGGGTTAGACAGAATTCCAGAAATGAATGGCGGCTCCTAAACCTACCCCGAAATTCTATCAAATGATAGACAGTGTGAATAGTTTGGTAGAGATCTATTCAGTCCTAGAAAACTGCAGCCTCAATGCACATCCCCCTTATAGGTTCTCCTCCCAAGAATTTATCTGTGCCCATAGCAGCAGGATATTTGATTTTTTTTCTTTGAACAATAGCCCCTCCCCATGCTGCATCACAAACTGTTTTGAAACTCCCTGGGTTTCAAAAGAATTGCTTGCTATACAGCACAGGAGTGGGGGGTTACTGTGGGTCTAGGTTTTTTTAAAAAAATAATAATCAAAAGCTCAGCTGGGGACTGGAGCTCATTGCGCAGTTCATTGCACTGTGGCCTGTATCTTTTCAAATTAGATTCCTGCCCTGTAGAAGCTGGATTATTTCATTAAGGATGTAAGCCTATGCACACTTTAAAACAGTGGGACTTACTCCTGAGTAAGCACACCTAGGCTGCAGTCCTACACATGCTCCCTTGGGAATTGGTCCTCTTGAACTCCATGGCATTTGCTCCCAGTTGTGCAGTCTGCTGCTGGTCCCAGAAAAAGAACATTTAAAATGAAGCTGTTTGAAGCATTGTTTTGTTTAATTTTAAGGACATCCATTTAACAAATAAAGTGTGTGGTGAAACATTCTTCTATATAACCATTTTTCAGTTGCACTTCAGTGGACTGGGACCAATTCACCGAGCCCAGTGGCGTGTTGACTTCTGATATCCAGGATATACTCAAACCTCTCAAGGTTACTGATTATTTTGCAAGACTTGGAATCTAATTTAATTTTGGTTACTACTGTTATGCTATATATTCAGCAGTGCTATCTGCATGGATATCTCTCTGACTTATACTGTCAGGAAAAAAGAATTTGAAAGGTGGAGAGAGAGAGAGAGAGAGAGAGAGAGAGATTATTGTTAATTAGAAAAGATATATATTTGGATCACAGCTGATAGTTCATGTTGAGCTTTATTGCTAATTTACAACTCTTTTTCAAGCTTTCTCCACACCCTACATGTATATTGTTTATTATCTTCATAGATTCTAGGAAGATATAGAAAAGATTAGCTATAGCCAGAACAAAGTACACTTTTTTTTCTTTTCTTTTTTAAGGAGTACTTCTTGGACAAAATACTATATACTGTGATAAAAATAGCCCAGGATGGTTTACCAAATATTATGTACACCACACCACTGAGGGAAAGTAGCACAATTCCACTTTAGAGCACTAGATCTCTCTCTCTATTCTCCATCCTTTCCCTCGCAAGCACACCATTTCAAAAACATCTTTGCTGTTTCCTTTCTATTACAGCTATATTTTTTACAAGAGTTTTGTCTCTTTCTCTGCATCACACATTCTTTTCAAATTTACTGTCAATGTTTGGTATTAAAAGTATTTAATATCAAAGAGGCTCAGAAGCAAAGACAGCGAGAGAGAGAGAGAGAGAGAGACAAAACACATAGCACAAAAATATAATAAATGCAAGACAAGTAGTGGATTGCCCCACATGTGAAGCAGACTGTGGTAACTCATATCAGGCTTCCTGTCACTTGCTGAGACATTTTTCATAAACCCTTCACACGCCTGCATTTATCTTCAGTATAAACCCCAAGATGAATTCTCCAAAGACATTAACAATAGATAAATGCTTATTAAACAAAACGGTCTCTTCCACAATAACTATAGTATTGATATTAAAAGCAGTAAAATGTCCAAAGAATGGACATAACTGGTGTCTTTTGGACAGATATCCAATGCTGTGTGTGTGTGTGTGTGTGTCTGTGTGTGTGTGTGTATGCGTATGCATGTGTTTAATATGCCACATTATCTGGGTCTTATAATTAAATAAGCATGAAATGAAACACAACCAAGGAGGGCCAACTTTGAACAGTATCTGACCTTTTGACAACTTGATTCAAAGTATATGGGAGAATGTAGCCAATACCACGGTGGTATTAAAATATATTGAGAGATGGGAAAGGGAGAAGACTATGAAGTAAGGGGAAACGGGTATATTTTATGAAAATGGACATTGTAGTATAATATGCAAAGCCTTTAATCACAAGTATTTTGAAATGCAGCTCATAAACTACATCAAAGTATTAAAGAATGAACCATTTTCATACAATAAACAATCTCTGGTTGATTTGTCCAGAGTAGGTATCTCACACATTTTCTTCTTTAAAATGGCATTCTTTAAACACTAGTACGTACGTAGATGTCTGCAAAAGTGATTGCCAAAGAAGGGACCCGTTTCCTTTTTGCTCTTTTATGCTGAGAGTAAATGCAAATGTTTCTTCCCTATGCAAAGAAAGAATATCTTTCTAAAAGAAGACCCACGTTTATAGCTACATATTTGATGTGCTGCTTAGCTATCATGGAGAAGGTGAGGTGGACAGAATAAATAGAAGAGGTCTGAATTATTCATAGGGCAATGTAAAATATTGGGGTGGTTATGGTTTGTGAAACATTGAAAGGAGAAGGCAATTGCAGCCTGTGGTAATGCTGTGCAAAGTTGCATGGGTAATGAAATGAGGATGCAGATTGCTCGTCTCTGTTCTGGATGATGTAACAACCTCCACATTACGTATCACCGTGCTGCAGAGCTACCCTCATTTGATAATTAAACTGAACTGGATTCCAGGGCTGTTATTCCTTTGTTAGCCCATGTTTGTAATACCCCATAGGAGCCCCACATGCTGATGATGTATTAATGTAATACATCATCAGAAGCAGATGTCATTCCAGTGATATATTAGTGTAATACAGGAGAATGAGCCTCACTGATGATGTATTTTGTTCACACAAGATGGTATTGTCTGGGAAAGAAAGGGTCCAAGAAGATATTCATTTGTAATAGCAAAATAAAGACAGCTAGTGCACAGTAAGAGGAAGGAAGGAAGGAAGGAAGGAAGGAAGGAAGGAAGGAAGGAGTTTCTGGGTCCAGGTGAGTAAATGTGGGATTGAATGTGTGCTTCTTGTGTTTCTTCTTGCACTAAAAAATACCAGAATGATTTACGAAGTTTATCATGATTCTACCATAGGTAGAATTCTGTAAGCACACTTTTTGCTTAAATTAAAAGAATCAGTTTCATTCTGCCCAACAGGGCAGAGTAAATGAAAAAAAAAATGCTTGTCCTGACATGAGTTTAGGAATGGGAACCAAAAAAAAAAATGCTTGTCCTGACATGAGTTTAGGAATGGGAACCAAAAAAAAAAAATGCTTGTCCTGACATGAGTTTAGGAATGGGAACCAAAAATCCCTATTTAGCCCAGCAGCACCTGGCTAATCCCACCCATTGGCCACCCCCATATCCACTGGTTTTATTGCACGATACAGAGTTGCTGAGGTGCACTGTTTCTCCATCCTTCTAAGAAAGGGGTAGGAAACCTGCAGTAAGGGCCACATGTAGATGTCAGACTACTTTCATGCTGACCTCAGCCTATTTTCATGTGGACTTTGGTCCATTTTGCACACTCTCCACCCTTTTTTGTCTCTGGCCCTGCTGCCCACCTTTGTCTCTGGCCATGCCCACTTCTGGATTTAATCATGCCCACTGAGGCAAGATGAGGAACATGGGTAGTATCCAACTGTTTTGTTCCACTAATGCAAATGACGTTACATTAGTGCAAACTAGGTTCTGAACTATGCACAAGAGGAGAATCCAAGTCAAGTTATATTTGTACAAGTGCAGTTGTGAAAAGATTTGGTGGAGCTCCACTAGCAACATTTGAGTTTGTGGAATTACACTGTTGAATACTGCCCTCTGATAGGTCTTGACTGAGGTAATGGAGAGCTCAACAAGAAAAAAAATCCTCCAGGCAGGCTGGCGCAAGGCAGGCTGGGAAGCACAGCTGTGGTTTATTTTCAGAGCTATTTTCCTGTCCTTTGATTGACAGTTTCCTTATGCTTCCTGGGTGTTGCAGAGCACCAAAACCATCTTGGCTCCTACAGCATTTACAAATAAACACAGCAGTCAAAATCAAAATGGTGTTGCATTCATAAATACTATCATTATGCTGATGATCTTATTATAGCTTAGCTTCAATAGCTCCAGTGTTACTTCTTTTCCCGGAGACGTTTTCACAAAGTTTTTGCAATCAGTGTTTCTAATAACATTCACATCTTCATGCACAAATCGTCAATGCTTATGTGCATTAAGCTTATGTGCATACGCTTAAAAGTGACTAGATGGACCTAAGGATGGAACAGTAACACTTGGCATGATCAAGCCTGGGGGAAAATTAACTAACAGCCATTTTCTTTCCACTCTAAAATAATAATAATAATAATAATAATAATAATAATAACTCAGTAGATATTAATCAAAGACATAGCTCTTTGATTAATAACTTTCTTTGACACACATGTTCTTGTTAGAATCATGAGTACCTCAAATATTTTAAAGCAAAGTTTCCAGAGCCCATTGTAGAGATACGTTGCATGGCAATTTCCTAAAAATATGAAACAAGAAACAGGAGTTTAAAAGTTAGAAACAAAAACACCATAATAATTCCTGAGATATTAGGGGCATGATCCAATCAAACTTAAGCACTTGTTTTCCATTTAAGTCAATGGGACTTAAATGTGCTTAAGTTAGGGGGGCATTTCATAATTCTTTAAGGGTTCATCCAGTTTTATTTCATACTTGTAGCTAGGTGGAGTGGAAGGAAGAGAGAAAAAGCACACACAAGAGATCAAGTGTTTATAACACAAGTCTAAAAAAAAGGTATTTTATGCAATGGAAAAGTTACGGCTCACATTCTCACAGCATCTGATTGCATCATAAATAAAACAGTAGAACGAGTCATCCTAGACATACGATGTATAGAGAACCTGGCTGGAAGGCTGGTGAAGGACTTAGAGTTATGATCCCAGGCCCTCCTAGACTGGTGGAGCTTGGACATGGAACAAAGTGATATGTTCAATCACTGTGGAAGGGTGGGGGAGGAGAAAAGAGACATGAGCAATTTTTATAGCATCTTCCAGACAATGTATTCTATGTCAATTGCAGAACAGCACCTTGCTTATGTGACAAATCAACCAATATGCCCAGCAGAAGGGAACAAGAGGGGAACAAATGGAAAGATGCCTGCAAAAGTGGAAGGAAGCATGTCAGGAAACTGCAACATGGAAAAATGGATGTGGCCAATGGCTAATTTTTTTATACACTTCATAGCCCCAAGACCAAGGAACTTGGCTTATTACAGCAGTGTGGGATGAGTACAAAACAGAAGACACTTACGGGACTGACACATACTTGCATGTGTTCACCCTCCTCTGGACTAATGGAGAAAAACTTTGTGACTGGTCTGCTCTTTGCCATGCTGGTAAGTTCTGAATCAAAGTCTGAATAACGAAGAAGAGGAGAGGAAAGCAGGACCAGTGTCGTAATGTGGGACACTTCCTTTGTATTAACTTTACCTTTGTATCCTGTTAACAAACTAATAAAAATAATTGCGGAAGGAGGGGAGACACTTTGTTCACTTTACTTTTGGTTCACTTCTTTGAATTTTGTGAAGCGGTACTTGGCAGAAAGTTGCACACAACAATGCATATATTAGGGAAAGCTGAATACAAACATGCTTATATTAAAGAAAGCTGAATGCAAACTATATAGGTTAGAGAAAATTACACATGGAAATAAATTTGGATTTTCATGCAGGGTTTTTTTTTTTTGTTAATTGCAGATTGATGCGGACATATGAATGAATATATGTGAAACTGACATGGGCCAGAAATAGACTCCTAGACCCATCCCTAACTTTGAGTAGTGTGGACCTCTGCTGAAAAGGTGGTGCCTCAAGTTTCCCTAAATTCTCCCACAAATCAGCCAAGGACTGCAAAGCAGTTTGGACATTTTCACCAATGACTTGAACACCTCAATGATGGCTATGCAGATGGCCCCAGATGGCCACACCCCTTCCCCTGACCCCACCCCTTTCTCCCTGACCACAGATCATTTAGTGGTTTCCTGGCATTTGCATGGTTCTTTCCCCATTCAGAAAGGTTGGAATGCCTCTCCTAAGGCTGGGTTACTGGCAGTGAGACCTTTAAGCAAATGTAGGTTTGTCTTTGGGGTATTTGCCCTCACCCATTTTGCCTTTGGCCATGCACCTTTTTCATTCAGCCCCACCCACCACCAGAACATGGACCCCAAGAGATTCTCCAAAACTACATTTGGCCCTCAGGCTGAAAGAAGTTCAACACTCCTGCCATAGACCTATCGTCTTCTTTTTAAGTCGTCAGTTTTTGGTTTGGTTTTGTACAAAATATGGCGTTATGATTTTATTTATTTATTTATTTATTTATTTACAATATTTATATACCGCTACACGTCAAAGATTTCAGAGCAGTGAACAACAAGATAAAAGAATAAAACCCCATAATTAAAACAATTAAAACATTTTGAAAGAACAGATTCTGAACTTAATAAACTGCAGCTGGTCACTCCCACTTAGGGGTGTACGGATTCCCCACCATCCATTCCGGTGAGGAATCTGAGAGGGGAGGCAAGCCATTCCTCCCCCCCCCTCCGAATCCTCCAGAGCGGAGCGGATTCTGAGGAGCTGCACTGGCTATAGGGCTGCTTACTTTGCCAGCCAGAGCCGTTCACCTCCTCCATGCCAATCGCCATTTCTTTTTCTTTTCTTTTCTTTTCTTTAAATGGTGATTGGCAGGATATGCCCATAGACTTATACGCAAAATAGAGCCATGAACCTTGCATATAAGTCTATGTGTCATAGACTTATACATGCATATAAGTCTATGGGCACATCCTGCCGATCGTCATTTTTTTTAAAAAAAAGAAATGGCGATGGGCGCGGAGGAGGCGAATGGCTCTGGTGGATGAGGCAACCAAGTGTCGTTCTACCTCCAATCTTCCTGGAGTGGTGGTAAGTGGTGCCGATCCGCCACAGATTCCTGAGGCCAGATTCCAAAGAATCTGGCCTCATTTGAATCCGCAGTGGATTTCTCTAACATCCTTACTCCCACTTCGAGAGAGAAGGCCTCTTGAAATAGCAATGTCTTCAGGAGGTGCCAAAAGCAACACAATGTTGGTGCCAGCCTGACCTCCAAAGACAGGGAGTTCCACAGGAAGGGGGCTACCACACTGAAGGTTCTTTTCCTGGTGGACTCCAACTGGGCCATAGGTCCACGACGAACCACCAGGGACATACCTTCTGATGACCTCAGTGACCAGGCAGGTTGGTAAAGAAGAAGGTGCTCTCTCAGGTATCCTGGTCCCAAGTTGTTTAGGACAACTAAACAATGCTTTTGACTGTCTTGATTAGGGATGTGTGAATTAGCAAAACCTGAGCTCATTGCAGTCCTCCAGTTTCCACCTCAAACCTTGTTCCAATTCAAGCCCATATCAGGTTGTGAGCTTCTCCCCTGCAAAAAAAAAAAATAAATCATGCATCTTTTGTTGCATATTTTTCAAAGTGTACACATGTTTTGTGCACACTTTTCAATTGTATGAATTTTCTTCCATGGACTAAAGTGTTTGTATGTGCATTTTAAAAATGTATGCACTTGTCCCTGCGCATTTTCCACATGGACACATTTTTGTTGCCTGAATCACATGGGAAGTTTGGAAATGTATGGACTTCAGACTAGGGGTCTACGAAATCCCACTTACCTGGCTCCGCTGGGTTCCAGGTCTTCCCCCTGGAATCCTCGATGGGGGGGAGGCGATCTGGTCCTCCCCCCCCCAGAATCCTGCCTGGCCGGCTCCGCTCCGTGGCCAGTCCGCGGAGCCACCAGCCGGGCCGATCCGCAGCAGGGCCTGCCAGGCTGCTGCGGACGCAAATGGCATCCTGCATAGCGGATGCCATTTGCATCCCTACGCTAGGCCATGATAGGCTACGTATATATTTATACGTAAATGGCCACTACGCCATTTGCGCGCCTGCCTTTTGCTGTGATAGGCTACGACGGCTGCCATTTGCGGCCACAGCAGCCTGGCAGTGGCCAGAAGAGGAGCCGCTGCCGCCGCCGCATCCGCCGCCAGGTAGGGCCATTCCGGGGGGGGGGATGGCGGGGGGTGCCGGGGGGGAGGCCATTCTGCCATGGACTCTGGGGGGCCAGATTCTAAAGAATCCAGCCTCACTGGAGTCTGTGGCAGAATTCTCCAACATCCCTATACAGCAATTTGCATTTGAGTCCATGTATGGTCCCAGAAAGTGTGAACTGGAGAAATTTTGGTCAAAAATGAAGTGAAAACAAATTTCTTCCCCATTTGTAGTCTTGATTACCACAAATGGGGATGCAGCAAAATTTCTGTCCCCCAAAACTATTGACTCCAATGGTGGCAATTGCAGGCCTAATAATAAAAAAAGCTGGTTCTTTATGGCCTGGAATTTTGGAGCACCAATCAGAGTTTGGGACAAGGAGAGAAAGAATTTTTAACACAGACAGGGAGGTAGCTAAGAGGGGGGGGGGTTGTTTTTGTTTTTAAAGCTAAAGCTGTCTGAAACAGTATCTGGGAATCAGATGCAGGATTTGTATACGTGCCTCCTGCTTTAGGAGTTTATTTACTGCCACAATATGATATGTGTGTATTTGTAAATAAAACAGATGTTACAAAGACATTGTAAGTCTCTAATATGCGCCACCTCTCTGATTTAAATGAAACTAAACTCTATTGTATTGCCCCTGAACTTCTCACCGCCTGAGGAGGTGAGGAACATTTAATAGCATTCTGTAATTACATATCTCCTCTTACAAAACAGGTGTAACAGAAGAAGAATTTGAAATTAACATGTAATTATCAAGCACAATATACCATATATCATGAATCTAATTTCCACACTAAATTAAAAGTATTCAAAGTAAATCAGGACTGTAGTCCGAAGCATATCAGGAAGTAAGTTCCATTGAATGCAGTGATATTTAGCTCTGAGTGAACATGATTAGGACTGAGCTGTAAAATGTTTACTGTAGTGTTAGTACATTTACTTTCTTCAAATCAATACAAAAGTGAATCTTATTTTAAAGCTATTACTGTTTAGTCTTTGCACGTGGACCCCCGCAATAATGAGATGAGATACCAGATTGGGGTTTCTTTGGGCAACAACATTGATCAACTGTAACTTTCAAGGATCAACAAAGGGTTACAATGCTAGTTTCTAATTTCCTCCATTTGTATGGGTCCCTGATAGTCTGAGGAGCTGGAGCATTTCTCTTTATGGATCAAACTTTCAGTCAAACTCCCCTAGCTTAGGACACCAAAGTTGTCTCCTTACCTGCAGCCCCTCCGAGCTGTCACTGTGCTGTGCCAACAGTTTTGGAGACAGGGATGTTGGGGGAGTCTGAGAGCGTCCCAGACTCCAATGGTGGCTCGACCGTTTTTGTAAATCCCCATTCACACAAATGGTGTCTGCAAAGGAGCCATTTATGCAAGAGTAAAGGTGTAAATGGTCCATTTATATCAGGTCCCTTGGTCCTCTCCCTTTGCAATCACATACTCCAGGATACCAGGCTTCAGGCTCACTACTTTATTACTTAACGACCAGGTTCTTTACAAATGCAGATCCTTGGAGACTCTCAGGCTACAAAGGAAAACAGCTACTCCACACAATTACGAATATCAAAAGAGGAGTCAAGTGGGAATCAGAGACATTGCCGGCAGTTTGAAACAAGAACTTGCTGGCCAGAATAACTTTGGGGGAGATGCCCTCCCTTACAGTTGTGCCCTCCTATGTAGGCTATCATGCATAGCCAACCAGGTGGAACGTCTGAGCTCCGCCTCTAACTTTTCCTGCTTCGCTCTTCACCGGACTCTAGCATCCTTCAGGTCACACCCCACACTCTTCTCCTCCTCCAAGGCCTGAGTTCCCATGGAGGAGGAAACGGGGAGGGGGGGGCCTTCAGGTCGAGCCACTGTGTGTCAATGTACTGAGAAGAATGCCTTTCCATATCTGAGCTCATCAGAGAGGAAGCCTCCCCCAGTTCTGGCTGTTCCCATTCTGAGTCTGAGCTGCTAACTATCTCCACATGCTCAGAATCATTCCTGACAGTTTACTCCTGTAATCTTGTGTAAATGGCTGCTTGACGGGATTTACGAAAAAGGCCGAGCCACCATTTTTACATCAAATGGTGTCTCGGCAAAGGATCACCTGCATCCGCAGAGTGCCCTGCCCTGTGGCTCCCCATGCATGGTGAGCAGAAGTGGACAGTCAGTGGAGGTCCAGCAAGCGGCATGCAGCACAGGACCCAATGAGTTCATCCATCCCTGTTTAGAGCTGGCATTCTGTCTCATTCCACAGTGGGAGTCTAGGTGCCATGTAATTCTCCTCCCCCATTCTGTTGAGTGCGGGTAAAGAACACAAATCCTCTTTGTCTTGGGTAACTAGTCAACTTTGACATTATTTCTGCATCTTAAAACATTTGTAGCAACTTTGAGAACTTGGGAAGGAATTTTCCTTGCCAATGCTAAGATACTTTGTACCTGAGTACAAATGCACAAATATATGAGTGTTTCCCATGGAAATGTACCCTTTGCAGTATACAGACGGTGGTGCTGGCAGAAAATTCCCTATCCCATCCCTGCATTTCTATATTTTAAAAAGGGAAAGGTACATTCAAAACACATGTCCACCTTTCCTAAACGATGGTGTTTTTACTCTGCTATTAGTACTTGAATGGATACAATATATGTCATGAGAAACTGCCCTTAGACACTGTGATGTATATTCTATTTTATTTTTTCTTATATGCTTCATTCTCACTTAGTCAATACTCAGTTAGAGTTCTAGCTTGCCTTCTTGTAATTTGGATTCAAAGTGCAGATGGCATTACGACTAGGGATGTATGAAACTCACTTGCCTTTTTACGGAATCT
The DNA here is from genome assembly GCF_057233095.1 of Heloderma suspectum. Lineage (NCBI taxonomy): Eukaryota > Metazoa > Chordata > Lepidosauria > Squamata > Helodermatidae > Heloderma > Heloderma suspectum. The sequence goes on from NC_139461.1 coordinate 53,040,696, forward strand.
TTCGCGGTTGAGGGGAGGCGCTCCGTTCTTCCCCCCGGAATCCTCGATGGGGGGGGGGGAGGCGATCCAGTCCTCCCCCCGGAATCCTCGATGGCCGGTGGTTCTGGCGGCGGCGGCTCCGGCAGTAGCGGTGGCGGCAGCTGGTCTCCTGGCCGGCCACAGCTGGGCTGCTGCCGCCGCCATTGCCATCCTGGCTTGCAGCCGTGATAGGGTATATAAGAATTTACATAGCCTATCACACCTGGGTAAAAAACAACAACAACCCAGCATACACAAATGGTGGCGGCTACGGCAGCTGCCATTTGCGTTCCCTATTTTTCGCCGATTTATCTTACGTAAATATTTACGTAAGATAAATCGGCGAAAAATAGGGAACGCAAATGGCGACCACCATAGCCGCCGCCATTTGCATACGCTGCATGTTTTGTTTTGTTTTTTACCCAGTCGTGATAGGCTACGTAAATTCTTACATACCCTATCAGGGCTGCAAGCCAGGATGGCAATGGCAGTGGCAGCAGCCCGGCCACAGCCGGCCAGGAGACCAGCTGCCACCGCCGGAGCCACTGCCGGAGCCGCCAGAGCTGCTGCCGCCGCCGCCGAATCCGCCCCAGGTAAGTACCGTCACGGGGGAATTCTGCGGGGGGGGGGGCAGAGGGGCAGGAGGCCATTCTGCCACAGATTCTGGGGGGCCGGATTCTAAAGAATCTGGCCTCACTGGAATCCATGGCGGAATTCTTCGCCATCCCTAATTATGACCAGTATACTGATAGGGATGTCAGTGAATTCCATCATGGAGAATGCCAGGGACCTACCTGCTGCCATTCGTGCTGACTTGCGAATGGTGTCCATGGCCGCCATTCGCTTCATCACTATAGCCGTGATAGGCTACGTAAATACTTACGTAGCCTATCACGGCTAACGCAGAGATGCCATTTGCATCCCTGCGGAAGCCGTGATAGGCTAAGTATTTACATAGCCTATCACAGCAAAAAAAGGGGAACGCAAATGGCGGCGGCTACAGTGGCCGCCGTTTGCGTTCCCTTTTTTTTTTGCCGTGATAGCCAACGTAAATATTTACATAGGCTATTACTGCAAAAGAGGGGCGCAAATGGTGTAGTAGCCACCATTTGCTTTCCCCCCTATTTCTTTTTTGCCATAATAGGCTACGTAAATATTTACGTAGCCTATCATGGCAAAATACAGGGACGCAAATGGCAGTGGCTATGGCAGCCGCCATTTGCGTCCCTGCAGGCTGCCCGGCGGCTGGATGTTCGGCTGCGGGCGGCCCCGGACGGCAGCTCTGCGGAATCTTCGCAGAGCGGAGCCAGCCGGAGAGAATTTCAGGGGGAGGGACAGAGAGCCTCCCCCTCACCGCGAATGTCACCCTTCGAAAAGGTAAGTGACTTTCGTACATCCCGATATTCTGATACTGAAGTTATAATAGTATAACTTCAGTGCTTTAGTGCTCTTTACTTTAGTGCTCTTTAGTGCTTTACTTTAGTGAACTTTAGTGCTCTTGACTAAGGGATGTGTAGTCTCTACTAAGAGCTCTAAGTAAGGGGTGTTGAACCCTCTTCCAGTCCAAGGGCCAAATCCATTTCAGAGAAGCTCTCGGGAGCTGCATTCCAGTGATGGGTGGGGCCAAAGGGAAAAGGGGTGGGGCAAAATACTAAAAAATACCCACAATACAGGCATATTTTAGCATAAAGCTCTTATTGCTAGTATCTGTGCCTTAGGAAAGGCATTTTACCCTCCTAGAATGTGGGGCAGAGGGATGACTTCACAAATGCCAGGAAATCATCAAATAATTGTTGGTCAAGGAAAGTGGTTGGGCCATGGGAAGGGTGTGTGGCCATTTAGGAAAACCAAGATGGCCAGACTGGGACCCCAGATGTCCAGATATGGCCCATTATGGGCCTAAGGTTCAACACCTCTACTATAGGTAAATGTGGAAGTCTTTTTCATAGGTGTGATCTAGAGTGAATGAACACATGATGTTCATGAGGGAATTATGCTTTCTGACCGCCCCCAATTTCCATGCATTTATCTGAATCTGTGCACAGAGCTTTGTTCTCTCTAAGTAATGCATCTACTGGACCTTACTTGGAATTCCATGGGACATATTTCAAAGTATGTCAGCCGAACCTACAAACCCTTGTGAACAGCAGGAAGCTGTATGTACACTGATGTGCACAAGGAGCTTCGGGATGGACAGAGGGCCAACAACAGCTCTAATGACTTGTTGGGTTGCAAGACAATTATTGAAATGCACTCCTTTAGAAACATGTTATCAGTGTTCTCAAAGCAGATGGAACCAACCATCCCCTGGGTGCCACACATATGGCCCAACCCAGCATGGAGCCCCATGGGCACAGGTCCATGAGCTTGAGGTAGGTCTCCCCAAGCACATTTTTGCATGTGCAGGAAATAATGATGCAAAAATGACCATATATCTGAATGTGAATAATCCTTTCTAGATCACTGTAGAAAGGTTTTAGTGCCGATCAGAGTGAACAGCAAGCCAATCAGTTCTGGTTTGTGATGGGTGACCAGAAAGACAAAGAAGCAGTATTTTCTTCTAAATAATAAAAACATGTGAAAGGCACATTTGTCTGTCTACCTATCTATACATACATACATACATACATATATAGAGAGGCATATTTAATGCCCAGGCATGAGGTCCCCCACTCTGACATACGTATATAGACCCTATATATCACACACATATATGTGCATGATTCTTAGAAACATGGTACTGCGCTGTCTGCATTTCCATAATAAATTAATATTGCCATTTGCTTCACAACAAGCAACGTGTTCCCTACAAAATTAACAGGGCAATCCTATTGGGGGGTGGGATGAAGGGGTGAGAGATTCTGTGGCCGAGCACTTCCTAAGCTCTGATGGCTCTTTGTGGCCAGGGCAGTTGGTGGGAGGCAGTTCATTCTCACCTTTGTTTTTGTCATTCTTTTTTCTTTCTTTGCTTCCATTGTGACCTATGGAAGGGAATTAACTGCATCAGCCCTGGAGTGCTCTTTTGGGATGCATGTCTGGGAGCAAGGGAACTTGGGGCCAGGTTACCTGAAGGATTGTCTCCTCCAGTATCCACCTGCCTGGACCCTAAGATCATCTTTAGCAGTCCTTCTCCGGGAGCCCCTGCCAAAGAAAGTGAGGTGGGTGGCTACTAAGATGGCCTTTTCTGCTGCAGCACCCTGGTTGTGAAATGAGTTTCCAAGACAGACTTGCCTGGGGCCTACACTGTGTTCTTTCTGGTGCCAGGTGAAGACCTTTTTTTCCCCAGGCATTTTAGTTTCTGTTTTAAATTTGGTACTGTATTTTAAATCTTTGCACTACTGCTAGGTTCTATTTGGTTATTATTTTTGGTTCTATAGTTTTTAACTTTCAAACTTTTATAGTGTATTTTATCATCTTGTATTTTATGGTTCCAATTGTTGTGCACTGCCCAGAGAGCATCGGCTTTTGGGTGGTATAGAAATGTAATAAATACATACAAGATCAATCAGCTCATCAATCCATCAGTCTTAGGATCCTGCAGACTCTTGGATGTCCCATGACACCCCCTGAAGTGCCCGGTTTCAGACACACACACCACTGGTGGAAGACCATCAGCAGGGGCTTCAGCAGCAAAAATATTATCCCGCCTGCAGGCCTCCGTCTCTGCCAGTGGAGTGGCACTTACAGATAAGGATGTATGGATTTTGTAAAAATCAGTTCCATCTGTTTCGCAGATTGTCATATCCATTGTCTGCTCATTGACAGAATCAGATTGTTCCACCTTCCCAAATTTGCACAAATTTGCTTTTACACAACCTCACACTTGTGAAAATGTGCAAATCCCTCCCCCTCCCAATGAGCAAATCCCTCCAAAATGCACATTTTCGTGCTTTAACCTATGGGGGAACTGTGTATTTTTGGCTGGTGTTTTTTTATTTTACATATTTTTCTACATCTAAATTTGCATACAATTCCAGAAAGTTGGGGGGCGGGGGAAACAGTCCGCAAGTCCGCAGAATCCAGGCAACTCAGGAAAATTTGGTCAGCTGCAGAATCTACGGATCGGATTCATAGAAAGCCAAACTCATTTGATTCCCTTTCAGATTTCTCCAACATCCCTACTTACATCATATCTAATGGCCCAGTTATCTGAGTTTAGGATTATACCCTCCAAATCAGGCAAAAGAATTCAAATGGGACTATTTTTCTTGTTGCCACTGTGGTATGAACTGCAAATGTAATCTGTTTACATATATCTGAACAGATATGAACGCCCCCGCCCACACACACACACATTTCGACACATGTGATCAGAGGATTTTGTGGGGGGGGTGTCCTATAAATAGTTACCTATAAGTCTAGAGAGCTATCTCTAATGCCTGCTGATTTGTGCATTTATTAATATTGATAATGATCACATATAACTGTCCCATTTAGCAAGATGTTAGATCAAGTGACCTTGAATTTGAATCTCTCTCTCTCTCTCTCTCTCTCTCTCTCTCTCTCTTATTTTTCAAAGTATATTATTTTCTGTACCTGTTGACAAGCAGTAGTCCTGATTAGAATATTATTCCTGAAGTTGTGCAAAGGAAGTGTTCCACTACCTTTAAAACCAGCAGCCCAGATATTTGATCTCCAGAGAAATCAGGGTTATATGTGCATTTAAATCATGCTGGTTAAAATGATACAGCTCCATGTCTCATATAAAACAGCATAGAAAGTACAAGGTATAATGAACATTTCATGCTGCAAGGACATGGACTAATTAGAGTGTGAATATCAAAGTAAATGATATTTTCATATTAGATTCTGCACAAGTGTGTGTGTGTTTTCAGACTAAACTATTACAAGAACTTTTTTAAACTGGTTTGCATATAAACAGGTTAATTATCTATGGAGACTAAGAGTGCAATCCTATGCATGTTTAGACAGAAAAGTCCTACAACTCCCAGCATTCTGCAGCCAGCCATGCTGACTGGGGAATGCTGGGAGTTGTAGGGCTTTTCTCTCTCTAAACATGCATAGGAATGTACCCTTAAACAGATGTTTATATAGGCAAATTACCAATTTGATTGAATAGTGTTTTGATTGTGCAACTTTAATTTAAAAAATGCATTAATTACACTAAGCCAAAGGAGAGTATCAACTCTACCCAAGGTGTAAACCTTCTGTATAGTGATCTTTTTTTTTTCCCCTCTCCCTTTACTTCTTGGTTACTGAACAAGTGGAAACTGCTGCTAACCAAATCTACATGGCCTTTTGTCAACAAAGACTACAAAAAGAAGGAAAGGGTAAGGAGACAGCAGGAGGTGGGGAAAGTGGAATAAGAAGGTACAATGTCACCTCCATGCTGTGACAGCCACAAATCAATTATTCACGTACCAATTGGTGTTTTTTTTAAACTCTCTTCACAGCAGCAGACAAACATCGGAAATTTTTGCTGAGAACTTCCAAAGATTTTTTAAAATTTTCATCTTTAAACCATAAGCAAAAATGAACAGATTGGAGAGGAATAACAAGGAGAAATCATAATAGCACATACAGAATAGCATGGAAAAGGCATGGGAAAAGCCAATGACAAAATGAGAAAAAGTATAAAGGGTGAGGGAATGAGAAAGCTCCGCTCAGTTGGTTTGTGTGGGGACTGCAAAGTAAATAAATAAAGATCAGTGTATCTTGATTTTAGGTTTGTTTCTTGTTGCAAAGCATATAATAGAACACACAACAGTTGAGAAAAAGAGTCGATGAGCTGCAAGAACGCCTAGTCCTTTAATCCATGCTAAAGCTGTGCAGGAATCAGTGGTTAATTTCTCTGAAGAGACATGCTGCAACCCCGCATAAGCCGCGTGCTCTGACCTCTTTGCCTTATTCCCTAATCTTGGAGAACATTCAGATGTTCTCAAGCCATGCGGTGGTACGATCCTTAGCACCTCAAGTGTGCAAGTGAAGAACTGCTTATTTTGAAGTGAACCCCAAGTCAAAATATCTCAGTGCATGTAAAGCCAGGAGGATATCAGAAACACAGCTAAGCTTTGAGCATCCATACTTTGTTTATTGATTATTTCAGTCTTGAAGAAAAACCAAGTGAATTGTTCTGCCATTTACTCTCTCTCTGTGTGTGTGCAGTTTCTTTCTATACCAATACTGCAGAGGTAGCATTTCAGGCAAGCATCCTGAAAGTAGGGATGACATGGGTGCCCGGTTGGGGCTTGAAGCCCAGCGAGAAACCTCTGGCTTGGCTCCTTGAACACCAGTCTGCGAGTCCCAGAGCCTGCCTGGCTTGGCGTGCACCATGCTGGGAAAGCACATGGGCATCCGCTCCCTTGTCGAGCGCCATTTGCCACTCAAATGGCTGTTTGTTCTTTTCTGTAAGTAAACCATCTACGCAAAAGGGGGCCTTAAAAAGGCAATGTTGCAGACAGTGCCCCTTTAATGCGTAGATGGGATGCTTATGGATAAGAATGAGCAGCCATCTTAGTGGCAAGTGGCACTTGATGAGGAAGCAGACACCTGTGCCAAGCACCCCGTGAACCACCCAGCAGCTCGCCCCGCACTGCTCACCTGGGTCAGGTAACTGCTGGGGGTTTGACGAGCATTGCACCAGCGGACGCAGGATGGGCTGTCCATCCCTACCTGAAAGAGTAAGTCCTATTGAACTCAGTGGGACTTACTTTTGAATAGATATGCATAGGGTTGCACTGAAAGTCTATAACTTTATGAATTACAAGCATGACTGCACCTGCGCTCATGTGGAAGGATCACCATGGAGCTCTCCTTCCTCTCCCTTCTTTCTATGGGTGGTGTCCAATTAACTCATCCCACTGATGGAATTCCCCCTCCCTGCTGCAGCCCCCCGCCACACCCTCAAGATCTGCTCTGGAAGACTGGAGGGCCCTCCAAAGAAGATTTGGAGGGCAGGGCTGCAGGGAGGAAGATAAAAGGGAAACGTCCTGTTGGGATGTTGGTCTATTTATTTAATTTGTACCCTGCCTTTCCACCAAGAAAATGGGGCTCAGGGTGGCTTGCAATCATATGAACTTTAACAAAATGCAGAAAAATGTGGTGAAAAACAATAATAATACATTAAAAGCACAGATACGGACATTCTAGAATAAAACCAGCACCCAATCCAGCAGAGCAGCTTACATGGCAAAGGCTTGTTTGAACAGAAACATCTTTACCTGCTAAAAGAAGGACAGTGATTTTGGATTTCACGCCATGTGAACACTACAACTTGCCAGTCAGACCTGTCACCTGGCCCAATGTATCTTGCCACCTCAAGCAAGGCAGCAGTACTGCCGCCACTGCCTGCCTGCCTGTTCCGCCTGCCTGCTCAGCCAGCTGGACAGCCTACCCACTCAGCTGGCCAGTCACTCGCTCATTCGCTTGGCCAGGCAACTCCGCTGGCTGCTTGGTCCTGCCTGCCTAGCTGCTCCTGCCTTGTGCTCCAGCTGCAGAGCTCTTACAAGAGGTCGGCTGAACTTATCCATGCTAAGAAGAAGCGGCAGCTGGCAGCACACCCAGCAGGTTGCTCTAGAGAGCCCTGCCAGTTGCTCTCTTGCTGTGTCAAATGCCACAGCAGGAGAGCAGCTGACGGGGCTCTCTAGAGCACTTGCTGGAGGTGGCGGGGAGGCCGCAGTAGGCCCTTCTGCCTGAGGTGAGGTGCGGGGAGAGCAGTTCAATTCACTGCTCTTCCCGCTCTGCCACCTGATGTGGGCACATCAGCCTGCATAATGGTAGGGCCAGCCCTGATGCCAGCCATTATATGGAATGGGTTGTACATGTCCCACAAGGGATATTGTGTTTTAGTCTTGCACAGGTTTACAGAGTAATCCTAAAAGCCATTAAGGGCACAATCCTATGCATGTTTAGACAGAGAAAAGGCCTACAACTCCTACCATTCCCAGGCTGGCAAAGCTGGCTGGGGAATGCTAGGAGTTGTAGGCCTTTTCTCTGTCTAAACATGCATAGGATTGCACCCTAAATGACAAAACAGGGACACAATTTCCATTCACTTAAATTAGATGTATTTGTTACTAAGCAATTTGAGCACTGCCTCTGTAGTGCTTATGCAGGGATTTAATAATTATTTTACTTTATTTGCAAAATGCAACCTGTAAAGGGATAGAAATATACCTTTATTTGTGGAAAGTTGAAGCCAACTGCTGCATGCACATATTCCAGCTGAACATCAGGAAAAACGTCCTGACTGTTAGAGCAATACGACAATGGAACCAATTCCCTAGGGAGGTGGTGGGCTCTCCCACACTGGAGGCATTCAAGATGAAGCTGGACAGCCATCTGTCAGGGATGCTCTGACTTGGATTCCTGCACTGAGCAGGGGGTTGGACTAGATGGTCTTGTAGGCCCCTTCCAACCCCACTATTCTATGATTCTATGATATTGTTCACATAGACTTACATAGAAAAATGTTTACCTGTGAATGGGACCCAACACAACCTGCACTGGAGCTACTCTCAGAAGTCTGAATAGCTTTTGCCAATCAATCCATGTGTGCCTGTTGGTGCAAGCAAAGTGGCCATTTCATATGTTTCACATTTCCAGTAGGGCCAGTGAAAAGCCAAATTGACTCCAATGGGGTGGACTTCAAATGGAGCACCCCTTTATATAGTCATCCATTCCTAGTTTTCACCACTTCCTGACCATGCTAGACATAATTTGGGGCATGCTTGTTCACCTTCTAGAGCAGCCTTCCCTGACCCGGCGCCCTCCAGATGTGTTGGACTACAACACATCCAGATTTGTTGGACAACACATCCAGATGTGTTGGACTACAACTCCCATCATCCCCAGCTGGCATGGCCATTGGACCCAGAGTGACCCAGGCTGCCACTCTGCTGTAGTAAGCAGCTGATGTTTTGATTACACAATTATGTGTTGCATTATAATTGTAATCACCTCTCAGTTATTGAAGAGAAATAATAAGTGCTATAAGGCAGCCTCCTAGAGTCCCCGGCAGATGTTGTCAAGATGCTCTAGGAGGTCAGTGTGTGTGACTGATTGGGCGTGGTCAATGGCATGTAGCAATTTCAGAAGGGGCTGGAACTACTCATGGGAAGTTATGGTCCTACACCACAATGAGCAGAATTTGGAAGTATCCCTCATTTCAGAATGTATGTAGTACATTATAGTATATGTACAGAAGTTCATTTTTGTAGCATGCAAAACTGCCCTTAGTATCTGGCCTTTAGCAAATTACTAAGGATGGAACAAGTTATAAACAACAGAAGACTGCTGCTGAAAATGGCAGCCCCATATTGAGTCCCCTCTTCCCCTCTCCATGACATCTAATTCATCTTTATTCCATATCCTGACATCATTACAATAATACAATGCGGGTTTCTCTACCCCCGCCCCACTACATATCACTGCTGGAGGTAAAGATGTTAGGACATGGGATAAGTTGAACTAGATGTTATAGAGGGGAAGGGTAAAACAGTACAACTTATCATTTTCAGTAGTAGCTCCGTGTTTTTATAATACATGGTTCTATCCTGAACCTCACTCTCAACAATACTAATATGTCTTAAGCTCATTGGAAGGACAGATACTGAAGCTGAAGCTCCAATATTTTGGCCACCTAATGCGAAGAGAAAACTTCCTGGAAAAGACCCTGATGCTGGGAAAGATTGAAGGCAAAGGAGAAGGGGACGGCAGAGGATGAGATGGCTAGATAGCATCACCGATGCAATGAATATGGACTTGAGCACACTCCGGGAGAGAGCGGAGGACAGGAAGGCCTGGTGTGCTATGGTCCATGGAGTCATGAAGAGTCGGACATGACTGAAAGACTGAACAACAACAAAACAGAAAGTAAATTAAAGCTGTACACTTACCTGGGCGTAAGCCCCACTTAACACAGTAGCATTAATATTTAAGAAAACATGCATAGGTGCTCACTAGTATATCAGAATATGCTTTGTATGTACAACTTGGGTTTTTAATATTTCATTTCACACAAGTTATCCATCTTTTTTTCAAAAATAATCCCTTTTCACTAGGAAAAAAACAAAAGCCACACCTCCTTTCTCCATCTACCCTGTCTGTCCACTCCTTCCACCTATGTGAAGGATGGCTGTTATCTTTTACTCTTTAAAAAATGTGAGTGAGGAATTATTTTTTCTCCCATCACACAAATTCCGCTACCCCCACCTTCATTAAAAGCCTTCACCTTTACAGATATAACAACCTAATTGCATGCTGCAGTGCAAAATGAAATCCTCAAATTATCAAGTGCAAAATTAGCATTAAAAAATCATAAGACAACAAACAATAGGGCTTTTTATGTGATTTTTGTAATTGCATGAAACTAGTTACTTTAGCAATAATTGTTTGTGCTTCATTAGCATGCAAAATGGTTTTGTAGACTAACCTGAACACAAAAGAAATCATTTGTGATGAGAACTGTGCTTTGTTTAATGTTAGACACCATTGTATTTGCTTTCCTAATATAACAGTTCTAATTAGTACCTAGCACTCATCCAGAGTTTTTCAGCTTGAACACGCTGAAGGTGACAATTGAGTCACAATTTCATGGCACTCTTTGTCAGGTCCTGTCAAAATATAGCTAAGTCTTCAGGAGTTGTGATCTAAATACAAAAAAAAAAAAAAAAAGTTAATCGTCCAAGTGAAAAAAATCAACTTCAGGTAGTTTAAGAAACAAACCTAAATAATACCTTGTTAGAAGTACTAGAGGTTCTTAAAGAGACCTGTAGCACATTAAGCACTAATTATGTGCACACTCACCTTTGAGTAAGCCTCATTGACCTATTGCAAAGGAAATGTGTATAAGGCCTCCCTTCCAAGGCATATGAGCTCCCATAGGTAAAAGATGACTTCAGCCTTCCCCAACCTGATGTTTTGGATTTCAAGTCCTATCAGCCCCAGTCAGCATGGCCAATGGTCAGGAATGTTGGGAATTGTAGTCCAAAACACCTGGAGGTAGGGATGTCGGAGAAATCCGCAACGGATTGAAAGGAGTTTGGATTTCTATTAATTCAACCTGTGGATTCTGCAGTAGTCTGACTTTTTCTGAGACAGGCAGACTTGTGGATCACTTGTTCACTTTGGGGGAGGATTTGCACTAATTTGCATGAGTGCTAATGTGCAAGTGCAAATTAGCACAAGTGTAAATTAGTGGTAATGCATACTTACACAAATGTGCTAACCTGCATTAGTTAATGCAGATTAATTATGCAGATTAGCGCATTCACAGATTTGCACTAGTGCACATCACCACTAATATGCATTAGCACTCATGCAAATTAGCGCTAATGCACATTAACACACACAGAATGATATTTTGGTTAAAAAAAATCTGATTCTGTCAATGAAGGACTCACAGCAGAAAAGACACCAGACAATCCACGAAACACAGATGGAATGTATTTAACAAAGTCAGTACATCCCTATCTGGAGGGCACCAGGTTGGGGAAAGCTGGGCTTACTTCATCAGATCATAATAACATAAGGACAGCCCTACTTTTCAATAGTGACTGGCAAAATGCCCCAGGAAGCATGAAGTCAAATTAGGCAATACATCTCTCCCTTTGTTTGTCTCCAGCATCTACTGTACTGCCTCTGAACATGGAAGTTCCATTTAGCTATCATGGCTATCCCAACGGTCCCCACTTACTAGGGGGCTGATGTTGTGACTGGTGCATGGGGGGTTATGGGATGGTGAGAGATTATCCCCAAGCAATGGTCTAGCTCTGACCACCGTCTGCAGCCCAAGATCCAATAGGAAGAGCCAGTTGGGCTCTTGGGGGTAGGGGGCCAAGGGATGGACCAAAGGGAGAACCTCTTTCCTCTGGTCTGCTCCTAGGTTAGATTCCCTGCCCAGGCTTCAGCATTGCTGTTGCCAACTTCCCTTTCACCTGCCTTTGTCTTGCAGTGTTCATAAACTTGCTATGGTGATGTAGCTGCCAGTTGACAGGGCTGGGGAGGAATTATATCCACAATCCTATTGACTTAAGCAATGCTGGGTTGTTGGCTTCCATGTGGCGATGTTCTTTGTTGGGTGTTCAGTCATGACTGTGGCAGGTGCTGGAGCCATTGGACAGGATCAAGAGCAGAGGTGAGTAGGGTGAGCTTCCCTGTCCTCTCTGGGGGCCCTCTGAAGGGGTCTCGGGGCATCATTTCAAGGTCCAGCCCAATTCGGGGCTGGAATACCTACGTCATACCCAGGTTGGTGATGATGGCCTGTGGTATCAGGACATGCCATGGTGGGCTTCTTCTCACTACATTTCCCAGCGTACAGGCTGGGTGCTTGCATCGGTTGTAATCAGACTGACTGATACCTGGGTCCTTGCCATATACCATACCACACTGTCTATGCTGGATTGTGACAATTTTGTAACTAGTTTCCTGTCTCAGGGCAAGTCTTGCTTTCCCACTCCTCCTTGCTATGCTTGCAGGCACAATCTAGATTGATAGCCCCATCCTCCATGAATATTGCTAACCCTGGTTGTTGTTGTTTTTAAACCCCCTGTATGTATGTATGTATGTATGTATGTATGTATTTATATATGCTCTCTGGGCCGTTCACAACCATTAAAACCACAAAATACAGCATAAAATTTAATTGCAAACTACGGTATAAAAGGGACACAAAAATAAAACCTAGCAGCAGTGCATAGATTAAAAATACAATAACAGATTTCAAACAACAGGACTAAAAGATGAAAATGCCTGAGAAAATCACAGTGGTGATCACAATGGAGGCGGACAGGGCCTGGGTAAGTGTGGGTGGCTTGGTGAGTGTGGGGGGAAGGGGTCAAGCAGGGTCAGGGGCTTGGCAGGAGTGGCTCAAGGCGTCTGGGCATGGGAGGTCCACTGGAATCCCAGACCGAGATAGGTGCCCACACCATCCCTAGCCTCAGGTGAAGACCTTATTTTCTCAGGCATTTTCATCTTTACTCCCAAGTAAGCGTGTCACAGATTTCCTTATCTTTCCTTCCTTCCTTCCTTCCTTCCTTCCTTCCTTCCTTCCTTCCTTCCTTCCTTTCTTTTGTACAGCTATGAGAATCTGGAATATTTCTTAATGTGTCAGCACAGACTTGGAAGAGCCAGATCTGTACCAATGATGCATTTGTAATTATTTTATCATTTTGATTGGTTATCTTGGTTTTTCTCTATTTAGCCCAAGGGTGAGGATAAGGTAGCCACATGAATTGCCAAAAAAGAGGAAACACATCACCAAAACAGAAGGAGAAGACGACAAGGATTTGTCTTGTCAAGATTCGTCCCCTAGCTGCAACTAGGTGACCTGGAGTTCCTGCCCATTTGGCGTGCTGCTCAGGTGCTCACTGTTGTTGATGGGCTAAAGTTCTTTTGAGTCTTTGTCTTTAAACTGGAATTGGACTGGAAGGTCTTCCAAAGAGAGGACACCTTCAAATAAGGACGGTTCACTGTTTAAAAAAAAAAGGACACATGGCCATCCTTGACCTTCTGCATAGGTATGCTGGTGAAATTTGAGACAGACTAAAATGAGCTTGGATTTCTAAGAATCCGACCAATGGAATCCACTGTGGAGTTACCCCCTCAGGCCACGTGGAATCTGTGGACTTTCAGATTTTTATTTTACTTTCCCAAAATCTACGCATATTTATTCATAGGAAAATATGCAAGTTTCTGCTGAGGAAAAGCTGAATGGAATAGGAGACAATACACTAAATGTTACATACTAAGATAAATTACGTAAACTGCTATGCGCCGCCATTTGCGTTCCTTATTTGGTCCCAGGTAGTCTACGTAAAGATTTACGTAGACTACGGCAAAAATAAGGGCAACGCAAATAGCATTTGCAAATAGCGAATAGCACCCTTGGGCACTGCCATTTGCGTGCACGCTTTTTTTTTTTCAAAGTCAGCCGTGATAGGCTACGTAAAGATTTACGTAGCCTATCACGGCTGACTTTGAAAATCTAGCCGTGATTAGGGATGGGGGAGAATTTCTCCCCGAAACTTCGGGGGGCCGAGTGCCAATGAAGTAGTTTCGGGGAGAAATTCTCCACCCCCCCTGCCCCCGCCCCCCCCGGGATGGGACTTACCTTTCCCGAATGTCCCTCCTGGCGGCGGGTCCCAGCGGCGGTTCGGCAGGTTTTCGTCAGGGGCGGGAACCGCCGCCATTCCAATAAAAGTAAAAAAAAAACAACGCCCCCATGATAGGCTACGTGACGATTAACGTAGCCTATCACGGGTAGATTTGCAAAGTCAGCCATGATAGGCTACGTAAATCATCACGTAGCCTATCATGGGTGACTTAAAAAAAAAAAGCACGTACGGCTAATGGCGGCCCCCATAGGGAGCCGCCATTCGCGTTCCTTATTTGGTCACCATAGTCTACGTAAAGATTTACGTAGACTACAGCGACCAAATAAGGAACATGAATGGCGGCTCCCTATGGGGGCTGCCATTTGCATACACGCTTTTTTTTTTTTTAAGTCACCCGTGATAGGCTACGTGATGATTAATGTCACGTAGCCTATCACGGGGGTGTTTTTTTTTTTTAACTTTTTATTTCGCGGTCGGGCGAGGTGAGGCGCCTCCTCCCCGGCCTGAATTTCGGCCGGGCGAGGTGGGAAGCCTCCCCCCCAGCCTGAATTTCAGCCGGGCGAGGCAGGAAGCCTCCCCCCCCGGCCTGAACTTCGGGGGGAGCAGTGAAGCGCCTCCCTCCCACCGCGAAGCAAGCTGCGAGACCAGGTAAGTGGCTTTCGTGCACCCCTAGCCGTGATAGGCTACGTAAATCGTTACGTAGCCTATCACTTTTTTTTTTTTTACAATTTACTTTTTTATTTTGCAGCCGGGGAGACGGGGCGCTCCTCACTGGCCAGAATGTCGGTGGGGAGGGATGGGGCGCCTCCCCCCCGGCCTGAATTTCGACCGGGAGGGGCGGGGCACCTCCCCCCCGCCAAGAATTTTGGGGGGAGAAACGGAGCACCTCCCCCCCCCACCGAAAACAGCTGCGGGACCAGGTAAGGGACTTTCGTCCATCCTTAGATATGTCTAAGAAGCTTGAGATCTCATGGGTTGGCCCATATATTGATGCACAGATGGTCTAATAAGACATACTCATTGTCTAAATGGTAGAGGCCTATTGGGCTCTCGATAGGGATGTACGAATGTCACTTACCTGTTCGTTGATGGGGGGCATTTCATCCCTCCCCCCGGAATCCTCACCGGGGGGGAGGCGCTCTGTTCCTCCCCCCCAGAATTCTCCGAGGCTGGCTGTGCTCCGCGGCAGCTCCGCAGAGCAGCCGGCCAGGCCCGGCCAGACCAGAGCCGTCCGCAGCCGGATTTCCAGCCGCGGAGGGCTCTGGGTAAAACAAAAAACAAAACAAAAAACCGCATACACAAATGGCGGCTACGGCCGCTGCCATTTGCATTCCTTATTTTTGCCCTCTTAATCTAAATAAATATTTACATAGACTATGATGGCGAAAATCAAGGGGAATGCAAATAGCGTAGCGGGCGCTATTTGCATCCCTTTTTGAGTCCCCATTTTAGCCTACGTAAATCTTTACGTAGGCTAAAACGGGGTATCAAAAAGGGACGCAAATAGCGCCTGCTACGCTATTTGCGTTCCCCTTGATTTTCACCGTCATAGTCTACATAAATATTTACGTAGATTAAGAGAGCAAAAATAAGGAACGCAAATGGCGGCGGCCGTAGCCGCCGCCATTTGCGTATGCGGGTTGTTGTTGTTTTTAACCCACCCAGCCATGATAGGCTACGTAAAGATATTTACGTAGCCTATCACGTCGTGTGTGTTTTTTTTTAACCTAGTCATGATAGCCTACGTAAATCTTTACGTAGCCTATCACGTCTTTTTTTCATTCTTTTTTTTTTCTTTTACAAGAGTGGAAATGGCGGCGGCGGCAGCCGGTCGGAAGACCAGCCGCTGCCGCTGGAGCCGCCGCCAGAGCCACTGCCTCCCGGAAGATCCGCCCCAGGTGAGTCTCCTCCCAGCCTGAATTTCGGCCGGGCGAGGCAGGAAGCCTACCCCCCGGCCTGAATTTCAGCCGGGCGAGGTGGGAAGCCTCCCCCCCCCGGCCTGAACTTCGGGGGGAGAAGCGAAGCGCCTCCACCCCACCGCGAAGCAAGCTGCGAGACCAGGTAAGTGACTTTTGTACATCCCTAGAAAAAAAAATCATGGAAAAGCCCTGATTCTGCAAGGATAACATCTGGAGCGGGGAATAGGAGGGGGTAAAACTTAATCTCATTTGAAGGGATAGAACAACCCCCTGCTCAGTGCAGGAAGCCTGATTCCCAGGCGGTTGCCCATCCAACTACTGACAGGGGCCGACCCCACTTAGCTTCCGAGATCAGACAAGTGCGCGCAGGAAAACAACAGGAAAACAGCACAGTGTTGGAGTGTTAACCGAGCTCGCGCATTCGATGAAGCACTGCAACGGGGAAAATGGGTGAGTGTGAATAATCACGTTTTAATGTGAGAGTGTTTAACCCGACGGGACACTGAATTCATTGCGATGGCGGGCACAATGTAGATCAGCCCATTGTTTCAGCAAACTTTACTACTGAGATAAAGCACTATTTTTCCTGTCGTTGTAAAACAAGGGCCTACGACTTTTACAGTCACTTCCGCCTGTGGTGGCTGTAGGGAAACCTTTGCTCATGTTGAGACCCAGATTGGTAGTTGGACCAGTTGTATGCATCTACTTCCACACTGCAGGCAGTGGAAGCTGGTGGCTCTGTTTTCAGTGGGGCTGTGTAGCCATTCTGGGTTTCAGTCAGAACCAGCTATCCAAGGTGCATATCCCCCAAATGGGTTCAACACCTTGGATGGGTCATTCAGAGTTCTGGCTAGTTCTGATTGAAACCCAGAATGGATCCATAGCCCCACTGGAATCAGAGCCTCCAGCCTCCACTGTCTGTAGGTGAAGGAAGGCCTCAGTCTTTCACACATTATGAAGGATGCACAGATTGACTAACGCACCTTAGGCAGAAAGCTCTGGAAGATCTTGTCTCTGGAAGACAAGACATCTTGACATTTGTGGGAATGTGGCCTCAGAATGAAGACAAATTGAAGAAAAGGAAGAGAGCAGCAGGGTCATATAGGCCTTTTTTGCCACTGAAGATTCTTAAAGGAGGGAGCCTATGGAAACAGAACAGCTTGTCATAAATAAGAAGCTACCACACTATGGCCCAGTATCACCAAATAACATGACCAAAGAATGACATGGACCAAAGATGAATCCCCAGGATCAGATCACAGCCTTCACATAGGCCATTTAGTAAGGAGAACTATTCTGGGGATGGGAGAAGGGGATGGAGGATTAAAGCTGAGGACTAGAATCTTGAGCCTACCTGACTGCCTCCAAGGTTAATGAAAATTTATTAAGCATGACAGGACACAGGTTGGTTTGCAACAAAGCACTCTGAGCCAGAAGCTCTGGGTGTACATGATGGCATGCATACATGCACATGATGTGTTAGGAATACCTGTGTAGAAAGTTCCCCAGTCAGCACTGAAAAGAATGGGATAAGTCTCTATTCATTGCCCATCAAAATCTCATGGAGTTGTTGACCATTGCTAGCATTTCTAACTTTGGATTTGACTTTCATGTTGAGTGCTTTTAGTAATAAATTAATTCAGTCTAAGTGACAAATATTAGAAAAGTGTCTGATTTCTATTTTACACAGCTACACGTTGGTTGTGCTTCAGTTTAACCCAAAAAACCTATAAATAAAATTGCATTATTCAAGATTTTGCCTCTGTAAATATAGTCAGGTATATTTCTTCACTCCAACTCCTCTTTAGCACTCTGGGCAATATTTATTCCCCCTACTCAGTTTCTCTAGCCAAATAAATCAATGCTAGAATGTAGATCTCTTGGTGTAAAGGTGAAGTAGCGCAGCATATTCTCATCAAAAAATGATATCAGGTTTGTTTGACAAGATCTATTTTCCATTAAGGACTGATGCTTGGCATTAATTATCCTTTAATTCTTCAGTGATTGCACCTTATATTTTAGCCTTGTCCATGATTTCGCCAAGGCTCAAAGTCAAGCTCCCTAATCTATAGTGGCCCAAGTCATTCCAGTCATCTTTTATAAATTACTAGCACAACATTAGCCTTATTTCCAATCCTCTTGAAAGCAATTCTGCATCTTGATAGTAAACACAAAAGTATAGTCCAACAAATCCCTGAAAAGACTATTTTGGACCCTGGGGAAGGCAATTCTCCTAGGCTTCCATTTTTTCTCTATTCTCGCTTCAGTTGACAGACACGGGAAGCCTCATGCAGCTTCCTGAGGGTGGCAAGGAGTTGTCTCTGGATATCGTCACCAAGGGCACTTCACAAGTTTATTTGGTGATTCAGCCACACGGTGAGACATTTGTGGGAATAATTTCTGAGTTTTTCATGTGAGGGGATTGAGGGGGGTGGGTATTTGGCATGAATGATTCCCTGCATCAGTGGAGGGTGGTGGTTCTGATGTTAATGGGGCAGCAAATCCGCTCTGGGTTTCAGTCAGAACCAATGAGAACTCTAAAGGAGCTATCACCTGGGATAGCTCCTTTAGAGTTCTCAGTGGCTCTAACTGAAAGCCGGAGCGGATTCACCACCCCACTGATATCGGAACCATCGTCCTGCACTGCTCTGCATGAAGATGAATTAGCCCAGCCTCCCTTCCACCCTCCCATGCAAGCGTTTACATGTGCAAGGCCTGCTTCACATTCAAAATTCCACATGTAATGGGGGGCAGCACATGACCCCAAAGCTCAGTCTCCACAGGCCCTACCCATGTACAAACTTGTGCACATGTAAGTTAACCATCCCTCAGAACTGATGTCATTGCAACGAGACTCTCCATGTTTGTTTTGATTTGCAAAATAGGACTGGCCTGCATGAGTCATATCAGTAAAATGGGATTTAAATTATTAAAATTATGCCCCGTAATCCACCACTTTGGTAATAGTGTTAATTTTTTTAAAAAAATCCTCTCTGAATAATATTCAGCAGTAGCAACACTATGACTTCTGGTTGGAGCCAATATCACCTTTGCAGCTTCCTGTGGGGTCTCAGCACTCAAACAGCTTTTTAAAAGGTTGAAAAACCTTTTTATCTCTCCCTTGGGATTAAAAGGGGAGGCGGGAGCAGCTCTGGATGAAGTTTTGGAAGAACAGCTCTCTTGGCGTGGTAGCGGGGGGGGGGGGTTGTACTCCAGGGCTAGTCTGCCAGAGCTTAATCATTGCTCAAAGCTGTTTGATTAATTAGGACTAGAGAAACTAGGGCTGATGTGCTCCATTGTAGTTTTTGGATTAAGAAATGCCAACAACATCTGAGGAATGGATTAAAAAATATCAATAATATTTGAGGACCTGCAAGATTTGTTTGAAGAGAAGGATGGCTACACTAAGGTGAAAAAAAGGATCTGCTCCCACCCACCCCCCACACCTCCCTTGGCAAAGGCTTCGAGAAGTGGAGATACAGAGAAGTTACTTGCTTTGATAAAAACTTTGTTCTTGCAATTTGTGGAACAGGCTCAGAGGCTGGATACCATCCAAAATTCCATCACTGCCCTGCAAGGGACACTTAATTAATTAATTTAATTAATTTAATTTAATTAACACTTCCTGGCAAAAAATGGAGGCAAAGGTTAACGAGTTGCAAGATCAGCTGGCACAGAATGAAACTACGTCACAAGCTTTTTTCAACAATTTTTCTGACAGAATTTCTCAGCTGGAGGAGTTAGCATGCAGGGCAAATGTACGTATCATTGGTATTAAATATTTACCTACTGATGTAAATCTGTCTACTTTTGTAGATAAGTTCCTGCATGAGATACTCCCTGTGCCATCTGATTATTCATTTGATACTGAACAGGTATTCTGTGTGTCAAATGCCAAAGGGACTGGTTATACGATTATAGTCCAATTTGTAAGAATCTCCACAAAAAATTATATCCTGCATTTGGCAAGAGAGGCTGGAAACCTTTTTTGGAAACAAGATAAAATTGTGCTACTTCTGGATTACATCAGAGAAATTGCTGATAAAAGAAGGCAATTTACCAAGGCGAAAAATATGGCAAAACAAATGAACTTACAATATCACTTAAAATATCCTGCTACATTTTGCATTTCTTCTGAAGGTCAGATGAAGAAGTTTCTAAATCATGAAATGATGGAGGCATGGCTAAATGGAAAATCGCGTGAGATTTCTGTTACAGCACCATGAACTGGAATCTACAAACATGTTTTGCTAACTGACTATGTTTAGTCTGGAAGATACAGGCTAGGCCAGAGATTCCCCCCCCCTTATTTTGTCTCTCTTTTTCTCTTTTCTTTAAATCCTTCATGATATACTCTACAATGTATACACTCATTTATATATGTAGTACAAAATATATTAGTGATTGTTGTGAGGTTGATTTTAAGCTTTATTATTATATAACATTATAAAATGTATTAGTGATTTGTTATTATTATTATGTATCCTTTTAAATCTCCTTTTAAAATTATTATTACCATTATTACTGGTTAGTAAGATCTTTGGCTGGTTAAATTGTTAAGTTTTATTACTATATGTTAGCTGATGGGCAATATATGGTTACTGGAAATAAATTGTAGGCCTGCTTCCTTGCTATAAGACTGATGATATGATATTGAAATGTTAGGTTGATTATTTATGCTGTACTGAATTGTAATATTTCCAGTGTTATAGGTATAATTTTTAAGCAGAATGGGATTTGAAATTTCTGTGTAATGGAGTTTAAATTTAATTTCTTTAAATAATCCTTAATATTTTTTTCATGTTTTTTCCCCTTCCTTCTCTTCTTCTGTTTTCTCTTTCTTTTCCATTATTGCTGTGTCCTCTTAAGAATACTGTATTGTTGGGAAATTATAGTTATTTATTAGGTTGTTGGTATTGTTTATTTCATTCATAATTTTAAAAAATAGAATAAAAAGTATTTTTTAAAAAAAGCAGTAGCAACACTATAACTTCCTGTGCACAGTTCCTCTGAACAGAGTTCTGCTATAATATGTGAAGATTCTTCATTGTCTTTGCCCCAAAGTTTGCCAAATGAACCATACTGTCTAACCAGATGCCTAATTTGTCCAATCCCCTTTTTGAAAAGATAATAGGTTTGGTAATATAATTCCTATTTATTTATTTATTTATTTATTTATTTATTTATTTATTTATTATATTTATATACCACTAAATACAATAAAGTACCTAAGCAGTTCAAATATAAATATTAAAATTACATATAAAATACAATATATAACAAAAAATTAAAACAATTTGTTGCTGTTGTTGTTCAGTCGTTAAGTTGTGTCCAACTCTTTGTGACCCCATGGACCATAGCATGCCAGGCCTTCCTGTCCTTCGCTCTCTCCCGGAGTGTGCTCAAGTTCATATTCATTACATCGGTGATGCTATCTAGCCATCTCATCCTCTGCCGTCCCCTTCTCCTTTGGCCTTCAATCTTTCCCAGCATCAGGGTCTTTTCCAGGGAGTTTTCTCTTTGCATTAGGTGGCCAAAATATTTGAGCTTCAGCTTCAGTATCTGTTCTTCCAATGAGCAGTCAGGGTTGATTTCCTTTAGGATGGACTGATTTGACCTCCTTGCAGTCCAGGGGACTCTTAAGAGTCTTCTCCAGCACCACAGCTCGAAGCCATCAATTCTTCGGCTCTCAGCCTTCCTTATAGTCCAGCTCTCACAGCCATACATTGCTACTGGGAAAACCATAGCTTTGATTATATGAATCTTTGTCGGCAAGGTGATGACTCTGCTTCTTACTATGCTGTATAGGTTTGCCATAGCTTTCCTTCCAAGGAGCAAGCGTCTTTTAATTTCATGGCTACAGTAGGGATGTATGAAAGTGACTTACCTTTTGTGGATTATGTTGATGGGGGGGGAGGCATTCCGTCCCTCCCCCCAGAATCCTGGCGGGGGGGAGGCGC
Organism: Heloderma suspectum; assembly: GCF_057233095.1. NCBI lineage: Eukaryota > Metazoa > Chordata > Lepidosauria > Squamata > Helodermatidae > Heloderma > Heloderma suspectum. The sequence goes on from NC_139461.1 coordinate 53,062,668, forward strand.
TCCGTTCCTCCCCCGGGAATCCTCGAATGGCCAGCTGTGCTCTGCGGCAGCTCCGCGGAGCAGCTGGCTAGGCCTGGCCCAGCCAGGCCAGAGCTGCCCGCAGCTGGATTTCCGGCCGCGGAGGGCTCTGGGTAAAAAAACACAAAAACACAAAAAACACAACAACCACTTACGCAAATGGTGGCGGCTATGGCCGCCACCATTTGCGTTCCTTCTTTTTGGCCATCTTAATCTACGTAAATATTTACGTAGACTATGACGGCGAAAAGAAAGGGGAACGCAAATAGCATAGCGGGCGCTATTTGTGTCCCTTTTTTATTCACCGTTTTAGTCTATGTAAATCTTTACATAGGCTAAAACGGCCAGTCAGAAGGGGACGCAAATAGCGCCCTCAATGCTATTTGCGTTCCCCTTTATTTTCGCCATCATAATCTACGTACATATTTACGTAGATTAAGATGGTAAAAAGAAGGAATGCAAATTGGGGGTTGGACTCGATGGCCTTGTAGGCCCCTTCCAACCCTACTATTCTATGATTCTATGATTCTATGAAATGGTGGCAGCCGTAGCCGCTGCCATTTGCGTACGCTTTTTTTTTTAAAACCCACCCCCAACCGTGATAGACGTGATGAAAATCACGTCTTTTTTTTCTCTTTTCCACAAGCATGGAAATGGCGGAGGCTGCAGCTGGTCAGAAGACCGCCCACCGCCACCCCCGCCACCGAAGCCACCGCTGGAGCCGCCACTGCCCAGAAGATCTGCCCCAGGTAAGTCTTGTCCTGGGGGGGATCCGCGGGGGGGCGGGGGGGCAGACCGTTCCGCCACAGATTACAGGGGGCCGAATGCACTGGCATTCGGCCTCACCGAAATCCGTGGCGGAATTCTCTGACATCCCTAGGCTACAGTCACCGTCTGCAGTGATCTTGGAGCCCAAGAAAGTAAAATTTGTCACTGCTTCCATTTCTTCCCCTTCTATATGCCAGGAAGTGATGGGGCCAGATGCCATGATCTTCTTTTTTTTAATGTTGAGTTTCAGACCAGCTTTTGCACTCTCCACTTTCACCCTCAACAAGAGACTCTTTAGATCCTCTTCACTTTCTGCCATTAGGGTTGTATCGTCTGCATATCTGAGGTTGTTGATAATTCTCCTGGCAATCTTAATTCCGACCTGTGATTCATCCAACCCGGCGTTTCTCATGATGTACTCTGCATATAAGTTAAATAAGCAGGGCGACAAAATACAGCCTTGTACTCCTTTCCCAATTTTGAACCAATCGGTTGTTCCATGTCCAGTTCTTACTGTTGCTTCTTGACCCTTGTACAGGTTTCTCAGGAGACAGGTAAGGTGGTCTGGTACTCCCATCTCTTTCAGAATTTGCCACAGTTTGTTGTGATCCGCACAATCAAAGGCTTTAGCGTAGTCAATGAAGCAGAAATAGATGTTTTTCTGGAATTCTCTTGCTTTCTCCATGATGCAGTGAATGTTGGCGATTTGATCTCTAGTTCCTCTGCCTCTTCAAAACCCAGCTTGTACTTCTGGTAGTTCTCGGTTCACATACTGCTGAAGCCGAGCTTGTAGGATTTTGAACATCACCTTGCTGGCATGTGAAATGAGCACAATTGTACGGTACTTATAACACTCTTTGGCATTGCCCTTCTTTAGAATTGGAATGTGAACTGACCTTTTCCAGTCTTGCGGCCACTGTTGAGAGTTCCGAATTTGTTGGCATATTGAGTGCAGCACTTTAACAGCATCATCTTTTAGGATCTTAAATAGCTCAGCTGGAATACTGTCATCTCCGCTAGCTTTGTTGTTACTAATGCTTCCTAAGGCCCACTTGATTTCACTCTCTAGGATGTCCGGCTCAAGTTCAGTGACCGCACTATCATGGCTATCAGGGACATTCAGATCTTTCCTGTATAGTTCTTCTGTGTATTCTTTCCACCTCTTCTTAATCTCATCTGCTTCTGTTAGGTCCCTGCCTTCTTTGTCCTTTATCATGCCCGTCTTTGCAAAAACGTTCCCTTGAGATCTCCAAGTTTCTTGAAAAGATCTCTAGTCTTTCCCATTCTGTTGTTTTCCTCGATTTCTTTGCATTGTTCATTTAAGAAGGCCTTCTTGTCTCTCCTTGCTATTCTCTGGAACTCTGCATTCCGTTGGATATATCTTCCCCTTTCTCCCTTCCTTTTCGCTTCCCTTCTTTCCTCAGCTACTTGTAAAGCCTCCTCAGACAGCCACTTGGCTTTCTTGCATTTCTTTTTCTTTGGGATGGATTGAGTTGCTGCCTCCTGAACAATGTTACGGACCTCCATCCATAGTTCCTCAGGCACTCTTTCTATCAGGTCTAATCCCTTAAATCTATTTGTCACCTCCACTGTATATTCATAAGGGATATGATTTAGGTCATAACTGAATGGTTTAGTGGTTTTCCCTACGTTCTTCAATTGAAGCCGAAATTTTGCAAGAAGAAGCTCATGATCTGAGCCACAGTCAGCTCCAGGTCTTGTTTTGACTGACTGTATAGAGCTTCTCCAACTTTGGCTGCAAAGGACATAACCAATCTGATTTCGGTATTGACCATCTGGTGATGTCCATGTGTAGAGTCACCTCTTGTGCTGTTGGAAAAGAGTGTTTGCTATGGTCAGTGTGTTCTCTTGGCAAAACTCTATTAGCCTTTGTCCTGCTTCCTTTTGTACACCAAGGCCATGCTTGCCTGTTATCCTGGTGATTTGTTGACTTCCTACTTTAGCATTCCAATCCCCTATGATGAAAAGGACATCTTTTTTTTGGTGTTAGTTCTAGAAGGTGTTGTAGGTCTTCATAGAACCAATCAACCTCAGCTTCTTCGGCCTCAGTGGTTGGGGCATAGACTTGAATTACTGTGATGTTGAATGGTTTGCCTTGGATTCGTACTGAGATCATTCTGTCATTTTTGAGATTGTACCCCAGGACTGCTTTTCTCACCCTTTTATTGACTACAGGTGCTACTCCATTTCTTCTAAGGGATTCTTGCCCACAGTAGATGGTCACCTGAATTAAATTTGCCCATGCTTGTCCATTTTAGTTCGCTGATTCCCAAGATGTCAATGTTCCATCTTGCCATCCCATGTTTGACCACCTCCAGCTTACCTTGATTCATTGATCTTACATTCCAGGTTCCTAAACAATATTGTTCTTTACAGCATCGGATTTTCACTCTTTCTGGCGCTACTTGGAAATACCCTCTGCTGTTCCCCAGTAGTATATTGGACACCTTCCGACCTGAGGGGCTCATCTTCTGGCATCATCTCTTTTAGCCTTGTGATACGTATCCTTTAGCCTTGTGATACCATGGGGTTTTCTCAGCAAGAATACTGGAGTGGGTTGCCATTTCCTTCTCCAGTGGACCACATTTTGTCAGAACTCTCTGCCATGACCTGTCCGTCTAGGGTGGCCCTGCACAGCATAGCTTATGGCTTCACTGAGTTACGCAAGCCCCTTCGCCACAACAAGGCAGTGATCCATGAAGGGGATTAAAACAATTACAGTAACAATAAAAGAAATACAAGGAACTGTATGATGGAGCAGCATGATTAATTTAATTACAGCCCAGGCAAAGCCTGGGTGAACAACTGTGTTTTCAGTAGTGATGTTGGAGAAATTCTCCATGAATCTCTGGGAGGCCAAATGCCAACGCATTCGGCGCCCCGAAATTGGTGGAGATACGGTCCGCCACCCCCCCCGCCACCCCCCCGGGACGGGACTTACCTTGCGCGAATGTCCCTGGCGCTGGCGGCTCCTGGCGGCGGGGCGGCGGCAGGGCAGTGGCGGCCAGTCTTCTGACCAGCTGCCGCTGCCACCATTTCCCAGTAAAAAAAAAACAACAACAAACATGATAGGCTACGTAAAGATTAAGTAGCCTATCACATCTAGATTTTCAAAGAACACCGTGATAGGCTATGTAAATCCTTACGTAGCCTATCACGGCTGACTTTTGGGGGTAAAAAAAAAAAAAAGCGCGTACGCAAATGTAGCATTGCCCTTATTTTCGCCGTAGTCTATGTAAATGTTTACGTAGACTACACGTGCCCAAATAAGGAACGCAAATGGCGGCGCCCATGGGCACCACCATTTGCGTACGTGCTTCCCCCCCCCAAAGTCAGACGTGATAGGCTACCTAAGGATTTATGTAGCCTATCACGGATGACTGCAGGAGGCATTTGAAAGATGCCATGTTTTCTGCCTCCCAAACTGTGTGAGGGAGGGCTTTCCAAAGGGTGGATGCCACCACTGACAAGGCCCACTGTCAAGGCATTGCGTGTTGACATTCCATTAATTTTGGAATGATGAGCAAAGCCTCCACTGACGAACTTAAAGGTCGCCTGGGTATGTATAAGAGAAGGTGGTCTGCTAGGTATCCTGATCCCAAGTTGTTTAGAGCTTTGTATGGCAATAACATAACCTTATGTGTGGCTCAGTAGCTAACAGGAAGGCAGTGCAGTTCTTTTAACACAGAGGTTATATGAGCTAGGTGTCTCAGTGAGCACCCTAACTCCTGCATTCTGCATGAGCTGCAGCTTCTGAACCATGCACAAGGGCAGCCCCACAGAGAGCGCCTTGTGGTAGTCTAATCATGAGGTTACAACAGAAAAAACTATGTCCCACATAGTCTGTTAATGGCATTTGGTGTTTATTATATGGAGGTGTAGTTAGCTCACTGGTGCAGCGCATATAGCTGTTCTGAGGCTCAGTCCCTGACATCTTCAGATAGAGCTGGGAAATACACCCCACCCCCCGACTGAATGCTAGGGCCAGTCCAAGATATGTTGTTGTCTGGGCCATTTCAATTATGCCTATGGCCCTTACACAGCCATGACTTTAATCCTACACAGAGTTTCTTCAGTGCATGCGCTGGTGGTAGAGAACTGCACCCACTCCCAACCTCCATGCACTCTGCTGAAGATCAGCACAGTGCTTGCATGCATACAGGCAGTGCTCCATGCAAATGGCAGCCCTCGTTTCCCAGGGTTCCCAGTCACTTGGCGGAAACCCTACATGCATACAGTTGTGTGTGTCTATGCAGACTTTCATCTGAATGCATGGAGGTTGGGAACAAGGACAGGGCGCACCATCCCCCTCCATGCATTGAAAGGACATCTGTCTAGAGCTAACAGGTTAGCTAACTTCATTAAGAAAGTGCCTGGGTATTTCGCCATTATTTGTTCCTCCCTCCATTTTGTTGATTAACAAAATAATTATGAAGTAAAATATCCTCCTCTGAAAAGAAAAGAAAAGAAAAGAAAAGGTCTGAAGTGCTTGCAAATCTGACAAGTCATCTTTGTTAACTTTCATCAGATGCCTTGTACCAAAGTGTCCAAGAATGCAAAATGATTTTGATATTCGGTGGTCATTTCCCTTTTCTGAGTAACAGTTTAATGAGGTCACATTAACTTTCCACCCGCCACTGATGACATGAGGAGTGTTGATAAAAATCTGATTAAACTCTCTTACATTAAGCACATTTTCTCAGATTCATGTTCAGGTACTTTCAACTCACCCCCTGTAATGGCATTTTTACCATGCATAATGTGTCTCCTATTACCAGATGCATTAAAAAATCAAATAAAACAAAGTAATTTATGTCAAAAAGTAAGAAACACTCACCAAATACATCATTACGCCAGTAACTGCTTGCTATTTAAGGCATTAAAGCAATTGAACAATGTCATGTTTAAAAATTAATGGCATTGATGGGTTTTTGTTTTAAGCAGTGGCTTAAAGATTATTATATTTTTATCATCTTTTCTTGTATATTTTAGCCATTTAAGATTCAAAATGCAAGAAAATTATGTGTCAGATTGTCAGCTATCCCTTACTAAATGTTGTAGCACTTACAGAAATTTATTTTGATCAATGCTTAATGCATTATTACTTTCACCTCAGTCCATATGCCTTCTTTGCTTTTATATTTCTCAGGAACACTATACTTAGAAATAGTGTTAAGAGTTAACTAACAAAGCAGGAAAAAGGTACAGCTTTTCTAAAGCTAACTGGGGAACACATTAAAAAATAAAACAACAAAACAAAACAAAACAAAATCAACCACTGATAGCCTTGCCTTATTTATTGTGAAATGAGAGCAAAAGTTGGCATGGAATGATTTGACTTGTGTGTTTGTTCTGATGCACATTGTGCTTATTTATTATTTCATTTATAGTCCAAATTACCTTCAAGGTGGCAGGTTCTTCCTGCCCCCATTTTATCCTCATAACAACCTTGCCAGGTAGGCTAGGCTGAGATATAGTGATAGTGACTGTGCTAAGGCTAAGTGAGCTGCTTGGCTGAGTAGGGATCTGAACCCTGGTGTCCCTAATCCAATCCTAAGCACTGCACCACATTGGCTTTCCCATGCAAATTTGCATATAAACATGAATAACAGAGGCCCAACACCATGTTTTTTTCCATTGAAAAGCTACTTCAAGGGAAAGGAATTCAGAGTGGAGAAGTGGTGGGAGGGAAGGGGTGAAGGATGCTTAACCCGCTTTCCACAGGCCATTTCTCTGTCCCAAATAATCCCCTGTGGCTTTTCTCTGGGGGCAGGGGGCAGGCTGTCATATGTGTGTTTCTCTTCTCTAAGCTCTTGAGTATGTGGATAGTATCCAGGGCTCTCATCCTGCAAAGCCTCAAGCTTTCATCTCTCCTGCCAGGAGATACCAGAACTTTGCAATCTGTTCTCCTGTGTTACACCTAGGGATGTTGGAGAAACCCACAATTAATTAAATGTTTGGATTTCTATAAATCCAACCTGTAGTAGATTTTGCAGCAGACTGGCTTCTCCTTTGTCACGTGGATTCCATGGACTTGTGGACCATTTTTTGTTTGTTTGTTTTTACTTTCTGGAATTTGACACAAATGTAGCTGTAGAAAAATACAGAAAACTAAAAAAAAAAAAACAGAGAGAGAGAGAGAGAGTCAAAAATGTGCATTTCCCCCAGAGGCTAAAGCATGAAAATATGCATTTGGGGGGATTGCGGCATTGGGGGGGGGGGATTTGCACATTTTCACAAGTTTGGGAAACTAGAAAAAATCAGATTCTGCCAGTGACCGGACGACGGAATGAAAGGCACTTGACAATTCATAAAAAGGAGATGGAACGGAAATCCGTACATCCCTTGTTACGTTACCTACTTCCCAGACATGATAAAGCAGCCATTATATCTCTCGTGCAAGACAGATGGCAGAGATGCCATTCACTCTTATTCCCAGACCACACCTGGCAGTGAAACAAGTGAGGCAATATTTTAATAGCAGTTTTTCAGCTATGTTATGGAGGGATATATATAAAACCATCGAAGGAGAGATCTAAGGGTTTTTTTCCCCCCTTAGTTATTTTAATGAGAGGTGACTTTGGCAAATTTCACATTTTTAATTATGGGTAGGATATATTTAGTCAATAAGTCATTGGGAACAGCGGAGTTTATTCAGTGAGGTTTCCTCCCAGGTTCCCCTCAGGAACCAACCATCCTTGCAAAGAACAATAATTATTTTGTGGTTGTGCACAAAACTCTCAGCTCTTTTGTGGCAAGACATGGGGAGCCATTGCACAAGAGGGAAGAGGAACGTCATAAAGCAATCATCTCCAATTCATTTTCTTTGGTTTTGGACGCTATTTATACAGCAGATGGGCGAGACATTGTATTTTACTGGGCTGTCATCATATAAGTAGGTTTGCTTGCAAAGCACAACTTTCGGCATTTGCAGCTGTATTTCTAAGGCCTAGGGCACAGTCCACTAAGAACAGCTTCAACTGTTTGCTATTTGCTGTTATAGCTATATGAAACCTCCATGCTCAAAGGCAGTGTACCTCTGAATATTATTCGTTGGCAAGTCAAAAAACTGGGATTGTTGCATTCGGCTTGTGCAATTCCTGAAGCTCTCTGGCCTGCTACTGAACACTGGACTAAATGAATTGCTCTTCTGATCCAATAGGGCTCTTCTTATATTCTTACCCAAGTGCCACTGAAATGAATGGCGGGACGGTAGCCCTCAGCTCCCAATTTATTTCAGTGATGGTTACAAAAGATGGTGCCCTAATGACAAGTCCCTATATAACAGTAATAAATCAACCAAACTACAGTAAATAAATATCTCTCCCCACACCCACCCTGCACTGTCACCTCTTTTTTATGGTGCCTGTGTGTTTCTGTGTCAGACCTCTTGACATAATCCAGTGGCCCGTTTCGGTATCGTGTTTCATAGTGTTATAAATGGGTGGGTAACGCTCTGTTTCTTCTTATAGCCATTCATTCACCCATTAATGCACTAATAATATTTACTACATTCTTTGGGGTATGAGGTAGAGAATGCACACACTACATTACTTATTTATTTATTTCATTCTGCAGCTATGGTCCAATTAATGTCACCGATGCTTGTCACTTTAGACCGAATGTATCTCATTGTGAAATCTGGCACAGTAATTCTTAAACCGAGCCAAGTCTGTCTTCTGCACATACAAGGTCAGAAAAAGGTTTATGGCAGTAACATATAAGATGAGAAACCTTCTGATCCTTTTTTCTCATTTGAACATTTAATGGTTTTAAGTGATTAATTTAGAGTCCATTAAAAAAAAGTGATGGATTTAGAGAACACGGATATAAAGCTTCTTATTATCCAGTGGACAAATGTCATTCACATGAATGAAGAATTTTGCTTACTGGAACTATTACAGGATGCTTCAATAAATGTTTGTTTTTGGAGCCTTGGAAATGCTATATTTGCTGGATTTAAGGGGGCTGTCTATTTGCTGGATTTAAGAAGCTGTGCTATTGTAATGAACATGATGATTTTTGTGCATGTTGATTTTTCAGGATTATATCATAGTACTGCAGTGTCTCGAGTAAGTACAACTGTGATGCTTTCCAGTATTCTATACTGTGGTGTGGATTTTTGTGACACTGATATCACTGGACCTTATATGTACAGTCCTAGCTCCTTCCCCTCCCCTCAGCTGACTTCAGACTCCACACAGGTGCTAGTAAATGAACTGATTTATGAACAGAATTTATGATTCTGTACAACCCCCTGGAAGGTTCTTAACACATGGCTGAAACATGGATTCTCCTAGACCATGGGAAAAAAGGAGTGTCAATACTGGAGGCTGGATTGTACTTAAGTGGGAAGTTAATTCAACGGTGCCTCAATACAACACTAGACATGCATTTATAGTAAGAGGAACAACCAACACCTACCTCTTCTTTTCTTTTTATTAAGGAGTATAGATGGAAAGATGCAAAATATGACACAAAGCACACTTGTAAGTGGAGTACCACTACAGTGTGGTAGCAGGAGTGGGTGGGGGTGGGGGATGGCAATTCCTAAACTGTTCATATGGGCAACGCTTTTACGTAGTGAAGAAAAACGATCCAGGAATTTGGAATTTACTGAATTCCACTGTCTGGTTTTCACTGTTTTTTCTTCTGCATTTCATTCTCCTAAGGGCCAAACTACACATACTACTTTTAAAAATGTATCTAGCAGCAATGTCTTTTTTTTTCTTTTCTTTTTTTTACTCTAAAGTAAGCATGGAAGATTGGGAACCTAGCTGCAGGAGCGGAGTTCTTTAACCCTTTGCTTACCACTGTGATCCCCATCTGAATTGCTCCCTCCTCATGCCTGCAGTTTACATGGCCAAAATGTGGTCTATTTGTTGTAATATATCATTTTTTGGCAAGGTAAATTGCAGGTGTGTGTGTGTGGGGGGGGGGGACCTGGATCAGGAACATAGTAGGATGCAAAGAATTAAAGCCCCCATACCTTCCACACTAGAGTAGGGTTAACCTTCCCCCCGCCCTGCTTCTAGAGAAAAAAGAAAAGACACAGCTGCTACCTTACTTCTTTGTGTAATGTGTAGTTTTGCCCTGAGATTCTATGCAATAATTAGAACTGGGCCAAAAGTGCTTTAATGTGTTTATAAATCAGTAGCATCCCTGCATAACCAGGACTGGAAACAAGTGCTGAAGGCACTTCAGCATTAGTAATCTCTGTACTAATGCTGGTGGGTCCAGCAATCCGACTGACATGTAACTAACAAATAACAGGCAATTTCGAGTGCCATCCTGTTAATGTTTAGACAGAAAAAAGTCCTACAGCTCCCAGAATGCCACAGTCAACATGGCTGGCTAGGGACTGCTGGGAGTTGTAGGACCATTTTCCATCTAAACATGCATAGGATTGTGCCCTTATTGGAGTAGGAAACAGGAAAGCTTGCAGCTGCCTGTTGAGGTGGCACAAAAGATCTGGGTTCCAATGTGACAGTGCAGGCATCTGCATTTCCCAGCTCAATGGTATGCCTGCACAGCTGCACAATGTTAGGTCTTCCTTTTCCAGGGCTTTCCGCACAAAGTCAATTTGTGTAGCAACAAATCTCAGAGCTACCTTTGTTTCCTAACCGCTGACATGGATCTTCCACGACACCTCTGCATCCCTACTGGGCTTCACCAGCATTCAAAAACCCGTTTCAGACCATAGTCCTTTCTCTGTTTCTTCCTCCTAGAAAGTCAGTCTTCCTCTCGAGGTTAAAGACACAGGTCACAGCAGGGGCTGTTGAGAAGTGTCACTCCAAGACTCCACAGTCCCATTACAGTGTCTCCCTACCGACACAAACCCATTTTCTGGAAACAAAAGTGGAAACTAGGGATGGCGGAGAATTCTACCACGGACCCCAATGAGGCCGGATTCTTAGAATCTGCCCCTCTCCCCTGGAGTCCATGGTGGAATGGATCACCCCACCCCACCATCCCGCGAAGTCCAACCCGGCCGGATCCTACCTGGCACTGCCAGGTCCGGGTCCGTCCGCTGCCCCTGTGCAAATGCAAAATGGCATCCGGCATCCGCTACGTCATTTGCGTGCCTCCCTTTTGCAGTGATAGGCTACATAAAGATTTACGTAGCCTATCATGGCCAAAGGGAGGCACGCAAATGGCATCTGCTATGCCAGACACCATTTGCGTTCGTAGACCAGCCACGGCCGGAAGTCCGGGGGGAGGAATGGATAGCCTCCACCACCACCCATGGACCTCCCAGCCAATGAAAGTGAGTTAGGTTCATACACCCCTAGTGGAAACTACTTTCTGCAGTTTACAGGACTGAGCAGGAGAAAATCACTACAAATTTTGGGGGCGGAGGACTTCCCTTTTAAACTGCTGGCAGCAGAGCTTGCCCCCCCCCCTTTTTTTCTTTTTGTTTTTTGAAGATATTTTTGCCAGGGCAGCAGGAGCAGCCATGTAGGAGCACTACAGCAATCATTTCCCCCCACTACTGCCTCTGTGGAAAGGTGCTGTGGAAAGATGCTACATCATGACCTAGCATCCTTCCAAGGGCACTGATGGCTGGGGATATGGCTATTCCCACTAATCCCACCCAGTTTCTATATTTTATATAAATACAATTATTATTGTTGTTATTACATTTATAACTTGCTTTTTTCCCCTCTTGCAAGGAACTCAAGGTGGCTTACATGGTTCCTCAAACCCTGGTCCCCTGAGTCCCAGTCCAGCACTCTAATCACTACACAACACTGGCTCTCTTATTTATATGTTTATAGAAATGCAATCAAGTAGCAGAGATAAGTGCACTCAGGCTCACTGAATCCTTCAGTTTTAAAAAATGTGTTAGCTTGTTTCTAGATCTTGGCACGGCTGCAGGCTTTTACTTTGGACTTTACTTCAAATTTATTCTGTTCTAAATTTTTCAAGGTTTTTATATTATGCTTTATTATGTTACTATATTTTATGGCTTACAGTTATGTTTTGTGAACCTCCCAGAGAGCATTGTCTATCGGACAGTATGTTGTTGTAGTTGTTGTTCAGTCGTTAAGTCATGTCCGACTCTTCGTGACCCCATGGACCATAGCATGCCAGGCCTTCCTGTCCTCCGCTCTCTCCCGGAGTGTGCTCAAGTTCATGTTCATTGCATCGGTGATACTATCTAGCCATCTCATCCTCTGCCGTCCCCTTCTCTTTTTGCCTTCAGTCTTTCCCAGCATCAGGGTCTTTTCCAGGGAGTTTTCTCTTCGCATTAGGTCAGTTAGGTGGCCAAAATATTTGAGCTTCAGCTTCAGTATCTGTCCTTCCAATGAGCAGTCAGGGTTGATTTCCTTTAGGATTGACTGATTTGACCTCCTTGCAGTCCAGGGGACTCGTAAGAGTCTTCTCCAGCACCACAATTCGAAAGTATCAATTCTATGGCACTCAGCCTTCCTTATAGTCCAGCTCTCACAGCCATACATTACTACTGGGAAAACCATAGCTTTGATTATACGGACCTTTGTCGGCAAGGTGATGTCTTTGCTTCTTACTATGCTCTCTAGGTTTGCCATAGCTTTCCGCCCAAGGAGCAAAGCATCTTTTAATGTCATGGCTACAGTCACCGTCTGTGGTGATCTTGGAGCCCAAGAAAATAAAATCTGTCACTGCTTCCATTTCTCCCCCTTCTATATGCCAGGAAGTGATGGGGCCAGATGCCATGATCTTAGTTTTTTAATGTTGAGTTTCAGACCAGCTTTTGCACTCTCCTCTTTCACCCTCAACAAGAGGCTCTTTAGATCCTCTTCGCTTTCTGCCATTAGGGTGGTATCGTCCGCGTATCTGAGGTTGTTGATAATTTCCCCAGCAATCTTAATTCCGACCTGTGATTCATCCAACCTGGCGTTTCTCATGATGTACTCTGCATATAAGTTAAATAAGCAGGGCAACAATATACAGCCTTGTCATACTCCTTTCCCAATTTTGAACCAATTGGTTGTTCCATGTCCGGTTCTTACTGTTGCTTCTTGACCCTCATACAGGTTTCTCAGGAGACAGGTAAGGTGGTCTGGTACTCCCATCTCTTTAAGAATTATTGGACAGTATAGAAATGAATAAACAAGCAAACAACTGCACGTACTGTGTTTCTTTTGTGATGCTATTTGTTGTGTGTTGTAGTTCTTACAATGTTTTGGAGATCAAAAATAAGATCTTATTTTGCACGTTTAAGCATTAAAAATGTTTGCCTGCAAAAGTATATAGAGCCAAAAAGAAAAGAAAAGTTTTATAGGCATGTTGATCCAAGACTGCGTATTTAGTCAGCCCAAAGATTGGTTGTATTTCAGTTGAAATTCTTGATACATTTTCAGCAATGTTTCTTTCTCCGTGAGCCACATCCATTTATTTATTTATTTATTTATTTATTTATTTTCCTCACATGGCACTTGACTTTCAGGAAACTATGTAAAGAATGACAGGAAGTATGACACAAACAATCACTGTTACAGAGCTGAGTCTTCCGCCCACCAGAGCTGATCAAGACTCTTGGGAATACTACCTTGTAATCATACCTCTTCCATCACCTTCTTCCTTTCCCTTTCTACCCACTGAGAAGCCTTCCTTAGACAAAAGAAGCCAGGGCTGTGCAAATTGTGGCATCTGCATACCTAGTCCATTTGCTAGCAGTCATACTGACAATGAAGACTATGGATGTTGGGTGTGAGTAACCTTGCAGTTCAATTTAGTTTGAGTCAGGACAGATTCACCCCAGGTTAGGAGTGCACGAAAGCCACTTACCTGGTCTCGCAGCTTGCTTTGCGGTAGGGGGGAGGTGCTTCGCTGCTCCCCCCAAAGTTCAGGCCGGGGGGGGAGGCTTCCCGCCTCGCCCGGCCGAAATTCAGGCCAGGGGGGAGGCTTCCCGCCTCGCCCGGCCGAAATTCAGGCCGGGGAGGAGGCGCCTCGCCTCGCCTGGCCGCGAAATAAAAAGTTAAAAAAAAAAACGCCCCCGTGATAGGCTACGTGACGATTAACGTAGCCTATCACGGGTGACTTAAAAAAAAAAAATCGCGTACGCAAATGGCGGCCCCCATAGGGAGCCGCCATTCGCGTTCCTTATTTGGTCGCTGTAGTCTACGTAAATCTTTATGTAGACTACGGCGACCAAATAAGGAACGTGAATGGCGGCTCCCTATGGGGGCCGCCATTAGCCGTACGTGCTTTTTTTTTTTTTTTAAGTCACCCGTGATAGGCTATGTGACGATTTACGTAGCCTATCACGGCTGACTTTGCAAAGTCAGCCGTGATAGGCTACGTTAATCGTCACGTAGCCTATCACGGGGGTGTTTTGTTTTTGTTTTTTTACTTTTATTGGAATGGTGGCGGCGGCAGCCGGTCAAAAGACCGGCTGCTGCCCCCGCCCCTGACAAAGACCTGCCGAACTGCCGCCGGGACCCGCCACCGGGAGGGACATTCGGGAAAGGTAAGTCCCGTCCCGGGGGGGGGCGGGGGGCGGGGGGGGCAGAGAATTTCTCCCCGAAACTACTTCGGGGGGCCGAACACGTTGGCACTCGGCCCGCCGAAGTTTCAGGGAGAAATTCTCCCCCATCCCTACCCCAGGTACATTTATTTATTTATTTAAAATATTTGTGGGCTGCCTTTCAGGGCAGACACCCTCCGAAGAAGGCTTACAGCAATAAAATACATAAAAAACAGTTAAAATATTAAAAGTGAAAAAACATAAACACAGTAAAAGAGCAATAAAAACGACTATAAAGGCCAACAATAAAACCACCAGCAGCAGCAGCAACAACAACAGCAACAACAACAGCAACAACAGCAGTCATATCAAGAGAAGGCCACAGTAAAATAATATGTTTTCAAGGCCTTGTTAAAAGCCTGCAATGATGGAGCATGGTGGACCTCCGATGGCAACTTGTTCCAAAGGTGTGGGGCCACTGCAGAGAAGGCCCTCTCATGTGTGGTCACCTACCTAACTGCTTTCATGCATGGGCAAATGAGAAGAGCCTCTCCTTCCTATCTTAAAGTGCAGGCAGGCTGATATGGGTGAAGGCAGTCCTTCAAGTAACTTGGTCCCAAACCGTTTAAGGCTTTAAAGGTCAAAACCAGCACTTTAAATTGGGCTCAGAAGCACACTGGTAAGCAATGCAGCTGGCTCAGTAAAGACTGGGGATGTCAGAGAATTTCGCCACGAATCTTGGGGAGGCCGAATTAGGGATGTACAAAAGTCACTTACCTTTTACAAAATTTGATTCACGGTGGGGGGGAGGTGCTCCGTCCCTCCCCCTGAAATTCTGGCCGGGGGGGAGGCGTCCCATCCCTCCCTCCGAAATTCTGGCCGGGGGGAGGCGCCCCGTCCCTCTCCCCTGAAATTCTGGCTGGGGGGGAGGCGCCCCGTCCCTCCCGCCGCAAATCCTGGCCGGCCGAGTCTGCAAATGGCAGCGGCCATAACCACTGCCGTTTGCATCCCTGCAGTCCACTGTGATAGGCTACGTAAATGTTTACATAGCCTATCACGGCTGAGTTAAAAAAAAAAAACCGCGCATACGCAAATGGTGGCGCCCATGGGCGCCGCCATTTGCATTCCTTATTTTGGAACGTCTAGTCTACGTAAAGATTTACGTAGGCTATAGCGAAAATAAGGGCACGCTATTTGCATTGCCCTTATTTTTGCTGTAGTCTACGTAAATCTTTACATAGACTAGGCGTGCCAAAATAAGGAACGCAAATGGCGGTGCCCCATGGGCGCCGCCATTTGCATACGCGCTTTTTTTTTCTAAAGTCACCCATGATAGGCTACGTGACGATTTACGTAGCCTATCACGGCTGACTTTGCAAATCTAGCCGTGATAGGCTACGTAAATCATCACGTAGCCTATCACGGGGTCTTTTTTTTTTACTTTTTGTTTCGTGGCCGGGGAGACGGGGCGCTTCTCCCCGGCCTGAATTTCGGCCGGGCGAGGCGGGGCGCCTCCCCCCCCGGCCTGAATTTCGGCCGGGCGAGGCGGGACGCCTCCCCCCCTCGCCTGAACTTCGGGGGGAAAAGCAAAGCGCCTCCCCCCCACCGCGAAGCCAAGCTGCGAAAAGGTAAGTGACTTTCATACATCCCTAGCTCTGGCAGATTTCACAAACCAGGATGGGCAAAGATCTAAAGGGCAAGTAGTAGGCCTCATTCCTCCAAGCAGTTTGTCCACATCCTCAGTTTGCACAAGCCAAAAGGCATCCATAACATCAGTAGATGGTGCACCAGCCCTGTCCATAGCAGACTCTGTCAAAATAATGGCATCCAAGTCAGCACAAATACAAGTGATTTAACCTGCAAAGCATCTGGCAAATTGTTCACAGTGGGCCTTTGAGCGTTTGAGTTGTTGTGTTCCAAGGCCTACATGCAAGAGGCCTTTAACCCCTGGTTAAAGGCTCTGCTGGATGACACTGAGCAGATGCAATGGTAGCAGAGAAGTAGGATTTCTTCACTGCCATCACAGCCACAGAGTAAGATTGCAACTGGACTCTTACCTGTATTTAATTATATTTGTTCTGTGTCTTCCTCCATTTGTGCTCTAATTGTGGACACAGTCATTTCATTGGACTCAGCTAGGGATGTATGAATCCCCTTACCGCCGTCCATGGGGGGTCTGCCGGGGGGGAAGGAAATCCGTTCCTCCCCCTGGAATCCTTGATGGGGGGAGGCTATCCATTCCTCCCCCCCCCCGGAATCTGTCCAGGCCGGCTCTGCGTTGAACCTGCGGAGCTGGCCGCCAGCTCTGCAGGGCTGGAGAAAGTCGATACAGCCGGCAGCCATTGCTGTGCTGTATCTCTGTCTAAGTCAGTCCCCCAGACGCAAATGGTGTAGTGGGCGCCATTTGCGGCCGTAAAGTTGGTTGATTAGCCTAAATGCAGCCATTTACGGCTCCAATGGACTCATTGGAGTTCATGGAGGAATTCTTCACCATCACTACCCTCAGCTCCTTGGAATACCAAGAAGCTAACACCGTTCTACGACTAGGTCGATGACATTTGGGAGTGATCATATTGATAGCCTGGTCCTCTCCTCATTCCAGTCAGTGACCAGGACCTTGGCAAGACCACCAGCTATGCCTGCAGGAAAATCCCCAAGAGACCTCAAAAATCCTTCCAGATTCATCAGCCTCTGGTGGAAGACAATCAAATTTTGTCCCTCACCCCTGGAGAGGTTACAGGTGGCCTGAAGGTAGGGATGTCAGAGAATTCTGCCACGGATCTCGGTGAGGCTGAATGCCAGTGCATTCGGCCCGCCGAACTCTGTGGCGGAACGGCCTGCCACCCCCCCGCCCCCGCGGATCCCCCCCTGGGATGAGACTTACCTGGGGCGGATGTTCCGGACAGCGGCGGCTCCAGCGGCGGCTTCGGCAGAGGCAGCAGCGGCAGCTGGTCTTCCGACCGGCCGCCACCGCCGCCGCCATTTGCAGTCTTCCCCCCCCCATTCGTAATAGGCTACATAAAGACTTGCGTAGTCTATCATGTCTGGGTTTTTTTTTAAAAAAAAACAACGCGTACGTAAATGGCGGCGGCTACAGCCGCCGCCATTTGCGTTCCCTATTTTTGGTTGTCTTAGTCTACATAAATATTTACGTAGACTAAGACAGCGAAACTAAGGGGGAACGCAAATAGCGTAGCGGACGCTATTTGTGTTCCCCCTTATTTTCGCCGTCTTAGTCTATGTAAATATTTACGTAGACTAAGACAACCAAAAATAGGGAACGCAAATGGCGTTATTTTTGTTGTTGTTTTTACCCAGACGTGATAGGCTACGTAAGTCTTTACGTAGCCTATCACAGCTGAATACAGGGACGCAAACAGCGGCGGCTACCCTTGGTCTGATCCAACATGGCTCTTATATAGGGTTGGCGGAGAATTTCTCCCCGAAACTTCGGGGGGCCGAGCGCCAACGTGTTCGTCCCCCTGAAAAAGTTTCGGGGAGAAATTCTCCGCACCCCCCCACCCTGCACCCCCCCCGGGACGGGACTTACCTTTCCCGAATGTCCCTCCTGGCGGCGGGTCCCGGCGGTGGTTCGTCGGGTCTTCGTCAGGGGCGGGGGCGCCACCATTCCAATAAAAGTAAATTAAAAAAAAACGCCCCCATGATAGGCTACGTGACGATTAATGTAGCCTATCACGCTATTTGCGTTGCCCTTATTTTCACTGTAGTCTAAGTAAACCTTTACGTAGACTACAGCGACCAAATAAGGAACGCGAATGGTGGCTCCCTATGGGGGCCGCCATTTGCTTACGCGCTTTTTTTTTTAAAGTCACCCGTGATAGGCTACTTGACGATTTATGTAGCATATCACGGCTGACTTTGCAAATCTAGCCGTGATAGACTACATTAATTGTCACGTAGCCTATCACAAGGGTGTTTTTTTTTAACTTTTAATTTCGCGGCCGGGCGAGGCGAAGCGCCTCCTCCC
Source organism: Heloderma suspectum (assembly GCF_057233095.1). Classification (NCBI taxonomy): domain Eukaryota; kingdom Metazoa; phylum Chordata; class Lepidosauria; order Squamata; family Helodermatidae; genus Heloderma; species Heloderma suspectum. The sequence continues at coordinate 53,080,916 of NC_139461.1, forward strand.
CGGCCTGAATTTCGGCCGGGCGAGGCGGGAAGCCTCCCCCCCGGCCTGAATTTCGGCCGGGCGAGGCGGGAAGCCTCCCCCCCCAGCCTGAACTTCGGGGGGAGAGCAGCGAAGCGCCTCCCCCCCACCGCGAAAAGCTGCGAGACCAGGTAAGTGACTTTCGTGCACCCCTACTCTTATATTCTTAGAAATGTGAAAAGTGTAGTTTCAAAGCAACCATTCTGATATCAATTTTCCAAAGCTATTACAACTTGCCATGTGCCTCATTTCAATGATGTGATTAGGGATGGCGGAGAATTGCTCCCCGAAACTTCGGGGGGCCGAGCGCCAACGTGTTCGGCCCCCCGAACAAGTTTCGGGGAGAAATTCTCCACACACACCCGCCCCCCGCCCCCCCCCCCGGGACGGGACTTACCTTTGCCGAAAGTCCCTCCCGGCGGCGGGTCCGGCCAGCGGTTCGGCGGGTGCTCGTGCGGGGCGGGAGCGGCAGCTGGTATTTTGACCGGCTGCCACCGCCGCCATTGCAATAAAAGAAAAAAAACGCCCCCGTGATAGGCTACGTGACGATTAACGTAGCCTATCACGGCTAGATCTGCAAAGTCAGCCATGATAGGGTACGTAAATCGTCACGTAGCCTATCACGGGTGACTTTTTAAAAAAAAAAAGCGCATACAGATAATGGCGTAATCTGACTTTGCAGATCTAGCCGTGATAGGCTACGTTAATCATCATGTAGCCTATCACAGGGGCGTTTGTTTTTTTTAAAAAAAACTTTGGAGTTCGCGGCCGGGCGAGGCGAGGCGCCTCCTCCCCGGCCTGAATTTCGGCCGGGCGAGGTGGGAAGCCTCCCCCCCGGCCTGAATTTCAGCCGGGCGAGGCGGGAAGCCTCCCTCCCCAGCCTGAACTTCGCGGGGGGAGCGGCAAAGCGCCTCCCCCCCACCGCGAACAAGCTTCGAGGACAGGTAAGTGACTTTCGTCCACCCCTAGATGTGATAATGCGGTGATGGCCACCAGTTTAGACAGCTTTAAAGGGGATTAGACAAATGCATGGAGGATTAGACAAATTCATGAGGAACTATTCATTATGGCTTCATACTGCCTACAGGATCCGAGTTACCATCCCTTCGAATACAAGACACTTGGGAAGAACAGTAGGAGAGGGCTACTGCCCTCCTGTCCTGCTTGTGGACTTCCCATAAGCATATGGTTGGTCAGAATGGGAAACAGGATGCTGGATTAGATAGGCCTTTGGGTCTGGTCCAGCAGACCTCTTTGCTCTTCTTATGCTTTTATAATTACCTTGGTAGAATTATGCCTCTTCCAGAATTTATGAATAATTTGAACTCCACTGAGCCTCCTGTGGCGCAGAGTGGTAGGCGGCAGTATTGCAACCGAAAGTCTCCCCACGACCTGAGTTCGATCCCAGCGGAAGCCGGGTCTCGGGTAGCCGGCTCAGGTCGACTCAGCCTTCCATCCTTCCGAGGTCGGTAAAATGAGTACCCAGCTTGCTGGGGGAAAGGTAGTCACGACGGGGGAAGGCAATGGGAAACCACTCCGCTACAGTCTGCCATGAAAACGCCAGCGCAAGCAGCATCCCTCTAGGGGTCAGTAATGACCTGGTGCTTGCACAGGAGGAACCTTTCCTTTTTTCCTTGACCTCCATTTAAATTTTTCCAGATGTAAAACAACTGCAAAGACTTTGTTCAAACAGGTACGTTTTGCTGGGCTCTTTATACTTACTCTACTTAACAGTTTTTGACAAACTATGGAGGTCCACGGAAATAGCCATTTTAAAACACACACACACACACACACGTTAAAAACAACACTTTAACCAATTTTACTAAATGCCTTTCCCGGTTCATTTTAATTAGATATTTTGCTTCTTCAGCTTACTGGAAAGAGCCAGATTGCTCCAGACCACGTCAGCCTATAAAACAGCAGGTGTCAGCTTTAACTGCCTCTGAAAATATTAAATGTATTCAATTAACAGAACCCCTTAGAGAATGAATCTTTTTATGTTCATTTGTCTTGTGCAAGCTTTGCAACGTGTTTTCGTCATCCTACACTGTGCTTCTTGTTGTTCAGTGACCCAATTATATCTCAAATTTTCTAATGTCACAGAACATTCAATTAGTGCACTTTACCTACCGCGATCTATCACACCAAAGTTGATTGAGCCTCTGGTAATGTTATAGAAGCAAAACAACAGCAGCCTCTGTCTTCAAGAAGTGACCGGAAATGGATAACAACAACAACACCCTACCCCGAAAGGGGAAATGGGAGAATCTGTTCTTTTACAGGTGAGGATGAAGTGCAATCAAAGACCAGAGTTCTTCGGCAAGTGTTATTAGATCACATAAACACTTCGGTGGAAGATATTTAAGTGGCTTTTGCCATGTTTTGCCACAATGGTTTTACAGCACTGCTTTAAATGAACAATAAAGTATTTCACTGATTACTCAAGGCTGGAGATCGATAAGCAGTGGCTAGGAGGCTGTGGGTTGCCATCCAGCAGGAACTGCAAGAAATAATACACAGGGTAGCACAGAGATTCAGGCGCTGGCTGGACTGTGGGGAAAACTCTTAGTGAGCATGCAGCTGCTGCCACGTGACTAAGAGGGCAAAGAGCCCTCACCCTTTAAAGTGGGAGTCAGTGTTTACAGAGGCTGGGGCACCTCGGATTGTGTGGTGCAGATGATGACATCTACCTTCACGGGGTATTGCTGGCTATTCACACCTGAGCACCTGCACTATGCAGTCTATGCACTAATTCCACTCTCTGATGGTCACTAGTCCAGTACACTTCTTTCAGCTACTACCTCATACAGAAGATGAGGATGAAACTTTTGAAAAGCAAATAGACAATGTTTTAAGGAAGCATGATGTAGTAGTAATGGGGGACTTCAATATGTGTTGGGAGACAAATTCTGCAAAACATGGCCCCTCCAGGAAATTCCTGACTTGTGTGGTGGATCACTTCCTCCTACAGAAAGTAGAGGAAGGAACTAGAGGATCGGCTATCCTTGACTTGATCCTAACCAACACCATCAATGAGATCTGGATGAGAAAATTGCCAAATTCATTTTTAACACATCATGGCTTATTAAGTTGAGATATGCATTAGCATGCTGTCCTTGCACCTCCCCTTCCCTCCTCCCTTCCCAGTGTGTGGTGACAGAAGTTATCCTAGGTAAATCAATCATATTTCCCATTATGTCTGAACTGGGAAACTATGGTTAGCACCTTTGAAACAAATCAGGATATGCAGCCAACTTCAAGTGGAAGTATCAGATCCTGGTTTGTTCTGAAGCTGGTAACCATTGTTTACAAGTTTGGGTATACTGAGAAACTATGGTTAACCTATGCAGTCTTCAGTTGCAGTGCACCAAGAAGGGGGGGGAGGAATGGTACCACACATGTAACTTGTGCATCATTTGACCTAATAAGCAGTTAGGTATAAACTGAGCCAGAGACATACTGATGAAACGCTGTGATTTAAAAAAAAACTTGACTGTGTATACATTTCCAGGGTGGCAATGTGCATGTTGGCAATGCACATAAGGCTCTAGATCAGGGGTAAGGAACCCGGTGCCCTCCAGATGTTTTGGACTACAACTCCTATAAACCCTGACCATGGGTCTTGCTGGCTGGGTAGTCCAAAACATCTGGAAGGTACCAGGTGCTCTCGATCACCTTAACCTACCACTGTTCAGTATATTCAAGAATGGTGTTTGATATCAAACTACACATTTCTGGTACACCATACTCTTTTGAATATGAGACTCTTCCTTCTACTTTTATTACACTCAGAGTAGTACATGCTAATATCTAAGGCTCTCTTATGTAAAGACCTCTACATTTCTTTGTTCAGAAAAATGCAACAAAATGGAACCTTGCAAAGCCCAAACTTCAGATTTTCTACTGCATTGTTATCCATACTCTGTTTATGTGTCCTGTTAACCTGGCTACTATTTTAAAATGTGAACTGAGGGAAGTGAGGGAGATGGTTTGGTGCCCAGACATAGAATATTCTAGGCGTATATGGTGGCATTACAGAAGGTATGAAGGTGGAAGACTGATGCTAAATGAGCTTATACAGACCAGTAGGAAGGATGATTAGAGATGCTGGTGAAGTTCTCCTGGGCCAGGCTTGGAAAAGAACTTCAGGAACTCATTAAAGGCTGCTTCAAAGAAGCAACTGAAATCGGAACTGGAAAATAATTACCAGCTTCTCCTACCAGCTTCACTCCATTACATTACAGAGAGTAAGAAGCTGCAGAGGCTCGATCCAATCCTCCACCGAGGACCCCTTGGACTGGGTCCTGGAACAGTTTCCCCCCATTCCCATGCAAGGTAATGGAGCAGCTTTGATTCCTTGTGCTTCTATTGGATGTGTGTGTGTGTGTGTGTGTGTGTGTAATTCCCTGCAGGGGGATACCCAACAGGTTAATGAGAAAGGCCCCTACACATGTACAAGCCTCTCACATGCTTAGGGCCCTTTCATGCTATATATGCAGCCACTGGAGGGGCATGGTCAGTGAATGTATCAGGGCAGGGCTATTCTCCCTTTACCCATTATATAAACATATACGGAAAGATCATACAAACACCCTTGCTCTGAGTGACAAAGGAAGTAAGAGACATCAGGAGGAAGTGAGGAAGACATTCCAGTAATTTGGGCAACAGATTGTCAACAGCAAGCCAAATATTTTTAGAAGTAGATGCAGAAAGCAAATGACAAAACTTAGAAGAGCTGAAGTGGATAGGGAGACATTTTTCACCATCTCTCAAAATAGTAGAGCCTGGGGTCAGCCCATGAAGCTGATTGGCGGGAGATTCAGGACAGACAAAAGAAAACACTTCTTCACATAGTTAAACTATGGAATTCATTTCCACAAGATGGAGTGATGGTCACTAATTTGGATGGCTTTAAAAGGGGGTTAGACCAATGCATGGAGGAAAGGATATATGGAGATATGTATGTATGTATGATGTATGCTACCTCCGGCTCCAGTATCAGAGGCAGTATGCCTATGTACACCAGTTGTTGGGGAATGTGGGCAGGAGGGTGCTGTTGCACTCATGTTCTGCTTGTTGGTTTCCTGTGGGCAGCTGGTTGGCCACTGTGTGAACAGAATGCTGGACTAGATGGACCTTTGGTCTGATCCAGCAGGGCTGTTCTTACGATCTTATGAACAGAAGATGGCAGCTCAGATATGATAAGGAACAAAGTCAAATATGATTCCAATGTAATAGAACAGAGCTGGAAGAGACAAGGAAATTCTCCCTAATATGTATTTGACATACAGGATGCTAGTATTATAAAGCATATAATACTTTTAAAAGGTAAAGGTGTCCCCAACCAGTCGTGTCCGCCTCTAGGGTGCGGTGCTCATCCCCGTTTCTAAGCCGAAGAGCCAGCGCTGTCCGAAGACGCTTCCGTGGTCATGTGGCCGGCATGACTGAACACCGAGGTGCATGGAAAGCTGTTACCTTTCCCGCCGAGGCGGTACCTATTTATCTACTTGCAATTTCTTGCTTTTGAACTGCTAGGTTGGCAGAAGCTGGGACTGAAGACGGGAGCTCACTCCGTCACGCAGCACTCGGGTCTCGAACTGCTGACCTGCCGCCGACCTTCCAGTCTGCAGTTCAGCATCTTAACCACTAAGCCACCGCGGCCCCATATAATACTTTACTTACTGTTAAAACTAAAACAGTGCAAACAAATGTTTTACATTATAAAAACATGTAAAAGGATGATGCTTGTGAATGACAGATTATAAACTGTAGTGAAGAATCTGCAATAAAGCAGGATTAAGATTTTAAGTGCTGCTGAGAAAAATAATTTGATTGAAAAGAAATCCAGACAGGGAGGGAAACAGATTTTTTTTTTTTATTTTTTAACAAAGAGAGGAGTTGTGTGTTTTTTTAAGTGTTAAAGCATGTAAAGGCCCAGACGGCAAGTGACGATCTAGTGACAAAGGTTGTTGGAAGATGTCTGGATGTGCATTGGCATTACAAGAAAGAAAAGCCAAAAATAGGATGACAAATCGATCTTGCCTCTCATTCGGGGTCATGCAGAGACACCTGAAAAGAAAACATATTCTTTATGAAACCACTAAGTATCTTTGTGACAAAAGTGAAGAACTTTCTCTTAACTCTTATAAAGAAACTATGAAAATAAGGGGAATATTGTAGACCGTCTCATTGGGGAGAGACAGTGCTGTGACAAAGGAGAACAATGAATACAGAGGAACCATTGTGTTTGTCTTATCCTTAAACAGCATCTCAGTGACTCTTGGTGTCCACTGCCCCATCCAGAGACTAAGGGAAGAAATACCTGTCACCAGGCATGACAACACCCAGCAGGGAGGACGGTATCATAGAAAAGAGAATATTTATTTTGAAATACATAAAGCCAAAGCCTCTAGTAGCCATGGTCTTGGCAGCTAGTTCACACATGCGTGTACATCACTTGATTGCACTGATCAGTCTGCCCTTGACAATTCACAGAGGACTATGTGACCTGACTCCATTGAAAAGCAGTGTTTCTGGGGGTGATGTGCAAGTTGCTTCTGAGGGTTTAGATCTCTAATGGCTCGTGTGCACATGCAAAATCACTGCTTCTCTCTGATCCCTAAATGCAGTCAGTGCCACACACCATGTGGTTGCAAAAGGTCCTATTGAAAAAGGAACTAGACAGCACCCCTTATCAGGCAGTTTCCTTCTGTGGAATGCCACAGTGGGCATTCTCCCTTTACTGCTCTGCCTACCTGGGATACTGCCAGCCTGGACAGTAGAAGATTGAAATATGGCTCCCAAGGGACAAGCGGGCACCACCTGGCATGAGTGATCAGCCCCACTTTATCATAGCAATGGAGGAGCTATTGAAGAACTAAGTCTAAGCCCTTCTTGAACCCCACCACCAGCTTGCCTCAAAATCTGATGGATGCTTCTGGCAGTTTTGCTTTCTCTCGCATCAAGCCCACGCTTGATGCACTCAAGCTCTTGGACTGAATAGACAAATCTGTCCGTTTCGGTTTCTCTCACATTTTTTAAATCTCAAATTCTCTCTACCCCTATGTGGAGAACAGTGTAAATTTCAGTAAATTCTTTTTTAGAAAAATCAAACTGAAATGAAATTCACACCCTTCCCTACGTGCAGCCCATTGGAGAAGACTATGATGTACCTGGAAGATGTCCAAACCGGAGAGAAGCTGAAATGAGCTTCCCCTGTCTGGAGTAGGTGACAGCACAGAACTGAGGCCTCTCCCCAAATCTTCTGTCACCCTCATACTTTCTCTTTCATTGAGGAACTCCTACCTCATATCTTCCAGTTAAACTGCAGAGGCTGCACTCTGCTATTGGATTAGGACAAAGGTTTTAACCATCAGGTGATGGGACCCTGAAGAGTTTTAGAGCATATGAAGGTCCCAGAAGCAAACCTCCTTGGATCGCCCAGCCCCAGGGAAATAAACCTAAGGTGCCCTAGCATATATGGCCTGTAACTAAGGCTCTCATTGCAAAACTACAAATGTTCCTCCTTGTAACTTTTCAAAATGGGCCCTGCAGACACTTTTCCTGCCCCAGAGAAGAGAGTGCATATATGTATTGAGGGAGGGCATGTGGTTCAGATACTGTGGTTTATGAACACAAATCCCATATCTTCCTCTTTTGTGGAGCTTGTGGTAGAGTTTATTTCCAAGTGTCCTTTAAGTCAGAACAAGCAGCTACTTTCTAGCTGACAAAAACATTGTGAAATACATTTTTCCCTTTTAAATTTAGGCTCACAAAGATATCCTGCAAGCTAGCACAACTGCTCAGCAGTATTCAAGCTGGCTGCCTCTTCTCTGCATACAGTAATGAAGAAGAAAACCATTATGAAAAAGAGTAATTAAGTAAATATTGTTTCTTAACTACACAGAGGATTTAAATTATTACTTATCTTCAGTATACAAACAAGCTGCTGCTAATGATATTAACGCTGTGAGCAAAATTAGAAAGAGACTCCCAGCCCACACATAAACAAGGCACGGACACATTTGTATACAAAATAAGCAATGAATTGTAATTGCATCAGTGGAGTCCCCATTGTCCTTGTAGTTTTCACCTTTGACCTATCATCTACCCAGATATTATAACCCAAATACTTCAACAGTATTTGCATGAACTCATTGTGAAGAATGTAAAGGGAATTGTAAGCGGTGGGGACGGAGTAGTCCGAAAGATTTGTGGCAGGTTTTGAACAGTGCTGAGTTCAGTTTTGTTTGTATGGTTCTTCAACAAATTCCCTTCTGTTTATATTTTGGAAGGGACAGGAGAATCACTGAGGCTGAAGCTTGTCGAAGTTCTCAGAGTCCACCTTGAAACTTGGTCTGCCTCATTCCTGTCGCCAAATGCGAGTTGTTTCTGCTGTTGTTGCTTGAATGGGGAAAGTGAGCATTTGAATGCACTATTTTTTATGTGTGCACCCAAATGCTTATTCTTCCCCCATTGAGTAAAGTGTAGAAATGCTTTTCCCCCCTCTAAAATGTACATTTTGAAAGTGCTTGTTTTTCTAATGAATACAATTTGCAAATGCAATCACTAGCATTGGACTCGATGGTCTTATAGGCCCCTTCCCACCCTACCAGTCTATGATTCTATGAAGCTCAGGAATATGTGGGGTTTGCCTGGAAAATGAGTTTGAGGGTGTGAACAGGGCAAGTTCTGATGTTTCACAAACTGAAATGAAATTCTTGTATATCCCTAGATCTTGAACAAATCATATCTGTTCAAGAGCAACATAAATCCTCAAATTAAAGTACCCAAATAAAAAGGGCATGCCTGCATGGAGTTTTGGAGTGCCCCTAATGCTGTAATTCAGAGCACACAATCTGTGTGTCTCCCAGGTGCAGCCTGAATTATGTACCAAACTGTACATGATACCTAGGGCATAACTGCAGCGGGGAGGGAAGCAAGTCATATTTCTATTCTAGGCACAGCTCTCTTAGTGTAGGTCATACACCCTCATACAGGACTCTTAGGAGACAATAGGACAAGACCTCAGGCTCTTTTTTTCCATTTTACTCCCTATTGGATAAGACAAAGAAACGATCCCAAAGTGTAACAGGTCAGTACTGTTCACACTAGATGTGGAGGAAGTAACAGGCAAAGAAATATGGAAGAAAGTTAAACTGTGGAATTTTCTACCAGAGGATACAGTGATGGCCACCAACCTGGGTGGCTTTAAAATGGGATTTGACTTATTCATGAAGGATAAGTCTATCCATGATTACTATATATTACTTGCAGTATCAGACACAGTATGGCTCTGAATACCACTTGCTAGGGAACATGAGTGGGAGGGCGCTATTGTATGCATATCCTGCTTGTGGACTTTCCATAGCCATCTGGTTGGCCACTGAGGGAACAGAATGTTGGGTTAGATCTGATCAGATCTATCATGACTCTTCTTAGGTTATTATCCAACTATAGCTTTGCATCACGCAAGCTGGTCATTGTTTTCCAAGCCTTATCTCTCAAGGACACAGTACTATGAGTTGCCAGGATGTGAGGCAAAATTCAGTTACGTGTGACTCTCTGGCTCAGGACCATAATTTATAGAATGATATCTGAACCACTTTGGTGAGCACAAAACCATCAGTGCTTATTTGTTTGCATAACTTTCTGGTGCAAATTATGGTTGCTCTTCAGTTTTTAGAATGTGTATTGGAGAGGAGTTGAGGTATCAATTTGCAAATTTGCACTCTTCCAAAAGAGAATGTTCATGCTGCTCTAAGTTATCATATCTTGGACTTTCCAACTACTGGTAGAATTCCAGGCCAGCCAGGGAGATTTGTGGTGTTTGTTTAGGAACATTTGCCTCTCTGCATGAGTCATGCACCTTAAACTCCATGCATAACATGGAATTATCTTTTCAGGAATCAGCTCCTGATGTGTTCAAAAATGTGATAAGCCCCTTTTTAACAGCTACATTTTCTATTTAGTTCTGGTGACTTAAAGTCAGTTTACACATGCAAATCAACTCTATCATTTTGATGGCTGCAAAAATAATTAGAAAAATAGCCATGGGCTGTTCTCATTGAAGTTTCTTCACCTGATCCCCCCACATAAAGGGAGGCCATGACTCATTTGGAATAAAAACATGACATGTGTGAACTGGTCCTAAGAGTCTTGGAATTTTTACTAAAAAATATGGGAAATCAGGTTTGTTCAATTCTAACCTTTAAACCTCATGGGTTTGGCCATCACAGATACAGTTAGATTTGTAAACATAATAAATTGGATTGAGTATTTGCTTCTTGGCTTTTGAGCTTTAAAACATCCATTTTTTCATATTCATATCCATATTTTTTGTAGCCATGAGAGATATAAGCTTTATTTTATTTGTCAATGTTAAAATCATCCTGAAAATAGCATTATGCCCACATTTACCATAAATGCAAGGAAGGAAGGAAGGAAGGAAGGAAGGAAGGAAGGAAGGAAGGGGCTTTTACACTGCCCAAGTCTGAATTGAGGATGTCTCCAGATGTCTGCTGAAATATTCACTTCCTATCAGGCCACTCTGTGACCACTCAAGCTGAATGCAGCCCATCAGCCATGTGCTGGGGCCTACCATGGCCTTGATAAACTTGTTATTACTTGCCTGGAGGTGCAAAACCAGATTGATGTGATGTCACTGATCTGGCAGTCACAGTACATAAGAACATAAGAAGAGCCATGCTGATCAGACTCAAGGCCTATCTGGTCCAGCAGTCTCTTCACCCAGTGGCCAACCATCTGCAAGTAGGAAGCCCACAAATAGGACATGAGTGGAGTAGCACCCTCCCACTAATGTTCTGCAGCAACTGGTATACAGAGGCATCCTACTTCTGATATTGGAGGTAGCATTTGACCATCATGACTAGTACATGGCTACTGGGTTCTGCTTATGCAGATCTGGCTTAGTTCATGGCTGGATGGAGCAGCTTTAAATGTTCTAAGTAGGTGATGGGACAGAAAGCTCAGCTGAGCTGTACATCAGGCAGAGCTCCTTCCTTGCCCTACCTGGAGATACAAGGGGGTTGAACCTGGAACCATTTGCATATAACCCATGTGCTCTTCCACTGAGCTACAGCCCTTCCTTATGGCCAGTCCATACATCTCCCTAATAGGAAGTGAAATGTGTGAGCTCAGGAACAAATGTTTTGTGTGTGTGTGTGTGTGTGTGTGTATGTGTGTAGAAAGAAAAATGGCGACATCCGTGTTTCTGTCCTACTCCCACCCTCCCACTTTTCAAAAATCTAAAGCCACTTCAGTAATAATTTGAATCCAGACTGCAACACTCTGTCTGGAATATTCAATATGAGTAAGAGAGCGTTACTACAACACAACTGGTTGATTATAAAGCCTAGAAGGGCAATTGCTTTTGAGCTTGTAACCTGGAAAAATCACCTCTCAGTCAGACTGGTTGAGAGACTAAGCATGGTGAGTTACTCTTATAGGAACAACACCTCAGAGTACCTACTAAACCATGTTTTCTTCTAGATACATGCAATTATTTTCAATATCCTATCAATTAGATTATTTAGGCTGCAATCCTCTTCCCAGGATGAACACAATGGGACTCACCTCTGAATAGGCATGTATAGGATCATGCTGTTTGCCTTTGATAATGTGATACAGGCATTTAGTCCTGTAAGGATGCAAGTGAAGAAGGACTTGGTTATATTTCAAAGAAATACACATGCAATAAATCTGAATACAAAAAGTTTTTATGACCCAAGAAGACCTTGGTGGGGGTGGGGAGGCCTACTCAAGAGGAAATAGCATCAGTGGTCCTGTCAGACATATCCAAACCTATGAAGTTTCCTTGACTTCAGGCTGGTTATCTCACAAATCTGTGCAAAGCTCTGGTGAATAATTTATACCCGGCTCGAGGTGACAAGTTAAACACGCCCATTTTGTCGAAAAAATGCTATGAAGGCATCAAGATGGAGCTGGGCTTTAGGGGGAGAGGGGCCAGGCTGATGGGAATCTGAGCATGTCGAAGAGAGAGGGGGGAATGCTGCTGTAAAGAAAATGAAATGTAATGAGATCCTCTTTCATGCATAATTCATGACTGCATGACTGCATAAAAAGGCCTGGATTTTAACAAGGCAGAGCTGCAATCATACGCATTATCTTCCCAGAGGAACTTTCTATATTATTGGTCAAAAAGAGAGGATTCTCAATACACATACAAAAATAATAAAAGCTGATGTATTTTTTTTCAAATGCAGGACATTTTTTATTTTGACACAAAATGGCCATAAAGGAAACCATTTTGATTTGTACCTGGCAAATGACATTTAGCAGAATTTTGCTTTCAAACAGTTGCTTCCATCTCCTATGAAAAAAAAGTTAGTAAGGTGGGAGGGGAGAGAAGAAAACCTTCTCATGGAAAAATAAAATCTACAACTGGTAAACGATATTTTGCAGAGTGTGATAGACTTAAGTTAAATTGTGCACGGAAATGCCTTTTTTCTTTTCTTCCAGAAGCAAAGCTTTCCATGGGAAACACTGCCTTGTAAAACAGCTTTACAAAAGATAAAATGTCAGCTATTGTCACCATAAAATTTGATTTGGTTGCATTTGCAAAACCAAATGCTGTAATTCAGCTTGCGAGTCCCATTTTAGTGGCTGCGTCCACATGAATGTTTGAAATGGTGTTTTAATGCTCAAGGTTGTTTTATTTTTTAGTTAGAAGGATTAAACATGGAATGTTGATTAAAGCCTGAAATGGCTTCAATTTATTGCTTTACAGTCCTAATGACAGTTTCAGATGGAAGGAACATGGGTGGATTGTTCGTTCACTTAGTGAAGACATATGGCATATAAGAAATGCAGGAGAACAGGAAGTCTCCAGAAATGCACCAGCTCAATGAGTCTGTTAAGTTATTTGTTTAGTTCATACTGCATAATTTCAATATTTCTAAAGAAAGTAAAATAGCTAGACCACAGCCAGTTACATTTTTATAGCTTTGACAGTTTGGCTGAAGAACGCATTATGGGTTCAACATGATTGATCCTTCAAAGTGTTCACCTTTCATGGGATTTTTTTTTCTTTTTGCCTGAGCTCTACAGTTAAAGCAGCAGAGAAACACTACAAAAATGGCAGCAGGATCAGTATCGTTGCTAAACAATCTCATCTCTATTAAATCAAATTATGCTATTATAAAGCCCTCTTTTGCACATTCCTTTATGTTTTGACAGCTTTTAAAATTTTTTAAAAAATAGGGATTCTTTTGGAGCCAGGCAATAATTTCATATCTGATTATGGAATTTTCATCATTTCACAGGTCTCACAGCAATGCAGGGAGAGGAGAGCCATGTGACCCACCGACTCCCTCCCAGCCTTTGCTTTGTAACGCCAGCAGTGGAATTGTGTTTTTTCCTCTGATTTCTCACCGCGCCATCTTTTCATAAAAGGCTTTGCTCCTAAGTCTGCATTTTTCCTCATCTGCATTTTTTAAAAAAAACATTTGTTTGTCTTAAGGTCATTCTGGTGGAAGGCAGATGCTCCTTCGCAGCTTCTCATTTCAGCCAACTAGCCTAGCTTTCAAAGGAGCAGAGAGCAGCGATTTGCCTCACAGCCAGCCAGGGTGAAATTTGATTATCACTAGGTTTAATCCAAGACTGACTTGCCTCACTTGCTTATCTGCCATGTAGGAAACATTGGTGCTTGAATTCAACTTAAGACTTCGAATGGCTAATTGCGTGCATCTGCATGGATCGGTGTATGTAGTCTGTTCCTTGGGTTTCATAAATCCAGATGAGAAATCCGGAGCTAATGTATTTATTTAAATAAATAGATTGGCAAGGAGGAATTATTTCCAGGTGTCATCCCTATGCTTCCCTTTGCCTTTCAGGTGATGCTCCCTCATTGACACCCTCCCCCCCCACACACACACACGCACACACTGATTCTATTCTATATTGTTCAGCCTCACTCTGACAGCCATTTCCAGACATGGTGAAGATTTGTTTGCTTATGAGACTGTGCTCTGAGGGAAGTTCTCCTGACAGCCATGCCAGTTGAATCACTTACTGAATGCTTTAACATACATAAAAATGCAAAGAGGCTGAAACAGGAGTCGAATAATAACATTATTAAAATACCCTCTCGGGCCGGGTCATGTGATGCAGACTTGCCACAGTTAGCAGAACGGTTGAGCTAAGCTCTCAGTCAGGATTTCTTTTTTTCTATTCTTCCATTCACCCCACCTCACTTAAACGAAAATGTTCCCTTGATGATTACATAGGGCAGTGTGAGGTGTTTAGGGCAGGGTGTTTTTTAATTGAAGGGCTAGGAAGCAAAATTCATTAATTCATCAGGCCTTCTTTGCTAGAGATTCAAATACAAGTGAAAATCACTACAGGAGGGAGGGGTGAGAATTTCATTTCATTTCAGTTTTGATAAGAGTTTACTAAAATTTGTAAAGTTCTCCATATTCAGGACTCAAAGACCTAGAGATTTAAACAAACTGAAGATGGGAGAAGGCAGAACTGACAGATTCATCCATCTATCCAAGCTCAGGGTTTTGAGTGCTTTGCTCTTTAAAAGTCTGGGTTTGAATCCCTGCATATTCAACCACACTAGTGCTTAATTAGGGTTGCCACCTCTTTTTTCTGACGAGCCCCTCATCTTTAACAGCTATACGGCAGGCACATCATGATCCTCTCAATGATAGGAATAGCTGTACCTGCTGAATTTGGCTGGTGCAGATGGGTGAGAATTTCATTTCAGTCCATCTACCAAATTTACCAGAATGTACCACATTTGCAAAGTTTTTCATATAAGGGAGAAAAAGACCCGAGTTTTCAAAAGTTTGAATGTGGGAGAAAGCAAAACTGACAAACTCTCCCATACTTAGTTTTTTGTTGTTTATTCAGTCAGTCGCTTCCGACTCTTCGTGACTTCATGGACCAGCCCACGCCAGAGCTTCCTGTCGGCCGTCGCCACCCCCAGCTCCCCCAAGGTCGAGTCCAAAACCTCCAGAGTATCATCCATCCATCTTGCCCTTGGTCGCCCCTCTTCCTTTGGCCTTCCACTTTCAAAAAACAACCTGAAATCTAGGTTCCATTATTTTATATACACTGGTGGATTCTGCCCAAATGCTTATTGCTCTGGCTGGCAGCCATTTCGGAACAGATGCCCAGAAATGTGACATCTGTCTTTATTAATTTTGTACCACATCACTTGTATCATGTAAATGTACATTTTCCTTAAGCAGATAACATATAAAGTTGCTTCATCCTGAGTCAGACTGTTGACCTACAAAGCCCAGCACTGTCTGGCCTGCATTTTAAATGCACACAGGAATGCACATTCTGAAGTACGAGATATGATACTTTCATAAGGCAGAACCATGTATTGTTTAACCACTGTATAATATAGTAATACCTTTTCCTAAAATCTGCGTATACATTCATCTGTAAATACATATTATTTATATGCTTATTTTTAATGACGCTTGTCACACAGTGTTAATTTTATATGTATTTTCTCTCAAAGCGCACATTTCTAAACGTATGTTTTACCCTAAAATACACATTTGATATGCATGTTTGTATGTGTTTTTTTTTAGTTGAGAACTGTATTGCAAAATTTGGTGAAGTATGACATCAACAGGATAACTGTATTCCGATCCACACTTTAGCCTGAGAAGTGCAGATCAAGCTGGTTTCATTTGCTTCAAAAAGCAGACCGAACGGATTCCCAGAGCATCCCTCACCCACATATACTCATTCATAGGAACGAGGCAACAGAAGTAAGGCGACTGGGTGTGAGCGACAGGCCTCTTTCAGATATGACACAAGAAGGCTTGTAGAACTTCTTCTCCTGCTGGAGGCCCACCTAGGAATTGGGAGACCTTCCAGAGAGGATTAGGGGGACACATGGGAGGCTGATGGGGGGGGCAGGAGAGCAGTGTGAAGCAGCTATCTAATCTTGCTACATGAAGATTTTGCCCTGCAACTGTGGTGCACTAACTGAGTCATGGTAATTTCCTTCAAGTTGTGCCCTTGGAGCTATGTGCCCAAATTCCATTACTCCTCCATCCTGCATGCCAGAGGGAACCAGCATCTTCAATGGAACCACAGTTGAATGGCAGAGTGTGTGCTTTCCACAGGTGAGGTGACACCGCCCGCCCCCCCGCCCCCAGTCCAGTCCCTAGCATCTCCAGTGAATGGAACACAGGCAGCCTGGTTTGCAAAAGACCTCTGCCTGAAACTGAGTTGCTGCCAGCCATAGTAATCCCTGCTGACCTAGATGAACTAGTGTTCTGAGTCTGTAGAAGGAAACTTTATAGATTGTTTGTATGTATAGGAAGTAAAGCCATAGATGAGGTTTGTGTTCATCTGGTATTATATAAACACTGGAATAATTTATAAGCTTCCAGTGGCAGGATGCTAGGAAAAAAACCAAAATGAAATAAAACATTTGGGTGTGGGGGATCTCTGAAATGTGATATTATGCTATATTTTATGAGAATGATAGGAGTCATGTGACTAACGTGCTTCTAAACCAAGGCTGTTGTTCACTAGCAGTTCAGCAAGGAAAGAGAGATCAGGGAGTTAAATCCCTCAAGCAAAACTTTTAACTGTCTTTCTTTTTTACAGTCTATCATAGGGATTTAGGGAGGCAGGAGAAGCTAGAATTGAATAATGAAATGTTTACTTATAAAACAGCAGATAGACACAGAGAGAACTTTAATTACAGTAATTAAATATTGTGAATTATTTAACTTTTGTGAATCTTCCATTTAACTCGTAAGTGTTGAAGGATTTCTTTTTTTGCCTGCTTTGAATTCATGCCACACTTAGGAGATTATTTAAAAATTATTTACAAAGAGGCTTTCTCAACATTTTACATTATGAGTAGGGATGTACGAATCCCTTACCTGTTCCGGTTGGGGCATCCACTGGGGGGGGGAGGTGCTCCATCCCTCCCCCCGGAATCCTCGATGGGGGGGAGGCGATCCGGTCCCGCCCCCCCCGGAATCCTGCCCAGCCGGCTCTGCTCCATGGCAGCTCCACGGAGCAGCCAGCCAGGGCCGTCCGTAGCCGGACTTCCAGCCGCAGACAGGCTGCTGTAGACGCAAATGGTGGCCGCCGTAGTGGCTGCCATTTACATCCTTCCAGGCTGCCGTGTTAGGCTATGTAAGAATTTACGTAGCCTATCACTGCTAACCCCGCCCCAAATGGTGTATGCAAATGGTGGTGGCTACAGCGGCCACCATTTGCATTCCCTATTTTTTGCCATTCTAGCCTACATAAATATTTATGTAGGCAATTACAGCGAAAAAAAGGGAACCGGAAATAGCGTAGTGGGAGCTATTTGTGGTTCCCTTTTTTCGCCGTAATTGCCTACGTAAATATTTATGTACGTAGGCTAGAACAGCGAAAAATAGGGAACGCAAATGGCGGCCGCCGTAGCCGCCATTTGCATACGCCGTTTTTTGGGGGGGGTTAGCCGTGATAGGCTACATAAGTTCTTACGTAGCCTATCTCAGCTGCAAGGATGGCAATGGTGGCTGCAGCAGCCCAGCCATGGCTGGCCAGGAGACCAGCTGCCGCTGCCAAATCCGTCGCCGCCAAATCTGCTGCCGGAACCGCTGCCACCACCAAATCCACCGCATCCGCCCCAGGTAAGTTCCATCCCTGGGGATTCTGGGGGGGGGGCAGGAGGCTGTTCTGCCACAGATTCCGAGGGGCCGGATTCTAAAGAATCTGGCCCCACTGGAATCCGTGGCAGAATTCTCTGCCATCCCTACACATGAGCTGATATGCATGGTGGGAATAGAGAGAAGGTCTTCCCCCCAGGGCCCAGGGTCATCTAATAGAGCTGAATGGCAAGAGATTCAGGATGGAGAAAAAGGAGTACTTCGTACAGCGCATAGTTAAACTAAGGAATTTGCTACCACAACATGTGGTGATGGCCACCAATGCAGGCAACTTTAAAGGAGGTTAGACAAATGCATAGAGGAAAAGGCTATCAATGGCTAGTAGTCACTGTGACTATATGCTGCCACTGGGAAACAATCGTGGGCGATGCCTCCAGCCCTCATGTCCTGCTTTGGGGCTTCCCATAGGCATTCAGCTGGCCACTGTGGGAAATGGAATGCTGGATTAGTATTTATTTATTTATTTATTTATTTATTTCTATACCGCCCAATAGCCAAAGTTCTCTGGATGGTTCACAAAAATTAAAACCACAAAGTATAACATAAAACAATATAAAATACAAACGCTTAAAACTACAACAGAAAAGTACAACCAAAATAGAACCTAGCAGCAATGCAGAGATTTAAAATACAGATTTAAAACAGCAGCACTAAAAGACTAGAGTGCTAAATTAGTAAATTCTGGGAAAATAATTAGGTCTTCACCTGGAGCCAAAAGGAGTACAACATAGGTGCCAGGGGAATCTCTCTAGAGAGCTCATTCCACAGCCGGGGTGCCACAGCAGAAAAGACCCTCTTCCTGGTAGCCACCTGCCTCTTTTTGTCTGATCCAGCAGGGCTTTTCTGACATTCTTATGGAAGAAAAATAACTACAACAAAACCAATGATTCACAGAGGGTTTCCATTAAAATTAACCAAAATCCACCTTGCTGCAGTACGTTGTTGAGCAAATTGGAAGATTTTATCACATTTTACAGTTCCATCCATGCACCCCTGAAAATCTCATAAAATGCCCTTCCTTTCAGGAAAGGCAAATATCCCCATGAAAGTGTGTGTGTGTGTGTGTGTGTGTGTGTGTGTAGGGGAGGTGGATTTCTAACTATTATACTTCTGCAAATTTTGGGATTCACCTGAACATGGAGGTATATCTCCAATATTTCTTGGAGCTGTTTTTGGTACAAAGGTGTCAGCATGCTGGGAGTGAGCTCAGCATTAATAGGGGAGATGTTAAGCCTCATTAGATGAGAATATATCATTCCATCATTACTAATGGGGCTGAGCCAAAAGGTGGGGTGATTTTTGTGATTTTTTTTATCAGCAATGAAAGCTTCCCCCTTCGAGCAAGGTTTTAAGGGGATGAAAGTATTCACCCATTCAGGAAGCAGAGCCTCAGACAGACTTCATTTACCTTCAGTGATATCATCACATTCACTATGTCATCCCTGATTGGCTAGGGTTATTCATCTGACTAATCCTAACTTTCCCCCAACATTAACTTCAGTGACATCAACGTGTAGCCAAATCTTACTTGCTGTGAAGCATTGGTGCTTCTGAGAGCTCCAACTGAATTGGGGGGGGGGTGGCCTAAGTACTCCCAGCAGCTGAGTGGGTGGGAAGCTTCAGTCTGTTTCCCGCCTCCCAGCTGAGCAGAGCAGAGCAGAGCAAGCTGCTCCAGCTGGTCCAGGGACTACAGAAGCAAGCAGCGAGCGAACAGAGCGAGCAAACAGGGGGAGCAAACAGGAGTTGGCCAGGGGAGTTGCAGTGGTAGAAGAGACAAAGGAGACAAAGGAGACAGAGGCTAAGAGTGGGACTCTGCTTTTAAACTCTACTGAGTAGAGGAGCAGGCACAGGCTAGTCTAGAACAATCACAAAGCTAGACACAAAAAGGGAAAAGAGGCAATGGAAGGACAGGACTCTCCAGTGGCGGTGACCTGCAAGGTGTGTGCAATGTTTGTTTTCTTGCCTGAGAACAACATGGCCTACACCTGCAACAGGTGCAAGTTGATCACGCTGCTGGAAGAAAAAGTAAGTGGACTGGAGCGGCGACTGTCGACCCGCCAGGGAATAAGAGAACACGAAGAGTTCTTGGACAGAATGGGGGAACTACAGCAGCAAAGGGAAGACCAGAAGCTCGAAGAGCAACAGCAAGATGATGCAGTGGGAAATGCTGAGGTGAAGAAAAATGGAGTAGAGGATACTCCTTGGAAAAGGGTGACAGTTAGGAGAAGAAGAACTAGACACCACTCTGTGCCAGTGGAAGTAGTGGATCTGTGGAACCGATTCCAAGTACTTGCAGATGAGACTGGAGGACAGCCTTCCAGAGGAAGAATCACAGGGGAACCTACATGAGAGTGAGCAAGAGGCTGAAGGTCAGTCAAACAGAGGAGATGAAACCCAGGACTAGAAGAAGAAGAAGAAGAGAAGAGTGGTAGTAGTGGGAGACTCCTTGCTGCGTGGGATCAAGAGCCAAGTATGTCGCAAAGACCCGTGGACCCGCCAGGTATGTTGTCTCCCGGGAGGACGAATTAGAGACGTGACTGAAAGGTTGCCTGCACTGATAAAGCCCACTGACAGGTATCCCTTTCTTCTCATTCATGTGGGAACAAATGATATCACCAAGCAGAGCTACAAAGAAATCACGTCAGACTTTGAAGCTTTGGGAAGGAAACTCAAGAACTTTGAGGCCCAGATAGTTTTCTCATCCATCCTTCCAGTAGTTAGAAGAGGGATAGAAAGGGAACAAAAAATACTCCAGGTGAATGACTGGCTATGAAGGTGGTGCCGACGAGAGAGATTTGGATTCTGGGACCACGGGCTATACTTCCTGGAAGATGGGCTGTTGGCAAGGGACGGGTTGCACCTCACAAAGGATGGGAAGAATGTGTTTGGCCACAGCATGAAGAATTTCAGCAGGAGGGCTTTAAACTGAATCCTACGGGGAAGGGAGATGTAATGTTGGGGGTAACAATGGATGTAGGCGCATGCACTGCAATGGAGAGAACAGCTCTGATAGTGCCCAATAGTCTTCAGACACATGTCGGAAGAAAGCCAGACTGTGAAGCACATGGTCTTCGATGTCTATACTAATGCCCAGAGTATGGGAAACAAACAGAACCAACTAGAACTCTTAATACAGGAGGGAAATTATGACTTGATAGGTATAACTGAGATGACTCTCATGACTGGAATACAGCAATTGAAGGATATAACTTGTTAGGGATGGCGGAGAATTTCTCCACGAATCTCCGGGAGGCCGAATGCCAACGCATTCGGCCCCCCAAAATTGGTGGTGAAATTCTCCCCCCCCCCACGGGATGGGACTTATCTCTGTTGAATGTCCTTCTTGGCGGTGGGTCCCGGTGGCGTTTCAGCGGCGTTTAGGCGGTGGCAGGGGCGGTGGCCGGTCTTCCGACCGGCTGCCACCACCGCCATTACAAAGTAAAGTAAAAAAAAACACGTGATAGGCTACGTAACGATTTACGTAGCCCATCACAGCTAGATTTTCAAAGTCAGCCATGATAGGCTACGTAAATCTTTACGTAGCCTATCACAGCTGACTTTGAAAAAAAAAAGCGCGTACGCAAAATTTGTGTTCCTTATTTGGGCAGGGGTAGTCTACGTAAAGATTTACATAGACTACAGCGAAAATAAGGGCAACGTCGCCATTTGCCTCCGTGCTTTTTTTTTTTCTTTCAAAGTCAGCCGTGATAGGCTATGTAAAGATTTACGTAGCCTATCACAGCTGACTTTGAAAATCTAGCCATGGTAGGCTATGTAAATCGTTACATAGCCTATCACGTTTTTTGTGGGGTTTTTTCAATTTACTTTTTTATTTCGCGGCCGGGGAGATGGGGCGCCTCCCCCCTGGCCTGAATTTTGGGGGGAGAAACGGAGCGCCTCCCCCCCCACCGAACATAGCTGCGGGACCAGGTAAGGGACTTTTGTCCATCCTTAAACTTGTTCAAAAAGAACAGGGGGAACAGAAAGGGAGGTGGGGTTGCACTGTGAAAAATATATATCTCTGCACAGAAATACAGGAGGATGAGCTTGGTAGCCCCATCGAGAGCATCTGGATCAAAATAAATGGAGCAAAGAATAAATGGAACCTGGTGGTCAGAGTCTAGTACCAGCCACCCAGTCAAGGAGAAGATGAGGATGAAACTTTTGAAAAGCAAATAGCCAATGTTTTAAGGAAGCATGATGTAGTAGTAATGGGGGACTTCAATTTCCCCGATATTTATTGGGAGACAAATTCTGCAAAACATGGCCCCTCCAGGAAATTCCTCACTTGTGTGGCGGATAACTTCCTCCTACAGAAAGTAGAGGAAGGAACTAGAGGATCGGCTATCCTTGACTTGATCCTAACCAACAGAGATGACTTAGTGGATAAAGTAGCAGTTACAGGAAGTCTGGGGGAAAGCAACCATGTTATACTTGAGTTCTTGGTTCTAAGGAAAGCAAAAGCCGAGTGTAGTCAAATGCGTACCCTGGATTTTAGGAAAGCTGATTTTAATAAACTCAGAACAATGATCAGTAAGGTCCCATGGCAAGCGACGCTAACGAGAAAAGGAGCCCAAGATGGGTGGGAGCTTTTAAAAAAGGAAATTCTCAAGGCACAATCACAAGCAATTTCAACAAGAAGAAAAGGTGGAAGTCAACAGAAGAAGCCAATGTGGCTTCACAAAAAGCTTAGGTATGACCTGAAAACAAAAAAGGGCACATATAGGAAGTGGAAAGAAGGGCAAGTAACAAAGGAAGAGTACAGGCAGGTAGCACAGAATTGCAGGGATGGCGTCAGGAAGGCTAAAGCTGAGAACGAGCTGAGGTTAGCGAGGGATGCTAAAAACAACAAAAAGGCTTTCTTCAGCTACGTGCATAGTAAAAGGCAGAGGAAAGAAATGGTTGTTCAGCTATTAAATAAGGATGGCAAAACGATAACAGATGACAAAGAAAAGGCAGAGGTGCTCAATTCCTACTTTGGCTAAGTCTTCTCCCAAAAGAGGGTCTATGACCCCCGTGGCAAAGGCAAAGTACAGGCTGAAGGGGCAGGATTGCAGCTTGAGATCAATAGGCATATGGTCAAGGAACACCTAATGACTTTGAATGAGTTCAAATCTCCAGGGCCAGATGAACTGCATCCGAGAATAATAAAGGAACTAGCAGAAGAACTCTCAGAACCGCTGTCTATTTCTCTTTGAGAAATCATGGAGGATGGGGGAAGTGCCAGATGACTGGAGGAGGGCTAATGTTGTCCCTATCTTCAAAAAGGGTAAAAAGGAGGAACCTGGGAACTACAGACCAGTCAGTCTGACATCAATCCCTGGGAAAATTCTGGAGCAGATTATAAAGCACTCAGTCTGTAAACGCCTTGAAAACAATGCCGTCGCCCGTGATTACTCGAAGCCAACATGGATTTGTCAAAAACAAGTCCTGCCAGACAAATCTGATCTCATTTTTTGATCAAGTAACCTCCCTTGTGGACCATGGGAATGCTGTAGACATCATATACCTCGACTTCAGCAAAGCTTTCGACAAAGTGCCCCATGATATCCTGATGAGCAAACTAGCTCAAAGTGGGCTAGATGAAACAACGATCAGGTGGATCCACAGTTGGCTACAGAATCGGACTCAAAGAGTGCTTATCAATCTCAAACTGGGGAGAGGTAATGAGTGGGGTACCACAGGGCTCAGTCCTGGGCCCAGTGCTCTTCAACATTTTTATTAATGACTTGGAGGAGGAGGTGCAGGGAATGCTGATCAAATTTGCAGATGACACAGAATTGGGCAGGATAGCTAATACTTTGGAAGACAGGAACAAAATTCAAAGTGATCTGGATAGACTGGAGCGCTGGGCAGAAAACAACAGAATGACATTTAATACGGATAAATGCCAAGTTCTGCACCTAGGAAAAAGAAACCAAATGCACAGTTACAAGATGGGGGATACGTGGCTCAACAACACTACAAGTGAGAAAGATCTTGGAATTGTTGTCTATCACAAGCTGAATATGAGCCAACAATGTGATGTGGCTGCAAAAAAGGCCAATGCTCTTTTGGGCTGCATTAATAGAAGCATAGCTTCCAAATCCTGGGAAGTACTAGTTCCCCTCTACTCAGCACTGCTTAGGCCTCCTCTGGAGTACTGTGTCCAGTTCTGGGCACCACACTTTAAGAAGGATGCAGACAAACTGGAGAGAGTTCAGAGGAGGACAACAAAGATGATCAGGGGACTGGAAACAAAGCCCTATGAAGAGAGACTGAAAGAACTGGGCATGTTTAGCCTTGAGAAGAGAAGACTGAGGGGATATATGATAGCGCTCTTCAAGTACTTGAAAGGTTGTCACAGCGAGGAAGGCCAGGATCTCTTCTTGATCATCCCAGAGTTCAGGACACGGAATAATGGGCTCAAGTTACAGGAAGCCAGATTCCAGCTGAACATCAGGAAAAACTTCCTGACTGTTAGAGCAATATGACAATGGAACCCGTGACCTAGGGAGGTGGTGGGCTCTCCCACACTGGAGGCATTCAAGACGAGGCTGGACAGCCATCTGTCAGGGATGCTCTGACTTGGATTCCTGCATTGAGCAGGGGTTTGGACTCGATGGCCTTGTAGGCCCCTTCCAACCCTACTATTCTATGATTCTATGATTGTGATGTCATATTCCTGAGGAAGGACAATTGGTCCCAAAATAGCAAGAGACAGAGCAAACAATGCAGACAACAATTTCCACAAAAATAGATCTGAAATCCACTTTGTAATTGCATTCAGGTAACTGAGTTATTCCCCAGATTGAGAAATATTCTGAGCCATTCATGAGTCAAATTGGACCCTGTCCCACACCCCACTGACAGTATCAGGAGTGAGATAAAATCTGATCTCACCCCACCCGCAAACGCTGCGAGCTTCCAAATTGTTCCTGTTCGACTCCATAGAATATCAGTTTAGGAGGACTCGAGCTGCTGCTGATGTAGTGCTCTAGGTTCAGAGGGGGAAGCAAAGATGTCCATCACAACCTTCTTCCTGATGCTGCTGCCACTACCAACAACAAGGCAAGTGGGTGTGGGACAGCTGGAAACTGATGGTAGGGAAGAGGGGGTTTAGAACTCATGGGTTACTTGGTGACACAGAAGGAGCAAGAGGCCTGATTTTCCCATTTGAATTAAAATCCAAGCCAGTGTAAAACTCAGGGGTCATAATGCTCACTTTATAAGTTACCAAGGTGCATATTACAAGTCAAGGAAGCATAAGTCCCATTCAGGCATTCATCTGAATGCATAAGGGCTTAAAGGGGGTAGACTGCTGGGCCTGTACATGCTGGCCCGGCCCCCTATTTAAGGCAGAGTTCACGATTGCACAGAGAGTCCCACTTGCATTCAAGCAAATGCGAGTAGAGCTCCCACCTTACCGATTCAACATGGCAAGGTCTGAACTAGAGGGGGCAGGGCTAGCACACTGGGAGATGTAGGGGGCAGGGCCAGCCTGCATGGCCCCAACTCTCTACTGACTTTAAGCCCTCACATGTTCAGGTGAATGCCTGAACAGGGCTAGAAACCTATCTCTAGTTGAGAGCCGGCATGGTACAGTATTTAGGGTTTGGGATTTTAACTGGGGAACTCAACATTCAAATCCCCACTCACTGGGTGATGTTGTACCAGTCACTGTCTCTCAGCCTAGCCTGCCTCACAAGTTGTTGTCAAGAAAAGGTATGACAACCCACATCCATGTATGCCACTCTGAGCTCAATGGAACAAAGGTGGAATATAAATGTTACTTCTACATCTCCAAGTACTACTACTACTACTACCCATCATCATCATCATCTGCCCCTTCCTGAAAGTACTACTTTTTACTTGAAAATAAAAGTGGGGAAATATTCAGTGCAACCATGTATGATACAACACTTACAGTTCACACACACACACACACACACACACACTGCTTGAGGCAATAGTTTAGGGCAGTGGGGCCTGGTGGCTCCAATGTCAGTAAGGCCGTAAATCCCTTCTGAGTTTCAGTCAGAACCAGCCAGAACTCTGAAGGAGCTATCTGAGCTATTGAACCCATTTGGAGGATAGGGTTAAGCACCTTGGATAGCTTATTTAGAGTTCTGGCTGGTTCTGAAAGAAGCTCACAGTGTATTCACCACTCCACTGACATGGAGTGTCACCAGCCTCCACTGGTTTAGGATAATATCACAAGCAAGCTTTGGATCTCTGTGTTGAATATAGAGAGTATTTGAATTCCTATTAGATCAGAGTCTGCAAACCTCTCCAATTTGGGGGCCTGGATTGTCTGGGGCCAGCTGCTGAGGCTTGGGGCCACAATGTTACTGTTACTAGAGAGAATGTGGCCCTACAGCATTAGTGGCCAACATGTGGTTCTCCAGATGTTATTAGAGGGCAACTTCCATCAGGCCTAGCCGGTATAGCTACTGGTGAAGAATGCGGAGAGTTGCAGTGCAACATCTGTAAGGTCACACATTCCGATCTCATCCGATCTGATCTCGGAAGCCAAGCAGGGTCAGCCCTGGTTAGTATTTGGATGGGAGACCGCCTGGGAATTAGTCTTCCTGCATTGACAGGGGGTTGGACTCGATGTTCTCATAGGCCCCTTCCAACCCTATGATTCTATGATTACCCACTCCTGCCCTATAGGGTGAAAGTGTGCATCTCTCTCCCCCACTTTTCTGTGGGGCACAAACCATGCTGAAAATGGTGTCTTGACCACTTCAGGAACCATACTAGGAACACCTACAGCAAGCACTGAAAGAGGTCCTGCCTCCTTATTTTGACTAATTTCTGGGAAATGTGACTAGTTTGGAATATATTCTCTTCCCTCCTGTTGTAACTGGACATAAATAAGTTGTGGGTCTTTTCTCTTTCATCATTTCTCCTGCTGTTTCCCTCCTTGTATGTTACCAGTTGTAAAGGAGTTCCAGTTGCTGAGGCTGTAGCTCATGTTTGGATATACTTGAGTGCATTGTTCGCTACCACTTTGGGCCTGGGCCTGGTGAACTGAAAGATGATGAACATTTGCTTCGACGACAACATAGTCAGAATAGCTCACATGTAGAAACAGGGAAGGGGGTTGGGCTGGGTCATTATCTGTGAAGGGCTTAAGCAGCTTAAACGATGAGTGATCCTTTAAGTATTTGGTATTGTGATACCAGATTGGATTGCAACAGTGCAGCTGACATGGTAATATACTGTAGTCTTGATCATTCATAACACCAAATGTATCATTTTTTCCACATTCAACTGTCAGTGCTTGAACCAGAAACCTTGGACTGAGGCCCAGCCTGGGTAGTACATGGGACAGTGTGCACTTGGGCCTGAGAACCGTCCTCGGGCACAGAAGTGGCTGGCGGCAGCAATTTCTGCTGTTGTTCACTGACAGGCCACCAGCTTCAGCTGCTGAGTAGGGTGTCCTTACTAGAGAACATCAGGAATTGGCAGGAGACGCACCAGGACATCTACTAATTTAGCACAGTGCAAGCACACAGCTGCTGAGTGGATAGAAGCACCTGGCACAGGTGTCCTTAGACAATGGGTGAGCTCTCTGAAACTCTTTTGGATTGGCTCAGAAATTTTCTGAATTTCCCAGAGAAAGAAAATGGGGGAAAAGTCAAGAACAAAAATCTGAGCCAATCTGAAGGATTGAAAAACTACATCTCCCATAGTGTCCCATGCTCCAGCATGCTGTGAGTGAAGGGGAGAGGAGAAAGAGGAGGAAGAGGGAAGGAAAAAGGATGCTATAGTGCAATTTAACTCTCTCTCCTCCGAGTCTAACTCTGGGGGGTGGGGGGGGGTTTCAGGAAAGGAATCAGCATTGTCTGTATCTTACAAAATTGATAGGAGGGAAAACATCTCTGTCTCAATGGCCTGTGCTCCCAAGCAAAGCCACTAGCCCCAAAACCTCCAAAAGAAAGGTTTTTGGGGTAAAATTACACATTACTTTAAAGGTGTAGCCAGCAGCTATGCCTCCCCCTGTTCCGTTTTTACTCAAAGGCAAGGGCAGGGGAACCAATCTGGATTTTTGCTAATTCCCCTGACCCTCCAGATCTGTGTGGAGGAGGACATGGGAAAGCCCCATTGTACAAGTATGGATTCAACCCACAGAATTTTTGAATATTTCATATAATGCCTGGTATAATATTAGTTGATATAAATTCTCTATTTAAGATACACATAGAGAGCCTGTTCACATGACTATTATAACCAGGCCTTTTTTCATGCCCAAATCCTACCATGTTTGTGACTCATGGTAATCAAATTAGGAGTGGTGCCATTACCCTGTGGTAGAATGTACATGTTGTTTTTTTTAAAAGGACCCATAAGTAGCCCCTGGTATCTTCTCCTGTTAAAAGTCTGAGGTAGCAAGACTGGATTTCTGCTTTATCTTTTCCACTACTATTTAATATGTTTCCTCTAGCTTATTTAATATTAGGGATGTACGAAATGACTTACCTGTTTCGTTTCGTACATCCACGGTGGGAGGGGAGGCGCTCCACCCCCCCCAAATCCTCGATGGCCGGCTCCGCGGCACCTCTGCAGAGCCGCCAGCCAGAGCAGCCCGCAGCAACATCTGGCCACTGCTGGGCTGCGCAGGGACACAAATGGTGGCCGCTGTAGCCACCGCCATTTGCGTCCCTTTTTTTTTGTTGTGATAGGCTACATAAATATTTACTTAGCCTATCACTGCCTCCGCAGGGACACAAATGGTGGCCGCTGTAGCCACCGCCTTTTGCGTCCCTTTTTTTTGTCATGATAGGCTACATAAATATTTACTTAGCCTATCACTGCCTCCGCAGGGACACAAATGGTGTCCCTGTGTTAGCCGTGATAGGCTACGTAAGTATTTACGTAGCCTATCACAGCTAAAATGGTGAAGCGAATGGCTGCCGCAGATGTGGCCGACATTCGCAGAGCAGCGCGAACGGCAGCAGGTGAGTGCTCCATTTCGCGCGCCTTTCGCGGGGTGGGGGGCTTCGTTCCGCCACAGGTTTGGGGGGGCTGAATGCACTGGTATTCAGCCTCACCGAGATCCGTGGCGGAATTCTCCGCCATCCCTATTTAATATGTTCCCTTTAACATGTTAACATCATAAAGACTGAAGGAAAGGAAAGGCAATCAAAGTTTGTTTTGGTTTTCAAGTACTGTTTATGATAGATACTTCTTCATTTTTGTATTTCGACTATCTATGTGATATCATTACCCCAAATTTCATTGCATGTGTTCACATGTTAACATCCTTTGAGTTACCACATCTACCTATTTTTCAATTATGGCAAAAGTCATGTCCCAGAGGAAAGTGAGGATGCTCTTTTTTGTTGTCTAAGGAATAATTTGGGATTGGTAAGTGATAATGTTTGTTCATCTAAAGGAGAGTGTCTGTTCATAACATTAGGAAATTGTATGTTTGCAGATTATTGCTGTTAAATAGTCACATTTCTTGGAACTATCATTTGATTTTAAAATGGATGATTCTCATCATAAATGTAGCATCAACCATATGCACAAATTCTTTTTAAAAATAAATTTACTTGTCTCCTCATAGTTGTGTCATGGAAGCTACTGTTGTGTGGTATATGGATGTGTGAATCAGCAAAACCTGAGCTTGCCGAACTTCTCCGAATTTCACCTCAAAGCATGTTCCAATTCGTGTCTATATCAGACTGTGAGCTTTGTTTTTTCTTTTTGCATGAAAATCCATGAATATTTTCATACACACTTTTTCTAAATGTACACATCAATTCAGCACATTTTTGAAATGTACGCATTTTCTCCCTTGATTAAAGCATATTTGTGTGCATTTCTCAAAAGTGAGCATTTTTTCAAATGTATGCATTTTTCATACGCATTTTTTGGGGGGGTTGGGGGTCTATGAATTGCATTACAAGATTAGAAATATACATTCTTTGACTGCAGATTGTGTTCAGGTGTGCGTTCAGTTCTGGGAATATGTGAGCTAGGTAAATTTGGGTAAAAAAGAAACTGAAAGGCATTTCTTATGCATGCCTGGTTCAGCAACTCCTTCCCATTCTACTCGGGTAACATTAGATACCTGGAGCCATGTCAGAGCAGAACCCAATGGTGTCATTTTGCAAACTGAAATAGCGCTAGTGGAGCTCTGCCAAAACTTTCCATTGAGCCAGCAGTCATGCATTACACTTGCGCAACTGGTTGTGCAAGCCTAATGCCCAAGCAGTTGCACAACCAGTTGTGCAAGCGTAATGTACAAGAAGTTG
This sequence comes from Heloderma suspectum, assembly GCF_057233095.1. NCBI lineage: Eukaryota > Metazoa > Chordata > Lepidosauria > Squamata > Helodermatidae > Heloderma > Heloderma suspectum. Next base: position 53,110,875 of record NC_139461.1, read on the forward strand.
CACAACTGGTTGTGCAAGCATGGTTGTGCAAGCGGCAGCACAATTGCTTGCACAACCACATTTGCACAAACATAACTTTAGCTGGATTCTCCTCTTGCACATAGTTTCAAACCTAGTTTCCACTAGTGCAACATCATTTGTGCTAGCGGAATGACACAGTTGGATGCTGCCAGTTTCTTCCCATATAGCCCAGTGCTTTTGACTTCATTTTCACTGTGCATTATTAAGGAACCATGATGTACTGATTCCCATGCCATGAATACACCAAGAAAAGCGGGCTCACAAAAGATCAAAAGCATTCTATTTTGAAATTGCTTTTAGTTATTTACTCAATCTATATTTTCATTTTTTTAAAATTTTCAAAAGATGGAGGCAAATCCAACTGGAAAATTCCCTGTGGGTTTGTTGCTGTTTCTGCCTTACAAGATGTGTGAGGCCCATAAGGGATGGGAGGGATATTTGATTTCTTTCTGGAACTACAGTCTGCACAAAGCTAGACTCAGATTTATAAATCAGCCCATCTAGTCTGATTAAGTTCATCTAGCTGCTATCTTGCTATATTAATCCCTTGTGTTTTACCATCCAATCGCTACTCCAACTGGCACCATCTATACCACAGTAACTACATGGAAGCTTTTCATAATGCAGGGCTCTGGCATAGTAACCTATATTTAACATGTCAAGGCTTATTAGGCTGATGCTACAAATTCATTCCATAGTTGCTATATTATAGAACAGTTGATCTCTAGCTTTTTAAAAAATACCAATTGCCTCTAACAAAATAAGAACAAGATGCAAACTCTGTGTGTGTGTGTGTGTGTGTGTGTGTGTGTAGAGTATATATATATATATATATATATACACACACACACACACACAAAAGCAAAGAAGTCACAAACACCATTCAAATTCACATTATAGCTTTGGTTGTGGACTGCATTTGCGTGTATGTAATATTTTATTACCTTGACCCATAACTCCGCTAAACCAGAAATGCTTGGTTATAAACTGTCTTGAGGCAATTCACACAACTATTTTGCCCACAATGTGTTGGGAAAGTGTTGCATGTTATATACATTCTGCCTTTGGTAAGAAAGTAATCTGCTATAGGCACCAATTGTCCAATGGCACATACAGCTACAATCTGAGCCCATGCTGGAAACTTTGCACATCTAGTTTGCTTATGGGCAAAACGCAAGTAAAATACAATACAAGTCCTGATACATCATTCAACAATATCATTTATCTCTGAACTACACCAGCTAAAAGAAGGCATATCCGCACCACACATCTTGAAGTAAGAGACACACTCCGGGAGAGAGTGGAGGACAGGAAGGCCTGGCGTGCTATGGTCCATGGGGTCACGAAGAGTCGGACACGACTGAACGACTGAACAGCAACTACAACCCTTGGCAAAGGGCTGACTTCAGAGTTGCTTTCTATATGTGAAGTGTAGTGGTTAGGGTGTTGGAATGGGACTCAGGAGATCCAGGTTCTAGTACCCACTCAGACATGAAGCACACTGGATGACTTTGGGCCAGTCACTAACCCTCAGCTTAACCTACCTCACAAAGTTGTTGTGTGAGGATAAAATGGAGAGAAGGAGGACTATCTAAGCTGATTTAAGCAATGCTGGGTAAAAATTGATGACTCAGGCAGGTTTATCTCCCCACTTGTTGTTTGTTAGCATGCCAGTAATCAGTGGTCTAGCTGCAAGCTATACTAGTCTGTGAATGCTACATGCATGGGATCTGGCAACCCAATTTAACCACGATAACAATGATGATGATTTATTTATACAGAGCCATCAGTGTGAATGGTGCTTTACAGAGTAAATGCCAGCCGTGTGTAACATCCCCCCCACACACACACACACACACATTTCTTCTACATGCCATCATCACTTTGGGCCTCAATCTTTATATTTAAAAGTTCACCATGAAACAAATGATCTTTCCTTTGGCAAATGTTACTGCTTTTTGCCTCTTTATTTTCATACACAGCAAGGACAGGTCTTTGGTATTTATTGTACAGTAAGAAGTCCCAAATGTAATCTTCTACTTTAGAAATCCCATTGAGCCCTGTTTTAATCAAACCAGAGCTTAGCTCCCCCTCCCCCCCCCACTGCCCCATTCTTTTAAAGTTGCAATTTTATATTCATTACACGAGACTGTGGAAATCAGAGCAAAACTTAATTAAAGTTGAATAGTACAGTGTCTGGTACAGCTACACATAAGGATCTCCAGGAGGTGGAGGTGTGTGGTATTTTAGCCCACATAGTGCCTTTTTGCATGGGCAGATGGTATCCAACGAGATCTGCTTAAGTGGTAGCTTCAATCTGCTTGGTTGATGAGTCTCCTGAATCAAGGAAGGTGATCTGATAAAGCCGGCAGGAGTGGAGAATCTGTGGCCCTCCAGTTGTTGGACTACAACTCTCATTATCCCTGACCACGGTGGTTGGAGGTGATGGGATTTTTAGTCCAGGAACAGCTGGAAGACCACAGGTTTCCCTCCCCTATCCCTGGTTCCTTGAGTCAGGAGACTTACCAGATGAGTAGACTGAAGCAACAACTTAACCCTTCCTGCTCCTTTGCACATTGTAAGTGCACCTTAAGGCTACTGTCCAATACCTGCTTACCTGGTAGTAACCCCCATTGAACCCAATGGGGATCACGTCTGAATAGACATGTATAGGGCTGGAGGGTTAGTTTGCTGACTTTGCTGTGAAATGGTCACTGGGGAAATATTTTCTACAGAAAAGCCAGTATCTTACTTTCAGTAAAAGAGGTGGAAAAACATTGGGGGGCGGGGGGGAGAGATTTGGCTGCAGTCTGGGACACAACTGGGCTGCTTTAAGGAGTCAATAGGATTTAAGCAGTTTAACTGATCTGCAGGATTGCAGCCCTTCTGAATAAATACAGAAGCAAAGAAAATTGTGCTATACTTTGAAGCACATTTAATATCTGATTTGTTACTCTCCTTTTTTATTTTTAGGGCTGTCTTATCAGAGAACTGTTTGGCAGTATAGGACTTGGTTTGATGCTATGTCATTCAAACCAATACCAAAATAAAAAATAAAAAATGAGCTAAGGCTGTAAGTGATATGAAATCTCTCTTTTGAAATCTGTAGCCTGTATCGTTATATCAACTCTACAGTTGTAGCACAACTTAAAGTAACTATAAACAGTAATGTTTTCAACTAATAATATCCTGAATAGGCTTTTTTATCTTGTAATAGGTAAGTGCGGATCACCCCATAACCAGAGTGTAATGAAATTGTCAACATTCTCTTCATTTCTTCGTTTCCTGACAAATGGTGTGAACATATCACCTTTTTCTCCTAATGGAAAACCTAACTGGAATATATCAAAATGCTATTAGGTTTTTCATTTTCTACCACAATTTAATGCTGGGGAATGCATACAACCTTCATGCGTGCACTACTGTAAAATATTCCTTGTCCCTGATAAAAATGACTGCGGGGGGGGGGGGACAAATCAAGCACAATCGTTCACATATTTTGTATTGCAGTTCCTTTGTTGCTTTTTGGGGGGGAGTGTCTGAAAGGGGATTTCCTTGGCTCTTCAACTGCACACAGATTTTTATTAACAGAAATGCGTTTAAAATGTCATTTAATTTTACTATGTAAAAAAGCATGTGTGTCTCATTTAAGTATATGTCTAATTAAAGAGTATGTAGAGTCAGTGGAACTGGCAAAAGAATGGAAAATTTAGTCATTAGTCTATGAGCTGTATTTTAGCACATGGGATGAACTGAAAATGCGATTGCCATAAGTTACAGAAGCTTCTTGTTGCAATATTATGTTGAAATAGAGGGATCAAATCCCCGTATTCTCAAGAGAAATCTATGTATCCTATTCACTCTTTAATTCATTCTGTCTTGGTTCAAACCAATAATGGGATATACAATAAATCCACACTTGCATGCATAACATGTACATATCGATGTAGGGACTGAAGAAGAAATTCCTTTGGCAATAAACCCCTATCCCCCTTCTCTCTGATATGATTGCTCAGTGTGACATATGCATAACTTGAACTGTGTTGTTATTTGGGTATGGAAGAAGTACACGCTGAAGTGTTGTGGGTCGTTGGGTAGTATATGGGCTGGAGAAGCGGTTTATCATTATTGGAATTTGTTAGCTTCTTTTTTGTGCTGAACATTTTGGTGAACCACTTGATATTGTAGAATGCATTGTTCAAAACAAGATCAAATAAAATGTGAATAGAAAAGATTTCCTCAGTAAGCATGTTCTTATCATCAGCTGAAGAAATTATGCTACTGGCTTTAGTGACAACAGGATTTGGCCCATGAATCAAGTCTGTACCATGAAAAAGAAGACAGCTATCAGACAACATGTGTCTGTTGAGATGGCACATTATCCAGAACAGATAATCAGGCTACACAGTGGCCAACTTTCCAAATATCTTTCCCTTACTACCCTGCAGATATTTAATATAGTTGCCTAGCAGTTTGAACTCTGTTTATTTGCCAAAGCAAACAGGATCTCAAGCAGGGGGTTCATGAATTGTGGCTGGTTTTGGTAGTTAGCCATTAATTCTGGTCACCATTGATCTTCTCTTCCTCCAAATCCTCTGGTATACGCAGAAGATTTGGGGAAGGGGTTGGGTTGGTTTTTCACTTCATACCAGGCTTTGAAGATACTCTGTAAAGAGGTTCTTGCTGCTTCTGAGTGTGCCCAAAGTCCAGGCAAAGACAGACTGATCCCTATCAGGGAAGGAATGGAATCTGCCTCTACCTGGCATAAAGTGAGAGACATCTCCCTCATTACGGGTCACACTAAGTACCTCTAACATTAAATAGCATGAAACTACTCCTCTAGTTTTTCTTACTGATCTAGATCAGGACCACCATACACAAGGAGGGAAGGTTCCTCTGCTCACACCATTTCCCTCCCCAAATCCCCTTAAAAAGTGCAGGGGGGGAGTCAGGAGGGTTGGGGGAATTTCAAGACTGAAGCACCTGCTGGGGGTGGGGTGGGAATGCTTTATTTATTCATTCACTTATTTAAGCTATTTATAAAGCACCCTTCATCAAATGATATCAGGGTAGTGAAGAATCCATATATAATAAAAGACAATTATAAAAAAATAAAAGGCAGCGAGAAAAACACACACACACACACCCCAAATCAGACTGGCCAGCTTAAAATGCCCAGGCAAACAAACAAACAAAAATTTTGATTAGGGATGAGCAATATCTGAGATCGCTTGGATTCTCCAGCCACCATCTCGCCACTCTTCTCATGCCCAATCCCCATTCGTATTTGTGACCATTGCTTGCTTTACTCAAAGGGGAAACTTGCACAAACTAAGCAGCAATTGAACAGGAGGTTTGCACAGATCTCCCCAGATTTGCACAAATCTTCCCAAATCTGCACACATTTCCTCCATAGAAGCGGGGCTGATTCAGTCTATGGAGGAAATTTGCACAAATCAAACTGGGAGTCTGGAACAAGACCCACGCAAGCACACGTTCGACAACTCACAAATATTTTCGGCAGATGTGTGCTCAAACTCGCGTTCAGAACTTCGAACAGGGCATGCTCGCCATATTTTGTGAACAAAAACAAAATTCTCAAACATACTAGATTTTGACTAGGGATGGATGGACTCACCTCCATCTGGGGCTGTCTGTCTCCCCCTGTCTGCTTGCTGTGAGCCCCTTGACAGCTCGGTGAATGACTGACAAGTGCCTCAGACCTGCCCACTCCTTCCCAGAGAAGCCATTCTGCACAACAGTGGCAGCTCGGGCATTTCCAGGGAGGGAATGATGCGTGGATAGCATCTATAAAGAGCAATCCACTCAGCATTACATGTGTGAATGGGCCATTCATGCCTGTAATGTCGCATAGATTGCCATTTATGGCCCCAATCTATGCAGCATTCCCTTCTCGGAAATGCCTGAGCTGCCAATTGTTGCACAGAATGGCAGCTCGGGGAAGGAGTGCTGCTGGATGCTTGCAGACTGCATGGTGCTCAGACTCCATCAGACTCCACACCCGTATCGGGCACCCACGACATCCCTAGTTTTGATCTGGTGCTGAAATGATAGCAAGGTCTGCACCACTCACACTTCCATGGGGAGTGTATTTCACATCCTAACAGACAAAGCTCTTTCCTTAAGTTGTCATAGTGTGAGTAAACAGCACCTTGAGAATAGCTTGCCCTGTGGATCTCAAGATATAGTCAGGGAAAGGCATTTCTTCAGGTATTAGGTCCCAAGCCATTTAGGACTTTATAGGTAAATGCCAGCAACTTGAATTGGGCCTGGAGCCCTGGAAGCAAACAGGCAACCAGTGTAGGTCCCTGGAGTTTGGGCTAGAGCTGCGCGTAAATGACCTCTTGAAACGCTCTACTTTACTTGTGGGCAGAGAAATTTGGGAGACAATTTCACCAAATTTCTCCCGGGAGAGGAGAAATTCTCAACAGTTTCTCCAGGTAGGGCTCCTCATTGGCAGGGCTTGTAGCACAGCTTCTTTCTTTTTTTGGTAAGGGTTTTGGTGGGTTTTATGCTGCAACAGCATCAACTGTCATGACAGGCTGGCCCCCAATTTGAATCTACCACACAATACAGGTGGGGGCAGTGTTGTGTGTAGCTCCAGGGATGAGGTGGAGGTACCGTTCTGCCCAAAATCTGTCCTCCAATTTCCTGAAAGTTTTCTGTCTCTCCATGAAAGAGGCTTCCATTGTTCTGCCTCATTCAAGATGTTGTATAATTTATTTTTGTGGTGTTTTTGAGCTTACCTAATCACAATTAGTCTCCCAGGCTGCCTGCACCTCCTGATCTGAAAAAGCTCTATGGGAGGAATTACTTCATGGTGCCTTAAACTGGGCTTTAATTGGAGTGCAGGAAGCTGAGGAGACTACAGGCTGCCAGAGAGATTGAAAAACAATGTAAAACAGGACACTTGTGCTCACTCCTTGGCCACCTCCTAAGTAAGATAAGCCCAAGAAACTCAAACCCAGCCCATGAGAATTTCTCAGAAATGTCTTCACCATTGAATTTCTTTTTGGAAGCAATTTCTCTTCTATCAAATTGAATGAGAATGGTAAAAAAATAAAAAATAAAAGTGGGAGAATGTTTTGGCACAGCACTAATTTGGTGTAATATGATCCTGTCTGGTCAAACCTGTTAACATTCTAGAAGCTGCATGTTGCAGAAGCTTCTAGATCATCTTCAAGGGCAGCCCCATGGGTATCACAGTAGTCTAATCGGTAAGTCACCAGAGAATGGACAGTAGCCAGACTATCCCTATCCAGTAACCGTCACTGCTAGTGAACCAGCCAAAGCTGGTAAAAGGAACTCTGAGCCACTGAAACCACCTGGGCCTCCCATGACAAAGTCGGATCCAGGACTACCCTCATGAATACATGCCTGCTCTTTCAAGAGGAGTGCAACCCATCTAGAACAGGCTGCATTTCCAATTCCCCATGTTTAGAGCTTTAGACCAGAGTTCCTTGGTGCCCACTGAGACAGCCTGCTCCTCCAATTTTCATTTTAAACAAATTTCATATTGTTTTAATGCCAGCTGCAATTACTTCAAAGCAAAGTGAGAGCCTTTAGCTACTGCCATCTTAAATTCCCATGAATGCCTCTGGGTAAGTTACTTGTCCTTTGTGATTATTAGCCATTTTATGGTTGTGCCCAGGACAGTTCCTCAAATTTCCAAATGTGTTCACAGGATCAAGAGGTTCCCTACCTTTGTTATACATGTTTAAAGGTATTTATTTATTCATTTATTGTTTTAATTTCATTGCTATACTGCCCAATAGCATGGGTTCTCTGCCGCCCTCTTTTGCTCCTTCCACCGCCCTGGCCATGTTTTTTAACATTTAGTTGAGTGGACGAACTGAACAGCAAAGTGCCTGCCATTGCTCCAGCCACACCTACCGTCTCCATTTCCCCATTGCCTCTAGGCCCAGAGACACTCTGGGGAAATGAAGATGGTGGGCGCAGCTGGCCAGGAGCCTTGCCAACAGGCTTTTCACTGAGCAGCTTTCCTGCCCAACTAGGGATGTCAGAGAAATCCACCACGAACTGAAATGGGTTTGGATCTCCTTCAGTCTGGGCTGCAGAATCCACAGTGGACCAGTGCCAGTAGGTCCAGCAAACTCTGCGATCACATGGGGTTTTTTTCCTCTCTTTTCAAAGTCATGAAATTTACAGAAGTAAATCCATAGTAAAATCCATAAATCCGGATGGTATGTGAATGTGATTCACATAATATTACAATAATAAATACGTATTTATTATTTGAGGTTTTCTGGAGTTACTTTAAAGGCTGGTAAACAAGAAGGACACAAACCAGAAATACTCAGAAATTACTAAAGTCATTATATTTCCACAGTCCCTGTCCAAGAAAACAAGACTGTGGCAGTGCGCACAAAAGGCAGGAAAAAATGGCACCAAGGGGAAACAATACGTAAAAAACCTCTGAAAATTTGCAATATCTTACATAAATTACATGGACCCAGGAAGAGGGCACAGGATTTATGTTCATCAGAACGAGTGAAAAAACTTAAGAGAAAAATTCTGGGGGCCTGCAAACCGTGGAGTGGAGTGCTCCATGCAAACCTTGGAATTTGCACGGGATGGATAAAACAACATTCGTACATCCCTATGCCCAACTAAATGTTAAAAGAAAAGGGAGAGGGAGGAGGAGGAGGAGGAGGAGGAGGAAAGCATGTTGTGATGATGGAGTTGCCCATGCCAAATGCTTATGCAATGCACCTGTTTCCCATTGTACCACTCTCATCATCTGCCATCTGTTCTGGTGGTTGTTTGGGACCCCAAGCTGTGGTTCTTGGTCCCCAGAGTGTGGTCACTGGAAGTGAGTCCCTTTGAGCATTCTATTTCATTCTCAAAAACCTGTTTACAGGAATTAGAATGGAACATTTGAAGGACCCAGTTCATCTTTGGGATGAGCACAAGGCTGCTGCTCTCCCACCCCTGCACAGTGATGAATGCAGATGTGTGTTTTGACATGCTGCCTATTCTCATCCTTCTCGTAAAAGGTGGCTGCAACGTGTTAATTTATATGTGAAGCTCTAGCTCAAAAGCAATCGTTATACAGAGGTTTGAAATTGGGGATTAGAGATGCGGCAGCCAACTCAGTGTTGTTGTTTTAAAAGGAAAGGAATAGTACTGAGCATTCAGCTTTGCCTACACCAGCTCATTCTCATGGGATGAATCTTCAGTGGGCAGCTCACCACCGTGGTGTACTGATTTGTGGTGCCGACTTCCAGGTTTTGTTTTGGAGAATTCAGTACCTCATTAAAGAGATGCTTACTTTCCCAGAGTATCGCCTCAGTGTCTCTACAGATATTGTGAATGTGAAGAACATTGTCCCCTTTGAGCTTGAGTTGTCAATCTAGAGTGCTTACCTACAATTACATGTACTTCCTAGAAGGTGCACTAGCTTTTAATTTTCCATTCATTTCCTATGTTGAGGCACTTCAAACTTTTGATAAAGTTCAAAGTACAGTTGCCTGTATTTTTTTTCTGATTAATATGCACAAACATACAAAATGACATACACTTCCACTTGCTCCTTTTATATGTTGTAGAACTTGTATTTTTACCTTCATTAGCTATTGAGCTCCCACTTAGGTCATTTTATTGTAGATATTCCATAAGCATATCAGCCTAAGATTTATAATTAGTGAATTCCCTTGTTTCTTTCATGATTTTGATTTATTATGTATGTTGTTCTTTATTTTGTTGCCTTTATTTAGTTAACCTTATTTCGAAATAAAACAAAATTCCATGGGGGGGGGGGGGGAAAGAGCAGCAAGTTGCAGTACCTATCCATGGGTGAACTTAATGTTGCAAAGGCAAGCCAGATTATGGTTTGAAGTTACAATCCGCTCCCCCTCCACCCGCGACAAACCAATTTATGAGTAGGCGTGCCAGCTTGCTACATGAAACAGCAAGCTAATGAATTTACCCATATGTAAATTGCTTTTGATTTGTGTCTTGGACTTCCTTTTGTTACCCATTGCTCTTCTGCTGCTCTTTGCTTTTTTTTGTATTGCAAACATATGATATGATGAAATCCAAAGTTGCGGAGCATTTCCCTCCTTTCCTCTCTCTTTCAGCCAAGACTTCCCAAATCTGCTCCGGAGGGTGCCCCAACTATCCAGCATTGGAGGCTGGTGCTCCAATTTTGGCGGGGCTGTGCATCTATTTCCAGGTTTCTTTCAGAACCAGTCAGAACTCTAAAGGAGCTTTCCAAGGTTCCAAACCCTCTCCCCCAAACCCTGTCCCCTCAGCACCTTGCATAGCCCCTTTAGAGTTCTGTCTGGTTCTGACTGAAATCCAGAATGGGTTTACAGCCCTGCTGAAATTGAAGCCACCAGCCTCCACTGCTGCCCAGCGCAGCTTTTGAAGGTGTGGGAGGCTGTGGGGAGAGGGAGAGAATCTTCCCGCTCCCAGTGCTGCTGATGGAAGATGTTCTAGCAGCAGGAAGACTTAATTGGATACCACCCATTGTACTAAAATAAATATATATATTTTAAAGAAATGAATATCCTTAGCAGCAGGAGCTATTAGTGGGTTTTATGACACCAGGGAAGCTGGACCATTCAGACACAGAATCAGACAATGAGTTAAACAAGAGAATGTGACAATCACCTTCCAAACAGACTTAAAGATGAGAGGAATGGAATGGAAAATTGTAAGCAATTATCTGATTACAGAAGACAACAAAAATTGTTTATTTTATGCCAGGCTCTAATAATGTATTGCCTTAATTATATTTATAACATGGATAATGCTTTTCATTGTTGTTGTTGTTGTTGAAGATACAGATTAAAAATGAACCCCTGTGAGTGTCTGAGGATTAGTGGTGGGAGAATTTCCTCCATTTTGATTCCTAATTGGCTCAGTCTTTCAGAGCATTCCTGGAAAATCCTCAGAGCAAACTTTGGAGGGGGGCATTCTGACAGGTCTCCTAAGCTCCGAGAGACTCACTCTGAAGGCGCTGTGCTATTCTCCGCAGCCTTCTGTTGCTGGTCTCCTTTCTGCCACCATTTCCCACATTTTCCTAAACCTGAGAAGGGAAAGAGAAACCAGCAGCAGAGATGACTGGTGGACACAGAGAGCTTGTCCTGTGTTCCCAGGGTTCTTGTTTACTATGAAGTATTCTAAACATTCTCAGAGCTAAGGACAATCCATTGTTCAGTGATGGATTACATGCTTTGCATGCAAAAGGTCAATCCCTGGCATTTCCAGGTATGGCTAGGACTGACTCTGGTCTGAAACCCTGGAGAGCTGCTGCCCATCAGTGCCAACAGTGCTGAGCTAGATGGCTAATGGTCTAACTTGGTATAAGAAAGATGCCTATGTTCCAGGGCCATGGGAACTTTAGGAACTGTAGTTATTCATTTCTCCTGGACCTTGGACTATACCATTTCAGACTGCTGCTGGGGGGTATGATTTCTAATGCTCCCTACAGAGAAAGGTTCTTGCATGTAGAAAAATAGCGCCATCAGGGAGAGCACTAGGCTATAATCTTTCTCACTGATGTTCTAGCTGTCTATATGCAGGGCATGTTTTGCATTGGGAAGAATTTAAAACTACGACATACCCTTTCAGTCTGAAGTGGGACTCCAAAAGACCTCCACCCCATGATGTGCTGATCATCCCTTACTACTGTAAGTACTATTTTTAAAGTTTAATTAACACTAGGCACTGTATGGAACTTCATGTTATTCTAAAGTAACATATTATAAATGACCATCTTATTGATTTATTTAACTACTTATATACCACTTGATATCATAAGATCTTTACGATGTTTACATAAAATTACATAAAATACAATATAAAAACCAATGTGAAATAGTAATACTGTTACATTAAAAATGTTACGAAACAGTAAAACAGAATAGTGTGATTATAAGTCATGGGAAAGCCTGAGTAAACAGGTGCATCTTCAAGAGGCATCTAAAGCTCACCACGGTTTCTGCCTCTCTGACCACATGGGAGAGCGTTCCAGGGGGTCGATGCCACTACTGGGAAGGCCCTCTTACCCTATGTGCCTTTACATGACAATACACTCTTGGTTGTGGGGCAACCAACCAGTAAGACCTCCTCAGAGGATCTCCAGGGTGTATTTTGTATATATAGTGGAAGATGGTCAGCTAGGTATATTATCTTTTACAAATACACAATTTGGTATTTCAATCATTCTTTAAGGATCAGCATCCCAAGGAAATTACAGCATCAAATTTCCCCATCCAAAAAAAAAAAACTTTTTAAAGGTGCAAAGCTTGACACACATATTTCTGTTCTCCCATTTATGTGAAAGTGATCAATGAATCACTCTCCTCACAATTAAAAAAGAAATAATGAATAGTTTATGTTTTAAAAAGTGAGTATATAAAGCATGCCCTTTTATCCCATGAATTTTCTTATAACATGTATATTATTATTATTATTATTATTATTATTATTATTATTATTATTATAGCAGACACCATTAATGCACATGATGCTTCACAGAGAGCACAGAAACAAGACACAAAACAAACAGATTCCTGTCCTGACAATCTTACAGTCACAATTTTGGCAGTGAAAGAGACAACAAGAAGAGGGGAGTCGGTAAGAGAGGCAAAAGTAACAAGGGACGGATGGGAAAAAACCCATTGTATTAGTGCAATTGAGCAAATAACATCATCATCATAAAAAAGTGAAAGCACATTTTAAATACTAAATTGGAAAGGGTAAAATATTTTGATTAGTGTTGTACTGATGTAAAGGGCTGTCTTAGAAACAGGGTTTCAATGTGTCAGCTAGCAGCATCCAGATCTGGTCCATTGAGATCTGTAGACAGGTGTTTTACCCTTCTCTCTCATCACTGTAGTGCAGCTAGTGTCTCTGCCAGGGACATAATCAGTCCGTAGGAAAAGTCAAGATCAAATGTAGAGGTCATTAACTAGCACCTTTTGGTCTTGCAATAATAATATCCCCAATTGCCCACATGGCAATTTACATAGTATTACCCACTATGCTTTGTGCTGCAATTTGGCTTTTGGAGGTCACTCTAACTTAACTGTCTTAAAAGAATGCCTTTTCAAGCATCAAAGCTATGCATTTACATGTGCTACTGTATTCCTTCTTGGCAGCTTCTGTGAAACAAAGATATTGAATTGTACAGGGGTTCATGAAAATATCGCCATTTGATTTAACGCACACACACACACACACACACACACACAATCTAAAAGGTAAAACCTTAGACATGTCAGTCCAATTAACACCTGACTAGTTTAAGTTTCTAGAACATTCTTGAATACATGAACAAGCAGTAATTTTTAAAATTCCTCTGTAGGTAGTGTTTGTGTCTTATTTTTAATTAGAGATTTGAAATATCTGCCTCATTCATTTTTTTCAGCCTTAGCCGTTCATAGTGGAAGCTCCATCCACTAGATATCTGTCAGAAATTTGGATTGGATGCCCATTACTGAGATTGATAGCCATTATCAAACCTCAAAATACGTGTGTGTTCTTTTTTAAATATTAGCTGTCACACTGTGATAAGTTGTGTTCAGTTGTATGCTGCCTGGCATAATGCATAACCCAGAGGGGCTCAATTCTGAAGGGAGAGCACATTTTATATTTTAAACTCCCAGACAGAGAACAGAAGCAGTGGACAATAACAACAACAACAAAAAGGAAGTATTTGTGGAAAGGGAGGAGGTAAGAACAAATCCTACCAGCTTCATCTTAATACTCAGGATATATTTTTTTGACATTATTTTGGCTGATAATATCCTGTTCTGAAATTAAAAACACTGGCTCCACCTGGAACATACGTACCATTAAAAAAAGGAATCTGAAATCCTACCAAAGAGTTGTTTTATCTGTTATGGCGAGCAAGTGTGGGGCTGAATCACCCCCCTGTTCTACCTCCCCATGCTGCTGATCTGTGGGATTTTTTAAAAGAACATCTGTACACATGCTCAGCTGTGGCTGTTGAATCAAGCTGGGAAATTACATGCAAAGAACCAGGGAGGAACGAATATGTCAGTTTCGGTTTCTCTCAGCTTTTCATTTTTCCAGTCTTAAGTTTGGTTCACCCTGAAAGCTGAGAATGTTTGCGGGGGGGGGGTGGTGTTACGTCTCATATGCATTTGTGTGTGTATTTCTTCTAATACATGCATTTGTGTATGCCTAGTACACTTGTAAGCAATCTTCCTAACATAATGCACTTTTAATATTATTTTCACAAACATGCATATTTTTGTATGCATTTTTAAAAGGACAATTCCATTGCAACATTTGAAGAAGTACGAACATCAAAGGATAACTGAGTTTTGGTTTGCTTATTGGTTTGACAGTGTGAAATTACTAGGGCAAATGTGAACTGAATGCATTTCTCCATCCCTATGAAGAACAGCTTTGCACTTGTGACTCACTACCCAGCTTGGAATGTGCACATCCAAACTGGGTTCCATGCATGGATGCCCCCCTAGCTGGATTAGAGCATCTGTGTTTTTTTAAATTAAAAACTGGAAGTCCAATCTTATAAATGTTTACTCACAGAAGTAAGTCCTAAACAGTTCAGTTGGGCTTACTCCCAAGTCAACATCGGATTTCAGGCTTGATGGAACTGACTGCAGGGAATGCTGTTGATGATGATGGTGATTATGGTTAGGGGCGTGGACAAAACCTTTTGTATTCAAGTAGTCAAAAACATTTTAAAATGGTTACTCTGTTGTGGCTTTTGTTGCTCTGACTTTTAAACTGATTAATTAAAATATATAGTTTTGCAGATACTTGACAACATGTCGAGAAAACAACACAAATTCATTACTTATTTATTATAAAATGCATTGCCTGATACAAGAGATGTGTGCAGTCCCATTGACTAAGTCTGGATTTAACCCAGTATCATCAAACAGAATGCTGCTTTAACCAGGGCAGTTCCTACTTAACCATTTCAAAATCAAGATTAACAATTCATGCTTTGTTTTGCTTTAATGATCACCTGTGGTAATTAATAGATTGGAATCCATTTACTAATTAATGCATCCAGTTTGCATGATATAGTAAGAAGGAGAGATACAAGCTCTGTGATGTGATAAAGGACAATAGATTGCCAGATCATTATCAAATGTCAGATTTTCAGTTTTTAAAACACTTTTTTACTCAGGAACCTCAACTAAGGGATCAGTAAGCATAAGGCATACATTTTTTAAACCTACCCAGAATCTAAATAAATACATGCAGTTTTATTCTTGGCAATAACTACTTAGTGGTTAAGAGACTGAGCTGCAAGCCAAAAAGTATCTGATTGAAATCTCATCTCAGACATGCACACACTGACTTAAAGCAATCCAGTAAATTCACTAACTGACCCCTCTTTGTAATATAGAGATAATAATACTGGCAAACCTTGCAAGATTTAAGCTTGGATCCAGATTGGCCATTCTATGAATGGAAGGGCTCCCTCTGTTCACAGAAAGCACCAGGATCCACTAAGCACCGGGATCCACTAAGGAAGGGGGCAGGAAAGCAATCTTCACTAATTCCCCCTTCCCCCTGCAGCCCCTTGCATTGTGTCTCATGCTGGAAGGTCCCATAGACCTCCAAAGCAGCTTTTCAAGAGGCAAAGGGGCCTGCAGAGACAAGGAGGAATAGCAAAGATCTCCTCTCTGCCCCCTTCCTCCAGCACGTGGAAGTCCACTAAGCCCAGTCATACATAGAGTAGCCCCATTTAAATAAATGGGACTTAAGTCAGACATGACTGGCTTAAATCGCATCAAGATGAATGGGTCTACTCTAAGTGTGACTAGGTCTGCATCCAGCCCAATATGTGTGAAGTTCTTTCAGCAATTAAGAAAAGTGCAAAATCACTGACAGGTTATATTATTATTAAAACTTGTTTGCAAAGGTATTGGTATTTACAACTAAAATAATACAGGGCATGATCAGCAAAAGTGCACTTTTAATTCCTATTACTATCAATGGGAGTTATTTAAGAACATGCTTATCTTTCTTCTTGAAATCTATGACATTTTGAATGTTAGCTGGATGGTGCCCATTGGTAGCACCGAAGCACAAACGCACACGTGTGTATTCAGGATAGTTTTAGCCTTACTTTAGCCTAGGGAACAATCCAACCAAACTGAGTTGCAACAAAGTCCTATTCTATTGCTTGAGTCAGGACTTAGTTGGGACTATTGTTTGCCTGAATGTGCTTTCACTGGGACTACAGCCTCCCCCATCTGCTGAGCTTTTGAACCCAGTCTTAAGAGAATGGTGCACAAAATGGCCTCAAGGCACATGGCTGCTAAAGCTAAGCAGCAGGCCCCTCCCTGTAAGCTGCCTGGAGAGAAGATCACGTAGGAGCCATACAGGAGCTAAGGTGAGCTTGGGAGGAAGAACTGGTCCAAGTTCAATAAATAAATAAATGAAGACATTGGTGGCACATAAAAAGAAGATGTGTTAAGTTGTGCAAGCAACTCTCACTCATTGCAATTGGGCGTGCTGGAGAGAAGTCCCAGACAGGTTGTACACTTCACCTGTATTTGTATATAGAAATGTCTATATTAATGCACTGTATAACTGGTACTTGTGCGATCAGTGGGGTTTCAATGTATGCCATGTACAAAATCTCCAGAAAAATAGCTATTTCCTGTTTCTTGGGACTTCAGAAGAGCACAACTGAGCCGTTGTTCATACTAGCATGAGGAACTTTTAAAAATCAAATCAAAAGCTTCATGTTCTTGTTTATTTCTTTAGCCATTCGTTCATTGATCTCCATTGCTTTTAAGAGGTACTAGTACAAAAAGCTGAGTTCTGGAAAAGGAAAATGTGGTGGTGTTTTAATTAAGTGATGAAACTTTTTTTCCAAAGAAAAATTAATAAAGCACAGAGGGGAATCAATTGCTTCTTTCAACAATTCTGAAAAAAAGAGCTGAGTGTTAAAACAAACCTCCTGCTTTTATTTTCAAAAGTGGAAGGGGTGGGTGGGTAACAGTGAGGAACTCAGGAACCAAATATAATCTCTCCATTAGTATTATTAATAGCATTCAGCTTGCTTCATGTGCATTAAATCAGGCAGCATTGTCATGAGCACTGAGTATTTGCAAGCACTGTCAGAGCGACTGAAGGCTCTGCTAAAAGCACAGAAGTGCCTTCATAGTAACTGCTAGCGGTCTTTGGGGAACAATAGGCTTACCTATAGTGTGCAGAGATATTAGGAGAAAAGCCCAACAAGTTGCTTTATTATACTTGGATGGCTGTATGCTGCATGACCCAGCTTCATTTTAACAAGCACTGTTGCCAGTTTGCAGTTGTTGTTGTTGTTGTTGTTATTATTCCCCATTCCCTTTGCACTGGCTAATTTGTACAGCATCTCATTTCTGGTAGGCTCTGGTGCACCAGATGGGTCTCTTTCTTTTGGGTGCTTCCCTCCTCACTTTCTGCCTGAACATTTGTTTTAGGGAAGAGAACTCTGAGAATTATTTAATTATTGCCAATGTACATATCTGTCAAGGTAATTAAGGAGAAAAAAAGACCCTTGGCAGGAAGACAATAGCAAGAAGTAATGCAAGAATTCGGAAACAATGGTAATAGTGTCATTAGTCCCATAAAATTCTTCAAGCTTGTCGGAAGCGTTCAGCGTGAACAATGCGGGACGCTATTATAAAAGCCCTTGTCTAACTAGGAAGTAATTTCTGTTTGGAGTTTGCTGGGTTGTTTTGTTAATCTCCTCAAGGTCGGTTGCTTTGTCGAATAAAAATGCATTTACCATGCTGTGTGGATGCTTTACACCATACTGGGGAAGCAGGACTTGTATTAGTCTACTTTGCTGCAAAAGAGCCATGGCAAAAGGACATTGAATGAGGCTGAGTAATCAGGGTCCTGCTTTTTGTTTTTCCATAGGTCAAATGAATCTTTAGCTGACATCTTTCCTCAACAGGCTTAAGTAAATTTACCTGAGTTTGGTGCTGGACTGTTGTAAGCCATTTTGTCTTCTTCCATTGTGATGTGTAGCAAAAAAAATGAAGCAGTATATCCAAAATACTGCACCACAACTTGATACAATGTTCCAGCAGAGCATTAATTATTTTTAAATCATTATTTTGGTTTATTTTTATTCCTCTTTTCTGTCCAAGTGCCCAATAGAGGAACAACATATCAAACCAATACAATGAAGTTAATATGTTAATAACAAGTCAAAATAAAAGAATCAACAACAAAAAATCACACACACATCCGCATGTCTATGGGGCTTAGAAAAAAAGCCCATGGCAACCTTTCTCCAAGCCCCATAGTTCTGTATGTATATGTTGGGACGATGACTGTCAGTAAAATTGCAGTTAGGGAGGAAAGTATTAGCGTCCCCTCACCATGCAGGGAGTTCCAGCAGAAACTGGTCCCCCTCCAATTGTAAAAACACAGAGAGAAAAGGAGAGAGACAGAGAGAGAGACATAGCTGCTAGATGTGTCTTTAACGTAACATGTAGTTTGGCCCTCAGTCTCCTATTTGGCCAGTAAATGGAGGCACATTTTGACAAATGATACTTTACGATGTAAAGTCTATATGAATAATGTGGGGAGGGGATTGAAAGCCAACAGAATTTTTGAAAAGCAAAAGATTCTCAATAGCTATGTCTCCAAGAAACAGCACAAAATATCTTGTCTTAGGGAAAACAAAATATATTTGAGTCCTCAGCCACAGCATGGTGGGAAAGAGGAAATGAATTGGTAACAAAAAAGTAGCTTGCAGAAAGGCCCCCATGGTTTTCAAGATGAGGATTGTACGTGGAGATGTGCAGCAGAAAATCATTTTGCTCATATTCACGCAGAGGAGACCGAGCATACCTGTCTATACAAAAGCTAGTAAGAAGAAACAATGTTCATTCTGAAAGCCAAATTATTTGGCTGTGTTTGCTAGGGACATTAATCATCCTTGGCCCCTGCAAATCCCCAATCCACCAATAGAAAATTGTTTGCCATTTAGGTACCAAATCACGATTCTACCACCACAGATTAAATATTTCAACTGCATTGATTGCTTTGCTATTCAGATTAACCTTTTTAAGTACCCAAGAAAAGTGTTTGGTAATTCACACTGCCTAGATGTTTGAGATGAAACAGAGCAGTAGGGTGTGCATGGAGTTTTTGTTGCACAGAGATCCCTGGGCCTGCCCCTATAGACCTTGTTAACCAATTTCTCATGTTTATTCCCTGTAGATAGCTGGCAAACTCTGGAAATCAAGTTCCTGAATATAAAACAGAAACTAATAAATACTTCTCCATCCCTGCTGTGTTCCAAATTCCTTAAAGAGATTGTATTCATTTGTACAAATGCTAAAAGTGAGATGCTCCAGGCAGATGTTACCTCTGTAATTAAAAACACCAAAGAACATTCTTAAAACAACGCATGAAAGATGCAGCACATTATCCTATCCACAATTCTTTTGTTTCATTATGCTAATTTCTAGTTTTTAAAAGAGCCAGGGAGTGGGTTTTAAACCCAATCCTACCCAAGGAAACTTTGCTCTAGATATTAAATGCATGCATTCAGTTGCTGAAGTGAATGTCAGGGAGAGCGTCATTGTGCATGGAAAACAATCCATTCCAAATATTTGGCATGAAATTTTCAGCCAATCGCTTTTCTTATGAGATTTAAGAAGCTCGGATCCCACTGTTTTCCTTCCCTCATTGCACTGGAAAGGGTGGACCTCCTCAATGCAAAGCTGAAATGCTCGTGGAAAACTGCATGTGCACTTTTCTTGCAGTCCATAAGCTGTACCTAGCTTGTGGATAGAGATAACAGCTTCTGTCCCTGTTGCTTCCAGTTTGCATTTTCTTGAGATGACTTAATTCATCACAAACAGAGAAAGCAATAAAAAATGGGAGAAGCAAGTTCTTCAGCACGAACATAAAATGCATCTTTTATATATTCAAATTCATATCCAGTTGTAGGAAATATTCATGACTAATATTAAACTAAGCCCAGAATTAGGTGAAATGCAGCAGACATATATTGAAGTGAGCATTTTATTATGTGCCATGTCAGTTAGATTAAAGAAAAGAGTGCATGACATCGACAGGATATTGCATGTATATCAAGCAATCTATTTATATATGACAGGGAGGGTTTGATTTCTGGAAGGAGTGACAACCCAGTGAAATAACCACTCGCCTTCAAAATTACGATAAAATAAAATGTGTATATTTTAGAATGCTTCCCCCCCCTTTAAATTACAATTAACAAAATGGGGATAAATATGTCTGAGAATCAATTGTGACATACAGAATGAGGGAAGAAGAACTAATCTGTAGAGATGTAGAAAGGTTATTGGGCATCTTCTCCAAGATTGGAGGGGGGGGGAGAGGGAGAGAATGGATATGAAAAGCAAAAGTGTCTCCAAGAACTATTCCAGTGAAGGTAATTTAATACTAAGCAATGATGAGTTTTGTCTCCAACAGAATAATGGGAATGTGGTGAAGTTGCCTGGTTCTTTGCCACATGCCTAAGAATACAATAGGATGGTGAAGCCACACCAGTAGCACCAAGGAATAATCAATAAACAAGCTTGGCCTTCAGCAGAACGCGCCAATGTTTCAGTAGCCTTACTGGCATGTTTTGGTCTTGTGTTCCTTCTGCCAATGCTTTGTTACATTCATTTTTCTGCTCCTTTATTTTCTTCCCTTGTGTAGCACTGAGCAAACAATTGAGGAAATACAGGCCTGACTGCTGCTAACCCTGAACAATTACAGCCTCATTCCATCTCCCCCTGCCTACCTCTCCTCCTTTTTTGGCCTTTGCTAGGTGAAAATGAAATAAAAAATAGAGACAAGAACTAAAGCTGAACCCGCTAACTTCATTACCTGCAAAGATAAAGTGCAGTGAAACAGAAATTCTTTGAGTTCACAATCATTACACTTGAATGCTTATACAAGGCACTGGGATAAGGGGAAAAGAACAATCAGTGGTCAATTGACTTTATTTCCTTTTCTAGAATGATAATTTGTATAACTCATATAGGTTTCCAAGATTATCTGAGCAGGGCACACAGAGCCCATCTGACAAGCAGTCCATAAAATATGTTAAATGAGAAACATAGAGATTCCATGCAAGATGCATTCAAGCACCGTTTTCCAAGGGGTAACTAGAATGACTATAGTCAAATATCCCCCTTTGCTATTCTTTGCAAGAGCAGTTTCCAGGCCATGCATTTGGGGGAGCTACAGGACAGAAGCAATCAAAGCTGGCTTTCTACATCAGTAATTTCCAACTGTATTTTCTCATAACCTTTCCTTCTTTGTTCAAACGGGGACTTCCATTTTAAATTGTAATCTATGACTTTTGAAACGGATGTTAAAGCCTCTGGCTGGCAAATTCTTCTGGTTGATTTTCTTCTGCTGCTGCCTCCACTTCTCACTTTTTCTTCTTTTTTCCAAAAGCCATCACAGTAGCCTTACGTGGAGATGAAGATGCCAAGATTTTTAAAGAGACAAACCCCCAGTTTGGGTGAGGTTACTGAGAAGCATATATATTTAAGAAATGCTAAACTAATGTTGAAATTCAATATGTCAGCTGCTTAGAAACAAGGATTAGATTTATTTCACAATACACTGTTTGAATCTAGACAGAATACCGGTGACTTTCAAACCTCACTCCCCTTTAAGCTTGATTATTTGTGGCTTTCTAATGCATTCACTACGATCACCTTAATCTTTCGGTGGCATTATAAGAATATAACCATGAGCAATGACACAGATGGAGAGATTGCTGTATGATAAGATCAAAAGCTGACTTGATACAAGGAAACAAAATTAACAGCAAGTGACATGTTTTTAAATAAGAAACTATTATTTATCAAGTAAAATACTCAGAATTATATTATTTCCCTTGAATGATGGGTCATTATGTTTAGAACAGGCCTTGATGGGATAAGTTTTGAAGTTGGTGCAAAAGTGGATTCCCTTGTTCATAATTCTTTAGAAATCAAAGACGGTGTTTAATCAAGTAACAGTGAAGACACATACCCTTAGCCTCCACCAAAAATCAGGAGTCCATTTGGGCTAGATACTTCAGCCCTGTTAAATAACTGTTCCACAGACACTGACTATGTGGAGGGAGCCTTGGCCACTGGTCATGCCCCCAATCTCTCTACTAGGGATGGATAAGAAATCCATTCAGTTCTCATTTCAACATGAACTTCCCAAACCAGAACATGAACTGGAATTCAGTTTGCCATCAAAATCCATGCATTTCCAAAGTTTGTGATACAGTTCACACACACACACACACACACACACGAAACAGTGTGCACAAAAATGCATATATTTGAGAGGGGGAAATGTAAAAAAAATGGCATTACTCACCTGGGAAAAATGCATACATTTGAAAAAGTGCACACAAAAATGTGTACATTGAAATAAATATGCTTACAAAATGCATATTTAAAACATGTGCACAAAAATATGTACAAATATTCATGTGGACGAAAAAACAACAACCAACAAATCCACAACCTGATGTGGAATCAGGGCAGAATGAGTGTAACTTAGGGAAAATGAGAACTTAAGCAAAACTGAGCTTGACAGACTTACCTATCTGTATTCTGAACATTCTGCTGACCCTATGAAAAGCTGTATGCATGTAGGATTTTTCTGTGTGATTGCGAGGTTGTCAGTCAGTGTATAAAATGTCCACATCTTCAGTTCTATCCATGTAGACTTTTTTAAGAAATTCAGCTAAACACAAAATTTTAGACCCAGTGTAATATAGGGCCGATCTACACTTATGGGGGTTGTTTTGCTTCCAATGAGGTTTCACCGCCCGTCATTCACACTACGCAGTACCCGCCTTGAATTGGAACTGGAATTTCCCGCTTCCATGCTCCTGCTTTCAATACCCTGATATCCTGATATTTCCCCTTAATGTGCTCTGATTATCTGCCTCCGCTACCATATCTGGTCATAGTCCCCTCCCCTGCCTGTCCATATATGGTGTATTTCCCTCCTGTCCAATCACAGCTCTCGACGGCCCCATGTCGTCTTCCGGCTACTGATCGCATCGCTTCCTCAGCACTCAATGCTTCCTCAGCAACAAGCAAAGGGCTGGATGTGCGTGCGCTTGTCTGATCTCGGAAGCTAAGCAGGGTCGGCCCGAATCAGTAGTTGGATGGGCGACTGCCTGGGAATCAGGCTTCCTGCATTGAGCAGGGGGTTGTTCTTTCAAATGAGACTAAGTTTTACCCCTTCCTATCCCCCGCTTCGGGGTTTTTTAAAAAAAATTAAGGCGTTATCTTCGAAGAATCATGCCTTCACAATTTTTTTTTTCTAATTCAGGCAAATCTTCGAATTTTTGAATCTTTGAAGATCATGCCTGGATTTTATTTTGGTTTTAATTTTTATTTTATACTGTCATTTTAAACTTGTATAATGTATTTTATTGTGTTTTATTTTATGGTTTTAATTATTAGGAACTGCCCAGAGAATAGAATATTCGGTATAGAAATGTAATAACTAACTGACTGGTTTTTTTACAAAAACAACAACAACCCAGAACCCTAAAACAAAACTAACAATAAAATAATATGAATCAAAATAAATAACAACAGAGGAACAGGAAGCAGCAGCAAAGCACGACACAGCAAGGTAGAGATGGGAGAATCAGGAAGGTTTGTCCTTGCTGAGGTTCTCCAAGTTCACCTTGAACTTTGGTCCACCTCATTCCTGTTTTTTATTATGATCTGTTTTTATTTTCATTTGGATGGAAAAAGTGCACATTTCAGAATCATTTTAGAGTGTGCACACAAATGAGCATTTCCCCCCCATATACTAAAGCATGAAAATGCATATATATTATATATTATTGCAGATTTTAAAGTCCACATATTTTTTTAAAGCGCACGTTTTTCAAATGCAAACACAAGTTCAGGAATATGTGCATTGCCATTTTCCCCAAAAAGTGCACTCACATTCATGCTCGCATTTGGAGGTGCATCTATGGCAAAAATGAAACAATACAAAATTCTTGTATATCCCTAGGCAGAGGTCAGCTCTAAATTCTGTTCTCAAAGGTCACTTGAAACAAACAAAAAAGCTTTTACATGGCTTCAAAAAGCCAGAAAAATGGAGGCTGTACTAATTCCTCTTGGAAGAAAGTTCCAGGCTGTCCAGGATGCTACTGAAAAGCCCCTTCTCCTGTTAGAGGCTAGGTTGGGCCTGGTCTATACAAATGGCAGAAACCCTGTTCAGGCTTTCACCTCCATGTGTTCTCAGAATGCCTGATAAGAGTAGCAGGCCCCCAAAGCACTCTTCCCCACGAGCTGTGGGCTCCCACCACTAGTGTATTTAAATAGAAATACAGTACATCTCACTATAGTGTGGAAGACTGTGACCACGTGACCTGTGTACCTTGCTCAGTCTGCTTACCAGGTGCTGTTAATGGGCAGCTTCAAGGCCCAGTTCTTCCTTCTGATGGTTCTTTATCAAATCAGACTTGGACTGGACAGCCCTTCAAAAAGAAGATGTCTTCAAAACAGAGGACAGACGTCTTGTAGCACTTCAAATACAGATTTGAAATGGACACTTGGCCACCCTGTAAAAGAGGACACCTGGCCACCCTATCTGTGCAATTTCTACTTCCAGGATGTTGCTTTTACCTGGGAGAACATTCAAAACTAGTTGACCCTACCTGAAATAGTATAATCCACTCCACTACCTCAGGATTTTTATTATTTCATTTTGCTGCAATAGCAGACTGGGCCTTAGCCTCTCCATAAATGGAATCCAGATCAGCCTCAGGACCTCATCAAAATGAGGTGTCAAATGAATCAATACACTGAAGGGAAAGCATGTCCTACCTGGTAGGGATGTACGAATCCCACTCACCCGTTCATTCCAGGGCATCGGCAGTGGGGGGGAGGCACTCCTTCCCTCCCCCCAGAATCCTCCCTGGCCGGCTCTGCTCCACAGCAACTCTGCAGAGCCGCCAGGCTGCTGCAGCCGCAAATGGCGGCCGCTACGCCGGCCGCCATTTCTGTGCCTGCCAAGCCATGATAGGCTATGTAAGTATTTACATAGCCTATCACGGCAAAAGGCAGCCACGCAAATGGCGGCCACTACGCCATTTGTGTGGCTTCCTTTTGCAGTCATAGGCTATGTAAATACTTATGTAGCCTATCACGGCAAAGAGCAGGGGTGCAAATGGTGTAGCGGCCGCCATTTGCGCCCCTGCTCTTTGCCATGATAAGCTACATAAGTATTTATGTAGCCTATCATGGCAAAAGGAAGCCACGCAAATGGCGGCCACTGCACCAGCCACCATTTGCAGCTGCAGCAACCCAGCAGCGGCCGGGAGACCAGCCAGAGCCGCCACTGCTGCTGCATCCGCCGCCACATCCACCGCCACCACCGGAGCTGCCACTGCTGCCGCATCTGCCGCCAGGTAAGCTCCATTCCGGGGGGATTCCGGGGGGTGGTGAAGGGGGAGGCCGTTCTGCCACAGATTCCGGGGACTGACTGGAGTCCATCACAGAATTCTCTGACATCCCTACTACCTGGTGAAATTCTTGCCTCCATACAACTCTGAAAAGTACAGCGATCCTCTCCAAGCCTGTATCTGCCAACCTTATGAAGACAGCAAGGCCTAACAAGCATAGAAAAGGGGAGATGGGCTGTGCCAAAAGTTCTAGTTGGACCTTGGGGGGGGGATATTTACAGGGAGGGGGATGAAAAGAGGGACAAAGAAGCTACACTCTGCAGGTGGGCTAGCAAACAAATTTTTAGGAAAAAAAAACCTTCCAGGGCATGCATGGGCTTACTTCTGTAAAAGTTTGCAGCAGGAGCTGTGTCATGATGAGTGCAAGAACTTAAGTGGAGGGACTCAGGATCTAGTAAGGGAACAGGAAGTCTGTGGGAAGGAATCTCACTTACTGCAGCTGGTCTAAGAGTGGTTGATCATGCTCAGAAGAGAATAAAGGCCTTTAAAGCCTGGCAGTGATTTATGCTAATGAAACAGAAACTTCTCTTTTTTACTCCTCCCCCCATCCCAGACTGCACCACTTTTTTTAATCTGGTTTTGCCTAGGCAGGAAAGCAGCAGTGGTTCTCCTAGGCCATATTACCACACGGTGCCTCTGAGGAAGGCCACTAAGTCATGATGTAGCATCTTTCTGATTGTGGAGGAAAAGGTGGGTCCCCTAGCCTTGGTTAGGGATGATCCATATGTTCTCTTAGGGTGCAATCCTATGCATTTTTAGACAGAAAGAAGTCCTGCAACTCCCAGCTTCCCCCATACAGCCATGTTTTGTGCATGTTTTCTGTCTGAACATGCATAGGAGTGCACCCGTAGTTGTTTTTTGACACATTCTCAAACAAAATAATGTTTGGAGAAATGAGCCCTATCCTATCATTCCTTTGATTCTGCATTGTTTAGGTTTCTCATCTTCGATGGCAACATCATCACCTAATTAAACACTCTTGTGAAGTTCAGAATTTCCCTGAGGGAATCTTACTTTTCTCCTCCTTATTTTCCCCTCATTTTTCCCCTCAATTATCTTCTATCCTTTTCTAGAGATTATTTGCTTTGTTTTGCTTGCGACTCTGTGTAAAAGCCACTGCTAAATGGCTTGCAGCTCACTTGCTTTCTTGGACAGTCCCCAGGTGCTAAGTTTGCTATCCGATTCGACCTCCCACCACCCAGCCCAGGTGCCCCTCTGTTGTCTTGTTTATCCCCAGGAGAATCATAAATTAAGGATCTGCTTTCTGAAGCAGATTTGAATTTTTTTTTAAATTGGGTTTCTTGTTTCTGCCTCCCCTCCAGGCTGCTGCCAAGGGAAGCACAGTAAGACTTAGGGATGTGCAAATCACCAAAACTTCAGCTTGCCAAAGTTCTCTGAATTCTATCTCAAACCTTGTTCAGATTCGAATCCATATCAGATTGCGAGCTTTGTTTTCTCCTTTTCACCTGAAAATCCATGCATATTTTTTCAAATGTGTGCATCAGTTGTGCACATCTTTGAAATTTACACATTCTTCTCCCATTGATTACAGCGTATTTATATGTATTTTTCAAAAGTGAATGTTTTTTCATGCACATTTTTCAAATATATACGCGCTGTTGAAAACTTCTTTTTTTGTCCACGAATCACACTGTAAGCTTGGACATGTGCAAATGTTGGCTGCAGATTGTGTCTGAGTCCATATTTGGTCCAGAAGGAACAAACTGGGTATCCTAATCAAAAATGAACTGAAACAAATTTCTCATATATCCCTAGTAAGACTTTGACAGAGAAATTGAACCTTTATGTAACACTTTTCTTCAGGGTCTGTAACTCACAGAAAAGGCCTTGTACAGAGACAATTAACATATATCATTTTAATTTCTTAATTAAAAACAATAATGCACAAGTAATAATTTTACTACTTCTAAAGTAGGAAGTCAGAAGAAATCACTAGGATAACAGGCAAGCATGGCCTTGGTGTACAAAATGAAGCAGGACAAAGGCTAATAGAGTTTTGCCAAGAGAACACGCTGATCATAGCAAACACTCTTTTCCAACAGCACAAGAGGCGACTCTACTCTACACATGGACATCACCAGATGGTCAATATCGAAATCAGATTGATTATGTACTTTGCAGCCAAAGATGGAGAAGCTCTATACAGTCAGTGAAAACAAGACCTAGAACTGACTATGGCATAGATCATGAGCTTCTTATTGTAAAATTTCGGTGCAAATTGAAGAACGTAGGGAAAACCACTAAACCATTCAGGTATGACCTAAATCATTTGATATTCCTTATGAATATACAGTGGCGGTGAGGAATAGATTTAAGGGATTAGACCTGATAGACAGAGTGCCTGAGGAACTATGGACGGAGGTCCGTAACATTGTTCAGGAGGCAGCAACTCAATCCATCCCAAAGAAAAAGAAATGCAAGAAAGCCAAGTGGCTGTCTGCTGAGGCTTTACAAGTAGCTGAGGAAAGAAGGGAAGTGAAAAGCGAGGGAGAAAGGGGAAGATATACCCAACTGAATGCAGATTTCCAGAGAATAGCAAGGAGAGACAAGAAGGCCTTCTTAAATGAACAATGCAAAGAAATCGAAGAAAACAATAGAATGGGAAAGACTAGAGATCTTTTCAAGAAAATCGGAGATATCAAGGCAATGTTTTGTGCAAAGACAGGCATGATAAAGGACAAAGAAGGCAGGGACCTAACAGAAGCAGATGAGATCAAGAAGAAGTGGCAAGAATACACAGAAGAACTATACAGGAAAGATCTTAATATCCCTGATAGGCATGATAGTGCGCTCACTGAACTGGAGCCGGACATCCTGGAGAGTGAAGTCAAGTGGGCCTTAGGAAGCATTACTAACAACAAAGCTAGTGGAGATGACAGTATTCCAGCTGAGCTACTTAAAATCCTAAAAGATGATGCTGTTAAAGTGCTGCACTCAATATGCCAACAAATTTGGAACACTCAACAGTGGCCGCAAGACTGGAAGAGGTCAGTTTACATTCCAATCCCAAAGAAGGGCAATGCCAAAGAGTGTTCAAACCACTGTACAATTGCGCTCATTTCACATGCCAGCAAGGTTATGCTCAAACTACAAGCTCGGCTTCAGCAGTATGTGAACCGAGAACTACCAGAAGTACAAGCTGGGTTTCAAAGAGGCAGAGGAACTAGAGATCAAATCGCCAACATTCACTGCATCATGGAGAAAGCAAGAGAATTCCAGAAAAACGTCTATTTCTGCTTCATTGACTACGCTAAAGCCTTTGATTGTGTGGATCACAACAAACTGTGGCAAATTCTTAAAAAGATGAGAGTACCAGACCACCTTACCTGTCTCCTGAGAAACCTGTATGAGGGTCAGGAAGCAACAGTAAGAACCAGACATGGAACAACCGATTGGTTCAAAATTGGGAAAGGAATACGACAAGGCTGTATATTGTCGCCCTGCTTATTTAATTTATATGCAGAGTACATCATGAGAAACGCCGGGTTGGATGAATCACAGGTCGGAATTAAGATTGCCAGGAGAATTATCAACAACCTCAGATACGCAGATGATACCACCCTAATGGCAGAAAGTGAAGAGGATCTAAAGAGCCTCTTGTTGAGGGTGAAAGTGGAGAGTGCAAAAGCTGGTTTGAAATTCAACATTAAAAAAACTAAGATCATGGCTTCTGGCCCCATCACTTCCTGGCATATAGAAGGGGAAGAAATGGAAGCAGTGACAGATTTTATTTTCTTGGGCTGCAAGATCACTGCAGATGGTGACTGAGGCCATGAAATTAAAGGACGCTTGTTCCTTGGCAGGAAAGCTATGGCAAACCTAGACAGCATAGTAAGAAGCAGAGACATCACCTTGCCAACAAAGGTTCAGATAATCAGAGCTATGGTTTTCCCAGTAGTAATGTATGGCTGTGAGAGCTGGACTATAAGGAAGGCTGAGCGCCAAAGAATAGATGCTTTCGAACTGTGGTGCTGGAGAAGACTCTTACGAGTTCCCTGGACTGCAAGGAGGTCAAATCAGTCAATCCTAAAGGAAATAAACCCTGAGTGCTCATTGAAAGGACAGATACTGATGCTGAAGCTCAAATATTTTAGTCACCTAATGCAAAGAGAAAACTCCCTGGAAAGGTCCCTGATGCTGGGAAAGATTAAAAGCAAAAGGAGAAGGGGATGGCAGAGGATGAGATGGCTAGATAGCATCACCGATGCAATGAATATGGACTTGAGCACACTCTGGGAGAGAGTGCAGGACAGGAAGGCCTGGCGTGCTGTGGTCCATGGGGTCACGAAGAGTTGGACATGACTGAACGACTGAACAACAACAAATCATTTTACATGCATAACAATTCACCAAAACAATAAAGCAGAGCACAGCCCTCTGACCATTCTGTCTTTCGGCTTGAGTCCACAACAAAAATATAAATAAAACTTCTCTCTGAAGCTTGATTTTTCTGCTGGCTGAAGAAAGAAAACAGTCCGTACTCAGTTCACTCCAGCTCTGCAGCAATCTTCTCAAAATGGACCAGGATCCAGCAACACAGGAACAACTTGTTAAATTTGTTGTTCAGTCGTTAAGTCATGTCCAACTCTTCGTGACCCCATGGACCATAGCATGCCAGGCCTTCCTGTCCTCCGCTCTTTCCCGGAATGTGCTCAAGTCCATATTCATTGCATCGGTGATGCTATCTAGCCATCTCATCCTCTGCCGTCCCCTTCTCCTTTTGCCTTCAATCTTTCCCAGCATCAGGGCCTTGTCCGGAGAGTTTTCTCTTCACAACTTGTTAAATAGCCCTTTGTATAATATAAAAGAACATAAAGAACAAGGAACTCATCATGTTTGTAAAAAAATATATATATATATAATGACTCCTTAAAAAAAATTCAAAAAGAAACTAGGGATGGACGAAAGTCCCTTACCTCATCCCGCAGCTTGCCTCGCGGTGAGGGGGAGGCGCTCCATTTCTCCCACCAAAATTCTGGCCAAGGGGGGAGGTGCCCCGTCCCTCCCTGCCGAAATTCTGGCCAGGGGGGAGGCGCCCCATCCCTCCACGCCGAAATTCTGGCCGGGGGGGGTGCGCCCCGTCTCTCCGGCCGCGAATCCTGTTGTCCTGCTGGGACACAAATGGCGGCGGCCGTAGCCACCGCCGTTTGCGTCCCTGGCCTGCAGTCAGCCATGATAGGCTACGTAAATCCTTACGTAGCCTATCACGGCTGACTTTGGGGGGGGGAAGCACGTACGCAAATGGCGGCACCCATGGGCGCCGCCATTTGTGTACATGCTTTTTTTTTTTCAAAGTCAGCTGTGATAGGCTACGTAAGGATTTACATAGCCTATCACAGTGTTTTTTTAAAATCTAGCCGTGATAGGCTACGTAAATCTGTACGTAGCCTATCATGTTTGTTGTTTTGTTTTGTTTTTTACACTTGGAAATGGGGGCGGCAGCAGCCGGTCGGAAGACCAGCCACTGCCGCCAAACCACCGCCGTGAGCCGCCGCCGTGAGGGACATTCGCCAAAGGTAAGTCCCATCCCAGGGGGGGCAGGGCGCGGACCGTTTCTCCACCAATTTCGGGGGGCCGAATGCGTTGGCATTTGGCCTCCCGGAGATTCGTGGAGAAATTCTCTGACATCCCTAAAAGAAACCTCCCTACTAACCTGTCTTAAGGGTTTAGGGTCTTACAGAGAGGAGAAAGCAAGCTTCTTCCACGTTGCATTTTGTTACTGCCTAAAATGGTGGCCATTCCCTATCCCACTCCTTTACTGAGCATGTGCAGGAATATTCCAACTCCGAATTATTAAAGAAAAATATACCAGTGAGTTACATCTATGCTCAGGGGCAGTGAAGTGTATTTCTGTTTTACACACCAGTGACATCAAACACGGGGGGTTGGGTAGCTGAAACTGACTCAGCCTCTGCTGCACCTCCTGTTCTGCACTGGATGATCAGAGGCCTCCAGGTTTGGAGGCTTACAGTTATCGAGGAATCAGTAGGATTGTACCCTTGATGATCTTATGATCTAATGATGGGGGGGGGGGCTTAGACAGGGTGAAGGTGCAATAAAAACTCTAGAATTTGGGGTGAGCAGTGAAGTGGCCAAGTTTGCCAATACCAAATTATTTAGGGTGGTTAAAACAAAACGGGATTGTGTGGAACTCCAAAAGGAGCTCCATACTGGGAGAATGGGCATCCAAATGGCAAATGTGGTTCAATGTGAGAAAATGTAAAGCAAAAAAAAGGCAAAAAAAAAATCCCAACTCCAACTATAAGCTGATGGGATCTGAGCTAGTGGTGACTGACCAAGAAAGAGATCTTGGGGTTGTGGTGGACAGCTCGATGAATTGAAAACATCAACCCGGCATGTGGCTGCTGTAAAAACAGACAAACTCCACTTTAGGATACAAATCTTATACCAATCTATGACTTTTGTCATTTTGGAGCCCCTGGGCTACACAGGCCCTAGACTTTGGCCTGAGGTCCAGCACTAGCTACTCCACTAAGCCCCAGTGCCATGAACAGGGTTTAAAACTTTTACTTCTGAATCAACAGTTGAGGATATTTAGACCAGTTAACAGTTCTTTCTTAGCCCAGTCTGAGGTCAGAAAGGACAGAGTCACCTAAGAACTTTAAAAAGGAAAAGAAACAGCCCACGTTTACTACACTGTGCTGTCCAATAAAATAATTACTTATTGCATAATAATCATCATTGAAATCATCTTCTGTCTAGATTCTTTACAAATGCAATAAGCGGGGCCGGCCCTACCGTAAAGCAAAATGAGGCAGATGCTGAGAGGTGGCAGTGAGCAGTGCTTGAAGATTATCTGTTGAAAAGTGGTCACTCATCTTGCAGGTTCTCAGTAACTTTTCCCTTTAGAAGTTTGCATTGATGGGCAAGGTTCACAGTTAGTCTTCCTACACTGTGTTGTCCCCTACAACACGAGCTCTGTCCCAGTGTTAACGACAGACCTATCCACAAAGGGTTGCCACCTTTCCCTCACTCCTCCCTTAAAGGAGCTCTGTGACTGTAGCAGCTGCATAACAAGCAGAAATTAAACTGGTAGATCTTCTCCCCATCACTGCACCTTCACACTGGGGAAATGCTGCATGTATTGCATTTGTTCCTGCTGTGAAACAGCTGTTAAAGCCCTGTGGACTTTAATTTCCAATATTAAAGGGTCTGGGTCTCAAGTCAAACACATCTATATTTCACTACTGATGTAGAAAATTTATTGTCAAGTTATTCAGCAGGGTATTTGGTGGGGTGGGGGAAAGCATTGTGAAGAGTTTGCAACTATTCCAATGACTAAGTTGCAGTCAAGGTTGCAGTGATCCTATGGACTTGGAATAAAGGCACTCTGCACATACTCAAAAGACACACCTTCCTCTTTAACTTTGCTTAACTTTATTTTGAATGCTGATTTTCCAGCATTCTGGACCATGTGGAGAGCTTCCATGGATACAGGAGACTCTCCTCTTCAGAAAGTCACCTTCCGTGAATAGAAGGTGACAAAAGCGGCGATGGAGGGGGCAGGGCTAGTGCACTCCCCCTCCTTGCATGTTTGGTCTCCCCCCAATTAGCAATGCTTGAATAGGGTTTAGGAGTACAACCAGACTATGAACCTGAGTTTTCAAAGGGAGTGTAACCCCCATCCAATGCAGGTTGTATCCCTTTTCCCTGATCTACCATTTAACTGACCTCTCCCTTGTCTGGATTAAGCTTAGGGGTGTACGAAACCCACTTACCAGTCTGCTAAAGGGGTCCGCGGGGGGGGGAGGCAATCTGTCCCTCCCCCCGGAATCCTCCCTGGCCGGCTCCACTCCACGGCAAGTCCGGAGAGCTGCCGGCCAGGCCTGTCCGCAGCCGGACTTCTGTCTGCTGCCATGCAAATGGCGTCCGACATAGCAGACGCCATTTGCATCCCTACCCTTGGCCATGATAGGCTACGTAAATATTTATGTAGCCTATCACGGCCAAGGACAGGGACGCAAATGGCATCTGCTACGCCGGATGCCATTTACGTCTGCAGCCCGGCGGCAGATGGCTGCAGACTGAAGACGATGGACCCGGACCAGCTGGCGTCAGGTAGGGTCCATCCTGACCAGACTTCGTGGGGTGGCGGGGGGGAGGAGTCCATTCCGCCACAGACTCTGGTGGGCCAGATTCTAAAGAATCCAGCCTCATTGGAGTCTGTGGCGGATTTCTTCGCCATCCCTAATTAAGCTTCAGTTTGTTCACCCTCATCCAGTCCATTGTTGACACCAGCCACTGAGTTAAAACTTGAACAGTTTCCTTGGAGATGGGTTTCATCAGCATACTGGTAACACCAAAGCTCAAAACTTTGGATAGCTTCTCCCAGCAGTTTTCTATATGTTAAATAGCATGGGGAGCCAGATGTAGAAATTGGAGAAAATTGGAGAAATTCAAGACAGATTAAAATGAGCTTGGATTTCTAAGAATCCAACCTGTGGAATCCACTGCGGAGCACCCCACCTCAGGCTGTGTGGAGCCTGTGGACTTTCGGATGATTTTTGTACTTTCCTGAAATTTATGCATATAAATCCATAGAAAAATATGTAAGTTCCTGCTGAGGAAACGTTGAATGGAATGGGGGACAATACACTTAAGTGTTACGTACTGAGGTAAATTCTGTAAATACTTATGTAAATATTTACATAAATATTTGTGTATTTTTCTGCACGATGAAAAAAAATTTCATCTGTCTGTGGGTGGTTGTTGGAACGAAAGGCGCCTGACAATCCACGAAATACAGACAGAGTGGATTTTACACAGTCCATACATCCCTAGCCAGATGGAACTCTGAGGGGCACCATAGGCCAATAGGTATAGTTTCAAACAGGAGTCCTCCAGTACCACCTTATGAAATTGCCCCTCAAAAAGGACCAGAACCACCTTAAAACAGTGCCTCCAAATCCCATCCCAGCCAGGTGGTGCAGAAGAATAGCTCCCTGTCCGGTTCCCAGTGTAGATCATCTACCAAGGTGACCAAAGCAGTCTCTATCCAATAGCTAAGGGGCAAAGCTAGACTGAAATGGACCTGCCTTATCCAGAAACACCTGAAGCTGAGACTGGATGTATACTGTAGACCAAATTACATTGCTATTTGCCCCAAAGGAAAATAAAGCAGGTACCCTTATTGTACTCGTCCTTCCCCTCTATACTAATAATAGCTTGAGGGGTGATTTTGATTAAGGAAATGGGGCAGGAAGACGGGGTCAGCCCCCTTGCCAGTGGTTTTTAAGGCCAAAATCTGTAATCAGTTCTTCCGTGTCACATGTAGCTTGGCTCTCAGCCACTGCTAATGCTTGTAGTGCTTAAGCACCTGGTTATCGTCTTTGAAAAATGCACAATGAAGCTAACAGCCTAGCAAGAAACCGAAAAGCAGTCTGCCCTGTATCTCTAGTGATGCAGAGGAAGGAAAATGATCAGAGGAGCAATGGTTGCTTGGAGAAAGGATGAACTATCTTTCCCTTTATATGTTCCTTTCGTTGGTGGAAGGACTCAATCCTTTGTGCAATGAGGGAACATGATCCTGCTAAAGTTAAGTACACTTCAGTCCTATTGATTCCAGTTAAAGGGTTAACTATGTGCTTGAATCTCTTCCATTGAAATCAGTGGGTGTGAAAGTGCTGAACTCTGGCTGGGTCGTATCCAAAATTTCCCCCTAACACGGCAGCAGCTGTTCAGTAAGACACATTAGAGAATCAGCACAGTGAATAGAAATATTCCCATTGCTTTCCATAAATAAATACACAAATATGCTGTTAATGTAAGACAGTCGGTCACTGAGTAAGGTCAAACCAAACTCTCACCATGTTAGCAAACTCGAACTCTAGCAAAAAGAAGAAATGGAAGGGTGGCTGAGTTTTGGATAGGGATGGACAAATCTCTCAAGTTTGATTCTACTCAGTTTCACATTTTTGCCAACATTACGTAATCGGTTCTGTTTCTGTATCACTTTGCCATTTTTTCCCTTCCATTCAAATATTAATATGTACTTTTGTGTGCATTTCTCTTGATATATGCATTTTGTATACACTTTCCCACATATATGCCTTTTCCCTTTCCCTAATATAGCTTTTGTGGTGTCTTTCCCCTAAAATATGATTTTTGGTGTGCAAACCTTTCTCCATTTTGTGTGCACGTTTTCCTGTTATACAAATTTTTATGCACATTTCTTTTATTTGCGAACTGTATTTCAAAATTCTAAAAGCTGTGAATATCACCTTATAACTGTGTTCCCATTTATGTGCAGGTTCAGGAGGTTTGGGAAGTGCAAATTTTGAAATGTTACATTAAAATGCAAACCAAACCCCTCCCTAGTTTTGGATGAAAGAGCTAAAATTTACTTATTTTTTAAAATTTATTTATAAAATATGTATATACTGTCTTTCTAACCTTAAAAGGATCCCCAAGGCAGTATACAACCCTAAACGTACACTTTAATACAACAAAAACTGAGAGTAATACAAATCTTAAAAGCAATTATTTTAAAAACAGCATCATAAGAGAAAGGTTAACAATCATTTAAAAATTGTTAAAATCTTGGTGGAATACAATGATTTGGCTGCTCACCTAAAAACCATGAAAAATGAGGACAGTCAAGCTCCCCTTGGAAGAGAGTTCCACAACTAGGATGCTGCCAGTGAAAAAGCTCTTGTCTCTCTCATGTCCCTGTCAAGCATGCCTTCTTTAGCAGCGGTACACGGCCCAGGGCTTCTGATGATGACTGCACCTGTCCAGAAGGTTCATGTGGGAGTAGGTGGTCCTTCAAATATCCTGGCCCAAACCATTTAAGACTTCATAGGTAATAAGCAGTCGCTGGAACTGGGTCTGGAAACAAACAGGAAGCCATTGCAAATAGAATCATAGAATCATAGAATCGTAGGGTTGGAAGGGGCCTACAAGGCCATCGAGTCCAACCCCCTGCTCACTGCAGGAATCCAAGTCAAACCATCCCTGACAGATGGCTGTCCAGCCTCGTCTTGAACGCCTCCAGTGTGGGAGAGCCCACCACCTCCCTAGGTAATGGGTTCCATTGTCATATTGCTCTAACAGTCAGGAAGTTTTTCCTGATGTTCAGCCGGAATCTGGCTTCCTGTAACTTGAGCCCACTATTCCGTGTCCTGCACTCTGGGATGATCAAGAAGAGATCCTAATAGAATATGATCAGTGAAATATGATCCAAATAGTTTTTCATTAATTGCAGGACACTCTTCAAGGGAAGCCCCATATAGAGCGTGTTAAAGTAACCTAATCTGGATGTAATTAAGACAAGTGTAACTGTAGCCTTTGGAGGATGGGGTGCAACTGGCACACCAGCCAAACCTGGGCAAAGGCATTCCTGCCCACAACAACCCATCCAGAACAGGTCATATTCCCATTCCCAAATCAGCTGGTCTACTGACTATCAATACTTCTGTCTAATCTGGTCTAAGTCTCTGCTTGTTGGCCTGTATCCAATCATTCACTGCACCCAGACACCAATTCAGGACTTCAACTGCCTCCTTGCCATAAGTTGAAAAATATAAATAGAATTGGGTGTCGTCAGCATATTGCTGGCACCCACGTCCCAGAAGGATAGTATGGCTGATGGTACTAAAAGCCACTATGTGGTCCAGCAGAGCCAACAGGACACACTATCCCTGTCTAGCTCCTGGCAAAGGTCATCCACCAAAATGACCAAGGCCATTTAACTTTCCAAAACCTGGCCTGAATCCAAACTGGAAAGGATCTAATTAATAAGTTCTAACCTAGTTTACAGGATGAAGTATATTTTGCTGACATAGAGAATACAAAATAAATCAATATCAAAGTAGAAATTTGAGGGAAGAGCAAAATAAGTACTTTTGAGACTCTCTGGTCTTCACGTAACCATACAACTGATTAAGAAGAATAGTACAATTCAGCATACAGGTAGACGTATAAATCAGAATGATACTGTCCGACATATGTTGACTGGTACAATTTACACTTTTCTGTGCACATGTTGTAGTAAAGTATGTTTCTGTATCTTCTGTTTCCCAAAGTGTGATTATGTAAATCAGGGGTGGGGCACCTGTAGCTCTCCAGATGTTGTTGGACTCAAACTGCCCAATAAGCATGGCCAGTCGTCAGGAATGGTAGGAGATACCCACCCCTGATGTAAATGTTGACAAGGACTGAACTCAGACCAAAATGTTTGTTGTTGTTGTTGTTGTTGTTGTTCAGTCGTTCAGTCGTGTCCGACTCTTCGTGACCCCATGGACCATAGCACGCCAGGCCTTCCTGTCCTGCGCTCTCTCCCGGAGTGTGCTCAAGTTCATATTCATTGCATCGGTGATGCTATCTAGCCATCTCATCCTCTGTCGTCCCCTTCTCCTTTTGCCTTCCGTCTTTCCCAGCATCACGGTCTTTTCCAGAGAGTTTTCTTTTCGCATTAGGTGGCCAAAATATTGGAGCTTCAGCTTCAGTATCTGTCCTTCCAATGAGCACTCAGGGTTTATTTCCTCTAGGATTGACTGATTAGACCTCCTTGCAGTCCAGGGGACTCGTAAGAGTCTTCTCCAGCACCACAGTTCAAAAGCATCAATTCTTCGGCGCTCAGCCTTCCTTATAGTCCAGCTCTCACAGCCATACATTACTACTGGGAAAACCATAGCTTTGATTAGACGGACCTTTGTCGGCAAGGTGATGTCTCTGCTTCTTACTATGCTGTCTAGGTTTGCCATAGCTTTCCTCCCAAGGAGCAAGCGTCTTTGAATTTCATGGCTACAGTCACCGTCTGCGGTGATCTTGGAGCCCAAGAAAGTAAAATCTGTCACTGCTTCCATTTCTTCCCCTAGGTTTGCTTGGTGTGATACAACTAAACCAGAGATGTCCTTTTATAGGCCTGGGTACAGTAACATACAGAAAAATTGTCCCACCATGGTGTAAGGCCTGCTTTTTTTTTGCTTTCTTTTTTTTTTTTACTTTATTACTGGCTGAAATTGCTTGAGATAGATTCAGTATTCAAGGAATTTCCTGTGACATGAACATGACTGGAGAAATAATTTTCAACATTAAATTTGGTGAACTGCTGAACTTTGTTAATATTTTTTGCAGTGTTCAATTCATTTCCAATAAATGTGCAGCAATGGCAGTGGAATGGAGTCCAAAAGCCTAAAGATTGAAAGCTAGAACAGGTCAAAGGGAAGGGTGGGGGGAGAGTTGCCTTGCTATGCTGAGCCTGTTAAAACGCTAACTAGAAAATTAGGCAGGAAAAACAGTTAGAAAAATATCAAGAGTTTCTTTGATCAATTGGCTCAAGAGAAGTAATATGACAAACAGGAAATTGCAAAGAATAACTATTTTGACTGTAGTGGAAATAGCGACTTAGGTAGCTGCAGTTCAAACTAGATACAGAATATTTTCCTGGAACTTAAAGGAAAGGTATCCAGATGTCTAAACATTCTTCTCAATGTGGCTTTTATTTTGAGGTTGGCATGCCTTCAGAAAACGAGTAGACAAGTTTAGCTGGAAGACATTTTCCAGAGTATTTACATAATTTCATACATATTTTATGCTTCTGCATTACATTTTTTAGCAGCGGCTCTATTTAATTCTTGCATTCTCTTGAAGCGTTACATATATGTACACTTTATTGACATGCATCAAAATGCTTTGCATAGCGAGCAAACAGTCAGACCTGTGAATGGCTGAACCCCCAGGGTAAGTAGATTTTGAGGGAAAGCCTAACAAATTTTCAGTACGTATTTTCTCCACAGAATGGAAACATATACCTCACCAAAAGGCTCAAAACTCAGCAAAGATGATAGGGATCATACTAACTCATATATTACATACAAGATATCTTATATTATCTTTAACCGGTGCAGCGTATTTAATAGTGAAACTTCCGCTGTATTTATTTTGTGAGTCTACTGAAAAGCAAATATACTACTTAAGATGCAGAGACAGACAGATATTGAGGAAAGGAGGGAGAGGAAGAAATTCTACCACAACAAAGTCAACCTAGCAAGTAAAAAAGCAAATAAAAATAGCAGAGAAAAAGGATATCCTATTCCAAACATTCTGATTTGCCAGCACAATGAATCGCAATGCAATACGATTCAGAGTTCAGTACAATCACCCTCTCCTCACTGGTGCAGTACATAGGAAGCGTCCTTATATCAAACCATTGGTCTATGTAGTTCAGTACTGTATACACCGATTGGCAGCCCCTCTCCATCTTTTCCAGCCCTACCTGGAGATGCCAGGGACTGAACCTGGGATCCTCTGCATACAAAGCATGCACTGAGCTACAGGCCTCAACAACACCAACATAGGTTGAAAGGATCAACACAAATCTGGCAGGTGCTTGTCTCACCTAGGGATGTGATGATTTACCCTATTCCATTCTGTTATTGCTTTTCTGGCTGCCTTTACTCTGTTCGGTCTTGCCCAGCCCAGCCAAGATTGTTTTCTATGAATGTGCATACAAGAGTTGGCAATGTTGAGAGGGGAGAGGAGGAACATAAACCAACTGAAGGGAGGGACTGAAAGCTGTGGCAAACAGCACATGAACAGCATATATTTGCACCTTGACAACAATGCCGTGATTACTCGAAGCCAACATGGATTTGTCAAAAACAAGTCCTGCCAGACAAATCTGATCTCATTTTTTGATCAAGTCACCTCCCTTGTAGACCGTGGGAATGCTGTAGACATCATATACCTCGACTTCAGCAAAGCTTTCGACAAAGTGCCCCATGATATCCTGATGAGCAAACTTGCTCGAAGTGGGCTAGATGAAACAACGATCATGTGGATCCACAGTTGGCTACAGAATCGGACTCAAAGAGTGCTTATCAATGGGACCTTCTCAAGCTGGGGAGAGGTAACGAGCGGGGTACCGCAGGGCTCAGTCCTGGGCCCAGTGCTCTTCAACATTTTTATTAATGACTTGGAGGAGGAGGTGCAGGGAATGCTGATCAAATTTGCAGATGACACAAAATTGGGTGGGATAGCTAATACTTTGGAAGACAGAAACAAAATTCAAAGTGATCTTGATAGACTGGAGTGCTGGGCAGAAAACAACAGAATGGCATTTAATAGGGACAAATGCCAAGTTCTGCACCTAGGAAAAAGAAACCAAATGCACAGTTACAAGATGGGGGATACGTGGCTCAACCACACTACGAGCGAGAAGGATCTTGGAATTGTCGTCGATCACAAGCTGAATATGAGCCAACAATGTGATGTGGCTGCAAAAAAGGCAAATGCTATTTTGGGCTGCATTAATAGAAGCATCGCTTCCAAATCCCGGGAAGTACTAGTTCCCCTCTACTCAGCACTGGTTAGGCCTCATCTGGAGTACTGTGTCCAGTTCTGGGCACCACACTTTAAGAAGGATGCAGACAAGCTGGAGAGGGTTCAAAGGAGGGCAACAAAGATGATCAGGGGACTGGAAACAAAGCCCTATGAAGAGAGACTGAAAGAACTGGGCATGTTTAGCCTTGAGAAGAGAAGACTGAGGGGAGATATGATAGCACTCTTCAAGTACTTGAAAGGTTGTCACAGAGAAGAAGGCCAGGATCTCTTCTTGATCATCCCAGAGTGCAGGACACGGAATAATGGGCTCAAGTTACAGGAAGCCAGATTCCGGCTGAACATCAGGAAAAACTTCCTGAGTGTCAGAGCAATACGGCAATGGAACCAATTACCTGGGGAGGTGGTGGGCTCTCCCACACTGGAGGCCTTTAAGACGAGGCTGGACAGCCATTTGTCAGGGATGCTCTGACTTGGATTCCTGCATTGAGCAGGGGGTTGGACTCGATGGCCTTGTAGGCCCCTTCCAACCCTACTATTCTATGATTCTATGATTCTATATGCACCCTGTACAAAATTCAGACATGTTTTTAAAAAGTACATAGGGAGCTGCCTTATTCTGAGGCAGACCACTGGCCCATCTAGCCCAGTATTGTCAACACTGTCTTGCAGTGGCTCTTCAGGTTTCAGCAAGTTTTCCCAGCACTACCTGTAGATGCTAGATATTGACCTTCTACATGTAAAACTCAACCACTGAGCCATGGTCCTATTGTGAGTGGACGGGGGGGGGGGAATGACGAGACGACACCAATCGATTTGGGATAAAACAGGGCCACATTTATTGATAGATTACAATCTGCGAAGAAAGCACCGGCGGGCACACCACCAACAAGACCAACATGACAGGTGTAGAGTGAGGCAATCGTTTCTGTGGCGAGGCGTCCACCCTTGCCCTCCAATTGGACATACCCAGTTCTGGGCTGGGAGACCTTCCCCTGTCACAGAACCCGAGTGGGTGAGGAGGGTTGGCCTCAAAGGTAAGCCGTATCTCCCAACTGGGGCCACAAAACCCAGAGCCGGAAGCCTCGGGCCTTACCAGTCACCTGAAACGGTGCCTAGTACGAATGCTCACCTGTCCACTCCCCCAGCGGAGAGCCCGCCCGGAGCCGCCGATGCACCTATGTGACCAAAAGTTAGTACAACTGGGTGATAAATTAACGTATGCAGCTCTATATTGGAACTGCAGTGCGAAGTAGGCAAAAAAACCCAAAGCCTGACCAATGCAGCTAAGAGCCAAAATTCCTACTTGGCCCCCAATAGGGTGACCAGTATAACCCACACTGCAGTAAGGGTGGGAGGGAGGGAACTGGAATGGCCGGAATGAGGAGGCAGCGGGGCAGCGCGGCCTAAATAGCGGCCAGCTTCACCCGCCCCTTGGTGACGCCAGGGGTGAAGGCCAATGGCCTTCGCCCTTGTCCCATCCTTCCCCCACCACCCACAACAGCCCCCCCCCACGGCCAGGCAAGCTGGGCGCGGGGTGAGGGCACATATGTCAGTTAAACAAGGCCAGGTAATTCGGAATACCCAAATCCAGGAAGAAATTTGGATAAGACAATTTTGGAAGCATCCCTAAGTCCCATCTTTCTCTTTCCTCAGGGTGTTGAAAACTTGAGATTAGTAGAGATAAACAAAACTCACCTATTTTGTTGGATTAGGCTTCTAATTTTCAAGAATTCTTGTGGGAAAGGGAATAATCTGAACCCTTGGAAAGTCAGAGCCAATTCAGGGACATCTTGCTACAGCTGGTTTAGAAATGGTAGCCCAAAGCACCTTGCAAACACTACTGGCTTGTGGTCATGTGGCATGTGCCTGGGCATTGCTCATACAGAGGTACTGTTTCAAAGAGACAAACACAGGTGCTGACTGCTGCAATCTTGCAAATTTAGGGAGTTCTCATGAGCACTACCTGGGTGCTCAAATTAGGAGTGCTGCAAGGGTGATCTGGGACTCAGTTGTGGAACTCCCATTAAAGGAGTTTAGTATCCTTCAGGTCACACCCCACGCTCTCCTCCTCC
Source organism: Heloderma suspectum (assembly GCF_057233095.1). NCBI lineage: Eukaryota > Metazoa > Chordata > Lepidosauria > Squamata > Helodermatidae > Heloderma > Heloderma suspectum. Next base: position 53,153,799 of record NC_139461.1, read on the forward strand.
TCTGAGACCTGGGTTCTCACAGGGGAGGAAACAGGGGCCTTCAGGTTGAGCCATCTGTGAGCCAAATTCCTGAGAAGAATGCCTATCCATATCTGAGCTCACTCAGCAGGAAACCTCCCCCAGTTCTGAGTCTGAGCTGCTAACTATCTCCACACTTTCAGAATCATTCCTGACAGTAGGGAACTGACAGCACAAGAACTTCATGCAGACCTCAGCCTATTTTGTAGATTCTACCCAGTTTACAGGCTCCACCCACCTTGGGTCTAACCACACCCACTGCCAGAATGCAGCTGCCCATGGGTTACCTCAAGGTTGATTTGTTCGAGAACTTTGTTTCAATATGCAAGTCATCAGAACTTTCCCCATTTGAAACCCCAAATACAAACACTTGGAGTGGGGTGGAGAGCACACACATTCCTGAACTAGTGATCATGTTTGAAAAATGCTTATTTTGTTTTTAAATGTGCTTTTTAAAATTTTCATGTTTTAGTCAATGTGGGGCAGAGTGTGCACATTTTAAAAAATGTGCATGGGAAAGTGCACTTTTCATGCTCAAAATGAGCATTTTCCCTATTCAAACAAAAAGAAAAACATGTCACAAATGAAAATGGGAACAAGGCAAACTGAGCTTTGAAATGCAGTTTGGAAAATTTCAGTGAGCTTGAGCATCCCTGGTACTCCCATCCCTAAATGTGATCCCTCAACATTAAACATGTTCCCCACCCATGCCTTAAAGCAAGGCAAAAGCAGTCCCCCTGAAATGTTTTGAGGTATATCTCCCACCTACAAAATAGCCCAAATGCCCACCCTGATCTTCTCCCCCCAACACAGGGCCGAGGAGCATTTCGGATCAGGTTCGTAGTTTGGGGGTGCTCTTGGATCCAGAACTGTCACTTGAGGCACAGGTGAACTCAGTGGCACGGAGCACTTTTTTTTTTTTAGGCTGGTATACCAACTACACCCTTATCTGGACAGAGATAACCTAGCTACAGTTATCCATGCTCTGATAACTTCTCGTCTGGATTACTGCAATGCGTTATACGTGGGGCTGCCTTTGAAAATGGTCCGGAAACTTCAGCTGGTCCAAAATAGGGCAGCAAGATTGTTAACAGGGACTGGCCTGCGAGCTCATATTACGCCAGTACTTTTCCAGCTGCACTGGCTGCCAGTCCATTTCCAGGCCCGATTCAAAGTGCTGGTGTTAACATTCAAAGCCCTTAACGGCTTGGGGCCAGGTTACCTGAAGGATCGCCTCCTCCCATATGTGCCTGCCCAGACCTTAAGATCATCATCAGCGGCCCTTCTCCGTGAGCCCCTGCCAAAGGAAGTGAGGGGGGTGGCTACTAGGAGGAGGGCTTTTTCTGCTGTGGCACCCCGACTCTGGAATGAGCTCCCTAGTGAGGTTCGCCTGGCGCCTACATTGTATTCCTTTCGGCGCCAGGTGAAGACCTTTTTATTTTCCCAGGCATTTTAGCATTTTAGCTTTCTAAATTTTTATCTTTGCTGTTTTAAATCTGTATTTTAAACTCCTGCACTGCTGCTAGGTTTTATTGTGGTTGTATTGTTATATTGTGGTTTTAATGTTCTGTATATTTTAAATTGTTTTATTGTGTGTTGCTTGGATTTAATTTTTGTGAACCGCCCAGAGAGCTTCGGCTATTGGGCGGTATAGAAATGAAATAAATAAATAAATAAATAAATAAATTCAGCTCAACTGTAATTGGAAATTAACACTTTAATTCAGTGGGCAATCCATCTCAAAAGAGGCAGGCAAGTTTTACATGTTGAAGCTTTCTGCTGGCAAACTCACTTGAATATCTTGTAGCATCAAACTGGAAGGATGCGAGTAACTTCGCTTCCTAATGAAAACTTACTCAGTGGGAAAATCCAGAAATTCATTTGGCCTGTTGCATTTTCCCCCTTTTATTTCATCACATGATATGAAGCCGGACTGACATTTCCCAAGATCAGCATTACCTGTAACCCAAATGCCTTTCATTTTGTCTGAATTGCTGTTTTTATTGCTAGTAGGGATGTACGAAAGTCACTTACCTTTTACGAAATTTGATTTGTGGGGGGGGAGGCACTCCGTCCCTCCCGCTGCGAATCCTGCCAGCCAGGTCTGCAAATGGCGGCGGCCATAGCCGCCGCCATTGCGTCCCTGCAGTCAGGCATGATAGGCTACGTAAATGTTTATGTAGCCTATCACGGCTGAGTTTAAAAAAACCAAAAACCGCACGTACGCAAATGGCGGCGCCCATGGGCGCCGCCATTTGCGTACGCGTGGTTTTTGTTTTTTGTTTTTAACTCAGCCGTGATAGGCTACATAAACATTTACGTAGCCTATCATGGTATTTTTAAAAAATCTAGCCAGGATAGGCTATGTAAATCTTTATGTAGCCTATCACGTTTTTTTATTTTTTGTTTTTAAACTTGGAAATGGCGGCGGCCGGCAGCCGGTCGGAAGACCGGCCGCCGCAGCCGCCGCTGCCAAACCGCCGCCGCCGCCACCAGGGAGATTCGCCCAAGGTAAGTCCCGTCCCGGGGGGGGCAGACCATTTTGCCACCAATTTCGGGGGGCTGAATGCGCTGGCATTCGGCCTCCCCGAGATTCGTGGCAAAATTCTCTGACATCCCTAATTTCTAGGCCTGCTAATCAAAAAGATGCTGGATATTTTTGCCTGCATTTATTCTCTTTATTCAAAACCTCCCCAATATTTAGCTGTTGTTTGAGAATGAAGTTTATCTATTTCCGAAGTATATGTGCATATGTCATGCTTTACCGAAGCTTCATTCAGGTGTTGGCCCTACAGGTGGAAGGCTAATGCTTGGAGGGGGAGTGAGATTGTGCCTCTTGGTCACATCCCCAATGTTACATGCCCATCTGGCTCAGGTTCCCCAACCTCTGTGCACTGGACTGGACTCACATAGGCTTCTCCCCTCAATCAGGATCCATATGTGCTTCTGTGCAGGATGCCCTTCCCTCAAAACACAGTAACCAACACACAGCAGCCTAATTAGATGAATTTCTAGGGTAGAAGGTATGGCTTACAGGCAGGTAGATTTGGGGTGTCACTTATTTTAGTAATTATCTGAGGACCACATTAACTGAGAAACCACTATCTCATGTATAAGCTGTCCATTCTATGGGGGAGGCATTGCTTACCACACTGTGGCCTCCTGTTGCTTCTTTGGCCATGACGCGAAGGAGGACTTTCTCTACTGTGGAACGTCGAATTATCTTGCCATTGAGATCAGGCAGGATCTAATGTGGAGTGTTTCTGCTGATAAACGCCCAGGTGTTTTCCTGACTGTCAGCAATGGAATTCACCTCAACAGGATGTAGTTATGGCCACCACTTTGGATGGCTTTAAAACGGGGTTGGACAAATTTATGGAGGAGAAGGCTATCAATGGCTACTAGTCCTGATGGCTATATGCTCCCCCCCCCATCAGAGGCAGTATGTCTATGCACACCAGTTGCTGGGGAACATGAGTGGGAGGGTGCTGTTTCACTCAAGTCCAGCTTGTGGGTTGGCCACTGTGTGAACAGAACGGGGGACTAGATGGACCCTTGGTCTGATCCAGCAGGACTCTTCTTATGTTCATATTGTCAGCCACTCATCTGTGGACAGATAAGGCAATACCTTTGGATCAACTGGTGAGTTCCAATGATGAGTTCTTGTCATTTTCTATCCTGCGTGCCAAATATAACTTCGCAGCTATAGCTGAATGGCAACACTTGCACTTGCAGCATTTGTTAGTGTCTAGGTTTGGCCCAGCCACTTTTAGAACATCAGAATCTCCATCATTATGCTGGTAAGGCAAAGCGACCCATAATCCATGGCTATAAATACTTGTTATTGGTGAAGAAATATGACATACATGATTTTAAGCAGGAATGGAATAGGGAATTTCATTGTCCCAGTCTGCCTAATCAGCGGATTACCACTTTGATGTCTATACTTGTCGAATCTATGGATCTTAGGCTGTGTCTTATTCAGCAAAAACTTTTGTTTCATGTCTATTGGATACTGCAATGTCCCTTCAATAAGGGATTGTCTAATTCAGCTAATTGCTGGTGGTGCAATGCAGCTAATTCTTCTCTTAAACATATGTTTTGGCAATGTCTAGTTGTTGCTTCTTTTGGGGAGGAGGTTATTACAGTATATGGATCAATGTTGTACTGGAACAGTCTTTAATATTCACTGATGTATACACTCTTTTCAATTATTTATCTGCTTCATGGAAACTAATTAATGGTCAGTGTAAATGGATTCTTCATGCCCTCTTGACAGCTAAAAGACTGATATTACAACATTGGAAGGATAAATGTTCACCTCTTATAATGCAATGGATTGAGGACCTTGTGATGCTTTCAACATTTGAACAGATGTCATATAGACATCCTTCAAATGGATTCTTATCTGGATATCCAGTCCACTTTTGCTGAAGCCTATGTATAATTGCTAGTAAGTTATATTTTCATATATATATATATATATATATATATATACTGAAAAAATAATAAAAAGAGCATTGTCAGCTGCCCCTGGTTGTTTTAATGAAATGTTTTATTGTGTTATTACTGTTTTATTGGTTGGTTTATGGTATTTTATCATGATTTTATCTTGTGAACTGCTTTGGAGTGTATGGGGGGCGGAGTTAAATGAAAAGTGGTATAGACATTTTCTGAAATAAAACAAATCATTAAACCACTCACTTAATAATAATCTCCTCCAAACCCACCCCATTCAAACACACAAACTACCCCACAAACCTCAGGCTTATGACCTCCAATATTTCTTGAGTGAAGAACCTAAGCACAAACGTTACATTGACAAAGGGTTCTTATTATACACCAAGCACCTCTTCCTAGATAGCTGAAGTGATGTCATTGTATTGATTTTTAAAATATAGCGAGATTAGCTTCACAAATCCCCAAAGCAAATTGCCCCTTTGGATGGCCTATTAAGGGAGCAGTAGCAGGGCAGAGGGTGCCTTTCCTTTCTTCTGCTTTTGTTGTTTTAACCTCTAGTGACAGGTCAGGTCTGACATGACAGAGTCTGGGGTTATGTTGTCTCTTGGCATTCTCAGCTATTCCTATTGTGTGTGTGGGGGGGGGGTGCCTGCTCACAGAGCCCTGGGATAGTCTGCTCCACTTTGTTGGGTGGAGCGGGGCATGGGATCGCATACACTGTTCATTGAAAGTCTGGAATGGAACGAGTAGTGGAAAGGCTACCCAAACTGACTGAGCAATCTGCATGCATGGCAGTGTGTGTGTGCACACGTCTGCATAGGAATAGAGGCTGGGGGCGGGGATGCTGCTTTGGGAGGGGGAGCACCGAGCTTCACTGCCACTGGGGAAAGCTTACCTTTAGTTTTGGAGTGGGCTGGCATCTTTCTTCACCAGTGGTAACAGCATAGCTCCACTGTTGTTAAGACAGCAACCCAGCCCTAGCCACCACATTTTTAACCTCAACATGGCCCAAATTCTAGGGCATTTGGAGAAGAATACATGGCAGCGTAGGGGTGTTGCTAGGCACTTAAAAGATTTGGCACCCAGGCCCATAGGACACCAACCTGCATAAAATTTACGTTTGCTAATTTATATCTATATATGCACATTTAGAAAGAATTTCTCTGATTTATTTACATTTCACAGAAGGCAAAGTCAGCCAATTAATTACCCTTCCAAATCACATCCAATTAAATAAATTATTTAATTAATTTGGACCTCATCCCCAGGTCATCCTTAGTCAGTAGTCCCTCTTCAATTACAATTTATTTGCAATGATTGTGAACAGATGTTAAAAAATGGACCAAAAAAAGAGTGGCTGGTTAGTTCTTCATGAATATTTATTATTATTTATTTAAAATATTTCTTGGCTGCCTTTCAGGGCAGAAGCCCTCCCAAAGTGGTTTACAACAATAAAATACATAAAAACAGTTAAAATATTGAAAGTGATAAAAATATAAAAACAATAAAAACAACAATAAAAGCCAACAATAAAACCAACAATGATGTTAAGAGTGGCAATGGAGACGTTAACAGCAGCAACAGCGGCAATAGCAGTCATATCAAGAGAAGGCCAAGGTAAAATAATATGTTTTCAAGGCCTTAAACGTCTGCAATGATGGAACATGGTGGACTTCCGATGGCAGCTTGTTCCAAGGGTGAGAGGCCACTGCAGAGAAGGCCCTCTCACGTGTGGTCACCCACCTGACTGCTCTCATGCATGGGCAAATGAGAAGGGCCTCTCTTTCCTATCTTAAAGTGCAGGCAGGCTGATACGGTTGATGGTGGTTCTTCAAGTAACTTGGTCCCAATCCATTTAAGGCTTTAAAAGTCAAAACCAGCACTTTGAATTGGGCGCAGAAGCGCACCAGCAACCAGTGCAGCTGGCACAGTATAGGCCTTAAATGATCAAATCGAATCACCCCCACCAATACTCGGGCGGCTGCATTCTGCACAAACTGGAGTTTCTGAACCATCTTCAAAGGCAGCGCCACTTATAGCTCATTACAGTAGTCCAGCCTGGACATGACTAGTGCATGGATAACTGAGGCAAGGTCCGTCCTCTCCAGATAGGGTCTCAGTCGGCGTACCAGCCTAAGCTGGTAAAAAGCACTCCAGGACACCGCAGCCACCTGGGCTTCCCCCATTAGCTCAGAGTCCAGGAAGACTCCCAAACTGCTCACTTGGTCTTTCAGGGGGAGTGCAACCCTATCTAAGACCAGTTGTAAACCTCCATCTGAAATAGTTGGTTTCCCAACCCACAGTACCTCCATCTTGTCTGGATTCAGTTTCAGCTTGTTCACCCTCATCCATCCCAAAACAGCCTCCAGACACTGATTCAAGAGTTCCACAGCCTCCCTGGGATGTGCAGAGGTACAGCCTGAGTATCATCCGCATATTGATGACATTTCAGCCCAAACCGCATGATGACTTCCCGCAGCAGTTTTACGTAGATGTTAAAAAGCATCAGGGACAAGGTAGAACCTTGCGGCATCCCACAGGCTAAAGGCCATGGGGTTGAACCGAAGTCCCCTGGCACCACGTTCTGAGACTGCTCCCCCAGAGAGGACAGGAACCACTTTAAAACTGTGCCTCCCAAGCCCAATCCAGATAAATAATCCAGAAGGATACCATGGTCGATGGTATTGAAAGCCGCTGAGAGGTCCAGAAAAACCAACAGGGTTGAACTCCCCCATCCATTCCCTGGCATAAGTCATCAACCAGGGCAACCAGGGCTGCTTCCATCCCATAACCAGGCCTGAAACCTGATTGGAATGGATCTAAATAATCAGTTTCATCCAAAACGGCTTGGAGTTGTGTGGCCACCACATGCTCCAGCACCTTCCCAAGAATGAACCCTTTCACACACTCACACGCACACACCAATGCAATAAAGCTTAGGGGGGAAAGCTTCCATTGGCACCACTGGACACTCTGGGTCTCTTGGAAAAAGATCTGGGGTCCTAATAAATACATTTGGTGCTGGAGCCCCTTCACCCAGGCCTAGCAACGCCTCCATGGTGGCAGCCACACAAAAAATGGCCAGCAGTGTGAATTACCGTGTGTGTGCTTTCTCCAAAATGACCCAGAACAGTGTCGTATTTGTTATTTTTTTCTGTTAAAAATATGGCAGAGGTGTGGTGCTGCTGTTGCTGTGTGCAGCAAAGTATAGGTAAGGCCCCTCCCCACTTGCTTTAAAGTTCAGTGAGCTTCCCCTCCACACACACACACACACACACACATTGGATAAAAGGCTGCCAAAGCTCACCACCCACAAACAGGGCTACAGAGCTGGGCAGCCATATGGTCTCAATCCTAAACAGAACTTAGACTTGTACAGCTGTACATGCATAGTGCTCTCTCCATGTGTTTGGGAAGCCTGAAAAAGCAGGATTCCCAATTTTTCAGAGAGAACCATTTACATACAGTTCTAGATGTGCAGGCTCTGTTCTGATGGGACAAATGGGAGCCTGTCTCAAAGCACATCTGACAGAGGCTATGGAGAACACAGCATTAGTGTACATTACAGACACTTTGGTCAATGATGTGTTTGCACTGATGTTGCCTGAGTTGGCTAAACTGGTCATGAAGCTATGTATAATTAGCATCAGTTACATTTTTACTGTTGAAAGTTATCTTAAATGCATGTATTTTTAATCTAATTCAACTATCATCACCACCTCAATTTGGGATAAGGTAATTTAGAAATGCCAACCAATGACTAAACTGAATTGCCTTGCCTCTACACCACCCTTCCCCATCCTGGTGCTGTCCAGATATTTTGGATTGCAACTCTCAGCATGCCTGACCATTGGCCATGTTGGCTGGGGCTCATGGGAGTTGAAGTCCAACATATTTGGAGAACACCACAGTGGGAAGACTGTTCTACACTACTAATGTTGCTGAATTCAAAGTGGTTCTTTAGCACACTGATGAAGGAAAAAAGGAGAACTGAAGCATACACAAAAGTGCACATTAGATTGGTTAAAATAAACTTTTTAGGGCCCACCACTTTGAAATCTTTTTAGGGAACTTTCACTTACTTGCAGTTCATACTCATCTTGGGGTTTTGTTTGTTTGCTTGTTAAAAACAAGAGAGAAGAAAGTGGTGTTAGATTTGATCAATCCTAATTTTTGCTCTCTTCTATTACGAGAAGAGATATTCTGTCTTGAAAGTTCAAAGAAGTCCACTGTACATTTAAAGGCACTGTTCCCCTTTCAAATCTCTCGGAATTTTCAGCAGCTTCAATAACTGCGCACAGTTTTCACTATAGAAACTGTTTTTGCCTTTTCAGTAAACCGTGAAGACCTTAAGAGAACATAGGGTTTGTTCTGCATAGGTTCTTTGAGAAAAATTCTCTTTCATTTTAATTTTTTTTATTTTGGGAGGACTATTGATGTCAGATCAAAACTTCTTTAAATGCTTAGGACACAAATATTGAAGTAATACAATACAGCAGTTTTGGGAGAAGTACTGCATAAATCAGCCAGTGTCCCTTAAAGAACATAACAAGCTAGCAAGACCAAGACCATTTCAAAACTGTCATAACACCAGCTTGTTTTTCATTTCTCTAACTCAGAATGTCTGGATTTCAGTAACCTCCTTTTCCCTTGAGGAAACAACATAAATATTGTACCAAGAATCACTGAACATTCTGTGCATGCATATGAGTACTCAGAATGCTTCTGCTTCTTCGAATGCTTCTACACACACACATGCACACCACACACACGCGCACACACACACACATACACACTTAAAAAGTTGTTGGTAAAGTAATCAGTACTAAAGTAGTAACAGCTCTTTCCATCAGCCTATTCCCCCTTGTATATACATAGCCAAATTAAGAAACAAAGTCTTGAGAGAGGCCTCTGCAAACTCTGAAACTACTACGGTGTCAAGAAATCACTTTCCTAAGAAAGGATATGGTGGTGGACCCGATACCACTACCCAATACAAATGCCTGGTGCCATTTTCATTATTTCTTTTTGCAAATGTCTATTCCACCTTTCCATTAGCAATACTCAAGGCAGCTAACAAAATTAATGTTGCAGAAAGCATTTACAATAACCAAACCCATACAAATAAATAAAATACTTGAGGGCTTCCTCCTCAATCTGTTGTTGCTAATGTCCCAGAATTGCGTAGACTGGATAAAAAGTAAAGGACGTTAGGAATCAGGACCGGCCTACCATTAGGCAGAATAAGGCAGTTGCCTCAGGTGGCAGTTGCTGGAAGGTGGCAGTGAGGTGTTGGAGGATAGAGCTGTGGGCCATGTGGACTACCCTGCATCCCCTAAGCTATACTGCTGCCATCAGGTGGTGGAAGATGTTGTCCCATTGACAGTGTTAAGAAAGATTCTACTTCTACTCCAGCTGGCTGTTGTTGTTTTTTTGTACATGGAATGGGAGAGGGGACCATCTTGTCCTTCGCCACAGGCAGCAAAATATCTTGGGCCAGCCCTGTTAGGACTGATTCACATGTTCACCTCTCCATGAAGGAACATATGTAATCAAGATACCTACTGCCTCAATTAACATCGGGAAGAAGTGGGTAGGCTAATTAGTTTTTGCCTAAAATGCAATGAGAATCTTTAGATGATGAAGTATGTGTCAGAGCCATAAGCTATTAGTAGTCATCAGGCAGAATTTAGGAATTGTGAGTAAAGCCAGACATCAGAGCCAGGGAGGTCAAGCCAAGATCCAGAAACCAGGATGAGCAGAACAAACTGTGAGCTAAAGTTACTGTTTACTGGCTCTCTGTGTATTTTGATTCTTGGCATTAAGCCTCCCATTTCCCAGGCAACATCTTAACCTGAACAGGAAGTCATTGTAGACCTTCCTGTTGAGGAGACACAATGGCCAGAATGGGTGGACAAAGTCACCCCAGTGACTCTGAACACTTTACTCTCTAAGGCAGGCTTTCCCAACCTGGTGCACTCCAGATGTTTTGGATGACAACTCCCAGCATTCTCAACCATTGGCCATTCTAGCTGGGACTAATGGGAGTTGAAGTCCAAAACATCTGGAGGGTGATAATGTGGGAAAGGCTGCTTTAAGGACATGCTCCAATCCATAGTCCTCCCCTAAGAAAGGGGAAAGTTGTTCTGCCAGAGCTTTCCATTCTGCTGGTGTAACCCCACCATTGAATCCAAGCCATTATCTGGCATATGAGTCTCAGCACTGGCATGAATGAGAAATTTATTTATTTATTTATTTATTTATTTATTTATTTATTACATTTCTATACCACCTGATAGCCGAAGCTCTTAAGAGACAATTGAAGATGGAATCCATCTCAGCTGATTTTATGCAAAAGAGTCAAAAACTTCAGACTAACACCACAGAGCTCTCCTAATATCAGAAACAACTCTGTACAACAATAGAAGACCAACCTACATGTTACAATCAATACATAGCATGCAGATATGTCAATGCCTTTTTCTTACTCACAAGTACATGCAACGGACCCAATCCAGATCAGAACTCTAGCATGAAGAGGCAGAGGGGCATTAGTCTTTGCCACCCGCTGTGAACCTGATCTGGATCAAGGTCAATTTGCATAGGAAAGAAAGCTCTCGCTGTCATTTTGAAAAAAGGAATTCCCTTACCTACATATGGGCAAGAGATCCCTAAGTCTAAAGATCTGGGCTCATGTGGCAGCCACCCTCTTTAACCCAGTGAGGCCCATAGCATATCATTAATGTCAGTCCTCAGAGGATTTTCTGTTCATATTGGCCCCAGCTTATAATGTAATTCAGTGGACAGAGTAGAGCTTTCAGTGCTATGAAAGTCACAGCTATTTCACCCGTATTTACTTAGCCTTAGTCTAATCTAATCCAATCTAATTCACAGTTCCAAATGAATATATGAACTGGAACCAAATATCCTTTGGTTTTCAAACTTCTCTGGATTTTGAGATGCAGTTTTCCAATCAAAAGTTGCATACATAAATGCATACATTAGAGAAAATTGTATACAAAAAGCATATAATAGGGCAAATAGCTTGGGAAAATGTGTATATTAGTAAAAATTTGTACAAAACTGTATATAATTTTTTGTGAAGAATTAATTTTTGTTCACAAACTGATGTGAAAATGGGATGGAATGAGTCGGCATGTCAAAATCTCAAAAAAGTTCTCCAAATTCCACATCAAAGCTTGTTCAGTCTCATGTCTGTATCAGATTGTGATCTTGTTTTTTTTTTCATTCCACATGAAAATTTATGCGTATTTCAATTGTACACATTCTTCTCCCATTGATTAAAGTGTGTTTGTGTGCATTTTTCAAAAGTACACATTTTTTTCATGCACATTTTTCAAATGTATGCATGCGTACACATTTTCAAATGTATGCATGCTGTGAAACACAATTTGGGGGGTCCACAAATTGCGTTGTAAGCTTGGAAATGTACAAACTTCAACCACAGATTGCACTCAAGTCCATGTTAAATGGGAACCGGGTAAAATCCTGATCAAACATGAACTGAAACCAATTTCACATACATCCCTAGGAATGTGTTTGTTCTTGAGAAAAATATGAACATTAAAGTAACCAAAACAGACAAATACATCCATCCTTACTTAGACTGCTCTATCACAATGACAGCCAATGTTGCAATCCTATGCACACTTATCTAGAAGTAACTCCCTGCCCCCAAATACAGTCGGACATTTCTTCTGAGCAGGATTGCAACAACATTGTGCTGTAAAAGTAATACACCAACAGTCTCCCCATTATGTATTCATATCCCCAGTAACCAATACTGAAGTTCTCCTTTTTAACCTGCTGCTTAGTTTACACTAACTGATGCTGCCTGTACCCCCTTCATCCCAGAAGACAAGAGATACATTTTGTCTAACATTTTTGTAGCATGAGTACTTTGTCAATGGATGGCCATTCAGCATACTGAGAAGCCAGTCTCTGGGAACTCCTTCAAGGTGGGGGCCTTGATGGTGTAATTCTACAGCACCTTTTGGAAAATAGACACTGACTTGCTCTGAATAACCATCACTGTGGGAAAGGAAAGGTGAGGTGGCAGCGCCTTCTTCCAGAGGTTATCAGCTTTACATTTTATTCTTCCAGAATAAAGCAAGGCAAAAGAGATTGGTTATTTTGTGAAATGAATCCTGTTAATCCTCATTACCTTGGGGACATGATTATCCTCACCAGCATAATGTGCAATCATCCCCCCAAAGAAGCCTCAAATTAGTGGCAACTTTCCATTTATATTTAATCAAGACCAAATAAAGCCTGCGGAGCATTTAATCACTTCCCATGCATTCTTTCAAACCAGTGTACCATCTTTTAGTGCTCATGAAAGTCAAGGACTAACCACGCTTGACCTGTCACAGGTAGTGCTGCATGACATCGCAAACGCCTTTTCTGCTCAGCTCACTCAGTACACACCATTTTGACCTTTCCAGGTTCATGCCACCATCTCTTTTCAGCATAAACTGCCAATCACGTGTAAATGTGTATCTGCAGGTAGATCCCACCCCACACACCCATGATGTGCACAAATGAGAGCTCGGATGAAGCCATCAGGTTCATTTTTTACTTTTGACCCAACCCAATGAACTCCTCATTCTGACAATAAAATACAGGCACCTTCCTAATAAAAAATACAGGATGGACAGGAAAGTCTCACGTTTAAAGATCACCTGGGCATCAGCGCTATTAACACCCATTTTAAACTGCCTAGGAGATGTAAAATACACATTAGTATTGAGGACCTAGCCATATTGATAATGATTAGCAGGGCCAGAAGAAACAAGAAAAGGAAAGCATAATGAAGAGATTACAATCAGGAACTGTAACAAGGGAAAGCTTGCTTAATGAGCCTATTGGTACCAAACTACATTATTCATGGGGACTTCTGATTAGAGACAAATGTCAAATGTAACACACATTCCTGGGTGGCAAGTCTTCATTTACATTTCAAATAAATACTTACCCTTTCAGGCTTTAGCTGAGCAAACTATAGTTTTATCATTAAGTAACTTTTAGTAACACACAAAGCATACCTCTCATCACTAATGCAAGATCGCAGCAGTGCTGTTTGGTGCAAAAACTTGGTTCTGAAATTTCCCCCCAATAATAGACATTAACATTATCCTACATGATCCAATGTTTATTAAACTGATGAGTTTTCAGGCTGGGACATACAAAATGAATTTCTTCTATGGTTATTTGCAATACATCATTTCTCGCTTGTCCCATCTTTCTTTCCTTTCACCTACCAGTATGACTCCTGTGGCTTGAGTGCTTTAGAGATCCAGGAGCTGAATTGGCATTGCCTTTTCCTTTCTTTACTTTAATTCCTTTATTTCCAACTTTCAAAAGTGTGTGTGGATCATTATGTAACCAAAACAGCATCGATCCATGCACAAGGGAGAGGTATCCGTATGCATGGGGGAACACCAAGGTTTGCAGCAGAAGTACAAAAAAATCTTTAGGAAAAAAACCCCCTAAAGGTAAAAATTCCTCAAAGCAGGCCAGGTAAGAGGGGAAATGGAATGGAGTATCATAGAGGAGGGCTGATTGACTGGAACACTGAAGAGGAACATGCCAGACTGCACATCTTGTTGCAGGCCCCACTGGTCTATTTCTATCATCGTCTTTTTATAAGGGCAGACTTCTGTGAAACTGAATAACAAGCATACATGCTGTTCCCTGGTTTTTCATCAGTGCCAAACAATATGGCTGCAAAACCTACCACAATCTGTGCAACCAACTTAGCAGGAGTTACACTTGCATCACCTCACCTGTAAAGAAAGTAACTGGTTTTTCAGAGCATTCATTTTTAAGTATATCTGTCACATCTGACCGAGGCCCAGGCCAGCAAGTCACATCCTCTGGTAAAGATTCCCAGGCAAAAGACCACATGACACACATGCCCCAACTCTAGTACTCCTGCAGGGACCTGGCATACCCTCAAAGAGGCTACAGCAACACCGGTCCTTGAGGCACCACAGACAGGTCTCCTGATGAACCTACATCACCCATGGAGTCAGAGGAGGAAACCAAGTGACCACCTAGCCCTTAAGAATGTTCAGGCACAGTCCACTTCCCATCAGTGAAGCACTCTCCTGAGCACCCAAAGAGATCAGAGTCCTCAGAAGCAAGAAGACTCCTCAGGAATAAAGGACTCCTCAGGAACAGGAAGCCTGGAGGACTGCAGCTGGGTCTGGCAGGGCTCTGAAGACCAGGTTACATAAGCCTTCCGTTCTGGTCTATCTGCTGTTGGAACAATGCAGGTCTTATGTTATGTGTAGCTTAGCTGTCTGATGAATCTCCCATGTTTCTGATTCTTAGCTCTCAGTTTTGCCTTGCTCCTGATACTGCCTTCTCATCTGTGTTTGACTTTTGTCAGTGACCTGATATTGGCATGTGGTCTCTGTTGGACCTCCCTTCCAGGTTTGATCATGGCCTCTGTTTGGAATTCTGTGTTTAGGCTGGTCCTGCCACCCAGTGCTACCTGTGACTCCTAGGGCCTGACCAGCCTGGACTGTGCTCTGACTTCACTTCACCACTGCATTTGGGTCAAGGGCCAGCGTTGGACCAAACTCAAGCAGGGCACTTTCTGGTGAGTATACAAGTATCAAACCGATAGTGTAGAAAGCTGCTCTCAGAGCTGGGGATGATTTTTGCGGTGTTACATTGACATGTGGCACTGAATGGAAGTGAAGTCCTTCCTTTCTGTTGTCCAGAGAGTTGGACACAGACAATGGCAATGACAAAATGCTGCTGGAGTGCACTGGAACTGTCAGAGCTGGTAGCTGTTAAAATCAGCCAGAAGCTTCTGCACACAGAAGGGCTGCCTGGTTCATGACCTCCTGTGTGAACCAGCTGTGAACAGAGGCTTTTATATAATAGTTCCATTGCACATTCAAGAAGGTTGAGCTTCACTTGCATGCAGTTTACATCTGGTTTACACATGCATGTTCATCTCTTTATTATTCAACTCAGCACATGATTACTGGCAATTGAATCCTGGCATTGAAAAACATTGCATTTGGGATGATATCTAAGGGGCGGGAGATGTAATAAGAACATTAGAAGAACACAGCTGGATCAGACCAAAGGTCCATCTAGTCCACCATTCAGTTCACACAGTTGTCAACCAGCTCTCCCCACCCCCAGGAAACCTACAAGTTACAGAATCAGCTCCCCCCACCCCCAGAAAACCCACAAGCTACAGAATCGGACTCAAAGAGTGCTTATCAATGGGACCTGCTCAAATTGGGGAGACATAACGAGTGGGGTACTGCAGGGCTCAGTCCTGGGCGCAGCGCACTTCAATATTTGTATTAATGACTTGGAGGAGGAGGGGCAGGGAATGCTGATCAAATTTGCAGATGACACAAAATTGGGTGGGATAGCTAATACTTTGGAAGACAGAAGCAAAATTCAAAGTGATCTTGATAGACTGGAGTGCTGGGCAGAAAACAACAGAATGACATTTAATAGGGATAAATGCCAAGTTCTGCACCTAGGAAAAAGAAACCAAAGACATAGTTACAAGATGGGGGATATGTGGCTCAACATCACTACAAGCAAGAAGGATCTTGGAATTGTTGTAGATCGCAAGCTGAATATGAGCCAACAATGTGATGTGGCTGCAAAAAAAAGGCAAATGCTCTTTTGGGTTGCATTAATAGAAGCATAGCTTCCAAATCCCGGGAAGTACTAGTTCCCCTCTACTCAGCACTGGTTAGACCTCATCTGGAGTACTGTATCCAGTTCTGGGCACCGCACTTTAAGAAGGATGCAGACAAGCTGGAGTGGGTTCAGAGGAGGGCAATGAAGATGAGCAGGGGACTGGAAACAAAGCCCTATGAGGAGAGACTGAAAGAACTGGGCATGTTTAGCCTTGAGAAGAGAAGACTGAGGGGAGATATGATAGCGCTCTTCAAGTACCTGAAAGGTTGTCACAGAGAGGAAGGCCAGGATTTCTTCTCGATCATCCCAAAGTGCAGGACACGGAATCACGGGCTCATATTCCAGCTGAACATCAGGAAAAACTTCGTGACTGTTAGAGCAATACGACAATGGAACCAATTACCTAGGGAGGTGGTGGGCTCGCCCACACTGGAGGCATTCAAGACGAGACTGGACAGCCACCTGTCGGCGATGCTCTGACCTGGATTCCTGCACTGAGCAGGGAGTTGGACTCGATGGTCTTGTAGGCCCCTTCCAACCCTCCTATTCTATGATTCTAAGTAGGACATGAGTGCAACAGCACCCTCCCGCATGTGTTCCCCCGCAACTGGTGTACCTAGGCATACTGCCTCTGATATTGGAGGTAGCATGTAGCCATCAGTTCTAGTAGCTACTGATAGCCTTTTCCTCCATGAATTTGTCCAATCCCCTTTTAAAGCCAACCAAACTGGTGGCCAACACTACAGCTTGTGGAAGTGAATTTCATAGTTTAACTATATGCTGTGTGAAGAAGTCCTTCCTTTTATTATTTTTATTTATTTATTATTAAATTTATTAATCGCCCATCTGGCTGGTCACCCAGCCACTCTGGGTGATGTACAACATACAATAAAACAGTTAAAACAATAAAATTCTACAATAAAAACATTTTCTAAAATACCCTAACCCACCCCAAATGCCTGCCCGAACAACCATGTTTTTAATGCACGACGGAAGCTCATTAAAGAGGGGGCATAACGGAGTTCCCTAGGGAGGGAGTTCCACAGAGTGGGGGCCACCACAGAAAAGGCCCTTTTATCATCACAAGAATTCAAGCAAGTGTGTTCACATGAGTGAGCTCCCCTGCTCTAATTCCTGTGAGCAGGATTAAGTTAAGCACAGTGGGCTCTCCACCTCTATTCTTTTCACACCCGCACACATGCCCTTCCTCTGCCTGCTGCCCTGTCCCAAGATTTTTTTTTTAAAAAAGCCAACGAAGTTACTGGGGGCCAGGATAGGGTAGCTGACAGTGGCTTCTTTGAAGATGGGAGGGGCTGTGAAGAAGATACTGCCATCCCCTGTGATCTTCCATCTCCCCAAAGCAGAAAGACTTGCCAGCATTGTCTTCATTTTCCAAACAGTTGGTAGAAGAGCTCTACCATCTTTGAAGGCACTGCCACTGCTGCCTTTTGAGCCCCAAGGTGAGGACTTTTTTTATGGGGATGGCGTAGCAGAGGATGGAAGGAATCAGCCCCTTTGAGTGTTCTTTCAAAATGAAAAAAACTTCAAGCCTTTCTGCGTATTCTAATGGAACATACAGATGGACTAGTTCATTCTAGGGCAAGCATAAGGCTGCTCTCCCATATCTATATGAAAATCCTGTCTCTTGTGAGTCTTTTCTGGATGTACAATAATCAAGTGATGTTTATTATTATTATTATTATTATTATTATTATTATTATTATTATTAACATTTCTATACCATCCAATAGCTGGAGCTCTCTGGGTGGTTTACAAAGATTAAAAATGTTAAAAATACAATATACAAAGATTAAAAACCATTTACATAAAAAAACACATGAACAGACAAAAGAAACATATATCTAAAACAATCTCAAAAACAAACAATCTCAAAAACAAACAACCATAAACATAAGACATTCCAGGATTGATTAAACACTTATCATATAATGCCAAATGCCTAGGAGAAGAGAAAGGTCTTAACCTGGCACCGAAAAGATAACAATGTTGGCACCAGGCAGGCCTCGTTGGGGAAATCATTCCATAATTTGGGGCCCACCACCAAAAAGGCCCTCTCTCTTGTTGCCGTCTTCTGAGCTTCCCTCAGTGTAGTCAGCTGGAAGAGGGCCTTAGATGTTGAGTGTAGTATATGGGTAAGTTTGTGTTGGGAGAGGCGCTCCGTCAGGTATTGTGGTCCCAAGCCATGTAAGGCTTTATAGGTTAAAACCAGCACTTGAATCAGGCTCAGAAACATACAGGCAGCCAGCGCAAGCAGGCCAGAGTCAGTCTTATATGTTCGGACCTTCTGGCCCCCATTATCAATCTGGCTACCACATCTTGCACAAGCTGCAGTTTCTGAACTGTCTTCAAAGGCAGCCCCACTTAGAGTGCATTGCAGTAATCTAACTTGGAGATTACCAGAGCATAGACAACTGAAGCCAGGTTATCCCTGTCCAGATAGGGGTGCAGCTGGGCCACCAACCAAAGTTGGTAGGAGGCACTCCGTGCCACTGAGGCCACCTGAGCCTCAAGTGACAAAGATGGCTCAAGGAGAACCCCCAAGCTACGAACCTGCTCCTTCAGGGGGAGTGCAACCCCATCCAGAACAAGTTGAACACCCTCCATCCAGTCAGAAGAACCACCCACCAACAGCTTCTCAGTCTTGTTTGGATTGAGTTTCAGTTTATTAGCCTTCATCCAGTCCATTGTCGCAGCCAGGCACCAATTTAGCACATCCACAGCCTCACCTGAAGAAGTTGAAAAGGAGAAATAGAGCTGTGTGTCATCAGCATACTGATGACAACGCGCCCCAAAACTCCAGGTGACCGCACTCAATGGTTTCAGGTAGATGTTAAATAGAATGGGGGACAAAACTGACCCCTGTGGCACTCCATAAAAAAAAAAAAAAGGAAAACGGTCTTCATCGACTCTTCCTGGAGTGCAGTGGTCCTGATTGGATGGGGTGCTCACACAAGAGTAAAAAAAGAGATACGCCTCAGCTACATGATTAGCATAATGTGTAGTTTGACTCTTAGTAACCTGGATGTAAAATATTAAACTTGAGATGGATAATTTTCCTCAGTTTAGTTGACACATGTGCAACATCTGGAGAAGAAAAAAACTGCTTTGGTGCTCTGAAACCCAGGTTATTTGGCAAAGAATATTAACATAACTTTTACTCTCTGCAATAATTTGTAGGAAATGCTGTAGCATTACTATAATTTTGTATTAATAAGCATATCAACTATCACTCTTGTTTTAATTGAGTAGCTCAGATGATGTCATTTGTTCAAGCTCTGATTAACTCTATTTGCTAATTGTTTGGCAACACTTTGTAATATGTAACACAATCACTGTTTCTTTCATTGGTACTCATTGTTAGCACATGAATCAAGCTGAATTGTTTCGGTATTCATGTGGAGGTAAAATATAATTCTACAGAACCCCAGTTGTAATTTGCCAAAGCTTTAATTAACATTGCTATGCAAATATGAATAGATAAGTTACATAGAGAGACAGAGTAGAAAGGCTGAAGAATTGAACTCCTAATTATAGCATTTACAGTTGCAATTCCTACCAAGAGGGGCTACACACAGAGATGAAAATGTCAAATCTGTCAAAACTATAATGTCAAACTACAAGTACTACAAAAGAAGGCTGACTGATGCAGATTTAATATTCCATCCTGTATTGAAAATGTAAGATGGAGCACAAAATAAGCAAAATAACCCTTCAGTGACCATTGATACCAAATTAAAACAAGGATGATAAGAATATCTAAAATGATATTTATTTATTTGTTTATTTTGCCTTATATGACCCAACCAGGACAGTCAAGGCACCTTAAATTAATCCTGGGCCAAACATTTTGGCCCAGCTTTTTGTGCACTGGTGGGTGAGGGGAGTGAAATGTCCTCAATGAGCCCCTCCCAATGCATTTCCCAAACAAGAAGGACCATGCAAATGAGGCTTCATAGAGTTAATCTCCTGAGAATGAGGCTACATGGCACTGAGCCCATGGAAACAGGGTTACCTAGTTTTGATTGCATGGGAAAGGGGCACATTGAGTGTGAAGGTGTGAAGGGGTAATCGTTGCACGTCCAGCTGAGTGGAGTGCATTTAGAATCCTCCCAGCAATCAGGAACTCCTTTCATGCATGGTTCCCTTTCATGTAGAGTATTCTAAGCACATTCAGTTTTAAAATTTGCTTTCAGACCTTTGGCCTCAATGTGTGATGGTCAGGAGTGGAGCTAGTGGGAACATGAACACTGTCTGAACATAAGGAGGAAAATGTCTGAAAGGGCTCATATTAACAATGGTTAAAATAATCATACCCAATCCCCTCTAAAACCAACAACAAGCCTCAGTTAATCAAGGCCAAGCTATGAATGTCCAAGCCATGAACTGACTGGATATCCTTCTTGAATAATCATGGCCCAGACTTGACCATCTTGGCCAGGATCAAGAAGTTCCTTCAGCATGGACAGAGACTCCATGCACATACTGGAGCTCTCTTGTTTTTTATTCATATCAGTACTCTCGGGAGGTAGATGTTCCCAAAGGACCCCAACCCCAAGGTTTCAGGAATGGCTCGTTTGGTGGCATAAGGAAATGGCTCTTAGATCAGAGGGCCTGAAAATCCATTGGCTGCCCAGAGCTTACAATACAAACATCTGGATCTAGGCCATTTATCCTGGAGTTTAAGCAAGTGTCTTAAAGTACCATTATCATAAAATTCTCAGCTTGAATTTTTAAGGAGAAAAAGAAAAGGTCAAATGAAGAATTATCCTAAAATGACATTTTTATGGATATAACAATTTTTAATAACTCCAAATGAAGAATTATTTTTTTCATTTGATGTTTTTAGGACTATGGTTAAGAGTAAAAACGTCAAAAGGCAGGTAGATCTTTAAATGATGTTTTTACTGTCATGGTGCTCTTGTACAAAAATGTCAGAGAAACCTGTATATGCCCTGGGTGTTTTTAATGATGTCTAACTTAACGTTTTAGAAGATGTTTTTCACATCACTGTACTAGCAAAGGAATAAGATTAAAAGCAATTCTCCTATAGCGCTGACACAAATCATTTAAAAACATAAAAATGTTAGAGTATTTCTTTTCCACTTTGTAGTTGCAGCTTCTTAATTATGTGTGAAAATATTTTCTGTGCTATTAGGTGTATATGTCTATATATCACACTAGCCTTCTTCACTACCACCTCCTACACTGGCCATGCTGATTGAGGCTGCTGGGAATGGGGGTCTGATCAGAGTTGGAGGCCCATAGGTGGGAAGAATGCAGATCTCTAGATGTTTGGAACTTCAACTCCCAGAAGCTCCTGCCAATCTGGCCAGGAACACTGGGGGCTGAAGTTCAAAACCTCTGGAGATCTACTTTCTGCCTACTCTTGCCCTGATCTATCTGCTTTACAGGAGACATTCATCAGTGGCTCTTCCTATGATGAGATCCAGTTATTAAATATTTTATTCCAATGCTCAGCCAATCAAGATCACACATTCAGGCATCCATATGATACCATTAGTGATTTTGTCTCAAGCCTACATTTCTGTAAAGTAAATCTGATGCAGTTGCCACAGACCCGAGCTGATTCTTAACAAGAACTTTTTAGCAGGGTTGACTTCTGCAAATCAACATGATTGGTTCTAAGATGACATCTTCTGAAATATCTTAATAAGCAAGTCAGTTTCCTCAACTTTTTGGCAAGCACAGCGCTCCTCCCCCCACCCCCCACCAAGTTCCGTCTGTGATTTTATAAAATAAATTACAAATGTTATTTATGCTACTTGAAAAAAAATGACCTTTTTCCCCAAACCAAAAACTCAATATGTTTATTGAGAAAAACTGGAAATAAGGAATGAGAATAGATTACCTTGGTACGAGGGTACCTCTAGCCCTCTTCATGTATTTCTTCTCGCTTGATTCCAGAGATGTGAGGGGGGGTGCTCATTGGCCCTGCCCCCTCTGTCCCATTGCCCGCTGTATGTCAGAGAGCTGAATGTCTGTAACAGGAAGCCTCTGTACTTGTGCAGGCTCCCTGCACAGTTGACAGCCTTGATCATGCCGGGTTCTATATTGCATTGGAACCCTATGAAGTACTGCAGTCTCTCCACAGCAATGGAGACTGATGAGGGTGGAGCTAGTGAGCATGTCC
Source organism: Heloderma suspectum (assembly GCF_057233095.1). NCBI lineage: Eukaryota > Metazoa > Chordata > Lepidosauria > Squamata > Helodermatidae > Heloderma > Heloderma suspectum. Next base: position 53,176,153 of record NC_139461.1, read on the forward strand.
CCACTCTTTCCTCATGTGACTGGAATCATGTGAGGGAAACACATGGAGAGGGGTTTGGAATTTATAGTATCCTGCTGTAAAAAAAAACAAAAAAACCAGCTTTGTATGGAATGAAAACATGGCAGTAATTGATATTTTGTATATATGCTAAGAATTGGATCTAGATAATATGTAATCTCTCACTATATTCTCTCTGTTTTTATTGTACTAACCACCAGCTGTCCAATCACAGATAATTAACACTGAACAGCTGGTTATATATTCCTTCAAAAGGTTAAAAGTATTGACTCTGTATGAAAAGTCTGGTTAGAAGGAAATGGATGAAAATAAATTAAGGCTTAAAAAACAGAGTTTTATAAACCTATGCTAAACACGCAACTCCCCTTCATGGATCACTGCCTCGTTGTGGCGAAGGGGCTTGCGTAACTCAGTGAAGCCATAAGCTATGCTGTTCAGGGCCACCCAAGACGGACAGGTCGTGGCAGAGAGTTCTGACAAAATGTGGTCCACTGGAGAAGGAAATGGCAACCCACTCCAGTGTTCTTGCCAAGAAGGAGAGCCAGGGCCTGCAGGAGAGGCCACCACCACCACCGGGGAAGAGGCGGGCCTGCTGCTGCTGGGCCTGCTGCTGCTGCCGCCACTGCCGCTGCCACCACCACCAGGCGTTCCCTGGAGACTTCTGCCTGGCAGACCGCCAGTCCCTGCAGGACCAGGCCCCCAGGTACCGAGCCAGCTGTGCTGCTCCACCTGCCCTCCCTGGAGGGGCTACATAAGCTGGCTGGCTGAGGTGGCCTGGGAGAGCCAGGGCCTGCAGAAGAGGCCACCACCACTACCGGGGAAGAGGCGGGTCTGCTGCTGCTGCTGCTGCTGCTGCTGCTGCTGCTGCTGCCGCCGCCGCCGCCGCCGCCGCCGCCACCACCACCACCACCACCACCACCACCACCACCACCTGGCCTTCCCTATGGACTCCGGCCTGGCATTATTTTTAAGGGGATTTTTAATTGGTGTGTGTGTGTGTGTGTTTTCTTTTTCTTGGGGGATTTTGTTGTGTTTTTAGGGGTGGGTAGCCTGCCTGATAGGCGGGAGCGAGGGGGCATGTGTCCACCTGATGGAGGCAGTGGGGGGAGTGTTGGGGGCCAGAACATACCGAGGCTGGGCGGCAGGCACTAGCGGAGCGCTAGGGGCAGGCCATGCCAGGTAAGGGGAACAAGGGAGAGATGTGTAGTATCTGTCCCCTGCTCCGGGCCTGTCCAGAGCCAAAGGATGGCTGGGGGAGGCGTGACCCCATCTTCTGGCCTTCGTTTGCTGCTCTGCAATGCCAGGTCTGTTACCCAGAAAACCTCCCTCATCCATGACATGGTCCTGGATGAGGGTGCAGACCTGGCATGTATTACGGAGACCTGGCTGGCCGAGGCTGCTGCTCCAACCCTTGCAGCCATGTGTCCAGCTGGATTTTCGTATGCACAGCAGCCGAGGGCTGGGGATCGGGGAGGGGGAGTGGCTGTTATCTACCGAGAGTCCTTGGTCTTCACCAGACCCCCTCTCCGGGAGACCAAGGTTGCTGAGTGCATGTACTGGAGGTTGGGCCCGAAGGGCAGTCTGGGGATTCTGCTCGTGTACCGTCCACCCCGCTGCACGACTGACTCCCTGGCCGAGGTGCTTGAGGTGGTCTCTGATGTGTGTGCGCAGTCCCCTAACTTACTGGTGTTGGGGGACTTCAACGTACATTCGGAGGCCATCCTCACAGGAGCACCTCGGGACTTCATGGAGACCATGGCCTCCTGGGAGCTGCACCATATTCTAACTGGGCCCACCCATGTAGCCGGTCATGCACTAGACCTTGTGTTTGTTTCTGGAGAAGTGGGGAGTGATCTGGAAGTTGGGGGTATATCCACCACCCCCTTGTCATGGTCAGATCACTATCTGGTGACGTTGGACTTCTCGGTTCCACAACCCCTCCGAAGGGGTGGAGGACCCATTAAAATGGTCCGCCCCAGGCGTCTTATGGATCCAAATGGATTCCTGAACACGCTTGGGGATTCTCTGGGGCATGCCAACGGCCACTTGGTCGAGACCCTGGTGGGTGGCTGGAATGCCGCAATCACTGGGGCATTAGATCAGGTGGCTCCGAAACGCCCTCTCCCCCTGAACAGGGCTCGGACTGCACCATGGTTCAATCCGCGGTTACGAGCTCTGAAACAGGAGGTGAGACGGCTAGAGCGCCAGTGGCGGAAGTCTCGCTCCAAAGATGATCAGACACGGGCTAGAGCTGTATCTTCAGCCTATCACGTGGCGGTGAAGGCAGCAAAAAAGGAATATTATGCTGCCTCCATCGCGTCTGCAGAGTGCTGTCCCAGGAGGCTGTTCCAAGTGGTCCGGAGCCTGGTCGGTCCTGTGGCTCCGGAACCACTGGAGCATTCTAAGGCATTCTGGAGCACTTTGCAGATAAAATTGATCAGATTAGGTGTGTTACTCTGCACGCTGTGGATACAGTTAGTGAGCAAGAGGCGGCCTGTGGCAAACCGGTTTTGTGGGATCGGTTCCAGCTTCTTCCTCCTGATGAAGTGGACAAGGTGCTTTCATTTGTACGGCTGACCACCTGCTTACTTGATCCTTACCCATCTTGGCTCATTATGGGCTGCAGAGAGAGACTGGGTGAGGGGATCAGGGCGGTGGTGAACGCCTCCCTTGAGGAAGGAGTGATGCCATCAGCCCTCAAGGAGGCAGTGATAAGACCGTTCTTAAAGAAAGAAGCCCTCCTTGGATCCTCAAGTTCTGAACAACTTTCACCCAGTCTCAAATCTGCCATTTTGGGGCAAGGTGATTGAGCGGGTGGTGGCGGTGCAGTTGAAGGCACACTTGGAAGAAACTGATTATCTAGACCCATTTCAGTCGGGCTTCAGGCTTGGGCATGGGACAGAAACGGCCTTGGTCGCCTTGGTAGATGATATGAGGAGGGCTCTGGATAGGGGTGAATGCTCCTTCCTTGTTCTCCTCGACCTCTCAGCGGCTTTCGATACCGTTGACCACAGTATCCTCCTGGACAGCCTGGAGGGGTTGGGCATTGGGGACACTGTATTGCGGTGGTTCCGGTCCTTCCTCTCCGGCAGGTACCAGAGGGTAGCACTGGGAGAGGAGGTTTCGGACCTGTGGCCACTTACTTGTGGGGTGCCACAGGGTTCCATCCTCTCCCCGATGCTATTTAACATCTATGTGAAGCCGCTGGGGGCTATCATCAGGAGGTTTGGGGTGCAGTGTCATCAATATGCGGATGACACGCAGCTCTACCTCTTGTTTAAATCTTCACCAAGGTTGGCCGTAGAATCCCTGTCCAAATGTCTGGAGACGGTGAGTGGCTGGATGGGGAGGAATAGGCTGAAGCTGAACCCTGACAAGACCGAGGTACTTTTGGTGGGAGACAAGAGGAGGCTGGGGGATGTTGACCTGGTGTTGAATGGGGTACGGCTACCCTTGAAAGACCAGGTCCGCAGCCTGGGGGTCATTTTGGACTCCCAGCTGTCCATGGAGGCTCAGGTGTCAGCTGTGAGCCAGACAGCGCTGTATCAACTCCATCTGATATGGCAGCTGCGCCCCTTCCTTCCCGACCATCTGCTCCCATCGGTAGTACATGCCCTGGTCTCCTCTCATTTAGACTACTGTAATGCGCTCTACGTGGAGTTACCCTTGAAGACGGTTCGGAAACTGCAGCTGGTACAGAATGCGGCGGCTCGCCTGATTAAAGGCAGCCGCCGGCGAGATCACATAACTCCAGTGCTGAAGGAGTTGCACTGGTTACCAGTTGTTTTCCGGGCCAAATTCAAGGTGTTGGTTTTGACCTTTAAAACCCTATATGGTTCCGGCCCAGCCTATCTTAAGGAGTGCCTCCAGCAGCACCAGACAGGCCGCTTAACAAGATCAGCCTTGGATGGCCTTCTATCAGCCAGGACAGCTAGACTGGTGGGGACGAGGGAGAGGGCCTTTTCTGTGGTGGCCCCCACTCTGTGGAACTCCCTCCCTAGGGAACTCCGTCATGCCCCCTCTTTAATGAGCTTCCGTCGTGCATTAAAAACATAGTTGTTCAGGCAGGCATTTGGGGTGGGTTAGGGTATTTTAGAAAATGTTTTTATTGTAGAATTTTATTGTTTTAAACTGTTTTATTGTATGTTGTCATCGCCCAGAGTGGCTGGGTGACCAGCCAGATGGGCGATTGATAAATTTAATAATAAAAATAAAAATAAATAAAAGAAAACCCCATGGAACGTATCACAAGGCTAAAAGATATGACACCAGAACATAGACCCTCAGGTCGGAAGGTGTCCAATATACTACTGGGGAAGACCAGAGGGTATTTCCAAGTAGCGCCAGAAAGAGTGAAGTGGCTGGGCCAAAGCCAAAAGGACACTCAGCTGTGGATGTGTCTGGTGGTGAAAAGAAAGTCCGATGCTGTAAGGAACAATATTGTTTAGGAACCTGGAATGTCAGATCAATTAATCAAGGTAAGCTGGAGGTGGTCAAACATGAGATGGCAAGACTGAACATCGACATCCTGGGAATCAGCAAACTAAAATGGACCAGCATGGCCGAATTAAATTCAGGTGACCATTATATCTACTACTGTGGGCAAGAATCCCTTAGAAGAAATGGAGTAGCACTCATAGTCAACAAAAGGGTGAGAAAAGCAGTACTGGGGTACAATCTCAAAAACGAGAGAATGATCTCAGTACGAATCCAAGGCAAACCATTCAACATCACAGTAATTCAAGTCTATGCCCCAACCACTGAGGCTGAAGAAGCTGAGGTTGATATATTCCTGAATATATCAGGAATATAAATCCTGATATATTCAGGATTTTTGCATATTCACCCTCCTGCCTGCAGCACCATATGCCCCTTTCTCAGAACAGATGGTGTTGGGAGCTGTAGGACGAAGGAGGAATAGGTGAAAATTGCCAGCCCACCTGCCTCATACAGTGGGAAGCTTCCACTGGTTCCTGATTCTGGCCACAAATGGAGGATCTCTTCCATTCATGGAGGAGCAGGTGTGGATCCAACCCATAATCCTTTTACTTGCAACTAGTAAAGTTGACTTGATTTATGGCAAGTTCTAGACCATAATTGGCACACTGAACAATTATGCTGCCATTGGTTCTTAATAGATACTGTCAAATCAGATTGCATGTATCCAAAGAGCCAGTTGGGGTACAGTCTAAGAAAGGATTATGAGAATTTAATTTCAGTTTGTTAAACATCAGAACTTGCCCCAGTTGCAACAACAAATGTGATCACATTTTTTCAGGGAAAGCTCACATATTTTTGAGCTTATGATCACATTCACAAAGTGCGTTTGACAGAAAAATGCACACTTCAGGGGGAAAATGTGCATTTCCACACTTTAGTCAATGGGGGAAAGTATGCATTTGGGTGCACGCTTTTAACAAATGTGCACACAATACACACTATTTCTTGCAATCCCATTAGGGATGCATGTTTGCTCTGATATACATTTCCAGTTCTGAGCATCGAGCTCCTTGAAGTGGGATGATACTGCTTCCTTTCTCAGCCAGTTAAATATTATTTTACCTAGTTAATATCTATATTTTTATGCAACAGTTCCACAAATATGCACAGAGATGAAAGCATGTATATAGTATAATGTAGCCTCTTTTCAGCTTACAAAATTACAGTGGGGTGGGGAGGGTGGTGGGAAGGAACACTGCTCTGCTTCTACACGAGGCATTTATTGTGTGCTCATCATTCCTGAATCACAGTTTTTATGGGTTCTTTAGACAATGTTGTGACTCTCCAGTTTTGCTTCTGTTTTTAAACAACACTTTTTAGCAAGTATTTTTTAAAAACAGGGAAAATGCAGTATTATTTGTGAAAGTGAAAGAAAATGCTTTTTCACTTCTGTAATTGTGCTATTCTACTATACCACAGTGCCACCTAGCTGTTATGTTGCAGGAAAGGAAACACTCTTCATGTAGTGCTCAGATTCTGCAAAGAAACCAAAAGTAGATGCAGTGGATTAACAGCCTTGTGTAGAAAAGCTATTTTTGTATAAAATATTCTCATACAGTAGAGCCCAGAGCCTAAAACTGATGTAATATGATGCTAATATACCAGGATCATCTTGCCTTAAAGGGGATTCAGCTGACCTGAAGCCAAGTTCCACTTCCAGATATAACTTAGAAAGTATGCCTAACCTTATTATTTCCAGAAGGGGCCTTCAAAGAAATACTAAAATTGTGCCCCTAACTGCAAATACCAGAACATTAAACATAAACTCTAACATTTAAACCAGCAAGATTACACTTACATTATATAATCGCTAGACAAAAGGCCCAATAATCACTTTGTTCAAAAGAGATAATGCAGAGTAATATAAGTGGTAGTTTAAGCAATTATCTGGTAGTACAGCTAATCATCACCCTCAGTTCACAGCCTTTTGTTTCTCACGAATACACATGTCAGATTGTAATTAAATACATTCACACTGTTCAGTGCTGTTCAGTGTTGCCTGGGATGAACAGTGGGACCAAGCTGGAAAATGCAATGAAGACAAGTTTAGACACAGCTCTATGAATGTGTCAGCCTGGCATGGGGTCCTTGCTGACAAATTGATTATGTAAGGGTGAAACTGCACTGGAGTAATTATATATAGAATAGGATTTGGATGTATGCAGAAAAGTACAACTAAAGGGAATATATTTTCTACCATTTTTGAAATGTTTACAGAACTCTATTGCCCTGTGAATCATCGACCAAGAATAAATGTTCTGTTTTCTTTAAAACTAAGTGGGCTTTGCTCTCATGAGGAAACCTATTTTGGAAGCAAAGGGGCTATTTCAAAACTTTGCCATGCCAAAGTTTAAATATAAAATGCATTTCTTGACCTAATTTTCCTTCCTTGGGAACACAGGAAGCTGCCTTATACCAAACCAGACCATGGGTCCAACTAGCCCAATATTGTTGATGCTGATTGGCAGCGTCTCTCACTTTCCAGGGTTTCAGGCAGGTGTTTTTCTAGCTCTACCTGGAGATGCTGGGAATTGAACCTGGGATATTCTGAATGCTCTACCACTGAGCTATGGCCTCTCCCCGATTTCCTTTCTGAAAGAACAATTCTACTTGGAAAAGTGCCCAACGTGTGCTACCCTTCACCTTATCCCACACGTGCCCTTCATCCGTTATCACCAATATGGCAGGCTGGTGTTGATGGCATTCCTAAGGCCTTTTTAAAAGGATCATCTCTTGGACAGCTGCAGTTAACATAAAAACATAAGAAGAGCCATGTTGGACCAGATCAAGGGTCCATCTAGTCCAACATTCTGTTCACACAGTGGCCAAACAGCTGCCCGTGGGAAACTCACAAACAGGACATGGGTGCAATAGCACCCTCTCCTCCATGTTCCCCAGCAACTGGTGCTCATAGGCATACTGCCTCTGAGACTGGAGGTAGCATATAGCCATCAGGACTAGTAGCCACTGATAGCCTTCTCCTCCAGGAATTTGTCTAACCCCCTTTTAAAACCATCCAAATTGTTGGCCATCACTACATCTTCTGGTAGCAAATTCCATCATTTAACTATGCGCTGTGTGAAGAAGTACTTCCTTTTATCTGTCCTGAATCTCCCACCAATCAGCTTCATGGGATGACTCCACTGGGTTCCACTATTATGAGTGAGAGAGTTAAAAATGTCAAGGTAAATACCTAATTCCTGTAAATTGTCAGCAATAAATATATCCAAGGATTCCCACCTCTCATGCACTTATCCATTAAAAGCAAGGGCCCACAACCTGTGGCCTGGGGACCTCATGTGCCCCCCAAGGCCTTTACTGTAGCCTCCAGGGCTGCCCTGACCACCCTTTACTGCTGAATTTTCACCATCTGTACTCTCCACTCCCTCTCCCAGAAATCCTCATACAGATTACTAAAGTGTGTGCGTGCACGGATGTGTGTGCATGTATGTGCGTACATGTGGCCCCTGACCTCCAATCCAGCATCACATGTGTATGCCTGATTTAAAGGATTTGCAGCATAATTCTATCATATGCATGTTTGCTCAGAAATTGAGTTCAACAGAACTTACACCCAAAGTGGTGTACATACGTAGGATCACAGCCTGAAAAGTGTTGGCTGAACCTATTTTCTAAGAATCCTGTTTTGATTATTCTCAGCACCTAAAAGCTGAGTTGGGGGTAGAGATGGGGAAGAAATTAATTCAGTTTGCATATTTATGTGAACTTACCAAATTTACACTACCCAAACCGGTACATGAAATGGAATGTAGTTCAACATCAATTTGTTTCCCTATTCTGAAGTTTGCAATCAAAGTTTGCACATCAAAAAAATGCACACAAAAATATGCATAGGACAGAAAAGTGTGCACAAGAATGCTTTATCTTAGATAAACTACCTGCAAAAATGCATATATTTATATAAGAGGCGGCCTGTAGCAAACCGGTTTTGTGGGATTGGTTCCAGCTTCTTCCTCCTGATGAAGTGGACAAGGTGCTTTCATCTGTAAGGCTGACCACCTGCTTACTTGATCCTTGCCCATCTTGGCTCATTATGGGCTGCAGAGAGAGACTGGGTGAGGGGATCAGGGCGGTGGTGAACGCCTCCCTTGAGGAAGGAGTGATGCCATCAGCCCTCAAGGAGGCAGTGATAAGACCGCTCTTAAAGAAAGAAGCCCTCCTTGGATCCTCAAGTTCTGAACAACTTTCGCCCAGTGTCAAATCTGCCATTTTGGGGCAAGGTGATTGAGCGGGTGGTGGCGGTGCAGTTGAAGGCACACTTGGAAGAAACTGATTATCTAGACCCATTTCAGTCGGGCTTCAGGCTTGGGCATGGGACAGAAACGGCCTTGGTCGCCTTGGTAGATGATATGAGGAGGGCTCTGGATAGGGGTGAATGCTCCTTCCTTGTTCTCCTCGACCTCTCAGCGGCTTTCGATACCGTTGACCACAGTATCCTCCTGGACAGCCTGGAGGGGTTGGGCATTGGGGACACTGTATTGCGGTGGTTCCGGTCCTTCCTCTCCGGCAGGTACCAGAGGGTAGCACTGGGAGAGGAGGTTTCGGACCTGTGGCCACTTACTTGTGGGGTGCCACAGGGTTCCATCCTCTCCCCGATGCTATTTAACATCTATGTGAAGCCGCTGGGGGCTATCATCAGGAGGTTTGGGGTGCAGTGTCATCAATATGCGGATGACACGCAGCTCTACCTCTTGTTTAAATCTTCACCAAGGTTGGCCGTAGAATCCCTGTCCAAATGTCTGGAGACGGTGAGTGGCTGGATGGGGAGGAATAGGCTGAAGCTGAACCCTGACAAGACCGAGGTACTTTTGGTGGGAGACAAGAGGAGGCTGGGGGATGTTGACCTGGTGTTGAATGGGGTACGGCTACCCTTGAAAGACCAGGTCCGCAGCCTGGGGGTCATTTTGGACTCCCAGCTGTCCATGGGACTCAGGTGTCAGCTGTGAGCCGGACAGCGCTGTATCAACTCCATCTGATATGGCAGCTGCGCCCCTTCCTTCCCGACCATCTGCTCCCATCGGTAGTACATGCCCTGGTCTCCTCTCGTTTAGACTACTGTAATGCGCTCTACGTGGAGTTACCCTTGAAGACGGTTCGGAAACTGCAGCTGGTACAGAATGCGGCGGCTCGCCTGATTAAAGGCAGCCGCCGGCGAGATCACATCACTCCAGTGCTGAAGGAGTTGCACTGGTTACCAGTTGTTTTCCGGGCCAAATTCAAGGTGTTGGTTTTGACCTTTAAAACCCTATATGGTTCCGGCCCAGCCTATCTTAAGGAGCGCCTCCAGCAGCACCAGACAGGCCGCTTAACAAGATCAGCCTCGGATGGCCTTCTATCAGCCAGGACAGCTAGACTGGTGGGGACGAGGGAGAGGGCCTTTTCTGTGGTGGCCCCCACTCTGTGGAACTCCCTCCCTAGGGAACTCCGTCATGCCCCCTCTTTAATGAGCTTCCGTCGTGCATTAAAAACGTGGTTGTTCAGGCAGGCATTTGGGGTGGGTTAGGGTATTTTAGAAAATGTTTTTATTGTAGAATTTTATTGTTTTAAAATGTTTTATTGTATGTTGTACATCGCCCAGAGTGGCTGGGTGACCAGCCAGATGGGCGATTAATAAATTTAATAATAATAATAAATAAATATATTGCATAGAAAATGTATACATTTTGAGAAATGCACATCAAAATACATATGAATTTCTTTCAGGATTTAAAAAAATGTACAAATCTATGTGAAAATGGGATTGAATGAACTTAACTTTGGAAAAATGAACTAAATGAAACCTGACAGATTTGTCCAACCCTTGTTACAGCATTATTATTATTATTATTATTATTATTATTATTATTATTATTATTTTAACATTCATATACCGCCCTTCAACAGAGCTTCCAGCCTGGTTTACAAAAAAATGGAAGTTACTATAGTTACTTTCCAGTTTACAGTTACTATGCTGATTTCACACCTTGTATGGAAACATACCCTGGCACAAAATCTGACACTAAACTGGGAAGCTGTCATCTGCACAAGCATGTACAGTTTAGTGGGAAGGAGCATAGCTCAATAGAAGAGCATATATACATAAACTTTACATGTAGATGGTCCCAGATTCAGTCCCAGGTATCTTTTACCAGGTATCTCCACGTAAAAGAAACACGTAGTAAGTGATATGAAAGTATTCTGCCCAAGTTCTGGGAGCTGCTGCAATATCAATCTGACCTACTATAAGACAGCTTCCTTGGAATCAGTGGCCAGCCCTATGGTACACAAAACACAGTGTCTGTCTCGCTATCCTTATTTTTTGTATTTCATCAAATATTTATATATTTAAATATATAAATTTATTTTTATATTTATATAGTGACCCAAGGGTCGTTATGTCATCAAATCTCACAGTGACCCACTTCAGAACATGAATTTGGTACATTCATAAAGTGAGCTAGTATTCCAAACCAGGCCACCCCTCACCCCACCCCACCCCATAGTTCTCCTTTCAGTCTGGTTCTAATCCAAGTCAGAAAAGCATTCTACAATCTGCTTTTATCCACTACCAGAAATTTCCTTTCCTTCCCACTCTGGTATTCCAGGAAGAGATGGTAGGAGATGAGAAAAAAAGAGTGAGGGAGAGGGGGACAGACAGGAAGGCGGAGTGGGGAGAAAGAGAGAGAGAGTGGGAATAGAGGAAAGAAGGGAAGAGAAAGAGTGTGTGTGGAGGAATGGAGGGGGAGAACTTCTCACTGAAGAAGAAGAAGCAGCAGCAACAATAATACTAATAACAACTTCCAGTTCCTTAGCAGTGGCCGGTTAAGTGAGTTTGGGAGCTCACAAGGTCTGAGTGAAAGATTCAGACTGTGTCGCATTCCTGGTGATGTCAACAGAAGAGCAGCAGGGTTTAAATTGGACTCCGAATTGTGCTCAGCATTAACAAAGCCATTTTTCATTTGGTGGCGGGGGAGAGGAACAGCTTGCTTTGTCAAGCCCAATTCTGTAATGAACCCTGGTCCAGGGTGTCCAACCATCACAGTACAAGAGGCCTGGCCCTATCAAGGCTCTGACCAGTCACTCAATTTGAGCAACTAGGCTTTTGAGTCAATACCAGGCTCTCATCATACTGCCACTACCTGTTTTCCTGCCTCTTAGTTCACTGGCTCACTACCTCAGCCGCCCTATTACTTGCCAGCTGACCTGTCTGCCAAGCTCTCATCTGTCTGTTTTGCTTCACTTCACCCAGACTGCCAGCCCTGACAGAGACTTAACTTCTGCAATATTCTACTGACAGTGGGTATCGTGGCTAAGAGACTGATGGATGAATTATTATTATTATTATTATTATTATTATTATTATTATTATTTGCATTTCTATACCACCCCATAGCCTAAGCTCTCTGGGCAGTTTACAGAAGTTAAAATATTAAATACAAAATAAAACAAAACAAGAATCAAGAAGTCATCTTCATTTTAATCTCACTTTTGCCACCCAGTCAGCTCCTCACTGTAATATGAGGATGATGATACCTACCTACCTTACAGGAAGGTTGTAAGGATTACATGAAAGTAATTCAGAGTATTATTATTAGTTTCATGTATGTCCTATTAAATATCAACTCCTTTTATTCACAAAGTGCTCTCAGGCATGCATGTAACTTCCCCATTAATGGGGAATTATGTGTTTCCGATAATGTGTGTGTATGTGTATGTGTGTGTATGTATATGTATGTGTATGTATATGTATATGTATATGTATATGTATATGTATATGTATATGAGTGCTGCTCTGAATCCTCCTAGACTTTCACAACCCCTTCGCTTTTTCAGTTGTTTTTCTGCTTCTTTCAAAGAGATAGTGAGAATTTTTGGATAATTTCTTAGTGTGCAGTGCTTAAGGGCTTACCTTAGTATAACAACATGGCCAAGAATGTGTGTGCATATTCTCCTGTGCTTTGCAGCCTCCCTGGTTGCTTGCACTTGAGGACTTAGCCAGGACTTTCTCTTCTCAGTACTGGAGCCTACTAGGGATGTCAGAGGAATCCAGTTGGGGAGTGAAGCTCAATGAGCTTTCATCAGCTTGGCCTCCTGAACTTCAGTTCGTCTTCCACTAGCTGGCCCACCCCAGTCTGCAGTGAATCAGGCCAGCTAGAGGATTTTTTGTGTTTTTGAATTTGAGCAAATTATAGCCGCAATTTGTGCAAATTCGTGTAATTTGCACAAAAGGTGCAACTGGTGGCTACAATTTGCACAAATTATGCCAATTTGTGCAAATTGCAGACATAATTTGCACAAATCTCTACTTCTGTAAATTATGGGTGACACACAAAAATATATAGGTCGGCAGAGTTCAGAGAAAACCCTCAGCTTGGCTCAGAAATGCAAGCTAAGTTGGGCATGCTGCAGAACTCCTGCAAGCCCCCAAAGTGGAGGATTTCCTGGCTGTGGACATCCCTACTGCCTAGTCAGTCCCTGAAAGCTGAGGGAGGAGGGGGAGGAGAAGGAGGAGGAGGAGGTGGTGACAATGATGATGATGGTGACGGTTGGATTCTGTTAACAACAAAAACAAAAATGCCTCACTCAGCTTTCAGGCATTCAGTAGGCAGTAGTAGTGGCGCAGGGAGGAAGTCCTCTAGGGGGCTTTTGAGAACACACAAGCAGCCAGGGAGGCTACAAAGCACAGGAGAAGGGGGCTTAAGTCGAAAAAGAGCACATACACACACACACGCCTCGCCCAACCCATTACCGTGAGATAGGCACTTAAGCACTGCACATCATGACATTTCTCCAAAATTCTCACCCCTTCTCTTGGTTTTCAGATGTCATTTCATCCCCCCGCCCCATGGTTGAAAATAAATAGATAAAAAATACAGCACAGCATTAATATATATCGCACAGATTTCAACTACCTATTTCTAGCATCAAAAGACTGCAGGGTAGAGGAGCTGTTAGTCCTAACTAAGCAAAGCACTTACGGTTACTTTTTCTGTCCTTGTTATTAAAGGTAATACTTGCACAAATTGTGTTGCTCCATCATTTTAGCAGAGCTGTGCAAAGTGAGTCCCCAAGTACCCTACTAATACTGTAGCCCTAGGTGATCAGGGCCATATGAACATTTTTAAATGTTGATTAAATTAGCTAGAGGAAGATATTTTCAGATTAAGATCTTGTATTCATTATGATAAAGTTTATTAAGACACTCGGAGCTCACTAAGCCAAAAAATCATTACCTCTGTACAGGAAATTTAATTTGAAATAAACAAGTCCTTAAACATTAAATCTACACTGTTCTTTTTTTCTGTACATTGCTCAGAATTTGATGTAATCACCTCTAATAAAACCTACTAGGAAGATAAAGCTTAGAAATGAAGTTGTAGTGTACTGTATGGTAGGTGGCTGCATTTTTAGATATATGAATAATCAACCATAGGAACAGTACACGCTGTAGCTTGAAGGCAACAGTAATTTAGAAAAATAGTATTGTTTCCTCACTGTTTTGAAGTCATTCCCATGTTATTTCCATTGTTCTGACATTTGGACTTGTTTCATGCATGAATTCTAATTACTCCAAACTCAACAGGGAAATTTTGCCATTCTTCAATACGAAAGAAATTGTCACATTTTTACACATCGAACCCAGATTGAACAAATGTTTACAGTATGCATAGCATCCCAATGTTCACCAAAACATCACAGAAGCTCTTTTAAAAAAGCAAAGAAAAAAAGGATAAAAATAACAATACAAAACCAAGCTTTTACTATGGTGATATATACAATTAAACATGCATGCAAACCGGTAGACAGCACAGATAGTTAAAATGACCTTTTATATGGGAAATAAAATTAATCTGCTGCCATGGAGATTTGGAAGTACAATCTTCAAACATATAACTTTAATTCATGCATTTATAGCTAGTTGTCTACAAATTTCAATGATGTACATCTATACAATAAATGGACCTCTAATTTTTACTAGCTGCAGAGCTGACTTGGGATTTCATTGCCAATGGCTTTCCATATCCAATGCCTTCTTAGCATTGAGCTCAATCGTCATACAGAAACAAGTTTGTGTAGGTACAGGTCTGACATATTCATTGCAAGAGGATCCGGAGCACAGGGAGTAACAGGCCACAACCCAGTAATTAGGAATGGAGGAGAAATTCATTCAATCCAAATTTTCTATGAATTTACCCAGTTTGTATCTCCTGACTCAGGAGGTACAAACCGGATAAGTTCATAGAAAAAAAATGTTGTGCATACATTCCCCTAATATGAATATTTTTGTGAGGACTTTTCCTTAATATACTAATATTGGTGCACATTTTTGAGTTGCAAATTGCGTTGCAAAATTCTGAAAAGTGTGGATTTCACTGTGCAGGTATGTTCCAGTTCATCTATAGGCTCAGGATAAAAATGCATTGCATTGGGGAAAAATCATGAGCAACAAGTGTGCACACTAGGAAAAGTGTGTAGAAAAATGTGTTTATTAGGAGAAATACGCACAGTAACATGTAAGTATTTTCATGCAGACATGTATTTATTTTTTTGCCAAATTTGCGAATAGATGCAGAAACAGACTGAAATGAATTTATGGTTAGAAAAATGAGGAACTGAGATAAACAGAAACTGACAGATTCACCCTGTCAATTTCCCTACCAAAGTGCAGCTTGCCTTTCCAAAAGGGCATGCACAAGACTGGGCATGCTCAGGCTGATGTTGCTAATGAGGCTCTTGCCAAGAGCCCACATCCAGGTGCAGAGCCCACTAACAAGACCCCCCAGGACCTATTCCTCCTCTTCACCTTCGCAACCTGCTTGTTCACCTGTCTCTCATTCTGGCCACAGCAACAACAGCAGAGGTGAGAAAGAGAAACAGTCGGTGGTGCTGCTTCTCTGCCCAGCAAGCAAGCAGCTGATAGCAACGATGAGGAAGAGGAGCAACAGCTGGTAACAATGGTAGTGAAAAGGTAGACTCACTAAGGGAGGAGGCCTATTAAGAGTCTCTTGCCTGAGCCCCCCCCCCCAAAAAACCCGGAGCCAGTACTAGTCATGCTTCACTGGAATACAAGGAAGAGTTTCTGCATAATATCATTGTGCCCGTGAATTACAGGTGTAAAATTCAAAAGCTAAGATAATTCCCCACCCCCATCCAGTATTTTTTTTTCCTGTCTGGTAGTCACACATTAACTGGTAGAGGTAAACAACATTGTCTTGAAGTGTGCTGCTTTTCTGTATGCTCAGGCATGCCTGCATATTTGCATGGGTTGCAGAATAACAGATATCTCTCATATTTTCCTCTCTATGTGTGCCTTCAGAAATCGATATTCATATGTGTTGGCACTGCCACGTGTCTTTATTATTGAAACAAGTATCATTTCAGTGGCAATAATACTAGCATAATAAAAGATAGTTGTTATTCTTTTCTTAAAGCAGCCTCTAGTATACGTCAAGTAGAGAAAATCTCCAGGAGGAAGGTAATTTAGATTTACTGTGGTCCTTTTAGGAGTTGCATAGTAGCAATTAATTTTGGATCTTTAGACTAAGAGGCATTTTATAATTAATTTCTCAGCATTTACCACATACAGGCCGTCACTTTAAAGTGCTATGTCATTAACAAAACCCCATTTTCCCCCCTGTAAAGAATAGGCATACTGATCTACATTTTTCCATGCTGCCTTAGCCAGAATGGACTCGGGGGATATTATCTTATTCAGAAAGAACCTTTCAAGGTTGAATAAAAGAAATGGTGCAGGGTCCCTGGGAGAGGGAAGTGATCATCATTTTCACCTTCAACTCTTCTTTGATGTGGCAGAGTCAATTTTTAATCAGCAGCCATCAGACTGGGCTTCATTTCGCCTTACAAAGTCCTATTACGCTGCCACTTTCTGGAAGGAGGTGATAAGGACAATGCTCTTCTTTTTCTGTTCATAGAGCCCTGCATATGATGAGTCCCTTTGGAGAGGCTTGATAAAAAAAAAAAAAAATGACAGAGTATGTAGGGGAAAAGGTCACCCTCTCTGCCAGAATTAACTCTTCGAGACAACAAACTTGGAGTTTGGTACATTTGTTTGCAGCAACCAGAATGTTGTGTTTGGGAGCTGCAGTGATGATGGGGAAAGGGTTAATCCACCTACAGCTTGTGTGATGAAAATGCGACTCTGAATTATTTGTCTCTTAGGTTGGTGGGGAGAGACAAAAACAGGAAAAGAAAAACCAAATAGGCAAGGCGAGGTATTTTATTCTAACCAGCGTCAGAGAATATGCTAGCTTTGTGGTAGCACCGGATTCTTCATCAGGCAAAATGCAAACGTCGGTACATCTAATCAGGTTTCTGTGGAATTGGATTCCCAGTTTGAAGTGGCAAAGGATGGTTGGTGTAAAGGTTGAGTCTGCAAGAATACGCTGCTGTAGCATAGAATATAGTTACATGCTGTACAGCCTGATGGGTAAATTGAAATCTTCCATATTCCTACTGATGCTGGTCCAACAGGAAGAGTCCAGAAAGAAGAGGATTTTTGTAAGCCCTGCTGAAAAAACATTGAGAACATCACAGGACAAAAATATGTTCTGAATATCAGTGGAGGCTGGCGGCTCTGATATCAGTGGGGCGGTGAATCTGCTCTGGGTTTCAGCCAGAACCCATCAGAACTCTAAAGGGGCTATCCAAGGTGCAAAGGATAGCGCCTTTAGAGTTCTGATGGGTTCTGGCTGAAATCCGGAGCAGACTCACCGTGCCACTGACATCAGAGCCACCAGCCTCACTGCTGAGTATATTGCTGAAAAGCTACACTCACACACACACACACACACACACACACACTTTAACTGAGTTGCTTTGGTAGTTAATAAATATTCAGAAATTAGTAACATGTTAAAAAAAACACACACACACAGAGACCAAACCAAACAGAATTAAAATGCTGCATTTTAGAAAATCATTTCAGCATAATCCTTCATCACAGCAACACAACATTGATAAGTGTGTAGATAAAATAAGGGGAAATGAATCCAAAGCGTGTGTGTGTGAGGGGGAGATAGGAGGGGGAAGGAAATGGTACTACTTTCACCCTCTGGAAGTGTTTTTATGTTAAATAAACCAGAATTATTTTTTTAACTATGCATTCATGCAGAAAAAAGCTCTCTAATCTATTATCATTTATTGTAGTCAGCAGTCTTAATTGCCTCCCTGAAATGGATCAGAGTTCTGGGAATTATATGGTAAAATGATGTTACCATTCTCCAGTCCTCACATTCCTTGATATAATCTCATTAAAAATATCAAGCCTCTAGGTGAGGGAATACATATGGATGCTAAATGCATTTTAAACAGCAGCACCTAAACTGATGACCTAGTTATTACAGAACAAAGCATCACATAATGAATTTTCATGCTGAAATAAAGCAGGTTTCTTTCTCAAGTAATACTGTAATTATTAATGTGGCTTTGGACTGAATTTCCTTGTTAGCCCCTAGGAGGAAAAAAAAAACCAAATAATTTTTAACCAACCAAAATAGTGATTTGTCGTTTTTGGAATAAGAGAGAGACCCTTGTATATATTCTTTTACCCTTATATTTTTATTTTCCAGAAGACCACACAAGTTTATAAAAAGCCCCCTTTCATTAGCTATAATTGCTGCAAAGAGATGGGGAAAATGTATGCCAAGTTCTTTTTTTCTTTTTTTTCCTCCTTTCTTTTTTCCTTGTTGCAGGAATACTAGCTGTGTTAAAAATATAATTCTCCGGAGAACATATACTCATCACCCAGCCAAATAAGCGGGGGAAAGTCATGCTGAGTCCAACATATGAAATAATTAGATTTTTATAGAATTGGATTTCCTGTTATAAATTGCAAAGGATACTTCTGCAAAAGCTAAAGGGAGTATGTAGCATGGAATATATCATGTGCTGTGTGATCTGATGTGTCGCCATAATAAACTATTCTACGTCTGGGGCAGAATAATGGGACAGAATGCAGCTTGGCCTAGAAGGCAGCAAGCAATAGTTTAAAATTAAAGTGCTTCCCTGTTTAATTACCAGCGATATCAAACAAAATCTAAGAGCTTGCCATAGATCATATTGGTAATATAAGTTAATGCAGTTTTACCTGCTTTTGAAAGAAGAGAATTTCTTTTCCTTTTTCTTTCTAAAGAGCTGACCACTGAAGTTTATGAAAAGAAAATAGTGCCCCGGGAGTTATGAAGGATCTAGCAATTATTTATATATAGCAGCCATGTAGCATTTTAGCAAGGGGTCATGACTCAGGCCGCAATGGTTTGTGTACTTACTTGAGTAGGGATAAGTCCCATTGAACACAGCGGAACTTACTTCCGAGTAAATGTGCATACATTCAGGCTGTCAGTTCCTTTAAATTTAGTAGGTTTTTTTTTTTTTTAAGGATGTACACAAGGAGAAGTAGTCTTAACTGACCCCATCATAATTCAGAATTTTCTCACTGAGTTACAAATCCAACATAATGAACTGTGATGAAAGTTCTCTGTTATTATGAAATTTATTAGTGTCTTTGAATTCTTGCACATGCACATCATGAAAGTACATGTTGGGAACATTGTTTACCAATCCTGTGCCTCACAACAACATGCATCATGACATGCATCCTTCTCTGATTGGCTGTTACAACATGTGCTTTGCTTAAAATAGTAGATCAACATGAAGCCACAGGCAGATAGGAACCTCTATGCTGTTTCCACAAACATGATTGGTTGTTATATGGTTTCAGAGACAAACTTTTAAACTGATCTGTCCCTTTGGTAAAGGGAAACTAAAGGGTTAAAGTAAAATAATTACGCACACATATATATTGCAAATGGGATTTCTTCATTTCTTTTGGGAAATAAAGGGTTACAGCAACCAACATCTGAGTATGTGCGAAGATGGACAAGTCTGGCTGCATAGCCATGCAAACTGCACAGGCACAAATATATATATATATATATATATATATATATATACTCATAATCAATCTCTTTATGACTTCATAATCAATGAAAACATTAACATTTGTTGGATTAAAGTCAGGGTTCATTAAACATTAAAAAAATTACAAGCCTACAAGAGGCAGAGGAACTAGAGATCAAATCGCCAACATTCGCTGCATCATGGAGAAAGCAAGAGAATTCCAGAAAAACGTCTATTTCTGCTTCATTGACTACGCTAAAGCCTTTGATTGTGTGGATCACAACAAACTGTGGCAAATTCTTAAAGTGATGGGAGTACCAGACCACCTTACCTGTCTCCTGAGAAACCTGTACGAGGGTCAAGAAGCAACAGTAAGAACCGGACATGGAACAACCAAGTGGTTCAAAATTGGGAAAGGAGTACGACAAGGCTGCATATTGTCACCCTGCTTATTTAACTTATATGCAGAGTACATCATGAGAAATGCCAGGTTGGATGAATCAGAGGTCAGAATTAAGATTGCTGGGAGAATTATCAACAACCTCTGATATGCAGACGATACCACCCTAATGGCAGAAAGCGAAGAGGATCTAAAGAGCCTCTTGTTGAGGGTGAAAGAGGAGAGTGCAAAAGCTGGTTTGAAACTCAACATTAAAAAAACGAAGATCATGTCATCTGGCCCTATCACTTCCTGGCATATAGAAGGGGAAGAAATGGAAGTAGTGACAGATTTTACTTTCTTGGGCTCCAAGATCACCGCAGACGGTGACTGTAGCCATGAAATTAAAAGATGCTTGCTCCTTGGGAGGAAAGCTATGGCCAACCTAGACAGCATAGTAAGAAGCAGAGACATCACCTTGCCAACAAAGGTCCGTCTAATCAAAGCTATGGTTTTCCCAGTAGTAATGTATGGCTGTGAGAGCTGGACTATAAGGAAGGCTGAGCGCCGAAGAATTGATGCTTTCGAACTGTGGTGCTGGAGAAGACTTTTACGAGTCCCCTGGACTGCAAGGAGGTCAATTCAGTCAATCCTAAAGGAAATCAACCCTGAGTGCTCATTGGAAGGACAGATACTGAAGCTGAAGCTCAAATATTTTGGCCACCTAATGCGAAGAGAAAACTCTCTGGAAAAGACCCTGATGCTGGGAAAGACTGAAGGCAAAAGGAGAAGGGGATGGCAGAGGATGAGATGGCTAGATAGCATCACCGATGCAATGAATATGAACCTGAGCACACTCCGGGAGAGTGCGCAGGACAGGAAGGCCTGGCGTGCTATGGTCCATGGGGTCACGAAGAGTCGGACACGACTGAACGACTGAACAACAATTTTGCATTTTGGTTGTTAATGCTTTTAGGGAGACCTGTATATGACAAAAGTGAATGAGCATCTTGTCAATGTGTGCTACACCTGTGAGGACCAATTAAAAAGTGATGGCCACTTCATGGAGCCCATTGGAAATGCTTTTGTGTTACTGGCAACATCTCCATATGTAGATGATAACATCTGAAAGCCACTCAAAACATGAATATCTTGGAAAGCCTTCATGCCACACATTCTGGGGAGGGGACAGGTAATGTACTGGAATGTAGACTTTCCATGGCTGAATCTACACATAGCAGTTATACTGTTATCATACCATTATCATAACTATTGGTACACATGACACCAGTGAGCACCAATAGTTATGATAACGGTATGATAGCGGTATAACTGCTATGTGTAGATTCAGCCCACATGATCAAGAAAATCTTTGTGCTGATAGACGTTCAAATCTTATGGCCCCACATGGAGCTACTGCCATTCGTGTTTCCAGAGGATTCCATACAGCATAGATCATGTTTGAACTAATCGTCAGTTACATTATTATTTCAGGAATCATTTCTGAGATAGTTATCCTTCTTGGAGGTAGGACTAGGCTATTCTAAGGACAGAAATATACATTGTTGTAATGGTGAAGATAGTGGGGACAACTTCCTACAAATTCACAGAAGGTAACTCCTTCTGGGTTATCTTCAGACAAGTATCTCATTAATCTAGTAAGAGGATCAGCTGCACAGCATGGTAATTTCATTGACAAAAGCATGTATGTATGTATGTATGTATGTATGCATGTATGTAATCTAGATCCATTTTAATTGGCTTCCAACGCACTTTTGGGAGAGATATGAACTTGGTTGTTTTGGTGGATGATCTCTGCTGAGAGTTGGAAAGGGATAATTTACTCTTTTTGGTTCTCCTGGATCTCTCATTAGCTTTATCATTGATTGCAATGTCCCTCTGGGCAACCTTACCTGGTTGCAACTGGGGCATACTATTATGCATTGGTTCTAGGAATTTCTGGATGGCAGGTTCTGCTTTGGCAATGATTTGTGGGATGCCACAGTTTTGTCTCACATATTTGCTATCCATTTGAAACCACTGGATAAAATTGACCAGAAATTTGGATTGCATTCCCATCAGTATGCAGGTGACACTTGTCTCCCTTTTCTGTTATATCATAGGGAAGTAGTGGAGATTCTGGACTATGAGAGAAACAAGCCAAAACTTAATCCAGACAAGATGGAATTACTATTGTTTGGGAATGTTTCTGATCCTGGAGTATGAATTGAATGGGACTATACTTCCCTTCAGGTTCACATATTGGGTATGCTCTTGAATTCAGTGCTGTTCCTAGATGTCCAGGTGGTGGTGATGGTGGTGAATGCTTTTTAGCTTAGGCTGGTTTGCCAGCTGTACCCTTTCCTAGCATGAATGAACTAGCCATGGGAATTCATGACTCAATGAGAACTAAGTTTCATGTAATGCACTTTATGTGGAACTGCCTTTGAACAGCCGTCAAAACGTTCAGCTTGTCCAGAATGTAGCCAACAGTTAGTTAACCAGGACAGGCTGCACAGAACTTATATAGCTCATTCTACAACATGTTTGTTGTTGTTCAGTTGTTCAGTCATGTCTGACTCTTCGTGACCCCATGGACCATAGCATGTCAGGCCTTCCTGTCCTCCGCTCTCTCCCAGAGTGTGCTCAAGTTCATATTCATTGCATCGGTGATGCTATCTAGCCATCTCATCCTCTGCCGTCCCCTTCTCCTTTGGCCTTCAGTCTTTCCCAGCATCAGGGTCTTTTCCAGCCTTCCAGGGAGTTTTCTCTTCGCATTAGGTGGCCAAAATATTTGAGCTTCAGCTTCAGTATCTGTCCTTCCAATGAGCACTCAGGGTTGATTTCTTTTAGGATTAACTGATTTGAACTCCTTGAGGTCCAGGGGACTCGTAAGAGTCTTCTCCAGCACCACAGTTCGAAAGCATCGATTCTTCGGCGCTCAGCCTTCCTTATAGTCCAGCTCTCACAGCCATACGTTACTACTGGGAAAAGCACAGCTTTGATTATATGGACCTTTGTCGGCAAGGTGATGTCTCTGCTTCTCACTATTCTGTCTAGGTTTGCCATAGCTTTCCTCCCAAGGAGCAAGCGTCTTTTAATTTCATGGCTGCTGTCACCGTCTGTGGTGATCTTACTTCTTTTGGACTCTGTGTCCAATTCAAGGTCTGCTTTTGTCCTTTAAAGTCTGGGCCAAGGATACATGAAGGACCACCTTCTCCCATACAAACCTACCTGTAAATTAAGATCTTCCTCAGAGGCCCTGCTAAATGTTTCCCCGCTATCTGAGGTATGGTTGGCAGTGATTTGGGATAAGGTCTTTTCGCTAGTGGTATCAAGACTAGGACTTCTGTCCACAAGGAGGTTTGCTCTGTTTCATCCTTGTTCTTTTGGTGCCAGGCAAAATAATTCTAAAAAACATATGAGAATATTTAAGTTTTCTGCTAGGTTTTTTGACAATCAACTGTGATTTCTGTATTTTAGCAGTTTCATGGTTCACTTGCTGGAACAATTGCATTGTTCCAATCTATGGCAGAGGAACTCTGGAAGGGTATGTGTGTATGGGGGAGACTTTCCAGTGTTCCCCTCCCCCCACCCCATTCTGCATTTTTAAAAATTTCCTTCCTGTTGACACTAATGGGAAAGAAAATAAGCATGACAGCTCTAGGGATGGCATACTTCTTCAACCTTGTTGAGGAAATGGGAAGGTTTTAGATCCTGTAGGGCCAAGGCCTCTCTTGATACGCGGCCAACATGCCCCTTTTTTTCTCCCTAGTGCAGCCAGAGTACTGAAGATAGAAGAGCAATGGAAGCAGACATTTCTGCCACTACAACAAAGACACCTCTGGCTGTGACCCTCCTTCTCTGCCTTTCTCTGCACAGTATCCTAATGTCCCTGGGTTTCCCTCCCCACCTCACCCCGCCAAGGGTTGCAGCCTAATTGGTATAAGAACATTCATACATTATTTATAGAAGAAGTGGGCAACTTCTGATGTTTTGGCCTACAATGCCCATCAGCACTAGCCAGCATAGCCAATGGTGATGCTGGGAGTTGTAAGCCAACACATCTGGAGGATCACAAGTTGCCTAATCCTGATTGTAGGATATAACATATAAGTAACCAAATAGATTATTCAATTAATAACCTTTTAGCTATCTAAAAAAGATGCTGACAATTAATCAGCAGGCGTGTGTGTGTGTGTGTTAATACAAACATGTATAAAACCTACAGATGATATGTGACATCTTAGAAGAAGCATTCAATTTCTCTCTCTCACAGGAGGGAATGCCTCGTATCAGATGGTACCCACTATAATATGTGCATGTAACATCTAAAACAATGAAAAAAATAATTTCCTTCAGAACAATGGATTTACTTATATGTAAATTTATGCAACTTTAATTGAAGAGTTAATCAATTAATTATCAAGAATTAAAGCAATTATTTAATTGGTGTCTCCCTAATTATCTATAACAATACCATTTTCAGACTCAGCAATAGTGGGGTTGGTTGTTGTTTTTCTGGGTAGAACTCTAAAATCTGCCTTCAGTTTGAGCTGATTGCCAGAACTGAAATATCATCTTAAAAGGATTAGTTTATAAAATTTCCGTGCAATGCAAATGCCAGAAAGCTTCTGTAGATGTGGAGACAATGAACCCAATTGGCATTAAGACAGTCAACGAGTCAAGTTCTGCCTCAAGAAAATACAGATGTCAGGTGGCTTGTTCCTTAGGGTATCTGGTGACCTCCATGCTACTGAGTAAAAAGTCAACAGCTGCTTCAAGTACCACTTGTAAAGATGATGGACACTGATTAAATCCCTTTGGGAGTCTAGAGGCTAAAATAGCCTTGTGTAGGTAGAAGCAATCTTTGCCTAAGAAATCACAAAATGTCTGGGGCTATTAACTAGCAACTTTACATAGATACATTACTGTTCATTTACACTGTATAACATGAATAAACTGGGGAATTAGTAATCTTGCAGTGTGCTGGAGAATTAACAGAATTAAAGAAGTTGAAGTAAACCATATTGCTAAAGTTTCAAAGGATTTTGGTAACATGTCTAAGATCACTTCTTTCCCTTAAAAATCATTGTTAGAAAAATCATACCTCCATCTTCAGTGGTGATTGGCAAAACCTCAAGGCAGGAGGATACAATCAAGAATATTAACGACTGAAGTATACAATGGAATGGTTTCTACCATCCCACCATGAGACCTGGCAATAGTGGAGTTATGTCTGTATCACTATTGAAAAAAGGGGGGCTTGCTTAGATTTAAATACAGTCCATAGTTAAATGTCTGTAAAAACTGACAGCAATAACTAACATATTGGCATAAGAGCTTTTCGTACAGATAACACCGTGGCTTGACGTGTTTTGGAAAGAATGTTTGATCAATGAGTGCATGCAGGAATGCCTAAAGGTGAAAAGAATGCCTTTAGATAGTCAGAAGAAAGGCTGGATAATAATTTGGACAAGATGTTTCTAAAGGACCAACTACCAGCAAAGTAATCAGCTGCTGGGCAGAGAACATGCTTGGGGGCAGGGGTCACACAAAGCGAAGTGACAATATCAGCAAAAAACAGTTGAGCTAGAGGACATTTTGTAAGGTGCTGTGTCACAGTTCTGGTGATGCTGTGGACAAATATTATATCATATTATAAACATCTATACAATGCCAAATAATAATATACAAAAAAAATGTCAGGCACTTTCATCTCTATAAATGATGCTCATAGAAAGGTATAAATCAGCATATTTGAATAGAATGGAACTCAGCCCCACAATATAGCAAATGAAGTCCAGGTTTATACCTCCTGTGATCTTCCACCCCTGTGTACCTGTCTATGTCGTCAGCATAATCCCTTGCTAGTGGCAGGGTGGTGCATTTTGCACCCGGCCCCTACGGGAGACAAGAGCGAGTGCTCGAAGGCTTTGGTGCCAGGCGCAGAGGGGGTGGAGCAGAACATTCCAAGTGCCGCTCTCCTCTCTCTTTTGTTGTTGTTGTTGAATATATTTTTATTTATTTTATCTTTATAAATGAAATAAACAATACCAAAATCACCAACAACCTGATCAATACTACAATTTCCCAACAATACAATATTCTGATGAGGACACCACAATAACAAAAAGAGAAGGAAAAAGAAAAAGGAAAAAAGGAAAAAGGGAGGAGGAAAGGAAGTGAAGAAAAAAAAGAAGATTCTTTCCCCTTCCCTCCCCCTCTCCCTCTCCCTCTCCCTCCCCTTTAAAGAATTAAGTTTAAACTCCAATACCCCCCTGGTCTCCGATGCCATTCTCTGGTTTCTCTTCAGATCGTATAAATCTTTCACCTCTCTCCTTTCTTGATGCCTCTTTCACCTTTTGGCTTGACTCCGACCTGCTTGGCAAGTGTTTGCTGTGGATCAATGACTGGTTGCTGGTTTTAGACCCATGTAGGATTTTTTCCCTTTGCTGTTCCAAATTGGCTGAGTGACTAGCGGGGTGGTGGTGGTGGTGGTTTTGGTGGTGTTATTTGCCAAGGCCACACTGACCTGCTGGTGAGTCTGCTTGCAGGGCAGATGTCAGTGTAGATTTTAAGGGTTTTAACGGAAGCACCACTGAAGTTAACATTTGGTGAGCATCCTAAGGCATTGTTAAAGGTGATTGGGGGCTTCCTCAGACACGCCCATTTCAAGGCTGCAATCTGATAGGGAACCCACACTAGAGGGAGGGAGTTATTTATGTTAAACTATTTGCCCATTGCAAATCCCTTAACTGAAATGAGTTTAATAAAGTTGCTACTCTTTTAACCCCCAGCAAATGTGTGACTTGTCTCTTTAATCTGGGGGTATGAGTGCAAAGTCATTGCAACTATCTATCACTAATGCCATTGTCATGTTTATGAGTAGGGGGTTTTTTTTGTCTCAGCTCCTAATCAGGTTTGTTTAAAAACAAAGCTCACTTTGTTCATTTGGAAGAGCCTGTGGAAAACTGCTGGAATGGAAATACAACCAACTTGCATGCATCCAACTTCTGAGCTTTGTAGTAGGGTATTCTGGTTCATGGCCATTGGCTTCAATCTGACAACAAAGGGCTAGTTCACACATGCGCTTGATGACTCAACTCTTGATGGCTCACAGCTGAATGTGTGAACTGAGACTATTGAAAACCAGTGTGCCTTTGACTTGCGATGGCTCATTCACACATGCAAATCACCACGTGATGCTACAAGTGATTAATATAATGTGCATGTGTGAATGTGTCACAAATGGATGCACACATTAGATAGCCAGGAATGTGGAAAACAAAAAAAGCCAATGTCAAGCAATCTATTTCTAGCTTATGCATTGTGACGGAACAGGTAAATGTACCTAACCAGACTGCAGTCATGGTTTGTGTCATTGGGACTGGTAAAAATAACTCAAATGGTTGACACATACACCCCATGTTAATCACATATATGTTGACACAGATTTAGCATATAAAATTGCCTTCTATTATTTTATGAAGTGCTTAATTAATAGGATACTATATTCCAGAAGACTTAGCAGAAACATGAATATTGCTAGGCATACTCTTAGATAAAACAATATTTGAGAATTTTATCATTCTAATTCCACCTTTTGGTCCTTTATCCCAAATGTAGCTAATACAAAAACAAAACCAAGTCTTCGACATTAAAAGCATACTAGTTCAAGCATCTCCATCAAGAGTTGTAGAATATATGCATGATGTATAATTTTTAATGGGAATGACACAATCGGCATGCATGGTCAACATAAAAGTCAGTTTAGTCCTTTATGTTTATGAGAACACAGAATCACTGGCTTTGGGTGACAGCTAATTTCCTCTAGTCTCTTTATGCCCTCTGGCTATTAATGCATACTGATCTTCAAGTATTTGGGGGGGGGGGGTGAAATAAGCATAAGCATAAAAAAACAAAGAGAAAGTCATTGATTTTAGCCTAATTTTAAGAAGACAATTTAGAAGTCAGTACTTTGGTTGCAGAATATACAGATCATAATGGTGGCCTAAAACTTATGCATGAAAAACTGCTTGTTAATACACAGAAAAAATGTTATCGAGTACAGATGTTCTTTCTGAGTAAAAGAAAAGTTCACTTTTCTCATATTTAAGCAAACCATATGGGATTCATTTTCATCATTTCAATGCTTTTTAGACATTTTTGAACAAATGCTTTAGGAGTCTGGTATGTGAATGTTAAAAAGTCTCTAATGTACTTTTATTCTTTGGTATTAAAAAGCTACAAGGCAATAATTTAGGAACTTAATACCGACTGGATTAACTAGAAACTGAAGACTAGTAAAATTGAAAAGAACAAAATCTTGTTTCGAAGTTTTGTAAACATAGCCAAATTATTCCTTCTTTTTTGGGCAAGGTTAACAAATTTTAGGGCCAAAGTTTAAAGCATTCTATTTCAGAGATAACCTCATTCATTATTCTCAAGTCAAACATCCACTGGTTTTCTGTAGTTATGTAGCAAGGTTTCCAATGTGCTGCATTAATTCATGTGCACCATTTATTCCCCCCCCCCCGCTGCCCCCTGACTTTCAATTTCATTAAACTTCTACAGATCCTGACTGATTCTTGCCCAACCACACAGTATCTAGACTCTGGAAAAGGTGAAGTGACCTTCAGAGTGTGGAACAATGCAGAACAAAATGTGGAAGAGAAAACGGTGGAAGACAGATGTTTCCCATTTACCCAGTGCTCAGTACTCCATACCTCCTAATATCTTTAGGATGTATCCAGCAAGTTTACACCCCTCCCTTTTCTTAGTAGAACCATCTGGATGCATTTTACTAAAGTTGTCCTACAGGCATCTCTAGCATGGCTCATTTTATGCAGTCATGCTTGGTGCTTGTGGCACCTATAATTTGAATGATATGGGATAATCTGTAAGGATTATTGGGAACAGAGGCTCCTGCCCTAGCAGGAGATATTACCCTAAATAATATAATTCCCTGCCAGACCTGAAGTACTATGATGAGCTCCTGTCTTGCAACAGTCTTGGCCACTAGGCCTGAGTAGAGGGCCTAGCATTGTGTTTTAGAATCTGATCGTCCAAAAGACAAGCATGTGCTGCATTCTTCCTTCTGTAGTTTCTTGCACAAAAAAATCTCCAGGATAAGAACACCACATGGCAGCAGCAGATGCTGAAGAAATATCCATCAAGAACAATGGGGAAACAGCTAGTTTTAGGCGGTACATTCAGTCTATTCCTCTAAAGTCTGTTTCAACACTGCAATTTGAAAATGTTCCTAAATTTAAAAGCTCAATTTGACTTTGGGAATTTTGCTGAATTGAACCTCTTAAAAGGCCCACTTGGGCATTCTAGCCATGTCTGTGGGGGCTGCTTGTTAATCATGTGGCTCAAACACTCAAATAGGGCTCTAGTGTAAGGACAGTGCCAAGGTCTTCAAGACACTTGCCCTAACCTGGGGAGGTGGTAAGAGGCAGTAGTTTGGAAAACAGAAGATTTCTTTTTGTAAATATCTTGCTTCTCAGTGGCTGCCGGTGAGATGGTTCGCTAGGCAAAACCACTGACCACCATGATCTTTTGATACAGGAGCTTCCTGCCACTACCTTTAGGCACTGGGAGGTGGCAATCAAGGTGTGGGGTTCCATGATCAGCACCCTGAAAGGGCATGGTTGCTGAAAGGATACTTACTCCAACATGACATCCTGCTAGTGATTGACATCAGTGAGTTGGCCATCCACTCAGCGACCACAAGCAGCTGTCATCACATGACAAGCTGTTCACCTATTAGCAACTCACCATGTGGATCAGACATGTTTCTCTATGCTGAAGCAGATGTCCAAAAACCAGGTCTTCAGTGAAATGGAGAACATCATGAAATGGCCCAGGACAACAGGCTTTTCCGCATCGGCCACCTGAAATGGTATAGTCCGTCCTACTACCACAGTATACTACCACCTCATTCTGCTGCATATGTGAGCCAGGCTTATGAATGTGTACACACTAGGGATATCCATCACTGGGAAAATTGGCCCTTTCTGGGCTCGCTGGACTTCTGCGGCGCACCTAGCTCAGCTTGCTTTTATGAGCCAAGCCACGTTGTTTCCCTGAGTTCTGGGGACTTTTAATGCATTGGGGGGGGGGGTTTCTTGGCCACAATTTGCGCAAATTATGGCTTCAAATTGCTCGAATTCACTTAATTTGCACAAATTTCAGCTGTGGATTGCTCAGATCTCCATAATTTGCACAAATTACAGCCATCATTTGTGCAAATTATGCGAGTGTGTGCAGTTTACAGCTGTAATTTGTGCAACTGTGTTTTTACGCAAAACAAATAATGGCCCGACTTGTTGTGCACCAAGTCGGGCCAGCTGGTGGAAGACAGAACAGAGTCCAGGGGCCGAGTCGGTGAAAGCTCATTGAGCTCCACCCTCCAACCAGATTCCTCTGACATCCCTACAAGGAACACTAGAACTGTGAGCTTCCCACTTGAACAAGCAATGTGGGGATACTCACTTGTGAACAGATTGGCAGGCTGGTGCTGCTGAAGCACTCCACACTAGTAGATCTTCTCCCTGAAGAGTCCAGCCTACCAGTATGGTGTAATGGCTAGAGTATCGGACTAGGACCAAAGAGACCCAGGTTCAAATCCCCACTTAGCCATGAAGCTCACTGAATTCAGAAGCCAGAATTGAGGCCCTGAGAAGAGCCAACTGAGGGGATGGTTCTGGTGAGGAAAACCTAAGGCCCTGGTTAGGCCTGTGCAGAAGTCTGCACAGACAAAATTCTGAAATCTATCTCTGCTTGATGGCAGGCTTCGGAAAACCTGGTCCCTGAGGAGCAGCCTAATCCTTGTGGACTGAGCCAAGCAGATACCTCAGGCTGTTTCAGCTGAACCTTTGGCTGATTCATCTCAACTGTGTCAGGGTACAGGGTCTTTCTTCCACCACAGAGATGGTGCCCACCCCGGTACCAGTTTTGGACAGTTGTGTGAACTGCTGTTACAGCATTAGGCTTAAACCTCCAAGAGTTTGGCACCATCCATTTCCCATTTGAGCATCTTTGGCAGTGGTGGAAACCAACATTGATGGCAATCCACTGTTTACAAGTACTATACACATTGGTGCTTTGGTTGTGGGACTACATGGCTGAGGTATGTTCTGCTTTTGGTTTGTGTGGTGCTTCCTGTCTTGTTCATAATCTAAGGGATTATCCCAAAGGAATCCTGGGAAAAGTGGGGCTTGAGGAGGAATGTGGAGGATGAGTAACAGATCGTACATATAGATCAGGGGTGGGCAACTTGTGGGCCCATGGATGTTTTGGCCTAGAACTCTTATGATGCCTTACCATTGACTATGCTGGCTAGAGCTGATGGGAGTTGTAGGCCAAAACATCTGCAGGGCCACAAGTTCCCCACCTTTGACATAGATGTCCTAGAAGAGTGCCCCAGGCATAAAGAAAATGGGCAAATTCATTTAAGAGGCTTTGGGACACCCTTAACATGGTCTTCGGTGTCTATATACTAATGCCCAGAGTATGGGAAACAAACAGGACCAACTTGAACTCTTAATACAGGAGGGAAATTATGACTTGATAGATGTAACTAAGACTTGGTGGGATGACCCTCATGACTAGAATACAGGATATAACTTGTTCAAAAAGAACAGGAGGAACAGAAAGGGAGGTGGGGTTGCACTATATGTTAAAAATACATATCTCTGCACAGAAACACAGGCTGGTATCAAGAGTAGTCATGGTTGGGCACCCGCTGAGGGACGACAGCCCGGCAGGGGCCTACTGACAAGAGCCCCCTGGAGTTGGCCCTTCTTGCACCTGTTTCTTCACCTGCCTCTTGCTGCCTGCCAAGACAATGGAGGTGGTGAGAAGGAAGAATGCTAGATGCCCCTGCCTACGTGGTTACTGGCTGGCTGCCTACCAAGCAAGCAAGTGGTGGCAACGATGAGAAAGAGACTGGGGAGCAAGAGCAGCTGGGGACAGTGGTGGTGAGAAGGCAGACTCCCTAGGGAAGGGGCCCACTGAAAGAGTCTTGCCCAATTGCCCTCAAAAATCTGGAGCTAGCACTGAGTGTGAGTTGTCTAGCTCTTGCGATGGTGGGCGAAGGTGGAAGACGGGATACCAGCAGCAGTTTCATCCTCTAGATGGATAGTGAGATGGCCTCTACAATCTCTGCCAAGTCTTTACTAGGTGCCTTCAATCAGAGTTGGGTAGGTGACAGTATGGGTTTGGACAGCGGTGGGATGGGAGTGATTGTGGAGAGACAGGTGGATGGAGAGACAGGGACCATGAAGATCATGTGCTCTGTGCTGTGGATGGATAGGATGGGTGCTTTTGGACCCTATGGACAGAATTATGGACTGTGTGTAAAGGAGCCAGCCGCTGCCCTGACATTTTTTAAATTGGTTGGCTGTTTACAAGGCATGTTTTTCCTCCTGAAAGGTCCCAGAGGTTATGTTTTCCCTAACAACCAGACTAACAATCTGCATGTTTAAATGTCACATTTCTACCATGTATGCACTGCCCTGGTTAGGCTGGTTGTTCGAGTCGGGAAGATTCAGGAGGCAGGATATTGTTTTGTAAATTACAAAACCCTAAAAAATGTGATCAAGTCAGTTTCAGCACTCTCTTTGATAAGTTTTTTGTTTGTTTGTTTGTTTCATTTTTTCATTTTATTTTTTAACTAACTTTATTTCATTTATTTGTCTTGTAACACATACTCCCACACCAGTGGGACTCTGCTTTTAACCTCTACTGAGTAGAGGAGCAGGCACAGGCTAGTCTAGAACAATCACAAAGCTAGACACAAAAAGGGAAAAGAGGCAATGGAAGGACAAGACTCTCCAGTCCTGCAAGGTGTGTGCAATGTTTGTTTTCTTTCCTGAGAACAACATGGCCTGCACCTGCAACAAGAACAAGTGCAAGTTGATGCTGCTTCCATGCTGCTGGAAGAAAAAGTAAGTGGACTGGAGTGGCGACTGTCAACCCTCCGGGGATTAAGAGAACACAAAGAGTTCTTGGACAGAATGGGGGAACTACAGCAGCAAAGGGAAGACCAGGAGCTTGAAGAGCAACAGCAAGATGAGGCAGAAGTGGGAAATGCTGAGAGAAGAAAAATGGAGTAGAGGATACTCCTTCGAAAAGGGTGACAGCTAGGAGAAGAAGAACTACACGCCACTCTGTGCCAGTGGAAGCAGTGGAGCTGTGGAACCTATTTCAGGTACTTGCGGATGAGACTGGAGGACAGCCTGCAGAGGAAGAATCACAGGGGAACCTACATGAGAGTGAGCAAGAGGCTGAAGGTCAGTCAAACAGAGGAGATGAAACCCAGGCCTACAACAAGAAGAAGAGAAGAGTGGTAGTAGTGGGAGACTCCTTGCTGCGTGGGATCGAGAGCCAAGTATGTCGCGAAGACCCGTGGACTCACCAGGTATGTTGTCTCCCAGGAGGATGGATTAGAGACGTGACTGAAAAGTTGCCTGCACTAATAAAGCCCACTGACAGGTATCCCTTTCTTCTCATCCATGTGGGAACAAATGATACCGCCAAGCAGAGCTACAAAGAAATCACGTCAGACTTTGAAGCTTTGGGAAGGAAACTCAAGAACTTTAGGGCCCAGATAGTTTTCTCATCCATCCTTCCAGTAGTTAGAAGAGGGATAGAAAGGGAACAAAAAATACTCCAGGTGAATGACTGGCTACGAAGGCAGTGCCGATGAGAGAGATTTGGATTCTGGGACCACGGGCTATACTTCCTCGAAGATGGGCTGTTGGTAAGGGATGGGTTGCACCTCACAAAGGATGGGAAGAATGTGTTTGGCCACAGCATGAAGAACTTGATCAGGAGGGCTTTAAAATGAATCCTATGGGGACGGGAGATGTAATGTTGGGGGTAACAATGGACATAGGTGCATGCACTGCAATGGACAAAACAGCTCTGATAGCGCCCACTAATAGTCTTCAGACACATGTCAGAAGAAAGCCAGACTATGAAGCACATGGTCTTCGATGTCTATACTAATGCCCAGAGTATGGGAAACAAACAGAATGAACTTGAACTCTTAATACAAGAGGGAAATTATGACTTGATAGGTATAACTGAGACTTGGGGGGGATGACTCTCATGATTGGAATACAGCAATTGAAGGATATAACTTGTTCAAAAAGAACAGGAGGAACAGAAAGGGAGGTGGGGTTGCACTGTATGTAAAAAATACATATCTCTGCACAGAAATACAGGAGGATGAGCTTGGTAGCCCCATCGAGAGCATCTGGATCAAAATAAATGGAGCAAAGAATAAACGGAACCTGGTGGTCGAAGTCTACTACTGGCCACCCAATCAAGGAGAAGACAAGGATGAAACTTTTGAAAAACAAATAGCCAATGTTTTAAGGAAGCATGATGTAGTAGTAATGGGGGACTTCAATTTCCCCGATATTTGTTGGGAGACAAATTCTGCAAAACATGGCCCCTCCAGGAAATTCCTCACTTGTGTGGCGGATAACTTCCTCCTACAGAAAGTAGAGAAAGGAACTAGAGGATCGGCTATCCTTGACTTGATCCTAAGTTCCTAAGCAACAGAGATGACTTAGTGGATAAAGTAGCAGTTACAGGAACTCTGGGGGAAAGCGACCATGTTATACTTGAGTTCTTGGTTCTAAAGGAAGCAAAAGCTAAGTATAGCCAAACGCATACCCTGGATTTTAGGAAAGCTGACTTTAATAAACTGAGAACAATGGTCAGTAAGGTCCCATGGCAAGCGACGCTAACAAGAAAAGGAGTCCAAGATGGGTGGGAGCTTTTTAAAAAGGAAATTCTCAAGGCACAATTACAAACAATTCCAACAAGAAGAAAAGATGGAAGACAACAGAAGAAGCCAATATGGCTTCACAAAAAGCTTAGGGATGACCTGAAAACAAAGAAGTACACATATAGGAAGTGGAAGGAAGGCCAAGCAACAAAGGAAGAGTACAAGCAGGTAGCACAGAATTGCAGGGATGGCGTCAGGAAGGCTAAAGCTGAGAACGAGCTGAGGTTAGCGAGGGATGCTAAAAGCAACAAGAAAGCTTTCTTCAGCTACGTGGATAGTATAAGACAGAGGAAAGAAATGGTGGTTCAGCTATTAAATAAGGATGGCAAAATGATAAGAGATGAAAAAGAAAAGGCAGAAGTGCTCACTTCCTACTTTGGCTAAGTCTTCTCCCAAAAGAGGGTCTATGACCCCCCTGGCAAAGGCAAAGTACAGGCTGAAGGGGCAGGATTGCAGCTTGAGATCGATAGGCATATGGTCAAAGAACACCTAATTACTTTGAATGAGTTCAAATCTCCAGGGCCAGATGAACTTTACCCTAGAATCATAAAGGAACTGGCAGAAGAACTCTCAGAACCACTGCCTATTCTCTTTGAGAAATCATGGTGGACAGGTGAAGTGCCAGATGACTGGAGGAGGGCTAATGTTGTCCCTATCTTCAAAAAGGGTAAAAAGGAGGAACCTGGGAACTACAGACCAGTCAGTCTGACATCAATCCCTGGGGAAATTCTGGAGCAGATGATAAAGCAATCCATCTGTAAGCATCTTGAAAACAATGCAGTGATTACTCGAAGCTAACATGGATTTGTCAAGAACAAACCCTGCCAAACAAATCTGATCTCATTTTTTGATCAGATAACCTCCCTTGTGTAGATGAAACAACGATCAGGTAGGGATGGTGGAGAATTCCACCATAGACTCCAATTTTAAGAATCCGGCCCCCTGGAGTCCGCGGCGGAATGAAAGACTAACCTCCGTCACCCAGGGGAATCCGCGTGGGGCTGGATCCTACCTTCTGCCGGCCATCTGCTGCCACCTGTCCTGCCTGCTCCTGCCTGTCTTCAAATGCGAGTGGCATCCGGCGTAGCAGACGCCATTTGCATCCCAGCAACCAGAGCTGGCCGGCAGCTCTGCGGACTCACCGTGGAGCGGAGCCGGCCAGGGCCGGTGAGGATTCTGGGGGGGGGGAGGAACGGATCACATCCCCCCCCTGCGGACCCCCGCAGCCCCAAGGTACGGGGGTTTCATACACCCCTACGATCAGGTTGATCCACAGTTGGCTACAGAATCGGACTCAAAGAGTGCTTATCAATGAGATCTTCTGAAACTGGGGAGAGGTAACGAGAGGGGTACCTCAGGGCTCAGTCCTGGGCCCAGTGCTCTTCAACATTTTTATTAATGACTTGGAGGAGGAGGTGCAGGGAATGCTGATCAGATTTGCAGATGACACAAAATTGGGTGGGATAGCTAATACTTTGGAAGACAGAAACAAAATTCAAGGTGATCTTGATAGACTGGAGTGCTAGGCAGAAAACAGAATGAAATTTAATAGGGAAAAATACCAAGTTCTGCACATAGGAAAAAGAAACCAAAGGCACAGTTACAAGGTGGGGGATACGTGGCTCAACCACACTACAAGCGAGAAGGATCTTGGAATTGTTGTCGATCACAAGCTGAATATGAGCCAACAACATGATGTGGCTGCAAAAAAGGCAAATGCTCTTTGGGGCTGCATTAATAGAAGCATAGTTTCCAAATCCTGGGAAGTACTAGTTCCCCTCTACTCAGCACTAGTTAGGCCTCATCTGGAGTACTGTGTCCAGTTCTGGGCACCACACTTTAAGAAGGATGCAGACAAACTGGAGAGGGTTCAGAGGAGGGCAACAAAGATGATCAGGGGACTGGAAACAAAGCCCTATGAAGAGAGATTGAAAGAATTGGGCATGTTTAGCCTTGAGAAGAGAAGACTGAGGGGAGATATGATAGCGCTCTTCAAGTACTTGAAAGGTTGTCACAGAGAGGAAGGCCAGGATTTCTTCTCGATCATCCCAGAGTGCAGGACACGGAATAATGGGCTCAAGTTACAGGAAGCCAGATTCCAGTTGAACATCAGGAGAAACTTCCTGACTGTTAGAGCAATATGACAATGGAACCAATTCCCTAGGGGAGGTAGTGGGCTCTCCCGCACCGGAGGCATTGAAGACGAGGCTGGACAGCCACCTGTCAGGGATGCTCTGACCTGGATTCCTGCATTGAGCAGAGGGGGTTGGACTCGATGGTCTGGTCTTGTAGGCCCCTTCCAAGCCTACTATTCTATGATTCTATGAACTGTAAGCCTTGTTGAAATTAAGGGAAGTTAGGACAGAATCCAAAGGGGTGCTTATGCCTCTGCCGATTCCCTTACACCCCGCTAATTCCTGTCTGTGAGCAGGACCCATTGCTTGTGGAAGGAAGATTTAGCACTTTTGGAAATGAGCAAAAGTGCTTGTTTCTGGAATGGGACAGGTTGGCAAAGCTCACATAAGGGAGCTCCTCTGACCTGCCCCAATTGAGAAATGAGCATTTCTGCTCATCTCAGGGCTTCCCTTGGAAAATGCTAAATCGCTGTTGCACGAGCAGCAGGTCCTGCTGGTGACACAGAATTGGCGGGACCCACCACTCCACAACAGAATCATCAGGGTGGAAGAGAATTGGAGGAGGTGTGAGCGCCCCATTGGATTAAGCCCTTTAGTTTCACTGGCAATTTAAGTCCTTTTCATACTTCCCCTCCACACATACATTCAGTGTGGGGAAAAAAAAGTGGGACTGCGCCCACTAACCCCACTCCTGACATTGTGCAGCCCACCAGTCTCACTCCTGATAACTGGGTGTGTGTTTTTCAGTACAACATCTTTACAGGGCTGCATAATCAGGAATGATGATCGCTCTCACACAGTTTATGATAATGTGGAGGAACGGCATGAGGGGATGGATGAGAAATTCATTTGGTTTGAATTTTTATACGAACTTACCCAATTCACACCTCCCAAACCTATACACAAGCTACAATGCTTTTGTGAGCCAAAATCTGAATGTTTCAGAATTTTGGATTTGCAACTCAAAAAGCCACTCACAAAAATAGACAATTAAGGAAAAAGTGCACACAAAAATGCATATATTCAGAGAAAATAACTTGCAGAAAGTGTGTCTGTCCACGGGTAGCAAAAGTGCATACAGAAAATGCATATATTAGAAGAAATGCACACAAAAAGGGTAAGAATGTTCCTGCAAACTTTTTGTTTCAGCTGAATTCACAGACTGCTGTGGAAATGGGCTGAAACAAACTCATGTGAAAATGAGAAACAGAGCAAAATGTAAATTTACAGATTTGCCCCTCCCTGCCTACACATGCACAGTTGTACATGCAGAGGCTCATTTTTTACAGATGTTCTGCTGAGCATCACATCAGGAGTGTGATGGTGTGGTCAGGAGAAGCATACAGAATCCCACTTCCCCCTCCATGCATTGAGTCCATGTGTAGAGTAGCGTGAACAAACAGGGCATTATTGGATCTGGGTGTAAGATTATACGCATGCTGCAAGGCCAGAAATAGGCCTAACTTTATTACACTTCCTTAAATCCAAAAGGCCTAGGCACACAAGTCCTTGCGGAATCACGAGACCTACAAGCATATTGCTTATGATTACAGGGAATACAGTTGTGGTTTCTGTGTCTTTAGCGTAGTAACTCACTACCAGGGCACAAAGCTATATGTTTTTTTGTTTTGTTTTTATGATATGGATATATTTAATCAAGAATGTTATATAGAAATACTGTGTAAACTCTCTGGCCATTTTTAAACACTGCAAATTCTAATATATACATTATATAGGAGGAAATGCCGCAATGATTTTTTCCACATTAAGGACAAAAGGAATGTAAAATGTCATTGAATAAACCCCAGAAGCCAGGAGCCTGGATGGCTTACAAGCTTGGTAATCGGATACAGAGCTTTTCACCTCCAAGTCATTGGTGCAAATCCAGATCCATTTAATCATGTCCAAACGTTTTTCCTATCTCGTGGTTTTTTCAAGGCCTGTATGTTAAAATGGGTGCTCACAGACTGGAGCTCAGCGAGCAGCTGACCACATCATAAACAGAAACTGCTAATTTCTAGCCTAAGCAATTGACCAATAACTGAACAGTGACCAAGATTCTTTTCCTTTCCCATTTTCTATAGCCAGCTACTTCAGAACAGGCTTGAAGGAATAGTTTTAAGATAAGTTACTGGAGATGTGAGGGCTGCTTTTTAACATTTGTTTGCAGTTAAACAGTGCTTCTGTCACCAGTGATGGCTCATATCCTTGGCGTTACATGAATTCTATTTAAATAAAAATAAATTATAAAAAGGAAACATCTACCCCTCCTGTTACGTTTCATTGTAAGACTATTGAGAAAATAACTGAAAATGCTTATAGCTGAAATACATCAGCAATAGCAGAACCGAATTTTTGTGTGTGTGCGCGTAAAGTTTTTACCTGGTTTGAACATAACAGCAGTTCTTGGGTTGTTTAATTTCTGGGTTGCTATCTAGAGGGTGTAAAGGAAGGAGTGTGCTGCACCCCACATATTCATCACTTCTGCTTTGAATTAACAATCCAGGAATGACTTGCTCCTGGGTTGTTATTGTAACATCTGAACCTGGAAAGTCTGGGTTGTTTAGGGGTTAAACAACCCAGAGTTAACCCAACAATAAACATGGATTAACTCTGGTTGTTTAACCCCTAAACAACCCAGACTTTCTGGGTTCAGAAGTCATGATAACAACCCAGGAATGGGATGTTACTTGGTTGTTAATTAAAAGTGGAAGCAGCACTTGCTCACAGCTGCTGCTCAGCCCCGGCAATCCATAGTTTAAACACCCCATGGGTTATTGTTATGTGTGAACTGGGCCAGCATGCCTTTACTGCCTGTTTGGATCTTGTTCTGTATTCTGAGATACATGAACAATTGGTTCAGACTTTATCTGAAGTTACGTGTGCTTTGTCTTGATGGAAAGTAAAATCCATCCTGTAAAGTAAAGCTACAAATGTCCATAATGATGTGATTTTCATTTTCTAGGGTTCTTAATTGTGTGGAGACCAGCACCCTACTTGTATACAGGGCAAGAGATGCGTCAACAGAGGAGGGTGGGACAGAAGCGCTCCTCTCTTCACGCGTTCTTTCAACATGTTAAGTAGAAAGCCTGAAGAGGGCTTGTGATTCTCCCACAACCCCTTTCCCATAGGCCCCCAAGACCCCTCACCTGATGGCTGCTGCTGCTCGGGTCTACACACACACACCCCTCCTTCTGCAGGAGCTGATGTGGCTGTGGCAATAGGGAGATTGGCGTCTCTATACCCCTTCCTTTCCCCCTGTCCTCTTCCTCTTCCTCTCTCCCATGTCCTCCCCTCCCTGGTTCAAAAAATGCTGTTTGGGGTAGCGGTGCACCAAAATCTATCTTCCAATTTCCTGAAAGTTTTCTTTCCCCCATGAAAGTGACTTCTGTTTTTCTGCCTTATTCTCAGGGCACTTTAGAATTCCTTTTGGTGGTGTTTTTGAGTTTACCTAACCATAGTTAGGTGGCCAAGTGTGCTGTGTGTGTCCTTCCTTTCTATTATATGTATTTCCCAGCTGCCTATGCTTCCTGATCTTAAAAGCCCAGTGGGAGGAGTTACCTCATGACATATTTCCCTGGTCTTTAATGGACGCATGGGAACTAGGGAGGCTGCAGACCATCAGAGACATGATTGTTCAATTATCTCCTTGGCCACCTCCTAACTAACTGAAAAAGAATGGTCAGAAAAATGCAGAAGAAATGTTCTGCCCAGCACTACTTCTAGCTGCCAAGAGGCCTGGGAAATGTAGCCTGACAGAGCTACATTTCCCAGGGCTCCTGGCACCTGGGATGCTACCTTAATAATGTTCTGATGCCATTAGCAGGGCATAGAATCATAGAATAGTATCATAGAATAGTAGGGTTGGAAGGGGCCTACAAGGCCATCGAGTCCAACCCCCTGCTCAGTGCAGGAATCCAAATCAGAGCATCCCTGACAAATGGCTGTCCAGCCTCGTCTTGAAGGCCTCCAGTGTGGGAGAGCCCACCACCTCCCCAGGTAATTGGTTCCATTGCCGTATTGCTCTGACACTCAGGAAGTTTTTCCTGATGTTCAGTCGGAATCTGGCTTCCTGTAACTTGAGCCCATTATTCCGTGTCCTGCACTCTGGGATGATCAAGAAGAGATCCTGGCCTTCTTCTCTGTGACAACCTTTCAAGTACTTGAAGAGTGCTATCATATCTCACCTCAGTCTTCTCTTCTCAAGGCTACACATGCCCAGTTCTTTCAGTCTCTCTTCATAGGGCTTTGTTTCCAGTCCCCTGATCATCTTTGTTGCCCTCCTTTGAACCCTCTCCAGCTTGTCTGCATCCTTCTTAAAGTGTGGTGCCCAGAACTGGACACAGTACTCCAGATGAGGCCTAACCAGTGCTGAGTAGAGGGGAACTAGTACTTCCCGGGATTTGGAAGCGATGCTTCTATGAATGCAGCCCAAAATAGCATTTGCCTTTTTTGCAGCCACATCACATTGTTGGCTCATATTCAGCTTGTGATCGACGACAATTCCAAGATCCTTCTCGCTCGTAGTGTGGTTGAGCCACGTATCCCCCATCTTGTAACTGTGCATTTGGTTTCTTTTTCCTAGGTGCAGAACTTGGCATTTGTCCCTATTAAATGCCATTCTGTTGTTTTCTGCCCAGCACTCCAGTCTATCCAGATCACTTTGAATTTTGTTTCTGTCTTCCAAAGTATTAGCTATCCCTCCCAATTTTGTGTCATCTGCAAATTTGATCAGCATTCCCTGCACCTCCTCCTCCAAGTCATTAATAAAAATATTGAAGAGCACTGGGCCCAGGACTGAGCCCTGCGGTACCCCACTCGTTACCTCTCCCCAGCTTGAGAAGGTCCCATTGATAAGCACTCTTTGAGTCCGATTCTGTAGCCAACTGTGGATCCACCGGATCGTTGTTTCATCTAGCCCACTTCGAGCTAGTTTGCTCATCAGGATATCATGGGGCACTTTGTCGAAAGCTTTGCTGAAGTCGAGGTATATGATGTCTACAGCATTCCCACGGTCTACAAGGGAGGTGACTTGATCAAAAAATGAGATCAGATTTGTCTGGCAGGACTTGTTTTTGACAAATCCATGTTGGCTTCGAGTAATCACGGCATTGTTGTCAAGGTGCTTCCAGATGGATTGCTTTATGATCTGCTCCAGAATTTTCCCAGGGATTGATGTCAGACTGACTGGTCTGTAGTTCCCAGGTTCCTCCTTTTTACCCTTTTTGAAGATAGGGACAACGTTAGCCCTCCTCCAGTCATCTGGCACTTCCCCCGTCCTCCATGATTTCTCAAAGAGAATAGACAGCGGTTCTGAGAGTTCTTCTGCCAGTTCCTTTATGACTCTAGGATGCAGTTCATCTGGCCCTGGAGATTTGAACTCATTCAAAGTAATGAGGTGTTCCTTGACCATATGCCTGTCGATCTCAAGCTGCAATCCTGCCCCTTCAGCCTGTACTTCGCCTTTGCCAGGGGGGTCATAGACCCTCTTTTGGGAGAAGATTGAGCCAAAGTAGGAATTGAGCACCTCTGCCTTTTCTTTGTCCTCTGTTATCATTTTGCCATCCTTATTTAATAGCTGAACAACCATTTCTTTCCTCTGCCTTTTACTATGCACATAGCTGAAGAAAGCCTTTTTGTTGTTTTTAGCATCCCTCGCTAACCTCACCTCGTTCTCCGCTTTAGCCTTCCTGACGCCATCCCTGCAATTCTGTGCTACCTGCCTGTACTCTTCCTTTGTTACTTGGCCTTCTTTCCACTTCCTATATGTGTCCTTTTTTGTTTTCAGGTCATCCCTAAGCTTTTTGTGAAGCCACATTGGCTTCTTCTGTTGTCTTCCACCTTTTCTTCTTGTTGGAATTGTTTGTGATTGTGCCTTGAGAATTTCCTTTTTTAAAAGTTCCCACCCATCTTGGACTCCTTTTCTCACTAGCATTGCTTGCCATGGGACCTTACTGATCATTGTTCTGAGTTTATTAAAATCAGCTTTCCTAAAATCCAGGGTACGCGTTTGAGTACACTCGGCTTTTGCTTCCCTTAGAACCAAGAACTCAAGTACAACATGGTCGCTTTCCCCCAGAGTTCCTGTAACTGCTACTTTATCCACTAAGTCATCTCTGTTGGTTAGGATCAAGTCAAGGATAGCCGATCCTCTAGTTCCTTCCTCTACTTTCTGTAGGAGGAAGTTATCCGCCACACAAGTCAGGAATTTCCTGGAGGGGCCATGTTTTGCAGAATTTGTCTCCCAACAAATATCGGGGAAATTGAAGTCCCCCATTACTACTACATCATGCTTCCTTAAAACATTGGCTATTTGCTTTTCAAAAGTTTCATCCTTGGCTTCTCCTTGATTGGGTGGCCGGTAGTAGACTCCGACCACCAGGTTCCTTTTATTCTTTGCTCCATTTATTTCAACCCAGATGCTCTCGATGGGGCTACCAAGCTCCTCCTCCTGTATTTCTGTGCAGAGATATGTATTTTTCACATACAGTGCAACCCCGCCTCCCTTTCTGTTCCTCCTGTTCTTTTTGAACAAGTTATATCCTTCAACTGCTGTATTCCAGTCATGAGAGTCATCCCACCAAGTCTCAGTTATACCTATCAAGTCATAATTTCCCTCCTGTATTAAGAGTTCAAGTTCGTTCTGTTTGTTTCCCATACTCTGGGCATTAGTATATAGACATCGAAGACCATGTGCTTCATAGTCTGCTTTCTTCCTACCTGTGTCTGAAGACTATTATTGGGCGCTATCAGCGCTGTTCTCTCCGTTGCAGTGCATGCGCCTACGTCCATTGTTACCCCCAACATTACATCTCCCTTCCCCGTAGGATTCAGTTTAAAGCCCTCCTGATGAAGTTCTTCATGCTGTGGCCAAACACATTCTTCCCAGCCTTTGTGAGGTGCAACCCATCCCTAGCCAACAGCCCATCTTCCAGGAAGTATAGCCCGTGGTCCCAGAATCCAAATCTCTCTCGTCAGCACCACCTTCGTAGCCAGTCATTCACCCGGAGTATTTTTCGTTCCCTTTCTATCCCTCT
Source organism: Heloderma suspectum (assembly GCF_057233095.1). Classification (NCBI taxonomy): domain Eukaryota; kingdom Metazoa; phylum Chordata; class Lepidosauria; order Squamata; family Helodermatidae; genus Heloderma; species Heloderma suspectum. The sequence goes on from NC_139461.1 coordinate 53,219,950, forward strand.
TCTAACTACTGGAAGGATGGATGAGAAAACTATCTGGGCCCCAAAGTTCTTGAGTTTCCTTCCCAAAGCTTCAAAGTCTGACGTGATCTCTTCGTAGCTCCGCTTGGCGGTATCATTTGTTCCCACATGGATGAGAAGAAAGGGATACCTGTCAGTGGGCTTTATGAGTGCAGGCAACCTTTCAGTCACGTCTCTAATCTGTCCTCCCGGGAGACAACATACCTGGCGAGTCCACGGGTCTTCGCAACATACTTGGGTCTCGATCCCACGCAGCAAGGAGTCTCCCACTACTACCACTCTTCTCTTCTTCTTCTTGTAGGCCTGGGTTTCATCGCCTCTGTTTGACTGACCTTTAGCCTCTTGCTCACTCTCATGCAGGTTCCCCTGTGATTCTTCCTCTGCAGGCTGTCCTCCAGTCTCATCTGCAAGTACCTGGAATCGGTTCCACAGCTCCACCGCTTCCACTGGTGCAGAGTGGCGTCTAGTTCTTCTTCTCCTAACTGTCACCGTTTTCCAAGGAGTATCCTCTACTCCATTTTTCTTCTCCTCAGCATTTCCCACTTCTGCCTCATCTTGCTGTTGCTCTTCAAGCTTCTGGTCTGCCCTTTGCTGCTGTAGTTCCCCCATTCTGTCCAAGAACTCTTCGTGTTCTCTTATTCCCCGGAGGGTCGACAGTCGCCGCTCCAGTCCACTTACTTTTTCCTCCAGCAGCGTGATCAACTTGCACTTGTTGCAGGTGTAGGGCAAGGAGGGGGGAGAGAGAAAGAGAAAGAGAAAGAGAAAGAGAAAGAGAATGAAATCTGTTAAATTGAAAGGAAGGCAGAGTGGAATACAGGGCAGTACAATAACACAACACAACAGAGGAAATCCCCTGGTTCCTAAATATACCCCTGTTTCCCTATTTCCACTCATCTCCTGCTAACAAATGTACATGGAGCCAACAGGAAGAGCTATTGCATCTACAGGAGGTCTAAGCACCTCCTTTTATCCCCATCTAGACCACCTCGAAGCCCAAAGCATGAATCCCCTGCATGCCACAAAGTGAGGACCCGGACCGGGTGGGAAAGGGGGAAATGGGGTTATATTGAACCCTGTGGAAATCTTCTGTGTATGTGTACATGCCGTGGACCTGCACTCTAACTGGAAAGGGCATTAAGTTTATTTTGTTGGGAAAATGCCACTTCCCTAAAACAGAAGTGCTACCTGGGGGAAAGCTGTCTTGATCCCCTGCAATAAATGAGTAAGCCATGCACATTTATTGTGCAATAAAAAGTTCCTCGGGAAAGGCTGTTTGCTCTGTTTTTCTTCCTTTTCTGCAGGTCCCTTCATGGCAGCATACATTACAGCTTCACCCATGGTACGCCACTTATGTCTGTGTAAGAACTGGAGCTCTTTGTTTTTCCATTGTGGGGGTAGATTTAGTGCCACTTTTGCTGTAGCTTGCTAGGTTTGCAGAGGCATGCACAATCTGAAAAGAAACCAGGAAAGGGGGGTGGGTGATGTGTAAAAGTAATTTTAAAAAGGGGAAAGCTGAACTGAAGTATGATCTTTGTTAGGATAGACTAGTGAGTAAATGATATACTGACAACACTGCACAAAAAAGAGGGAGGGAGGGAGACCTGCATAAGGATGGGGTGTTATGTTGGTTTAGATGGAAACAATTTCATTTCTCTGCCCAAGACCCATCAGGCCCACCTCCTGTTAGTTAAAGGCAAAATGAGGGAAAGGGAGAGAGGTAGAAATTTTTAAAAATGGTGGTCTAACTGTGGCCACCAAGAGCAAAATGTCCTAGTTGCTCAGACCTAGAAGCTTTTCAGAGATTAGGGCAGGGGTAGGAAATGTAGTGCCCATGGGCACCTACATGCCCCCAGATACCATTCTTGGATCCTGCCAAGGTGCGCTATGCCTCCCACTTTAAAAAAAAACCAAAACCTTTCTTTACTGCCAGCTATGAAATAGGTCCTGTTGGTGCACAAAACTGTGTGTTCAAAGGAATTGTTTAATGTGTTGGGGCTCAGACTCCACCCCTGACTTGTGCTCAGTCATTTGGGCAGGTTACTTGTTCTTCACCATGTGTCTGATGGCAGCCATTTTGTGGTAGTGCCCTGGACAGTTTATCAAATTGCCAAATGTGCCCCAAAAGGTTATTTACCCATGGACCAGGAGATACTGTTTGATCCATTCAGGCATATCGGTGTAAAGAAACTTCCTTTCTTATGTGTCTTGTCTCCCATGGGCACAATCCACCAGAAACATCTCTTACAGATTCTGTCTTCATTTCCACTTCCCAATGGATTGTGCCCAATATTAGGTGTGGCCTATGCAAAGCCCTAGAACAAATCAATAACACCCTAGAATAAATCAGTCACTGTGGACATCAGCCTCTAGTCACTCTGGTCCCTTGTAAATAATTTGAGTTTACAAAAAAACCAAAAACAATAAGGAAATAAAACTTTTCTGGTTTGAAAATATCGGTCTTTTAAAAGCAATTTTAGACATAGAGATGGGTGGAACCACTACTCACACATGCACACTCTTTTTTTTTTTACTCGAATCATAAGTTAGTTGGTTATTAATTACATTTATTCCCCACCTTTCTTCCATCATGGAACTCAGCATGGCTACATGTAATTCCTAGGTGGTCTCCCCTCCAAGCACTGACCAGACCCAGACCTGCTTAGCTTCAGCAAGGTGGCTGCCTCCTGTGCCTTCAGACTATGCCCTGGGACCATAATGGTCATAAATGATCCAGCAGTTACAAGCAGAATTTGCAAATTTTTTTTTAAAAATAATAATAAAAGATTGCATTTTTAAGAGTTCTAAATGCACAGTTCATTTACGGCAAGCTTGAGGAGTGCATGGGAAAAGGTGAAGCAGCACTTTGTCTAGTCAATGGTACAATGCTCCCTTTTCTTCAGAGTAAGCAGAGCTGGTATCAAGAGTAGTCATGGTCAGGCACCCGTGAGGGACGACAGCCCGGCAGGGGCCTACTGACAAGAGCCCCCTGGAGTTGGCCCTTCTTGCACCTGTTTCTTCACCTGCCTCTTGCTGCCTGCCAAGACAATGGAGGTGGTGAGAAGGAAGAATGCTAGATGCCCCTGCCTACATGGTTACTGGCTGGCTGCCTACCAAGCAAGCAAGTGGTGGCAACGATGAGAAAGAGACTGGGGAGCAAGAGCAGCTGGGGACAGTGGTGGTGAGAAGGCAGACTCCCTGGGGAAGGGGCCCACTGAAAGAGTCTTGCCCAATTGCCCTCAAAAATCTGGAGCTAGCACTGAGTGTGAGTTGTCTAGCTCTTGCGATGGTGGGCGAAGGTGGAAGATGGGATACCAGCAGCAGTTTCATCCTCTAGATGGATAGTGAGATGGCCTCTACAATCTCTGCCAAGTCTTTACTAGGTGCCTTCAATCAGAGTTGGGTAGGTGACAGTATGGGTTTGGACAGCGGTGGGATGGGAGTGATTGTGGAGAGACAGGTGGATGGAGAGACAGGGACCATGAAGATCATGTGCTCTGTGCTGTGGATGGATAGGATGGGTGCTTTTGGACCCTATGGACAGAATTATGGACTGTGTGTAAAGGAGCCAGCTGCTGCCCTGACATTTTTTAAATTGGTTGGCTGTTTACAAGGCATGTTTTTCCTCCTGAAAGGTCCCAGAGGTTATGTTTTCCCTAACAACCAGACTAACAATCTGCATGTTTAAATGTCACATTTCTACCATGTATGCACTGCCCTGGTTAGGCTGGTTGTTCGAGTCGGGAAGATTCAGGAGGCAGGATATTGTTTGTAAATTACAAACCCCTAAAAATGTGATCAAGTCAGTTTCAGCACTCACTGTGATAAGTCAGTTACAAGTCAGTTTCAGCAGCCAATGAACGTGGACCAGCAGGGCAGGTGCCTGCAGCCTTTGGGGGATTCCTACTTTGAGGAATGCAGCCTATGCGGGCACAAAATGCACATTTAATTTATGAGCAGATAAGCATTCTTAGGGACAGGGGTGTTCACCTTGAAACACATTTGCTTCCTGCAGGCTGCTGGGTAAATTCAGCAGTAAGCCTAATATTTCTGAACTTTGGAAGAATCCCTATTTATAACCCTTTCTTTCAGAAGAAACTTCACTAGTTTGCTCACATGGTCATTATGTCGAATGTGTATACGATTTTAGGAAGGTGCTGGTATAAGTGTCTGTGGGTTGAACACTTTTAATAACAGTCATCACTGCACTTAACATTGTTAGTAATTCTAATTAGGATACCTTGTGCTGTATGAGGAAATTGAAATATGATGTGATGAATCACTTCTTTGGTACCTGTGCACCAGATTCTAAGCCACCAAAGAAGGATGCACATATATTATGTATTAGTTCAACTCTTTTCTTATGCTATCTTAAAACATTTCAAGCCATTTAAAAGCAATAATTTTGGTTGAACTCACCAATTACTAAAAATGCAATGTTAAGAAGCATGCTGCAATATCTCCGGCTAATGATTCCAGTCTGAAAGGGGCAGTGATCACTTTATACTATTTATGGCACAATCGTATACATATTTAGACAGAACAAAAAGTCCTACAACTCCCAGCAATCCCAGGCCAGCTGTGCTGGTTGGAGAAAGCTGGGAGTTGTAGGACTTTTTTGTGTCTGAGCATGCACAGTGTTGTACTCTTACAGTGCAATCCTATACATCTCTATTCAAATATAAGCCCTATTGAGTTTAATGTGGCTTACTCCAAGGTACGTGGATATAAGAATGCAGCCACAATATATTTTATCCACCAGTTATCCATGTTTTCCCCACCACTGTTTTATTATTATTATTATTATCATCATCATCATCATCATCATCATCATCATGTCTCTGTTGTCTTGATGGCCAAAGTAATTTTTTTAAAAAATCCTAATACCATGGCCTAGAACCAAAAATATATTGCTTTGCATTCAATTGCAATATTTCTCCTGAGGCCATAACATTATTTTCACAAAGAATAATGCTATGCAAAGTAACAGGAAACATACTGTGAATAATGTCTTGCATATGAAACTTTTAGTAGTATTGCTAAAATATTGGTTGTGCACATACAAGCTTAACAGAAAAGAGGGGCTAGTTTATGTATATGATGAATGAGCTGAGAATTTACTTTTTCAAACACACGTGCGCGCGTGCACACACACACACACACTATGTTGACACACTCTTACATTTAAAAATGTTTCTTAAATCATTCATTGTGTCCCTCATGCCTTAAGGAAGCTGCCCCTCCTGTGAACCATTTGTAGTTGTTAAGTGATGATGGAACTGCCTCTGCCATGAGTGGTTCTTCCAGATGTCTGTTGCCTCCCATGAGCCCGCCTCTTGCGAACAGAAGCTGTTTCTCATACTGCCTACTAGGAACTTAAATGACTTTGATACTTCAATATTCAATGTGCTGGCAGGAAACATCACTATTTTGACCTGATGTGGGGAGCAGGGGGGTTTGCTTTCACTATTTCGGTCAAAAAATGAAGGCCTTCTTCAAGCGTGATCTACGCTATAGCATCTAGTCTCAGCGGGGGCGGGGGGAGATGCCCTTGCTGAGTTCAGCAGGAGCTAACAGGATTCATTCAGGAAAAGAACTCATCTTATGGACTGGTAAAACTGTTTCATGTCGGTTCTTGAGCATGGTGGCTGGCTCCATCACCCCAGCCATTTTATACTATTCTCTTCAGCCTTTTTTTTTTTTTTTTCATTCAGCAAATTGCTATCTCATTTGCTTTAATTCTTTGCCCCCTGTTACAGTCCCAATCTGGACCATGGACCTCACACTTGCAATTTACATTGCCAAAAGTGAGCTGTTTCTTTCAATCGCTTATTTTTGTCAATGTAAATTGCAAGCATGGAACCACAGTGGTAGGTGAAGGGTTAAAGCCTTCTCCCTCCACTAGGTTCCCAATCCGGATTGTGTTCCCTGTGGATTGGGTTGTTGTTGTTTGTTGTTCAGTCGTTAAGTCATGTCCGACACTTCATGACCCCATGGACCATAGCACACCAGGCCTTTCTGTCCTCCACTCTCTCCCGGAGTGTGCTCAAGTTCATATTCATTGCATCGGTGATGCTATCTAGCCATCTCATGGATTGGGTACCTTTGGAATAATAAAAAAAGACACAGCTGCTACCTATGTCTTTAAAATGAGATGTGCTTTGACTGTGTTCTTATATCCATATGACATAGATGGAATAAGAAGAAAACTAATATAAGTTGATACAGGCACACGCCTGGATTCTGCAAACAGCAAGCTACCCACAATGGAAGATGTAACCCCCTGTTGAAAGCTACTTTCCCATGGCAATTGATAGTTTATAGATTATAGATATATACAGTTGGGATGGTTCCTTTCAGCAATACATTCAGAATTGCATGTTGAAGGAAAAGAAGCTCCATGTTAGGGCTGACCTCTTCAAAGCTATCAAATGGATTTCCATGTCCAATTAAAGTTAAGTTGAGAACTCAATATTGAAATCTCCTCAGAAGCTTGGAAAAACTCAGAATAAATATTAGCAGCAACATATTTAAGTCAGGATGGGTCTTTTCCGATCCCTGTCAATTTCACATATTTTACCTATGATTCTGTTCTCTCTGTTTCAACATGAATCTGCTATGACGATGACAATGATGATTTTGTTTCACTCCAAATAATTAGTTAAGGCAGCAATCCTATGTACGCTTACCAGGGAGTAAGTCTTATTGTATTACATGGGACTTCCTTCTGAGTAGGCATGCATAGGATTGCACTCTAAAAGTGTGGTTTGGTATGTGTAAACTGCCAAGAACTGCATCACAATATTTCGAGAAGTGCAAAATCGGGTGAATACTTATGTTCCAATTTGCATGTTAGTCTGAGAGGTGTGGTTAAGGTCACTTCATGTAGGAATTTGTAAAGATCAAATTCCTCAAGGCTCTCTATTTACATCACAGTTTTCCAATAACTCTACACAATTCCTTGTGCACCTAGCACTCATACATTTCAATTTGTTTTTGTCTTGATGCCATGATACCATGATACCATATTTGCAGGGAGAGGACCAAAGCTTAATTCTTAATGGTTGCATCCTCCTCAAGCTGCTACTCTGATAAAGGATGGATTTAATCTGAATGGAAGCTTTGAGAAAGGGCAGTGACAGACCAGTGTTATGAACTCAAACAAGCATTCAATTCTTCGGTTGCTTAATTTGTTTCATTGTTTGATTGGTTGGTTGGTTGGTTGATAGGTCTTTGTCTTTTTGTTTTGCTGCTGCTTTTAGCTTGTTGTAAATATGTTACACTGATTGGTTATTCTTTTATGCTTTTTATATATTGCAAGCTGCTCTGAGTAACTCCTTTTTGAAGGAAAAAAACAGGGTATACATTTCTTAAATAAATGTATTATTTATTATTACATTTATATCCCACCTTTTTCTCTCTGGCAAAGAACCCAAGGTGGCTTACATAGCTGTCCTCCTTTCCATGTTATTGTCACAACAACCCTGTGAGGTAAGTTGGGCTGAGAGTCAGTGAGTGGCCCAAAGTCACCTAGTGGACTTCACAGCTGAGTGGGGAATAGAACCCAGATCTCCCATTGCCAATCCACACTGCACCACACTGATTTCCAAAAGGCATCTTCCTGGTTGATCAAAACCTTGGCCACATGGACCCTCTTTGAAAGCAGGAAGCTATCTTACAATACACACATTGAATCCTTGATAGCAATAGGTTAAATCCAACGTTATGCTAGCAGAAGTCCAATAGTGCAACTGGACTTTCTCCCTCTCCCCACCACCCACGGTCCTCCCCACTGCCTGAAAATCTGCTCTGGAGGGTTTCCCAGCTTGAGGGTGCCCTGGGGGCTGTGGGGGGATTGGGAATCAGCGCATTTCCAGTTCAGCTGACAGAAGCAGCTCCATCAGCAGAATTACACCATTGGATCCCACCTTAGCCCCTTCCCCCTGTGTCTGGCTTGCTTGGCCATTTTGTGGATGGAGGGGAGGGAAGGAGAGATGAGGGGAACACGACTGGTATTCCCTGGCTGGCACCACTGTGGAGGGGAGGGGCCTACTGGCTGTTTTAGGCTAGGGCGCCCCTCCCTTCCACCTCTTTGAAGCACAGCTCCCTCCTGCCTGCCCTGGATACAGCATGGGTTTTTGCTGGTCATCCTTTCGGGGGATGAGTAGGAATTTTGGCTCATAGTCTAATTGGCCTGGGCTATGTGTCTTTTGCCTACTTCACACTGTAAGTGGGTACAGGAGTTTATTAGGTTGTTGTGGTTTTATTTAATTACTCAGGTTAATTGGTCACATTTAAATAGGCAGGTACGTGCAGGCATCTTGGTGGGTTTTAGGGTTGGAGAGCATTCGGAGGCACCATTTCAGGTGACCGGTAAGGCCTGAGGCTTCCAGCTAAGGGTTTTGCGGCCCCGGTTGGGAGATAGGGATTACCTTTGAGGCCCAGTCCTCTCATCCACTATGAGTTTTGTGGCTTGAGGGGAGGTGACAGGGGAAGGCCTCCCAACCCCAATTTGGGGGTGAATGTCTCGCCCAATACTACGCCAGGCTACGCTGGCCTTGAGAAGGTGCCCACTTAGTTTCCCCTTCGCAGATCAAAGAATTTCAATGAATGTGGCCCAGATTTTATTCCAAATACTTGTGTCTCGTCTCTTTATTTCCCCGTCCTTACACCCGCAATCTATAACACCAAGCTGAATAAAGCATTGATTATTCTGTTTAAGCTGCACGTTCACTCGGAGCAGAATAGAGGAGGGGCTATTGCTCAGTAGTAGAGCACATGTTTAGCTTGCAGAAGTTTCCAGAATGGATATATACCATGTCCAGTTTACACAATCTCAGGTAGCAACACGGAGAAAGTCCTCCACCGAGAGCTTTGGAGAGCTGCTGTCTGCCACAGCACAGAGTACTGGCCTAAATAGACCAGTGATCTGATTCAGCAGAAGGTAGATTCATATATTCATATATGTATGGCTAGAATAATACATTTATTATATATTTCACTCCAACTGATTATGTGCTATAGCCTTGTCCAAAGTAATTTGTATGATCACATTACAGGCAAGTGAATTTAAGGAGTTTTAAAGTAAACACTTAAATCCTTAAATATAATGGCATTGCTAGGTACTTTTATCATATTCCAGAGAAAGCAACCATATGTTACATTAGATGATAGATAGATAGATGATAGATAGATAGATGATAGATAGATAGATAGATGATAGATAGATAGATGATAGATAGATAGATAGATAGATAGATAGATAGATAGATGATAGATAGATAGATGATAGATAGATAGATGATAGATAGATAGATAGATGATAGATAGATGATAGATAGATAGATGATAGATAGATAGATGATAGATAGATAGATAGATAGATAGATAGATGATAGATAGATAGATAGATGATAGATAGATAGATGATAGATAGATAGATAGATAGATGATAGATAGATGATAGATAGATAGATAGATAGATAGATGATAGATAGATAGATAGATAGATAGATGATAGATAGATAGATAGATAGATGATAGATAGATGATAGATAGATAGATGATAGATAGATGATAGATAGATAGATGATAGATAGATAGATGATAGATAGATAGATAGATAGATAGATAGATATTAAGCTACTGTCGGTGGTATAGTAAACATTAGTGACCTTTTTTTAATCTGGGTCTTAACATGCAGATTATGCTGGGGCAATTTAGTCCACACTCACATGGCCATTTTCTTGTCATTATGCTGAAATGTAATAAGGTATTTCACTATTAGTCTGAAACTTTAGCAGAGAAGTTGCTGGAATTATCTCTAAATTTATACTTGAGTTACTGGTCTCATTATTTAAAACATCTTGGACTGATTCAATATCAGTAATGATTCATTCTTTTGATTAAGAAGTGACTCCATCTGTAGATGTCAGATAATTACTGAGATGACCTATAATGAGAACGTTTCACAACTCTCTGACTTAAATTTCTTATTCCCTCAACAGCATAATGACTTTCTTCTAGATCTTTTTATAGTGTGCCTATGCTCCTGGGGTTTCTTTTCATGATCAGTCACTATCAAGGATTGCGCCTATCATTCCTTTATACAAAGAAAGATAGTGATTCTGTACAACAAAAAACCCTGCAATTTGTCTGTGATTATATTTTAGTATTTTTCCCCTCTGTACATGTTCCCAAAACCTATTTTTAAAACCCTGTTACACCACTATTCAAATCACATACTTCCACAATAGTAAAAGGTTACTCAGGATATCCTTTTGATCCTAGCACATGGGAATGCTACAGCATTTAAAAGTTAGAAAGAGAAAACAGTAACTTTTTACTATGAGCTTTGTTGACTGAATACTTAACATTAAGTGCCGCAGCACTGTACAGAGAGCTCTTCTGCACTGAGCAACATACATTTTGTGTAATTTATTTTTATTCTTTTTCTGAGCGATTCCTGGAATAGAAAGAAGACACTGATATTATAATCTCTGTGTTGATTCAATATGCTTCAGCTTGTTGTCTGTTCAGAAATATCCACTTGTAAATATTCAAAGATTATAATCCAGTGGTGCTAATGTTATGTAAATACTAGCCCTTGTCTTTCTTTTCCACCCAACCTCTCTGCTGTTGTCCAGTTGGTATCCTTCTCTCAGTCTCTCTCTCTCTCTCTCTCTCTCTCTCTCTCTCTCTCTCTCTCTCCCCCTGCCCTCTCCTGGATTGAATGGCCTTTAAGCTAGTTTGCATGATGGCCAGCATAATTATCAAGACACTATCCTACTTCTGGGCAGTGAAAACAAAATGTAAAGCTACAAATTGTCACATATGTGCAATATATTTTCAATCCAGCTTTCAAATACTAGCAAGCAATTGCTATTCCCTATTGACAACTGTGGGGGGTGGGGACGGGGGTTCCCTCTCCCGAAGAGCAATTTGTTTTTCTGCTCATTAATTACCACCTCTTCATTCTTTCCCCAAGATTTACATTCTTGTTATGTGACTGGACTTGTTTAAGCAGTTGGAAATAATGAAGAGCAAAATGACAAGCCCATTTTAACCACTTCCTTTCATACGAAAGACAGAGAGATTTTCTCTAACAATCATAGAGCTGGATTACAATAGGTCAAAACCTTTAGATGCATTTCTGTCACAAAATACCTTTAATACTGCCCATGTACTGCATCAAGAGACTTCTGCTTTATTAATATCAAAAAAGTGGAATCATTATCACTTCCTAATGTATGTTTCAATTTTGGACCCTGCATTAAAAATACATGCTTGAATGAGACCAGAAAGAGTGCTAATGAATGAAGTCCAGACAAGCTAAAAAGCCCGGTCTCTGTGATTGCACAGAATCCAGATCTGTGGGAAGTCTCTGTCTTAATGATTTCATATGAGTGGGTCAGTTTCTCTGAAGGCAGTAGACTAAGGAGCTGAACAAAGATGATCAAAGAAGTTCAAATCTTCTGGAATTCAGTCACTCCACTGAAACAAGGAAAAATAGTGGGTGATTGTTATGAAGTACTTCCTCCCTTGAGGACTCATTGGAGTAACTGAGAATCATAGTTCTATATCTCTATTGGCTTGGCAAACATTTCTGAAGAAACTACTGTCAACTCACTGGATGTCACAAACTTTAGTCTGCCAGATTAGATTAAAGAATCAATTTACCAAAAGACGAATAATCATCTCAATGCTATGTGGTATGGCTGAGACAAGACAGCAGCGTGTCTGTGTGTCTGTGTGTGTGTGCGCACGTGCATGCGTGTAGGATGTTACCTGAATTTTCTATGGATTTAGCAGTTCTGATTTACTTTCTCCTGACTGAGGAGCATAATCAATGCATTTGCTTTGTGCCATTTTTCTAGTTTGAATTTCCTGAAAAAGACCAGTCAGACTGTGGGGCATCATGGTATGAGTATTATTTTTTTCTAAAAAGTTCATTTACCATCCTTGAAAACTCATGTGAAAGTCTCATGAGAACATGTGTGCAGGAAATACTTTTTTCTGAAATATTTTGTTGATGTACATGATGGTGGTGGTGGTGATGGTGATGATGTGCATCAAGGCTTGTATACATACCTGTCCTTTAGTACATTGTTGTTGTTGTTGTTGTTGTTGTTATTTGCCTTGCTTGGTTGGGAAAGGAAGTGATCAGCTTCTGGTTGGTTGACTCACTATCACTGCCTTCCTCTATGTGTGTGTTCCAGCCAGTGAGTCTGTGTGCCCAAATGACTAAGTACATAAGAACAGAAGAAGAGCCATGCTGAATCAGACCAGAGGCCTATCTAGTCCAGCATTCTGTTCACAAAGTGGCCAACCAGCTGCATGTGGGAAGCCCACAAGTAGGACATGAGTGCAATAGTACCCTCCCACTCATGTTCCCCAGCAGCTGGCATACATAGGCATACTGCCTCTGGCGCTGGAGGTAATATATAGCCATCATGTCTAGTAGCCAAATTAGTGGCCATCTCTATATCTTGTGGTAGCGAATTCCATAGTTTAACTATGTGCTGTGTGAAGAAGTCCTTCCTTTTATCTGTCCTGAATCTCCCACCAGTCAGCTTCATAGGATGACCCCACTGGGTCATCCTATTATGAGAGAGGGAGAAACGTCTCTCCCTATCCACATTCTTCACACCATGCATAATTGTATACACCTCTATCGTGTCTCCTTGTACTAGCCTTTTTTCTAAGCTAAACAGTCCCAGTTGTGACCTTTCCTCATATGGGTGTTGCTCCAGACCTTGATCATTTTCATTGCCCAAGATTCCAAGAAGCAGAAGAAGCCAAGAATGGAGAGCACAGCAGGTTGATAAACTCAGCCAAACTGGCCCTTTTTATGCTTCCAACTTCAGGCTGTGGTCAGTTAGTTTATTTATTTATTTATTTATTTATTTAATTTATACCCTGCCTTTTTTCTTCTTGCAAAGAACCCAAGGCGGCTTACATTATCCTCCTCCTCTCCATTTTATCCTCACAACAACAACCCTGTGAGGTGGGTTGGGCTGAGAGTGTGTGACTGGCCCAAAGTCACCCAGTGAGCTTCCATGGCTGAGTGGGGACTAGAACCCGAATCTTCCAGCTCCTAGTCCAACGCTCTTGCCACTACACCACACTGGCTCTTTGTTGTGCTATAGGAATAAATATAATCTGTCCCCTGAAATCAATAAATACATCCCATTTTATGTGGTATGGGTTAAAGAGTGTGACCCACAGAACTGTTCTTGAGTCATCTCCCAGGTTTCAGAGGAACCTTACTTGCCACCGCTTTGGAAAATGTGACTGGTTACACTTGGGAACATTGCAAATCTCTGCAACAGGGCTACATTCCTTTGCACACTTAATTTTTTTTTCCAGATCAGATTAAATTTACTTGAATGTAAATTCCATTGAACTCAGTTGGACTTAATTCTGAGCAAATAGGCAATAGTGATGCTGGGGGTGTACAGTCGGGGGGGGGGATGCAATTAGTATAGGGTCACCCTCCCCTTCCCCATCAAGTTTGTAGTTTTACCAAACTGTGTGACTTCTATGGCATTTTGTATTGGATTGTTTTGAAATTTTGCAGAGTTATAGTCTTCCTCAGGTAGATTATGGAAGCTAGGGTTCATGTTAATAGCTCTACAGGTGTCATTTTTATAAGCAGTAAAGGTTTGAGGCTTATAAGCCAAGTTCCCCACTTGGCAGGGACCCAAAATCTGTGGGCCGGGGAGGGTCTGGCAGAGAAGGGGGAAAAGGGAGAGGCCTACTAAGCATATTGGTGCTCCAATGGGCTTGATGGAGGTGGGGCCAAAGGGAGGCCCAACGGCAGTGAACTCTCTCCATTCTCAGTCTGGTCCAACTTGAGACCACTAAAAGCAGGCTTCTGACATGGCTTTGGCATTGCTGCCACTGTCTTCCTCAAACCACCAACTCAGGGTAGCAATATGTCTTGCAGTGGCCAAAGTAATCACCAGTTAACAGGGCTGGGAAAGAACTTTCCCTGAACACAAATTGGCAAAGACGGTGCAGGCTTTTTTGCCTTCCACATTGCAAGATTATTTCTGTTGTAAATAAGTTGAACTGGACTATCAGTAAATTCTTTTTGGCTGCTTCATTTTATAATGTCTGTGTCACAACCCAGCATGATAGGCACTGGGCTGGATTCATTGGTGATGAGAAGGATTGAGCTCCCCACTCCCCCACGGTGGACATCCCCATAAGGGGTTTTCGGGACATGGCACCAAGATCAGCCCAGAAAGGAGGGGGGGCTCAAGCTGGCCACATCCAGGGTGATGGGAAAGGGTTCACATTAGCAGTCTGCGTCATGGTGAGACTATGGCCCTGTCATCCACCACGAGAGCTCCTGGTATGCAGGTCAGGAAGGGGGAATTGGACAGCAGGCAAGCTTGCCAATGCCAGGATCCTCACCCTATACCTATAGTCAAGTGAAAGTCAATAAAGTTGTAGGTACAGCTGTGTGCAGATGGCCTTTAAAAATTCTCCAGCCTATATGTGGGCAGAGAAATGGGGGGGGGGGATTTCACCACATTTCTTCTAGGGGAGGAGAAATTCTCCAACAGTTTCTCATAGATAGGGCTCTTGTTGGCAGGGGTTGTAGCACAGCTTCTTTCTTTTTTTTCCTAAGGGTTTTTGGCTTATTGCACTGCTCCTGCAAGTCACAACAGCATCAACTATGTTGAGCTGCCCACTTTTCTGAGGCAGAATTTTGAATTTCTTTTGGTTTTTGAGCTTACCTAATCACTGTGAGATGGCCAAAGGTGCTGTGTGTGTTTTCTCTTTCTATTACACATCTTTCCATTGCTCTGCAACCTCTCAGGCCACCTGGCATTCCTGAACTGAGAAAGCCCCATGGAAGGAATTGCCTCATGATGGCTTCCTCATGATTGCTTTAGTTGAAGTGCGGGAAGCTGAGGAAGCTACAGGCTGCCACAGAGATTATTGTACAATGAATCTCTGTACACTCCATGGCCACCTCATAAGTAAAGTAAGCACCAGAACCCCAAACCCAACCCATGAGAATTTCTCCAAAATTTCTTCTCCTTTGAATTTATTTTTGAAAGCAATTTATTTTCTAAGGAATTGAATGAGAATGGTCAAAAAAAATGTGGGAGAACTTCTGGCACAGCACTAGTAGCCAATTTATTACCCCAGCTAGGTCTGTGTGTTTAATTTGTACCTAGGGATGTATGAAAGTCACTTACCTTTTCAAAAGGTGACATTCACGGTGGGGGGAGGCGCTCCATCCCTCCCCCCAAAATTCTCTCTGGCCAGCTCCGCTCTGCAGAGATTCAGCAGAGCCGCCAGCCAGGGCCACCCACAGCTGGACATCCGGCCGCTGGGCAGCCTGCAGGGACGCAACTGGCGGCGGCTGTAGCCGCCGCCACTTGCGTCCCTGTATTTTGCCATGATAGGCTACGTAAATACTTATACAGCCTATCACAGCTTCCTCAGGGACGCAAATGGCATCCCTGCGTTAGCCGTGATAGGGTACATAAGTATTTACGTAGCCTATCACGGCTATCGTGATGAAGCGAATGGCAGCCGCAGCCACCATTCGCAAGTCAGCGCGAACGGCAGCAGGTAGGTGTCCCATTTTGCGTGCTTTTCGCAGGGTGGGAGGAGCGGGGAGCTTTGTTCCGCCACGGATTTCGGGGGGCTGAATGCACTGGCATTTGGCCTCACCAAGATCCATGGCAGAATTTTCCAACATCCCTATTTGTACCCTACCCTTCACCACATGGACCCAATGAAGCGCTGCACCACACAATGCTGGAACCACTTTATTGTGCCTCACTTTAACTCAAGGGCACTTTAATATTCAACCAGCAATTATTTTATTGTACTTTTCTTGTCATATGTTATGATTTTATTCTTTTTGTTAACCATTTTGATAGTTCATTGGAAAGCGTCATATAATCTGTATAATAAAATAAATACATACATACTTTTGTGAGGGAAGGGAAGCTTAAAGACACTTACTGCTTTTTTCACCCTAGCTTGCTGCAGACAGTGCCCTCAGCAAACACCAAATCCCTGAGCTTCTTCAGCTTGGCACTAGGGATGGCAGAGAATTTCTCCCCGAATCTTCGGGGGGCTGAGCGCCAACGCATTCGGCCCCCCGAAATCGGCGGTGAAATTCTCCGCCCCCCGCCCCCCCCCCCAGGATGGGACTTACCTTTGGCGAATGTCCCTCCCGGAGGCGGGTCCCGGCGGTGGTTCGTCGGCCTTTTGTCGGGGGCGGGGGCGGCAGCTGGTCTTCCGACTGGCTGCTGCCACCGCCATTACAAGGTAAAGTGTTTAAAAAAAAAAAAAGTGATAGGCTACGTAACGATTAACGTAGCCTATCATGGCTAGATTTCCAAAGTCAGCCGTGATAGGCTACGTAAATCGTTACGTAGCCTATCACGAGTGACTTTGGAAAAAAAAACACGTACGCAAATGGCGGTGGCCTATGGGCGCCGCCATTTGCGTTCCTTATTTGGTCCCAGTAGTCTACGTAAAGATTTAAGTAGACTACCGGGACCATGGCCGACTTTGGAGATCTAGCCGTGATAGGCTACGTTAATCGTTACATAGCCTATCAGGGGGTATTTTGTGGTTTTTTTACACTTCGCGGCCGGGGAGACAGGGCGCTTCTCCCCGGCCTGAATTTCGGCCGGGCGAGGCGGGAAGCCTCACCCCCCGGCCTGAATTTCGGCCGGGCGAGGCGGGACGGCTCCCCCCCTCACATGAACTTCGGGGGGAGAAGCGAAGCGCCTCCCCCCCACCGCGAAGCACCCCTGCAAAAAGGTAAGTGACTTTCGTACATCCCTACTTGGCACCCAGGATAAGTGACTGGCTCACTCACCCCTGCAAGCAGCCCTGAACAGGGCTAGCACCAGTATAGTATTTGTGACAGAGAAAAAAATGCTTTTTTTCTTGTCATTTGGAAACACCCTATATGGCAAGAGTCTAAAGTGGACATCCACTAGGGATTTACGAAACTCTTACCTGGCTCCGCGCAGGGCAATCTGCAGTGCGGGGGAGGCGCTCCGTCCCTCCCTCCGAAATCCTCCCCGGCCGGCTCCGCTCCATGGCGACTCCGCGGAGCCGCCAGCCGGAGCCGCCCACAGCCGGAGATCCAGCTGCTGGGCTGCACAGGGACACAAAAGGCGGCCACCATAGCCACCGCCATTTGCATCCGTGTCTTTAGCCATGATAGGCTACGTAAATATATACATAGCCTATCACAGCTAAAGACATGGATGCAAATGGCAGCGGCTACGCCATTTGCGTCCCTGCCCTGAGCCATGATAGGCTATGTAGATACTTACGTAGCCTATCGTGGCAAAATACAGGGGCGCAAATGGCAGCTGCTACGCCATTTGCGCCCGTTTTTTGCCGTGATAGGCTATGTAAATATATACGTAGCCTCTCACGGCTAAAGACACGGATTGAAATGGCAGCGGCTACGCCATTTGCGTCCCTGCCCTGAGCCATGATAGGCTACATAGATACTTATGTAGCCTATCATGGCTTGCCAGGGACGCAAATGGCAGCCAGCGTAGCAGCCGCCATTTGTAGGGATGTCAGAGAATTCCGCAACGAATCTCGGTGAGGCCAAATGCCAGTGCATTCGGCCCCCCCGAAAACCATTGCAGAATGAAGCCCCCGCCCCCCCAACCCACGAAAGGCACGCGGGACGAAGTGCCCGCCGCCCCCACCCCATGAAAGATGCGCAAAACGGAGCACTTACCTGCTCCCGTCCATGCTGCTGTGCGAATGGCAGCCATCCTGCGGCCGCCATTCGCTTGCTCCTCTTCAGCTGTGATAGGCTACGTAAATACTTACATAGCCTATCATGGCTAATGCAGGGACGCCATTTGCATCCCTGTGGAGGCCATGATAGGCTACGTAAGTATTTACATAGCCTATCACGGCAAGGGGGAAAAAACCCAGTGTACGCAAATGGCGGCGGCTACCGCCATTTGCGTACGCTGGGTTTTTCCCCTTGCCGTGATAGGCTACGTAAATTTTTACGTAGCCTATCACGGCGAAAGAAAGGGACGCAAATGACGGCGGCTACGACAGCCACCATTTGCGTCCCTGCAGGCTTGGCCGTGGAGCGGAGCCGGCCGGCCAGGATTCCGGGGGGAGGGACGGCGCTCCTCCCCCCCCCAATGGAACCTGGCAGAGCCAGGTAAGCGGGATTTCGTACATCCCTAGCCATTTGTGGCCACAGCCCGGCAGCAGCTGGAGCCACCACTGCCACCGCCACCAGAGCTGCCGCCGCCACCGGAGCCATAGCCAGGTAGGCTCCATTTCACGGGGCTTTTGCGGGGTGGTGGGGCGGGTTGCTCCGTTCCGCCACGGATTCTGGGAGGCCGAATTCACTGGAATTCGGCCTCCCTGGGATCCGTGGCAGAATTCTCTAACATCCCTAGCATCCACAGAGAGTGAAATTAACAAAATTAACAAAATTGACCCCAAAAATGAAACTGACAAAGGCATGTGAACTTAAGAACATAAGAATAGCCCTCCTGGATCAGACAGAAGGCCTGCCTAGTCCAACATTCTGTTCCCACAGTGGCCAACCAGATACCTGCGGGAAGCCCACAAGCAGGACATGAGCACAACAGCACCCTCCTGCTTGTGTTCCCCAGCAACTGGTAGTGAGACTGAGAGGCACACTGGCTCCAATACTGTCTGGAGGTAATGACTAGTATCCATTGATAGCCTTATTGTCCATGAATTTGTCCAAGTTGGGAGCCAGCTTGTGGTAAAAGCAGAGTAAACCAATTGTGCACTCCGCTTTTATTGTTATATGGTATGGTTTTGTTATTTCTGTTAACCATGGTGATAGTTCACTGGAAAGCAGTATATAAATCTGAGTAATAAAGTAAATAAATAAAAAACTGAGGTGGGGGGAGCTTAAAGACACTTACTGCTTTTTTCGCCCTGGCTAACTGTAGGCACATTAATTGCGCCCTTCAGTACAGCCCAACTTCCAAACTTGCCTCTTCCTCTCTTTTCTGTGCAGGTCAATAGTCCGGCTGTCAGGAACTGCTGACCACTGCCTCATGTGGTGAAATCCACAACAGCAGCCTTTCAGGGAAGTGTCAGGAGCTCTATGGACCCACCATTTGAGGTGAATCGCTGAACTGTAAGCTGCAGTTTACAGGTCAGCAAAGGACCTTCCAGACCTGGACAAACTCCACCCACCCAGGGTAGCGATTGGATCCTTCTGGGCAGGGATGAGTATAAAGGGTTTCCTGTTGCAGCTGAGCTTTGCTGAGCAACTGTTCTTGTGTTTCTAGCCTTGCTGTTCAGCCCTGACTCCTGTCACCTTCTCCAGTCCTGCCTTCTTGTTTGCCTTCTGATCCTGATTGCCCTTCAGACCTGACTCCCTCTTCCTGACTCCTCACTTACCCCTGAATGCTGCCCACTACTTCCTGTCATGGGCTTAGGGAGAGTTTAGTTACATAGGGTTGGTCATTTGACCAACCAAATATTGTACAAAAAATGGTCAAGTATTTTTAAAACATTAACTGTTTGTTCAGCATTTTGTTTTAGAACAGAACTACTTTAATCATCAAGTGATTTGATACTTGTGTTAAATACGCATAATTGCCATCGTATTATCAATACTTACTCATGCAAATTAGCATCCACATCTCACTCATAAGCACAAAGGGTAGGACAACCTACCATTTTGTTACTCTTTTGCAATTCTGATTTATGATAAGATGGTTAAAACATTTGGGGGTGGGTATGGGAAGAAAGGAGCGGAAGCAGAGAAGGAGTGTAAACAAGGTTAGAAATCATGACACAGTGTATGGATAGAGAAGAAAGCAGAGGGGGAATAGGGTGCATGGATTAGGGAGAAAAGGGAGAACAGCTTGGTTAAGAATGGCAGACATGGGCGACAGAGGTGGTCATGATGTGTGTATGTGCACATGCATGTATAGATATGGAAAAGAGAGGAAAACTGGAAACTGGTGAATGGAAATATGAGTAGCGAAAGAAAGGACTATGTCCCTAAAAAAATGAGATTTAGCTGGACCACAGAGAGTAGAAATGAGAGACAATGAGTTTCTGAACAAATGGAATCCAGTTTGGATGAAGAGAAAAAGGCTATGAGAAAAATGTAAGGGAAGCAGGAGTTTTTACAAGATGGATGACACAAGGCTACAGACAGGTGTAACATTTTAAGATTGGCTGAGGCATGTTGATAGTACCTCTGCAGTTCTATAAAAAACAAACCAACAAACCAGAAAACCTTTCTTCTCCCTAGGGCAAATTTTGGGGAGAGAGAAAAATGATTCAATTTTTGAGTGGTTAAACATGAATGAGTGTTTCTGAAACTGGGAGAAGATATAAAGTGAAGATGGGCATATACAAAGTAGCATACATGTGCCACATTAACTTTGTTGTTGTTGTTGTTTAAAGGCAGCAACCTTGCCTGATACATGAGGTAAGGGGAAGAAACTGCTGTATTTTACTCTTAAATATCTTCTGTGTGTTGTCACCAAACTTAGTCAGGGTGGCAAAAGAGATCCAAAGGACAAAAAGCAGTACAGGTTATTTTACCTTTTCTTTCAGCACATCACCTGCAGTCTGTAGAAAACAGCAGAAGAGAAATAATGGCTGCATTGCATTCCCTTTTACAAATGACATAATTTCCCTACAGGAAAAAAAAATAGGGGTTTGCCCCAAACACATTGCATGAGAACCCAATGAACATGGTAAACATCAACAAGAATAAAATTCCATCCTCAATTAATCCATTTCTACATGGTAAAAATGGCACATTATGTTTGAAATGTGCATTCTCCAGAGAGTGGATTCACACAAAGTCCCCATCTATATGGCACCGCTTTGACACACACACATCCCGTCGCAACTGCACAGCAATGTGGCTTTGAATCACCATGCCCTGCGATACACCTGGGCTGGATGCACCTGATCTCGTCTGATCTTGGAAGCTAAACAGGGTCAGCCCCTGTTAGTACTTGGATGGGAGACCTCCTGGGAATCAGGCTTCCTGCACTGAGCATGGGGTTGGACTCGGTGGTCTTGCAGACCCCTTCCAACCCTATGAGTCTATGTCTATGTGCTGCACGCTTCCTTAAGAGACTTGCCATGCCCTCTTTTTCCCCCCATTATACTGAAATACGTGGCTGTGAAGTCCCATGAGTGCAGTGGTACGATATTTCAGTGGCTGTTTTATATTTGAGGGGCTCTGCTGTGTCTTTCTGACCCTGTTTTAGGTAAAAATTGGATGTTTTGTGCTCCTTCATTTCCACACCATCAGTTTGTCAGTTCCCCATGCTAAGAGACCCTCACGATGGTTCGCACTCACAAGCGTGAGCGCTACATGCCTAGCCATCACACCAAAATGGTGCCCAGAATGATGTTGTTCCTTCCCCAAGACCCTCCCCTGCCCTTGGGCACTGAGTCCAAAAGCAACTGTTGCGAAGATACGAAGCTGCAAAAATGTGAGAAAGTGTGATTAAATAAATGAAAACGCCCCTCTGTTCCTCTGAAACTGCACAGCTGCAAAGGGATGGGGGAGTAAAGGGGCACCACAGAGTGACACAGGCACTATGCATGCCTACAACATGCCCACTGTATGATGCGAAGTCAGTTCAGGAAGGAACAAATGGCCCACACCCGTGGGGGAACCTGCAGCAAACCCGAAAAATCACAGTAAAATGACTGCTTGGAACGTTGCTTTTTCCAGGCAAAAACCACGGATGGCTGCGAAGTCGCAACTTTGTCATCTATCACAAGGGACCTCGACTCGCACCTGCCTTGGAATAACAGCCTGGTGTAGATGGGGCCCAAGTTAAGGAATTTTCTGAACTTTTCAGCATCTTGTGAACAGTGCCCTTTGCATGCATCATTATATAGCTCACTAATTGTTAGCAGTACTAACTGAGTTCATTTCTCTTAAGATTTGCTAATTAGAAAGTGACCTAGATATTACCAAGCATTTATCATTAAGAAATTTTGCCAAAAGACAGTATGAAAAATTGTAAATGAATAATGTTAATTGGGGGATGGGAGAGCTCACTGGTATAAGCATGTATTTCCTACAATCAGTGAGATGAAGCATTTTCTTCTTAGGCAGTGCTATGTAATCTATCATTTCAATATAGTAAAATTTCTACATACATAGACAGTTTAAGTAAACATGGTTTCAAAATTTCCTTGTCATGCTACAGAACTAGGAGCTGCTGCTAAAGGGAAATAAAGTAAGTACAGATACATTTTCATATGGAAGTCCTCTTAGATTTTGGATATTTTCCCTTGAGATGCTTTAGGGATTGGCTATTGGTTAAGACTGATTGTTACAAAAGCGCCATGAAATTTTTCTCCTGGGAGGTCTTAGTAAATGTGATTTGCTTTCATGTTCAGATACTAAATGATTGCCAGAATTTAGTTTGGAAAGAAACTTCCCACCTGAGCAGAGTAAATGAGAACCAGTGCGGTGTAGTGGTGAGAGCAGTGGACTGGGAGCCAGGACATCCAGGTTCTAGTCCCCACTCGGCCATGGAATCTCACTGGGTGACTTTGGGCCAGTCACAGACTCTCAGCCCAACCTACCTCACAGGGTTGTTGTGGAGAGGAGGAGGAGGAGGAGGAGGAGGAGAATGCAAGCCGCCTTGGGTTCCTTGCAAAAGGAAAAAAGGAGGAATATAAATACAATAAATAAATAATAAATGTCAACTCTGTGTGTGTGTGTGTGTGTGTGTGCGTGCGTGTGCGTGCGCACGTGTGCATGTGTGTGAGAAAGAACCTACCTGAATGGGGCAGCAGTGGACATAAGAAGTCCCTCACATATGGGTACATTGAAGCTTTAAACAGAATTCCTTGACCAACACATTTATTAAAAGCCTGATAACATTAACAAATTTGCATTTATTTTCTTATTCAGTTCTCTAGCAAGCTCTGTGAACAATAAAAATCTTAAACCCTCACAATCAAATCAGATTTAAAAACAAAAACTAAGACAGAGGCAACATAAAACATACAAGCCAACACACTCAACAAACCTTAGCAAATATCCTGGCAGATTTCTTTCTTTCAGTGGTTTTGCTTGACAGAAGAAATGATATAAGGAGCAAAGGAGGGAGGAGATCTGATCTCTTCTGGAGGAGAGAGAGGCTCTGTAACAGCAAAAGCCCTGCTCGGTTCCAACCAAAGGAAAATGGTGAACATGGAGCAAGGGCCAAGAGCTCAGCATGCAGGTGATCTTAGTGAGCAGGGAGGTCTACGCGGCAGAAGCACTCTTGAAAGACAGCTAAGAGAAATAGATTCAATAAATAAAATAAATAGTAGTAGTAGGATTACACCTGTATTCTCCCAAAATGAGCTAAAGTCAAAGGGCACACATTCATTCATTCATTCCATTTATTACATTTCTATACTGCCCCATAGCCGAAGCTCTCTGGGTGAGTGGCTCACACATGAGTTTTCTCCAGTTGTCCTCACAATGGCAATGTTGTGGTGTAGATAAGAAAGATAGTAACTGTGCCAAGGTCTCCCAGTAAAGTTGAGGCTGAGTGGAGATGTGTGTGGAGATCATCTGAGTGCAGGTCTTTCCAGTCCAAGTAAAATTGCGAGCGGAGATGGGTTAAAGAAGACGCAGACAACAAGCTTGTGTTGAAAATTGGCCCACATTTATTGAAATAGCTGCAAAGGGGTAACTAGGACGGGCATCTAACTGTGACAGCGGCTAGCTGGCACTTCTTGGGCAAAAACACACCCAGCCTGAGGGGAGGCGGTGATCTCGCCATCCCTCCAGACTGCCCCTTCTGGGGGAGGTAGACCTTCCGGTGTCACCCCCAACCCGGTGCCGCACAACACCTGGGTGAGTGAGTAGGGTTGGTCTCCCAGGCAACCCTTATCCCCCCGCCGAGCCGCACAACCTGTTCGGGGGGCCTCAGGCGTCACCTGTCACCATAAGGTGCCTCTGCATGCACACCATCCCTACTTTCCTGTTTTACCCATCCTAGCCGCCAACTGGAATGTGACCAATGATATAGACCGTATTCCCTCACAGGACACACTCGACCCGCAAAAACAGTGTGACGTAGGCAAAAAAGACTCACAGTAATAGACCAATCGAACTGTGAGCCAAAAAATTCCTACATGGCTCCCAAAGGGCAGCAGGCAAGAAACCCACACTGCTTAGGGGAGGGTGAGAGGGAGCTGCATCGAGCCAGAGAGCTGAGATTGGGAGGGGGGCTGAGTTTAAGGCAGCTCAGCCTGCCCCTCCTTGCATGGTGGTGCCACTGGGGTGCACCAATCAGAGGCCCCTATGTCTTGTCACCCCACCCGCCTGCAATGCCCCCCCCTTTCAGCCAGACAAGCTAGTGTCGGGGTTAGGGCATTTCCAGCCAATAAACCATGCTGGATCTCCTTGTACATATACCCAGACTCCTATGTGGAATGGCATGTGCTTGTGCTACTCTACCATAGCAGAAATGCAAATTGGTAGAAAAATCTGAGCACAGGCCAAAGAAAAGACACCTTGCCCACAGTGGATAGAGAAAGGGTGTGGTGCCTCGATTCCTCAAGTAGGCAGCAATGTTGAAAGGGCTATTGCTAGACATCTTTCCTTTGGGGTGGAATGCCAGATGGCTAAAAGAAGCTTGAAACCATGTAATATGGGAAAGGAAATTATATACATATAAATCATTCTATTAGCCAAGTGCTTTGCCATAGTTGAGGGAAGTTTGCCTGTTTATACAGTATATGACAAATTCAGTTCATAGTTGCAAAATCAGATTATGGGAGCAATGACGTCTGCAGTTCTCCACCTAGTCGAACATTTCATACCTTACATTGGTTAAAATGGCTTGTGTGAACTTATGACCTGATTAACAGATGAGGGCAGGAGTAGAGAAATCTCTTTAGTTTCTTTATCACCAAACAGGGGATGAATATATCTGCAAGCGCATGAGTCACTTCATTTTGTGAATGGGCACCAGTGAAGTATGACTCCCATGACAAGCCTTTTGGGAAATTGGAAGAATGAAAAGTGGTGACTGTGACCTTCCTGTATGACAGCTTCTGACAAGTCTCTGTATAGTGGTTGAAATTCACATTCATTATACTTCCAGTTTATTGGCAACACTGTATTAAGCAATACGTGCCTGGTGCTGCGTCCTTTTATTTCCTACTAATTTCCATGTGAGTTAGGAGTGCCTAATAATTTGCCATATTGGATGTAAGATAGAGCATGAACATGTTTGCCACAGTGTCACTAGGACAGAAACAATTATTGCAGATATTTTTATTGTGATTTTTATTTTTAAAAAATCCTCTCTGTATCTGAGAATGGTCCCATCGCTCATGTCAGTGTTGATAAAATATGATCAACTTTACAAAGACATACTAAAAAGAAAATTAAGCTGCTTTGTTATATAGAATAGAAAATACTGGGATAACACTGGGTGGTATGTGGGGTGGGGGGGCTCATCTCTTTAATGGCTTTCAAACAAATACTTTATCCAGATTCAGCATAGAATTTACTTGGCTTCCCAAGTGCTGAAAACCTTGGGAAGACAGGCCAAACTGACGATAACTATTTGACAAACAGGAATGTTCTTTCATCCTGATCCAGCAATACTCTTCAACACAGTGGAAATATTGCATGTGAGGGGCAGCTGCTCTGCATATACAAACCCCCACAGGATCCTGTTGTGTGTAGAAAACAAAAGGAGATCTGCTCTGCATCCTATGTTTTTTCTTAAGTGTGCTTGTTCCCATTATGCAAATCCCATGTAAAGTTCAGAACAGGTCTACAGATCCGTTCCCCACATGTGCAAGGAGTTACACATGCAGAAATTCCAGAAGAAAAAATCCATAACCCATTATCACCGCAATACCTTCATTAGGGCAACTCAAGGGTCACAAAATATGGTGCAAGCTTTCAATTTATCAAAAAACTCTTCACTAGGCAAATGGTAAAGAAAGCAATAGGGAAGGGGGAAAGTGGTGGATGTCCAAGCCACACAGTTTGCATTTGGTTACAGTCTTAAGACTGAAAGTGGGAGAAGGTTGCAGACATTTACATTGGGCACCACCACAGAGATGGGGAACCTCTGGCCTGTCACCTTCTGTTGCTCCCTTTCCTTCACCCCTCCTAATGCCCAGTGCCAGAGAGAGGCTGCTGTTCTCTAGCTAGGGATGGCGGAGAATTTCTCCCCGAAACTTCGGGGGGCCGAGCGCCGTGTTCGGCCCCCCGAAGAAGTTTCGGGGAGAAATTCTCCACACTCCCCCCGCACCCCCCCCCCCGGGACGGGACTTACCTTTCCCGAATGTCCCTCCCGGCAGCAGGTCCGGCCGGCGGTTCATCGGGTCTTCGTCAGGGGCGGGAGTGGCAGCCGGTCTTTCGACCGGCTGCTGCCGCCGCCATTCCAATAAAAGAAAAAAAAAACGCCCCCCTGATAGGCTACGTGACAATTAACGTAGCCTATCACGGCTAGATTTGCAAAGTCAGCCATGATAGGCTACGTAAATCGTCACGTAGCCTATCATGGGTGACTTTAAAAAAAAAAAAGCGCGTACGGCTAATGGCGGCCCCCATAGGGAGCCGCCATTCCCGTTCCTTATTTGGTCGCTGTAGTCTACGTAAAGATTACGTAGACTACGGCGAAAATAAGGGCAACGCTATTTGCTCTTCAGCGGAAGCCTCTCCTGGACAGAGATAGATGAGCCACAGCCATGCATGCTCTGAGAACATCCCGTTGGACTACTGTGATGTGCGGCATGTTGGGCTACATCTGAAGCCTCTTCAGAAACTACAAAGCACAGCAGCTAGATTACTGACTGGAACAGGGAGTATATGTCTTGCCAGTCAAGCAAACTGCACTGGCTCTAGGGATGGCGGAGAATTTCTCCCCGAAACTTCGGGGGGCCGAGTGCCAACGTGTTCGGCCCCCCGAACAAGTTTCGGGGAGAAATTCTCCGCCCCCGCACCCCCGCCGGGATGGGACTTACCTTTGGCGAATGTCCCTCCCGGCAGTGGGTCCGGCCGGCGGTTCGTCGGGTCTTCGTCTGGGGCTGGAGCGGCAGCCGGTCTTTCGACCGGCTGCCGCCGCTGCCATTCCAATAAAAGAAGAAAAAAAAAATGCCCCCGTGATAGGCTACGTGACGATTAACGTAGCCTTTGATGGCTAGATTTGCAAAGTCAGCCGTGAAAGGCTACGTAAATCATCACGTAGCCTATCACGGGTGACTTTAAAAAAAAAAAAAGCGCGTACACAAATGGCGGCCCCCATAGGGAGCCGCCATTCGCGTTCCTTATTTGGTCGCTGTAGTCTACGTAAATCTTTACGTAGACTACGGCGAAAATAAGGGCAATGCAAATAGCGTTGCCCTTATTTTCGCCATAGTCTACGTAATCTTTACGTAGACTACAGCGACCAAATAAGGAATGGGAATGGTGGCTCCCTTTGGGGGCCGCCATTATCCGTACGCGCCTTTTTTTTTTTTAAGTCACCCGTGATGGGCTACGTGACGATTTATGTAGCCTATCATGGCTGACTTTGCAAATCTAGCCATGATAGGCTACGTTAATCGTCACGTAGCCTATCACGGGGGCATTTTTTTTTTCTTCTTTTATTGGAATGGCGGTGGCGGCAGCCGGTCGAAAGACCGGCTGCCGCTCCAGCCCCAGACGAAGACCCGAAGAGCTAGTCCAGGACTGTCCCAAGATACACTGTTGCCTGAGATGGAGCAGAAAAGGACACCCCCACCCCAGTCAAAGGCTGGTCAAGTTATTTTGGCTCCTGAGGCAGAAAAGCCCACAAGGGCCTATTCCCCTCCCTGCCACTAAACATACAATGGTAATAAATTAAATCACCAACAAGTTTCTCCCCTTTCATGACACTGAAAATCACCTGCTTGAGGTGGCCACCTCACTCTGCCTAATGGTAGGGCCAGTCCTGTCCTAGTCAAAAATGGTGAAGAAAGATGCTTCCTTTGGAGAAGTACAACCACATCCAGAAAGAATTGAACACCACTGCCTTGGGCTGACAGAACACCCACCAGCAGTGCTTCCATGGTTTGGCCTGAGCTTTAGTTTATTGGTCCTCATTCAATCTATTCCTGATTCCAGGCACCAGTTTAGAATCAAATAGGGTAACTTTCAAAGCATTTTTTCCTCATGGTTACTGTTTTCCTGCTCTCCCATAAAATGAAGCTCTGTCAAAAGGAACATGATATTCTTGGAATATTAATGTTGTTCAGCATCACTCAATATATCCTTCAACGTGTGTTACCAGCATCTCCTTGGGCTGCCTTCGTAATATATTCATTTGGAATTTCCTCACATGATGCAGTCTAGCACTCTAGAGAACACTCCACAGTGCTCCCCATGGTATGGAGCCCCTGACTTGCCTGACAACAAAACACAGCTTTTGCACTGCTCTGGGAGACATAGTTCAAACACTCTTCTGTCCTTAGCTAATGGGAGCCAGACAACCTGGGCTTTCAAGCGTGTTCATGATCTCCCTTGGTTAAGTTGCCTTGGAGAGGGAGTTTGAGTACATATGTCCTCTTAAATATGAATAAGTCTCACAGAATTAATGTTAATCCTATGTACTAATAGCCACAGTTGAGAGGAAATGCAAAAGAAAAGCAGCAGGTTTGAAATATAAATGTGATGTCAATGCTTACATGTATAACTTCCCCCCTCCAAAAAGGCAAATCCTCGGGACCGGCCCTGCTATACAGCAGCGAAATGATCTGCTTCAGGCAGCACCACGATGGGGAAGCAGGAGTGAAATAGATGAAGCCAGGAACTGATGCCTAATCAAGGCGTATGAGAAAATTGTTTCATTTCATTTTTGACCAGAATGTACCCAGTTCACACCTCCTGGAACCAAATGCGGACTTGAGTGCCATCTGTGGGCAACGTCTGCATATTTCTGAGCTTGCAATGTGGTTCACAGAACAAAATAATTGTGTTTGAAAAATGCATACACATTGAAAGAATGTGTACTTTTGAAAAATGTGCCCAAACAAGGTTTAATCAAAAGAAGAAAAATGCATACATTTCAAAAAACATTCACAATTGATGTGTACATTTGGGGAAATGTGCATGAAAACGCACACAAATTTTCAGGAGAAAAGAAAACACACACACACACCAAAGCTTGCAATCTGATACTGACCCGAATTGGAACAAGTTTCAAGGCAGTGGAGGCTGGTGGCTGCAATTTCAGTGGGGCTGTAATTCCATTCTGTATTTCAGTCACAACCAGCCAGAACTCTAAAGAACTATCCAAGGTGCTGAACCATATCCCCAAAATGGGTTTGGCACCTTGGATAGCTGTTTGGAGTTCTGTCTGGTTCTGACTGAAACCCAGAATGGCATCACAGCCCTGGCAAAATCAGAGCCACCAGCCTCCACTGCTTTAAGGTGAATTCGGAGAACCATGACAAGGTCGGGTTTTGCTGATTCACACATCCCTAGTAGGGATGGCGGAGAATTTCTCCACAAATCTCTGGGAGGCCCAATGCTAATGCATTCGGCCCCCCAAAATTGGTGGCGAAATTCTCCGCCAGCCCCCCCCCCCCCCCCCCCGGAATGGGACTTACCGTGGCCGAATGTCCCTCTCGGCGGCGGGTCCCAGAAGCGTTTCGGTGGCGTTTCGGCGGGGGCGGGGGCAGCGGCCGGTCTCCCGACCGGCTGCCGCCACCGCCATTGCAAAAAAAAAAGTAAAGTAAAAAAAAAACACACACCCGTGATAGGCTACGTAATGATTTACGTAGCCTATCATGGCTAGATTTCCAAAGTCAGCCGTGATAGGCTACGTAAATCGTCATGTAGCCTATCATGGGTGACTTTGAAAAAGAAAAAAAAAAGCACGTACACAAATGGTGGCGGCCCATGTGCGCCGCCATTTGCCTTCCATATTTTGGCACGTCTAGTCTACGTAAAGATTTATGTAGACTACGGCGAAAATAAGGGAACGCTATTTGCGTTGCCCTTATTTTCGCCGTAGTCTACGTAAATCTTTACGTAGACTAGACGTGTCAAAATAAGGAACGCAAATGGCGGTCCCCATGGGAGCCGCCATTTGCGTACGTGCTTTTTTTTCTTTTTCAAAGTCACCCATGATAGGCTACGTGACGATTTACGTAGCCTATCCCGGCTGACTTTGGAAATCTAGCCGTGATAGGCTATGTAAATCGTTACGTAGCCTATCACGGGTGTGTGTGTGTTGTTGTTGCTGTTTTACTTTTTTTTTCGCGGCTAGGTAGACGGGGCACTCCTACCCGGCCTGAATTTCGGCGGCGAGGGATGGGGCGCCTCCCCCCCGGCCTGAATTTCGGCTGGGCGAGGCGGGGTGCCTCCCCCCCCTTGCCTGAACTTCGGGGGGAGAACCAAAGCGCCTCCCCCCCACCGCGAAGCAAGCTTCAAGAAGAGGTAAGGGACTTTCGTCCATCCCTAATCCCTAGTGTCTGAAAGGTGCAATAAGACTTTTCAAAGTGTCTAGCTATTCCCTAGCTAGAAGGGATGGGGCATATGGGCTTTGCTTCAGGCAGCAAAATGTCTTGGGCTGGGGCTGGGGCTCTTTCTAAACCAGGTATCTACAATCCATATCATAACAGGTAATAATAATAGAAGGCATTGCTGGAGCAGGGATGGGTGGAAAGTAGATCTCTAGATATTTTGGACTTCGACTCCCAGGATTCCCAATCATTGGCCATGCTGGCAGGGGCTTCTGGGAGCTGCAGTTCAAAACATCTGGAGATCTACCTTCTGCCCACCCCTTTGCTAGGCACCTGGCCTAGCCACATCTTTGGCACACTTACTAGGAAGTTATATCCATTCAGAAGTATCATTGTTTCCTTTACTTCCTGCTCTTTGTGCTACACACCAACCAATCAAGAAAATATATTTCTTTCAGTGTTGTAGAGAGATAGCTGACAAAGAGTCGCATAAATATAGCTCCTGCAATTTAATTTGCCTTTGTGCCAATAAAATATTTCCTTCTAAGGCAATGTCATGCTCTTTTCCAGATAATGCATTTTTATGAAATGTAGAACACTGAAACTAAAGTTGTATATTAAAACCATTGAAGTCAAAGGTGTTTACCACATTTTTGTTACTCTAATACGACTGGTTATTGCAATACTTAATATATTAATTGCTATGGTACTAGAAGAAAAAAAACCTTGTTCAGTGGGACAGGCCAATGAAATAAATTAGACATGCTGTAACTTTTTAATCTGAATCTCTTTGTGTCTATTTCCTAATTCATTTTTACCTGCATTGTTCATCTTTATATACTGCGGCCTGTTTATTCATCACTGAACAATAGAAGGTAATGCAGATATAAAAACTATAACTGTAAACTCATGGAAAGATGGTCTGGTACATATTGACTCACTGCTCTGAGACAAAGGGTTGCCCTTAGGAACAGAAATATAGGAATCTGCTTTATCTTATGTCAGACTTAGGGATGGCAGAGAATTCCGCCACGGATCTCAGTGAGGCCGAATGCCAGTGCATTCGGCCCCCCGAAATCTGTGGCGGAATGGCCTGGCCCTGGATGAGACTGGCCTGGACGAGACTTACCTTGGGCAGGTGGAGGCTCAGGCAGCGGCTGCGGCGGCTGCAGCAGCTGGTTTTTTGCGTTCCTTATTTTTGCCGTCTTAGTCTACGTAAATATTTACGTAGATTCAGACGGCAAAAATAAGGAACACAAATGGCAGCGGCCGTAGCCACCGCCATTTGTGTACACCGTTTTTTGTTTTTTCCTCAGAGCCCTCCGCGGCCGGAAATCCGGCTGCGGATGGCTCTGGCCTGGCTGGACCTGGCCGGCTGCTCTGCGGAGCTGCCGCGGGGCACAGCCGGCCGTGGAGGATTCCGGGGGGGAGGAACAGACTGCCTCCCCCCGGTGAGGATTCCGAGGGGAGGGATGGAACGCCTCCCTGCCACCATCAACATAATCCGCGAAAGGTAAGTGACTTTCGTACATCCCTAGTCAGACTCTTTGACTGTTTAGCCCAGCACTCTCTACTCAGGTCAGCAGCTGTTCTCTAGGGTTTCAGGCAGAGGTTTTTCCTGTCACCTGTTTTCTGGTCCTTCTAACTTGGGCAGGGGGAGGCAACCTCTTGGTTCTTGAGAATCGCATGGGGGGATGGGTGGTGGGTCGGGGGCTACATCCCCATGCATGCACACGTGCACCCTCATGCACACACAGATGCAGGCTCATGCATGCACACAATCACCACATGCATACCCACTTTCCCCCTTGCACACGGACTCTCGCACATGCATGCACACGTACACGAGAGCCAGTGTGGTGTAGTGGCTAGACTGGGAGCCAGGAGAGCTGGGTTCTAGTCCCCACTCAGCCATGGAAGCTCACTGGGTGACTTTGGGCCAGTCACACACTCTCAGCCCAACCCACCTCACAGGGTTGTTGTTGTAAGAATAAAATGGAGAGGAGGAGGAGGATAATGTAAGCCGCCTTGGGTTCCTTAAGGAGTTAAAAAGGCGGGATATAAAATGTAATAAATAAATAAATACACATGTGCACACACAGGTGCAGATGCACTCCCACTCTTCCTCCCCCCCCCCAGCATGAAGGGATGGGGAAGTTTAGATCTCCCTCCATGCACACTGTGATCGCACCACCCACCAATTGGCTAGACAAAGCAGGAGTGCACAGTGTACATCGCACTGCCAACCAGAGCTTGACCTTGCCGGGCAAACAGGGTGTGTGGGGAATGGGGATGATTCTCCTCACACACCCAGTTTCCCAGCATTTTCCTTGAATGTCCTGGGGAAGAGGGTGTGAAATACACCCATCCACCCTCTTCCCAAGCACAATTGTGGTGGCAGAAGGAATACAGGGGGATAAATTGGGGGCACCTGGGAGACAGGGCACCCTTGGAAATTTGCACAGGTGGTCTCCAAAAGCCACATGTGGCCTGCAACCATGGGTTGCCCACCCTTGTTCAAACTGGATATGCTAGAGATTGAATATGCTCCACCATTGTGCTACAGTCCCACCCCAAACGTAAAACAGCCTTAAAATTCAGCAGCTGATAGAATGGGATAGTCCAAAACAAAAAAAGGACAAGCCTTGCAGATCAACACCAATTTAGGGATGTCAGAGAATTCCACCACGGATCTCGGTGAGGCTGAATGCCAGTGCATTTGGCCCCCCGAACTCCGTGGCGGAATGGCCTGCCAACCCCCTCTGCCCCCCGTGGATCCCCCGGGACAAGACTTACCTGGGGCGGAAGTTCCAGACAGCAGCGGCTCCAGCGGCGACTTTGGCGGAGGTGACGGCGGCGGCTGGTCTTCCGACCGGCTGCCACCACCATTTGCTCCCCCCCCCATTCATGATAGGCTACGTAAAGACTTATGTAGCCTGTCACGTCTGGGTTTTTTAAAAAAAAACGCGTACACAAATGGCGGCGGCTACGGCCGCCGCCATTTGCGTTCCCAATTTTTGGTAGTCTTAGTCTACGTAAATATTTACGTAGACTAAGATGGCGAAACTAAGGGGGAACTCAAATAGCGTAGCGGACGCTATTTGCGTTCCCCCTTAGTTTCACCATCTTTGTCTACGTAAATATTTACGTAGACTAAGACAACCAAAAATAGAGAACCAAATGGCGGCAGCCGTAGCCGCCACCATTTGCGTACATGTTTTTTGTGGTTTTTTTAACCCAGACGTGATAAGTCTTTACATAGCCTATCACGGCTGAATACAGGGACGCAAACGGTGGCAGCTACGGCCGCCGCCATTTGCATCCCTGCTAACCAGTGGCTGGATGTCCGGCTGCTGGCAGAGCCGGCCGGCAGCTCTGCGGAATCCCCGCAGAGCAGAGCTGGCCGGCGAGGATTCTGGGGGGAGGTGCGGAGCGCCTCCCCCCCGACAAGGATTCCGGGGGGAGGGATGGAGCGCCTCCACCCGCAGCGGAACCCAGCGGAGCCAGGTAAGGGGGGTTTCGTACATCCGTTACACCATGCACTTTTAAGCTTCCATCAAAGGCACACTTGCTCTAACCCCCTTTTCCTCGAATAGTTTATCTTCCCTACCTGCAACTCTGAAATCCATTTAATATGGATTTTTTTTGGAGTAAAACAATCCAGGTTTGAAGCTTCTCCATTGGGCACACTGCCCATGTGATTTCCTTTTTTGTCCAAGTACCATACATTCCTTCTTTCTTATTTAGATTTATTTTGCTTGGTAACTCATTTCATAATCACATGTTACTACTAACTGACTGTTTCATGTGTAGCCATTTTAAAGAATGTCATCCCCAAGATGGCAACTCATCCCAAGCGAAAATGCTTATGAGTGTTTGACCAGCATGGCAATGGTTGGAGCAGAGTGCCTGGCTTTTGCCAAAGGAGAGTTTAGCTGCACATAGGGGTGGGGGCACTGTGTGTTAATGCAATGCAGTTGAGGCAAAATACAGTTTCCACACATGGCAAGGGGGAGTAGGGGACACACAGGAAACAGTCACCACAATTATACTTTGCAGCAAAGGTGCCCACTTCCCTTGCTTACTTGTGGGCTCTCTTTCCTGGTACCCCAAATGTGGGCATGGGGGGGGCGGTCCCTGTGTGCTATGACTGAGTGAATGCCTGCCCTGTGTATAGTAGACACTAGTCCCCGGTGTTGGCTCTGGAAGAGTGTTAGAGCATGGTAATTCAGACAAGATGAGCGTTCACATACAGCAAAGGGTTTGGAGGGGCAAAGACATGGGTGACAGCTGCCGCAGTTCTACTTTGGAGAATGTGTTCCTCCATCCCTAGTTTACCTATGTGCAAAGTGCCCTTATTCCAATGTTCCCCTCACTAGAGTTCCCTCTCATGAGCTCTTAAGTATGTGCCACCGCCACATGAGGCCAAAGAGATATAACTGTGCACAAATGGCCTCTCAAAATTCTCCACCCTATTTGTGGGCACAATTTTGACAAATTTCTCTAGGGCGAGGATAAATTCTCCAGCAGTTTCTCAGAGGTAAGGGGCACCATTGGTCGGGCTTGTAGCACAACTTTTTTTTTCTTTTTTCCTATTGGGGGGTGGTGGTTTGGGGGGTTGTTGTTGTTGTTTTGTTTTTGCACTGCCACTGCAAGTGGAAACAGCATCAACTGTGTTAGCAGCCCAGCCTCCATTTTGCTTCCTCCACAATGCAGGTGTGAGGGAGGCAGTGTTGTGTTGAACTTACCTAATCACTGTGAAGGGCTGAGGGTGCTGTGTGTGTGTTTTATTTCTATTATACATCCCTCCATGGTTCTGCAGCCTCCTAGGCTGCCTGCACTTCCTGATTTGAAAAAGCCCTATAGGAGGAATCACCTCTTGATGTCTTCCCCTGGACTTCAACTGAAGTGTGGAAAGCTGAGACTACAGGCTGCTAGAGATGACTGTACAATGAAAGGCAGGACACTCAAACACACTCCTCAGCCATCTCATAAGTAATGTAAGCACAAGCACCCTGAACCAAACCCATGAGAATTTCTCCAAAATTTTCTTCTCCTTTGAATATCTTTTCAAAAGCAACTTCTTTTCTATCAAATTGAATGAGAATGGTCGAAAAAGATGTGGGAGAAATTTTCGGCACAGTGCTAGATGTAACCTCATTATCTTTCATCTGAGTTGAGTTCTCCCTCTGTGGGTTTTATATACTGGAGATGTGCTGTGATTAGGTGCTGGGTGAGATGATACCGATGCTCTCCAATAGCAATGTGGGGAGGTGGCCCACAGATACGGCCATAGATTGAAGGAGTACAGCAGGGGTGAGGAACCTTTTTTTCTATCAAGGACCATAGACCTACTGAAAAAACAAATTGAGGGCCACACACAAGTATTAATTAAGTTCTTGGATTATAAATTCCTAAGGGCACAATTAGGGATGTCAGAGAAATCTACAACAGAACTAAATGAGTTCGAATATTTATGAATCGAATCATTGGATTCCACAGCAGACCAGCTTTTCCCATTGGGCAGATTCGATGGACTTGGAGACAGTTTTTCTAATCTTCAGGAATTTTGCACAAATTTTGTCATAGAAAAATATGCAAGTTTAAAAAAACTGGCCAAAAATACACATTTCTCCCATAGGCTAAAGTGTGAAAATGCACATTTGCGGGGGATTTGCACATTTTGTAGAAATTTGTGCATTTTGCATGTGAAAATTGCACAAATTATGCAACTTTGGAAACAAACAAAAAAACCAATTTCGTAGATGAGCAGATGATAGAATAAAAGGCACTGAAAACCCACAAAATACATAACAGATTTTACACAGTCCATCCATCCCTAGGCACGATCCTAGGCAAGTTTAGACAGAAAAAAAGCCTTACAACACCCAGAATGCTAGGAGTTGGAGGACTTTTTCCTGTCAAAACATGCAAAGATATACCATGGTATATCTTTAACCACAGAATGGGTCCACAAGTGGCATATCTGAAGTGTTCCATTGGCATATTTTTCATGGCATAGTCATAGCACAGCCACCAGAGCTTTTGTGGCATAGTCATAGCACAGCTTCCACCAGGGCTTTTGTAGCATAGTCACAGCACAGCTTCCACCAAATCCTATTATTCCCTAAATCCTATTGCTGTCGCCAAATTAAACATGTTGAAGTCAGTAATCTTTGTGGTTTTGCTTAGTATTATAGAGACGTATTTCAAGTAAGTCCTCTTAATGATGCATTCCTCTAAAGTTTAACCTTTATATATTTTCAGTGCATAATACACTATTCAGGAGCTCTGTGTGTGGGGTGGGGAGGGGTCTCCTTTTTAAAGCTTGATCCTGGTGAAAAGGATCTAGTTTATCTTTAAAAGCTGGTTTTGGTTTTGTTTTGTTTTTTTAAAGATTATCCTCACAAGAAGAGAATGAGTTCTTCCTGATAGTAATCTTTCCACTTCTTAAATGTTCTCCTCTGGAAAAGTCTAAATAGCATTTAATCTCTCATTCTTTGCCAAATGAACAGAATGTAGTCCAAAATTTAGATGCTAAACAAAGCAGGAAAATATTATTTTGTTCCTATTCTTATATATTAGAATACCACTAACACTGGGAAATGATGGGATAATGTTTGGCAACTCTTGTGAGGTTTAATTGCTGTAGCATAATTGTTTCACCATGTTCATATTAATAGTAAATAGAAGAATAGACATTAAAGTTTTATGGCAAGTAGCTGTCAAATAAGGGTATTTCCAGATACTAAAAGCCCACTTACATGTAGAGATGTTTGAAGGTTTTGTTTTGTCTGCATTTTTAAGCAAACTAGCCTGATTCACACTTGTTAGATTTCTGTGTGGATCAGAATGCACTTCTCTTTCCTTTTTCACACGTCTCTGAATTTCATGATGCAGGTTTTGGATGAAAAATGTACAAAGCTGCATGTAAAATTGTACAATTTTAGGATAAAATACATTCAAATATGCAAATATTTGTGTTTTTTTTTTTTTAAAAAAGCAGAGATCAAATAGATTAATTAATGAATATATGCAAAACTGACATGGACTGACATTTGTCCATACCTACTCAATGGCGATCCCCTTCATGGATCACTGCCTTGTTGTGGCGAAGGGGCTTGCGTAACTCAGTGAAGCCATAAGCTATGCCGTGCAGGGCCACCCAAGACGGACAGGTCATGGCAGAGGGTTCTGACAAAATGTGGTCCACTGGAGAAGGAAATGGCAACCCACTCCAGTATTCTTGCCAAGAAAACCTCATGGAACGTATCACAAGGCTAAAAGAGATGACGCCGGAAGATGAGCCCCTCAGGTCGGAAGGTGTCCAATATGCTACTGGGGAAGAGCAGAGGGTATTTCCAAGTAGCGCCAGAAAGAGTGAAGCGGCTGGGCCAAAGCCGAAAGGACACTCAGCTGTGGATGTGTCTGGCGGTGAAAAGAAAATCCGATGCTGTAAAGAACAATATTGTTTAGGAACCTGGAATGTCAGATCAATGAATCAAGGTAAGCTGGAGGTGGTCAGACATGAGATGGCAAGATTGAACATCGACATCTTGGGAATCAGCGAACTAAAATGGACAGGCATGGGCGAATTTAATTCAGGTGACCATCATATCTACTATTGTGGGCAAGAATCCCTTAGAAGAAATGGAGTAGCACTCATAGTCAACAAAAGGGTGGGAAAAGCAGTACTGGGGTACAATCTCAAAAACGAGAGAATGATCTCAGTACGAATCCAAGGCAAACCATTCAACATCACAGTAATTCAAGTCTATGCCCCAACCACTGAGGCCGAAGAAGCTGAGGTTGATCGGTTCTATGAAGACCTACAACACCTTCTAGAACTAACACCAAAAAAAGATGTCCTCTTCATCATAGGGGATTGGAATGCTAAAGTAGGAAGTCAAGAAATCACCGGGATAACAGGCAGGCATGGCCTTGGTGTACAAAATGAAGCAGGACAAAAGCTAATAGAGTTTTGCCAAGAGAACATGCTGATCATAGCAAACACTCTTTTCCAACAGCACAAGAGGCGACTCTACACATGGACGTCACCAGATGGTCAATATCGAAATCAGATTGATTATGTCCTTTGCAGCCAAAGATGGAGAAGCTCCATACAGTCAGTAAAAACAAGACCTGGAGCTGACTGTGGCTCAGATCATGAGCTGCTTCTTGCAAAATTTCGGCTTAAATTGAAGAACGTCGGGAAAACCACTAAACCGTTCAGGTATGACCTAAATCATATCCCTGATGAATATACAGTGGAGGTGAGGAATAGATTTCAGGGATTAGACCTGATAGACAGAGTGCCTGAGGAACTATGGACGGAGGTCCGTAACATTGTTCAGGAGGCAGCAACGAAATCCGTCCCAAAGAAAAAGAAATGCAAGAAAGCCAAGTGGCTGTCTGATGAGGCTTTACAAGTAGCTCACGAAAGAAGGGAAGCGAAAAGCAAGGGAGAAAGGGGAAGATATACCCAACTGAATGCAGAGTTCCAGAGAATAGCAAGGAGAGACAAGAAGGCCTTCTTAAATGAACAATGCAAAGAAATCGAGGAAAACAACAGAATGGGAAAGACTAGAGATCTCTTCAAGAAAATTGGAGATCTCAAGGGAACGTTTTGTGCAAAGACGGGCATGATAAAGGACGAAGAAGGCAGGGACCTAACAGAAGCAGATGAGATTAAGAAGAGGTGGCAAGAATACACAGAAGAACTATACAGGAAAGATTTGAATGTCCCTGATAGCCATGATAGTGCGGTCACTGAACTTGAGCCGGACATCCTAGAGAGTGAAGTCAAGTGGGCCTTAGGAAGCATTAGTAACAACAAAGCTAGCGGAGATGACAGTATTCCAGCCGAGCTATTTAAAATCCTAAAAGATGATGCTGTTAAAGTGCTACATTCAATATGCCAACAAATCTGGAACATTCAACAGTGGCCACAAGACTGGAAAAGGTCAGTTTACATTCCAATTCCAAAGAAGGGCAACGCCAAAGAGTGTTCAAACTACCGTACCATTGCGCTCATTTCACATGCCAGCAAGGTGATGCTCAAAATCCTACAAGCTAGGCT
This sequence comes from Heloderma suspectum, assembly GCF_057233095.1. Taxonomy (NCBI): domain Eukaryota; kingdom Metazoa; phylum Chordata; class Lepidosauria; order Squamata; family Helodermatidae; genus Heloderma; species Heloderma suspectum. Next base: position 53,259,512 of record NC_139461.1, read on the forward strand.
TCAGCAGTGTGCGAACCGAGAACTACCGGAAGTACAAGCTGGGTTTAGAAGAGGCAGAGGAACTAGAGATCAAATCGCCAACATTCGCTGCATCATGGAGAAAGCAGGAGAATTCCAGAAAAACGTCTATTTCTGCTTCATTGACTACGCTAAAGCCTTTGATTGTGTGGATCACAACAAACTGTGGCAAATTCTTAAAGTGATGGGAGTACCAGACCACCTTACCTGTCTCCTGAGAAACCTGTACGAGGGTCAAGAAGCAACAGTAAGAACCAGACATGGAACAACCGATTGGTTCAAAATTGGGAAAGGAGTACGACAAGGCTGCATATTGTCACCCTGCTTATTTAACTTATATGCAGAGTACATCATGAGAAATGCCAAGTTGGATGAATCACAGGTCGGAATTAAGATTGCCGGGAGAATTATCAACAACCTCAGATATGCAGACGATACCACCCTAATGGCAGAAAGCGAAGAGGATCTAAAGAGCCTCTTGTTGAGGGTGAAAGAGGAGAGTGCAAAAGCTGGTTTGAAACTCAACATTAACAAAACTACGATCATGGCATCTGGCCCCATCACTTCCTGGCATATGGAAGGGGAAGAAATGGAAGCAGTGACAGATTTTATTTTCTTGGGCTCCAAAATCAATGCAGATGGTGACTGTAGCCATGAAATTAAAAGACACTTGCTCCTGGGGAGGAAAGCTATGGCAAACCTAGACAGCATAGTAAGAAACAGAGACATCACCTTGCCGACAAAGGTCCGTCTAATCAAAGCTATGGTTTTCCCAGTAGTAATGTATGGCTGTGAGAGCTGGACTATAAGTAAGGCTGAGCGCTGAATAATCGACGCTTTCAAACTATGGTGCTGGAGAAGACTCTTATGAGTCCCCTGGACTGCAAGGAGGTCAAATCAGTCCACCCTAAAGGAAATCAACCCTGAGTGCTCATTGGAAGGACAGATACTGAAGCTCAAATGTTTTGGCCACCTAATGTGAAGAGAAAACTCCCTGGAAAAGACCCTGATGCTGGAAAAGATTGAAGGCAAAAGGAGAAGGGGACAGCAGAGCATGAGATGGCTAGATAGCATCACCGATGCAATGAATATGAACTTGAGCACACTCTGGGAGAGAGCAGAGGACAGGAAGGCCTGGCGTGCTGTGGTCCATGGGGTCACGGAGAGTCAGACACGATTTAACAACTGAACAACAACAACAAACCTCCTTTGTGGACTGTGGGAATGCTGTGGACATAATATACCTCAACTTCAGCAAAGCTTTCGACAAAGTGCCCCATGATATCCTGATGAGGAAACTTGCTCAAAGTGGGCTAGCTGAAACGACTATCAGGTGGATCCACAGTTGGCTACAGAATCGGACTCAAAGAGTGCTTATCAATGGGATCTTCTCTACCTGGGGACTGGTAATGAGCGGGGTACCGCAGGGCTCAGTCCTGGGCCCAGTGCTGTTCAACATTTTTATTAATGACTTGGAGGTGGAGGTGCAGGGAATGCTGATCAAATTTGCAGATGACACAAAATTGGGTGGGATAGCTAATACCTTGGAAGACAGAAACAAAATTCAAAGTGTTCTTGACAGACTGGAGCGCTGGGCTGAAAACAACAGAATGAAATTTAATAGGGATAAATGCCAAGTTCTGCACCTAGGAAAAAGAAACCAAATGCATAGTTACAAGATGGGCAATACTTGGCTCAACAACACTACAAGCGAGAAGGATCTTGGAATTTTTGTAGATCACAAGCTGAATATGAGCCAACAATGTGATGTGGCTGCAAAAAAGGCAAATGCTATTTGGGGCTGCATTAATAGAAGCATAGCTTCCAAATCCTGGGAAGTACTACCAAATCCTGGGAAGCCTCTACTCAGCACTGGTCAGGCCTCATCTGGACTACTATGTCCAGTTCTGGGCACCGCATCCTAAAGGAAATCAACCCTGAGTGCTCATTGGAAGGACAGATAATGAAGCTGAAGCTCCAATATTTTGGCCACCTAATGCGAAGAGAAAACTCCCTGGAAAAGACCCTGATGCTGGGAAAGACTGAAGGCAAAAGGAGAAGGGGACGGCAGAGGATGAGATGGCTAGATAGCATCACGGATGCAATGAATATGAACTTGAGCACGCTCCGGGAGAGAGTGCAGGACAGGAAGGCCTGGCATGCTATGGTCCATGGGGTCACGAAGAGTCGGACATGACTGAACGACTGAACAACAACAACAACAACTCAATGGCGATACCTCCATTGTAGTGAAATGTTTCATCTATGGGCAGTATCCAAGGGGACCGATGTGCTTACGCAATTGAGGTAGCACTATTGTAAGTGACCTCTAGCGCAACACCAATACCGTAAGCTGGTGTGATGGCTTTTCCTGGTTTTCTATCATGTGAGAGGCTCCTTGCACTAGCACTACTTCAGTTGCAAAAGTGCAGCAGCCTCATTGGATGCTGCCCCATATCTATGAATGCATGTGTGTGTGAATATAGGTTTTTCTTTTTCTCTAACATTCAGCATACAGACGTGGGTGGAATACACCATTATGAGGCCTCTCCTTAATCTCCAGCACTTCCCCCACTTTTCCTCCATCATCTGATCATCCATTTTGTATTCTTCTATCATTACATTGTATTCTTCTACATTACACTGTATTCTTCTATCAGGCATTGAAGAAGAACAGAAATTGAAAGGAAAAGAGAAAAAGAAAGGACAGAAGAAAAGTGGAAAAGGGAGAAAAATCAGTGATTATTTCTGTTGATAGTTATGGACTGCATGTATTTCACGCACATTATCTCAGCAAACCTTACCACTTGATTAGGTAGCTCAGTATTATTATTCCCGTACTCCAGATGGAAAGGCAGAGGCAGAGAAAAGTGGCTTGGTTATAGTTACCAAGTAAGTTTGTATCAAGTTATTCCTGATTACCGATCTTGAGCTCATGTAACCTTGGTCCCTGAGCAACGCGGGAGATACAAGACAGAGACCATAATGTTGTAGAAGTCTAACTCAACTGAATTGTCACACTCAATTTCCTTGCTCCCATGGTTTGGCTGCTTCTTTTCTTGCTCATCACTACTTGTCCTGAGCCAGCCCATATAACCCACCTAGTCTCACACAAACACACTGACCATATTGGTTCAGTAGGAACACTGGCCACCATTGACACAGTGGTGGCACATGCACAGCCAGATCATCTGACTAGAAATGACAGCCTGTGAGAGTGCAATGGCTCTTCCTATAGCTGTTCTGGCTTTTCTGGTGTTATTGGTGAGAGCACAGTGGTCCAGAATGGCAACTGAGTAAGCCAGCAGCAGTAGCTCTGTCTCTACCTTCTCCCAATTTGCATGCTGGGTAGTGGTTGAATGGTGGGGAACCCAGTTCTGATTCTGATGGAAGACTGTAAGTCTGTTCGCATGTTGAGATCGTCTTTGGAGGGTCTTCTCTGATGGTCAGCATATCTTATCTGGGCTGTATCCAACATTTATTATTTATTAATTTTATTTACAATATTTATATACCACCCCACATCAAAACATTTCAAAGCAGGGAACAGCAAAGATAAAAGAATAAAACACCACGTTAAGACAATTAAAATGTTTTAAAAGAGACAAGTTCCAATAAGATCTAACTGAATGAACCATGGGTGGTCACTCAAGGAAGGCTTCCTGAAATAACAATGCCTTCAAGAGGCGCTGCAAGGAATGCAATGTTGGCACCTGCCTGACCTCCAAAGGCAGGGAGTTCCACAGGAAGGGGGCCAACCACACTGAAGGTTGTTTTCCTGGTGGACTCCAACCAGACCATGGGTCCATGTGGCACCACCAGGAACATGCTCTCTGATGACCTCAGTGACTGGGCAGCCTGGTAAGGAAGGAGGCGCTGACACTACATGATACTACTACTAATGTAAATGATATTGCTCTAGTGTACACTATCTCTTGCACAATGCTAACAATGCTTACTGTTATGATGAGTTTTCCCCCACTCACCCCCCCCCCCAGCGCAGAATCTGTCTAGCTCAGATCCGTCGCTGCCTCGATCCTGCAGAGCCGGCCTCCTGCTCCGCATCCATGGTGAATGTCAATATGGTTTTTTGACGTGATAGGCTACGCAAATATTTGCGTAGCCTGTCACACGAACAGGCTCCACAGGATCGAGGCAGCGACGGATCTGACCCGGACGGATTCTGGGCGGAGGCGGAGGTAAGTGATGATCTTCATCACTCAATCCTCCCGCCCTGCATTTTCACTTGATGGGCTTTTTTGCCCATCTAGCAAAAGCATTTTGGAGCGGGAAGAAAGAAAGCTGGAGAAGCCTCAGAATAGTTCATAGAGTCATAGAATCATAGAACAGTGGGGTTGGAAGGGGCCTACAAGGCCATCGAGTCCAACCCCCTGCTCAATGCAGGAATCCAAATCAAAGCATCCCCGACAGATGGCTGTCCAGCCTCGTCTCGAATGCCTCCAGTGTGGGAGAGCCCACCACCTCCCTAGGGAATTGGTTTCATTGCTGTATTGCTCTAACAGTCAGGAAGTTTTTCCTGATGTTCAGACGGAATCTGGCTTCCTGTCATCTGAGCCCATTATTCCGTGTCCTGCACTCTGGGATGATCGGGAGGAGATCCTGGCCTTCCTTTCTGTGACAACCTCTCAAGTACTTGAAGAGTGCTATCCTATCTCCCCTCAGTCTTCTCTTCCCAAGGCTAAACATGCCCAGCTCTTTCAGTGTCTCCTCACAGGCTTTGTTTCAAGCCTCCTGATCATCCCTGTTGCTCAAGCAAGGGTCAGCTGGAGCAGGGAGCCCGCTTATACTATTTCCTATATCCTGGCCTCTCCAGTCTCCTTCTCTTCCCACCCACCGAAATGCCCTGTTTCCCCCCTCTCCAAGGTCATGTGCCAATGTGGTTCTTTCTGTGCTGGCTGCGATGGGGGGGAGGAGAGGTTGGAGCTCCGATTCCCAGCTCTAAGAACATAAGAAGAGTAGTGCTGGATCAGGCCAAGGGTCCATCTAATCCAGCATTCTGTTCAGACAGTGGCCAATCAGCTGTCAACCAGGAACCCACAAGCAGGGCATGAGCGCAACAGCACCCTCCCACCCATGTTCCCCAGCAACTGGTGTACATAGGCTCACTGCCTCTGGTACTGGAGGTAGCACATAGCCAATAAGACCTGTAGCCATTGATAGCCATTTCCTCCAGGAATTTGTCTAACTAAATTAGTGTTGGAGTCTGGTATTGTCACCCACAAAGCTTCTGTGGAAGAGCCTACCCCTTTTAGGTGTTCTATTCCACTCGACACTATGCCCTCTTTGATGCAGAGGACAACACCTCCCCCAGTACGCCCTTCCCTGTCCTTCCAATAGAGTTTATATCCAGAGGTGACCATATCCCACTGGTTCTCTCCGCTCCACCAGGTTTCTGTAATGCCCACTATATCCAGGTTTTCCTTTAAAATCTAGTGCTCCAATTCTCTCATTTTGGCACAGAGGCTTCTATCATTTGCATGGAAACACCTATACACGGTATCCCTCCCCAGATGCCTCTGGCGTGTGCATCTTTTGCTATGGGACGTTAGCCCCTTTGATTGGCTATTATGTTCTACCATGTGCTGCTGGCCTATTTCCTCTGCTTCTACATTTGGGCAATCAAAAACATTTTCATCCTCATCCCAAAGGAATGATGCCCTCCTTCCCTGAGACCCGCATTCTCCATGACAGCAGAGGAGCTGTCACCTTGGGAGTGGGACACAGCTAACAGGTCCCTGAAGGTCTCATCCACCAACCTCTCTGCTTCTCTTAGCTTCTCTAAGGTTGGGGTGCTGTCTCTGGCCTTGGAGCTGGGAATCTGACATATCCTATGGCCCCTCAGACACTGCCTAGGGGCCACAAGATTGCTCCCTCTGTTAGTATTATTTCCATCACACTGAATCCCTCCATTCTAGTTTTACTAACACACTACAAGCCCTTTAGCTGCTCCCAGTGTAACACTGATTAAATACCAGCAAATTTCTAATAGATAATTATGATCTTCAGGGCAGACCCAAAAAATTTTGCTTCCTGAGGCAAAAATGGAACCTCCCCCACAGCTCTCAGTTCCATATACAAAAGCTGACCAAATTGGCAGCTGAATCTTACTTCAACACTGGCAAGAAGACACCATCCTCCACTCCACCTGTGGGCAGCAGTGTTGTTTAGGAGATGGAGCATGCCACATGGATCTATCCATTCTGTGCTCCTCAGCTAGGGATGTCAGAGAATCCCACCACAGATCTTGGTGAGGCCGAATGCCAGTGAATTCAGCCCCCCGAAATCCGTGGTGGAACAAAGCCCCCCCGCCCCCCACCCTGCGAAAGGCACGCAAAACGGGACACCTACCTGCTGCCGTTCACGCCGACTTGCGAATGGTGGCCGCAGCTGCGGCCGCCATTCACTTCATCACTATAGCCATGATAGGCTACGTAAATACTTACGTAGCCTATCACAGCTAACGCAGGGACGCCATTTGAGTCCCTGGGAAGCCGTGATAGGCTGAGTAAGTATTTACGTAGCCTATCACGGCAAAAAAAGGGAATGCAAATGGCGGCGGCTACAGCAGCCGCCATTTGCGTTCCCTTTTTTTTTTTGCTGCGATAGCCTACATAAATATTTACGTAGGCTATTACGGCAAAAGAGAGGCACAAATGGTTTAGTGGCCGCCATTTGCCTTCCCTTCTTTTCCCGCCGTAATAGACTACGTAAATATTTACATAACCTATCACGGCAAAAAAAAAAGGGAACACAAATGGCGGCCGCCATAGCCGCCGCCATTTGCGTTTGCTGTTTTTTGGTGGTTTTTTGCCGTGATAGGCTACGTAAATATTTACATAATATTTAATAATACACAATATAATTTAATACACAAAATACAGGGACGCAAATTTTTTTGAAAAATTTAATACACAAAATACAGGGACGCAAATGGCGACGGCTATCGCCGCCGCCATTTGCGTCCCTGCAGGCTGCCCAGCGGCCAGATGTCTGGCTGTGGGCGGCCCTGGCCGGCGGCTCCGCGGAATGTCCGTGGAGCGGAGCCAGCCGGAGAGAATTTCGGGGGGAGGGACGGAGTGCCTCCCCTCCACCGCAAATGTCACCCTTCGAAAAGGTAAGTGACTTTCGTACATCCCGACCCTCAGCATCTGCCATCCATTGGCAGAGCCAGCTCTGGTAATTTTGTCAGAGCAGAGCAATTAAAACTTAATTCACTGTGGCTATTTCACACCCATTTCAAACCCCCTTTAAATTCCAGACAGTACTTTGTATAAAAATGCCCCTTTCTGTACAATTGCACCATTTGACAATAGAAGAAAACCTTGTGTAATTCTCATATACTAATGAAGAAGTAACAAAGAAAGGATTTTTTTAGATAATTGGTGATATACAGCCATGTCAAATAAATCATTACTCCAGTTCCTTGTATCAAAGAATCTTTAAAAAAACAAACAAAAAAAACACCATCTTCTAACTTCAGCAAATGTGGGATATTTTCCCGTATTCTCTGGAATGACATTTGCAGTAAGTTTAATTTATAATGTTGTACCAAGTATCCACTTCTATACTGTCATTGAGATTATTGAAATGATAGTTCTGCAAGATAATCTATCAATCCAAACTGCAGAGCTTGGACCAATCTCGTCTATATTAAAATTACCTTCCCTGTAAGAAAGCCATAATTCTTCTCCTTTTTCACACAACTTTGCTTTCTGTTTTGAGTTTTATGAATAATTGCTTTCTGCTGATCAAAAACAAATTATAATGTACTACATATACTGCCATTGATCACTATAAGTTCTAATGTATAAGTAAAAATATGTTTATGTTTCAAACTAAACCTGACATCTCTATAATAAGATCCCATACACACCAGATAGCATATTCTATAGTCCATGCCAAGAAAGGCGGATTGCTCAGGTTATATGAGAAAATTGCCACATTAAAAATAGGATGCAATACTAATAAATAGATAGAAGTATATCTAGTTGAAGACTGAGTGAATGATTAATTTTTTTACCAAAAAATAATGCTTACTTATCTTCTCTCTCTCTCTCTCTCTCTCTATATATATATATATATATATATATAGTTTCACAGGTCATGAAGTTATGAATGCAGACCTCAGCAATTTTCAGGTTGTGGTATTGTGCTGCAGCAACACATGAATTCAAAGCCATCACCCCTGAAATTAGTTCATGAGGAGAGAAAGGTACTCCACCTATGCAAATAGGCACTCTGGTCTGCATCCAGCCTTAGGGTAGGGAACATCCTGTTCTGTGGTTCCTTGATGCTCACGGGGAAGCTGGTACCATCTGATGACAATCAGATCAAGGCATGTAACATCCCATCCAGTAAGCTGGGTCAGGTCATGGTAGGCAAAGGTCAGGTTAAGCTGATCCGATCCAGTCAAAGTACACACACAGATCAAGGTACAACAGGCAACTTCAAAGCAAAAAAGAAACCAAGTGTGGTCAGCAGTGTGGTCAGCTCCACCCCTCCTGGAGTACCTGACTGGACCATTAAAGGGCCCTCACCTGATTTTGTACCCTGAGTCTGGAGAGATGGAGCCTCTCTTCTGGGGACCCATTCTCTGAGCCAGAGGATGTTGGCAGGGTTGTGTCCTCTGTCCAGAAGTGCCCTCAATAAGGCACTGACGAAGTAGCCTATGTCTCATCCTCATCAGAATCCTCTGCTACGCACTGGGAGATCCAAGGGCTGAGGGTCAGGATGAATCTGCCATTGGCTTTTCCCACTTTCAATTCTTTTTTTTCAGTCTCAAGTTCTTTCCATCCCATACATGAAGAAACGTGTCAATTTTGGTAAATTCTTATCTAAAACAAACTCACCCATCTACACTGGCCAGATAAATAGGTGCAGCTATTCCCAGCAGAGAGGACTGTGTCACTCATACCTGCCTGTCCTATAGTTGTTAAAGATAAGGATGCTGTCAGAAAATAGTGGTGGCAAACCTAATTCAGCACCACAAAGAGGGTTGACTGCACAGGGATTCAAACCCAGACTTTGAAGAGTTAGAGCACAATCCTATGCATATTTAGACAGAGAAAAGGCCTACATTTCCCAGCATGACCCAGCATTGCTGGCTGGGGCATGCTGGGAATTGTAGGCCTTTTCTCTGTCTAAACATGCATAGGGTTGTGCCCTTAAGCACTCAAACTGCTGGGTCTAGATGGACAAATCTGTCGGTCTTGATCTTTCCTTCATTTGAATTCTTAAAACTCACATTTTTCTACCCCATTTATAAAGAAATTTGAAAATTTTGGTAAGTTCTTACCAAAGTTCTCACCCATCCCTACCTACAGGTCCTGTTGTTGTTGTTGTTGTTGTTGTTGATAATAATAATAATAATAATAATAATAATACAGCATCAGTGCAATGTAAAGTGAATTAGGAACAAATTTGACATGATAATGAGGAAGTCAGTAACCTAAATAGTTCCACTGATTTTAATATAAGTGGGTGAAGGAGTCTAGCTTCAGTCTTGAGGTGTGTTAACTGCCTGGTTAAAATATAGACTAGAAGTATGGGGCCACATTCCATGACACATCAGCTCCAGACACATCTTTGATCATTCTTTGTGATGCATAAAATATGTTGCAGCTGTGCTATAAAAGATATCAGCCATCAGGTGAGGCTGTCATTTGCCCTGGTAGGATTATGGGCAGGGGGAGGCAGGGGGAGGCAAAATACAGATATTGAGGCTTATAGCCATGTGGGGGTAGTGACTCCTTAGGAAAAATTCAATATAGCCTATTCCACGTTTTTCTTTTGTCTGTCTTATTTCAAACAGGATTGTATCAAAAGATTACTTTAATTTTAAAGAGTACTAGAATACAAAATATAAATATGCACATTATGATGGATTTGCGCAGCTCTTATTTCTGGACTGGTGTTTGTTTTTTCTTCAAAAGAGCAGTCATTAAATAAACAATATGTTGAAAAGAACAGATCTATTTGATATTTTGTTTCAACTTCTATCTACCCATTTCATGTGTTATATGTTGTGAATATGTTACATGCTGGCTGACTCTAAAAGCTATGGGTTGTATGAAACAGTGTCCATCCATCCATGAAATGGATTCCCCCTCCTCACTACAGCCCCCTGTAACTTCAAATCTCTGAAGGATTGGGGGATCCATCAGAGCAGATTTGGGGTGCCTGGGGGAGAAGAGTAAAGGGTAGTTTTATTGCATGAACAGAAATCTATTCATGCAGTGTTGGATGTAACCCCCAATTTTCCAAAAGGGTTACCTCCTTCTCTGGAGACAAGTTACTTACATTTGGTTTCTGCTTTTCATACAGTTTTAGATCTTCAAATAATCTGGGTAATAAACAGCCACAAATCATAAAGAAGGAGAAAATGCTCCAGAACTCATATCTTTCTTATTAATTCACAGGCTTCTTTTTTTAAAAAAGTAGTTTTTATGAGAACAGTTTTATTAACATATTGATCAAAAAGACTAAAAACAGTAATTGTTGAAACTGGGTTCATGGAATGTAATGACTTTGTGCCCAGTTAGGTTATTGTGTTGAGCTATATCAAAAATTCATACCTCATTATTTATGGCGCAGCAAAGGAATTCCATGTGATCAAAATAAAAATTGCCCTCTCAAAGAAGTTTGAAAGCCACCCTTTATGCAACATTTACTGAGCATAGAGCATTATATATATATATATATATATATATATATATATATATATATATATATATGAGATATTGTTTTGAACACAGGAGGTGGAAGGTACACACATTGGCATTATTATACAGAACAGGAGTTAGATTTTCCAATATGCATCATAAACCAAAAAGAAGTGGGTTTCCCTTCTTTTTATTTTAAAGCATTGATAGCTCTGTGATCATTTGCAATTATTTCACTCTGGATACATTTCCTACCGCTCTTACCAATCTTTAAAGATAACTTTCAAAATAAGTAAGCAAAGATGTTATTTTCAGGCAGCAAACCTAAACACACTTAGAGCGCAATGTTATGCATATTTAGACAGAAAGATGTCCTACAACTCCCAGCATTCCCCAGTAGGACTTCCCCCCCTTCTAAACATGCATAGGATTGCACCCATAAAATTATAGAACCATATATTTGTAAATGACCTCAAAGTTCATCTAGTCCAGCCCCTGCCAATGCAGGAAATCCACTACTGCAATACCCCTGATAGGTGATCATCCAGACTTACTAAGAAGCCCCCTTGAACAGAGCAGGACTTACTCCTGAATAAACATGTACAGGAATGCTCTGTCAGTGTAAGGTAATATTTATTTATTACATTTATATCCCATGGAAACCACCATGGAACTCAAGGTGGCTACATGTGGTTCCCAGGTGGTTTCTCCTCAAAGCACTGACCAGACCCAGACCTGCTTAGCTTCAGCAAGGTGGCTGCCTCCTATGCCTTCAAACCATGTCCTGGAATTTCATGTTGCAGCAAAGACTACCAGACAACCAAGACCACCATCAGCACCACACATTCTCTAAAAGCTAGCCAGGCCCCAACAGGGCCCACCATTAACACTTGTTCTCCCTTTTGTAGGGTTCCTTCCAGTGGCTTGGAGCTGCTGTTTCAATTTCATAAAATGCCCTGAAGTTTCCCCATTGTAGTGACATTTATCCATTTATTTATTACATTTCTATACTGCCCATTAGCTGAAGCTCTCTGGGCAGTTTACAAGGCAACCCTTAAAACCACACAATACAATAACGTAGTAAAACATAATATATGAAACTATAATGTTAAAACAGAATAAGCCAAAGTAGTAACCAAGATGAAAGCCAGCAGCAGGGCAAAGATCTAAAAGACACACTAACAGCGCTTCTGGGCACTGTTGGCACCACCATTTCAATTTCCCGAACGGTCCCAGATTTTTGTAGGGGTGTACAAAACCCCACTTACCTTGCTCCGCTGGGGTCCGCAGGGAGGGAGAGGTGATCCAGTCCTCCCCCCGGAATCCTCAACGGGGGGGAGGTGATCCATTCCTCCCCTCCGGAATCCTCCCCGGCCGGCAATGCTCTGCGGCGTCTCTGCAGAGCCGCTGGCCGGGCCTGCTGCAGACGCAAATGACTTCCTGTGTAGGGGATGCCATTTGCATCGCTGCTGTAGCCGTGATAGGCTATGTAAATATTTACGTAGCCTATCACGGCTAAAGCAGTGACGCGAATGGCATCCCCTATGCAGGACGCCATTTGCGGCCGCACACCAGAGCAGCAGCCAGCAGCGGCCTGATCCAGACCACCAGAGGCAGGTAGGATCCGGTCCGCAGAGACTTCACGGGGTGGCGGGGGGATTGCTCCATTCCGCCACGGACTCCGGGGGGCCAGATTCTAAAGAATCCAGCCTCACTGAAGTCCATGGCGGAATTTTCCGCCATTCCTAGATTTTTGTTCTGGCAATTGAACTTTGAGGCAATGCAGGAAATTTAAATGGTGGCTCCATGTTGCCATTGTAGTCCACACCCCTGCCATCAGGTAAGCCCATCAGAGCTCATGTGGGGCATCATTGGCACAGGAAGGTTCTTAACAGGGGGCACAATGCACAGGGTCTCCTTAAACCTAGATGCCCACAGTGCCACAGTGCATGTATTTGAGATAAATACATGCCAATGTTGAAAGGGGAAACTGAGTAAATGGATCATTTGTATATTGTGTTGAAGGGTTATTGGAATATGGTCATAGGAATTCTGATTGTTGACTATAGATTGAGTATGGACTCGAAATATTGCTGGGTGACTTAAAGGAAATTAAGAAGCAAGATTAAAGTTTGTGATGCATTTATTACTCATGTGAAAACCCTTTATGGTGCATAGTGCAATCTTATACACATTACCTCAAAATTAGGTTCAGTGGGGCTCACTCCGTGGTAGGTAAGTATAGGATTGTAGTCCAAGTACTGGATACGAGTCTCTTCCATTAGACACTGGTTAGCCAATAGCTGAAATGGAGAAACAGTTTGATATACACAAGATATGCCTTGTCTTGAGAGGGGAAAAAGGAAAAGATATCAATTTTGGTTCAAGTAGTGCATTGTGAAGATACAATTCACTATGGGCATGATTCAGCCAAAGTGAAGCACTTTTCAGCCCCTTCGATGCCAATGAAGAGAGTGAAACGTGTGCTTAAATGTTTCCAATGAAATTAATTGGAGATAAAGTGCTTAAATTTGGCTGGATTTGTGCCCATTATGTTTCTTAGAAACTGATTAGGAGGAAACGCTTTGCCGAGAATTAGCATACAGTGCACAACAGGCAAAATCGATTAGGAGACTACCATCTGGCTAGAAAGTTTGCACCATATGTTTTGACCAACATAGCAAAACAAAGGGTTTTATACTGTCACCACCTCCAGTTCTGTTTTAAAAATTACATTCCATTTTATTATAAGTATGAAAAAGATTAGGGAAGGCTTCATTCATCTATGACTGGCTGCCTAATTGGAAAACAGGCGCTATATAAAATTTTAAGAGTGGCATGCAGTGAATAGGGGATCAGTTGGAAAACCATTTGACAGCTGAAAGTAACAGAGATCCAGGAACAGCTATAAATTGTTTATTATGCAGATCTTTAATTCTTAATAAGTTTTATTCAAATAATTATTTTATGTTTAACATTCATAGTTTATCATTAATAATAAGGAAAAGTTCTAACATTTAAAAAAATCCTGCAGGAAGAAATATCACAAAATTCATGTATAATATTGAACACTGGCACTATCAAAAAATTATACAGGGGTTTTTTTTTATTTAAAAAAGGCATAGTTCCGTAAAGAATGAATTTAAAATATCAGTCAATACGAGTGTGCATGTATGTATGTGCGTGTGCGTGCGTGCGTGCGTGCGGGTGTGTATAGGTTGCTTTTGGAAAAACAGCATATCAAGTTCAAATGAAATTTAGGAATGTTAATCTCTTTTGCAGCTGCTATTTTTGTTTTATAGTATTGTTACAGCTGTTTTTAATTTCTTTAAAGAAATACTAAACCTTTAGGAGTATTCCCAAGTGAAACACCACAGCACAGATAATTGGTTTCATTGCAATTCAGATTATGAACATCATTTTTCAGTTGTTACTTTCAAACTATATACACAGAGAAATCTGTAAGCCATTTTCTTCATTTCTGCTACTATCGAAAATGTAGAAAAGGTTAACAAAAAGCACAGGGGAAGCTTCACAGAGCCTTACTCTATACCTAATGAGCCAGTGTGATGTTTGGAAATATTTATGGATCAATATACCATGCTGACGATGTATGCACATACATATTGCAAGAGCATTGCTGGTTGTGAGATATACACATGGAGGGCCAAATTCATTAGATCGTCATGGGACATTTTAAATTTGCGCCTATGGGCAGCAGCTGTGATCCTTCATCCCCTGAGTGTTACTTAAAGGGAGGACAGTGTAAAATAGGATTTGCATTCTTCTTAAAGTGCAAATGTCAACATATAGCTACAGCTCTGAGGTTGTTGCTACACATGCAATCTTAACTGTGCTTGCTACTGTGCATAGATGATAAAGAAGCCCTTGGCTTCATGGAGAATACACTGCTTTATACCACTAGAAAGCCATGCCTAATGCACTCAAATCTACATCAAAGTATAATTTTGCAGGCTACCAAATTGGGATGAGATGACATTTCTCAAGCGTCAAGTCCTGAGAAGTGTTTTGGCTATCTCACAGCATTCACGTGGGGAAGCAAAAACAGCCCTACCAATTTTTCAATCACAGGATCCGCTACTGAAGGGGGCTGGGAGGAAAGAGTTGTAGATAGGACTTATTGTACATTCCCAAAGGTTTTTCTAGGAAAGGGAAGCTGTTAACCCAAGTATCCTGGCAAGAATAACTTACCTCTTCCCTTTTGACTGGTAGGAAGCCAAGGGAAATTTTAACAGCTTCTTCCTGCTCAAATGAGCATTCCATTCCATGAGAATGGAAAGAAATACCCTGTTTTTCTGCAACGCATAAAGCAACTTTTATTTATTTATTTAGTTGTGGCATTTATATACCACTGAATGTGATAAAATCTCTCAGCAGTTCACAACAGACTTTTAAGCCAGTCTTTTTTTTTTCACCTGAAAGATGATGTCAAAAAACAAAACAAAAAAACAGCTAAGAATATACAGAAAACAAAGCTAGATATAAATGAAGCCTGGTGGTGTTATCAAAAGCTATTCTATTACTATGCATTTGCCACAATGGCCAGAAACAAAGATTAGTTCATACACTTAACAGGCTAGCAATCCTTTCCACATGGTGGAGAAGCATACAGTATGTAACCCATATCTTTGAAGGCCCTGTAGCACCTTTTCAATTTAGCATTTTCAATTTAGCGAATTTAGTTTTTTCGAAAATGTGTTGTTTTAATGCTTTTGCTGTCTTTAATGTTCTTGATGTTCTTGTTCATTTGTTTAAAATTTTTGTGCACCCCCTTTATCACTTTTTAGCAGATAAAGTGCTATATAAATGTTACTAATAAATACATATTTGTGAGATCTTTCCTCTTCTGTTTTTGGCAAGGAATAGCTGCACAATTCAGGATTCCTAGGAAATTGGGTCTTCACATTTACCAGCAGCAACACAAGCGTTCCTGTGTGCATGGAGGAAGAGAGAGGGATGTTCCCTGCTTTTCTACCATGATGAGTCAAGTGGTAGCCAATGTGTGTGGAGAGCCACACTGAAGAGATTTGCTTAGAGTCTTTATGAGGCTGGATCTGGGAGCATTTAATTTGGTGCTTCTCTCAAGACCTGCAAGTTAAGGCTAACAACATTCCTAGTAACAAGCAAATCTATCACCAGTGACACAAACTGGTTCAAACCCAGTTTTCAGGAGGATTATTCATAGAATATTCTGCATGTTCTCTTTTATACTGGAGGATTGATACAAATGGCATTCCTAGAGGGTTTTTTTTAAAAAAATGAAGACAAGAGTCAAGTAATTTCCAAAGCTGCAAAGCAGATAGGAAAGGAAAGCCTTAATAAAACTGGTTTCCTCTTCCTTCCCCACTAAACCTCACCATAGAGAAGGAGGATAATTGGGACCTCATATTTGGAAGAGACTTCCAGAAATGCAGAACCTGGAATTATGCATTTGGGCTATGTTTTCTGCAGTCCCTATCTGCAGTAGAAAGAAAAGCACCAGCATATAATGAGAGCTTTAAAGACAGTTGTTACGAAGAACGTTATCAAGGTGGGGGGGTTACTGGAGGGTGTTACAAGATGGCAGGAAAGACAGAGGGCTGCTGCCATAGCACCATGGAGCTGTAAGGTTCCAGAGTGGTTAGATGAGCCTAGCATGACCATGGGTTGCAACATCAGTGGCCACAGCTGATGCAAGCCATTCAGGAGACAGGTTTCCTGCTTGAGCACCAATCAACAGTGGCTACCCTTTTTGTAATACAAATATAAAACCTTCTTTGGTTACATGGGCATTCAAGTTTGAAAAGGTTCTTCACTCTCTCTTCTTCATTTAACAGCACTTAAACCTAAGAGATGATTTTGAGAAATAAGCATGAAAACACCCCTCGTTATCTTGATCACTTCATTCCCTACCAATTTTTCAATCCACTTTCATACAACAGCTTTGTTGTTCAGTCGTTAAGTTGTGTCTGACTCTTCACCATACCATGCCAGGCCTTCCTGTCCTCCGCTCTCTCCCGGAGTGTGCGCAAGTTCATATTCATTGCATTGGTGATGCTATCTAGCCATCTCATCCTCTGCCGTCCCCTTCTCCTTTTGCCTTCAATCTTTCCCAGCATCAGGGTCTTTTCCAGGGAGTTTTCTCTTCGCATTAGCTGGCCAAAATATTTGTGCTTCAGTTTAAGTATCTGTCCTTCCAATGAGCAGTCAGGGTTGATTTCCTTTAGGATGGACTGATTTGACCTCCTTGCAGTCCAGGGGACTCATAAGAGTCTTCTCCAGCACCACAGTTCGAAAGCATCAATTCTTCGGCACTCAGCCTTCCTTACAGTCCAGCTCTCACAGCCATACATTACTACTGGGGGATACAACGGCTAAAAAGGTAAAGGTAAAGGTGTCCCCAACCAGTCGTGTCCGACTCTAGGGTGCGGTGCTCATCCCCGTTTCTAAGCCGAAGAGCCAGCGCTGTCCGAAGATGCTTCCGTGGTCATGTGGCTGGCATGACTGAACACCGAGGTGCACGGAACGCTGTTACCTTTCCCGCCGAGGTGGTACCTATTTATCTACTTGCAATTTCTTGCTTTCGAACTGCTAGGTTGGCAGAAGCTGGGACTGAAGACGGGAGCTCACTCCGTCACGCAGCACTCGGGTCTCGAACTGCTGACCTGCCGACCTTCCAGTCTTCAGTTCAGCGTCTTAACCACTAAGCCATATACCTGGATCCTAATTTTATTTACTTGAAAGCAAGTGTTGATTCCAATTAAAATTATATCTAAGTCCTAGAGTCAACACGATCCAGTTTATCTGGGCATGTAGCTTGGCTCTGAGTATCTAAATCCACAGCCCTTTTTTTAAGTTTTTGCAGAACACATCAATCCTGAGATGTAGACAAAATGGAGTAATACTTTCCTGCTCAGTCTCTTAGACCATGCCAAATGCTGGAAATTTCTGGCCTGCCTACTGCCTAATGAACAACTGAACAATTGTCGTCCTTTGCGGTATTGGCATAATTTATTTCACTCTTGCTGTATTTGCAGATCTTATTGTTTTTTACTCTCTTCATTGAAGAACTTTGATTTTTCGCTTGCAGGAATCCAAGTGTTCCTTCTTAAGAAACCATTATTTTGTTTATCGTTTAACACCTAGTGAAATGGAACCGAATGAATCAGATGGGCAGAAGGTTGTTTTGAAGTCATTTAATAAAACATAAGTGAGATGATATTCTTCTGCATCTGGAATTGCACTCACTGACCATTTTTATTCACTGAAGTGTATAATAAGCTGAAAAAGCATGAATCACACTTTGATAGCTGAACATGTGAGGTTATGCTGGCACAATGTGTAAAGCATGCTAGAAGAGTCAATTCGCTCCAGTGGTCTGTCCTTGAGTCAACTAATGAGGTGTGTCCCAAATTATTTAAATGTATGTGCTTGGGAATGATTTGTTCATACATTTGCAAGTCATTTGCCCTTAAAATAAAGAACCAACATCTTCTTTTAGGTTTTTTCCCTAGGGAAAATATTGGTCTCTTCTTTACAGGCTATAAAATAACTGATGTGAACCAAACACTTTGCAAGGGGTGCGGGGAAAGAGACATAAATACTTCAACATGAAAATACAAAAAATGAAAGAAAGTGAATCAAGTGTCGAATAAAGATTGATTTTTGACTGGTTGAAAATCTGTCAGATATAGAGCAAACCCACATTGTTAAATGCTAAAGGCCTATGCAGTAGAAGCTGGAGTGTAATGGCCTAAATTCCACAGCCTAGCAAACAGTGATGTAATAGTACATTTTGACATGCAAGCACTCATCATGACAGGCCCCATAGCCACACCCCCGAGGAGAGCCAACAATTCAAATGTGTTGATCCATATCAACAAACCAATTCTAGCAGTTTTATCTCTACCAGGAGCAGGTCTTTTATAAAGTTAATGGGTATTAATTGCCCACTCAAGACCAAAGCATCCCAAATATATTGTTTGCTTTGCAACAATATATTGTTTGGGGGACAATATATGGTTGTTGGGAAAATTTATCCCCCACTCCCGCCACACAGCTACTGTGAGAATTGCAGCTAAGCTCAAAGAGAAGAAAGAATTCTGAGGAGGTGGGGCAGTTGACATCAGCATTCTTCCAATAATAAAAAGAAGTTTCACTGCTGCATCCCTGTGAGCCCTGACTCTGCTACACCACTGCTGGCAGACCAATGTGTCTGGTCTGGTACAATTGGTGCAGGACTAGCTCACGTTTAAGACATGAGCAATGTATTACACACATTGCAGTCCCTGACAGAGTGCCCAGCTGTGAACCACTTTAATGGCAAGTCATTAGAGGCACACACTGCATAAAGTTTCACAGGGCAGAAAATACTTCTTTTTAGATACTGTTGCTTTATGGGCTACTACTAGGGATGCTTAGAGAGCCAGTGTGGTGTAGCGGCTAGAGTGTTGGACTGGGAGCCGGGAGATCCGGGTTCTAGTCCCCACTCAGCCATGGAAGCTCATTGGGTGACTTTGGGCCAGTCACAGACTCTCAGCCCAACCTACCTCACAGGGTTGTTCTTGTGAGGATAAAATGGAGAGGAGGACGATAATATAAGCCACCTTGGGTTCCTTGCAAGAGGAAAAAAGGCAGGATATAAATGCAATAAATAAAATAAATAAATGCTTGACAAATTTGGTCTATATGAACTGACCTCATTGGTAACTTATCCACCACTTTTCATACTTTCTGAATGTTCCAACACAATTCTCACTGCAAAATATGTATCAAAACACTTCTTAAAAAATGCACATTTGGGAGCAAATAAGAATTTTGTACTCTGACACAAAACCTGAATATTAAAAACAATTGTGACATATCAGAAATGAAGTGCACAAACATGTATTTTTGCACTGCATGCCCATTTAAAATTCCCAGAAGTGACAATCAGGAAAGACTCAGATGCTCACTGTGCGTGTATGTATGGTTCTGTGTATCACACTGTATAAAAATAGTGGCTGAATTCAGATTTAGGCATACTTAGAGAAGACCCATTAAAATCTATGGGACTTCAATTTGTCATGACAGCCTTAAAACCAATTCATTTCAATGAATCAGCTACAAGTATTACTAGGTCTGGATCCAACGCAGTATCTCCAAGGTTTAGAATACACATGTGTATCAAATGTAAGGCTCACTCCTATGTATGTGCAGGGCTGGGAGTTGTAGGACTTTTTTCCTATCTAAACATGCATAGGATTGCACCCTTAGGGAGCAAGTGTATGACCCCTAGACAGCGTCTAGGATGGCATAGGATATTTTGGATTCCCAGATCCTAGAGACAGTGGGGATATTGGCAGGGTGGGGATATTGGCAAGGGAGAATTAGTAGGCAGGAGGAGTAATGCTAAACCTTTACTTATCCATCTTTACTTTACTCCACTGGGCTTTTCCTTTCCCTGAACTATTTCCATTCCATCTGGTTATTGTATGAACTGTGGTTTAACTTTAAGAACTGATGCCCGAGTTTGTTTTCCTCTTTCCTCCCCATCCCTTTTCCTTTTGCATTATGTCATCTAGATTGTAAGCCTGCAGGCAGGGACTGTCTTATTTTATTGATCACATATAAGCCACTTCGATAGCCTTTTTTCAGCTGAAGATTGGGGTAAAGATGCTATAAATAAATAAGAAATATTTCAGAAGTCTTGCTAGTGCTTTCAATGCAGGCCAACTATCTGTTGTTCAAAATGTGATCTGTAAAAAAGTTTGAGTTGTGGACTACCCACATTTCCTATTTTAAGCCTAGCCAAAAAAAGCTTCATGAACCTTATGTTGTTAAAATGGCTCATGGCTAAGGAGACCAGCCTTTTGCTGTGTGCCTGGGCAAGAAGACATTTATCTAGAGGGAGATTCTGAGGCTTTACTCATGGCTAGTCCCACATTACTTTTAGAAGACCCATCCGTGGCTTAAAATACATGAAAATGGAATCCGGGAAGTGTAATCTATGCCTCTACACCAGATGCTGGGGATTAAAGGAGATGGCCATGAGCTTCCCACCCTACCTATGAACTTCCCAGAGGCATCTGGCTGGCTCCTGACTGTAGACAGAATGCTGAGTGATATGGACCATTCTTTTGACCTAGCATTGCAAATTGCATGTTCTTATGCCTTTTTCCAAGAGCAGACAGATGACCTCCAGACAGACAGACTTTCAGAAGTTCATCCTACACTCAGCAGCTCTCAAAGAAAGATGTCTTGCACTTCTTGGGTTACATGTCCATCTGTGTCTTCTAAAATAGCATGGGAAATGACCTTGGTGACCTCTCCATTTGAGCCAAAAATCCATTTGAAAGTTGTGAACATATAAAACTACAAAATCTCCTCCCAAGAGGGTCTTTGTGCTAAAAGGAACTTCTCCTAAGGTTGGTTTTACCAGTAAGCACTCAGTGAGACTTGGGTTCCTTCCTTCTCAGCACTTATCACCTTGGATATACTAACATGAAACTCCCCGGCACACCAGCCACAGGATCTATCACCCTTTCCCTGGGTATGGAACTAAAAATCCTAAAAGAAGCATCAAGCAGCAAAATGATGCCCAACTTTAAATACTAATTCTCAAATTGTGAATTGCATTAGCATTGGCGGAGAGTCCCTCCCTGCCCCCTGCCTTGGCAGGTTAGTTAGAGTGCAGATTGTTTCTGATAATAGGTCTTATTACAGGATAACCACAGCCAGTCAACACCCATTTAGGATCAGGAGACAGGAGTTGCTGGTTGGATATTGCATTCTCTTTGAAGACTGGAATCCCTTTGCTTCACATTTTACGAATGAAGCCATGGAAATGACTTAACCTGCCCAAGTCCCACCAAAATTAGCGGGCCTTGTCTCAGTCAGAACTCATAAAGCTGTTTGAGGGTTGGAGCCCAAAAGTTTAAAGGAAACTACACTAAAATGTTTGCACATTTGAAAGAAATGATGTGACAAGTGGTAGCATTTTGAGGAAAGTGACAGCTGATCAGAACCCCTAGTTTCTAAATTCTGTTGACAGGACAAAGAAATGAGGGGAAAGATGGTGCGTGCCTTGATTTAACATAATTCTTGGTGCAGACTCTGTATGAGCACATTGTGGGATGAAGCTCTCTCAGAGGGTTAAGTGCTTTAAATGGATGTGAAATTTGAGCACACTCCTAAAGTGGGAACTCTCTGGAGAAAACTTCATGCATTTTTTATTTCTTGAGTAAAATAAAAAGAAGTTTGATTCAATATACAGATGTTTTTCTCTTTGATGTTTGAAAAGCTCTGGGAAAACACATCTAACAGCTCTCAGCTGTATTTGTTTAGCTCAGGTAGCTGGAGATTTACGACAACATGCAGTTGAGAGAACAACTGCATTGCTATTGTAATTGTTCTTCAAGAGACTGAACAGTAATTTCAAGCCAAATAGAGCTTCAAAGTGGAAATTTATCTGTAGAAAATGTGTCTTACTTTCTATATTGATAATAGGAACTACTGATGATTCGCTTTTTTCATAATAGATTCCAAATTTGGTGAAATTACAAAGCAGTCAAAGGCATGCACCAATGCTGTTGAGAAATATTATATGCAATACTCTTGTGCTTTTTTAAAAAAGGCATTCTGATGAAAGTGTTGTCAAGTCCATGGATTTCCCCGAGACCACAGATGTATTTCTTTCCTTTTTTTACCTTTAAGTGTTGTATTTTTAAAAATCGCTCCTAGGTAGGTGTCATTTGGTCAGTTTTGATAGTTAATCTGCCTTTTCTAGGATCACTGCTGATAGTAGTGAATAAAGATTGATAACCCAATCAGGGGTAAGCGAAGAATGAAGCAGCATGGTTCCAGGAAGTTAAATAGCCAATAGCCCTATTCAGGCCTCCTTCTTCTAGGTTTAAACAAAGATGGAGAAACAAGGAAGAGCATGTTAGCTTCACCCACCTCATACCCATCTCCCTCACCCTCCACAAATTGGAGGGGTAACTGCTGAAGTGGTGAACCTTTTCTACTTGTGCAGAAATGGGCTCGACATTATGTGGGAGGCCTACATAGGTAGAGAAGGCTCCCCGCTTCAGAGGTTATCTCTCCAGCTTGTTGGAGGGCAAATGGGACACCTATGAGGGGGTGGAGCTAGTGCGCTCATCCACATTCTGCCTGCCTCCCATTTCGCTTAAACTTGGAAGAACCACATTGAATAGGGCTAGTGGTGCATCTGTAGAGGATCAGCATTTTTTGTTGTGTATCGTATTATTTTTAAACTGCCTCAAGCACCATTTGGTAGGCCAAGGGAGATATCAACTAGGCACAGAGGAAATACACTGCTACTGATTAAATAAATGGACAAACTTATATCATATCATTGTAATATCTATCTGCTGACATATATGCATAGAAACATACCAATGCAACATCATTTTATAGTATTGTATTAATCAAACCATAGTAAAAAAAAATCCTCATTGTTCTGAATGGTTTGAGCAGCATTCCCCAACCTGGTGCTCTCCAGATGTGTTGGAATACAACTCCCAGCCAGCACAGCTAATGAACAATGCTGGGTGGGGATGATGGAAGTTGTAGACCAACACACTGGAAGGCACCAGGTTAGGGAAGACTGGTTTAGGGATAAATCCTAAATTTGAACTAGTCACACTATGTTCAGACAAAAAAGGAATGGTAGGTCCAATTATGCCTCAAATTTTTGTAGAGGTCAAAGGAACTGTCTCACAGAACCAGCTTTGATAGTAGATTTGCTACATTTGTCCCGTTTTGTCTTTAATAGTTAATGTGGATCTTACTGTGGGTTTACGGGTGTCTGTATGGAAGAAATAGCAAGCTCGGTTTTTAGGAGAAGTTAAAAAATAAATACTGTGTGAAAATTTGCTGAGCTGCTGCATCACGTAACATATAGATCACAAAACCCATATATAAGACCAAGGAGCTCTGCCTGTCTTCCAGTGGAGGACCAGAGCCCTTGTGTCTTTACTCTGCTCATATAAATTGAATAAATGTCACTCTTGTTGAAGAGAAATGAAGAGTAATTGATTTTTCACTATATCTGAGTTCACTGTAAGTAGGTTTCAATGTACGTGGAGTTGTTTCCTGCTACCAAGCCCATACTTTTTCCAAAACAGACAGATTCTCTTAATAACAGGTCCCTAAGCTGAGCACATGAAAGCAATTAAATAGTAATTACACAACTAATTAGAAAGCCTATAAAGATGCAGGCCTGCATCTAAACAACATCATTAACTGGAGACCGTAACCAACATAATTACTTTGTTGCTCCTGATGGGGGCCATTGCTGCTGAAGATGGGACATGTGAAGATGGAGGGGGAAATTACAAAACAGACACTTTTTATCAGCAGAAATAAGTTGTGTCATTCAAAGAAAGGGCATGTATTAACTTTTCAATCAGAAGCACTTGGCATGGAATAACATGCATGCCAGTTTCACAATTTCTAACCTGTTTCACTAATCCAGAAATAGTTTACCTTGCCATGGTTCTGTAATCTTCCTTGCCAGTCCCTTCCATCTTCTGCCTTTTATTCAGGGATTCTGTGATCCTCTGTGAGCGCAGGGAAAGTATAGACTGTGGTACTGGGCATAGAATTTAGCTTGACGAAAGTCTTAGCATTCTTTCTTTTCTTTTCAAGCAAGTTTTGAGCCCTCTTGTATGCACAGTTATACCTGAAACTATGCCTGATAAACTCATAAGCCAAAGGGATGAATGAATAAGTTCCCTAATGATTGGGAAAGGGGCCGGCAATTGCGAGCGGAGATGGGTCAAAGAAGACGCAGACAACAAGCTTGGGTTGAAAATTGGGCCACATTTTATTGAAATATTTGCAAAGGGGTAACTAGGACAGGCATCTAACTGTGTCAGCAGCTAGCTGGCACTTCTTGGGCGAAAACACACCCAGCCTGAGGGGTGGCGGTGATCTCGCCATCCCTCCGGACTGCCCCTTCTGGGGGAGGTAGATCTTCCAGTGTCACCCCCAACCCAGTGCCGCACAACACCTGGGTGAGTGAGTAGGGTTGGTCTCCCAGGCAACCCTTATCCCCCCGCCGAGCCGCACAACCCGTTCGGGGGGCCTCAGGCGTCACCTGTCACCATAAGGTACCTCTGCATGCACACCATCCCTACTCCCTTTCCTGTTTTGCCCGTCCTAGCCGCCACAGGAGTCACAAGCCTATTGCTTGTGAAACTCCCCCCACCTGCGCAGAAGAACTTCCCGCAGGCCCCTTTGCAGATCGGCCAAAAATAAGTCGTTCCCTATGTCTGACAGGTGGACGCCGTCCTGCCTGTAAAGCTCCCTCCTAGTCCAATGGATTCCTTGGTGGTTGATGCAACCGTCACCATGATCTGACAACCCACATGCCAGTTCTCTGTTCAACTTGCGCCGGGCCCGTTCCATGGCCGCATTGCTCTGCACCCTCCACATGATTCTCGGGAGCATTGAGGACCATAATATGGTCACCCCCGGCCTGTGATGTCTGATCGTCCGCAGATCTGCCAATGCCTGCTCAATCAAGCCCTTTCCAGGCTTGTAGCCCAGGTCATTCCCTCCTAGGTGTAACACCAGGACCTGTGGAGGGAAACTGACCAAACCTCGTTGAAAGAGTGTGTGGAGAAGACCGTCCCATCGCATACCCCGTCGGCCGAGCCATTGTATCGCCACCTGTTGGGGAAACTGCAGCCGGGATCCGAAGGCCGACATAGAAGCTCTGCGGGCAGCCCAAAAAATCATACTGTGCCCACAAATGAGCACCCGTACCGGCATCGGTCGAATCCCATCTAAATAAAACATTGGGGAAGGCGAAGAGAATCATCATGAAGCATCCAGCAACTTGCGAATGTAAGAGTGGAAGGCCCTGGAGCGCCATCTCCCTACCGCCTTCACTTGGTTGGATGAAAAACCTATGGCAGCTGCCGTAGAGGCCACCCCAATATGGAATGAATGAGTCCCGAAACGATAATGCCCCAGACCCAGTGTGGTCAAGGCTAACTTAGTGACTGCCCAAAATTGGGCTTTGTCAGTGGTGAACCGTCAACATGACAAAATAGGGGACCCTCCCTCGCCCTGCGGTGCTCAATGAAAGTCCGCAAGGCCCTGACAGGGCATAACTCGTCGGCCTGGGCCCGGTTAAGGGCCACCAATGCTCCCTTGCCTGACTGGTCGGTTTTTGATCGTCGAATATGGAGGTGAATCAGGCTAGGATGGATCTGGATATCGGAGTACCTCAAGGCCCTCCCAGTGGTGTTGGATTTGGACGCCCAGACCAGTTCTGAAATCCTGAGGGCCCCAAAAAAGGCTGTTAAAGCTGCAGCGTGAAAGAGGGAGGCTTCATATGGAGAAGAGCAAATGGAGGGCCAGAATGCCCGAAGCCCTACAAGAATAACTGGCGACAAAGGATGCCTGGAATCTGGCGGGGCGGGAGACATCTGTGCCCAGCCTTGCACAGCCCTCCTAATTCGGAAATCTGAGGTGGAGTCCTCCACCCCTCGCACTTTGGCCCAGAAGGCCAAAGAGGCGAGCCTCCCCGAAATGGTCCTAGCAGACAGTCCCTTGTTATGTAGATGTACGCAGAGTTGTAACAAGTGGTCCACAGGTAAGGGCCACACATCCTGCAACTGAAGTCCGTACCTGAAGGCGCAAAACTCCCTACCTGCTCTCTCGTAGGCAGCTCTAGTACTGGAGGCTATAGAGTTCAGGATAGCGTGTTCGACTTGAGAGCGCCAATTTCCCACAGTTCGTCTGGCATGGGGTCTGGCAGCGGACGTGCCCACGGAGCCAACGCATGGAACCTGTCGATCTGGTTTCATGACAAAGCATCGGCTACAGGGTTCCCCAGACCCAGCACATGGCGGGCACGGAACCATATGTTATGGCGTAGGCATTGGAGGGTAAATGCTCTAACTAACTCCATGACCCTTTGGTTTCTGGAGGATAATGTATTAATGATGTGCACTACAGCCAAGTTGTCGCACCAAATAGGGCAACAGAGTTGGCCATCAAGTCTGCCCAAATATGTAGAGCCACGTAAATGGGGAAGAATTCCAGGAAGGTGAGGTCCCAACAGATACAGCCGGCAGCCCAGGTCTCCAGCCACTGGCCCAGGCACCACCGGTCTCGCCAAATTAGCCCAAAACCAAAGGTGCCAGCCGTGTCTGAATGGATCTGTATGTCGGCTCGTAGAAGTAACTCGCGCCTCCAAAAGGAGATGCCATTAAAGTCCCTCAGGAATTTAAGCCATACCCGCAGGTCCATGCGCATAGCAGAGGTGACTCTGGTGCAATGACGCAGGAGTTGAAGACCCCGCATTGCCCAGCAGAGCCGTCGCAGGAATGCACGGCCGGGGGCCACCACCCTACAAGCGAAGTTCAAATGGCCAACGACTTCCTAGAGGACTCTAAGGGAGACTTTACGAAGGTGCAAGATGGACTGGAGCTTATTTTTAAGTACCAGCAATTTATCGTGAGGGAGACGAGAACATTGTGCGAGGGTATTTATTTATTTATTTATTTATTTTTATTGCATTTATACCCTGCCTTTTTTCCTCTTGCAAGGAACCTAAGGCGGCTGACATTATCCTCCTCCTCTCCATTTTATCCTCACAACAACAACCCTGTGAGGTGGGTTGGGCTGAGAGTCTGTGACTGGCCCAAAGTCACCCAGTGAGCTTCCATGGCCGAGTGGGGACTAGAACCCAGATCTCCCAGCTCCTAGTCCAACACTCTTGCCACTACACCACTATCGAGCTCGATCCCTAAGACCGTCAAAGTAACAGCTGGGCCCTCTGTCTTCTCGTGTGCCAAAGGGACACCTAAATCTGAGGAAAGGGATATGAATGCCCTAATCAGGTCAGAGCATTGACTGCCGTCCCCTGGTCCAGCAAACAGGAAGTCATCCAAATAATGGACCACATCATCGCAGCCCATCTTATCCCGTATGGCCCATTCCAGAAAGGTACTAAATGTTTCAAACATGGCGCAAGAGATGGAGCATCCCATAGGGAGGGCGCGGTCGATGTAAAATTTGTCCTGGAAGGAAAATCCCAGCAAATCAAAATCCAGAGGATTGATAGGCAAAATGCGAAAAGCAGATTTGATATCACACTTGCCCATCAATGCTCCGCGACCCAAGGCTCTTATCATGGCTACCGCAGTGTCAAAGGATGTATAACGCACGGAACATAGGTAATCTGGGATTTCATCATTAACCGACTGGCCCTTGGGGAAAGAGAGGTCATGAATTAACCTGAACTCACCGGCGATTTCTTGGGGATAATTCCCAAAGGGGAAATCCTCAGGTTGGGTAGCGGGGGCGAGGAAAAGGGGCCGAAGACCCGACCTGACTGAACTTCTTTGTTAATTTTATCTTGCACCAAGCACCGCATGCTAAGAACAGACCGGTGGTTACCGGTCAAATATGGCTTGCGCAGACCCTTAAAGGGGATCCTGAAACCCAGTGTAAAGCTGCGTTCCAAGTAGATCGCTGCCCGCCGATTTGGGTAACGCCCTAGAAGCTGAAGGAGCAGAAGAATCTTAACTGGGCTGGGGCCCTTTGGGAGGGGGAGGATGCCCACCGCCCTGTTTTCTGCCACCACGGCCATCCCTTGGGGGACCTCTCCAACCTCTGGCTCTTGGGCAAGAGCAGCAGGAGTGTTGACCACCACAAAGGGAGCACTCATGCCGGAAGCAGCATGGGTTATGGGAGCAGGAACCTTTGGATCTGAACTCCCAGCACAGCCAGCGGTGTTGAACCCCTGGACCCGCAATAGGCCTGGCGACTATTGCGGGCGACAGCTAGGGATGGTGGAGAATTTCTCCCCGAAACTTCGGGGGGCCGAGCGCCAACGTGTTCGGCCCCCCGAACAAGTTTCGGGGAGAAATCCTCCGCCCCCCCCGCCCCCCGCCCCAGGACGGGACTTACCTTCCCTGAATGTCCCTCCCGGCAGCGGGTCCGGCTGGCGGTTCGTCCGGTGTTCGAGCGGGGCGGGAGCGGCAGCCGGTCTTTCGACCGGCTGCCGCCCCCGCCATTGCAATGAAAGAAAAAAAAAAAAAGTCCCCTGATAGGCTACGTGACGATTCACGTAGCCTATCACGGCAAGATTTGCAAAGTCAGCCGTGATAGGCTACGTGAATCGTCACGTAGCCTATCAGGGGACTTTTTTTTTTTTTTTTACTTTCGTGTTCGCGGCCGGGCGAGGCGGGAAGCCTCCTCCCCGGCCTGAATTTCGGCCGGGCGAGGCGGGAAGCCTCCCCCCCCCGGCCTGAACTTCGCGGGGGGAGCAGCAAAGCGCTCCCCCCCACCGCGAAAAAGCTGCGAGAAAAGGTAAGTGACTTTCGTTCACCCCTAGCGACAGCTTGGCCAGGATGTGGCCGCTGTTGGACCTGTCGCCGAAGCCTGGCCTGGAAGGGGTCATGAATTGGAGCCAAAGGTCCTGGTCCTTCAGATCCCAGCGCATGGAAGGGTCAATGGCGGCCCTCCTTCGGAAGGCCTCACCGTAGGCCAGCCATGCACTCCCTTCATATTTGGAGTAAGCCCTGTATATTATGTCGAGGTACTTGGTGAGAACCCAAGCCCTCTCAGGGAATCTCTGTTGGAGGATGCCAGCGTAAATTAAAAACCTGGCAACCAATTCGCCCAGGTGCAAGGCACCTTGCGAGCTTTGCTCCGCTCAGGATCCCAGTCTCGGGTCCTATCTTTGTTGCTGGGTTCGAGCTCACGAAAGAGCAGGGCAAAGACTTCGATAAATTCACCCCGCAAAATCTTTTCTCTGGTGGCAATGGTTAAGTGGAAACCAATGGGGGAGGACGTAGCACCTGTGGGCATAGATCCTCGACTCAGGTTGGCGCATGGGTCAACCGAGGACAACTGTGGGGCTAGCAGGGGAGGAGGTAGAGAAGCTAGGGGGTCACGAACCGAACCAGCGGGCCCCTGCCAAACACTGGCGGAGGTGACGTTAAGCGGATGAGGCTGGACTAGTGGCGGGGCAGGCATGGTGGCGTCTCCTGCCGGTAGTAGTAAGGGGAATGTGGCGCCAGGCCCCAATGAACTGGGTGGGCTGGCCACCGGAGCAGTTGAACTAGGAGGTGAGGCCGAGGCAACGGGCTGAGGAGTACTAACTGTGGGGGCTGAAGTAACTGAAGGAAGTGGAAGAGGGGGGACTGGGCCGCCCTGAAGGGTAAACCACGGCGCCCAACCCCAGGGGTTGATTTGCCCCATGCCCGGCCAGGCGAATTGAGGTGCCAAAGCAGTCTCACCTGTATCAATCGTGGGCATGCTCTGATCCCCAGCTGGAAAAACCGACATTGTTGCTTGTGCACCCAGGGAAGATGAGGCCGCAGAAGGGAGGAGCTCCACTGAAGGCGGTGAGCCTTCTGGAAGAGCCGAGGAAGAGGAGGTGGATGCCTCAATAGCATCCAGGCGAGCTGAAATAGAAAGGAGCAACGAGCATTGGGTCTGCCGTCGTGTTCACTTGGGCGGGACCACTGAGGGTTTTTGGGGCCTGGCAGGGGGAGGGGGAGGGATCCCCGAGGAATGCTCAGCAGCTTCCAGACGAGAAAGAATTGATGCCAGTACCGGGTCTGCGTCCTCATCAGACTCAGAATCGGGCCTTGGCAGCGGTCTTTTGGGGAGGGGGGGAGGGGCCCTCCCCTTCCCTTTCTTACCACCTTGGCCCTTCTTGGGAGGCATGATGCAGAAAGTGAATTAAGCTTAGCTGCTATCAAAGAATTAAGAAAGCAACTGGGCACCCCGGGCAACAGGCAGCCACCCCACAGTCTTCAAGATCTGCGATACGAGTTCCAGACCAAGACAGAGAGGCCTGGGGATGAAGATGGGAGCGCCGCTATTACCGTTTAGGTAGGAGATCAGAGTTCAAGGGGCGGAGGCGCCAAACAGGCAGCCGCAGCTGTTTCACAATTTAATTAATTAAATACTTACTTAATTAATTAATTAATATTATTTATTTATTTATTTATTTTTATTTTTATTTTTTGTGGGGGGGGGGAGGACGTCCCGAGCCCCTGGGAGGCGACCAATTGGCGCTGGGGGAATAAACGCCCAGACTCTGCCTCAGCAGCCAGGCGCCCCTCCCAACCAGGCAGTCTCAGCTGTCGAGAGGGAGGCAGGCGCACCGCCGCTGCGAGCGCTGGCGCCGGCAAACACCGGCGCCGCGCTCACTCGCACTGCCGCCACTCCCCGCCAGTATGAATGCCTCCGAGGCCGCGGCGGCACAAGCGCACGGCCGCGTCCACCGGTGGCCGGCGGAAGGTGCAGTAAGGAAGAGGCCAGCGGCCAGATAGACAGGCCGGCCGGCAGGCGGGCTGAGAGCCGGCCAGCTGGCCGGCGGGCCGGCAGGCAAATAGCGAGCGAGTGAGCGAGCAAGCGGGCGGGTAAGCGAGGGGACAGGTGAGCGAGCGGGCGGGTGAGCGAACGGGTGGGTGAGGTGAGTGGGGGGGTGAACGAGTGGGCAGATGGGCGGGAGCATGCCACCCCGCCCAGACCCCGCAGAAGAAGACTAAAAGCGCCACACCCGGGCGCGCACACCCAGAGCTGCAGCCAGCGCTCACACAGACAGTAAAAGGCCAGCTGCAGGGGAGGAGGAGTTTCGCACACGAGCGCCGCCGCCGCGCCACCGGCCAACCCGGGGCTGCGGCAGGCGCTCCGAGTGAGCGAGGAGAAAAGAGCCAGCGAGGGAGAGAGGGAGGGAGGGAGGCGGGCACGATATCACCAAGAACTCCGGAGCCCCGGAGGCAGCGAGCGCCGTCAGGGGCTGGCCCAGCGACACTCCCTCTAACGTCAGCAACGTTGGCTCTCCCAACGGCCGGCGCAACTCGATCGGCGTGTGTGAAGCGAAGCTTTTGGGCGCGCAGAAGCACGCTGGGTCCAGGTGGCCGGAACGACGACGAGCCGGTCTCCAGCAGGCAGGAGTCTCTCATCGAATCCAGGCCTTTAGCTCTCTCTAGCTGCGACGCGCCAAAGAGCTGAGATTGGGAGGGGGAGCTGAGTTTAAGGCAGCTCAGCATGCCCCTCCCTGCCTGGTGGTGCCACTGGGATGCACCAATCAGAGGCCCCTGCGTCTTGTCACCCCACCCGCCCGCAATGGCCCCCCCCTTTTAGCCAGACAAGCTGGCGCCGGGTAGGGCATAGCTATTTGCCCTCTCTATGATTTTCAAAACTAGAATGAATTCTGTGAAATAAGAAAAAAAATATGCAAATTGGCATAATGTCATAACCTATACAGGTCACAAAAGTCCCCATCTCTCCTTCTCACCATTCATTTGAATTCCAAAAGCTGGCTTGCTGTGCAGTACTTGGTGACTCAGAGTCAAACAACATGTTACAATAATGACATAGCATGTGGCTGACCCCTCCCTTTGTTTTTTACTCTAAAGTAAGTGTGTGGGCCTGATTTAGATCAGGACCACAGCACACTGGGATGAGAGGATTAAACCATCCCCTCCACACACTGTTTGCTTTCCACCCCCCACCCCGTGCACGCACACACACACACACACGCACCCCCCACACACACCGGACACACACAGTTAAAAAAAGAAAAAATAATTAAACAATTTCTCTCTTTTTTTAATTACCCCACCTCCTGGTGTACTGTGGTTCCAGTCTGAATCATGGCCAGTTGTCTTTACACTAGAGTAAAAAAACAAAGAAGGGTCAGGTACATACTACATAATTCACATAATGTGTAGTTTGAGCCTTAGGGTTGCTTCATGTGAGAAGTGTTGTTTTGGACTGACGTGTGAAATACACAAGGAGGATTGAGCACCTATCTGTATTATTGTGGTTGTGGTTGTGGTAGTTGTGGTTGTTAATTGATGGTGTACATTTTTATCCTGCCTTTTTCCCCCATGGGAAAAAGAGGTTCCTAGGCAGTCCCCCATCTAGGCACTGACCAGACCCAGACTTGCTTAGCTTCAGGGCTTCATCACACAGAGCTTTTATCCTATGATTGAGATTGCTCCTTCATGGAAGTTTGCAGGCTCTTTACATGATACTGTGACCCTGCTGTGACCCTTCTGAACTGAACTAAATGCCCTTTGTTCTGTTCTTAAATAGATTGCAGATAATGAGCTATCAAATTACCCTGTTGTGTTCCGCTTCAGTTTCCTCCGTGAAAAGACTTAAAGCTGTGAGAAGAGGAGCGAGATCAATGAAAGATAATGGAAGACTCAGATATGGGGAGAAGGAGGGGGAAGGGAGGGAAGGGAGTGTGTGTAAAGGGAGTCAGTTGTGATCCTGCATTTAAAACAGAAGCAGAAAGCCCCGTTTTAAATGCAGGATTTTAGGCTGGTGTAAAGATGCCCTCAGCAAGGTAGATGCATCATGTGCCTTCAGGCAGTGACCTGCTACCCTAGTTACATGTATTTTTTTAACATGACAAAGGTAAATATAAAAAACTATGAGCACATTGGTGGCATTTAACACATACAGTTTATAATCATGTATCTTGCTCAGATAGAAGCACATCTGGAATGAAGCAGTCAATAGACTAGTGTGCACTAGATCTTCTCTTCCTGAAGAATCGTTCTCCTGATCAGTGTGGAGTACTGACCTGGAGAAGTATCCTGATTGGTATCCCACACCAAAATGACCCCCAAAATGTCATGCTGGGCTCTTCTTTCTACTTCCTTCTTATACAAGGGGTATAAGTCCAGAACACTTATTATCTACCTTATCTTTGAAAGTCCTTGCTTTCAAAGCAGTGGTGGCCTTCGCTAGACTTGAGATTCCACTGTCAATGGCTACAGTGTTTGGCATGATTTATTTCTACTTTTGTCATGTCTTCAATAACAAATCTCAGCATCACTGAGTGGTAATTAAATGTTTATTTAAAATATTCAGGAGATCTTAAGAACATATGGGGACTGTAACTGCCTTGTCAAAATTACCAGAAGTGCTGCCGTATTAAATTATTCATTTATTCAGGGTACAGAATTTTAACAAGGTTTCATATTGCATTTATCTTGATTGCATTAAATCAATACCACCAACCTGAGAATCATGTCTTAATTTTTCTCCTAACCTTTGTTAGTGGCAACTGCCTCCTCTGCTTTCTCATTGCCTCAGCAGAAGCAC
Organism: Heloderma suspectum; assembly: GCF_057233095.1. Taxonomy (NCBI): domain Eukaryota; kingdom Metazoa; phylum Chordata; class Lepidosauria; order Squamata; family Helodermatidae; genus Heloderma; species Heloderma suspectum. The sequence continues at coordinate 53,293,315 of NC_139461.1, forward strand.
TGTCATATAGCTGCAGAGATCTGCTGTGAGTTGCCTGGAGAAGGACGAGGAAGAGTATTCACTTCAGTTCTAGTAACAGTGGCGGTGGTAGTAATACAGTAGTAGTAGTAGTAGTTAGAAGATTCTAGTTTAAGGTTTTAATGGCCCTTGCATGTGATTTAAAAATACAGCATACCTGTAAAGTTCAATAAAAGGTGGTTTCAAATGGACATTTGCTAATTGGCCATTTCAAAATGGATAGCAAGGTGTCTCCAACCTAGGGTTGTACATACAAGCAAAACTTCAGTTCACTGAAGTCCTACGAAATCCTCCTCAAAGCTCATTCCATCCCATGTCCCTGCCAGATTGCAATTTTTTTTGGGGGGGGGGGTCTTTTTACACATGAAAATGTGTGTGTGGTCTCGTATGTATTTTCTTCCAAGTATGCATCAGTTCTGCACATCTTTGAAATGTGTGCATTCTTCTCTCATTGATTAAAGTGTGTTTGTGCATATTTTTCAAAAGTAAACATTGGCATACACCTTTTTAAATGTAGGCATGCTGTTGAATGCATTTTTTTGATCCGTGAATCACATTGCCAGCTCAGAAATGTATGCACTTCGACTGCAGATTGCATTTGAGTCCATGTTTGGTCCAGGAGGTGCAAACTAGGTAAATCCTGATCAAAAATGAATGGAAATGGATTTCTCATACATTTCTACTCTAACCACATATAGTACTTTGGCTTCCCTACTATCCCAGATTGGCAAGCAGTTGTGACAAAGCAGTAATTGTTGATTTACCAGGTGGCTGGAGGCAACAAATGATTGGCTCTCTATCAGTTAGAGCTGCCAAACAGTCTTCTTTTGAATGGTCAGCAGCATGCAGTGGAATTGAACAAGCTGAGTGGAATTAGTTGAGTTCTGTACAATAATACACAACACATACAGATTTTTGTCACAAATGTGAGGATTTCACTGGGTGAGGTAAGTGTGTCAGGATATCAAGACTGACCCATCAAAAACCCACATTCCAGAGCAAATATTTGCCTTGTGTGGAATTCCATGACAATGTAGCAGATGTTCATTTGAACCCACACACAATGACAAAGAAACAACAATTAAAGGAAATACAGTACCAAAAGAACTATAGAAATATAAAATTGGGGTGGAGGGAACAATACACATAGTCCAACCTGGGCTCCAGAGATGGAATGAGATGCCTGGATGGGTATATGGAGCAGGAAGCGCACACATTAAAATTAATGACCTTCGGTGCATGTGTCCAGAAATGATAAGGAGAGAGGTAAGAGAGTGCCACTGAATCCCTTGCTGATCGCAGAGCACTGATCATTGCTAGATCTTCATAAGGCATAAAATGTAGGATTGTTATTGTTGTTTTTAATATGTCATGTAGCTTGGCTGTGTTGTCCAAAACAGAAGGAAGATAGCACATTGTTAAACTATGGAATTTGCTGCCATAAGACATAGCGATTGCCAGCATGGATGGCTTTAAAAGGGGATTAGACAAATTCATGGAGAAGGCTATGAAATGGTCACTAGTCCTGGTGGCTCTATGCTGCCTCAAGTATCAAAGGCAGTGTGCCTATGTATATCATTCGCTGGAGGTCATGGGAGGGGGGCGGTGCTGTTGCACTTATGTTCTGCATATGGGTTTCCTGTGGGCAGCTGGGTGGCCGGACTAGATGGGCCTTTCGTTTGATCCAGCATGACTCTTCTTATTCTCTTAACTGGTCCATACAACAAGCAGGCAGGCACCAACATTGCTCTGTTTTTGGCATCTGTTAAAGACGTTCTTATTTAAATATGCCTTTCCTGAGTAAAGACCTGACATAGGTCTATTGGTACAATTTGATTTTAAATATGTATGTATTTTTTGAATTTTGACATTTTGATTTTTATTGCTATTCACCACTCAGGAATCTATATATTTAGATGTGGACAGCTCTATGCATGATACTGTTTTAGGGGGAAAGAAGCTTAACAAGTTGAGGACACTAGTGGCTAGGGATGAGGTAGAAATTGGTTTGGTCTGCATTTTACCTAATTTTGCACGTTTGAACCAATAAGTGAACCAAAATTCAGTTATCCTTTGAAATTTGCAGTTCTCTGAATTTTGCAATGGAGTTCTCCAATTGAAAAATGAATATAAAATGGATATATTAAGGGAAAGTGCACATAAAAATGCCTATATTTGTGAAATTAACATTAAAATGCATCTTGTTAGCAAAAGTATTTGCAAAAATATGCACAGTGGGCAACATTGCATGCAAAAATGCATGTACACAAAATGCACACCAAAATGCGTAAAAAAATTCATGCCATTTTTTTTAAAAAAATTCAAAAATATTCTCAAGACTGAACTTAAGACTAGAAAAATTTGAGTGAAACTGAACTGAAGACTGGAAAAAAGACCAAAACTGATAGTTTCGTCCATCCCTATTATTGCTTAGGATGGTGCGTTGGCGTAGAGCAAAAGGTATGTTTGGTTATTCCAATATTCCAATTCTGTGCAATTTAACATACTGGCTCACTGTGCATTCTTGCATAATGGAAATATTTTCCCCTGGATTCTCAGGCTTGTCATATGGAGTACCAAGGGCCTTGACTAAGCAGATCCAATCTGCATAATGACAACTCCTGCTTTGTCTTTATAACTGCAAGTGCTGAACAAAGGCTTCTTGGAAACCGCTCCACCAGAAGCTTTACTTGTCTGGAGTGTTCAAGGCTCGGCTCACAAAAGATTATCAAACAGTCATCAGCTGTAGCAGATTTCAGTCACTAGCAACCTGAAACTTAATTGAACCAGTGACCTAAGGGTGAAAGGGTCTGTTTCCCATTATCAGTTGCCCGAGTCATTCAGTCACAGTGCATTTTTCTTCAGTCTACAAAAGCATCAATTGGGCAAATAAAAGTGCTGTTGGTCCTCGGACATTTCACTTTAGATGGTTTCTGTTTCTTTCTTTGCTGCGAGGTTCATGATGCCTTGCATCTCAACTGCCAGCTCTGCCCCTAATGCTCAGGGTAGGAAGGGGTAGGTCCTTATCTCATTTATCTTTACAGTATCTCAGGGTGAGTATCACAGGTACAGCAGGTGGCAGAAGGGTGGGTGCATGAATGCATGCTACGGTATAGCATAACATGAAGAGTATGGATGGGAACTCTGCAAATCTCACCTCAGCCCTAAACTCAGTTTCAACCCCTGCCCTACCCTGTCCAGTGTGAGGAGAATAACACTATTTTATGGGTCTGCTGTAAGGGGGCTGACCATAAAGATCATCGCACACATATCTGCCTTATCAGATCAAAGCCTCTGAGCCATTGCAATGAGCAGATGTAATGTACGCTAGGAAACTGGAAGTTCCTTGCTAGAAACTCACTCTTGTGTGAGGGGTGAGGAATATGTGGCCATCCAAATGTTTTTGGACTCCATCTCCCATCATCCATGACCACTGGCAATCCTTGCTGGGCTGACAGAAGTTGGAATCCAATGACATCTGGAGAATCACATATTTCCCACATGCCCTGTCTTATGTGTGAACCAAGTTCCAAACTACACATTGCACTCTCTTTTTTTTATTTACCACATTTATATACCACCCCATATAAACAGATTCCAGAACAATGAACAATAGAAGATAAAAAGAATAAAACACCGTATTAAAATTTTTGTTTTTAAAAACAAAGAACCAATACAAACTGTGGCTGGTCAATGAAGGAAGGCTTCTTGAAATAAAGATGTTTTCAGCAGGTGCCAAAAACAATAAAATATTTGTGCCTACCTGACCTCCGGTGGCAGAGAGTTCCACAGAAAGGGAGCCACCACACTGAAGGCTCTTCTCCAGGTCGACTCCAATCACGTTAGAGGTCCATGCAGAACCACCAGGACCTCAGTGACTGATGACCTCACTGATGACCTCAGTGACTGATGACCTCACTGATGACCTCAGTGACTGGGCAGGTTGATAATGGAGAATGCGCTTTCTCAGGTATTCTGGTCCCAAGTTATTTAGGGCTTTATACACTAGTACCTAAACTTTAAACATGGCCTAGTAGTGAATAGGCAGCGAATGCAGTTCCCTCAGCAAAGGAATTGCATGCTGAAAGGGGGCAGCTCCCGACAACAGCCGAGTTGCTGCATTCTGCACTAGCTCCAGCTTCCAGACCAGCCTTAAGGAGAGCTCCACATAGAGTGCATTGCATGTAATAGACAGTGTAATGTAATTCCATGTAATAGTATAACGCAACATCCCCTTTTAAACTGGATAGGGATGTGCAAATCAGCAAAATTCAAGCTCACCAAAGTTCTCCAAATTCCATCGCGAACCTCATTCCAACTTGAGTCCATATCAGATTGCGACTTATGTTTTCTTTTCTTTTCACATGAAAATCTGTGTGTATTTCCATGTGTATTTTTCCAAATGTATGCACCAATTGTGAGCATTTTTTAAATGTACACATTTTTGAAATGTATGCATTTTTTAAATGTACACATTCTTCTCCCATAATTAAAGAGTATTTGTGCACATTTTATAAATGTATTCATTTTGAAGTGTATGCATCCTGTCGAACACTTCTTTTTTTGGTCCGAAATCCACTCTGCAAGCCTGGAAATGTACAGACTTTGACTGCAGATTACGTCCGAGTCCGTGTTCAGTCCATGTTCAATTCAATCTGGGTAATTAAATCTGGGATTAAAGAAGTAAGGGGGGTGTAATCCAGGAATGGGGAATTTGTGGCCCTCCAGATGTTGTTGGACTACAATTCTCATAATCCCTCACCATTGGCTATGCTAGCTAAGACTGATAGGAGTTGCACTCCAAAAGCATCTGGAGGACCAGAAGTTCCCCACCCCTGGTATAACCCCATTGCTTCTCAAGCATCTTTTCTAGCTAAAAAGAGTTCACCTATCATCCAGTGCATTTGCATGGATTTTATTAGCCAGCCAGTTTCAGCCTTTTTAAATGAGCAATATCCCTTCAGATTCTTCTTTTGCCAGACCATACAGTTTTCCTTAATAGTATGTCTTGTGACGTGCTTCAACCATAGTTTCCAACTTGCCAACATAAATCTGTTCCCTTGTGTTTTTTCCCATGTATATAGATGGAATACTTCTCTTCTGTGCACTATATCAATTGATAATAACAGCATATAGTTAAGAACCAGAACATCAACATGCCTTTGGTAAAGAAACATCATTCCCCATAGATCTATTGGCATTCTTGAGGATATCAATAAGCATATTGATATGGGTCAAAAAAATACTCATAAAAATGAAATGTTTTTTTGATTCCATCTTGTTTCAATCACTCAGTACAAAAAACTAAAATAGTGTGAAGAAAACCATCAACAAATTCCATTCTAATTTGTTCACACATACAGCAAAGAAAATATATTCAGTACTTTTTCCTTAGATTTTCTGCAGGACTCATATACTGTAGATTGCAAACAAATCTTAGCAAACAGCTGCCATTTTTATTAACCCAGTAAAAAGCAAAGGAGAAGCAGTTGCGATCGGTAGCCTTCTCCTGTGACAAAATCCTACATTACATCTATTTAATACAGATGTAGGTGAAGTCTCAGTCCTAAACAAGTTTACTTATAACTTAATAGACGTTAGTCCCACTTGCTTCCATGTGAGTGTGGTTAGTATTATAGGGGGGTGGGGGACCAATGGTGTTTGAAAATCTGAACCACAATTGCATGGCTTTTAGTGGGTCAAGGTAGCCATTCATATTTCTATATCAGTAAATGTAGCATGCTGTTCACACAACACGCTAATCCACATTAAGACTGGTTGCGGATGATAGCATTGGTAAAAGAAGTCACTGTGGCTTCTCCCCCCTCTGCCCCCATGCATGCTGTGTGCATGACGATCATTTGCATAATTCCCCATGATGCAGCATGGGTTGGCATGTCATCCAAAGCCAGTGCGTAATACGGCGGAGGTAGCTTTGTATTTGCCCTACAACCCACGACTTTCAGTAGAAAGTTATAGGGTGGGTACAAAACTACGCCCAAAGCACTGTGCACAGCATTTAGATGACACATCAACTATGCATGTGACAGTCGTGTATGCAGTACATGTGGGGAAAAGGGGAGAACCTGCAATGGCTTCTTTTACTGACATGATCATCCAAACACCCCCTCAGTGGCTGAGTGTGGGTTGTTTGTTGAACCGTGGGTTAGTATGCTATCTGAACCCAGCACATTTTCTGCAGGCTGGCTTGTTAACCATGCAGTGTGGCTTGTTAACCACCCTGACCAATGCAACAACAAACTGTGGATTCTCAAGGTGGGTGGCTTGTTCGAGAAAAATAAGCCATAGTGCATGGTTAACAAGCCACCCTGTGGAAAATGTCCTGGGTTTAGCCAACACACTAACCCATAGTTCAACAAACAATCCACGGTTCAACAACAACCCACGTTCAACCACTGAGTGTGGGTTAGCCTGTTGTGTGAACCCAGTCATTATTATCCTTGGACAAAATCCAGCCACATCAGGACTTTTAAGTCTATTCAACTGACAAAGCAATCCTGTACAAATCTACTCAAAAGAAAGCCCCATTGAGTTCAGGGGGTTGTGTGTATAAGACTGCAACCTTAGTGTGAGTTGAGCATGTACTTCAGGGACATAAAGTGCTTATCTTTGGCTGGGTTTAATAGGTTGCCTAAACAAGAACATCTACATTATAGAAAAGGGAAAGTAATATGTGAACTGATATCATACAAAGCTGATATCCCAGTACAGTTTTAAGCCCATTTTGAAGCTGATGTTTTATAAAGAATCAGCAAGTCCAATAAAAGTATCATCTGTTCACTCAGTAAACTTTCTAGTACAATCCAGCCTCATTAACCTTCATGGACGTTTTGCCTCTGTTTTCAGAGAGAAATGGATTGCATCCTTCCTCTGTATCTAGTTATAGGATAATATTACTTTCCCCCAACCCTTAGTCTAGTCCTTTCTGAAAAGAAGCTGGAAGGCACAGTTAAATAACCATTAGAGACCTCCAAATCCATCTTAGTGGCTTCCATTACTTTCTATCACTTCCTGCTTTATACTGTTTATGCCTGGGTGCTTTGGGATTCTGCATTCAAGATATTTCCCATAAAGCAGGATTTCACAGGGTTCATTTTAAAGCCCAGAAATCCCATAATGGTTGGCCAAAGAATCATATGTACTAATATATCCCCCCAAAAGATGCAAGAGAGTCTGAAACTTAGAGGGTAGGTTTCTCCCCACCCCCACCCCACCACTGTTTTATTGTCCATAAGAGCTTATAATGAGATGAATAATTCCCAGGGTACTTATTTGATCTCTCTTTTTATGTACTTCTCCAATGTTTCAGAGACTAGTGGGCCCAGCTACAGAAGAAGGAATAGGACTATATCCTGATAGATATAATCTTTCTCATTCCACTTCTATGGGATTTGGAGTTACTAAAACAATGATAGTTCATTTCCCAGATATCTCCGCAATCATGATGTATTATTTATTTATTTTCCACATTTCTTTCCCAACTTTTAAGAATATTTTTTCCAATTTGACTGACAGTTAAAAATAATAAAAGCTTCCAATTTGACTAACAGTTAAAAATAATAAAAGCTTCCAATTTGACTAACAGTTAAAAATAAAAAAGCAATAAAATATCATCAATTAAGACAACAGCAGCGCATAAAACTGCAGGATGGATCCAGGTTTAGGTTTGTGCAATGGGGCTGGCAGAAGTGGACTTCTCTATCCCCACAGCAACCCCCACAGCCCCCCCCCCAATATACATAGGGGGTCAGGGAACCCTGCTCACTACGGAAGGCTGTGCTGTGGGACACCGAGGGAAGGAGGAGTCCTTGAATATCCCCACTCACTTTCCTTGAGCATCTTCCATCTGATTTGAGGGATCTCCTCTGCCCCTTCAGTCCCGTCCATGATCATCTGTCCCATTGAGCAGGGTCCCTCAATCTTCTGTGTAGCATTTTGGTGATCGGGGGGGGGGGATGACTGTTGTAGGTGAGGAGTGGGTGGGAAGTCTGCTTCTGCCAGCACCATTGCTCCTAAATCTTGACCCAATACAGAGTAAACAAGTTGACAATAACAAAGTTCAACACAAAGAAGCTTTCCAGTGCAGCAATGTTTTTAAAGTAAGCTTTAAAACAGAAAGGGGTTGACTGATATTCTAGTATTTTGGCACCATTATTAGTTCTATTCCCCAATAGGGATGGGTGAACATTTAGTTTCACGTTCTCCTGCATTTGATTTTTTTTAATCTAAAGTTATTTCTCTCCCAAATATGAAGACCTTGATGAACTTTCGGAAATTCTAATCAAACATTAACTGAAATGAAATCTTCATCCATCTGCACTAGTCAATTTCAAATAGGTACAGGTTCAAATAGATATAGGTAGAATAAATTTCAAATAGGTACATGGTCTTCTCCAGCATGGGGAGGATCATGTACCTGACTGCCATGTAGCAATGATAGATGAGGAACCAGCCAAAAAATAAAATGAGGCAACCCTAATTAAGGAATAACATGGTTGAATACACAGAGATTCAGAGCAAGACTTTTAAGAGCTAAGCACCCACAGCCCTGGGGCTGGATGGCTAAATTTGTCAGTTTTGTTTTCATACACATTTGGATTTTTTAAATCTCAAATTCATTCTGTTCAAAATAGGAAGAACCTTGCAAATGTTGGTAAATTCTTATCAAAACTGAAATGAAATTATCATCCATCCTTATCTCCCAATAACTAGTCTAAAGAGGTGCAGGTTAGTTGTGTGTTGGTGCATCAACAAAAAAGAAGTGTAACTTGATAGAAAATGGGCAATGTTATTTGATAATTGAAATAGTCAGAACCCTTATAAAAATTAAGCACACTGAAGTCCTATATACCGAGCATGCAGAACCTCTTTCAACTCAAGAGTTGAATTCCAGTTCTGAGAAGCTCTCAGGGGTCACATTCCAGTGGTGGGCAGGGCCAAAGGGACCCAATATGCATGCATAGTTTAGCGTCAACCTTACTGCTGGTAACTAACTACACCTTAGGAGAGACATTTCAATCTTCTAGCATAGAGGAAAAAACTGCATAACTGCCAGGAAGGCACCAAACAATTGGTGTTTGAAGGAAAGGGGGTGGAGCCAGGGAACCAGGCATGTGATGGGATTATTTAGTAAGGATGCCTCCTGTTAGAAAGGCCGTTAGCAGAGAAAAAGCAAAAGGCAAAGCAGAATAAGCATTTGCCAGTTCCACATACACAGAGGCTATAAAAAAGGAGACCACACCCTTCTTCAGTGAAGGAAGGAAAAACATTTTTACTCACAAGTATTCTTGCATATGCAATGCAGGTACAGCATAGAGTGTAAAAAAAGGAGTGTATTGAGTCCATATTGTGTTCCATTACACAGGCAGGAGCAAGAGAGCAAACACATGTGCTCCCAGCAATGGTGGAAGTCAGAGAGAGGGGAAGGGGAGGAAGGGGAGGAGCTAAAGGAAGAAATCACAGGAAACCACACTGTAGGCTGTAGAGATCCTAAGGTTAGCTGTGGTCAAAATTCTCATGATCCAACTAAGTGCAACACTGCCCCCTTCCAGTACCTTGCAGATGAGGTTGCAATATTCCCAACAGCATGGCCATCTGGGGAAACCCCAGCTTTGGAATGGACCTCCAGAGGGACTCCAGAGGATTGGGACCCACTGAATTAGATTCTGTACCCCTGCTCTATGCCCATAGGCACGTAGATATAGGATAGATACAGCCCGAGTCCACTGGATCTTTGGATGGTGAAAGAGCAGAAAGGGCCCTTTCTTCCACCATGCAGAAATGCAGCTTATGACAGGAAAGTGATGCATGTTAATGGATTTATGTATGTACATATGTATGTACGTATGTATTTGATTTGTATTCCACCTTTCTATCAAGAAAAATGTCACTCAAGGTGGCTTACAGTCACAAATAAAACTCGATTAAAACAACCATAGAAAAAATGCATTAAAATACAACAATAACAGAATAAAAAGAGCATCCAGCCCAACAGACCTGCTTACACACCAAAAGTCCGCTTGAATAGTCTTTGCCTGCCAGCAGAAGGACAACAGAAAGCAGGCCAGACTGTGTGGATTGTTGTGAGATTCTTCAAACAAAAACGGAAGGGCCTCTGCATAATCAGGTGTTCACACCAAAAACCCTCATCATACAAGCATCAGGTGTATGGTGAAGGTAAGCGACTTTCATCACTTCACTACCACACAGAGGCCCAGTGAAGATATGTGCACAGACAGTTTAATTACATATTTTATTACACATTTGCACCTGATATGTGGTTATATTCCATGATAAAGAAATGGTACCAAATTGTCTCCTGCAAACTTACTACAATGTGTATGCAGGGATGTATGGACTGCGCAAAATCCACTCTGTCTGGGTTTTAAGGATTGTCTGGTGCCTTTGTTCCATTGTCCGATCACAGGCAGATGTGATTTTTTTTGCCATGTGGAAAAATACGCAAATAATTACATAAGAAGTTTCGTAACAATTTACATAATTTACCTCAGTACCTAACATTTAGAGTATTGTCCCCCATTCCATTCAATTTTTCCTCAGCAGAAACCTGTGTTTTTTCCTACAAATAAATACATGCAACTTTCAGGAAAGTATAAAAAAATCCGAAAATCCACTGACTCCGCGGCCTGTGGGGGTCACTCTGCGGAGGATTCTGCAGATTGGATGCTTACAAATCTGAGCTCATTTTAGTCTGTCTCGAATTTCTCCAACATCCCTAGGTGTATGTAGTCATTTCTGGGTAGTTTGACAATCTGCATCTTCCAACCAAGATTGTTCAGATGTATGGCAGAATATCTTGTGAAATGTTCATGGATATGCACCCGAACCAGCGGCTTATCAAATGGCTATATGTACACTGCATATGTGACCACTTGGAAAATGGTTGCCTGACTCCACTCATTGTTTCAAACATGAGACCATTATTTCAATGGGACCTGTGTGTGTTTAGCGTCTTAGGTTTTGCACCCAACATATTTTCCCATAGATCTGTTCTGAAGGAATAGCTTTCACTTCTTGAAAGCTGTTCTAATCGTACATACCATCTCCCATCATCCTTATCCAGTTCTCCACTCTGAAATGACATAATCATTTAAGTCTCTCGTCCAATGACAACAATGGAAATCTTTCTATTGACTTGAACGGAATGACAGTGTCATGTGTTGTTAGCAACACAAACAATTACCAATTGTATTTGTATGATGTGTTTTGTCACTGCTTCTTTCCTCCATCTTCTCTGCAGCTTCAGATATTGATAGTGTAATGAAATGAATGAAATATCCATACGTGTCAGATAAGGTCAGAAGCACAGAGCATTTCTTCTGTTGTAAGAAGAAGGATAACATGTCTATTAATAAGGGAAAATCCATACAACATAAGAGCATAAACAATTTCTCTGAAATAAATTTATGTTGACTTCACACAATGCTAGTACAGAACAAAAAAAGATCACCAAGAAGAAGAGATTTAGGAATGAAATTTGACTGTACTGCAAATAGAAATCTTCACGGGAAGGTTTTCAGCAACTATCCCCAATATGTTAGTAGTGAGCAAAAAGTTGGGTGAGATCTTTAAAACCATCTCCATTATATTTGGCTTCCATTCTCAGGTTATCTGCTAGGCCTGTTGTGCTTTCAACAGCAATCCAATGTGCGGAAACTGAACAACTGAAGCCAGGACCAACTCAACCTATTTGCATGCACTGGGCAAACAAATTATCAACTGTTCCCACATCCTGCTGCATGCAACAGGAAAGCATGGAGTGATGATTCCTTCTTCAGAGCTTTCCCAGTTATGTCCCCTTTGACCTGTTCCACATAAATGAATGGAATGAAGAGAAGGACCTTTCCTTCCATTCACTTGTAGCTGGTATGCAGGAAAAGGGACTGCAGTTAGGAAAACAGAGGCGCAAGTGTGTTCTCCTAGGTAGGGAAATGCAGTGGGGCACTGCCAGGGCCCTACCCCTCTCACAGATTTCCTCAAAGCAAAGTGAGGGCCTTCCTATGAATGCCTCTGGGCTACAAGTGAGGTCCAGAGACATTCCTAGGAAATGAAGGTGGTGTGTGGCTACAGACTGACACTTTCCCCTGCAGCATGTCCGGCCACCAAGAAAAAGACGGAAAAAGAAGAAGAAAAAGGGACTCCTGTGAGACTGAGAGAGAAAAAGACATAAGGGGAATGAGCTGGCTGGCAGAGAGGTGGGGGAGTAAAGGAGGTTGCCTTCAGGTTTCTGTTGGCACTGAAAAATATGGGTTCAAAGGCGTGGTTTAGAGCCTAGATCATTTTTCTGGCAAGCCTAAGACTTATTCAGACCTTCTCCATTGCATGTATTGGACAAAAACATGGACAAGGGGAAGTAGCACCACACCACTGGACCCTTCCCTGATGAAATGCATACTGATGGCCATGCCTCTTTGACTTGCACTCATTTAGTATGATTCTTCAAAGGGGCACTAACTCATGTGTATAGGTGCTCCACATTGCTCATTGCTCTGCTACTGCCTCTTCCTGCCCCAGTTTAATTTCTGGGCCTTGGGAAAGGTGGAGACCACGAGCAGTTTGCAGCTGCTTTTGAGCCTTTACAGGCATTCATGTCAAGCGTTGGCAAAGCCCTCATTTGCAAGGTTGTCCCTTCCTTACTGCAGAGGTCTATCAAAGCATAACCTATATGCTTTGGGGAAGAGCTGTAAAGCTTTTCTCTTTGTGCTGACATTCAATGACCAGGATTAAAGAGATGTGGTGCCATTCTGATTCGGGCAACATTTTGAACTGTTGAAACCCATGGTCAAGTATGGGATAGAAACTGTATTACATGAATTACTGTTATGGAACACCTCATTAAAATGCCCATGAACATCCGTTGTAACAATGGTCAGTTATGAATGACTGGCAAATCTGAGCCTTTCTTCTTGAGTCTCAATTTTAGTATGTGAACTTCTCTTCTTATCTAGTTGAAGACCATTTTTACATACAATTTAACTCTCCACTAAGGCAGTCACACACATAATACACTTACCTATAGAATTTTATCTTAATTTCATTTTTTACTCTCTCGGATTTAATTCTCATTAACCTTTAACTGGCAATTTTGGTCTCTATTATTGCTTTAAGTGAAAACATTGTAGTTATCTAGAGAACTGAATGTGTATTTCATCATTTTAACACTGTAGATTAACCGTCACAGGCCTTAATTAATAATAATGCATGTGACATTCAAAAGGTTTAAATCATTTCTTAAATTATCTGATCTTGTGATTGAATGTTTTAAGATTGGAGCCAAAGGATTCTAGATTTTATATGCTTTCTTATCAGAGATATGAAGCAATGTAGTAAAATCAACAATTACACTGCAAAAAAGAAAATGACTACCAATTTGTCAGCAGTTGTATGAAGATGTTCCACGGTAGTTAATGCAGAAGAATTATCATTCCTTTATGTAGACAGAAATTGATTTTGTGATTCATGCTATTAGCAAGCCGATAAAGATTCATCCTTGCATATTCAAGTAGATGCCTCTTTTGTCATTCTAGCAATGTCAGTGTTCAGTTCAGCACCAGGGACTATTCGGGAGGGTTGTTTTTGGTTTTTGTTTTCATTCAAACCTCATGAGAACTTCCTATTAATACAGAAAGCGAGTATGCATTAAGATGTACGTTAACTGCTCATCCAACATTTATAGTTGTGGACATCTTTCTTACACTGCAAACCTATTCTTAAATTATGCCTGTTGAGTGGGGATAGGATTGCTACTACAAAATTTGACTGTGCCAGGAGAACACAACATCACAACACTATAGCACATTGATCTAGCATTACCATAGCATCAGTGAAGGCACAGCCAGTAGGACCAGACACCAGTGCAAGGGGGGGGGGGGTGTCAAATGGACATAGTTGGTGATGAGCTTAGTCAGAATATTATGCTCACTCTGGGATTGGTTATGCTAATAAAACACATGGCAGAAATAAAAACACTCTCACTGTTGCTGATGGAGAATCCAAGATGACTGTCCTCCTTTCCTCCAGTTCCCACTGCATCAGACAATAGGATCCCAACGTGGATGCCCGACAGACATCCTTCCCGCTAGATGGAAGCCACTTATGTGCGAGCAGCTCCCTGCACCTGGGAAAGTGTGGATAATCATACTGGTTTTTCTCATAGAATTGGGACTGAGATTTGCCAGTTTTTTGGGGGGGGGGACCATGCAGTTTTCCCCCATCCAGAGGGATAGATACTTTAAATGGTTTCACAACAATGCAGGAGCTACTCCTAAGAAGTGGCTTCCATGCAGCTGGGAAAGCATCTAAAGGAACCTAACTCAAGAGTCAAGAGTGGCATGGCACGCTGAGGCCATGGAGTGGCATGGGCTGGCTGGAACATGCTGGGAGTTGTAGGACGTTTTCTGCCTAAACAGCCATAGGATTGCACCCTACATGGGCATCTGCACAAAGGGGCAATGGGCCACAGTTGCACCTCCCAGAATCTCCAGATTTCCATCTTTCATTTTAAAAAGCAGGTCTCTAGCCCTTGTAGAACCTGAGATATGAGGCAAAATCTAAACACACTATTCTTACCATTTGTTTAGTAAGCAAAACCTTCCCTCTCCTGCCTTTCAGGATTTTCAGCCAATGAATGAAGTCATAGCAAGGTTGGACATATCCATTGCCTGGAAAAGGAATTTCCTGGTTCATTTTAAAGCCTGGGGGGGCAGTTTCCCTGGTGGGAAATGATCGCTGCTCAAAGACTCAATTCTGAAATCTATGATCTTTGTTTAGCTCAGACTGGACGTGGTGTATCTACCCAAAAGAAAATATAGGAGTAGAGATCTTTATAACTCAGGTCTTATTAATTTTTTTCTGAGTTTTTAAACAGTAAAAAATTACCCTGACAATACATGCAGATATCATCATTATCATATCTACCTTACAGGAGTCAGGTGTCTGGCTGAGAGAATGTGGGTTACACCTGTCCTGTGAAAGTAGCCCAGTGTTTTTATTCCTGTTTTATTGGGGGTGGGGGAGGGAATAGTGTAGCACATGAGAACTCTGCAGTGTAGTCCAGTTTTGTTATCAAAACTGGTGTATTGGTTATGTTAGGGAAATTCAGAGAGGGTGATGTTTATTGATGAAGCAGTGCAATTTATTAAGTCTAGAAGGGATTGCTGGGATGTATATGTATGTGCATGTAGCTTTTAGAAAATGTGCAAGTTTTAGTTCTTGCAGGAGGCCTGGGTGGAGCCCCTCCCTCCCTCTCTCTTTTAGTGCAGGCCTTGTTGGAGCTGAGACAATGTGCCACGCAGCTCCACAGAAGTTAATGTTTTCTCATGTATTGTAGTAATGAAGAACCCTGTGAAAGTACCTGACTTTATTGTGAGCTGCCTACAGAGCAGAGCCCAGAAGTGGACTGCAAGCTGAGCAGTTTGCCCATGCCCCCAACCCCAGTCCCCATATTAGCCATGCCCTTCATGCTTGTAAAGACTCTTGGCCCAAGGGCCAGTACAGGGGTGAAAGGAGCCAAGAAAAGAATTGAGGGATTCAGCTGTTGGTGGAAATACATTGTCTGGACACCAGGGTGACCTACTGAGAAACAACAGTAGTAGGTCTGTATACGAAGTTCTCAAAGTAGACCTGGTACCCAGGCCTTGTCACTGCTCAGTTACCAGATCTATCAAAAATGGTGGATCTGTTCTTTGATGCTGCCAGGGCTTTTTTAAAAAGTGTGCAACCATGCACAAAATACAAAATCCACAGTGAGGCAATACTTTTATTAGGACCAGCCAAAATTGTGCTAGCCTTCAAGTTCTCCAGAACAGGAGTGCACAGAAGGTAGAGCTGGATCTACCGGTAGGTCTTTGGGCAATTTGCAGTCGATCAGCAAGGATTTCTGACAACCAATTGTTTAGCAACAGTGACAACAACATGAATTCCCCCTACCCCAAATTATTCTGCTGAAATGAAGAAAGCTAGGGATAACCAGAAGTAGATTTTTGTGTGGAAGGACTATAGGCTTTGTTCAGTTCTGATACTCAAAACAAGTTCCTGGGCTCAGAATTCTTTAATTCTAAATAACGTCTTCTGCATCAGGTCCCAATTGGGGGATCTCAGGATTCTAGTGAAAAACAAAGTAGATCCTGTAAGAAATCCTTCCTGGGAGAACAAAGTCCAAAAAGTTGGCTAGATGTTATGGCTGTGATCTGCAGTTAGACAGACCCAGTCTCAAAATGGAGATTTGCAGTCTGAGTGAATTAGTCAGAGGCAGGTATTGCAAGTATCAGGTTACACCTAGCAATGCATTTGGGGAAGAAGAACCAATGTCTGACCTCCATTTCTGAGAACACAAAGGCCATCTGTAACTAATCTGCCTCTTGTTTTAGGTGAAAACACAGGTTAAAGTAGAAGTGCAGGCAAATATGACAGTCCTTATATTAACAAATTTTAGGTAGTACATTAGGTAAAAAGGTAAACCGAGGCCATATTGTGAGTATTACCTAGTAGTTGGAGGGGATGGAATCCTCAGTGCAAAATCTCTCCTCAGGTAAATAGTAAATCATCATCTGGTTCCATCCCTACCACTAACTAATTCATTCAGACTGCAAATATCCATTTTGAGACTGGATCTATCTAAACTGCAGACCTCATGGCCATAACACCTGGCCAAATTTTGGGACTTGGTTCCCCCATGCTCTGCTTTTTGTACCACTTAGTATGATGAAGAGTTCTGGAGAGCTCAAAAGCTTTCACAAGTTTGTGGAATTTGGTAGGTCCTAATGAAGGTATTGTCCGACTGTAGATTTTGATATTTTTTTCTTAAACCCGTTGGTAGGGCTACTGCTTGTATGTATACACACAGAGAGAATGTGCAAACACACACCAAATGTACAGTTCCAGGAAAAAAAATATGCAATGTAGCTACAGCCTGCAGGGCAGAGCCTACAGTGAGCAGCGGGTTGGAGTGGATGGTCTCCGAGGTCGCTTCCAACTCTATGATTCTATAACAAGGACAGTGATGCCATAAAATATTCAATATGACATTCTTAAGAGTGCTGTTCTGTGTTTGTGCATGTTTTCCCCCTTCTTGTTCTTAATTTTTATATATCCCCCACTCCAAATACAGTTTAGTTGGAGTTCATGATGCCTCTTATGTGAAGCTTAACTAGAATACTCTTCTGCGTTACTGCTATCAAATGCTCAGGATTTTCTGCCACTTGTGTAGACTTTTAAATGTCATGAAATATGACTAAGCAACAAAGTATGTGCAGACACACAAAGAAAATGTACAGGCGTGTTGTAGCTGCACATCCTTGCATGCGAATTACAATCACCCCGGGACAATTCCTGCAGATGCTCATGATACCCTAATTATTTATACGGAAACGAATTTGGTGAAGAAAGGCAAATAAACATTTTACATAATACATACATACATACGTTAAAAAAAACCAGAACAAAACGTCGCTTTATCAAACACAATTCTGTCACTACTTTGTTTATTTGTTTATTTTAAAAAATAGTCTCTGTGGGAGTGCAAGTATGCTCCTGCTAAGTGGGAAATAAATAAAGTATTTCTATTTCCCCGGTTGGCTGGCCACTTGCACAGTTCCAAAACAGAGGAAATGCATTGCCCCAAAAGAAGACAAAAAGGACCTCAGAACATCACTTTCTTGGGAAAATAAAATAGTGGCCACTCTGCTTCTCTTCCCCCTAAAATAATTTCACCTCGCCCCCAAAATATAGCTGAAACAAACCAGCCGATTTCAAGATGGGTAGAACAATGGAGAAATGGTTCTTGTTAATTCAGAATAGTCCTGCTTTATCTTCCCACCCATCTGAATTCAAGATGCAAATTAAAATACTCAAACTTGTGGTTCAGCCTTGCCATCTCCTCCACTTCCTACAGCCCACTGTGAATGTAGGTGATACTGGGAGACAATGGGATGCAGTACACAGAGTCTTAGGTTTGTGCTAGGTTTGGATAGTGGAGGACCAAGTTCATATCTATGCTGATGTATTAAGTTCATGGGTGGCTATGTCATTGTTTTGAAATTAAGCCTGTGATCTTATGCACACCTCCCTAGGAATAACAACCATTTAGCATAGTAGGATATCCTTCTGTGCCATTTTGCACAGAAGCAACTGGAGAAACCATTTGTGAGTACACAGAATATAACAAGCCATTGCACTTGTTCAGTGTTGGAGCATGCACAGAATAAACTTGAGTCTAAACCATCTTATTAATTCCTACTCAGTGATATGCCTCCAGCAAGTTGGCAGGCAACAACTGTATATTTGACATACAGATATATACTTACAGGCCATGAAGGCTTTTACAGTCTGTGCAGCATGTCCTCTAAAGCATTCTGGTGAGTTTGCAGAACTCCTGTCTAGGCCCTGGCATCCCTGTTATTGCAATGCCTGAAGTAGTTTATTTATTTTTTTATTATTATTACTCAGATTTACATGCCGGTTTTCACAGAGTTATCAAAGCAGTTATTATCACAAACAACAGTAAAACATAACAATAAAACTGCCCTATTTATTCCATGAAGACAGCTGGAAAATGTGCATACGTTTTCCCACACCATTCTAGTAAATGGGAAAGGATTTTGTACTTCATGTGTACATCTTTGTTCTTACACAGGATGAGTCTACAAATTACATCAGAAAAATTTGCGAGGAAACGTTCTCATTACACTTCTCAAAATACACACTTAAATTGCACCTTGCAATCATTCAAAAGATGGAGCACTGAGCATTAAGTAAAATATACCTGAGGTATATATACCTGAGGTATGTTGGTATATATCACCAAATTCTCAAATACTGGTGCCAAAAGCTGAATTAAAATCAGAAGGGGAAAAAAACTGTTGGAACTCAACCATCAAATTTTCTAAGAGTATATTTTGAACTCAGTTCCCTCATAAATATAGATGTACATTGTGAGAATTATTTCTAATGACTTTTAGTATGATTCCAATATGTATTGTGGAATAGAAATGGACCAGGAGGGGAGGATACTGACACATTCTCAAAATTAGCATTTTCAGCTGTCTTTGTGTGTGAGAGAGTTTAAAAATATGATAACTTAATTTATAGGGGTTTTTTAGCTCAAAGAAAATGACTTTCAAAATGTTTGTTTGACAAAAATCTTCAACATTACAAATTTGATTTTTGTTACTCTGAATGTTTCTCTGTGAAGGGGTACCTGTAATTCTTATGTTTAGAGGTCTGAGGAATAAATACTCTGGATTTAGACTAAGCTTAATAGATGTAAAGCTCAATCTTATCATTCCACACTTCATGCAGCCACAAACAGTTTGATGTTCTTCCTGCCAGTCTAGTATAAATCCTGGTGAGGTCTAGACTGAGATTAATCTGGAGCATTTGGAAATCCTGGCCTGGATCAAGGAACAATACCTAGATGCAGTAGAGAGAAAGGTGAGACAGCAAGGCACATTCCATTGATTCAGCTGAAAGATCAACAGCCATTTGGGTTCTCCCCTCCCTGAACAGTTTCTATTCCAGCTGGTTGTTATAAAAATAATTATGTAACACTAAGAACTGGTATCTAAATGTTCTTGTTTTCCTCTTCCCTCCACATCCCTTTTTCCTTTTGTGCTGTGTGTTTTAGATTGTAAGCTTATGCACAGGGACTATCTTGTTTCTAATCTTTGTACAGCACCTAGACAATTTGGGGGGGGGGGTATGTTAAATACAAATAATATACAAATGCAGGAGAACAAAAATGTTAGGAGTTTGTCATGGAGAACATGGGTCTTTTTATTCAAAACATTTGTGTAAATGTTTTGCTCATGGTAGATATATTGGCCATGCTGGCAGGGAACGATGGGAGTTGTAGTCCAACACACCTGGAAGGTACTAGATTGGGGAAGGT
Organism: Heloderma suspectum; assembly: GCF_057233095.1. Taxonomy (NCBI): domain Eukaryota; kingdom Metazoa; phylum Chordata; class Lepidosauria; order Squamata; family Helodermatidae; genus Heloderma; species Heloderma suspectum. Next base: position 53,313,260 of record NC_139461.1, read on the forward strand.
TACACTAGGCCTTCAGTTGATTATGCTGCTATTCACTACATACAACTGTCTGTGCAAGTTTTCAGTTTCCTTGGTTCTGGAGTTTTTATTGTTAACACATAGTAAACCAGCAAAACAATCCTTTGAATTAATCAAACATTCATTTTTAGCATCTCCGGGAAGTTCTAAAATGCTCGTCATAACATTACTGATTTTCTTCATTTCCACACCCTGTTCCACAAGTTATTGTATGTTACTCAGCAGGATTGCAGATTTTATTATATGCCCTTACAGTCAGTATGTTTTGGGGTTTTTGACTGAATGCATTAATGATATGATACGCAGGAGTCAGGATGAAAAAAGCAGGACCCTGTATATAAAGAACCCCGTGCACAGCTTCAGATAAAAGATACAGACGTAAACTGAGAAGAGTGTCCTTATGAATGCTTTAATTGTTTGGGGGCCAAAGGAAATGAAATCAGATTGGGCAAGGGGGGGAGACCCCAATCTCACTCAGTTTGGTTCTTTGATCCACTGATTAACATTTGCAAGCACTAACTCACTTTTCTGATTGAGGCGACTGTTGTCACTTCGTGCTGCTTCCAGAGCCTGGTGCAAAGTTTCCAGCTGTGGATGCAGACAGATCAAAGCTTATGATGGACTCCCTAGAACACAGTCTATCTGGGATACTAATAATAGTCTGTAGTACTTGTAAAGAATCAAGTCATTTTTCTCCACTCTTTCAAATAATCAGGGTTTCCTTGTACATGCTATTAATTGATTCAATATGCCAAAAGGAATGTCTGAACTTTTCCCACGCCTTACTTTTACCCATTTATTATACTATACATTAGTCTACCTCCAGAGGTTGTTTTAATTGAAATCAGGTTTATTTTATTTTTTAAAAAATGGATTGATTACAACTTGTTTCTGTTTCAATTCTGTGTTCTTTTTTTATTTCGGGGATATGGTTGGATTACTGCATTTGAAGGTCGGTTTTGTGCTTTGCAGTTCAGTGCTTTTGGTACACAAAGAATGGGTGTGTTATAGTACGAGTTGAAATGCACAACAAGTCACAGGCGGGCTGGAAGATGGTGGTAGGAGAATGTGGCATCACTGACTGACAAGCTGCCGCAGCTCCTGTTCAAGTTTCTGGAACGTGCCCAGCTCCTTCTGATAGCTTTCAGGACAGCTGGGGACTTCCACTGGAATCTCAAAAGCTTCCTGGTGCACAAACAGCTTTCTAGACTGCTAAAGGAATCTCCCAGTCTTGCCACACAGAGAGAGACACAAAGACAGAGACGCACAGACATCTTTAAGAAGGTAGCCAGGTTTTAGGATACGAAAAATGACAGGTAGGTAACGATGTACAGAGTTTGTCCAATCTGTTCCATCTGCGTTTCATGAATCTGATTTTTCCCAATTTCCCAAATTTGTGCAAATTTGCACTTGCAAAAATGTGCAAATCCCCCCACCCCATGCACAAATCCTAGCAAAATGTGCATTGTCATGCTTTACCCTATGGGGGAAATGCACATTTTCAGACAGAGTTTTTTTTATTTTATGTATATTTCTATGACTAAATTTGTGTAAAATTCTGGAAAGTTAAAAAACAAAATGGTCTGCAAGTCTGCAGAATCCATGCGACTCAGGGGAAAAGCTGATCTGCTGCAGAATCTGCAGGTCGGATTCATATAGCTCTGAACTAATTGGATTCTGCTACAGATTCCTCCAACATCCCTACTGGCAGGTCACAATTATCAGCTGATGGGTAGGATATGTAAGGTGCTAGGTCCTTCAATGCTTTCTCATTGGTGAGTTTTGTCGCATTCAGTGAGGCATCACTTCTCCGAGCTCCTGCTCACCAGGCAGGCACATTCTGCCTCTGACACTTCCTACTTATTCAGACCACTTGTGCTGTGAAGTTAGTGACCTGATAATGGATTGCATAGTGCAGCCTTCCCCAACCTGGTGCCCTCCAGATGTTATGGACTTCATTTCCCATCAGCCCCAGCCAGCTGACCAATGGTCAGGGATGCTGGGAGTTGTTGTGCAAAATATCTGGAGAGCATCAGTCCGGGGTGTGTGTATGGAAGGCTGGTATGGTGCTTTTCACTTTACACTTGCCTTGAGAGGAACTCCCTTCCCAAATTCTGTTCTCTAAATTCCATTTGTGCTCACTCTCTCAACTTCCCTCTCTCACACACTTTGGAACTCTCCAGGTTTGGTTCAAGTGAGCATGGTCAGAATTTGCATGCTCTTTTTTTTTATTAAGGTGATTTCAATAAATGGAAGCCAGGGCTGTGGCAGGCCCACAGCCAGCCTAAAGGTTCGGGGGGGGGGGGGCAACAGAGAAGTAGGCAGGCAGTTCATCTGGTTTGCAGGCCTTTTAAAGACCAAATGGTAAACTGTTGTGTTTTTTTTTTAATATTATTTGTTTGTTTTTTTTAATAAGGGCATGTTTTACCTTTAACAGGAAGAACACTGGGCTTTTTGTGAATATGTTTTGCCTCAGTGCTTACTTTTAACCAAATGAACCATGAAACAAAACTGTGCAGACCTGGGAAGTGGCTTAACATCTCATTTACCAACAACCAGACAAAGCTGGCTATTATATCAAAGTTGGGTCTAGAACAGTTGGGAGCACTATGCAGATTTCTTGCATTTACAATCTGTGACAGTTGCAGGTGAATAGTGATTTAAAAATTATCAGTCCATCAATACTTATTTGCTTATTGATACAATTATTTATGATTGTTGTGCTCTTACACTACATCAACATTGTTGCCAGAGTTTCTGACAGACATGTGGTATCTTAGAAAGGCTGTTTCTCTTAAGATCTTGAGACTATATGTTACTTTCTTAAAAGCAGCACAGCTAGAGACAGTGGAGCATCAAACAGGATAAAATCAGACAGGAGATTTTCTGGAGAGGCTTGGCTACCTGGGGTTAATATTTAATGCTCAATGTATCCTGCTATAGCTAAAGTCAAGAGTGTCTCCCCTATAGCATGCATCATAGTTCATTGACTTGCAGGATCTGGTAGGGGTGTACAAATCAATCTATATCTAGTCCATGACAATTTCACAGGTATTCGATCTTCAGTCCATTCTGTCCAACTTTCTCATCATTCTGCTTTTTTAAATCACACACACACACACACACATGCATCTATTTTCACATGCAACTTTCCCTAATGCATGTTTTCATATGCAACATTCCATTTTTCTATGCATATTTTCCTATCATACACATTTTTGTACACATCTTTCCCTAATATACCCATTTTGTATGCAGTGTTCCCTAAAATACACATTTTTATGCAACTTTCCCTAATACATGCATTTTAGTAGACATTTTTGAGCCAAGAATATTCCCCCCACCCCCTAATGTATGTATTTTGTAGCAATTTTTGAGCAGTACAAAATTTGGAGATGCGCAGAATCTGGAGGAATCGCCAATCTGCATATTAGTCCAGGAAGTGTGAAATAAGTTGGTTCACTTAAAAATGCAAACCAAACAAAATTCCCCAGCATCTCTACTGTCTGGCCATCTTGCCTCAACCTACCTTCTGCCTAACATCAATGGTAGCTCTTTGAGTAAGTACTTCCTTCAAACAGATACTCCTTAAAGTGTTTTTTGTAACTCTTGTCACTTCAAGTCCTATTACACTACCTCCACGGTCCACTGCATACACTCCAGCTCATGCACAGAGTTCCTCCACATGTTTTCCCAGCATTGCAGCATAGGGAGTATTTCTGCAAAAAAGGGATGCTAGCACATTAGAGATATTCCTTTGAATGAAGTGAATGGGAAAAACCTTGTGAATGGAGAAGATCTATGTGAGCATCACAGAGCCCCTATTTACTGTGATTTCCTGCTGGCAGGAAATCACAACAAATATTGTCTTCTATGGAGAATTTCAGGCCTGGTGATTGGAATGAGAATCTAAATACCTACTGATATCACCGATTATGGTCAAGTGCCTGTATTATGAGCATGGAATTTAGCCTTTAGAAAGACTGAAACATGAACATGTTATTACAAGAATGGGGTATTATCAGATATGCTAATTAAATCTCACATTAATAGTAGGAGGTAGGTGGCAGGATATACTGATCCTCACCATGAAATTGGCTGTCTCACTAACAACACTATTATCGGACATATAAAAGAATAATTGAAAAAACATGCTAGATTTGGATCAGAGATACTGGAGTTCAAACCTTTACTTGACTAACGGGATTACTGGCTAGACCTGGGCAAGTTGTTTTCTTGTACCGTAACTTCATAAATGTTATTTCTATCATTTTTTAAAACAATTATACTGTTGTGTGCACTCCTATGGAATGTACAACCTATCTGACAAGGCTGACATGAGTATAAAATGTGGTAAATCCACCAATGATACCACTGAGCTCTTCAGGGGTAGTTGGGATCAACATATGAAAATAACAATAATGTTGTTATGAAGATTATGAAGGTTTTCCCCTGAAATGACAGTATGCTCTTAAAACAATGACTTTTTGGAACAAGAAATAGCTTTTTATCATTGTTAAAGATGACCAAAAATCTCCAGAAAACTAATGTAATTTTTTCCAACATTGTTCAAAACCCTGGTATGACACCAGTGACATCTAAAAGTTTGGCGTGCAATAAATCTCTTAATATTATGAATAAAAGCCTCTTACAGTATTAGTGTGGGTAATATATAATGGAAGAGACAATATATATCTAATTAAAATCAAATCAAAATAATACCCTCTTTACTCTTCTGAGAGCCATCTGTTATGCATATTAATGTTATATAATAGATTACACTAATGCTGCAAAAGCAATTTACTTTTTCTGAAGTATCTTTAAAACATTACCATGTATTATTAAACCAGACACAATTTATTTCTAGTTGCTTTCATAATTATCTGAAATTAAAAAAGAGGGCTTAGCATCTGACAAGTTATGATTACCTGATGTACTGACAAAGGAGATAAAAATTTGCCACCTTGCTGTTGACACAAATACGATAATTGCTAGGTCAGGAAAATGGTACAAATAGGAGCAAGGTAATTTGAGAGATGCAACTTTAACAAGTAAAGCCTTTGCCTCAAAAGTTGTTACTCTTCTCAGTTCACTTCAAATGGAAAGAGTCAAATGCTGGCTTTATATGGAAGAAGGGTAGAGGCCTTCACTAAAATCTCAAACCAGGATGGCTTAATATTGCATCTATACAGTGGTACACAGAGGTGTACTGTTGTCTTTATATGACACCTAGACACAGTGTTATGCCACCATTCTATCATCTCTTTCAGGTGTAGAGATGCCGATGTGCATATAGAAGTTCCTTACCTGCATGAGATTCTACAGTGCAGCTGCTCATGCAGAAAGCTCAAGTGTGTGAGTGAGGGCCAAACTAGACATGATGTTTGCCACATAGTTTCCCTTTGCATGGATGCTTTTTCGAAATGAAATTGCCAGTGCTGTGGGGGGATGGGGTTGGGCCAGATTGGAACTGTAAGATGGGAGAGGCAGGGATATAAGCCTTTGCCCTCACCATGGGCCCAATGAGAATCAGTTCCTCCCACACCTGCAAGGAACAGCAGCTGAAAATAACAGATGTGAGTAGCAGGTGTGAGGGATAAGGTGGCCAGGTGTCCTACTTACAGAGGACAGCCCTCTATTGGAAGGGCTGTTAGGAGGCTGTCCTCTTTTTGAAGAGGACTGTTTATGCTCCCATGGATCCTCTTGCACCCTGCAGATTTTGTTTTGTAAGTGGTGGGTCCCAGCGATTTGTGTTGCACGAGCAGGACCTATGCTGGGAGTTGTAGGACCTTTTTCCTGTCTAAACTTGCATAGGTTTGCACCCTAGTTTGAGAATCTAAGGTTGCAATCTTATGCATGTTTAGACAGAGAAAGTCCTACAGCTCCCAGCATTCCCAGGCCAACATAGCTGATTGCACCCTAAGTTTGAAGTCCTCCAAATCACATTTCTATTTTATAAAAATAAAAGTGCTTAAAAACCCAGAAACAAAACAAAAAAAGATAGTCTCCTTTTCCAAATGATAAATGTACAACCATTTGTAGAATTACTTTATTATGAGGCACTTATAAAAATTATTGAAGTCTAAAATATGACTAGTAAAGAATTACATAATTTAATAATGAAATTTTTGACTGTAGTAATTACTTACTTTAAATCACAAGCAATGTATCACCAGTGCCATGTAAAAGTAATTGTGGAATTAGTAATTCATTACTTACTGAAGTGACACTTAAAAAAACTTTTTTAATAGCTCAGATTGATCATTTTAGAGAATGATGTAAGGCACTGAATAGTTGGCATTATGGGAAAAGTTCTTATGTGGGAGTTCATTTACTAATGAACAGAACAGGCTGTTGGGGAACAATCCTCAGATAATGGTGATGTGCTAGTTCAGCCATGCTATGAATTGTGCCTATGGACAAACTTCATTTAAATTAATGGGGATTGTGCTGAGCACAGATGTTATACAGCCTCCACACATTTTGCCTGTGAAAGCCTCAATGAGATGCTCTTAGATTGTGGGGCATGTTCCATATTCTCATCTTTTCTACTTAAGCCATTTTCATAAGTGCATCTTTAAAAATGCATCTTTATCTGTAACATGGATTTAAAAAAAAACTGAGTATTGTCAGTGTAACATGCAATATAGGAAAGAACTGTCATTCACAAGAACAAGGAAGCATGATCCTCAGGCTCACACTCTTTCTCTCTTTCTTCACCCTCCTCACACATGATGGGAGAAAGTTTAAAGTTCCTGTTACCAGTTCAACAAATTGCAGTTTCATGTTTTCTCCAGGCAGTGTTTTGTACAAACCATTGTTTCCTATATTCAGAGGAAATGCAAAATTACAATTGATTACAAACTGCAATCAGAATAGCGCTGAACCAAAATTCTCACCTCCGCACATACCTTTGCAGGACCTCCATGTAGTGGGAAGGTGGGGGAGGTAATTTCTGTGACTTTCGGGAGACTCCAGCAAAAGTCACAACAATTGAGACTTCTTAGCTTAGAAAAAAGCTAAAGCTAAGCTTGGGATGTTTTAGTTTAAAAAACGGTGAGTAAAGAGGGAGATTATAGAGGTATATAAAATGATGCATGGTGTGGGGAGAGTGAATAGGGAGATGTTTTTCTTCCTCTCTCCTAGGAGCTGGGATCACCCAATGAAGCTGAATGGCGGGAGATTCAGGACAGAAGAAAAGATGTACTTTCCCCCCACAGCACACAGTTGAACTCTGGAATTTACTACCACAAGATGTAGCGATGGTTGCCATCTTGGACTGGTTTAAAGGGGGAATTACATCAATTCATGGAAGATAAGGCTATCAATGGCTTCTAGTCCTGATGGCTATATATTACCACCAGTATCAGAGGTGGTATGACTCTGTAAACTGCTTGCAGGGAACACAAGCAGGAGGGTGCTGTTGCACTCATTTCCTGTTTGTGACCTGTCCACTGGCATCTGGTTGGCTATGGTGAGAACAGAATGCAGGACTAGCTAGGCCTTTGGTCTGATTCACCAGGGGTTTTCTTCTGTTCTTAATCAAATCTAGATATTATGAAGGCATGCATGATGGAGGCCAGGCCTTCATCTTTTAGGAAAGAACGCAGCTGGTAAAGCCATGCTAAATAACTGCCAAGTGCAATGCCAGGTCAACAACCACCCCTAAGGTACAAAACTGTTCCTTTCAGGCAAGTGACTCCATCCAGAATACAATGTGAATCTATTGTATTATCTATATAGAGGACTTCTAGACAGTAGATGCACAGGTGGAGGCAAAGAAAAACAAGGAAAAGCAGGAGGGGATTGTGCAATTAATGTAATATTGTATGCTAATTAAGAGCCAAATTACACATTACAGTAGTAGCACATTTAAGTACTGTCCTTAGGGAGGGGAACATCTCTTTCATAACAAAAAGCATTTACTTCAGGGACCCAGCCTGAATCAGGACCACAGTGCAGGGAAGGGGCTTAACAGTTTCCCCAGAGCTATTCCCCTGGTCCATCATAGCAAATTGCAACTTCTAGGCCAGATTTATGGAAGGGAAATGGCACGGGGAAAAGGTATTCCTAATCTGGATTGGGCTTCCTGTGACTGCTTTTTTATTATTTAAGAAAGAGGAGTGTCCAGCTTTAAACACAGTATTTAAACATGCTACAAATGAAATGTGCAGTTTTGGCCGTCAGATTAGCAAAAACAGAGTAGATAAACTGGAACAAATGTCATTTTTGAAAAATGGCTGAAAGCTGAAAACCTGGGATCAGAGAAGGTCCATTTGGCAAAGAGGTTATTATGTTGCCTGTGCTTGCCCAGATTGTGAGTATATTTTTCCCTTTAAACAAAAACTTTTTTTTTTGTCCTGCGTTGCTCTGGGGAATAGAAATGAAAAGGAAGTCACAATTTGCCTGCATGTCTTTAATAAAACTGCGGCTTTCCATCAAGTCTTCTAAGAACAGCACAATTTCTAATTCATATTTCACCATATCCATAATGCATTAGTAGATTCACCTTCTTGACAAAAAGACTTCCACAGCAAAGTCATGCTCTGGTTACAAAACAAAACTCTGAAGAGTTATAGATGCACATTGCCACTGCAAAGTGAGTAAGAAATAAAACACTACTTTATATACAACTGTAGCATCAGGAAGTTCAAGTAAGAAAGTTTTAAATCAAATCATCCTTCAACATAGATACATAAATACTTCAATGGAAACATCGAGCATTCATCTATACATTTTAAAACATCAAGCCAGAAACAAATGTTTGCTTGGGAATAAAAAAGGCATAACAGGATATATCCTGGCTTCACTCTTAAACCTGCTACTCTGCAGTACCATCAGTGAAGACACTGAGGTCTGTGACGCTAGTTCTGACTAGTGATGGGCACACAAGCAAAATTCACAGTCATCAAAGTTCTCCAGATTCCATCTCAATGCTCGTTCCATCTCGTGTCCATATCAAATTGTGATCATTGGTTGTTGTTTTTTCACATGAAAATTCATGCACATTGTCATGTGTATTTTTCCAAATGTGGGAAGATGGGTAAGCAGGCAGGTTGAGTGCATCACAGAGAATGAACACATAAGGACTAAGGAAGGGATCTGACATCATTGGGTGTCATGTTCCCCAACCTTGATTTGCTGTGCTGGCCAGAGGAGGGCTCAGAGAGGTAGGAGAGGGCTCCTACATCAGGACCCTCCAGGCCAGAGGTTGTGGTTTTACCAGACTCAAAGGGCCTCTGATGCAGTCCACACCAGCTCCATGCCATAGGAGCCAGTGACTGCAGAACAGGGTAATGATCCTTTAAGAAGTAGATAGTTCTGCAGAGGGGATGAAGTTAACCTTCAGAAGGCTTCAAAAGACCTCTGCATGTTGCTGAGACAACTGCTCTTTGTGGGTGAGTTTTTTAGCCAGTGATCAGTCCAGGATCCTGCCTGGCCTAGCCTGTTGGGAACCTGCATTGCCTAACTTTACCTTGCCTTACTGGATGTGACTTTTCTGTGCCAGACATGATCCAGTACTATCACTGCAACCCCATCTCCTCTTGGAGCCCCATGCCAAGCTAGGACAGGACATTGTTGGCACATCAGAAGAAACTGAGTTTTACCACACTGTGGGAAATAGTTTGCTCATCCAAGTCCAGTTCTGAGCTTGACCAAGAGAACTTGCCCATCACTAGTAGGGATGTACGAATCCCTTACCTGGTTCCAGTCGGGGCATCCACTGAGGTGGGGAGAGGTGCTCCGTCCCTCCGCCCGGAATCCTCGAGGAGGGGAGAGGTGATCCAGTCCTCCCCCCCGGAATCCTGCCTGGCTGGCTCTGCTCCGCGGCGGCTCTGCGGAGCAGCCGGCCAGGGCCGTCCGCAGCCGGACTTCCGGCCACAGACGGGCTGCTGCGGATGCAAATGGCGGCCACCGTAGCAGCCGCCATTTGCATCCTTCCAGGCTGCCATGATAGGCTATGTAAGTATTTACATAGCCTATCACGGCATCCCCCCCCCCAAAAAAAAGGCGTACGCAAATGGCGGCGGCTACAGCAGCCGCCATTTGCGTTCCCTATTTTTCGCCGTTCTAGCCTACATAAATATTTACGTAGGCAATTACAGTGGAAAATAAAGGGAACCACAAATAGCGTAGTGGGCGCTATTCGCGTTCTTTTTTTTCCGCCGTTTTATCCTACGTAAATATTTACGTAGGCTTTTACGGCGAAAAAAAGAAAGAAACACAAATAGCGCCGACTACGCTATTTGCGGTTCCCTTTTTTTTCGCTGTAATTGCCTACGTAAATATTTATGTAGGCTAGAATGGCAAAAAATAGAGAATGCAAATGGCGGCCGCCGTAGCCGCTGCCATTTGCGTACGCTGGTTTTTTTTAGGGGATTAGCTGTGATAGGCTACGTAAATTCTTACGTAGCCTATCACAGCTGCAAGGACGGCAATGGCGGCTGCAGCAGCCCAGCCGCGGCCAGCCAGGAGACCAGCCGCCGCGCCGGAGCCGCTGCCGCCACCACCGGAACCGCGGGGGGGGGCAGGGGGGCAGGAGGCCATTCCGCCACGGATTCCGGGGGGGCGGATTCTAAAGAATCGAGCCTCACTGGAATCCGTGGCGGAATTCTCTGCCATCCCTAATCACTAGTCTCTATAGGTTTAACAATACCCATTTGTGAAGAAAAAATGCAGCAGTACAAAACCTAACAGAGACTAGTGCAGCTTCCTGGGCTTGGCCTATACTGCATATCCTAAAATGAGAGCTGAAACGAATAGTTCCTTTATCTGACCTCCCCCCACCCCCGCATTATTTCTCAGTCCTTGAGCACTCAGTGGTGGCTTCACTTCTTTTGAAACAGCAAAGCCATTTCAGGCATACATTGCACACCTTTGCCTCTCCTTAATTTTCTTCTCTCACTATTGGGGTTTAAAGGTGTAATTTACTTCCATCTTAAAACAAATAAAAGCTGTTGAAAATCTAATATTATACAAGACACAGAAATAGGATTCTAAAATATAAATGCCATGTATCATAAAATATTTAAGAAAAGAAAAATATACCATTTTACCTATTTAGATAGAACTCATAATCATACAGTGTTCAGCCTCAATAGGCTTATGCTGCTAGCAAATGCTGAAGTGACACATGACATGGGCGGCTTCTTGAATTTCTTTGCCATGAGATCCATTCCAATTTCCTACAGGAAAAAATCTCTCTCTCTCTCTCCCTTTTTTTTTTTTTAAAGGGAGTCTTTTCCTGTCCTTTAGTTGCTGCCTGTATGCTACTATATGAATTTAAATTTGAGACTGGAAACAGCTATGATGCTTGCAGAATCGAAAGCTCTCCAAATCCATATGGAACTGCCGAATACTGTGTTGGACCATTAGCCCAGTATTGTCCATTCTGAGTGGCAGTAGGGATGTACGAAAGTCACTTACCTTTTCGCAGCTTGGCTTCACAGTGGGGGGGAGGCGCTAGGCTTTCCCCCCTGAAGTTCAGGCGAGGGGGTGAGGCGTCCCGCCTCGCCCGGCCGAAATTCAGGCTGGCGGGGAGGCGCCCCGCCTTGCCTGGCTGAAATTCAGGCCGGGGAAAAGCGCCCTGTCTCCCCGGCTGTGAAACAAAAAGTAAAAAAAAAAAAAAGACCCCGTGATAGGCTACGTGACGATTTACATAGCCTATCACGGCTAGATTTCCAAAGTCAGCCGTGATAGGCTACGTAAATCGTCACATAGCCTATCACGGCTGACTTTGGGGGAAAAAAAAAAGCGCGTACGCAAATGGCGGTGCCCATGGGGCGCCACCATTTGCGTTCCTTATTTTGGCACGTCTAGTCTACGTAAAGATTTACGTAGACTACGGCGAAAATAAGGGCAACGCAAATAGCCATTTGCGTACGCGCTTTTTTTTTTTTGCCAGTTGCTTTCTGGGCTCAGTTCAAAGTGGTAGTTTTAACCCTAAATGGCTTAAGACCTGGCTATCTAAGGGACTACCTTACATTATGAACCTGTCCAGTTATTAAGATCTGCCAGAGAGGCTGTCTTGAGGGCGCCATTACCTACTCCCATTTGAAAGAGCTTCCTCCTGTGTTGCCCTCAAACTGTGGAATGCACTCCCTCCAGAACTACAATTGGCCCCTGCTCTCTTGGCCTTTAGAAAGGGTGTGAAGATGCCTCTCTGTAATTTAGCCTTCCAAGTTGTTTTGATGTTTTACTGTTCTTATGTTGTTGGGATTTGGGGCATTGTTTTGAGTGTTATTGCTTTAAATTGTTATGCACCACCTTGATGGCTTTTTATCAAATAAGCCAGTATATTCATGTTAATAACAAAGAAATAAATGGTTCAGATGAAATGGGAAGCTAGATTTTGCTGTGAAAATGAAAGTCAAGAAAGGAATCGGGGCATGCAAAGGGAGGAGGGAGTCCATAAACCTAATGCAAAGCCATGGCACCTTATGAACCAAGCCAGTGAGTGTGCTTCTGGAACTCAACAATAGCAGAGGTTGAAGAAAGGATGCACTAGCTCTCTCTGATGTTTTCTACTGGTGTAGCTGAGTCTGCCTTTAAAAGTAACATCCATCAGCATTCCTGTTCAGCAAACAGGCACTTAACCAAGGCACTTTCCATCTGATAAGATGGAGATAAAGCTACTGGTTTCCTCTCAAGTATTGGTCTATAAGCTTTTCACAAACTTTCTAAAATCTAGACAAGCCGTGTATGAAAGAAAAATAATGTGTCTTTTTCTTGTTACTGCAATACGAGGTTGGCAGAGCGACAACTCTCTATGAGCAGAACAGATTACATATCATATCATTGGAGGAGAAAGGTCTCTTTCAGTTATTAAAAACACCTGCGTTAAAAACAAAGCTTACCCACATGCAAACACAAATAATTTAGAACATGCCTTTAGTTTGTTTCTGGAAATATTTTCAGCTTGATTCTTGGATGTAAGTACAAAAGAAGAGACCTGCTCAATCAGACCATAGGTCCATCTAGACCAGCATTTTCTTTCGCAACCATAGGTTTCAAAGAAATCCACAAGCAGGGCATGGAGATGTCACAGGAACTGATATTTGGTGGTATGGTGCAACTGAACATGGAGGTTCCATTTAGCTCTCATTGCTCAAAGCCATGGATAGGTCCATCTGACATGAATATATTTAATCTTCTTTTAAAACTAAGGACCAAATTATACAAGATGAGTACAATCTGTTAAAGATGTCTAGGGCTGGGTTCGCAAAATGCCAATCCATGATTTGGGTTGTTGAATTCTGGGTACTCATGTTGTGTGAAACCAGCCACACTACCAAACCATCGTTTGTTAACCACAAACAACCCAGAAAGGGAACCTATGGTTTGTTGTTGGGTTGTGGACTCTGGTTTTTTTAAACCATGGGTGGTGGTTGTATTGTTGTTCATGTGTTGTTTTGCCAGGCTACAGAGGTGGTGGGCAAGAATGTTTTTTTTTAAAAAAATCAGCCACTCTACAGTGCTGCAAGGCATTTGGGATACAGGGAGGGAACAGGTGAAGGAGGTGGGAAACAAACAGTCCAGGAACTGAGAAAACAAACTGCAGTTTGTTCAATTGTCTGCCAGACAAACCCTGGAAAAGGCAACAAACTATGGGTTCGAGTTATGTGCAAACCAAGTCTATAAGTCTTTCTCTTCACTTGAAGTTGCTGTCAGTGGCAGGGGAATTGGATTGGAGTTGCATGTGGGGAGGGGGCTTAATACCTTTTCACTGTGTCATTTCTCCAATCTAAATCTGGACTGGCTATTATCTACAGAAGAGAAGTAAGATGGGTACCTGAAGCCATTCCTTCAGGCTATATAGAGGGAGAGGAGAGGGGAAATGGAGCCATTCCACCAGTGCTGCTGAAAGACTACTTAATTTTTTCCTCTTGTCTTCCCATCTGGTTTTCCTTGTGTGCCATGTCTTTTTCTGAAGGCAAAAGGAGAAGGGGACGGCAGAGGATGAGATGGCTAGATAGCATCACCGATGCGATGAATATGGACTTGAGCACGGTCCGGGAGAGAGCGGAAGACAGGAAGGCCTGGCGTGCTATGGCCCATGGGGTCACGAAGAGTCGGACACGACTGAACAACTGAACAACATGTCTTTTTAGATTGTAAGCCTGCAAAGAAGGACTGTTGTGTTTTACTGATTGCATGTGAGCCACTCCAGGAGCCTTTTTGGCTAAGGAGCAGGATAAAATTACTTTAAATAAATAAATATAATAAAGAGCTTCTCTAATGTGATCTTTGTGTCCAGCTATACTGCTTTTAAGTACCCCCCCCCCACAACACACACACACACACCATCAGGAAATCCAACCATGGATGGTTTGGCCCTAAGCCAGTGGCTATCACCACATGTTCTGTCAGTGAATTCCATAATTTAATAATGTGTCGTACAGTGCAGTGTTTTCTTTTGTCTGTCCTTAATCTATCGCCGTTACTTGAGCCTGATCTCTCCCTCCTTCTCCATTCATCTCAACAGACTAAAGATAGATAACATCACCTGGTTCCCTCTCTCTTTTCTTCCTCTTTCCGTGTCCTGCAGTTCACTGTCTTTCACTCTTTCTTTTGGAATGGCCTTCCAACTTACAACAAAAGGTGCTTAAATTGATGCTACTTCTTTTTACCTATCCCGTTTTCTAAGTAATATTCTGGACTGGAGCTCTGTATTCCTTCTCAGAAACCTTACAGTAACAATCCAGTATCTGGAACAGGGCCCCTAGGTTATGCATGCCAACTCTTGTTAATTTAGCTATGGTGCTCATTTGTTGAGCCAGTTCTACTAGGTGGGTAGCAGTTTGTCCTGTGATGAGAAAAGAGGCAAGGGCTATATAGGGAAGAGAATCCCCTAGCACCTAACCTAAGTTCACCCCGCTCATCTGTTGTTTCCAAGGGTCTTACTTCCCAAACACTGAAATAGCTTCAAATGTGTGATAGATTCACGTGTCCCAACAAGTGTGGAAAGAATAGAGCTAGACAAATCTATGAATTTCAGTTTGAATTTTTTCTTTTTAAAGTGCTTGCAAAAAAATGTGTATGCATATGTACACATTTGCCCTAATACATGCATTTTTGTTCAAAATTTTATTATTTATTTATCTATTTATTTATAATATTTGCGTACTGCTCTACATCCAAAGTTTTTGGAGTGGTAAACAGCAGATAGGCTAAAAGAATAAAAACACCATGTTAAAATAATTAATATTTTTAAAAGAATTTTACCTAATATTTGCATTTTTCTGCACACTGTCCCCTAAGATATGTATTGCTGTATGCATTTTTTTAACTGGAGAAATCCATCGCAAAATGTGGAGAAATGCAAACTTGAAGGATAACTGAATTTTGGTTCATGGATAGGTTCAGAAGTATGAAATTAGGTAAGTTCACATTAAAATGAGAACCAAATTAATTTCTCCCCCATCTCTAGGTAAGAGTATTCTCCCCCACCCCAATCATCTTGTTTTCAAAACTAAAAATTAATAGAGTGGTAGGTGGCAGTATTGCAACTGAAACTCTCCCCACGACCTGAGTTCGATCCCAGCGGAAGCAGCCCTCCATCCTTCCGAGGTCGGTAAAATGAGTACCCAGCTTGCTGAGGGAAAGGTAGTCACGACTGGGGAAGACAATGGCAAACCACCCCGCAATAGTCGGCCATGAAAACACCAGCGAACGTGGCATCCCTCTAGGAGTCAGCACTGACTTGGTGCTTGCACAAGAGGAACCTTTCCTTTCCTTTCCTTAGCCTTTGAACACTTTAGCCTTTCCTCATAAGGAGGTGGTCCAAACCTCTGGTCTTTTTCAATGCCTTTTTCTACACCTTTTCCAACTCTCTAAATTATTTTGAGGTGGAATGACCAGAATTGTACACAGCAGTTGCACTGCAGGTTTATATAAAGCTTCGCACTTCTTATGAAATTTAAACTTCTAAAATACACATTCAGTGGTATATCCATTGGCAGTCATAGAATTATGGGGTTCTAGGTGAGAAAGATATATAAATAACATGGGTTCAATCCATAGGGAATTTCTTCTAGGCAAGCCACTTTGAACTGAATGGGAGCTGTGCAAGAACACTGCATATGTTGTCTAGACTACTAAGGTATATCCAACTGTCACTATAAAATTGGCCAACCTTGTTCAATTAATGAGAAGATAAAGTTGTCATGTGCTAGGCCAAATCACTGGGCCATCTAGCTCTGCATTCTCATCCAGATGCCTTCGGGGGAGGGGGGTGATATCAATCCATAGTCTAGTGTTTAGCAGTATACCAGTGCTGATCCATTGTACAGAAAAGTGAATGGACCCCCAGTATTCAGAAGGTGACCATAATTGGTCTAGATCAAATGGCCCTCAATATTTTTAAAGAGCTGCAGAGAGCAACAAAGCCAATCAAACTTCCTATCATGGCTGGTTAGCATTTGCAGCCCTTTGTGGCAATACTTCAATATCTCCAGCCAGTGTATCAAGAGCCTGATACACATTCCTATGATGTCATCATATTATGACTTCACCCTGTAGTCCAGTTGCCCACCTTTGCGACATACATACCCTATATAGAAAAAGGGAAGCATAATTAAATAGAAAGGAAAAAGTGCATACAGTTTACCATTATTTTTGTCTTACAAATATAATATTTTAGAGAGCTCCAACATGCACACCTCTCATTATTTTGGCAGAAAGAAAGAAAAAACACTCTCTCCCTCTTGGTTGATTTAGATTGTTGCTGGCTTATTTTCAGTACACATATGGATTTGCTTCTTCTCCTTCCAACCTTGGAGAGTTGCCAGAATGCAGACATGAAAACTTTCCTTCTAGATGGGGCTAAAATTCATTATCTGAGCTTTGGGATATCTCTGCTTCTGCTACTAATATGGCTGGACACATCTTTGTTCATGTGTGGTTAGTGACAGTGGGTTCATGTACAAGAATAGTTCATTTCTGTTTAGAACAAGAGACTGTGAAGTAATATGATATGATGACAAAGGATAGGGTTGTAGGTTTTGCGTGCGTGTGTGTGTGTTTAAATGACTTTACCAAATCTTTCCAAATTGTGTGGCAGCTTGCTTTCAATTTTGCCATTCTTGCTTGAGCGACTGATTCATAAAAATATGGCTATTTTAAGCAGATTGCTGAAACCACCACCACCCCACACACACATTTTTTAGAAAGAAGGGCTTACAGACTGTCCTATGGAGTAAGATACGTTGGGTAGCCTTTCTTTTTTCTTGTTTGTTGTTGTTGTTTTGCAAAGTCAGCTTTGGCTAGAGTTTTGAGAATTTCGATTTCACGCAGAGCTAGGTGGACATTATTTTATAATGTTCTTTTGAGAGCACTCGTGCCCAACACAGAAGTTTCTCTGAAACTGATTACTAAAGAAATTAAACATGAGGAACACTGAAAGTTTCTTAGAGGCAGATCTGGCTGAGCAAATAGCAACTGGAGGTTAAAAATGAGAGAAATTTCTAAGGGTAATCTGGGAAAAAATATAGTGATTTTCCAAAAGAAAGGTGGCCATCAAATATTTTAAAGACCATTTACCTTTGGAGAAGGGGACGCATCACAGTCCTTTCTACCTACAATGCCCTTCTTACCTTGCTTCATTTATCTAGCAATAAAAGCTATTGTTTGTGACTACCTTAAGCATGAAAAGTGCACTAGCCATTTTCTCTCTTTTCTTCTGCATTTTAAAATGCCCCAGAATTTCACCTAACAAGTGGTGATTGGTGAAATTAAAATGAACCTAAAATACAGTGAAGCAAGAGAATTCCAGAAAAACGTCTATTTCTGCTTCATTGACTACGCTAAAGCCTTTGATTGTGTGGATCACAACAAACTGTGTCAAATTCTTAAAGTGATGGGAGTACCAGACCACCTTACCTGTCTCCTGAGAAACCTGTACGAGGGTCAAGAAGCAACAGTAAGAACCAGACATGGAACAACCGATTGGTTCCAAATTGGGAAAGGAGTACGACAAGGCTGCATATTGTCACCCTGCTTATTTAACTTATATGCAGAGTACATCATGAGAAATGCCGGGTTGGATGAATCACAGGTCGGAATTAAGATTGCTGGGAGAATTATCAACAACCTCAGATACGCAGACGATACCACCCTAATGGCAGAAAGCGAAGAGGATCTCAAGAGCCTCTTGTTGAGGGTGAAAGAGGAGAGTGAAAAAGCTGGTTTGAAACTCAACATTAAAAAAACGAAGATCATGGCATCTGGCCCCATCACTTCCTGGCATATAGAAGGGGAAGAAATGGAAGCAGTGACAGATTTTACTTTCTTGGGCTCCAAGATCACCGCAGACAGTGACTGTAGCCATGAAATTAAAAGACACTTGCTCCTTGGGAGGAAAGCTATGGCCAACCTAGACAGCATAGTAAGAAGCAGAGACATCACCTTGCCGACAAAGGTCCGTCTAATCAAAGCTATGGTTTTCCCAGTAGTAATGTATGGCTGTGAGAGCTGGACTATAAGGAAGGCTGAGCGCCGAAGAATTGATGCTTTCGAACTGTGGTGCTGGAGAAGACTCTTACGAGTCCCCTGGACTGCAAGGAGGTCAAATCAGTCCATCCTAAAGGAAATCAACCCTGAGTGCTCATTGGAAGGACAGATACTGAAGCTGAAGCTCCAATATTTTGGCCACCTAATGCGAAGAGAAAACTCCCTGGAAAAGACCCTGATGCTGGGAAAGACTGAAGGCAAAAGGAGAAGGGGACGGCAGAGGATGAGATGGCTAGATAGCATCACGGATGCAATGAATATGAACTTGAGCACGCTCCGGGAGAGAGCGCAGGACAGGAAGGCCTGGCGTGCTATGGTCCATGGGGTCACGAAGAGTCGGACACGACTGAACGACTGAACAACAACAAAATACAGTGAAATCTCATCAAGAAATTGTTAACTAATCCACCTTAATAAATAATCCTATTATTTATAAATAATCCACCTTCCTCATCCTGTGCATGTTTCCTTGGAAGTCCATCTTACAGAACTCAACATAACTGCTCCACAAATATATCTTGAACATGGTACCATAGTGTGCAATCCTGCATGCAGTTAGGCAATTTCCATTCCTTTGACCGCCAACAGTTTCAAACAGCCTGCATTCAAGATTGCAGCCATAGACATTATCTATTTGATTGATTGCCTATATCTGAAACCTACTTCTCTATCAAGGCTAACCAAACAAATTTCCAGTAATCTTGCCTGAAAATCATCTAGTAGAACAGCAGACTTGAAAGCAGTCAATACTGTATTTGTCTTTGCAGAAGACTCTAGGATAATCCTGGAAATTGCATGCACACGAGACTTCCTATCCCCAAAATGGGAAAATTTTGAGAAAATTATTTGAGAAATAAAATTAATGTCAGAGTTATAAGAACACTGAAGATGAACATGATATGATAAGGACAAAATAGTTCAGTGTCTGTAAAGGGAAAACTGTGTCTATTCAACCTATTAGTATTCTTTGGGAGAGTGAAGAAAATAGTAGATGAAAGAAGAGCTGGTGGATATAATTTATTTGGACTTTCAAAAGCCTTTGATAAAGTCTTTCAGAAGAGGCTATTAAGGAAACTAAGTAGTCCTGGGGTGAGAGGTGAAGTTTTGTCAAGGATTAGAAATCGGTTAAGAGGTAGCAAAGATTAGGAATAAATGGTCAATTTTCAACATGGAAGGAGGTTAATAGTGGGGTGCCCTAAAGAGCCATACTAGCACATGCATTATTTAATATATTTATTAATGATCTTAAAGAAGGGTGAACACTGAGGTGTCAAATGACACAAAATTATTTATGAGAACCAAGACTAGAAAACACTGCAAGGGAAACCAGAGGAACCAAAGAAAAGGAGGCAACCAGACAGCAGGCTGGTGAATAAAATCTGATGTGGACAAATTCCAGGCAATGCATACTGGAAGGATTAGTCTGAACTAATCATTTACATTGTTGGGTTCTATAGAAACTACAGTCCTGAGTGGAAAATAACTGGATATCTCTATGGAGAAGTCAATGAAAACATCTGCAGTTGACGGTTAAAAAAAAACATGTTAAGATGTTAAGCTGTGTTGAGAATGGAATGCAGGGATATCCTGAAAATAAATCCTTTCCACCATGGATACTGATGATTTAGCTTTGGTTATTCGATCATAATAAAATGAAATAAATACAATTTCAAAAGGAGAGCAAAAAGTTATTAAACGTTACTATACCTGAATCTGATAATGGACTGTATGAGGGCCAATAAACTGAGACTCAGTCCAGATAAGACAGAAGTGCAGTTAGTGGGTGGTTCACCTGCCCAGCTAAGTGGTTTCTGTGCACTTCCCCTAAAGAATCAAGTTTGCAGGGTGCTTTTGGATCTAGCACTGACACCGGAGGCACAGGTGGCCTGGGTAGCTCAGGGAGCATTTTTTATCAGCTTAGGTTGATATACCAGCTTGCCACAGGTATCCACACTGCGGTAACTTTCCACCTGTATTACTGTAATGTGTTATATATGAGATTGCCTTTAAAAATGTTCTGGGAAGTCCAAAATAAATAAATAAATCTTCCCGAGCCTGGTGCCCTCCAGATGTTTTGGACTACAACTCCCAGCTTTCCTGATCATTGGCCATGCTGGCTGCAGCTGATGGGAGTTGAAGTTCAAAGTGTCTGGAGGGCACCAGGTTGGGAAAAGCTGAAATAAATAAACATTTACTACAATCTGTGGGGTTCTAAATCAGACAATAAGCCTCCTTGAGTACAGGGGGCTTCCCACTTCAGAAGTTATGCTAAACACAGTAATGGAGGGCTGCGCTGCCCTTTCTCCAGGCTTATCCTATTCAATCAAGTAAGATATGAACAGAGCTACTCTTCCTGAATTTTAGAGTGTTCCTGTATCCTTTTATTGGTCTCTGCTTGTAGCTTCTGTCTTGCTCCCAATCCAGCCTCCTGGTTTGTCCTTTGGTCCTGATCCCTCAAACCCGATCCCCTGGGACAACTCTTGGCTCATTTCAGACTGCTGCCAATGGCTTGGCTCTGACACATCTTCACAGCAGATGTCTGCCAAGGTGTGCCTTCATGCATTGCATGACACTGGGAGAGTGCTGGTGGCATAGTGCCACTTTCCACGTGTTCCTTGTATATGGGATAACTTATGGACAAGGCTCATCAGTATATTCAGTCGAAAATGCATGCAAAATATTCTCTATGCTTCAAGATTATTTAATTTATTAAATTAATTTATTATAATAAATTAAATCTTTTAATTGTGTTTTTAATGGATTCATTTTTATGTCTTAGTTATAATTCTGTCTTTTACTACTGTTGGCTGCCTTGGGCACTATTTAGTGGAAATGGGAGATAAATTGAATAAGTAAATAAACAAACAAATATATTGAAGGCAATACATTTAAGACTTTAGCCATTGGTAAAGAATTGCTACACCAGAGCCTCTTGACTCATTTGAATGTAGCCAATTGCTCCACAGTTTTATAAACCACTACCAAAAGGCGCTAATGTATTAAATTATTACTGTTATATTAGAAACCTTCTTTAAGCAAAAAATCGAAGCTTATCAATCTAACAAAGTGGATTATTTTATCAATATCAGTGTCTGACTACTATGCTGGCTACTGTACATTTTGATAATGTTATTGGTTCTTTAGAACCATATGCAGTATTATACATATGCAATGATATCGCAATCATTCCAATACATGCATACAACATTATTTTGTATATTGAAAGAAACAACATGGTAGTACTCTCCCGTTATAATTTCAAAAGTAGCCCAGCTCTTTCAAGCTCTAAGAAATGGCATGTTTGTTTAGAAAAATGGTTCTCTTTTTATTTCAAACAAATTTGCAAGAGAAACCCAAGGCTGGAAAGATCCATGGTGTGTTCACATCATGTTTTAACACAAACAAC
This sequence comes from Heloderma suspectum, assembly GCF_057233095.1. Classification (NCBI taxonomy): domain Eukaryota; kingdom Metazoa; phylum Chordata; class Lepidosauria; order Squamata; family Helodermatidae; genus Heloderma; species Heloderma suspectum. Next base: position 53,335,194 of record NC_139461.1, read on the forward strand.
ACTAAGCTGATACTTTATTAAATTTGGCAGGGTGGGAATTGTGGAGGCCATGGGTTAAAGGCCTTGTATACTCAGTGCTTGAACCTGACATACATTTTTATAACTGAGTGATAAACTCTTGAAAAATGGGCTTTATGTAAGAAATGGTGACATAATATAGTCAAGTGGTGCTAACAGCCATTACCAGAATACAATTTCTTTGACTTTATTTGAGAGGGAGAAGAAAAAAATCCTTTTCTTCTGAGGCACATACTATAGCACGTTAATTCGGCATTAATTATAGAACATGTCAAACTGTATTTCAGTCAAAGCTCCCTGTTAGTCTCCAGAGCTTTCTTAATGACAGTAATTATAGGTCATAAAGAAGTCGTCTAAAATTAACATTTCTCTCATGTCTTGATAGGAAAATGTAAATGGCTGCATAGTACAGATGTTTTGATTAGTAAAATTTACACTTCCTTTTTTGTTTCAGTGCTTGTCAAACTTCACAGTGCTAAACCTAAGGTGCTACATTTTTTATCTTTCTGATGAGATAAAGGTGTATCTGAACTGACTATATGATTTCTTCATACTTTTTAGCTCATGTACACTTCAATGTGAACTATTCCAGCACATTATTACAAATAAATTTGAAGTTTCCACCTAAATAAAGATTCGTTGAGGAATGAAGTGAATATGGTATATATTTATAGCAAACATTTATTTATTTATTTATTTATTTATTTATTTATTTAAATCATGTTTACCACATCTTTCAGCTCCATACAGGACCCCCAAGGTTGCTCCCAATCACAAATTTAAAACAGTACAATCAAAACATTACAAAATGAAGCAGAGACCTTAAAAGCAGAGGCAAGGAAAACAGACCTCACAGAAGGAGAGTGGGAGGGAAACTGGCTTGTTGAAAAGGAAAGGCCTTCACAGAATGGCAGAAAGTCAACAGAGAGAGAACCAACTAGACTTTCTGATGTAGGGAGTTCTACAGTCTTGGCACTGTGACCAAAGAGGCCCTGCCCTGCATCCCCAGCTAACCAGACTGCAGATTGCAATTGGCTCACAAAGCAAAGCTTCATATGAAGAAGTCTGTCAGTAGACAGGTCCATGTGGAGGAAGTTCCCAAATTTTTTGGTCCCAAACATTTTAGGTAGGGTGGGCACTTGTGAATCATTCCAAAACAGGTAATGCATCACCAAAAAAGAGGACAAAAAGGGCACTAATTTGAATAATATTTGCATATGCTAATTTATATGTATAGATGTGAATGTACAAAAAGTTACTATAATTTAAATAGAAATACATAAGAAGAGCCATGCTGGATCAGACCAAGGTCCATCTAGTGCTAGTCCAGCATTCTGTTCACACAGTGGCCAACCAGCTGCACACAGGAAACCCACAAGCAGGACATGAGTGCAACAGCACCCTCCCGCCCACGTTCCCCAGCAAATGGTGTACATAGGCATACTTCCTCTGATACTGGAGGGTAGCATATAGCCATCAAAACTAGCACCCATTGATAAGAATTATCCTCCATGAATTAGTCCAATCCCCTTTTAAAGGCATCCAAAGTGGTGGCCATCACTATATCTTGTGGAAGTGAATTCAATAGTTTAACTATGCGCTGTGTGAAGTGCTTCCTTTCATCTATCCTGAATCTCCCACCAATCAGCTTCATGGGATGACTCTGGGCACTAGTATTACCAGAGAGGGAGGAAAAATGTCTATCTACTTTCTCCATGCCATGGTAATTTTGTACATTTCTATCATGTCTCCCCTTATTCACCTTTTTTCTAAACTAAACAATCTCAAATGTTGTAACCTATTCTCATAGGTGAGTTGCTCTATCCAACCCCTTGATTATTTTAGTTGCCCTTTTCTGCACTTTTTCTAACTATACAATAACAATATCCTTTTTTAGTTGCGGTGACCAGAACCGTATACAGTATTCTAAGTGTGGTCACACCATAGTTTTGTATAAAGGGAGTATGACCTTAGGAGTTTTATTTTCAATCCTTTTCCTAATTATGCCTGACATGGAATTTGCCTTTTTCACAGCAGCTACGCACTGGGTTGACATTTTCATCAAGTTCTCCACTACAACCCCAAGATCTCTTTCTTGGTCAATTACTGCTAGCTCAGATCCCATCAGCTTATACTTAAACAAAGTTGGGATTTTTTGCCCCAAAATGCATCACTTTACACTTGCTTCAATTGAACTACATTTGCCATTTAGATGACCATTCTCTGAGTTTGGAGAGATTCTTTTGGAGCTCTCACAATCCCTTTTTGTTTTAACCACTCTAAATAATTTGGTGTCATCAGCAAGCTTGGCCACTTCACTGCTCAATCTTAATTCCAGATCATTTATGAATAAGTTGAAAAGCATTGGTCCCAGTACAGATCCCCCTGGGACCCCACTGCTTACATCTCTCCATTGGGATAATTTACCATTTATTCCTTCTCTCTGCTTTCTGTTCTTTAACCAGTTACTGATCCATGAGACAACCTCTCCACTTATTCCATGACTGCTAGGTTTGCTTAGGAGTCTTTGGTGAGGGACTTTATCAAAAGCCTTTTGGAAATCCAAATAAACATTGTCTACCAGATCACACCTGGCCACATGTTTACTGACACTCTCAAAGAGTTCTAAAAGGTTAGTGAGACAGGAAGCCATGTTGATTCTTTTTCAGCAGGATGTGTTTTTCTATATGCTTACTAATTTTATCTTTAATAATGCTTTCAACCAATTTACCCAGAATAGACATTAAGCTAACCCACCTGTAATTTCCTAGATTCCCCCCTGGATTCCTTAAAAAAAAAATGGTGTTACATCAGCTATTCCCCAGTCCTCTGGTACAGAGGCTGATCTTAGGGTCATGTTATATATTTTTGTTAGAACATCAGCACTTTCATATTTGAGTTCTTCAAGAACTCTAGGATGGATACCACTTGGGCCCAATGATTTATTAACTTTCAGTTTGTCAATAAGGCTGAGACCTTCATATTTTGTTACTATTTGCCTCAGTTCCTCAGACTCCCTTCCTGAAGACATCAGTTCACACACAGGTATCTGTCCTATATCTTTTGCAGTGAAGACAGATGAAAAAAATTCATTCAGCTTCTCCACAATCTCCTTATCCTCCTTTAGTACTCCTTTACTCTGTTGTCATGGTCTAACTGCCTCCCTACTGCTTTCCTGCTACTGCTATATTTTAAGAATTCTCTATTGTTGGCCTTGATATTGTTAGTAATATACTCCTTAAAATGCTTTTTTGCATCTCTTATTGTCTGCTTTCATCTCCTTTGCGCAAGCTTGTGCTCCCTTTTGTTTTCCTCATTTAGGCAAGACTTCCATTGTCTGAAGGAAGCCTTCCCTCTAATAGCTTCCTTGACACTGCTCATTGACCATGCTAGTGACCCCTTGGACTTGGTACCTTTCCTAACCTGTGGTATACATTCCTGCTGGGAATAATACATTCTATCATTTAGTTTTGAGTAGCCTACATGCAGTTTTGAGTAGCCTCCAAGATTTATCCCTCTTGACTCCCGCTTTCAAGTTCCTTTTTACCAGTTCCCTCATTCTAAAAGTTTCCTCTTTTGAAGTCAAATGTGACTGTGTTGTATTTCCTTGGCAATTTTCCACTTAAATTTATATTAAATCTGATAGTACTGTGCTCGCTGTTTCCAGTTGGTTCAGCAACACTCACATTTCGTGCTAGGTCCTAGGTGACTCAATTTAGGATTAAATCCAAGATTGCCTTCCCTCTGTATGGTTCCATGACCAACTGTTCTAAGGCACAGTTGTTTAGGGCATTGAGAAATTTAACCTCTTTGTCATGATTGGAACATGCATTTATCCATCCAGTGTGGGGGCAATTGAGGTCATCCATTATTACAACACCTCCTTGTTTGGAGGCCTCCTTGATTTCCTTTTCCATGTCAAGATCACCCTGAGCATTCTGGTCTGGGGATGATAGTATGTTCCAAGTACTAGATTAGTTTTGGAACTCTGTATTGTCACCCACAGGGACCAGGTGACCTCTGTGCCTACCTGTTCAGTCTGCTGCCCAGGTGCTCACTGTTGATGGGTAACAGTTCTTATGGTTCTTTATCTTTAAACTGGAATTGGCCCAGACAGCTTTTCAGACAGAGGACACCATCAAATAGAGGATGGTTCTCTGGCAGTACTTCAGATAGAGAGGATGCCTGACTACTCTACTTTTAGAGGTTAATAGGTAATAACTAGTACTTTGGCTTGTGCTGAAAAATGAAGTAGTAGCCACTGAAGACTGAAAACAACCAGAGTGATGTGCTCCAAAAAAGCAAGCTCCAGAAAACACTGTGTTGACTGCATTTTGTACCAGCTGAAGTTTCTGACAACTTTTCAGAAAGGGCATGGAGTGTAGATTGCTGTAATATACATGTTTCATTGTTGTTGTTGTTCAGTCGTTAAGTCGTGTCCGACTCTTCGTGTGACCCCATGGACCATAGCACACCAGGCCTTCCTGTCCTCCGCTCTCTCCCGGAGTGTGCTCAAGTTCATATTCATTGCATCGGTGATGCTATCTAGCCATCTCATCCTCTGCCGTCCCCTTCTCCTTTTGCCTTCAATCTTTCCCAGCATCAAGGTCTTTTCCAGGGAGTTTTCTCTTCGCATTAAGTGGCCAAAATATTTGAGCTTCAGCTTCAGTATCTGTCCTTCCAATCAGCAGTCAGGGTTGATTTCCTTTAGGATGGACTGATTTGACCTCCTTGCAGTCCAGGGGACTCGTAAGAGTCTTCTCCAGCACCACAGTTCGAAAGCATCCATTCTTTGGCGCTCAGCCTTCCTTATAGTCCAGCTCTCACAGCCATACATTACTACTAGGAAAACCATAGCTTTGATTAGACGGACCTTTGTCGGCAAGGTGATGTCTCTGCTTCTTACTATGCTGTCTAGGTTTGCCATAGCTTTCCTCCCAAGGAGCCAGCGTCTTTGAATTTCATGGCTACAGTCACTGTCTGCGGTGATCTTGGAGCCCAAGAAAGTAAAATCTGTCACTGCTTCCATTTCTTCCCCTTCTATATGCCAGGAAGTGATGGGGCCAGATGCCATGATCTTAGTTTTTTTAATGTTGAGTTTCAAACCAGCTTTTTCACTCTCCACTTTCACCCTCAACAAGAGGCTCTTTAGATCCTCTTCGCTTTCTGCCATTAGGGAGGTATCATCTGCGTATCTGAGGTTGTTGATAATTCTCCCCGGCATGTTGTTTCATATATGTTTCGTATATATATATATATATATATATGTATGTATATGTATATATGTTTCATGTGTGTGTGTGTGTGTGTGTGTGCGTGTGTATATATTCCTGCATAAGACAGGTAGGGAAAATCTCTAATAAAAACATGGCAGAGGAGAATATATATATATATATATATATATATATATATATATGAATATAAGACAGAAATGAGCCATACCAAGGCTTCTGGGTTTATCCCCCACTGGCCTATCTTTTATTATACCTTTTCAAAAAGAAAACATAAACTGATGTATTCTGAACTGTCAAAATTTACTTACTTGAAAATGAGAATGGAAACATTCTGGTTTAAACAATGTTAATATCATCAAACATCCAGGGAAATATAACAAATTAAAAGGTAATCACTTCATAGCATAAAAGGCCTACACCTTAAGTAATAATAAATCTAATACTTGACATTCATCTCCCTAGAAAATAAAATTAGATAAACTTTTGCAAGAGCATTCTGAACAGTCAATCCAGTTTATTAATAATTTCCTGTTTCATACAGGAAGCTCATATTATCTGGTCACAGCCACAGTAGACCTCCACAGATATTTAATAAAGCTGCCGTTAGTAATCCTCTCTGATTACCTATAACCTTCCAGCTATAACACACACTGTGCTCCAGCTCCATAGAAGGACATCACACTGTCACCTGGTATGATGTTTGACAGCTTATTCTGCTACATCAAGCAGCACAAAATTACTTTTTCCAAATCCATCCCTAGTTAATAACCAAAAGCAATAATGGTATTCAGCATGCGTAATACACTGAGAAGGCAAAATGAGGCAACAGAGAGAGAAAAGATTAAAGGGAGACTATTATGAAGAGGAGATCAAAAACTGAATCTTGTAACATACAACAATGTTTCAATTATAACATCATGCAGCGAGAGCTCCACATATCACTCGACAAAGCCAGTCCTGCAAATCTAAGAAAACACAAGAGAAAATTCCTATTGTGTTTACACTGGATGCATCCTTATTCTAGTTCAAACAGAGAGCACATTTCGAAGTTTCCTTTCTAAATTATGCTCTGAAATTCTCCTGGGAACAGATGCTGACTTACCTTTAGTGGAAATGTCTAGTTAACAGAAATATATTGCTTTGATCATTTTTTTAATAACAAAAGCATGCACCTTATTCTGTGGTGAAATTAATAAGGTGTTTTGCTTATAGAACAGATCAAAATTACTATCAGCTACATTTACAGGAATGCTGGAAAACTGGTGAGCAAACCCAGCAAATGCCCAGCGTGTGTGCACACACACACATAAGAAATAAAAATTGATGTGCTTTCACTCCGCAAGTGGGGAGGGATCATATTAAAATCCTGTGTCCCTTTGTAAGGAATTGATAAGTGATGACCATGAACTAGGGGAAAGATGCATTAAATAAGAAACAATAAAGGATGATAAAAAAGGCTACTTCTCTTTCAACCACCACAAAAAAGAACAAAAAAGGATGTATTCCTAGTTAGAAATATAATAGGGCCTTGCTTGCTGATTTTACTATAATTACCATTTAATTCCTCTCACACACATCACAGCAGGAATACCATTTAGAAATTAGCTAGGTGATGAGAAAGTCCTGCAAACTGGAATTGTAATGAATGCAGTTCCAATATCCAATTGTATTTTTCGTCTGAGTTTGGAATGATAATAGAAATTATCAAAGAATTTTTATGGCATCTTACTAGAACCAGCTATTCAAAGCAAAGATTAAATTGGACAAATTCCTAAATGTGTACATTTGCAAATGCAAATAACTCATTAATTTGTGACCTTCGAATTCAGAGTTTGCAAATCAATCCTTCTTTGAATCTCTGTCTCACCATGAGATATTTCTTAATTTGTACTTCAGCATTTCTTCTGTGTACTTTGCTGTTCGGTACTTGTGCATTCAGTCTTATAATACTTGCTTGGATAAGGTTGATTTGTAGCTAGCCTAACTGGTTTATTTAACTATGTTGGTAGGCTATGTATAACACAGGAACATTTGGGTTCAAGCTGCCAGGGCAAATTAAATGAAGCAAGAGTTGCAAAGAAACTTAAATTAATGCAATGTTGTAAGGGGGAAATTATGAAAAGCTGAAGAAAATTTCAGCATTAGAAATTAGCAATTGCTTAAAACACACACACACACAGAAAAACACACACACACATAGACACAGACACGTAAACCATTTCAATTATACCTCTTTCCACTCCTCCCATTTTTTCTCCCAAAGAAGGTTGATTGGAAAAATGTTTGAAGAATATAGGCTGCACTGTAACATGTAGTTCCACTTACCATGTCGATCTTGTGAACTTCTGGCAATTCAGACTGTCCATGTGAGAGGATCCACATGGTAAAGCAGCACTACACATCATAATCCATGAAGAGAAGCCCCCACACAGAAGTAGGGTTTAGGACACTTTCACATGAGAGGCACGACAGGCAGACAAATCTTCAAACATTCTGTACACCTCAGTACAATAGAACAGCATAGCTGGGAAAGACCCAAAGATCACATTAGAGAAGATATTTATTTATTTATTTATCCTGCTCCTAAACCAAAAATGCTCCCAGAGTGGCCTATATGCAATCAGTAAAACAAGACAGTCTTTGCTCATTGGCTTACAATCTAAAAAGACAAGGAAAGGGGGATGAGGAGGGAAGAGGGAAAAATGAAGGCTACTTTCATCAAGGCTGGTGGAATGGGCCCAGTTCCCCTCTCAACGCCCTCTTTACAGCCTGCTGGAATGGCTTCTGGTGTTCAATACAGGTACAATTCAGTTACCTATCTTGCTTCTCTACCATAGATAATAGCAATTAATTAATTAATTAATGGGCAATTTTGCCTGTCTAGGCACAGCTTCAGGGAGGGGGAGGGAAGGGGCCTGGAGACCCAATAAAGCAGCTTCTGCAGTCTCCTCCCCTCACTGCCCCCAGGACTGCCCCCTTTTCCCCATCTCTGTGCTCTGTTTCAGAGCACAGAGACATCGCCAGTGTGGAGAGAACCATGCTGGCTACAAGGGTGGGGGAGGGGAATGCAACTGCTGGGAACCAAGGCTGGAGCCCTGGGTCCAACCTCGGTTCCCAGAAACTGAAAAATCCTATGGCCCTCTAGACAATGTCTAGTGGCCATAGGATTGCTCCCTCCACCCATGGTTAACCTATGGTTTGAAAAGGCCCTCCCATCTCCCTCTGTACAGCCTGAATGGCTACTGGTGGCAACAGTAGAGGGAAGAGGAGCCTTCATGGGGAAGGTCTTTCAGCAGGGCTGGTGGAATAGCCCTACTTCCCCTCTCTTCTCCCTCAGGAATGGCTACTGCTGGTGACATAAATCTTCCACAGTCAACCCACTCATTAGCTCCCTTGAAATTTAAAAGGATAAGCAAAGACCATGATGCACCACAAACAGGCAGCAGGAGTGAATGAAGTGACTCAGCAGAGGTACTTCACAATAGTATTCCTGTCTCAACTTTTTGGCCATCACTTCCCAGTGGTCATTGTCTCTCCCTTAAAACATCCAACCCCAATCCTTCCAACTGAGAGCAGTTTCTTTTCAAACTATGTTCCAAGGAACACTGAGGAAACTTCCTGGGAAGCTTATTTCAGATTCTTCATTAAGAAGATGGTTAATGGTAGAAAAGTCTCCTGGGATGGGTGAGAATTTTGTTTCAGTTTGTTTTTTATACAAATTTATCAAAATACACCAATTTCTTAATAGTTGGGAGGGAAAGAACTTGAGGGTTTAAAAAAGAAATCAGATATAGGAGAAAGTGGATGGACTGACAGATTCGTCCATCCAGGCCCAGGGCTTTGAGTGCTTTACCCTTAAAACTCTGAATTTGTAACCCTGTGTAATTAGCCATGTTACTACTGAGCTGAGGTTGCCACCTCTTTTTTTCTGACAAGCTCCTCATCTTTAATAGCTATATGGCAGGCAGGTACAACATGGTCCTTTCCATATTGGGAATAGCTGTACCTATTGAATTTGGTCAGTGAAGATGATGGTGGTGGTGGGGATTTCATTTCAGGTTGTTTTTGATAAGAATTTACCAGAATTTGCAAATTTCTTCATATTTGGGACAGATTTTCAGAATTCAAATGCGGGAGAAAGTGAACCTGATTTATACTGATAAATATTTACGTAGGCTAAAATGGCGAATCAAAAAGGGACGCAAATAGCGTCCGCTATGCTATTTGCGTTCCCCTTTATTTTCGCCGTAATAGTCTACGCAAATATTTACGTAGACTAAGATGGCCAAAAATAAGGAACGCAAATGGCGGCGGCCATAGCCGCCGCCATTTGCGTACGTGTTTTTTTTCCCCCCCCAGAGCCCTCCACGGCTGGAAATCCAGCTGCGGACGGCTCTGGCCTGGGCCTGGCCAGCTGCTCCGCGGAGCTGGCGCGGAGCACAGCCAGCTGTGGAGGATTCCAGGGGAGGAACGGATCGCTTCCCCCCCATTTAGGATTCCGGGGGGAGGGACGGAATGCCTCCCCCCCACCATCAACATAATCCACGGAAAGGTAAGTGACTTTCGTACATCCCTAGAGCTATGGCTCAGCCCACAAACGCAAACTGTGTCTGCATGTGGCAGAACTCCATCAGGCCAAAAAAGAACTGGATTTCCCAGTGACAAACATCCCTAAGTGGCAGCAGGACAGCTTCTTTCTTTTCCTATGAGTTTTTTTCTCTGCTTATTTTGCTGCTACTGCAAATGGCTGGCCGCTGTTTTGCATTTTTCACAAAAACCAGGACTTCGCATCAGTCCAGGACATTGTGAGGGAAGGGTAGAAATGGCAACACCACCCCCAAAAATGGTGGAGGATATTTGGGGGAAATTCTGCAAAGTTGTTTTTTTTTCTAGAGGGGGAAGAAAAAAGGGGGGAATCCAATTTTTTTCTCAGAAAAAAAGTCTTCTATGAATTTTTGGCTCATTCTGGAAATAATCACCATGATATTCTTTTGACAGTCACTCATCCCTGTGACACAAGAGGCACTAGATATCCTGGGGCTCTTTTTTTTTTTCTTTTTTGCTTAGCTTACTTCATTTGTCTACATACTCGGAGGGAGCTTAACCCCCTGAGTATGTAAACAAATTCAAGGTTGAAGTGAGTTAAGGAGTTGTTATCCCATAATAAATGATGGTGAAAATAAGTCAATAGTGTAGCTGACAAGCTAACTATCTGGGAGCAATCTAATCAAATCCTATTACTGATTTTCTGTGCCCCTGTTCAAGTCTCTGATTGATTAACAGAAACTGCATATAAAAAGATATGTGGGAGATTCCACATCTCCACAGAATTAATAGCATCATAGAAAGGTAGGAAGAAACTTCTAAGTCACTACATCCATACCTAATTCTTCAAAGAGACTATCAATGAGGTAATCCAAGAGCAGGAGAGGACAATATATGCCAGGTTATAGTCTTCCAGGCAGGTAAGGAACAAGAGAGACCTACCAAGTCCAAGAAAGAAAATGCATTAAAATTTGTTGCAAAGGTTAACCGTTTTATTATAATTGCGTAACTGCTGAGTTTTAGCATCAATACAATTCTTTCCTCACATACCAAATGGGGTTCAGAAAACAAATTATGTTACCTTATTGTTGATACTACAAACAACTTTATTATGGAACATTTTTTAGTTCAATTATTAAAATGGTCTTTTAGCACTTTTACTTCTTCTTTTCTTTGAATCTGAATTTTTCTTTGAAGTACATGAATTCATTTGTCTGACATTTTGGTAAAAGACCAACGTCATAGTGTGGTACTAAAATGTATCTGGATGCAATCCTATGCATGTTTGTACAGAAAATGTCCTACAACTCCCAGCATTTCCCAGTCAGGCACAGTGGTTAGAGAATGCTGGGAGTTGTAGGACTTTTTTCTGTCTAAACATGCATAGAATTGCATCCCTAGTTGATTATTCAAATCAAACTTCCTTTCTTACTTTCACATTTGGAAAAAATGGTGCCTCGACTAGAGAATGTAAACCCAGTGCAACCTGGTAACACCTGCAATGCAAAACAGTACATGTCTTCCCCTAGCAAGATCCTGTTCACAATTTTGTTGGACAGTTTGCATCCATGAACACACAACCACGTTTGTGCAGTCCTCTCTTGCCAGGTTTCTGAAGCAGGGTATTTCTTGTCAGCATCATGTGTCGAGTTGACAAACAGCATTGATAAGTGTGGTATACATGTGAAGTATTACTAGATTCTTCACTGAGGCAGATAATACCTGAAAGAGTTCCTGTTAGGATAAAATGGAATTATACTGACCAGAGAAATGACCTTTCAGACAGAAGATTGGTAGATGAATGCTAAGGAGATACATAACATAAGATTTTGAAACTGATTTGAAAACCCAGAGCTGTGAGATTGGATGGAGTTCACAACATGCGTATTCAGTGGGAGACAGAAATCTAGAAAGCAAAATAGTAAAATGTCTGATGGCGAAAACCCAAAATACAGAAAGACAATATATGTAGTTAGGTGATTTACAGTTAGGGATGGGCAGACTCTCTACTTGCCGGTCCGTGGGGAATCCACCCGTGGGGGGGAGGCGATCCGTTCCTCCCCCTGGAATCCTCTTTGGCCAGCTCCGCTCCGATTCTGCAGAGCTGCCGACCGGCTCCGAAGCACCAGCGATACGGCTGCCATGCCGTATCGCTGGCTGAAGGGGACTTGACTGACTGTGAACGCAAATGGCATCCAGGACACCTTAAACTAAGTAAAGGCCTTAGTTTAAGGTAAATGCAGCCGTAAATGGCTGCATTTAGCTTAAACTAAGGCCTTTGCGGCCACAAATGGCATCCTGGACGCCATTTGCGTCCACAGTCTGTCCCCTTCAGCCAGCGATATGGCATGGCAGCTGTATCGCTGGCAATCCGGAGCCGGAGGATCCGGCCGCAGAGGATTCCGCAGGGAGGCAGAGGATTCCGCCACGGACTCTGGGGGGCCGGATTCTTTAGTATCCAGCCTCATTGGAGTCCGTGGTGGAATTCTCCACCATCCCTATTTACAGTGCAATCCTAAATGAAGTTGTTGTTGTTGGGATGAAGTAGCAGATTGAATGCCACTTCCAAAGCCCCGTCTGCTTCCACCAGCCAGGGCAAGTGTGTGTATGGGGGACATACCATTTTTTTCTCTTGCACTGTTCTTTTTTAAAATTTAAAAAATCCCCATTAGTTCCAATCTGGAGGATTATTTACACCAGCTCCAGGCTGGTGTGTGTGTGAGTTTGGGGGTGGGGTAGATCCAGGGTCCTCCCAGTGAATGCAGGGGCCTTGAATCTATGGCCGCCTTCATCTTGCCTCTGCCCTATCTCTGGAATGCTCCGTTTGGGGGTCTGCTGCCTGTGGGAACACTACAGGCAGTAAAGTGATCCCTACAGAACTTTCCACAGACAAAGCCCTCCCACAAATGGAGAGGCACAGTCCACAAACACACATGCGCACACACACACACGCGCGCGCACCCCTTGGATGAATGTTCAGTGGGAGATAGGATGCTCTATTGAAAACTATTTTGTTCCCTAAGGCTTTTGTTAGGATTGCTACAATTCAGTGAGAAAAGTACAAGAAAACTTTTGATTCCTAGGAAAGTCTTCCTGACATTGGTATAAGCAAGACCTGATTATCCCTCTATGTTGTTCCCAGATGCTTTGCCATGGGTTTTTATAATTATTCGTATTTTGCAAGTAGGATAAATGAATCAGTGCTCAGTAATACAGGTTGCAGAGCAGTTGGAGATTTATCAGTCAAAAACCAACTTAAACACCACTCTGCAACTAAATAGAAGGCAGTGCAGTTCCCAGGGCATTTGTATAATGAGCTCCCTGCAATACATATCCTTAACGAGGGGGGTTGGTGTATGCTGTGCTGGTGTCAGTTCTGGAATGCATTCAGAATTTAGTCTTATGTAGAGTGCACTGCAATTGTTTAATCACAGGAGATAAGTAAATAACAGTGGAAAGGTTCATGCCCCAAAGGGAAAGACAGCAATTTCACAGAATGCTCAGAGGGAGAAAAGCCAATCTCGGTCACTTTTGTAATTCCATCTTTTAGTAAGAATTTTGGCATACAAGCACAACTGGAGTCACATTCTCAAATAGTAAGGCATTAGGTACTTCTATACACTGAAAATCACCCTTGTATATTATTTATTTGTGATATTTCTATACCACTAAATATAATAAAATCCCTAAGTGGTATTTCTATGTCTTATACAAGACTCTTAAAAAAAAATCTGTTTATTTATTTAAACGATTTTTAGGCCACCTTTAAGGATAGTGCTCCCCTAACACACACAGAGGGGGGGGGAGGGAGGGAGAGAGTTTCCATTATTGGTAAGTGAATGAAGTTGCCTCAGTGTGAACGTCATAACGATCCAATGACTTGCCAGGATTGTGAAAGCGTTACAGAAGAATTAGAAGAGATTTATTGAAAATGCACTTTCCAAGCAGTCAGAAGAGGAAGGACTTGTAGATTTATTTTCCTTATAAGTAAAATAACACCAAAATCTATCCAGTGGGTGCTGTTAGGTAATTTCAGACTCTGGACTTAATGGCCTTAGAGGGCCCACCTCTTTCAATGGCATTACTTCACTTACTTCAAATGCTAGGCATTTTGTGTGCCCCACCCCCCACCCAAACCAATCCATGCTTTACAGCTGTGATATGACAGAGCAAAAAAAAAATGGCAACCCTGAACAACTAACAAAAGGAAAGACTCTTAACAGTGCGGTTTTACTTCGGTGCTACGGAGAGCTCTGACATCAAGGCCTCCAAGTAATCCAAAGCTCTGTAACTGGCAGGGCAGAAGACAGGGAGGAGTAGCCACACTGATCTATCCACTGGTAAGTGGTCACCTCAGGATTAGATTATTACAATAGGATCGACGTGGGTCTGTCCCTAAGCTTGGCCTGGAGGCTGCAGCCAGTGAGAACTGTCATGGCCTGGCTGCTAAGTGAGATAACCTTCCAGCAGCATATGATGCTACTTCCAAAGGTGTGACATTGCCTGCCAATATGCTACCAAAGCCAGATTCAGGGTGCTTGTGTTGACGTACAGAGTCCTATATGGCTTAGAACCTGGATACCTGATGGGGCGCCTTCTCCCTTATGTACCCACCCAGATATTAAGAGATGCGCTGTTGACAGTGCTGCACTTGCCAGCCATGTGATATCCAGCAACCCGAGAGAGGGTGTACTTGATACAGGCACCCTGATTGTGCAAGTCTCTTTTCCTGCAGATATGGTTGGTGCTAAGCCTTACAAGTTTCTGGTGCCAACTGAAGACTTCACTGTTCACCCAGGCTTTGGGTTGAATCTCTGTTGCTGTGCTTTGTAAATTGTTAGTTATCTCTCCTTCGTTTTTACTGCTTTTATTGGTATGAAATTTTATTGATCATATAATTTCATTGTGTTTTAGGATTGTACCTGCTTTGGGACAATTTTATAATAAGAAGTGGATACAAAAATTATAAATAAAAATAAAATAAATAAATAATGCCGTCTTTGAATGCCAAGTTGCACTGGAGATGGGACATGGAGGGGAACAATCCATGGTAAAATGTATTCTCTGATCCAGCCTTAAGGCTATACCCATAATTCATTTCTTCAACTAGGTTGTGTCCTTCCAAGGTGATTCTTCTTCTTCTCACTTGTTACTAAGTGTAGATATGCTCTTATGCAAAGGCCTTTTTTCATGTATTTGTGAGGGATCCATGTATATTTTGCATTGCATCAATAATGATGCCGTGCCAGCCATGGCATGCTACTGAAAACACAGATGGCATGGAGACTGTGCAGACATTTCAGCTGCCGAGTCTTGAATTTCCAGGTGATTACTGTATTTTGCTTTACATTTCAGAACACTTATAGTTTTTCGCTTTTAATAATTTCAGTTGTGAGTTATTGGGATACGCAGCTTGATTCTGTGGGATAAACTGGCCTCTAAGTTTGTTGTTTGTTTTTGAAAAGAACTATTTAAAATGTAAACTTCTGAGTATACTTCAACTAATTCTAAAGTGAAACAAAGTCTTTCTGAAGCCAAATTTCAGGGACATGGTTGGACTTTTATTCTAAACTCCACAGTGGGAGATATAAAACTCTGACTGAGTTCTCCTGCTGGTTACTGGAGTAAGTAAGTTTGGAAATAACTCCTGGGAATGTGATGCTGGCGCTTCTTTTGAAGTTGCATTTGGACAGTGTGGTAGTAGTATTCTCAGTTCCCATATTTGTCTGCTGGGATAACAGCAGAAATTGCTGTTGAAAGAGAACTGTTCAGAATGTATGCATGTCCCATCTATTCAACTACTTGCACAGAGGGATTTTACTGGGACTAGTCTTGCATGGAGTCCACAGTTCTGCATTACAGCCACATAAGTGCAGAATTCTGAGCTGCCCAATTATTTAGCATCTCTGAGAAATTCAGATTCATCTAAGCAAGTCTGTGGTCTGTATTTATTTGTTTACTGTACTTTTAAACTGCTCAATAACCAAAGTTCTCTGGGTGGTGTACGAACATTAAAACAAAAAATAAAAAGCACAGAATAAAACCAAGATAAAACCAGCAGCAAAGAATAAAACCATTACATCATAAAATCAAATTAACCAAAGCCATATGGCTATAAGAAAGAAAGAAAGAAAGAAAGAAAGAAAGAAAGAAAGAAAGAAAGAAAGAAAGAGTTTGTACTATGATATGAGAATCTGGACATATGAACCTGTCAGGGGATCATGGGATTTGTGGCATATGGGAGCGTGTTCTGAATGCTAAATGCATATGCATTGGTAATAGTGGATGCGGGAGATGTGAATCCTTGTCAAGGACTTTCACTTTGCATGGTGAGTTTTGCAGTTTTAAGAGTCATAAAGAGTCTGCCATTGGAAGAGGAGATGGGGTAATGAAGAGACAGACAACAGTAACTTGGATTGAAATTGGGCCACATTTACTGAAATACCTGCAAAGGGGGAAACCTAGGATGGGCTCTGACTGTACCAGAGGCACTTTTATCATCACTTTTATGATGAGCCCTTTCCCTGGCCTTCTGGGTCAGACCATTCTGCACTTCATTCTTATGACTACACAAGACCAATTTGTAGTTATCCCTGTGTGTAGCTCACAGTGCCGGATAACTCGGAATCGGCCAAGGCCTGCAGAATGAGGTCCTTGGCTTCACACAGCCAGGTCATTCCCTCCTAGATGCAGCACCAAAACCTGTGGGGGAACCTGCATGTCACATTGATGGAATAGAGGGGAGAGGCACTCTCACTGCATACCATGTCTGCCAAGGCCCTGAACATGGGCACACTGGGACAGTCCGAGCTGAGATCCACAGCTTGACGTAAGACCACCGACCATCCCTGAACACCGTGCTGTGACCACATGAGCACACGCACGGGTTCACATCCATTCCATTGATCTAAAGGAGATAAAGGAGAACAGTTAGTGGCAAAAAGGGAGTGGCAGTACCTTGGCATCAAGGAAAAGCCCATACGTGAAGGCCTTGGAGTGCCACCTGGCCATCGCCTTCACTTGATCGGGTGCCAAAACCTGAAGACACAGCTATAGGAGCAGCCCCAATGCTGAAAGAATGTGTCCTAAATTGTATTTCCTAGACTGGGAGTACTCAATGCCAGCTTAGTAACAGTCGTGCAAATTAACGGCCCTAATCTCCGGCATGATAATGGATATCTGGGGAAAGGGGATGCCAGGGGTCTGCAGATGCAGGTGATGTCCTGGCCCTGCCCTGGATGGCATGTCATGCACAGAAGCCTGTATTCTAGCAGCCGCCGGGAGTGACAGGCTAATGCTTAGTCACACTCCCCTCTCCTGTGCTAAAGGACTTCTTGCAGGCCCCTTAGCCGATCCAACAAAACTTTGTCGTTGCCAAATCAGACAGGTCCTGTCTATAAGGCTCCACCCACATCCTAATAATTTCCAGATGAGAGATGGTCCCATCATTATTCTGATAAAAGCCAATGCCATCTCCCGGTCCACTTTCCGATGGGCCCTTTCCATGGCCCTCAAATTCCAAACATTCCTCCAATTAATTTGAGGAAGCAGGCAGGACCAATGATCATTATCACTGGCCAGCTGTGCCATATGACCTGGGAAAGGTCCTTGCCTTTCTCACTAACAGGTCATTCCCTCCTAGATGCTGAGCCAGAACCTGTGGTGAAGATACATCAAACCATGGTGGAATGGAGTGGGAAGGAGGCGCTGTCATTGCATGCTGCACCTGTCAAACCACTAACACATGCACACTGGATCAGTCTGCTCTGGGATCTGCAGCCTGACCTATAAGCCCTCCGACCAGCCCATAACAGCATGCTGTGTCCAGACATGAGCACGCACACACGTGGGTTCATGTCCATTCCACTGATCTAAAGGAAAAATAACAACAAGGACAAGAAAAGAGATGCTGATCAGTGAAGTCCCACACCCTAGGAATGGACACAAGACCATAACTGCAAACTACTGGGAAGGCTACAACTGCTGCAGCTGAATGTGAGAACAAAAGCCTAGGGCTCCCTATCAACTCAGGTATGGGGGGCCTTTGTCTTGTGATCCATGAAGTGAGGCATGGCTTACCCTATCAAAGTACACGACACTCAACGAGAGCCTCTTAGCATGGTCTCTGGAAGTGCCAGCATCCGGGTATTAGACAAAACGTTGGCACTGGCATTCAACCTGTCATTTATATGCCTCTATAGGGATGTACGAATCCCTTACCTGGTTCCGGTCGGGGCATCTGCTGGGGGGGGGAGGCACTCCGGTCCTCCCGCCCGGAATCCTGCCCGGCCGGCTCTGCTCCGCGGCAGCTCCACAGAGCAGCCGGCCAGAGCCGTCCACAGCCGGACTTCCAGCCGCAGACGGGCTGCTGAGGATGCAAATGGCGGCCGCCATAGAGGCTGCCATTTGCGTCCTTCCAGGCTGCCGTGATAGGCTACATAAGAATTTACGTAGCCTATCACGGCATGTCCCCCCCAAAAATGGCGTACGCAAATGGTGGCGGCTACGGTGGCCGCCATTTGCGTTCCCTATTTTTCGCCGTTCTAGCCTATGTAAATATTTACGTAGACAATTACGGCGAAAAAAAGGGAACCGCAAATAGCGTAGTGGGCGCTATTTGCGGTTCCCTTTTTTTCGCCGTAATTGCCTACGTAAATATTTACATAGGCTAGAACGGCGAAAAATAGGGAACGCAAATGGCGTCCGCCATAGCCGCCGCCATTTGCATACACTGGTTTTTTGGGGGGGGGGTTAGCCGTGATAGGCTACGTAAATTCTTACGTAGCCTATCACAGCTGCAAGGATGGCAATGGCGGCCACAGCAGCCTGGCCACAGCCAGCCAGGAGACCAGCTGCTGCCATTGCTGCTGCCGCCGGAGCCGCTGCCACCGGAACTGCCACTGCCGCATCCGCCCCAGGTAAGTTCCACCCTGGGGGATTCCGCGGGGGGGGGAGGGGGGCAGGAGGCCATTCTGCCATGGATTCCATGGGGCCAGATTCTAAAGAATCCGGCCTCACTGGAATCCGTGGCGGAATTCTCTGCCATCCCTAATGCCTCATGAGAAAACAGGTATCACACAGGAGGCGGTGGAAATTCAATACTACTACCTGATCCATAACTTTCAGATTGCGGGAGGACTGTGTTTTAATGACATGAAGAGAGGCCTGCCCTTCGCACACAAGGAATTTAAGAATGGACATTAAGCCTTGAATCGGCCCACATAGGCAATGCCACGTATAAGAGAAGTTAAAATAACAGGATCTCAAGAGATCAGAGGGCCAACCCTGGGGCATGGCACTACACGCCCAATGATCCTAAATAAGTTTACCCTAAAAAACCCAGCCCACTAGAGGTGTCATAGTATGTCTGCAGCTCTACCTTGAAGATAAACTCGTGTTCCTGAAAATCTCCGTTAAATTAAAACGCCACCGAAATCCACTTGGGGGGGGCTAACTCAGTGGTGAGGGAGCCTAACCCCATCTGTGGTACAACACAGCCTCTACCAAAGGCTGGGATGGGACAGAAGTTATACCGGTGAAAAGGACTCTGCCAGTCCCTAAAGCCATGAAGTGTGACATCAACCTGCGTCACCCCCCCCCCCCGGCATCCTGTAGGCACTATCGCCCTGAAGGTGCTCACAGAGTAAGAACAAACAAGGCCACATACAGACTTAACAACCTGCATGCTGTACCTTAAATATAAATGTAACCAAATATACCTACTGTAGATAAATATAGGGATGTTGGAGAATTCCACCACGGATTCTTTAGAATCCATCCCCTCGGAGTCTGTGGCGGAATGGGGCAATCTCCCCCGCCACCCTGCAGAATCCCCCCGGCATGGAGCCTACCTGGCAGCAACGGCTGCTCTGACAGCGGCTCCGGCAGTGGCGGCAGCTCCGGCAGCAGCTCTGGCAGCAGCTCCAGGTCATCTTCCGGCTTGCTGCCGGGCTGCGGCCGCAAATGGCAGCTGCTATGCCGGCCGCCATTTGCATCCCTGCCAAGCCGTGATAGGCTACTTAAGTATCTATGTAGCCTATCACGGCTAACACAGGGACGCTATTTGTGTCCCTGTCTTTTGCCGTCATAGGCTACGTAAATATATACGTAGCCTATCACGGCTACAGCAGGGACGCAAATGGTGGCCGCTATGGTGGCTGCCATTTGTGGCCACAGCCCAGCAGCAGATGGAGCTCCGGCTGCAGGCGACCCTGGCCGGCGGCTCCACAGAGTCGCCACGGAGCAGACCTGGCCAGGGAGGATTCCGGTGGAGGGGAACGGAGCACCTTCCCCCCCACTGCAGATGGCCCCAGTGGAACAAGGTGTTTCGTACACCGCTAGATAAATCTCTGATTCAGAAAAAGGTGGGCCTGACACTAGCCCTGGAATGAAACCTAGAACCTTTCTAAGATGCAAATTACAAAGCACACTGTATCCGCCTGCCACAGAACCACCACAAAGGCATCTGAGGTGCCCGGGCCCAACTGGGGGGGTCCCTTTGGATAGGGCTATTACACCATGCCAGCCATCCTGTCCCCGTACCAACACTAAGGCCTTGTTCCAGTACTTCCCATTCACTGGGTCGGGGAGGAGAACATCCACCCACTCCCCCCCTCTGAAACTTCCTTGGTAGCTGGCAGTAGACAGCGCTGGAATGCTATCTTTACAGACCGTAACAAGCAGGACCTCCTTCCTTAAGGTTGAATGGGATTGTACAACTGGGCAAGGGTAGGGATGTAAGAAAGTCACTTACCTTTTCGATGAGGCGATTCGCGGTGGGGGGGAGGCGCTCCGCACCTCCCCCTGAAATCCTTCTCCGGCCAGCTCCACTCCATGGAGATTCCGCGGAGCCACCAGCCGGGGCTGCCCACAGCCGGAAATCCAGCTGCTGGGCAACTTCCTTCCAGAAGGGGGGGGAGGCGTACACAAATGGCGGCGGCTACGGCGTCCGCCATTTGTGTCCCCTATTTTTCGCCAATTTATCTTACGTAAATATTTATGTAAGATAAAACGGCGAAAAGAAGGGGAACGCAAATAACGTAGTGGGAGCTATTTGCGTTCCTTTATTTTTTGCCGTTCTAGGCTACATAAATATTTTATCCGGCCTGGCCGCATAGCGGAGCCAGCCATCGAGGATTCGGGGGGGGGGAGGAGTAGATTGCCTCCCCCCCATCGTGGATTCCGGGGGGAGGGACAGAGCGCCTTCCCCCCACCACAAAAGATTCCACAAAAAGATGAGTTTTGTACATCCCTAGCTGCCACCATTTGCGTATGTGATTTTTTTTTTTTTTTAGCTTGCCGTGATAGGCTACTTAAGTATTTACGTAGCCTATCATGGCAAAACCAGCTACGCAAATGGCGTGGTGGCCGCCATTTGCATGGCTGCCTTTGCTGTGATAGGCTACATAAATACTTACGTAGCCTACCATGGCAGCCTGGCCAGATGCAAATGGCAGCCGCTATGGCGGCTGCCATTTGAGTCTGCAGCAGCCAGCTGAGAGACCAGCTGCTGCTGCCGCCACTGGAGCCACCGCCGGAGCCGCCCCTGGCGGAACATCCACCCCAGGTAAGCTTCGTCCCGGGGGGGGGCGGGGGGTGGGAGGCCGTTCTACCTCAGGTTTCGGGGGGCCAAATGCCAATGCATCCGTGGAGGAATCCTTCGCCATCCCTATTCATAAACAACTAGTAAGCTTAGCTTTCTGTAAAGATCCAATTAAGTCCTCCAGCAATACAGAAGGTGTTGAAGGTGTTCATCGCTGATATCACCACCCTATCATTGTATACTTAAAGGTGACACCAGCCTGTTGTTGTTGTTGTTCAGTCGTTAAGTCGTGTCTGACTCTTCGTGACCCCATGGACCATAGCACGCCAGGCCTTCCTGTCCTCCGCTCTCTTCCGGAGTGTGCTCAAGGTCATATTCATTGCATCGGTGATGCTATCCAGCCATCTCATCCTCTGCCGTCCCCTCCTCCTTTGCCTTCAATCTTTCCCAGCATCAGGATCTTTTCCAGGGAGTTTTCTCTTCTCATTAGGTGGCCAAAATATTTGAGCTTCAGCTTCAGTATCTGGCACCAGCCTAGACCAAGTCTAATCAACAATGCTGCTGTCAGTCTTGCTTGCTGCTGCCCATTTTTAGCTTTCTGCCCATGTTTAGCTTTCGACTGCCTGTCTGTCACACAGTTCACCACTGTAGGAGTGGATGGACCCATTCAGCCACCTGCATACTCACATATCCCCACAGGACACATCTTTGCTCAGTCAGTCAGCTCCTCTGATCTGACCCTGGCTGGAACCTCTTGCATGTCGTCTCTCTCTGACAGCATTTTTCAGGGCTGACAAGATGGTGTACCTGCAGCTAACAAACCTATCACTTGATCCTGTCAGGATTTACTACTGCTAGTGTAGTGGTGTGTGTGTGTGTGTGTGTGTGTGACTGTGTGTGTTTTTAAGCCTTCCTCTGGATTTTCAACATTTACTATGAATTTGGAGTTTTTTAGCCCATTAAGCCTAGGGATGGTTAATTCAAGAATACATACTGTAAACCAGTCATAATTGCTTTAAATATCTAAAAACATCTCTCTTTTCTATACAGTTCATGACATTCATGGAAAATAGACTACTTTGCACCCGAAGGGGCTTTTCACAACATCAGCAGTTGAAACCACAACTTTCAATTAAGGATGGGCAAATGCACACCTGTCCAGTATCAGCGGGCGCCTGCTAAAGCGCTGCCCCCACTCAAGATCCCCCCCTGGACCCGTACTTGAGCTCCCCATGAGCTCACCGAGCCACCCACACTCACCCTGGATCCCATCCATGAGTGCCTGCCATTTTCCTGAGCTTATTTTTAGGGGGGAAAGGAGGTCATTAAAAATGCACATATTTAAATACGCACATATTCAGGCTGGGAAAGCTTGATATATACAATACTAGAGGTGTAAATGGGCCATTTATGCCTCTAATATTGTGTATATCAAGCTTTCCCAGCTTGAATATGCACATATTTAAATATGCACATTTTTAATGACTTCCTTTTTCCCCATAAAAATAAACTTGGGAAAATGGCAGGAGCTTGCAGATGGGTCCGGGTGAGTGTGGGGAATGTCTGGGAGGGCACGAGTGGGGGTGAGCAAGGCCAGAGACTTGGCAGGCATGGTCCGGGGGTGTGGGCGGGAGGGAGCCTGATGGACTTCCAGACCCAGTTGGGCATCTGCGCCATCCCTACTTTCAATGTCTCTGTTAAGAAATGTTCTTGACTTCCATGAAAGCATGGTATATTTTCTTGTGTTTGGCTATTCTGAATAGTGTATCATTCCACACTTGTCTGAAGAATTTTACGGCGCAATCCTGCACTCAAGATACACCTGGTGAAATTAAATTTCCAGTTCAAATTCAGTTTTGAAGAAGCTCTCAGAGGGTGCATTCCAGTAGTGGGCAGGGACAAAGGCAAAGGAGGCTGAGCTGAAACACCCCAAATAGCAGCACATTTTAGCTTAAAGCTTTGACTGTCACTGACTATGCTTTAGGAGAGGCATTTCAACCTTTTAGGATAGGAGAAATGCACAAAAGCTGGGAAATCACCAGATGATTGGAGGTCAGAGGAAAGGGGTCGGGCTAGGGAAAGTGGGCATGGTCATCTGGGGAACCCTGGAAGGCTGGATTGGGACTTCACGTTGGCCAGATTTGTCCTGCAGGAGTGAGGTTCTGCAGCCCTGGGCTAAAGGCTATGGTGGAAGCTCTGCTATGCCAAATGGATACCAGCTGTTCTGCCAGAAAATATCTTGGTAGAACAGCTAAAATGGAGTAAGTCGTGGGCAGGGCAGGGGCAGCACCAAGGAGGAATATACTTATGCTTCATCCTCAGATCGTTCCCCCACCAAAGACAGAACTTTACACCAACCCCAGACAGGCCTACCCACAGGGGGCGCAGTTTGACCTGGACCCCCATGCAGCAGGCGGGGGGGTTGGCAAGCATTGCTTGTTTTTAATAAAATGTGAGCCATTCACATGAGCTGAGGAAAGGAGAGCATTTTTTTTAATTTTGAAAAATAGAGGATTGTTTAAAAATAAATAAATAAATATAATGTTGTTAAAGGTAAAAGAATTTCCGCTTTCGTGTGTGATTATGTTCCTTGAAGACAGACACTCTCCACCTACCATTTCATCAGTTTTCCTAGAACTCAAGTCTCTGGGTTTTTGTTTTTTCCTAGAATCCCTTAAATTCCACCCATCTATGTACACAGCTCAGGCTCTAATTTTAGCAGCATACAACTAACTATTGTGTATTCAGTTTCAATTAATATTAATCTGTTTTTAAAAGTGTTTGTGGATGGAGGCTATTGAGGATAAAACAATAAACAGGTAAGTACCATGTTGTAGCAATAAAATAAAAAAATAAAGAAAATTTATGTTTACCTCCTCGTTATTAGTGGCAGATTAGTATAGCAGTATGGAAGAATATCCTATGATTTTATTTTTGGAAATTTTGATGTTAGATATGATTTAAAAGGCATACAATTATATTATTTTAAAAAGCCCTTATTTGATGTTTTTGTTTTCATTTCTATTTACTGTTAGCACCACATCTGAATCTGATCCAGCACGGATTCTGAAAAAATACCGATGGTGGACTAACAGCCTTGGGGCCTGGGCAGGTCCGGACCGATAGGGCCCCCTTCGAGCTCGAGGTGCACTGGCCATTCCCAGGTATTTTAAATCATTTTTATTTAACCAAGTTCTTAAGGGCTCCACCTTTTATTTCCTGTTTTTAACTTAAAAGATAAAATGTGAAAGTAAAAAAAAAGGTGTCAAGGGGCCCAAAAACCCAGCTTATAATGAACACCCAGATGGTGATCATGACCCAGCTGCCAGGATTCTTTTAGCCCCCACTTTACTTCAATGCCTAAACATGCACAGACAAGAGGCTTCAGTCTACAGCTTTTAATCTATTACTTCACATGGTCATACAAATGCAAATGCTCAGAGACTCTCCATCTACAAAGGATTGCCTTCAGGGGATTCAAATGGAATTTACGAGAGTTGCCCATCATTTGAGGAGGGAGACTGTCTTGCTAGCCTAACTTAAGGGGAGGTTCCCCTCTTCTTGTGAAGCTTCTAAGTGCAGCTTTTCACGCAAGGCCAATCGGGTAGACCATCTGAGTTCCACCCCGGCCTTCTCTCTCTTTGCTCCGCACCTGCATCTGGCATCTATTAGGTCATTCTCCCCAAACCCCACCTCCTCCTGTTTGCTGCTTCTCCCAAGGGGAGGTGAGGAGGGACCCTCGTGCTTAGCTATCTGGACGTTTGTAACCTGGAAGCTGGCCTACTCATATCTGGACTAGCCTGGGAAAACACCTCCCCCATATCCAGCGGTTCTCCTTCAGAATCTGAACAGCTATCCCACTCCCTGCGCTCAGAAACACCCCTGACACCAGCTCCCTGACCTGCCGATACCATGCTGGTTCACTCCTGTAACCACAACAGCATTTTAAAGGAGGGTCGGAGTGCCCACTAAAACTTTGTTGCCACATTACTCAGGCTGTAGCTCTTAAGGGATTTTAAATTTTAACTAAAACAGTAAACATTTTAACGATTTCTTTTTTTAACCAAAATTTCCTTGGTTTTAACCAAAATTGTCAATTTGTAAGAGATAAACAACTTATATTTATACATGAAAATGAAAATACTCAGCCCAGTAACAGAGGGGATGCTGGTCTTCAACCCCACTTTAAGTCTGAAATATTTTTAATTACCTATTGAAGAAAGGTTAAACGTAATAATAATAACTAATTATTATTTCGATATCTACTTTTTAGTTATGTAGGTATTTATATGTATACTGTAGTTGTTTGAGAAGCTGAGACTTTAGTTTTAGTTTACCTGACCAGACGACCGGGCGAGTTAGCTTTTTCTATATGTTTTATTGGAGGTATGGTCTTTCAATTATATACATTTTCAACATTATTTGTAATATTTGTGTGTGACCCCAACCACCGAAAATTCCATTGCCTCGGGCCCTGATTCCTCTGGGCAACCCTGACCTGGGAATCCCTGGGATGAGGCGTTTCCTCCCACTGAAGCTACTGGAAGGGGGGAGCGTTAAATAGCTGGTGATGTGGCCTTTTGTTCTGTTTGGCCAGGCACGCCAAAGGTGAATGCAGGTGTTTCTTTCTCATGGTAGGGCTTAAACTCCCATGTCCTGCTGCATCTCAGCCCTGTTACACTGTACTTACATGCCCTGGCCCCTCTCACTGGCTGCTTGGCAAAAGAGTCTTTCCCTCCCTCAGTGAGTCTTGAATCCTTGTCCTGGGAGGGCTGTGTGTGTTCTCTGCAGGCCTCCTTCCCAGAGTACAATGTAGGTACTGTGTTTTGTGGACTCTCCTTTCTTCCCTTTATTTATTATTTATTATTACATTTCTATCTTGCCTTTTTTTCTTCCTGCAAGATACACAAGGTGGCTTACGTGGTCCTCCCCCTCTCCATTTAATCCTCACAACAACCCTGTGAGATACATTAGGCTGAGAGTCTGTGACTGGCCCAAAGTTGCTCAGTGAGCTTCATGGCCAAATGGGGACTAGAACCCAGATCTCCTGAGCTGCAGTCCAGCGCTCTAGCCACTACACCACACTGGCTCTCTTTGTGTGTTGTGCTCCACAACAGTGCTTGTGAGCAATATAATGGGAGCTGAATTCCTTCCTATAAGGATGCCTGGCAGTAGCAAGGTCTGTGGCATCATTTTACATTGTGTGTGTGTTGTCATGCATATGTGTGCACTGGGGGGGGGGCTTGTTCTTAGGAGGCATTTGGGCTTCGTTGCTGGCCCAGGTGAGGTCTGGAGGTGTCTCATGGCTGTTGCAGCGGAGAGGAGGGTGTCTGCCTTTTTTTTTTTACACCATTTTGTGATTTTCTGTATTGTACATTCTCTCCTTCATCCTTGGGCAGAGCGGGTATATGATAAAGCTGCTATTCCACTAGCCTAGTGGCGGGGAATCTCTCCCCCTGCTTACCCCAGTGTAATTGACATATAGGCTTGCCCAGTTGATTGGCAATTCCCTTTTACCTCAAAGTTAGAGAATCCGACATCAAAAGAGCATAAGGAAGTCAATTAATACTGCATCCAATAATATACCAAAAGATGTCCTAACACTAAATCCAAACATTTGGAAAGTAGAGTAATGGCTTGGTTTCATATAAGCAGCTACTTTTACACTGAAAATTTCATCCTGCGTTTTCAGAGAGAAGTGACAAGCATTTCTAATAAGGGGGCAGGTCA
Source organism: Heloderma suspectum (assembly GCF_057233095.1). Lineage (NCBI taxonomy): Eukaryota > Metazoa > Chordata > Lepidosauria > Squamata > Helodermatidae > Heloderma > Heloderma suspectum. Next base: position 53,362,263 of record NC_139461.1, read on the forward strand.
CATAAAGATGATTTATATTGATATCTATCTGTCTGCACTTTGACAGGAACAAGTCCATCGTTTCCTCCAAAGTAACTAAAAAGGAAAATTAGCATCTCCCATCCAGGCCTTAATTTCAAGACTGAATTCACCTGGCCACTTCAAATCCATCTCTGCCCTCCTCTATCCTCCTGGCAACCAAGGGAAGATTCACATGATAACTTCTCTGAAGGCGAGATGACTCTAGTAAGTGATTCCCATGCCTAGATATGAATGCAAACATTCTGTATGCCTGGAAAAGAGATAGGAAATACTTCCTGGGAAATCTATGAATCAGAAAGCAGATGATAGTGTGTTGTAGTTCCAGGGTTCATGAAAGAGCAAGGCATGTGTACTCATCGTTCATTAAACATTGTTCGTTAAACATCATTGCACACGTACAGATCCAGTTATATCAGGGTTGGGAAACCTCTTTCAGCCCAAGGAACATATTCAATTTTGGAGAAGCTCTCAGAGGCCACATTCCGGTGATGTGCAGTGACAAGGGAAAGGAGTGGAGCCAAAGGCAAAGGGGTGAGGCCTCAAATACCCCCAAATACCAGCACACTTCACCTGAACGTTCTTACTGTCAATAACTAAGCCTTCAGAGGGGTATTTCAACTTTCTATAATGGGGAAAAAACTGCACAAAATCAGGAAAGCCACCAAATGATTGGTGGTTGGGGGGAAAGGGTGGGACCAGGGAAAGGGGGCGTGGCCATCTGGGGTACACTGGACAGCTGCATTGGGACCCCAGGAGAAGCACCCATGTCAATAGGGACCAGAAAAAACAGCTGTAAGGCTGGAAACCAAAGTAAAAAAGAAAGAGCAGCACCAGTTGAATTCCTAATGCGTTTCAACACTTGGGGGGGGGGGTGTTTCCACCAACAATTTATTCTGAGCCTGCTGCATGTTGAGGTCGCTAGGGATAGATAATGTTGTGGCCCTCCAACAGCCACCCCAGAGCTTATGAGGAGAAAAACGGATTTCCTGAGACTGCTTAAAGTCCGATTCTTTTCCTTAAGTCAGGTTCTCCCCGGTATAGTTGTTCTGTGCCCCAACCCCGCATTTAGCTCGGGTATGCTGCCCAGGGGTGTGCCTTTCACCATGACCCAGTCAAGGGGTGTTTCCTCCCATTGTGCTGAATGAGGCTTGCCCTCCGATTGACCACAGAAATGACAGAAAAGCCCGTCAATTGACATGGCACATTTTAAAGCCCAATTCCTTAAGTGCGATTAAGTGCTATCTCAGGGCTCATTGCCTTAGCAAGTAACTACTTCACAGCTTCCTTATAGAGATCCTGTGCATTAAAATGGGGGGGTTGGTTTCCATCTCTTTCTCACAACAAACCCATTAGTGTCTGCTCAGAAGTAACTGTGGTCAGTGAGGTCCTGTGGATTAAAATGGGGGCTGGTTTCCATCTTTGTTTTCTCCCCCCTGCTTTCCCAGCACAAGCATATATGTGTCTACTTCAGAAGTAAGTCCCACTGTGCTCAATGAGGCTTGCTCCTGAAATGCAGGTGTATCTGGACTTTCAGGGGAAAGGAGAAAGGGGGAGAGGGGGGAAGCCTCTCTTATTGGTTGAGCAGCCCCTGACAGCCAGATGACGTTCACTCCAACCCCCACCCCCACTCCCACCAGGAAGTATGTTCTGTGAAGTGATTTTTACTGGTGCGAAGCACTCCCTCATGGAGCCCTGCATGGACCAAATCGCAGCAAAGCTGATTCCTTAAAAAAAATTCCGGTACTCCTCCGTTAGCTTCTCCTTCCGTTGTTGTGGAAACAGGGCCTTGGTCTTTATCAAGGGAACTGAAGGATACAAAATAGAAAATACATGATAAGTGATCTATAATGTTCCCCCAAACACTTCAAATGAGTTATTTAGTGTACGGGGGCTCCGACAGCCTCAGCCTCATATTCAGTCTTTTGGGCAGGTTCCTTGTCCTTGGCCATGCCTCCCATGGCAGCCATTTGGGAGTGGTGCCCAGGACAGTTTCTCAACTTGCCAGATGTGCCTGCAGCACAAAACAGTTGCCTACCCCTGCACTATGGGTTGCATCCAATGATGTTATTCCATTAGTGCAAAGTGTTTACTACTTGCAAAACCCCCATGTTCATCCTTGCACATGTGTCAAATCTAATACTTGGATTTCACTTCCACAAGCATTCATGCAATCCATTGTGCAAATGCCTTCACAACTAGGTGCTGCTTGTGTTAATTGTTCCATTAACATTTATGCAACCATTAATGGAACATGCAGCCACTAAAAGAATGCCACCTTTTATACTTCCCCACTACCATTACGTTGGAACCCAATACTGTTAGCACTAAATGTATAAATATAGCTGCATACAATCAATCCTCTTCCTTTTGCTCCCCAGAATTTCCTGTCAGAATCTCCTGGTCACAGAAGCCTTAGTTGGGCCTGCTTCCTGGTGGTTTCTCCTTGTTCAGAACTCTCACAGGCCTTCAAGTGTGTCTTTCTCAGAGGAGATGGTGAATATCAGTTTTCCCTGGCTTGTCATCCCCAGAGGAATTACAACAGTATAATATGTAGACTTTCACCAAAGTTAACCCTTTTAAGATGGCTGGAGACTGTCATGATTACTGCTTTTTACCCCTTCCCCTTCCAAAACCGCAACCTTTTTTTTCTTTCAAATAAACTGGGGTTATTTTTTTGCTCTAAAGTCTGAATATTCTTTTCCGCTGACATAAGAGTTTTAGTGCATTGTTTGAACTTTTCATTTGATTGTTCTAGGCCTTTTTTGCGGTATTGCTCATGTTTCTTCATAAAGTTCAACCTCTGGAAAAAAAATCAAATCATTATTTGAAGCCAAATGCAGAAGTCATTATCAGTCCCTGCAATAAGGAATCTATTCACTCATTTTTTCTGGATATAGGCAAAAGATGAGTTTTTATATTAATACATCGGACTCCTCTAAATGGCTCCCACTAAGTCCTTTGAGACAGTTAAAAAAACATAAATCAGCAGACTATCAGGTGACATGTTTCTGAATACACCTCTTTGCTTTCTCTCTTATACGTAAATGGGAAATTGGGGAAAAGTAAAGCACTAGTTGTTTTGGGCCCAAATCAGCTCCGTCCCAAATAATGGGTGGTTCGTCTCTGAGAAGAACTTGCGTGTGGGGGAGGGAGAAGGAAATATGTTGTGTGTTGTGTGGAAATATTTGTTGCAGTTTACCAGGAATCCTTGCAACATATAGGTTCTACCTGCATCTGTTCATCAGCATTTTGCTAGTATGTGTGACATTCTTGACAAATTTAACACGAGGGCAGGAAAGAAGCAAGAGAGATTATAAGGTGTTACACATGAAAAAAAAAGTGTTTTGAAAAAGGTTATTCATATGTACAAGTATGTTCATATCCACGACCTGAACGATACTCAGTTGTTAATAGGTTTACAAAATAACAACAGCTATTTACATAGCTGCAAGGGAAGCAAAAGGAGTTTGGCTAATTTTTTTCAGATCATAAAGTTTTGATTATGGGGCTTCTGCTTTATATAAAGTTGTGAATTAATGGTGGTTTTTTAATATACAGTACATTCTTTTAACAGATGTCCCTCATGGCCTAATATGATGTTATTGTGTTGACTTCTTAGCATGATCTTCCTTAGAAACCCTTACCAGGAAAGGTGGATCAAGGAATTCATATACTTGGAGGTTGACTTCCAAGTGACCCAGCCGATGATAATGGGAAGAACTAGCTTTCTATAGATTTAAGTGTCTGTGGTGTTTGCTTGGCAACTGGAGAACTAGCCTCAAGTGTAGAACACAGATGGCCTCTCATTATCTTCTTAAGACCTCTTTATGCATTCCTATCTACCTCTTTCTAAAGTTCCTTTTCAGTCCACTTCAGATTTGATTCCACTCATAACCTTCAGAGTTTGGCATCGCATTATCATGGTACACATGGCATCGTGCTGCTGTTCATGTTCCCGTAGCAGCCTCTTCTGGGGCACTGAAGATATATCTTGTGTTATATATGTTACAGTGTGTTTCACTACCCTCTCTAATGGATTACCTCCCAGATTGCCACAAAGGTCTCCTCCTAGAGTGAGAAGAAGAAGACAGTGATCACAAGGTTCTCAAAAAAGTTGCATGTGGAAAGAAACTATAGGGTCCTGTGGTGTTGCCAGAGAGAAAAGTTCTACTGCCATTGTCTGTGTCTCTTTATGGGTGCCTTGAGTCAAAAGGTTCCATTCTGCCCGAGAAGCTGAGCTAGAGGAGAGTTCCCTCCTTCCCCTCAAGTGTCCCTATAGTCCTTCCATGATTCTGTGATTCCAAGTATATTCTTTATTCATTTGGATGACAGACAGGCCACTTGGTTAGCCTTGGGAATTCCCAATTCAGTGCCTGCTCTTACATCTCACTTTTGGTGGTCTCTAGTAAAGCTTTGGAAAGCTTTTGCTTTCTTTCGTTTTGTACTTAGCCTGATACCTTGGAACCCCACACCCTGTGTATTAAAAAAAATCACAAAAGGTAATTTAGAAAGAGCATAAAGGATAGGTAAATCTCTCTCCCTCTAACTTTTCTTTTCTCCATCTATTCACCAAACTGCAACCTCCTCTACTCTCCTACAATTGAAGTCATACTGTTCAGCCACACTACTCACTCCCCCCTTGCTGCTCCCATACACCCCCTTCCTTTCTTTGTTCCTAGAAAACCTTCAGCAGTCAACTGCTGAATGGCTATTTTGTCATACTTTCTTAATAAAACTCAATTTTTTGGAAAAACTGCTCTCATCTCCATTGTCCCTGAGAATTTTACATGGGCACTCTGTTACTTTGACTAAACCGTTCCAGTTATTCACATTTGGTTCCCTTGTGTTTCTGGGCCAGATTTACCAGACAGACAGCAGCTCCAGTAGAATAGAGCCAGTGAGTTCCCACTTCCCACAGTACATCACAGTGGGAAAGTGTTCCCTCCCTAGCATATTTCAGCTAAATTCTCCACAGACATTCATGTCCGGTCTGGAAAAGCTGACCACAGAGTAGTTTGCTGATGTTTTTAGAAACATGTGTCCCAAGCAAGTGTGATAACAGTGGGGTGTTAAGAAATGATTACTTTGCACAGGAATATGGATATTAATGTATTATTTGGATTTCCTTCAGGCCAGAAAAGTTTTTATTTTCAAATTTTCTACTTTGAGGCAACCCCAGCATCAGTTCAAATCAGACACTACCCAGGTCTTATTTGAGGTTCATCCCACCCTACTTGATCTGAACCAACAACATGGCTATGTACTGCAGGAAAAGATCAGTAATAATGAGCAAGCAAATTTGACTGAAATTACTGATCTTCTTCAGCTGTTGTATCAGGGTATCAGCAGGGCTGAATGTGGATGGCTGCCCTCATTACAACAACAACAACAACATGGCTCGATAGTGGCCATGTTTTTCCTACTCAGTTTCCCAGATTAGTGAGTAGACAACTGTGTGTAGTGGGGGGAAACCAAGGCTACTACTGGGAACTGGTAAGACTTTTTAAAATGGAGGTCCCAGGGCAGGTTCTGCAGTGGGTCTGGCTGGGGCCCCAGATTACCATTATGGGGAGTGGGGGATACTGACAGCAATTTGCCAAGGGCTCCTTTAGCCCTAGAGCCAGCTTTATTCTTACTGAAGAAGTCCAGGTTTTCCTTGAATATATTCTGAAAAGCACTGGGCAAAATGAATGGCTGTGATTGCTAGGAAAGATCTTGAGAAACAGGGCCTAGTCATACCTTGATCCCAGGATTCTGCAATTCAAAGGGTGAGTAAGACTGCTGGGTGTAGGGTTGTTGTTTACCACTTTCAATAGAGACAGGACTTTAAAAAGAATCAGAGAAAGTTTGTTTCTCATATAGGCGTTGAGCTAGTAATTTATGCATGTACTATATTGCAAAAATAGGATACAGGTCAAAAGAAGAAAAACAGCACTTGTATTATAAAGTCACACTAACAAATCCCGTTTTGTTAGCAGAATTTCACAAACACCATGCAGTTAATTATCTAGACAGACTAGTGTTTCTATATGAATTGTGGAGAATATATGTACATGCCTCAAAACACAAATAAGAGTCCTTCTTAACAGATAACTAGTCAAATAAAGAAGGATTTATATGATGGCATGACATTTTTAACACTTTGATCATGCTTTCAGGCACCCATGTCTTTAGCATTTACTCTTAAGTAATTTTAAAGTAGGTGAAGTTCAAGAATGTATGTTAAGAATTATAATGGATCAGTTGCACCCTTCCATTCATTACAAAAGCCCTATCACCTTAGTGCAAGGTGTTTGTATCACCATGAAACATAGAGCAAGTAAGTCAGTAATCTTACCTGGACTAATCAGGAATTAAGATGCTGGAAGCAGACTTTCAAGTCATTGTGCAAAGTGCAAAGAACTCGGTCTGGGAAAAGAAAGATAAAAATGAAAGGTACTGGCTGGATTGGATATTTCCCCTCCATGTATTCTGATGGAACAAGAACACACCTTCCTCCTCTGCCCACCCAGTGTGCCTGTCACACCTTGGAGGCCATAGGACAGCCACATGAGGGTAGGGGGGCCACTTACACATTCCCCCAAAAGAGGAAACCACCAAAAATGAAGACAAAAGGCAATTTGCATAACATTTGCATATGCAAATTTATGTTATAGGTGCAAATGTAGAGATAATTACTATAATTTTAATTTAAATACAATGCATTTCACCACAGTGGAGAAGACTAACTAGATTACTTGTGTGTCTGCTCTCCCAGTGTTAACTGTTGATGGGCAACTTCAACGCCTCTGCCTCTCCCCTCTTGTGATCCATTGACTTTAAACCAGACTTAGAATGGACACCTCTTCAAACAGAGGACTCTCCTCTACGAGCCCTGCGAAATAGAGGACTGCCCCCTATAAAGCTGGACTGCCCCCTAAACACCTGGCCACCCTACAGTGTTTCAGTAGGGAGTATGTGAATAAATTGCAACACACATCGGCAAATGTTATGCAGTCAGTTTCTGGATTTTACCTACAATATCGATCATGCCATTCCCCCCCATTCAGGCCTACGCTCATTGGATTTTATGCATGTGTGCACACCTATATATGGTCGTTTTGTGGCCTCAGATGTGATCAGGCTGAGGGGGGAAGGACCATTCTTACCCTCTCACCACGTATGAAGAAGAGAATTATCCAATCCAGGTGATTATTGTTGTTGACCAAAGGTTTGAAGTCTTCTAATTTCAAGGTGCAGGAAGCAACTTAAAGCTGGTAATTAGATTACAAAAGAGGCCCTTTCCCGCTGGATTTTTTTCAGTGTCTATCTCAAGTACTATCTGAAGTAAGGCAAGTTTATCTCAAGTACTGTCTGCACTTCATAAAGTCCTCGGAAGGGGGGAAAAATGGGGGGGCGGCGGAAAAGATTAATTATGAAAGGTTTTCACTAATTTGAGTCAACTTGAAGGATCTTGTGAGACTTGAAAAACTTCCAGTATTTTAAATACTCACCCTGTGCTTTTTGTTCTGTGAAAGACCAATATGGCTACTGCTGGCAGTGCAATCCCAGGCACATCTACTTAGTAAAAGGTGTACAGGATTCCATCCTAAGGTTCTAACCTGCCCATAGTTTAAGATCATTTTCAGGTGCCCCTCTGCATGTCCCACCACCAAGAAAGGTTAGGCTGGGCGGAACATGTGATGGGACATTCTCTGTGGCAGCTGAAGAACTCTGTGTCTCTCTCTGTAAGCTAGGCCGGCCGCTTTCTTGTTCAGTTTTACATGAGCTGTTAAAAACTTTTTGTTCCACATGCTTTTTTAGTTAAGTGTCTTAGTTTCACGTTCTGTTTTTAAGATTTTCTCCTACTCTGAATTCTGCTGTTGACCGTATTTGAAAGTTTAAAATTGTTTTTAAATTTTTCAAATTGTTTTAATTAAAAAATTAACATTGTTTTAGGTTTTAATTATAAGTTGCCTTGGGCCTGATTTGAATCAAAAGGTGGTGCATACTTTTATGAATAAATTAATTAAATGAATGAATGATCTATGATGGATAGCCAATTTTAGCCATCCAAAAGGAGCATTTTCTAACAGAAGAAGCCAAATAAATCAATATGTGTTTCATCAAATCCATCCACAACTCTGAGTGATGGAACTCTGCTCCAATGCAGCAAAACATCAAATTTCCCAATAACCCATAAATAGTACAAACAGTTTGAATTGTCAGATGTAAGCCCCACTGAATTCAGTGAAACTTACTCCCAGGTAAAGTGTGTATAGGACTGCATCCTTAACATAAGGTTACATGCAAGGACAGAGTAACAAAGAACAAATGTAACTATTCAAGCACCAGGCCCCATAGGGACAGGTACAAGACAACATTGCTGTAGCAAATGCCAAAGTTTAGACTAATGAAGAAAATTAGACCTTACGAAGTTTGGGTAGTCACAAAAGTAATCAGCTGGATGTGGACATTTGCAGTACAGATGTTCTGATATTATTCATAAACGTTACAGAGGAAAGGAAAGATTCGAATTTGTTAGACCTAATGAAGCTTCTAAAATGCTTTTACATGTTTACTTGGGGAAGGAACCAAACTCAGACAAATGAAGAAAGTGGGAAAGAAGCAGCCTTTATAGATTTATTTGACTGAATTCAGAAGCAATAGTGCTTTCCTGTTCAAGTGTAGAGTCCTTCTTACAGGGCATATAAGGAACCGCACCTCTGCTCTGCACTGAAGTGCTTCTGTCTTCCTCCATAGAATACATGTTCTAGGAAGAAGAAATGGCATGCCTTCAGCACCAAAGTTTACTGTCCTGTGTGTCCCTCCCTGGACTTGTGCAGGAGGAAGCTTCCAGTGATCATGCCATCCTTGTGGGTTTCCCATAGGAATCTGGTTAGTCACTGTGGGGCATAGGATGATGGACTAGGTAGACCTTTGCCTGATCCAGCAGGGCTCTTCTTGTGTTCTTGATCTGGTTTAGGTAGCACTGCAGACAACCTGCAATCTGGGAAGAGCCTAGGCAAAAGGCAAGTGCTATTCTCCTCTCTATGACCACAGTGGAATGCAGAATGAAATTCTCTTCTTAGTCAGGTCCATGCAAACATAATGGTGAAAATTCACATTTGGAATAGAATCTTTGAACAGGACTTAAACCCTGTTGAGGCACCATGCCTGGAGAGGGCATACAAACCCGTGCAAGAGGATGAAGCCACACATACTGGCTGAGCCCACAATGTCCCCAGTCCCTTCTCCCTGTTTCCAACCTGAGCGGCGACATTGAAAGAGATATTATACTTGTGTTCACTTGAACAAGAGTAGAACTCTCCATGAGGTTGGGGAGCCTGCTTATCAGGGTTCCCAGTTATGTGGGGAGAGGAGTTCCACTTGCATTCAAGCAAACACAAGTAGAAGCCTAATTCAGATCTCCAGTTCAACATTTTATTTACTTACTGACTTACTTACTTATTTACTTACTTACTTACTTACCACTCCACATCAGAAGATTTTGGAGTGGTGAACAACACAGTAAAAGAATAAAACAGCAGGTTAAAAAAGTTAAAACATTTTTTTAAAGACAAACCCCAATAAAGTGGAATTTAACAAAACACGGCTGGTCATGCAAGGAAGATCTCTTGAAATAACAACATCTTCAAGAGGCACCAGAAAGAACAAAATGTTGGCGCCTGCCTGACCTCTAAAGGCAGGGAATTCCACAGGAAGGGGGCCACCACACTGAAGGCTCTTTTCCTGGTGGATGCCAACCGAGCCATAAGTCCATGTGGAACCACCAGGACCATGCCCACTGATGACCTCAGTGACTGGGCAGGTTGGTAAAGAAGGAGGCGCTCTCTCAGGTTCCTGGTCCCAAGTTGTTTAGGGCTTTGTACACTAAGGATGGACGAAAGTCCCTTACCTGGTCCCGCAGCTGTTTTCGGTGGGGGGGGAGGCGCCCCGCCCCTCCCGGCTGAAATTCAGGCCGGGGGGGAGGTGCCCCATCCCTCCCCACTAAAATTCTGGCTGGGGGGGAGCGCCCCATCTCCCCGGCCGCGAAATAAAAAAGTAAATTGTAAAAAAAAAAAAAAGTGATAGGCTACATAACGATTTACATAGCCTATGACGGCTAGATTTTCAAAGTCAGCCGTGATAGGCTACGTAAATCTTTACGTAGCCTATCATGGCTGACTTTGAAAAAAAAAAAAAAAAAGTTCGTATGCAAATGGCAGCGCCCATGGGCGCCGCCATTTGCTTTCCTTATTTGGGCACGGGTAGTCTACATAAAGATTTACGTAGACTACAGCGAAAATAAGGGCAACGCAAATAGCGTTGCCCTTATTTTCACCGTAGTCTGCGTAAATCTTTACGTAAATCTACCTGTGCCCAAATAAGGAACGCTAATGGCGGCGCCCATGGGTGCCGCCATTTGCGTTCGCGCTTTTTTTTTTCCCCCAAAGTCAGCCGTGATAGGTTACGTAAAGATTTACGTAGCCTATCACGGCAGACTTTGAAAATCTAGCCATCATAGGCTACGTAAATCGTTACGTAGCCTATCAATTTTTTTTATTTTTTTTTTTTACTTTACTGGGAAATGGTGGTGGCGGCAGCCGGTCGGAAGACCGGCCGCCACCGCCGCCGCCACTGAAATGCCGCCGAAACGCCGCCGGGACCCGCTGCCGAGAAGGACATTCGACAGAGGTAAGTCCCATCCCGGGGGGGGGCCGGAGAATTTCCCCACCAATTTTGGGGGGCCGAATGCGTTGGCATTAGGCCTCCCGGAGATTCATGGAGAAATTCTCCGCCATCCCTATTGTACACGAGTACTAATAACTTAAACCTGGCCCAGTAGCGAATAGGCAGCCAGTGCAGTTCCCTCAGCAGAGGAGTTACCAGGGATGTATGAAAGTCACTTACCTTTTCGCGGATTGTGTTCGCAGTGGGGGGCGGAGGCGCTCCGTCCCTCCCCCCGGAATCCTTGATGCGGGGGGAGGCAATTCAGTCCTCCCCCCCGGAATCCTGCCCTGCCAGCTCTGCTCCGCAGCCAGCCAGGCCCGTCCACAGCCGGAGTTCCAGCCACGGACAGGCTGCTGCGGACGCAAATGGCGGCCGCCATAGCAGCCGCCATTTGCATCCAGCCAGGCAGCTGTGATAGGCTACGTAAGTATTTATGTAGCCTATCACGGCTGGGCAAAAAACCCAAAACAATAAACAGCATACGCAAATGGCGGTGGCTACGACGGCCGCCATTTGCGTTCCCTATTTTTCGCTGTTTTAGCCTATGTAAATATTTACGTAGGCTAAAACGGCGGGGAGGAAAGGAATGCAAATAGCACCCACTACGCTATCTGCGTTCCCCTTTTTTGCGCCGTAATAGCCTACGTAAATATTTACATAGACTAAAACGGCGAAAAATAGGGAACGCAAATGGTGGCCGCTGTAGCTGCCACCATTTGCGTACGCTGTTTTTTGTGGGTTTCTTGCTTGGCTTGCCGTGATAGGCTATGTAAATACTAACGTACCTATCATGGCAAAGACCAGGACGACAATGGCAGCCGCGGCAGCCAGTCGAAAGACCAGCCGCCGCCGCCACCGGACCCGTCGCCAGACCCACCACCGTCCGGAACATCCACCCCAGGTAAGCCTCATCCCGGGGGAATCCGCGGGGGGTAGGGGGGCAGGCTGTTCCGCCACGGATTTCAGGGGGCCGAATGCCAGCGCATTCAGCCTCACTTAAATCCGTGGCGGAATTCTCCGCCATCCTAGGAGTTACACGCTGAAAAGGGCAGCTCCCGACAACAACTGAGCTGCTGCATTCTGCACTAGCTCCAGCTTCCAGACCACCTTAAGGGCAGCCCCACATAGAGCGCATTGCAGTAATCCAGTCTTGAGGTTACTAATGTCTGTACCACTGTTGTCAAGCTATCCCTGTCCATGAGAGGCTGTAGCTGGTGAACCAGCCGAAGCTGGTAAAGGGCACTCTGAGCTGCCGCAACCACTTGGGCCTCCAGCGATAATGATGGACCTAGGAGTACCCCCAGACTATGGATCTGATCTTTCAGAGGGAGTGCAACCCCATCCAGAATAGGCAATGAGCCTCCCTCCCAGATCCAGGAACCACCCACAGGGCTTCCATCCTGCCAGGATTCAGCTTCAGTTTATTGACCCTCATCCAGCCCATCACTGAGTCTAGGCACTGATTCAGGACTTGCACAGCCTCTCCTGATTCAGATGTCACAGGGAGATAGAGCTGTGTGTCATACTGATTGCATTTAGCTCCAAATGGCTGCTCCCAGCGGCTTCATATAGATGTTAAACAACATTGGGGACAAGCTGGTACCCTGCGGCACCCCATAGCTCAATTGCCAAGGGGCTGAGGAATAGTCACCCAATATTACTTTCTGAAATCGGCCCCGTAGGTAGGACTGGAACCACTGTAACACAGTGCCTTCAATACCCATCCCCTGGAGTCGATCTAGGAGAATACCATGGTTGATAGTATCAAAAGCTGATGAGAGATCGAGCAGAATTAACAGGGTTGCACTCCCCCTGTCCCTGTCTTGATAAAGGTCATCCATCAGGGCAACCAAGGCTGATTCAGTCCAGTAACCGGGATGAAACCCAGATTGAAATGGGGCAGATTGAAAATGGGGCAGTCAGGAACTCATGTTTACATGTTGAGCAGGGCCCATTGGGGGGTAGAGCCCAGAGGGGACAGGACCGATACACAAGGCCCCTTGCCCATACATGCATTTGTATACTCTGTTTGGGCATAACACCTGAACAGGGCTTTTTTGTGCCAATAAAATATGCCATATTCTGATGATTGCATATGTACAAGGAAGAGTTTACTCCTATTGTTACATGACTACATATATGTATATCATCTTTGCAAGTCTGTGACAGCAGTAAAAGTTTTCAGAAGCTGCACAAACATAAGACAATCTTGCTAATCACTGTGTACATACTGACAGTTATTAAGAGAGCAACAGCACAGTTGAAATGTTTCAGTATTCTTGAAGTACTTTTTCCTTTCTCAGCATACGATATACTCAATTCTTTTGTCATCTGTTTCTGCCGTATTTTGGCCTTAGTAGTGCTGTTAATTAGAGGTGACTATGGTTTGATTAATTGCTAACATGTGTCACATATGCACGATATGAAGAACTGCAGTCTAATTTTTTCCACTTAGTGCATGCTTGAATTCAGTGGATATAAGCCAAACATTTCTTTTTAATGACTAAGAATCTAATCTTATCACAGTGAACAATATGGATGTAATCAAAATAAGACACTCTAATCCATCTGAAGTGTTAAAAGTTCACAGAAGTATTCAATAACTGCGGGCTACGTTTCACAATGTAATGCAAGCTGGATCACAAATGTAAGAATTTAGGCCATCTGAGTGTCCTTCCCCTGTCTGAGGTTCGCCACATTTGCTCCCAGGGTTGTAGTGAGCTTTTGAACCCACCAAACTTCTTTTCTATGTCCTGTGGTAGATTCTTCTCTTGGTGAGTCTCCATAAAGCCTATGGCGTTAGAAGAAAACATACAGCGACCTTTGCATTGTTTTTTTACATAGATGGCCTCCGAGACTGGTGGATTCTAGGTTTTACTTATAATGCCCTCTCTCATCTCCTTTGTGCACAAACCAATCTACTTTCACAACCATATAATGGCCAAGCATGCTGTGGTAAAAAGGTAATAACCTCTACATGTGTGGACACTGGACAGTATCCAAAGCTGCCCATGCGGCAGTGGGAACCACCAGTAGTGCAACAAGAAGCTAGTGCTTCCTAAAGCAACTGTAAATGATCCAAAATGCTTGTTTCTGAAACATAAGTTAGCGGAACTCACAGAAGGGAGCTCTGCTGACCTGTCATGTTCCAGAAACTAGCATTTCTGTTTTTTCTGGAGTTCCTATAGGAACTGCAAGTTTCCTGTTGCACCAGCAGTGGGTCCCACTAGACAAGAGAGGTGCAGGGGAAGCATTGGATGGTGCCCACTCTGCCTGCACTAAAATAGATTGTGCCCTAAGAATGAATTTTGAGTGAGAACAGAAAAGGAAATCAAAGTTCTTACAGGACTGATATAAGTGACACATTAAAAAAAAAAAAAAAAAAGGAGACTGGTGAAAGTAAGTTCTGTACTAGAAGAGTTACACTCTGGGAAAAACAACAGTTTTTTCATTTGCTAGTTCTAGCTAATTCTTTTTTTTAATGTACGACTTTTATATTATACAGCCTCTGGTAGTAAGTGAAATATAATTCTAATTAATTTTTCCTACGGCTGTATACAAATCAATAGCTGTAACCATCCCAAAGGGAAAAAAAAACCCATGCAGCATGGTCCTCCAGGTTCCTAATGAATGCAAATAAGTTGACCTTTTCCTGACAACTATGAATATTGTTTCACAAATTTACCGCTAAAATTGCTGTAATCAGCAATTCATACTGCAAATATGGAGCCAATAATAATTCTAAATAACCGTTCATTATAGCAAAGTAGAATGTAAATTCCCACTAAACTATTCCAAACTTTAGGCAAGGGTACAGAACTGAAATAACACAGGAATAAGGATGTGTGAATCAGCAAAATTTCAGGTCGTCAAGTTCTCCAAACTATACCTCAAAGCTCATTCCAATTCGGGTCCATAATAGATTGCAAGTTTTTTTTTTCACACAAAAATTTGTGCAGATTTCATGTGCATTTTTTCCAAATGTACACATCAATTGTGCACATTTTTAAAATGTATGCATTTTCTCCCATTGATTAAAAACTGTTTGTGCATATTTTTTCAAAAGTGCACATTCTTTCAAATGCATTTTTCAAACGCATTTTGGTTTATTCTGCAAATCACATTACAAGCTTGGAAATGTACAGACTTCAACTGGAGATTGCGTTCGGGTTTGCATTTGGTTCCAGGAGGTGAACTAGGCAAATTCTGGTCAAAAACGAACTGAAACTAATTTCCCATACATTTGAATTCAGAAATCAAGCATTAGGAATCCTTTATTGCTTATTTCAGAATCTTGAACAGCAGTAGTGGGCAGACTTCAAGCCTGTGAGATCTACTTTGCTTTTTACTACAACCCTGAGATCCGCCAATTGCTGCCAGGTGCAAAATGCTAGCCCAGGCAGGTAGACATATACTAGGAATTAAGGAAAAGAGTGCCTCTGAGCACATGCTCAGCCTGGAATTTGTGATCTGCACTAAAACAAAGCTCATAAGCCCTCTCATACAAAAATTCACTCCTACTTTCCCCCCTAGCATTTTATTCCTACAACCTATTGGTGGGGCAGCTTTACAGTTGCTGCTATTGTTAGACAATTGTGAGTCAGAAACCTTGTTAATCTACTGCAAATCACACAGACCTACCAGTGGATCCCAACCTACCTTCTGCCCACCCTGGTTGTACAGAATACCGTGCATGCACAGTTTCCGTGCATGCACAATTTGCAGCATTTTTCCAATGTACACAACTGCATTGATAATGGGGGACACTATCAAAGCAGATGTGTACATTGAAAAAGTATTGGGGGGAGGGACAATTTTGATGTGATTGTATGTATGACTGACTGAAGATTGTGTTTGCTATAACATTTTACCAATGCACAAGAGTGCATGTGTGCATCAAGAAAACACTGCAAAAATATTCTTGATGTGATATGGGTAAACTAAGATTACTTTTTTGCAGGGTTTTAGCAATGCACACAAGTAATGTAGTGTATGTGGGCGGGTGCAAATAACATAAAGGAACTGAAAGGAATTGCTCCAGTGGTGAAAGGTGTGTTTATGGGCTGCTGGATCCATCCCCAGCATCATGCTCATTCTCTTGGCTCCACTACTATACCTTCTCAGAGGGAGAGCCAGCTGTACTTGTGGAGGTTCCTCCCCATGATTGGTGGCCCTGGTCACATAGGGTTACTGATTGTGTGGAAGAGCCTTCAGAAATACAGCTGGCTCCTTCTTCAGATTTTCATTCCATGTGCAGAGGCAGGGAGGGAACAGAGCCTGAAAAATGGGTACCACACCAGGGCGAGGCAATACTGCAGCTCTAATCCCCTTTAATCATGTGGAGCTTCTTCAGAAGTAATGTGTAAACATGGATCCTGTTAAACCAAAATTAAGGAAAAGTAGAATGTGGGACCAAGGGAACCCATGGAACAATACAGAATGGAACACCCTAGATCATTTCTTCCCTATATTTCCCCTTCGCCACTTGTATCTGTATTTTTTCTTGCTGAGCTTGAATGCAATGCACACTGAATTTCCCCAGGACCACAAAGAGTCTGGGGCACTGGGGGCAGGAAGGTTGCAATTGGCCTGTGGACCTTATATTGTATATGTCCTTTCAAAATGGAAAGTTTTACTAGCTCAGGAGCTTTCATAACACCATATTATTTGCCATGAAAAGCATGGTTCAAGTTTTACATTTCAAATATGTCAACTATTATTTTTACAAATATGTCAATTATTTTTACTTGCCCTTCTGAAAACAGAAGGGATTCTTCTGTTCATGGAAGGGCTTTAGATCTAGTAAAGGCTCCCACCAGAGAAGGATGCAATTTTCACCAATTCCCCTTTCCCCTGCATTCTCTAGCAGCACCTTCCACATTGCCCCAGAGGGTCCTTCAACCCGACAAAACAGATTTTGGAGCAACATAGGGGAAAATTTGCTTGTGCCCCTTCTGCCAGTGGGAGCCTCCCATGACTGGAACTCCACTCACAAGAACTCTGGATCCAAGGCAGATACTTGTTCAAGTGTTCTCCAACTCCATTTAGAAGCAGAATAGTGAAGCAGTTGGAGTGTCGATGTGAGAGCTGTGATTAAATCTCTGATTAGCCTGGAAGCACTATGAGCAAGTCTCCATTTTTCAGCCTAATCTAACTCACAGGAATGTTTTGAAAATTCAGTGAGGCCCATTGGTGGTGTTCTAAGCTCCTTAGCAGAAGGGTGGGATTCAATGTGATTGAATACATCAATGGGAGTTTTGCCATCGATTTGAACAGAAGTGGATTGCACTGTAATTGTCCTACATTTTAATAAGCAACATTAAGTAACCAGCATGTTGTTTTAAATGGTTCTATCTATTTATCAGGCAATTGTCTGCATACAGTTAGCCTGGGAGCAGTCTGGAATGATGTAATCGTGATTTGATTGAATCAAACAGGTATTACTTAATATTCCATAGAGAAGCTCTCCCTATGTACAATAATTCATAAACAATATGGGGGAAAATAATGTCAATGTAAGTTATATAGTACATATTATTTTAATTGGTGTATTCTTGGAATAATCTACCCATAATTTAAAATAAAGTTATGGGCCCATGGCACTGATCCTCGTGGTTTTTAAGTGAAATTCATTATATAAGAGAACCTAAAGCCCCACAGGTATGACCCTTGAATCGAATACTTTACTTACAGATACAAATTATGGACATGATCCAGTCAAAGCGAAGCACTTGGGTCCCTGTTGATGTTATGGGAGACAAGCATCTCCTGCAATAAGATTTAAATATCCTTTGTTTTGGCTAGAGACACATTTTAAAAGACATTATTTAAATGGCAGTAAACTAAAACTTGGTACAAATTTCATTCTGCTCAGAAGTATCATACTGAAGCAAGGAAATTAGATACTAATAAACGATTGGCTTAAAAGCAAGCAGTTTCCCTGTTCTTTATCGAAGTTGTTGTTTAGCGATAGCAAAATAGCACATTTTCAAAGTTTTCCCAAGACAGATTGGATTATCCTACTGTAGCATACTGGATCAATGAAAACAAAAGAGAAATTTGACTAATGCCTACTGTGCATATGACAAATATTGTGTTCTTAACTGAGCTAAACAATCTTTTCTTGATGACATCTCAAAAGATATCTCAGCTCTCTAATACTTGCAATTCTTTCATGTTCTGAATGAATCCCTACTACATCTCACTCAATATTGATCTTTAAGCCATGTCTCCCAATCCTTTTCCCTGTGTGGTCACTGAACAGTATAAAAGTTCAATAGGAAGATCAGCTGTTCATCCACTTTTTGCTAAAGCAATTTGTATTATAGATTTACTTTAGCAGTCTACAGTGGCAGTTGCTGTTTTTACTATTTAAATGCTTTGATTATCTGACCTTGCTTACTTTATCTTTTTAAGCGCTGTGCATGGGCTTTAAAAGTTGATCAATAATGGGGGATTCCTCCACCACATTATGCAGAAATCAATGCCATTTTGGACTATTTGTATTTCGTTCTTATGAGTCCATCTGTCTATGTTAATGTTATATTTTCTTTTTTTTTCTTAAGTAATCTGGATCTGTCTTTGCAAACAAACATTCCTGGACCCCAATGGAATCCCGGGATTATGATTTGTAGTAAATGTATCAATGGAAGGAGCTGTTTGGGACAGTTGTAGAATAATTCCCCCTAGAGGATTTTAAGATGAGACAAGATGAGCATCTGCTTGGTATGGCACATCTAGGGATCACTGCTGCCATAACAGGCTGGACTAAATGACTCAGCAGATCACTCTCAACTTTCCCATTACGTTGCATCTGGACATGTTCTTAAAATAGGATTTAAAAGAAAGTTTAGGAAAAGTCTAAGTTTTTAATTATTTCCAAATTCTAAATACTGCACTGTTCAATGACATAATTAAAGATTTGCACTTTGGCCTCTGTCAAATTAACACAGGACCAGAATAGATGGGACGTTATTCATGCAATTACTAATTTTAAAGTAAATCTCAGCCACAGGAATCGGGACCATAGTGCAATGGGAAGGGGGTTTAACTCTTTGTACCTCAAGCGGTCCCAATGTGGATCCCTTCTCAACAGCTGCTAATTGCATTGAGAGGGAAAACTCCCTTTGACACCAGTGGGAGTTTTCCTGCCAATGCAAATAGCAGCCTCAGGTGATCTGTGGACAGGGGTGTTTAAAAGTACTCCATCGTGATGGACCACTATCTAATAGGGTCTAGATTTGCTGAGACTCCTAGCGTCTGCAGGGGTGGAGGTTAAAATGGTCTGCTCTTGGAGACTGATGGATCCAAAAGGATTCCTGAATGCTCTGGAGGATTTTACATCCATTTGAGCTAGTGATCCTGTTGAAGCATTAGTTGACCTGTAGAATCAGGAGATCACCTCAGTGGCCGACATGAACATTCTTAAGCACCCTTTACTTGAGCACGGGGGTGTTGGCTCCTTGATTGTCCAAGGAAGTTAGGGCAATGAAGCACTTAGAATAGGGATAATAATCCCTGGCCAATGGTCAGGGATTATGTGAGCTGTTGCCAAAACACTAGGTTGCCTATCCCCTGACTTAGGCAGACAGAGAAATGGTGGAGAAAGACTCAGGAGGAACTCTGATGGTGAGGGCAGTAAAGAATTTGTTCTTCTCTGCCACAATTGTGTCAGCAGTGTTGTTCAGCAGAAGGGGGGGTTATTGGTTAAGGGGGTCTTATATACTAGACTATATACTAGTGAGGGGGAGCCCGTGCTGATGAAACTCACTGTGATGAATTTGCAAAACACCTTGCTGATAAAATTACTCAAATCCATTCTAACATGGACTTCACATTGAGGAAAGACTCTGGGATGGTGACTGAGAAAGCCTATTGTCCAGTGATGACAGTTTCATTTCATCCTGTTCAGCCTGAGGCTGTGGACAAGTTGCTTGGATGGGTAAAGTCAACCACTTGCTTGTTAGACCCATCTCCATCTGGAAGAAAAAAGATGCCTTAGGGGAGCTGGCCAAATGGGTGGTTGAGATTGTAAATGTTTCTTTGAAAGGAAGAAGTTGTACGTTTTCTTCTAAAGAAGCCATCATTGAGTCCCACCACTGTATATAATTATTGGCTAGTTTCTAACCTGCCTTTTTATTGTATTTATTTATTACATTTATATCCCATCTTTCTTCCATCATGGAACTCAAGGTGGCTACATGTGGTTCCCAGGGGGTCTCCTCTCCAAGCACTGACCAGACCCAAACCTGCTTGGCTTCAGCAAGGTGGCTGCCTCATGTGCCTTCAGACTATGCCTTAGGACTTACTCATTTTTAAAATGAGTTCTTAGAATGAATGGCGGTAACATGGCTCCAGGCTTTCTTGGATGACGTTGATTATTTGAACCCTTTTCAATAGAGCTGTGCACCACTTCGGCCTGAGGCCTGAGTTGAAGCAGGCTGCTTTGGACCACTTTGGGCCCCTTCTGAGGTGAAGCGGAGGGGGCATGAAGTGACCCAGAGCAGGGCGGGGGCTCTCCAAAGCACTTTGGTGCACTTTGGAGCTTTGGCACCCCTGGCCCAGCCACGCTGGCGCCTCCAGGTCCTTACTTGAGCCACCCATAGGGATGTTGGAGAATTCCACCATGGACTCCAGTGAGTGGCGGGATGGCCTCCGCCCGCCATCCCCCGAAATCCCCCCCTGGATGGACCTACTTGGCGGCGGCAGCAGCAGCGGAGTCTTGTCTTCCGGCTGCTGCCAGGCTGCTGCAGCCACAAATGGTGGCCGTTGTAGCGGCCGCTATTTGCGTGCCTGCATTAGGCTGTGATAGGCTACGTAAATACTTATGTAGCCTATCACGGCAAAGAGCAGGGGGTCAAATGGCAGCCACTACGCCATTTGAGCCCCTGCTCTTTGCGGTAATAGGTTACCTAAGTATTTACATGGCGTATCACGGCAAAAGGCAGGGATGCAAATGGCGTAGCAGCCACCATTTGTGTCCCTGCCTTTTGCCGTGATAGGCTACATAAATACTTACATAGCCTATCACGGCTTAATGCAAGGACAGAAATGGCGGCCGCAACAACAGCCGCCATTTGCAGCCGCAGCAGCCCGGCAGCAGCTGGAAGTCCAGCCGAGGCCAGCCCCGGCCAGCAGCTCCGCAGCCTTGCTGCAGAGCGGAGCCGGCTGGGGAGGATTCCGGGGGGAGGGATGGATTGCCTCCCTGCCACCGCTGAAGCCCCAGACCGGAACCAGGTAAGGGATTCGTACATCCCTAGCCACCCATCACCATCATCATTGCTGCCGCCACCACCACCTCCGTCACCTCCACCGCTGTCATCACCATGGCCACCACCACCAGCTCTGTCATGGCCATTGCTGTAGCTACTGCCACCGCCTCTACCACCACTGCTGCCACTATCGCTGCCGTTAGCAGAACCTGATGTGCACCGGCTCTTACTGCAGGGAGTCGCCATTTTTAAAACCGTAACTTCCAGAAACTTCCAATAAGTTGCCATTTTAAAAATGGTTCCCTGCACAGCCCTACTTTTCAATCTGGGTTCAGGCCTGGTTTGGGGATGGAAACAGCCTTGGCCACCTTGGTCAATAACCTACACTGAGAACTAGACAGGAAGAGTACATCCTTGTTGGTTCTATTGGACCTCTCAGTGGTATTCAATAACGTCGACCATAGTATCCTTAGCCAAATTTGGCTAAACATTCCCAGGTGGTGGTGTTGGCAGAATATTGCTTGGCCCTACGGACTTCCTGAAAGCTTTATTTTGTCCGCTGTGCTCTTTCATAACTACTTGAAGCTGCTGGGTAAGGTCATCCAGAGTTTTGGGGTTGGGTGCGATCACCATGTTAGTAACAACCAGCTCTATTTCTTTTTCAACTGATGTCAAGGAGGCTGTAGAAATATTGGAACCATTGTCTGGACAGAGTAATGTATTGAATATTAGTAAGCAAACTGAGGGTCAGTCCAAACAAGACAGAGTTCTGTTAGTCAGCAAATAAGCTAATAGAGGATTGGAGGTTCAGGCTATTCTAAATGCAGAAAGATTAGGTTTGCAGCATAGCGGTGCTCTTGGACCCAGCATTGTTTCTGGGGAGTTAGGTAGCTGTTGTGGACATGGTTGCCTTTGCCCAGGTTTGGCTGGTGCACCATCTGCACCCTTCCTTGAGAAGAGGGAACTGATCCATACTTTACATGGGGCTACCCTTGAAAACTGTTTAGAAATTACAGCTAGTGCAAAATGTAGCAGCCAGACTGTTGTCTGGCACGTGCTTTGTAGACCATATAACACTAATCTTGTATCAGATTCCTTGGCATCCAGTTAGTTTCCAACCCAAATTCAAGGTGCTGGTGTTTACCTTTCATGTCCTAAACAGCTGGGTCCAGAATATCTAAAGGACTGCCTCCTCTTGCATGATCCTGCCCAAAATTTGAAGTCAGAGGTCTTGCTCTGTGTACCATCCACCAAAAGAGGTTAGGATCCTGGCACATGAGGTTCCTGGCACATGGCATTCTGCAACCTTTTTGTTGCAGCACGCTATCTGTGGAACTTCCTTCCTAAAGAGGTTAGATTGGCTCCATCTTTGCCTTTCTTTTGGTGTGAGGTAAAAACCGTCCTATTCTGCCTGGCTTTTGATGGATTGTAATACCATTCTCCTATTTTTGCTTCTGAGTTGTCTCCATTTCACTTTTAATTGGGGTTTAAAAAATATTTATTGTTGAATTGTTGCTTTTTAATTGGACATCATTTGGGCAGCAAGGCAATCTAAAAATACTTCTAATAAATATTAATAAATAATAAATAAAATATGCATGCATGGGAGGAAAGAAAGGTTCATGTAGCTTCAAGATGACAACATCTATGATCTAGGGTGACAGCCATATGTGCAAAGACCAATGATGTGTTGTCCCTATAAATGAAAATGCATGCAGGAAAAAAAGAGCTTGGAAGTAAAGCAAACAGTTGATAAAGTATTGAAGGAATCAAAATACAATCAAAATTGGCCAAAATTAAAATTACCTGACATATTTTCTGTAAAAATCACTATTTGGAAAAATTGAGGAGAGGGAGGGAGATGGGGCAGAGGAAACAGACCTCAGGGCCTGCTCCAGCTGGACATTCCCCTCCTCTCCCCACACAGGCCATCTACCATCAACTGCCCTGTGGGAAGCATTTCAGGAGAGAGGGAGGTAGTTGAGGATAACAGCAGGCACCTTCTGTTCCAGCTGTACTCTTTGCACCCCAGGACCATCTTCCACCAACTGCCCTGAGAGAAGGATCCTGATTTTTTTTTTTAATGTTAATATTGTTTATTGTGATTTTATTATTTTTATGTTACTTTTAAGCAGGATTTGTATCCTGAAAGGAAGTATATTAATAATTGTAATAAATTAATACCTACATTTAAAACCCTGGAAAATTCAAAATATCAGTTCTCCATTGATTTTAGCAACATACTGTACCTCTTAATTTCCAACACACTACTCTTGAACATGATATAATTCAGAAAGTCATCATGGTCTTTATGTAGGCACTGTGGAAAGAAAAGTGTTGTTGCTTTTCAAGGTCATTCAACTTCTCCTCATTAGTCAAGCAAAGTGGCCCTTACTGCCCTCACTCTGGCCAGAACAAGGAATTTTCTTTTATAGTTATAGCCTGGTAGATTCCATTCTCCAGCTCCATTTTTCTTTCTTGTTAAAGATGCTAGCAGTTAGATCCACACTGATCTAGTTCTCTTAAGCCAAGGATAGGCAACTTCCAGATGTTGCTGGACTGCCACACCCATCATTCTGGCTTGGGCTGATCAAAGTTGCAGTTCAACAACTTCTGGAAGGCCACAAGTTGCCCACCCTGCCTTAAGCTCTGAGTGCTCTACAAAACTTTTTTGTATTTTTTACTCGATTTAAGTGGCTTCAAACTTTCAAAAGATTAGACAACTTCATGTAGGATAAACCTTTTTAATAGCTACTACCTATGATAGCTAAATTAAACCTACATGTTCAAGGTCAATGTCCTTCTAAGTACCAGGAGCAGGCGATAAACAAGAGATCTCCCTCCTTCATCATGCTTCCTTGTGAGATTCCAGATACATCTTGCTAGCCACAGGTTGCTACACTAATTTGATCTTGTCCTGAACCAGGCAATTCTTTTGTTCTGATGGTGTAAGCATTAATATTTAAAGTTCCAAGCTTTATCCAAAATTAAAGGAAAGCATTTATTCCACATTAGGTTAGTCCAAAGGTAAACTCAGCCAAGTATATTGTGCATGAGGTAATGTAATTGCTGTAACCACATGATGTCATTCTTATGGTTTGCTTCTCATTTTAAGTGAAATATAATGGGAGCAGATGCTAAAATGAAGTTTTGGTGATATAAATTTGCATTTCTAAATTTCCATGTATATGATTTTAGAAAATGGAGTTGATTAATGGGAACGGATGCTAAAGTGAAATGTCAGTGATGGAAATCTAGAAATGCAATTGTGTATGTATATAATTTTAGAAAATGAAGTTAATTCCATGATTGCATCAAGGAAAGCAGCTCCACTTCAAGAGACTTCTATTGGTTGATGACAACTTATTGTCAGCCTATTGACATTATGTAATCCAATTGACAAAGAAAGTTATCTTAAGTTAATTTGCATTCTAGGTCTAGCACGGCCTCAAATGTCCTTCAGAAATTTGCGGTAAGTTGAACCAAAACCACAGACTGAATTGTCTCAGAACTTTTGAATCTGCTGTGAGTTCCAGCAGATGCATTACTGGAGATGCACAATTGTCCATTTGCATCATGGTATTTTTATTCAGTGCCCATAATTTGATCAAAACTTCAAACTTTTTAAATGGTGTAAATGTTAAAAGTGATTCTTGAGAATATTACAGGATATGGTTTGACACAAAATCATGCCATTCTGTTCCAGCTGGTGGTTGCATTTGGTTTTTGTGCTTGCATTTGGTTTTTTCCTCTTCCCTGCCCATCCCTTTTTCCTTTAGTGTTCTGTCTTTAGGATGTAAGCCTGTGGGCAGGGACTGTCTTGTTTTTTTATTAATCATCTATAAGATGCTCTGGGAGAATTTTTCAGCGGAAGAATGGGGTAAAAATGATTTAAATAAATCAATGATAAATAAAAGGGTTAAAATGTTGTGAGAATCAGATTTCAGGAGCATACACAGTGCTCATTGATATAAGAATGAACAATATTGTGAGAGTACATAACACTCATTGTAACCATAAAAACAATAAAAACTTGCTGCTTGCTGATTCAATAAAAGGATGGATTTCATTATGGCCACCAGAGTGAGGTTCTGTCTTGTCATAATAGCACCAGTCTTAAACCAAAACTCTGTTTTCGTCAGAGTTCGGCAGTTGCTCCACTGCAGCCTATAACATACTGCTACTGTGAGTTTCCAACCGTGGCAAAGGAAATGAAGGACAATTTCTCCTTCTCTTCCCACCCCCTCCCAATTCACTATGTACTAGACAGGACAATGCCATCAAAAAGGGATTGTGTATGTAGCACATAGGAGCATTTACAAACACAGCACACACAACACTAAATAATAAAGCAATATTTGGGAGGGGAGGTTAAACTCAATTCACTGAAAACTAAACAACCAGTGCTATGGAAGTTTAAGGAATCTGGCATAGAATAACCTGTTAAAAATAGCTGCTAAATATCCAAAACAGCTTTTCCCAGGGGCTGTGTTTTAGATTTTCAGTGTGTAAATCCTTTTTACAAATAAAATCAAATACAAAATTATGAAGAACAAAGCCACATTCTAGTAAGGTAATTCACTTTTTATGCTAAAATTTTAGTTTGCAGTTACTGATAAAAGGCAACAATATGTAGATCAAGGTAAAGCTACAATAAACTGGTTATTTACTGAAACTGCTTTGTCTAAGAATCATACTTTCCTTATCTGATAGACCCTTTTGAATGCAGAGAATGGCAAAGCCATGCACAAGACACTCTACACAAAGTGTATGCATCACTCCATGGCCAGCCCTGAAAGAGACAAGTCCATACTGTTTTCCTCAAGTGGGTAAATGTTAAGAGAGAAGAATCCAAGTTTCATGATGCAGCAGCACAAAGCTGGGAAGTGAAAATTATGTTGCAGCAGAGTCTTGAAAATATGACTGTAAAAGTTAATCAATAAAATGTCTATTCCTGTCTATTCACTAGGGGATCCCAGCTGCATAGCTTCACACAATCGATACTACAAATTATTACGATTTCCAGGTTCCCACTGGACATTCTGAACAAATCTTTCAAGTGTAACAGGCTTACATAGTGGGGTTGTTGTAGCTGTTTTCCCCCCCTTCAAACTTTACATGTAGATCATCTAGAATAAGTGGTAATAAAAAATCTTAAAGCTTGTGAATTTTATACAGTTGTTAAATAGCTTCTTTCTGGCTTATTCTTGCCTTGTTTTGTGTTTTCTTTCCTTTTACTTCAACAAATAAGATAAAGCACTGCTTGTAATCATTTTAAGTACTCATATTGTGGTAACTCCGGAAGAGATCGCTTTGCACTTTGGGTTTTGCGCATGTACAAACATGCCACACAATTTGAAAAAGATGGTTGAACAAACACAGGATATACAGAATATCTTCTCACCTACCTGCCTCGTCTGCATTGTTTTCCATGCTTTTCTGTAGATTCTTCTCCCCTCCTCCCTGGTTGCTAACCATGTTTGCCATGCGGAAAGTCAAATTCTTAGTGGTCTCCAGGGTTGGCATAAAGAGTGCTTAAGATATTGAAGCCAGGGCTCAAAAAGCCAGTGCTGGCCTGTATTGGCCCCAGGAGCGTAGCCAAGTCATTTGTAGTGTTAGAAGGGCCTAGAGATCCATAATGCTTGCTTAAGTTCATTATTGGTGCAATTCCCTTGCTAGTAAGCCTCTGAGCATGTGAAGGTGATTCAAAGGGCCGCTAGCGTGGCCTAGCACATTCCATACTAATGAGTGAGAGTGTTATCAAGCACTCTGCTTGGGAAGCGAAGTTTGTTTACTTGAGAACCAATGTTCTCAAGTAAGAGAACCAAACACTTCTAGCCTATGCTGGGAATGCCCGCTAGGGGGCGCTTGCTGCTGTTATGCTGCCTCATGGCTAACATGTATTGTACAAAACCCATTTGACCAGATGGCTCAGGGTTCAGAGAAGCTGTCTGATCCAACCATTGGGTACGCCTGTGTGCTGGAAGTTACCCAATAAAGTACTCCTTGTAAGTAAACCTTTGAGTCTGATTTATCACTGTCTTCGCACATCTAACCTAAGAGTTCAACGCCCATGGCTGGGGCAACACATGGACACCATCACATGCAAGAATCCATAAAATCCCTATCCTCCATGCTGATATCTTGTCCTTGGCTTGTACACATCATCTTAGTGGTGGTACAGGTTGTGGAGGTGGTAGGGTGGTAAGCCTGAACTTAATCCCTTCCCACCACAATTATCTCTTATATAAGGGTTTCCTTCCTGCTAGGGTATTACTACCGCTCTCATGCAGTTGGTCATTTATAACCTCACTGCATGGAGATTGGGTTAATGTGGCAAACTGCTCCTTTGAAGTAGGGGTGGGCCTATCAGCCTGTTTCCAGTCCATGGTTTGCGCATGTTCATTCATAAGTATGCTTCATTCCATGTCCGTATCAATCTGTGGTTTTAAGGGGGAAAACATCACACACAAAATTTGCCTCTAAATGTGAATTTAGTCCCCCCCCCGCCCCCCAATCTGTATTGTGTGGGGTATTTTATCCTAAAATAAGCATTTTGGGATGCTTTTAATCTAAATGAGCATTTTTATACACACTGTAGCATATTTATTGAGCTGAGTCTCAAAATTCAAAGAAGTGCAAAAAGCAAAGGATAAATGCGAATCAGGTCAGTTTGCTTAAAAATGTAGATCAGACAAAGTCCTCGAGGATCTCTGCTCTCTCTAGCAATCAGTCAGTCAGTGAATCTGATGTTATCACAGCCATTGCAACTGCACAAAAATGTGGGATAGCACAGATAAGTTTGCATGCCGTGGAGGCTGGTGGCTCCAATGTCAGTGGGGTGGTGAATCTGCTCTGGGTTTTAGTCAGAACCAGTCAGAACTCTAAAGGAGCTATCCAAGGTGCCAATCTCCTTTCGAGTTCTGACTGAAACCTAGAGCAGATTCACCACCCCACTGACATCGGAGCCACCAACCTCCACTGATAGCATGAGCTTTACTTCATGGCCAGCTGTTACAGAGAAAAGGCTTCTCATGTGGATAGAGCTACTATCTCATGTGGATAGAGCTACAGTGTAGTGAGGTTATGGGTCATTTCAAATATTATGGCCACAGGGTCTTTTTGGCACCAGGTGAATGGCTTTTTTATATTCCCAGGTTTTCAATCTTAAATATTTTTAGTACTTTTTAGATCTGTTGTACTGATGTTATTTTCTGCTGCTGGTTTTGTTCTACCGCTCATTTTATTCTGTTTCTAGTTTTATTTTCATGTTGTATTTTTTTATTTCAGGTTTTGTTTTATTTTTCACTCGTAAACCATCCAGAAAAAAATGGTTATTTGGCGGTGTATACAAACTGAAAATAAAATATAAATAAATAAACATGTAGGATGCTAGAAATGCTCCTGACTTTGTAACATTTTTAAGCCATTGATCATATGGGTGGCCATGGTTATGTGGAGAGTCTGCATGCCAGCATCACATATTTTGGGCATCTGAAGGCACTGGTATGGAGAATCTCCACATGACTCGGAGATCAATCTGTGTATCAGGCTCTGCATGGACATACTTCACACACATGTGTTTCTCTTCATGGTGGCGATAATGCTTGAATCAGCCTTATAAGTGGCCACCTTAGGCTATCATCTGAAACCAGATTAGAGTCTCCAATATTCTTGAAATACCTCCTGACTGGGTGAATACAGTCAACCATTTACTCACCACAGTGTACATGCAACCACTTGGAAATCTAGTTATCTGTAACATGCTGCCTAGTCACGTAGAGAATTTTGCCATGCAACAGCATCTAATCAGAAAGTGATAGAAGTGCGGGTGGGATAATATTCTCTGCAGCATTTGGCAGAACAGTCTATATCAGGGGTGTGCAAAAAGTAGTTTTTCATATGTTTTGGACTTCAACTCCCAGAAGTTTCTGCCAGCATGGCAACGGCCAGGAATATTGGGAGTTGAAGTCCAAAACATATGGAGATCTATGTTTTGGCTACCCCTGGTCTATATGGTCAGATTACCACTGGTTACCTGAATACCTTGGCAAATTACCACATGGTAAATGTTTGCCATTCTCTGTCACAAGGACTGTGACCTTGCCCACCACTACCACCAACATAAGGGAGCTGTGCATTAATGCTTCCAAGGGTTTGAATTTTCCATCAGTAATTAAGCCTGAAATAAGACGTTTCTAAATTAGAAGCACATATACAACTCATATTTGGCAAATTACCAAATGCGTACAGCACAGAGGATATGGCCCATCAGGGTTCTGTACAAAATCAACACTTTCTTCATTAGTTATGTTTAATATTTTAGAAATCTTTCTGCCTTATATCAGAGATAAACATCTGTAGCTCTTAAATGGCTAAAATCAGTTGTACTGTTCATTTCATTATACTAAACTGGATAATGATGGATACCTTTGTTTCAAATTGTCAAATAATGAAGTCTTCTTCTCCTCTTTGCTTATGTTTCACAAATGAAGCATGGAACTCATAAAGGAAAACTCCCAAAGCTGATTTCACATAAAGAGACTGATGTCACAATTCTTACATCAGAACCAAACTGATGTTTTTATGCAGAATGGTGTGACATATTGTCTGACTTGGTAATGATTTTACACACATTACTCCACTACATTAATAACTTACAACTATTCACTAACATTACTTGCCTTTTATGACAATTAGACTTACATGATAGATTTACCTGTGTCATCAGGTTCAAAGGCAACTTTGTTTTCCTTTCGTAATATGGCATTATAAAAGTATAACTGGAGTATACATTATTTAGAGCTTCTTTCATATAAGATGGACAGCTACAATGTCACCATATTCAAGGGGGCCTTTTAAAGCCCTAAATGGCTTGGGACTTGGGTACGTTAAGGACCACCTTTTTCCATATGTTCCTCATCACATGCTCCATTCATTATCTGAGGCTTTACTCCATATCCCTTGATCCTGTGAAGACACTAGGAGCAGAGCGTTCTCTGTAGCGTCCACCCGGTGAAATACCCTGCCAAGTGAATTCATCAGGATCCAACACTCTATTGCTTCAGATGGCTGGTAAAAACATGGCTGTTCAGAAAGGGTTTCCACTGAATGCTCTCTTAATTTTGTTTAATGTTATTTCCCATTTTCTCTATTTTTCCTAGAACCTGTGTATTATTGTTTATTTATTATGTTAACGTCGAGTGGGTTGATCAGTGCGTTTAGAAAGTGTTTGTGTAAAACACATGGGATCTTTTTTAAATATTGTGCAATGTTTCTTGATTTGGTTGCTCCCCTGAGTTCCTTTTTAAAAAAAATAAGGCAGGATATATGTTCTTAAAATAAATAAGAGCCAAAAGAAACAAGCGTTATATGTAGGCTTGCAGTGTGGCTCTATGGAGCCATGACTTTGGTTGCCATAAGGCCAAGCCCATGGTTATGCTATCACAACTATTGTGCAAAGGTATGCCTGTAAAAGTTACAAGTGTACTAATACTACTGCTAGTAGTAGTACTTGCCTACCTCATCTTCAAGTGAGGCTGGCCTGGCCCCTTGGGATTCCAGGTAAATGAGCCAACCTACTCTGTTCTTTACATTGTTATGTAAACTGGAAAATGTTTCTTTCCTTAAAATATCCAGCAGTGTATGTAAGCTATTTACCTCAGATCCTAAGGGCCCATGCCATCGCTATCTGCATAGTTTTACACAATAATTTTGATACTGTTTTGTTGTTCGACATAACAGTGTACCCAGAGATGTGAGCAAAATGCTACAATACTCATCACAGGTTTTTAGATTAATAAAATCTCTTCACGATCAAGCCATCACTTCGGAAAACACTGCTTAGAACTTCTGAAGTTCACATTTACTTTGTGCTGTCGCAAAACCATCTGAGAAGGCTGCCTAAATTGAATGTACAATATAACAAATTCAGCAAGAAAAATGCATTATTCAGACTATTTATATAATGCAAAAGAGACAAAAGCATTTAGCCAAGATGAATACCGTTCATAACAGTCACTTGAAACTGAACAATGAATCAATTTATGATTCGTAAACATAAAAATGCTTTAAAAGTTCTAACATTTTTCCTAAAGAAAGGGAGGGGGGGAGACCTATTAGGATTAGTACTTGAGTTCATTTTAGCAACTTCATATGTTACTCGTTACTCTGACTAGAAGCTCAAACTCTTAAGTTTGTTTTAATTTTGGACTGTCTTGCTTTAAGGCAGCTTCTTGAACCAAAAAAGACAGACAATAAGAGCCATATGTAACCTTCAGACCCTCAAAAAGAGATGAAGATGAGAATGCCACTGGCAGATAGACAATAAAGAACACTATTTTCCCTCAACACCAGATTTTCACATGGGGGGGGAGTTGGTGGGGGGCTAGGAAACGTAATTAAAAGGACTGCTGGTTAGTTTGGGTAAAAAATATGAAAGGCTATTTTTAAACTGAGTTTATCAACTACTTAATACTTTATTGAATCAATATATTAGTCAAAGACACTTACAAAACACACCACCTGAGCAAAACAAACTATAGCACAGAGTGAAAAGTATTATTGCTGGCTAGCATTCAACCCTTCCTGAAACATCAAAACAAACAGTAACTCACTTGTAATCACTAATTTCTTCATGAGAATCTATAATGCATTCTCTCAGTGGCTTCAGCTCTGCCTGTGATTTTCTACTGGTCTGGGCGAACGGTTTCTGCTCTTTGCTCACTTAGCTACTCTTGACTTGCTTTCAAGCTGGATTCCATTAGAAGTTTTTCATCCTGCCTGGCAAATTCTTGGGCTGAAAAATAATAAAAGCATTGCAGTTTCAAAGGAAGCCAAAGAGATACTTTTTTTTTTTGTTTCATTTTACATTTTAATGCAATGCTAAGCCTGTTCTATATGAATTTGCCGAATCTGTATTTTACACATTTTAAAAAAGCCATTCTTCTTGCACCTCTTAAACAAACACACACACATATTTGCTTTAAAAAGAATAGTTGTGTCCATTATAATGGCTTTTAAATATATGTAATAGTTTGTCAGTGGCAAAAAGCTTGTAAATTCTATAGCTACACAGACACTATTATATAGTAGAATTTCTCAAAAGCATGCATGATTTGTTTTACTATTTCAAAATGAAATTTTGTTTAGTACTAACTGCCTCTCCTTTTTCAAACAGATGCAT
The DNA here is from genome assembly GCF_057233095.1 of Heloderma suspectum. Classification (NCBI taxonomy): domain Eukaryota; kingdom Metazoa; phylum Chordata; class Lepidosauria; order Squamata; family Helodermatidae; genus Heloderma; species Heloderma suspectum. The sequence goes on from NC_139461.1 coordinate 53,394,393, forward strand.
GTCTGTACTCTATGTCTTGAAAACAATTAAGGTATAAACTGAAAACTCCTGCGTCACTACATTTTTTCCATTGTGTAGAGTACGCCTATAGTATAAACAAAATCTCATCCAAGGTCATCCAATAGATGGCACTCTTTCATTAAAGCAAAGAATCTAGGGCAGTGTGTTTCAAGCTTCCTCAGAAAAATAGGCAGTTTAAGACAAAGACATTTTTCCTTTGTTCTTTTGTTGACCATATTCTAAGAAATATACATATATAGGTGTGCATTTAAATATTTGTCCTTTAGCACAGATATATAGCTGGGTGCTTTTCAAAAAAAGCTTTCAGCAAATATACAGCCCCAGACATACAGTTGTTTATTCAGTAATGTAGACACAAGTTTAATAAGGTTCAGAATTAAATTTCACAATAAACATGTATCAATGAAGGGTATTTTATTTCTAAAACTGAAGTCTGTTTATGAAGGTTATACATACAATTCAAACCTTAAAATAAAATGTAAAAGCTGAGACACCTTGCTGGGAAGGCATCAAAAGTCAAAATTAGGAAGGTCACATATTCGTAGATGGCAAAGCTCCTCAAACATTTCCCTTTTAATAACCCTGGTTTATGTTGGAAGAATGATGTGTAAATTAGGCTTCAATTAATTCAGAGCAAAGGGACTGGAGCCTTATAAAACCAATATTGTCATAACAAAAATTGTCATGCTAGCCTTCGCAAATAGTCTACATTTATCTTACATATTTGAAATCAATCTTAGTTGCCCTGATGAGCAGATTCTAAATAAAAGTATTTAATTAACAATTAGGAGCATTTGGAACATTCACCAACCACAACTATTGTTATCGACCCGGAATTCCTATTCAGCAGAAATGCTTTGTTTTAAAGCATTTTATATTGGAACAATCCTATTTCAATAAGTATGTTTCTGAACTTGTATGTATCTGTTTATGGTGGGGAAAGTATTAAACAGATACATACAATAGAGAACAGCTCTAATGAACATGTTTATATATTTATTTTACAAATTGTAAGACATTTTTCAGACTGCAGAGCAAGAACTGTTAGTTACAACTATTTAATAAAAGTAGAACACAATATACAGGACAGACTATTTTAGGGCCCCAAAAATGCAAATAAATCAGCAGGTGAATACCTTCACTTATAGAATAAGCAGCATGAATATAACCTTCAATAAGACTAAGCACTTTGTTACATCATTTTGCACAATTGGTCCTTGGCATTAGAAATATTCCATGCCATAAAAGGCAGTCATTACCTCCTGGATGTGGAATATCTCAGTTTTAGCTTTTTTATATATGCAAAATATAACAGTTTAAATAAGAAGGCTATAAACATGCACACATCCACATTATTTAATACACACACACACACACACACACCCCGATACTGGTTTTTATAACTTTCAAATCAAGACAGCTTAAAAAATATAGTAAAGTTTTTCAAAAGTAGCCTATGGGTACATGAATGCTGCCTGTGGATTAGTTGCCCCAAGATGAAGCTAATTTGAAATATTGCATAATTCTCCCCCACAGAACAAACCTGTGAATATAAACATCAAAGTCTGAGTGTTTTCTGAGAGACTTGCCCTTTCAGGCTGATAAAGTCCATTTATGTTTCCCAATTCTCTTAAGAATCTACTCTCACTCACACTGTGCTGCTTGAAAAGGGTTAAAATATTTTAAGTTTACCTATGCCTTGGACTTGAGCCCCGGCTGATCCCAAGCCAGAGGCACTAGCAGCTGCATGCTTTATTTACAATCCCTTTGTCAGACTTACAACTGCCTCAGGCTATAACATAGTGTACCTAATGTTCAAACTGGCAGGTAATCTTATGTCAAACATACTTCTTTGATTTAAAGTGATCAATAGATTCTTGTAAAGAGGTAATTTCTCTGATGTTTCCACCTTGCCTTTCTTACAGGTGATTCACACAAAAGCCTGCTTATATGATGTACAAACAATAAACAGAAAGCTATAATCATGTTTTTTCAAATGTTTCCGGTGCACAACGATTTTGGATCAATACCCTGTGTAATACAATTATCTGCAATGATCTGGTTGTATTGAAAAAGAATTTGCAGCAAACCTCTAGGGGGTTTTATCCAGAAACATGTGTCTGGCGATGTTGTGAATAGTGGAAGAGAAAATTAAGGGTTTGACACAAGCTGTCCATTGCGTTCCAAATGACTTCATTAATATTTTATTTGCTAAAAATCATATCTTTCAAAACTTTACTATAGGGGGTGGATCCATAATGTTAAAGGATGATAATAAGGCCATGTCCTTTTGGTATTGACTATATCCTGAAAAACACCTTCTAACATATAAGCTAGATGCTAGGGCTACAGGTACTAGGCAAAAATGATAGAAGGAAATTATCGGCTGTGGCTGAATGCCTCTTTGAATGCCTGACAAAATGAAATGGGAAATTGTGTGTGCGCGCATGTGTGTATGTGTGTGTGTGTGTCGCTAGTACATGTGAGAACAGCTCTTTGTCTTCAAGGGATTCACACAATCCTTTTGGAGTTTTAACATTTCTATACTGGCAATTAATTGTGTGACTTAAAAATCATTATGACCATAATATGTACTAAATATATATGGACACATTACATATGTGTGCATTCTGTAGAGTTTACAGTTTCTACAATCAGCAAGTGTGCAAAGCATTCTAAGGCAGAAATTATTTTCCCCCACACACATTTTTCACACCAGCCAGTGGCGTGCAGAAACAAAGGGACTCGGTTGTGTTTATTTCTGTTTGATAAAGCTGCTTTATCCAGCCCTAAATTCCCCCTAAAGCCGGACGGGGATCCTTTTGTGTTCATTTGATTACAGCAATCTTTTGTCCATATGATTGATATTTCTATTCTATTAGACTGTGCCAAATTCACAGTGCAGTAATATTACTATTTTCATACGTTATTACCTTGTCTCTCTGCACTGATCTCTTGCATATCCTGCAGCGGCTGATTTACCTGCTAAATCTCAGTTTATGATGGCTTTTCTTGCCTTCTGATTCTTTCTTTCTGTGTGTCCTGGATACTTGCTTTCAGCTTCTTGACCATACTGTCAAAGTGCTCCACCTCAGCCACTTTCGTTTGATATCTTCCATTGCCTACAGGCTCTCTCAGAAGGTCACCTCTTTTGCGTATTGCCTATGAAGACAAAAAGCATTCCAACAGTATCTTTTATGATTAACTTCTTCTTTTTTAAGGCTGCATCCTGCTCTTTCAAGCTATAGGATAAAGGAGAATATATACCTTTTCTCATTAGCAGAGAGGCCATGTCCTCACACATCCTCCAGGATCAAAATGTTCCACACACTTTATGCTTTAAAAAAAGTATGTGGAGGAAAAATATTACAATAAATGATTTATTAACCTAATTAATTAATAGTTCAAAGGAAAATGTTCCCTATAATTCTGAGGAGCATGGGGAAACAAATTCTTGATCTAAATGTATGGAATAGGGGAAATTTATCTGGGTGGGGGAGGAGTTGTTCCTTTAAAGGTTTGCTAAATAAAAAGAAATTTAACAGCTTGGAGACAACAAGTCCGATTCAGCTGGTAAGAAGGTAACTGCATGTGTAAAAATATGCAGGGAAACCCAATATATGAGGCAGACAGAATGCTATCATCCTATTGTTTGGCTAACTAAAATGTTTATCTAATCTAAAGAAATATCCCTGCATCAACATTATTACAAGGTACAAAGCAGACCGTTTTAGACTTTTGATACTGTTAAGCTAGTGACATTTTTTAACGGTTATAGTTTTAAATATCAGGATGCCATTTCAAAATATATCTTCAAACTTGTGATTATCTAGCTTACTTGTGAATCCAGACGCAAATGAATAATCAGTTCTGAATGATACAAAAGTTCAGCCAATATGTTTAAGTTCCATGTCACCCAGAACTGGATATTCACAAGCATCTGTGCTTCATTGGCTTAATGCCACACCTTGATTCTCTATCATGCTTCATCATGCTTCTTTTAATCTGAATATTTAGTACTCTTTCATGTCTTAATTACAGCAAATTGCACACAGTTGGCACCATTTCTTGAAATTAATCCCAGAGTACTTTGTTTCTGTCAAGCACAGTCAAAGCCTTGGAGAATAATAGTAAATGTTATTGCAGATCTAAATTTAAATGACTGTCTATGTATTTAACTTAAGCCTTTAATTATTCGTGCTGTACTGTTTTTGGTTCAAATGTTAAACATTCTTCATTGAGAAGGTAAAATTGCTTTAGACAGCTTAAAACCTGCAGATATGTTTGGCTGTGATGTTAACATGACAATAATTATTTGTATTAACGTATTTTTTCAGGTGTTTAAAACTTAGACAGTACATAATATCCTGTCATTTCACTTTTCATCATCAGTTATTTTAAAAAGATTCAAAATAAATAGGTAAATGTTATTTTAGGGGTTTTCATTCTTTTCTCCTGAATTAGATAGATAGATAGATAGATAGATAGATAGAATATGGGGAATGGTAATATTTAAAATTGTATTCTTTTATCCAGCATATTTCTATAAAAGATAGGTAGCATGGCTGCAGACAAACTAAGAAAATATAGGCTTTGTCAATGTAGATTTTGGATTGTGCCTTTTCAATCACTGTTAGAATATCCACTTTAACCAAAAAAATACAAGAAAAAACAAATGTACAGCAAGGCCCCAAAACATCCACCACCTGCTTAATATAATGAAATCTGTTTGCAGTAGATTCCAGAAACCTCAACATGTGGACATATTTTTCTCCGTATAATGCAGATATTCCTATCTTTTCCTCTTCCATGTATGTTACACAGATAGCTTTTGCATGTCTATAGCATAAAAAGCTCCAGGGCTCTGTACATTTTTATATAGGAAAAATGCCTCCAGGTTGGTCTCTGATATTAAGCACAGTCACATCTAAAATGGGAATTCCACCTTCTAAAATCTCTACAGACATTTATATGGCTGTATTCATTTTATTTCATATCAACAGCTGGGGGGGGGTAGAATTGTTATCACAAATGCAAAACATACCTTGAGTTCTGAGTCAAATACCGAAGAATAAAACTGTGCCAAATTTTATCTGTGATAAAATGGGGAGGGAGTCCCCTCCTCACCTTTGGAATGCATAACATACAGTATAGCGAGAGGGGTGGGAGAAGGTGCGCATCCCAGATTCTCACACTCCTTTTTGCAATGTGATTTTTTTTAAAGAGATAGCTGTTTTGCTCATTTTTCTCATCACAAGAGCATACCTGATCTTTCTGACTACAAAGTTTCCAGGTACCTTTCAAGTTGTGTTATCTGCTATTCTAGTTGAGCAAGTACCATTTTGTGTTTCTGCTGGGAAGCTGTTACATTCAGATGCAAGGAGTGCAAAAGGCTTCCCTAGATTTTCTGTCTCAGGAATAGGTTTCCTTTGGTTATATTAGCAGTTTCAGGGTTTTATTCCGGTAGGTTCCAGCTCCTAGACTTCTACTTGAGAAGCATTATATGCCATTTATTTTTATTTTTTTCCAGCAACATTGTTTTAGCATCTATAGTTACAGAAAATGTACAGGACTGTACTTTATTCCATCAGCTGTCACATAAGAACATTAAAGCCTCAGATGTTGAACAAATGAACATTGCCTATTTTCAAAAAAGCATGGATAGTTTCAAAGTTGTTCCTCTGTAAAAATTTGACTTCAGGGATGGACAGCTTTGCCCGCTGGGCTGAGAAAGGACACTGGAAAAATCTGCCACTCTTTCAAAGGATTATCTTGAGCCATGTTTCCATGACACCAGAAGGAGAAGCGAATGGAGGAGTACCGGATTTTTTTAAAGGAATCAGCTTTTGCTGCGTTTTGGTCCATGCAGGGCTCCATGAGCAGGTTCTCCACAGCAGTAAAAATGGCTTCACAGAACATACTTCCTGGTGGGGGTTGGAGTGAACGTCATCTGACTGGCAGGGGCTGCTCAACCAATAAGAGATGCTTCCCCCCCCTCCCCCTACTTTCTGTTTCCCCTGAAATTCCAGATGCACCTGCATTTCAGGATCAAGCCTCATTGAGCACAATGGGAGTTACTTCCAAGTAGACACACATATGCTTGTGCTGGGAAAGTCAGGGGGGAGGACACAAAGACAGAAACCAGTCCCCATTTTAACCTGCAAGATCTCTATAACAAAGGGGGGAAGTAGCTTCCTAAGGCAATAAACCAAACAAAGGAGAATCAGGGCCTTGACATCGCGCTTTACCGCAGTTAGGGAATTGGGCTTCACACTGTGCCATGTCAGTCGAGGAGGATTTCTATAAATTCTGTGGGCTTTCAGAGGGCAAGCTCATTGACCACAATGGGAGTTACTTCTGAGGCGACACTAATGGGTTTGTTATGGGAAAGAGAGCAGTAAACACAAAGACGGAAACCAGCCCCCATTTTAACCCAGAGAATCTCTATAAGGAAGGGTCGAAATAGTTTCTTCCTAAGGCAATAAACTAAAACAAAAGAGAATTGGAGCCTTGAGATCGTGCTGTGCCATGTCAATTGAGGGGGATGACTGTAAGTCCTGTGGGCATTTAGAAAGCAAGCCTTATTCAGCACAGTGGGAGGAAACACCCCTTGAAAGGCATACCCCTGGACAGGGCAAGCATAGCCAAGGTCAATGCAGGGGTTGGGGCACACAGCAACTATCCTGGGGAAAACCCAACTTGAGGAAAAGAATCGGACTTTAAGCAGTCTCAGGAAATCTGGGTTTTCCCTGATAAGTTCCAGGGTGGCTGCTGGATGGCCACAACGTCATGTATCCCTAATGATCTCAACACGCAGCCAGCTCGGAGTAAATTGCTGGTGGAAACACCCTCTTCGAAAAGAAGGCATATGGCCAAAGCAGATGTGATGCACAAAACCCATGATCAGATCTCCCAAAGCATTTTTTCCCAACTTTAAAGCAGTGGGGGGACAACTCTGATTTTGATTGGATGAGAACCAAAACATATGTTACACTAATTGCATAACATGTAGCTAAAGGTTAGCTTTTTCTTTATTCTAGTGTAAGCACACATAGCTGCAATTCAGATTGGGACCACTGCGTACCAGGAAGGGAGCATTTCCATCCCCAACCATTTGCTTCCCCAAATATACATGGGTGGGTGCCAAGCTTCCCGATCCCCCCAGGACACACACTCAGGTATTCTGACACTAGACATCTAAATCAGTGAGATTTCTTTATTGCAGGAAATCCCATGGCAAAATCCTAATGGTTACACTCTTCAGAAATCATATAGCTGATGGTCAGTAGCTATAGGCTCTATGGAATTCCAGAACAGTCCAAAGCTGAACACTACCACCATGACTGAGTTCCTCATCCATGTGGTTTCCCTGTTGCCATCTCCATGGCTCTGAACACAAGGGAAGGGACTCGGGATTCCTGGCATATGTAACCCAGGCAATCCATACAAGGGGTTCCAAACTCCAGACAAAGAATGGGAATGATTCCTGGAATGATCTCTCAGGCAATCAAGGGGTAAATTCTTGAAAGGCCTAAACAAAACCACATCCACGGAGAGTTAGTCCAACTTTGAATCTTTTGCTGATAACTTCAGGCTACATGGTCGAGGCCTAACAAGACCAAGGGAAGGGTAAATCCACACACTCAAGGAGTTTCGTGACACCACTTTTGCATTCGTAACTCCACACCACATGAGTTCAGGCACAGGAAAGTCCAAAAGTTGTAGATAAAACTAGGGATATTAGAGAAATCCTCCACGGACCCCAATGAGAATCTGGCCCCCCGAAGTCCATGGAGGATCGGATCTCCTACCTCCACCTCCCCGTGAAGTCCTCACCGGCCAGATCCTGCCTGCCTCCGGCTCTGAAGCCCCAGCGATACAGCCGCCATTGCCATATTGCTGGCTGCACTGACGGACTGCAGACGCATATGCCGTCCGCTATGCCATTTGCATCCCTGCTCTTTGACGTGATAGGCTATGTAAATCTTTACGTAGCCTATTGCGTGAAAAAACAGAGATGCAAATGGCGTATTTGCATCCCTGTTCCTTCACACGATAGGCTACTAAAGATTTACGTAGCCTATCACATCAAAGAGCAGGGACACAAATGGTGTCCGCAGTACATCAGTCCAGCCAGTGATATGGCAATGGTGGCCGTATCACTGGGGCTTCGGAGCTGGCCGGCAGCTCCGCAGAATTGCGGACTGTGGAGAGCGGAGCTGGCTAACCAGGATTCCGGGGGTGGGGGAGGGACGGATCGCCCCCCCACAGCGGACACCACAAAACGGAACGGAGTGAGTATTTCGTACACTCCTAGATAAAACACAGCCTGCTGGTACACTGAGCTGACAACAAACAAAGACATCCAATCCACAGCAAACGAGAGTTCAATTCTATGAAAAGCCTCACAGTACTTTTCATGGCAAGTCTTTAGCAATCCGAAGTTCCAATTAAGGGAGAGTCCATGCGCAGGGTGCATTCAGAAGCCCAGATGATGATGGATCCAAACAGAGAAGGCTTTTGGGCAAAGAAGACGAGATGTTCCTAGCAAGGGTTCTTTGTCTTTGCATCAGCTTAAAAGGGGAGGTGTAACTGTAGAATATCCCCTATGGATCCCTTGACAGACAAGTGCCTTTAGCTTTTCAGCAAGGCCCCTGTCTACACAGGGTGTCACTGCTCAGCCCTCCAGCAGTGACACTTCAACCTGGGAGACCCTTCTGCAAACCCCACCCCACCTCTGTCAGGTTCTCTCGGACAGCTTCCAGCCTCCCTGCCTGCCAAGGCCTGACCAGCAGGTGGACACGGAGGTGGGTGACTCCCCTTGGCTCTGCTCTGAGAATACTGACAGAGAGAAGCTCACACAGACTCTGACATTCCAGAGGCTGAATAGGCCCAAGCCCTTCCAGGTGACTTCTATTCAAATCCTGGCTATAACCTACAAGGCCCCCTGCAGTGCTGAAGCTAGGCTCTGACAGTGGGTTAACAAGAGAAAAAAGTTTCCGTTGGCATCAATGGATGCTTTTTTCCCCTTTTGTTAGCCCACCTCCAGGAAATTTGGGAAGCAACCGGTTTGGGGGAAGATTTAATTCTCCCCTCCTGGTGCACAGTGGTCTAGATCCAAATCAGGACTGTGTGCACTTTCACTAAAGTAAAAAAAGGAAACAACCCCAAATGTCAGCTACATACTATGCAATTAGCATAACATGCAGTTTGGTTCTCAGTGGCAAGCACAATACATGTACCCATCTTTTTTTTCCTGCTGTAGATCTAATACCAGCTTTAGCTTTAAGGGATGACATAGATTATGGAAATGGTACAAAGAGATAGGATTAAACAGTCGTTTCTCCAATGTTGCTGCTTCAATAGAGTCCCACAGCTGGTGAACTACAACAACAAAATTCTCTTGTGAGTCCCATGTCACAGCTGGAATTTGGAAGGTGTGCAGGGGGTGGGGGTGGGCGGTGTACAGGGAAAGGAGAGGATGCTGAAGTTCTCTTCCACTAGTGATATCTATTCACGAGTGCAACATGGAAGTTGGAGCAAAGCCTAAGGAAGGATAGGATTCTGACACCAGCTAATGACTGGGCAAGAAGGCACTGGCCGTTGCAAATGGTATCTCTTCATGCTTAATAGCCATTAAAATAACAAAGCCAGGGAAACATATTAAAAGTCTAGTGTTCTGAAGGTCTTTTGAATGAGTCTGGTAGGTAAGAGTTAAGATTTTTTTAAAAATCAAAAAGGTTTCTGTGAACACACAAGTTTTCAGTTGTTTCATTGGTTTTCCTCAAATGAACAAAATAACTATCAAATTAATTTACTAGATGTCATGCTAATTTCATTATTTAAGTTAGGATCCTGTGCCTCAGGGCAGGTAAGCATATGAGACCACACAAAAACAAACAAAAGATATAAGCCCCCTATTTACTTAACAGAAAGATGTTTAACAGCTTCATGTTTGGGCTTTAAAACAAAACTCCAATGTGGAAGCAAATCAAGAAGTGTGAGCCAGCTACCACAAATATATCCTCTTTTGTTCTTTACCACTTATTTTGTTTGATAGATCTCATTGTTAACAGTGCAGTCACACTTTGCCTTAAGAACACAGAAGAGGAGGAATTTGTGGGGGGGGGGCGGGGGGGAACCCACCTCTTTGGGAGCATAAGAAGAGCCCTGCTGGATCAGACCAAAGGCCTATCTTGTCCAGCATCCTGTTTCTCACAGTGGCCAACCAGATGCTCATGGGAAGCCCACAAGCAGGACGTGACAGCAACGACACTCTCCCACTATTGGCCCCCTGCAACTGGTATTCAAAAGCATGTTGCCTATGATCCTGGAGGAATAGCCAGCATGACTGGTAGCCGTTGGCAGTTTTATCCTCCATAAACTTGTCTAATTCCTAACAAGATACCTCAGTTGGCAATCACTGCCATATTTTGTGGCACCAAATCCCACGGTTGCTGTGTGAAGAAGTACTTACTTTTGTGTGACCTGAATCTCCTATATTCAGCTTCACTAGATAATCTTGGGTTCTAGTATTATGACAGAAGGAGAAAACAAAACAAAACATTCTCTATACACCTTTTCCAGGCCATGCATAACTTTATAAACTTCTATTATGTCCCTCTTACTTGCTTTTTTCCTAAGTAAAAAGCCCCAGACTTTATAACCTTCTTTCATACGGGAGTTGCTCCAGCCCCTTGATAATTTTGGTTGCGCTTTCCTGCACCTTTTCCAACTCTACAATATCCTTTTGACATGCAGTGACCAGAACTGTACACAGTATTCCAAGTGAGACTATACCATAGATTTCTATAAAGGCATTATATTATTGGCAGTTTCATTATCAGTCCCTTTCTTAATGATCCCTAGCATGGAATGCACTCCTCTTGCAGCTGCTGCATGCCAGGTCAATGTTTTTATTGAGTTATGCTCCACCACCCATCTCCTCTGCTAGGCTGAACAACAGCACAGGCACTGCCAATGGGATCTTAAGGGCAGGCAGGGGCTGAACTGTGCAAATTCTTTGGGTGCACCTGAACCACTGTATTGATGCCATTGCTATCTTGCACTTGGAACCATTTTTTTTCTCCCTTTGTAAAATGGTGAGTGTAGACATGCTGCGTGCCCTGAATAGTTGAGCTGCTGGTGGGTGTAAGGATAAAATGACATCACCTCCTGAGTTCCACTCTGAGCTCCTTCGAGGAAGAACAGGATACAGATATAATAATTGGTATCTGATGTGTGCATGCACGTGTGTACATCTAGATATTATTAAGCCAAATAGAAAGAAACAATGGTAGTGTATTTGGTTTATTTGTCCAGGTTTTCCTACACCCAAAAATTGACCTGGTGATAAATGGTAATAACAGCAATACTCTTTCACAGTGAACAGCAAAACAGACTAGAGAAGGGAAAAAAATGTTCTTATTTGGTGTGCAAAGATTAATGGATTTTCTGCCCTCTGACAAGGTTTGTTAACAAGCCAAAGACATGCGTATGGGGAAGACTTCAAGACACTGTAAATAAAAAGATCAATGTGGAAATCAAGTCCCTTTCCAAAGATGTTAAGTTCTCTCTAAGGGCATTCAGTAAGGGCCACCAGTACAGTTAATACCAGAATTTTGTCACAGCTGGCTTTTTCACACGGTCTCCTCCCTTCCAGAAGAAACCCATTTTGCATCATAAAGGGTGGTGCTCTTTTATGCTGCGATGTACATTACCTAATGTGTTCATGTATACATAGTATACATAGTACTTTTCAGATAAACTCTCAAAGGCTGTTTCCGCAAGCAGGCCATTTCTATCTTTCAGGGACTAAAAGCGTAATTATTTTGCATTCGTCCCTTCTTATGTTTGTCCTTGTGCTGCTCTTTGCAGATGTGCAGCCCATGTCGGCAAACAGCCATACAGGAATTACTTGAGAGTAAGTCCCCAACCGGGACACCTGCTCTAGAAATCTTCTGCTCTAGCAGGTTGCTTCACACAGCAGGAGCACAGGAAGCTGCCTTTTAGCAACTCAGGCCATTTTCTCATCTAGCTCAGTATTGTCTGCACTGACTGGCAGAGGCTCTCCAGAGGTTCAGACCAGGCTTTTTCCATGCCCTACCTGGAGATACAAAGGACTGAACATAGGACCTTCTTCGTGTGAAGTATGCGCTCTACCAGTGAGTCATGCCCCCCTGGGAGGACTGCACGCCTTCCTCGCTGGTGGATCCATAGGCAAGAAAGCATTGCAACCTTCATGTGAAATGGCAAGATGGAACCCTTCCTCATCAGTGGATCTATTCATGGAAAGGATGGCTCTGGTTTCCTGCTCTACACAGCAGCATGACCTCCTTCCCTGAAGGCAGACCAACTGATGTGTGTCTGGAGGAAGGCTACAGCCGTTCAATGCAAGTGGATGGGTTTGTAAGGAAGGGCTGTGATCTCCTTATGGAGAGTATTATATTATTGTTATTTATTTAAATATTTATACACTGCCCTTCATTATCACATCACAGAGCAGTGTACAAAATGCATTAAGGCAACAATCAAATATAAAGATGAAAACAAAGAAAATCTACCAAGCTAGTTATTATAGGAAATGCCTGGGTATACAGGTACATTTTCTGTCAACAGGTGCCTAAACACCATCAAGGATGGTGCCTGTTGAACTACAGGGGTGAAATAATTCCAAAGGTGGAGTGCCACCACAGAAAAGGCAACTCTGCCTTGTTGCACTTATACAGGTGACTGGACAGCCAGGAGTCCTGATCTGTAGATCTCAGTGAATGGGCAGATTGATATGGGAGTAGATATGTAGATCTAGTAGATCTACTAGGATGAAGTGCAAGATTTCTGAAAGAACACAAGCAATTTATCATGGAGGAAACATCTAGTACAAAAAATGCACTGAAAGAGAAAGGTGTAATGCTGCCAGGTTTAATAATTTACACACAAATCAAAACAACCTTCTGGTATTCAGAGGTAAGGGAACATTCAGCTTCTAACACCACCTCTGATCCTAAGTGAAACTGGGGATAAGGAGTGTCAGCAATGTACAAGTTTGGAAGCTGATTCCCCCTGATGACTTATCAGGGCCAGGGGTCAAAGGACAGACAATATAAAGAACACCAGACTGTACTGATAAAGAAAAATTCAGCATGCAACACAATTTTTGTGTTGGGCAAGTGGTTGTGAGTTTGTAAAAGACATGAAAACCTCACCCCACCCCATCTCAAAAGCAAAGCAAAGCAAAAAAAACCCCTGTTCTCACAAAGTCTGACACTTTTCTGCAATTTCTGGTGTTGACACATCATATCTAACTATCTCTTGGTTGCCCATTATTCACTGACTGTGAATAATTTGAGCTGCAACAACACAAGCAATAATTTAAATCCATCCTACCCTTGGGACCATGTATCATAGAACCACCATAAGATACAGCCATTCCCCAAATTCATACAAGCCACGGAGGAAGCAACATTCTATCCACACTGAAAGGAGCTGGGATTCTATCCTAGCACTGATGTGTCCCTTTGTTTTATATATATATATATATATATATATATACACACACACACACACACACACACACACGCACACACATGCATTTGTAGGCAGTCTTTATGCATGTAACTTTAAGCCAGGATTAGAGCTATACGGGAAGCTTCTGCAAGCCTGACTGAAGCTTCAGGCTCACACGCTCTGCCCTCCATTGTCTTCCTCCTGAACAACCAGGAGTACTTAACCAGGATTCAGTTTCAGTTTCTGTAACTCCTGGTTTGTCATTATATAAAAACTAGGACTCTTGGTTTAAAAGAAACACTAGTTAGTTAAAAAAAAAAAAAAGGCCTTTTAAGGAATTGGCTAGAATTTGTTTTAAACCATGATTTCTGGTTGGTATGTAACAACTAGGGTGCATGAGAAATTTGTTTCAGTTCATTTTAGAAAAGAATTTACCCAATTTGCACCTCTGAGACTCAAATGCAATTTGCAGTCAAAGCCCATACATTTCTGAGCTTGCAATGTGGAGACCAAAGAAAAATGTGTTAAAAAATGTGCCCATTAGACAAATACACATGAAAAAGTGCATACTTATTTAAAATATGGACACAAACACACTTTAATTAATGGGATAAAACTGTGTCCTTTGCAGAAATGCGCACAATTGATGCGTACACTGAAATATGCACAGATGTTTGTGTGAGCAGCAACAACAAAATTCACAACCTGATATGGGCATGAGTTGGAATGAGCTTCGAGGTGGTATTCAGAGAACCTTGATGAGCTCAAGTTTTGCTAATTCACACAACCTAGTAACAACAAGCCAGGAATCATAGAAAATGAGTCTAAATTCTGGTAAAGTCCCATCTAGCAGCCTGAGTGTAGGAGAGCGGAAGCAAGAAAAGCTCATCCACTTAGGGTGCACTCCTATGGCTGCTAGACAGCGTCTAGCAAATAGTTGGCATTCCTGGGGGCAGGGAGGAGATGGTGGAAGCACCATTATGACATTTCCTGTGCACTGTCTGGCCTCTCCCCACCCCCCACTTCGAGGTGCCCTGGCTAGACAGCCAAAATCAGCTGTCTAGCCACAAATGCAGGGCAGCCGGAGCACGGAGGAGAAGATCCCCTCTGCACTCTGCCTGCCCTGCATTGGATAGTCATCTGCCTCCGAGTTCGGAGGTGGCCCACTATCCCCATAGGATTGCACCCTTAGTGCTAAATCCTGGCTTAGCATTATGTGCAAACATAGCCAATATAACAATATTAAAAGTTTTAAAATGACAAAAATTCAAAAATAAACACCATTTTAAAATATGGACCAGTCAATTTGTTCTCTTGTATCAGCACTGGAATCTGAATACACAGGACTTATGAGAGCCTTAGTGCCACAGCATGTACATTTGGGCTGCCAGTTTATTTCTCCCCATACCTCTAATATAATGAATTAGAATGATTTTACTCTAGCATAGATAAAGCCATGTCTTGAACTCTTACAAACCCTATGTATGCATGCACACAGCACAAAACACAACACACGGAATAACCCAATTTCACTGTCACAAAAATCATAAGCATAAGGGTGTTTAATATTAAAGCTAATCTAAATACAAAAGAGCTTCTCTCCTTCTTAAACATACACACACGCGCGCGCACACACAAATTAAGTCAGTGCATAGTCAGATGGATGTCCAGATTGAGTAAAAATGTGTAACCCATTTCCTGAAACTTTTCCTGTTAGTTAGCTGAATATGTGCAAATTAATTAAGATGAAAGTCCAAAGAACCTTGAGTTCTATCTATAAAATTAGTGCGAACAATGAATAAAACTTGCTATCTGCCGTTTTCATTCTTATTTCCACCGAACATATCCAGTACTTAAAATAAAGAATTGAATAAAAAGAAACTCATCACCTCGTAAGTATTTCAAAGAAACAGTTGTGTGTGTGTGTGTGTGTGGGGGGGGAATAGGGAGACAGACACATAATGTCACCTGCTTTTTTGCATTGATAAATACATACGGTAGTGTTCACAATTAAACACGTGAGCTGAGCTGATTTGAAAAACCAACTTGCCACATTTTTTTAGGATGCGTTTATTAAAAACATAGCTGGAGCTGATCCCATTTGTTTCATCAGCCTAAGGCCAAGGGCAAAATTACATGTGATGGCAGCAGACCCGTGTAAATGCAGGTCTGCCCTGATCATGCATAACGGGTGGGCAGCATGGGGCCCTCCAACTCCCATCAGCCCTAACTAGCATAGCCAATGAGGAGTGATCATGGGAGCCATAAGCCAAAACATCTGGAGGGCCACAACCTGCCCATCCCTGATACATAGTGTGGAGGATGGAGAGAGACTTGCACTACCGATCTATACGTGTCTACTCAGATGTTAGTCCCACTGTGTTCAATGAGTCTTACTCCCAGATAAGTGGATATAACAGTGAAGCACAAAAGAGGAATGCGAGTGAGGTTGCCAAATCTGCCCACCACTGCCCACCCTGAATGCTGTTTTACTGCTGATTTTTTAAAAATTAAATCTGCTTTCAATTCTGTATTGTAAGCCTCTTTGGGAATCCTTGCAGGCTGAAGAGCATGATAAAAGGTGTCTGAATAAATAAAAGAGGTGACAGTGCCCTACATATGCCCATTTGCTGTTTGGTTGGGCCCTATCCGCATTATTCTTTGCCAAGCCTTGGAAGACCCTCCTGCATGTGTGCATGGCTGTCTGCATACTTGCATCAAGTGTGTGTAATAGTTATGAAAAGAACAGAAAAAGAAGTGCACCGAGGCATCTCACCTACAAAAAAGACACAGGCCTAAGGGAATCAAACAGAACACTTATTCAGTTTGAATAAGATGGACTGTCTCCTCCTAATCTGCCAAGATGCTAAAAGCCACCTGTTTTATCACTAACAGCCGCATAAAATACTGATTGTCTGTACTGTTCAGATGAGTTTTCCCAATTCTTTCCCAAAATTGAGAGCCTCTGTCTTAGTTTCTTATGCTATCAGGATGAGTCTCAGGACTATGCTTGATTATTTTATTAATCAGCCACAAAAACAGAAAGGAGCTATCACTATCAGCCAGGCTTTCTTCTGTATACTGAGCACAAGAAACCCATATCAAAAAAATTTTCATGGTTACCAGACAAGAAGCAACATTAATTAAAACAAGGGATTAGAAAGATTAAGGAGAACCAAAAAAGGGACACTATCATCATAAATCTCTCTCTCTCTGTGTGCCATTGTAGCAACTTCACATCTCCTGTTAAGTACATTAGAAATGTTTGCCTCTCCAAAAACAAACTGAAAAAGGTCCATGTTTCTTCTTCTTCTTGCCTTTCACATTAGTTTGTTTTTTCCAGGGCCAGCATCAAGTGAAGGCATGGTTGGATGCCTGCCAAGGGACCACACTCAAGCAGGACAAGAGGCCCCGGAGTTGTTCCTCCTCTTCACCGGCCTTGTTCAACTTCTTGCTCCGGCCTAGATAATGATGGTGGTGAGAAGGAGGAGCAGCAGGATACCACTGACTCTTTGCTCACTAGCTTTCTACTGTCAAAAAGCAAGTGATAGCAATGATGAGAACGAGGATGAAATCCAATAGCAGCTACTGGCAATGGAAGTGTGAAGGTAGACTCGCCAACGGAGGCGGCCCACTGAGAGTGTCTTGCCCAAGGGTCCTCAAAAACTTGGAGCTGGCACTGTTTTTTACCATGGCCTCTCTCTCTCTCTCTCTCTCTCTCTCTCTCTCTGTAATAACCATTAAAAAAATGTCCACGCATTCTTCTCAGGACCAAAGCAGTCATGACGTGGAAGGATTTTCCATGGGAATTGGAAATGTTAACCGCAGCTATGAGGTGACCCAATTCAGATCAGGACTGTGCTACTGGGAGATAGGGGATACTTAACACTTTCTCTCCTGCACTGTTTTTCACAAACCAAATTGTTGACCATACCTCTGGAGCTCCTATCTGCCCTGCAGGGGCAAAATTACAGGTAGCCAAATAGTACTTGCAGGTTTTCCCCTATGGGGGAAATAAAAGCTCCATAGGGATAATTGAGGGCCACCATTTGTGAGATTCACAGGTGTGGAAGGCCTAATATGTATCAGGACCCTAGTTTGGAGGAGGGTTTTAACCCCTTGTTGTGGTCACAATCTAAATCAGGGGTCCTGCACCTACAATTTCAAATGGGGGGAAGCTCTCATTTGCTTTAATGGAATTCATTTTTCAATGCCAATAGCAGGTGCAGGGGTTTAAAACCCTCCACCCATGCCAAGGTTCCAATCTGGATCAGGTCCCTTGTGCCAGCAATTTACTTTTTAAAAGCAGGTCTTCCATCATTATTTCTTTATAAAATTATTTCTAAATTGCCTTTTGGCCCAGAAAAAGCACCCAAGATGACTTACAATTTACAACTTTAACAACAAACATCACATACAGCAAAAAAAGGAGAAAAACAATATTTTAATAGAGAGTCAAATTAATACATTAAAACCACTCAAACATTAGTTTTAAATGGTCTGGTAAAACACAAACATTTTACCAGACCGCCTAAAACTTATGTTTTCCAAATGTGTGCATTTTAGAAAGGCACACACTTCCCCGCATAGGAAAAAATGACACCATGTAAATTTTTTCAAATGTGTGCACATTTGTGTGCATTTTTAAAAATACACAATTTTTGTGTGCATCTTTAATTGACAAAATTTGAGCACAGCGTTTTGGGAGAGTGCAGAGTCAATTTTTAAAATTCCAAAGCGGTTTACAGCAAGTTATAAGACAATACATATTTAGGGTGCAATACTATGCATGTTTAGACAGAAGAACATCCTACAACTCCCAGCATTCCCCAGCTGGAGTTGTGGGACATTTTTCTGACTAATCATGCATTGGATTGTGCTTTTGGACTAGTTAATGGTTGGGAAAGCCAGGATAAGTATGTGAGTTTTTAATAATCATCTAAACCACATGATCATTGGTGCCTGACATATCGCAGAGGGGAAGTATCGCATATTGCAAAGGAAGAGCACCACCATAGAGAAGGCCCATTGCCATGTTGCTGCCAGATGGAACTCTGCAGGATGTGGCACAGACAGTAAGGCTTCCCCTGAGGATCATAGTAGTCTACTGGGTCTATTTAGGGGGAGACAAATTTTCAGGTAACCTAGTCCAAAGTTGCTTAGGGCTTTATATGTCGATAATAATACCTTGAACCTGATGGAGCGCCTCTTACAACATGAACCTCCCCAGACACTACAATCAATGTCTGAAGCCTTCCTCTGAGTGCCTCCTCTGAGGGAGACTTGGAAGATGGCAACAAGGGAGAGGGCCTTCTCAGTGGTGGCCCACCGATTATGGTACAATCTCCCCACTGAGGCCCACCTGGCACCAACACTGTCATTCTTTCGGTGCCAGATTGAGACTGTCCTTGACTCCCAGGCATTTCATGGCATATGATGGGGTATTTATGCCTGCTGTCTTTATCAGGTGTAGTATATTACTGAAATTGTGTTAGCTGTTCAAATTGTTTTAAATTTTGTATGTTAAAAAATTTATACTAGGTTTTATTATCTTGTATCTGTGGTTCGTAATTTTTGTGAACTGCCCAGATAGCTTCGGCTATTGGGTAATATAGAAATGAAAATTATTATTATTATCATTGAACCTGGTTCTGGTAGCAAACTGGCATCCAATATAGTTCTTTCAGTACAGGTGTTATGTGTGCATAGCAAAGCAGTCCATTCAACAGACTGGCTGCAACATTCTGCACTAGCTGCATCTTCTTAACCAGCCTCAAGGGCAGTCCCACAAAGCAGGGTGGGGAAGAATACAACAAATATATCAACAAATCAAATCATGCGAACAAAAACCAAAACAGAACAATTGCAGATAAAATTCATTGCAAACCTTCTTAGGCTAAGAAAAACTTTCAATACTTCGCAGCAGTAAACACTTTTAAATGGGTGTAAACTGCCCAGAATTGTTGTAATCCACCCAGATTAATTGTTGTGAACTGCCCAGAGAGCTTTGGCTATTGGGCAGTATAGAAATGTCATAAATAAATAAATTCTACTGGTCACAATGTCTGCATGTTTAAAAAAAGATTTTTACCTGATACCAAAAGCTTATCAACATAGAAGCCAGGCACTGGAGGTAGGGACTGTGGAAAACCTGCTCCATCTGTGTTTCGCAGATTGTCAGGCGCCTTTTGTTCTGTCGTCCACTCACGGACAGATATGAATTTTTTTCGTCATGTGGAAAAATACGCACATAATTACATAAGAGGTTTCATAACAATTTACACGATTCACCTTAGTATGTAACGTTTAGTGTATTGTCCCCTGTTCCATTCAACAGAATGCAGAACCTAAGAATAAATATGCATAAATCTCAGGAAAGCTAAAAAAAATAAAAGTCCAAAAGTCCATGGACTCTGCACAGTCGGGGGGCAGGGGTGTCGCTCCACAGCAGATTCCACAGGTCGGCTTCTTAGAAATCTGAGTTCATTTTAGTCCGTCTCGAATTTCTCCAGCATCCCTACTCAGAATGCCTCCATATAACAAAAAGTTCTCATGGTGGCTCACACAATAAAAGGATCATCTTGGCCTGCGTGCTAAGGCCATCTGGGAACAAGCAGATATCACTTAGGATGGAGTTGCATAAGTTTGGTGCCACCATAGTGAAGATCGCCCACCATTTTTCAGACAGTACTGTTGCATTGGGGATATTCCATAGTACTGATTTAAAATATGCAGTGCTTGTACATCTCTTTTAAAAAGTTTATAATGTATAGATTAATGCTCACTAGCCATAAAGCTGTTATAAGGGAGGCCTCATTTTATAACATAGTTGAGGTCATCCATGTCGTTTTACAACTAGTTAACTCTTACAGAACAGTACCTTGTATCTGGAGATAAATTGTTTCTTTTTCAATACATTGCTTTTCCCAGTCTCCTGAATGAAACTTTAGATTGACATTTCTGTTTTAAAATTCTAGTGGCAGAAACTACAGCTGTTTCCCAACTGTCCTCTTCCTTTAATGTTTCTTCAAAGACTCCAAGATATTCACAAATTGCAGCTTCTTAGTTCCAGCTTTCATTGTATTGTTCGAACTACAAAAAATAGACACATTAATACAGCTTAATTAGCAGAAGTGCAAAGTAAGGGAGAGTACACCAAGCAAGAAAAATCTCCTGTGGAGCTAATAAGCATGCTTTGGGGGTGGGGAGAATGCCAATTAAACAATTTACTACTATGTAAATGTTGCTATTGCATGATGAGAAACTGGTCATTTGGTGCTTGTTCTAATGGTGAAACCTATCATATAAACACCTAAATAATTGGCTCTGGTAATTCTAAACCATATTTAAAGACTTTACAGTGATTCTGTATGAAGAGATAGGAAGTTTAATCTACTGAAATACTCATGTTTTAATCACTGTTTAAACTGAATGCTTACTACAACTTCATAGAGAGACAACTACTCTGTTCAACTCTACTAATAGAAAGCCAAAGGCAACTGGGATAAAAGGGACCTGTATTTGATTCAGGTATCAGCCAGATGTTTTACATTTGGGCTGCATGCTCTCAGTCAGGGATTGGGATGGTTAGCTCAGTCATGCTGATCCCTGGAAGTCCCATGCTGTACAAATGCAATGTTTCTACCCTTACTGTAGAAATCCCTGGGGGACAAGATATTGATGGTGAAGCAAAGCAGATGGATGCTGGATCCTAAGCGCAACAGTTGGACTATTTCATTTTTCCCCGTTACACATCTCAGACCAAATGCTGGAACTTCCTATGAATCCTTATTATAGCCCCTCTAGGGACTGATCCAAATGTGCTGAGTCATTATGCCAGCTCAAAGTCCTAGACAGGCAGAAGACAAGACCCAGAGCAGCAAAGGAAGATTAAGAGGGCCAGAGGCGGCAGCGAAGCCAGGTCAGGCAGGTGGTCAGATTCAAATAGACAGCAGTCCAGGAGAGGGAGGGAAAAAGAAGTGAGATGAATCTTTGCAGCTACTCTCAATGACACACTGCTTGGACTGAGGTACTAATCCTGAGGCAACAGTTATATGAAACCAGCTAGGTACCCATTGGCTCCCCAGATCACCTGCCTCGGCTGTCCTTAAGAGCGGCTGTATTTCTCTCTGGTCCTTCTCTGGTCAGTGCTGCAGTGCAGCAAAAGTCAGGCCAACAGCTTCCTCTGCCTGAGAGTTGCCTCCATGGCACAGAGTAAGGAACCTGGGCCCTGCTGCCTGAATACCTGGCTCAAGCCGCCACACAGTACGTTTTGCTGGGGTGGTGCTGCAATGGTGTGATGGAGGAGCAGCACAAGCCCACATGCAGATAGCTTCCTGCGTGAAGCAGCACCTTCGTGCAAACCGCCAATCCTCCATCAGGCAATTGAAACACCACCCAGTGGAATATATGAAGTAGGAGAAGCGACTCCTGGCTAGCCACTGATGGGCCCTCTGTCCACAAAAATTCCTGTCATACCTCTTAAGTCTGAAGGGAATTTAATCATGATGACCGCTATGCACAAAGGGAATTGTGTTGATGCTCCACCCGGCAGTTGTAACATTTAAAAGGCTACATGCTGGTCCAAATGTATGCAGCATCTATGCCAGTGTTGTATGACTCCAGCAGTGGCTCAAGTAGTTACAGATCCTATATCATAAGGCCAATATCCAAGCTGCTTATACTTGCCACATCAAACATAGTGCTTTTGGGTAGTCTCCATGTGGACACCATCATATTTAAATCAGCCCAGGTTAGTTCCTTCCTAGCCCACAGGACCTTACACCAATATTTCCCTGGCCTAGAGCCATTGATCATTGCCCTGCTGCTTGTTCCCTTCCTTTTTCATTTTTCTTGTCCTGTTCCATATTGAATGCATCCTAGATTAAAAACACAGCTTCAGCAAATGGCCATCATAATAATACTTTCAGGCATGGTTGTTTGGGACATGGAGCAGGGCCTTCTCAGTAGCAGCACCAAGGCTTTGGAATCTCCTTTGTCTGGAAGCTTTGTTGGCTTCTTCTCTTTTAGACTTTAGATGAACCATCAACACATTCTTGTTTCACCAGGCTTTGGGTTTGTTTTTGTTTAAACTTTTCATCCTGTTGCTGCAAATGGTTTAGTGACGTCTGGTTTTTGAATGGTTCGGTTTCTTTATGGTGATATTATTGTAATTTTATTATAAATGTTTTTAATCTATCTTGTAAGCTGCCTTAGGGGTTCTTGCAGTACAAGAGAATACAAATTGTCTAAATATATGATATAAAGAACATATTGAGAAGCTGTAAATTTCAAGTTACATTATCTTTATCTGATCATGAGCTTTTGAAGATAGATAGATAGATAGACAGACAGACAGACAGACAGACAGATGCCTGTGACATAAGTTCGAAATGACTATTGTAATTATCACCAATAGGAACTTAGGCATGATGTTTGTGCTGTATTCATGAAGAGCTAGTGTTTGTATGTACATTACAAATCTGAAAATAGTTATTATACCTTAAAGCAATCCATTCGTCTTAGCATGACATGGATGGAGAATATTTAGGAGACATTGAAATCTTCTACTAGATATAAATTCTGAGAAGCACCAACAGGACAAATGAATGATTAGGTACACAGACATATACACTCAAGTGATATTCCAAACACACACACCACACAGCAAGGACCAAGATAACAAGTTGCTACTTGCATGTAGGGTATTCCAAGGTGATAACAAGCTTTGCAAGGGAGCCAAAAGCATGGCAGTGAAGAGGATGGAAAGATGCCAAGCACAATAGGGAGAGCATGTTCCAAGGGGATACTAAGCTCAGTAAATCCGTCCAATATGCATTGTTATCTAGGAGCTGACAAGAAACACACAGGGGAGGCATCTGGTATTAAATTGTACATGTATGCTGTAACTGTGGTTACTGAGGAGGTGCAGTCTCTGAAGCAGTTGGAAGCTGATGCTTCCAAGGGATCAAATACAAAATGCACCCAACGGGGATTCAAAATGTATTAGTTGGTGGGGAGAGGGAACCTCCAAGCATATGCTAACACAGATTATACAAAGAAGCCTTCAATGCTGTTGTAAAGCAACAAGCCATCAGTGTCCTAGAGGAGAGCAAACCGCTCTTGTACACCAAAGACTGTTGTAGGAGGGCATGCCTAATCCTACCAAAACCATTTAGATCCATTTCAGATCAAGGTTGATGCCTGCAAGCCACATGGCACCTGTATAAATGACCTGATTCTCATGACATGACAGCCTACCATGGCTTAATATACCCATGGGGGCTGTTGCATAATGCCGGGTGCCTATGAGTACCATTTTTGTATGGCACCCACAGGTGTCTTCACCATTGCAAGCTGCTTGTTCACTTGCCTCTTGTTCTGGCCCAGACAATGGTGGTGGTGAGAAGGAGGAGCAGTAGATGCCTCTGCCTACTTACTCCCTGGCAGTTGGCCTTTTAAACAAGCAAGCAAGCAGCGATCAAAAAGAGGATAAGGAACAAGAGCAGCTGGTGACAATGGTGGTGAGAAGGTAGATTCAATGAGGGAGAAGGCCCATTGAGGGTGTCTTGTCCAAGGACCCTCAAAAATCTGGAACCAGCACTGGCTCACTCACATTAAAAATACCCACACACACCCTCAACCTGCCTGTGGGTAAAATGAACAAGCATATCAGGGAGAAGAATTCTATGCCAGGCCCTATTTGTGTGTGTCTGCTATGCTTATTGTTGCTGTTTTATTTGCAGGGAGGGTTTTATGTAGGAAAGAATTAAACAAATACATCCCTCCCATCTGTAGATAAAATTAATACAATTGCCATTTGTATTGCCATTCAATTCCTATCTAATTGAGCTACATTTAGAACAGATCTGTGTTTCCATAGACTTCAAGAAGGAAAAGGCCCTCCTCAGCTCAGGAAGATCCAAATTGTTGTAAAGAACTTACTTTCTCAACAAGCTCAGCTGAAAGGAGCTAGTTGTCCACAGTTCACTTGAAAATTAGGGATGGCGGAGAAATCCGCCATGGACTCCAATGAGGCCGGATTCTAAAGAATCCGGCCCCCCGGAGTCCATGGCGGAATGGACTGCTCCCCCCCGCCACCCCACAAAGCCCCATTGGGACAGACCCTACCTGGAGCCGGCTGGTCTGGGTCCATCCTCTTCATTCCGAGCCGGGCTGCGGCCACAAATGGCTTCCAGCGTAGCAGACACCATTTGCGTCCCTGCCCTTTGCTGTGATTGTCTACGTAAATATTCACATAGCCAATCACAAAAAGAGCAGGAATGCAAATGGCATTGGCTATGCCATTTGCATCCCTGCTCTTTGCCGTGATAGGCTATGTAAATATTTACATATGCAAAGGGCAGGGACACAAATAGCATCCCCTATGCCGGATGCCATTTGCAGCCACAGCCCGGCAGCGGACGGAAGTCTAGCTGTGGGCGGCCCCAGCCAGCGGCTCTGCGAACTTGCCGCAGAGCGGAACCGGCCAGGGAGGATTCCAGGGGGAGGGATAGATCACCTCTCCTCCCCCAGCGGACCCTGGAGGGGAACGGTAAGTGGAGTTCGTACACCCCTATTGAAAATTCCTTAACTGTTAGGTTTAGC
The DNA here is from genome assembly GCF_057233095.1 of Heloderma suspectum. NCBI lineage: Eukaryota > Metazoa > Chordata > Lepidosauria > Squamata > Helodermatidae > Heloderma > Heloderma suspectum. The sequence goes on from NC_139461.1 coordinate 53,419,527, forward strand.
TTAAACTTTCTCTTTTAAATGTGGTTAGTTTTTTTTATAGAGAGTTTTATATAGAGATAAATATAGACACATCTATTGATTTATTATTTAATGTATTTCTGAATTTCCCCTCCACTCAATGAGTGCTCAAGGCAATGTACAATAAAATCATAAAAACAATAAAATACAGCAATTCCAAACAAAACAAAACTAAAACTAAACTAAAACCTGATAAAATACATACATAGCAATAAAACAGGAGAATCTTCTAAAATCAAAGAGTGACATTAGTCACTAGAAGCTTAGCAGAATAGTATATTCTGTTTTCCAAGCCATTTAGGGCTATATAAATAAGAACCAGCACCTTGTATTGGGCTCGGAAATAAATAGGACACCACTGAAGTTGTTTCTAGATTGGTGCTATGTGGTCTACAAAACACACGAGACAAAGTCAGGCTACCATGTTTTGCAATAGCTGTAATTCTGGGACACTTTTCAAGGGTAGCCCCACATAGAGCATGCTACAGTAATCTAAATGCAAATTGATGAGATTTCATACTGGAAATTTTGCTGTTAGTATTCGCTGATGTACATGCTCTTTTAAATTATTTACCTGCTCTTAGGAAATTAACGAATGGTCAGCGTAAATGGATTTTCTGTGCTCTTTTGACAGCTACAAGACTGATATTATAATTGTGGTGTTTGATCATCCTCCCCTTTTACAATCAACAAAACAGAGACTCCTAGTTCAAGCTATTATGGCTTTATTATTCTAAAAGCAAGCCATTTCAACTCTGATTCAAAATCAGAGTCCTCAGAAATCCTGGATTCAACCCTGACAACAATACTGGAAGGATAAACATTCACCTCCTATAATGCAATGGATTGAGGACCTAACAACACTTTCAACATTTGAATGGGTGTAGACACCACCTTCAAATGGATACTTATTTGGATATCTGGTCCACTTTTGTTGAAGTCTATGTATAATAGCTATACATTTGTATTTTCATATATATGTATTCCATATGTATGCACTGCTATGGCTATAAACATATGTTTTAAAAAGTGATTAAGACAGTGCCAGATCCAAAAGTACTCCCAATATGAATACATGATCCTTCAGAAAGAGTGAAACCCCATCCAGAGCAGCTTGTACTCCCAATTCTGTGTCTGTTTTTAATTTTATTCATTTAAAATATTTCTTGGCCACCTCTCTTGGGAAAGGAGCCCTCCCAAGGTGATGTACAACGATAAAAACACATAATAAAAACCTATGTGGCAATAAAAGTAAAAACACAATAAAAACAGCAGCAGGGTCTACTGACCAACAGGACCTCCATCTTCTCTTCGCTGAGGCTCAGTTTATTCACCCACATCCAGTCCCTCACTCTACTCAGACAATGGAGACATTTTTCTCCCTCTCTCAAAATACAAGAACCCAGGGTCATCCTATGAAGCTGATTGGTGGTGGGTTCAGGACAGATAAAAGGAAGTACTTATTCACACAGAGCATAGTCAAACTATGGAATTTGCTACGGCAGGAAGTAGTGATGGCCACCAGTTAGGATGGCTTTAAAATGGGGTTAGACAAATTCCTGGAGGAAAAGGCTATCAATGGCTACTAGTCTTAATAGCTATGTGCTACCTCCAGTACCAGAGGCAGTAAGCCTATGTACACCAGTTGCTGGGGAACATACGTGGGAGGGTACTGTTCCACTCATGCTCTGCTTGTGGGCCCCTGGTCGACAGCTCGTTGGCCACTGTGTGAACAGAATGCTGGACTAGATGGACCTTTGGTCTAATCCAGCATGGCTCTTCTTGTGTTCTTAGAACCATTAGCTTCTAATGGTTCAGGACTTCCACAGCCTCCTTGGCATCAGTTGAAAAAGAGAGAGCTGCTTGGAGCTGCCAACCAGAATGTTTGGGCTGGGATTCATCAGTATGTTGATGGTACCTATCTCTAAATCTCTGTCTTGCTTGGGTGTTGGTACTGGCCAAATACTAGGTTCCATAGGAAACATGAACAAGACACATGTAGTTAACCTCAAGGTAGGGAGAGGGTTAACACTCAAAGTTAGACCATTTTTTCACTACCACTTCTCCCCTCCCGCTGCCCCTGCCCCCCACACATCAAACAAGATCACTGCACTTGTTAAAGAAGAAGGGGGAAATCTGGACAACATTTAGATGTTAAAAAGCATGAATGCTCATGCAGAGAGCTCTGCTGGTATTCAGAAGGGTGTACAGATTCCCTACTACTTTGGTGCTGGAGAAAGTAGGATCGTTGGTTTGAATGTGCCAATTAATGCTCTGCAAATACCTCTACATTCTAGACCACCTTAGTTTGTTGGTTTACATCAAACTATCATCTCGCCAAAGCTTCTGCAGTGAATAATGTAATTAATCATTTAAATTGTAGTATGGGATTTTTTTAGTATGGGATACCCCTTCATGGATCACTGCCTTGTTGTGGCGTAGGGGCTTGCGTAACTCAGTGAAGCCATAAGCTATGCTGTGCAGGGCCACCCAAGACGGACATGTCATGGCAGAGAGTTCTGACAAAATGTGGTCCACTGGAGAAAGAAATGGCAACCCACTCCAGTATTCTTGCCAAGAAAACCCCATGGAACGTATCACAAGGCTAAAAGATATGACGCCGGAAGATGAGCTCCTCAGGTTGGAAGGTGTCCAATATACTACTGGGGAAGAGCAGAGGGAATTTCCAAGTAGTGCCAGAAAGAGTGAAGCGGCTGGGCAAAGCCGAAACGACACTCAGCTGTGCACGTGTCTGGTGGTGAAAAGAAAGTCCGATGCTATAAAGAACGATATTATTTAGGAACCTGCAATGTAAGATCAATGAATCAAGGTAAGCTGGAGGTGGTCAAACATGAGATGGCAAGATGGAACATCGACATCTTGGGAATCAGCGAACTAAAATGGACAAGCATTGGCGAATTTAATTCAGGAGACCATTATATCTACTACTGTGGGCAAGAATCCCTTAGAAGAAATGGAGTAGCACTCATAGTCAACAAAAGGGTGGGAAAAGCAGTACTGGGGTACAATCTCAAAAACGATAGAATGATCTCAGTACGAATCCAAGGCAAACAATTCAACATCACAGTAATTCAAGTCTATGCCCCAACCACTGAGGCCGAAGAAGCTGAGGTTGATCGGTTCTATGAAGACCTACAACACCTTCTAGAACTAACACCAAAAAAAGATGTCCTCTTCATCATAGGGGATTGGAATGCTAAAGTAGGAAGTCAAGAAATCACCGGGATAACAGGCAGGCATGGCCTTGGTGTACAAAATGAAGCAGGACAAAAGCTAATAGAGTTTTGCCAAGAGAACATGCTGATCATAGCAAACACTCTTTTCCAACAGCACAAGAGGCAACTCTACACATGGATGTCACCAGATGGTCAATATCGAAATCAGATTGATTATGTCCTTTGCAACCAAAGATGGAGAAGCTCCATACAGTCAGTAAAAACAAGACCTGGAGCTGACTGTGGCTCAGATCATGAGCTGCTTCTTGCAAAATTTCGGCTTAAATTGAAGAACGTCGGGAAAACCACTAAACCGTTCAGGTATGACCTAAATCATATCCCTGATGAATATACAGTGGAGGTGAGGAATAGATTTCAGGGATTTGACCTGATAGACAGAGTGCCTGAGGAACTATGGACGGAGGTCCGTAACATTGTTCAGGAGGCAGCAACGAAATCCATCCCCAAGAAAAAGAAATGCAAGAAAGCAAAGTGGCTGTCTGATGAGGCTTTACAAGTAGCTCACGAAAGAAGGGAAGCGAAAAGCAAGGGAGAAAGGGGAAGATATACCCAACTGAATGCAGAGTTCCAGAGAATAGCAAGGAGAGACAAGAAGGCCTTCTTAAGTGAACAATGAAAAGAAATCGAGGAAAACAAGAGAATGGGAAAGACTAGAGATCTTTTCAAGAAAATCGGAGATCTCAAGGGAACATTTTATGCAAAGATGGGCATGATAAAGGACAAGGAAGGCAGGGACCTAACAGAAGCAGATGAGATTAAGAAGAGGTGGAAAGAATACACAGAAGAACTGTACAGGAAAGATCTTAATGTCCCTGATAGCCATGATAGTGCGGTCACTGAACTTGAGCCGGACATCCTCGAGAGTGAAGTCAAGTGGGCCTTAGGAAGCATTAGTAACAACAAAGCTAGCGGAGATGACAGTATTCCAGCTGAGCTATTTAAAATCCTAAAAGATGATGCTGTTAAAGTGCTGCACTCAATGTGCCAACAAATTTGGAACACTCAACAGTGGCCACAAGACTGGAAAAGGTCAGTTTACATTCCAATTCCAAAGAAGGGCAACTCCAAAGAGTGTTCAAACTACCATACAATTGCGCTCATTTCACATGCCAGCAAGGTTATGCTCAAAATCCTACAAGCTAGGCTTCAGCGGTATGTGAACCGAGAACTACCGGAAGTACAAGCTGGGTTTCGAAGAGGCAGAGGAACTAGAGATCAAATTGCCAATATTCGCTGGATCATGGAGAAAGCAAGAGAATTCCAGAAAAATGTCTATTTCTGCTTCATTGACTATGCTAAAGCCTTTGATTGTGTGGATCACAACAAACTGTGGCAAATTCTTAAAGGATGGGAGTACCAGACCACCTTACCTGTCTCCTGAGAAACCTGTACGAGGGTCAAGAAGCAACAGTAAGAACCAGACATGGAACAACCAATTGGTTCAAAATTGGGAAAGGAGTACGACAAGGCTGTATATTGTCGCCCTGCTTATTTAATTTACATGCGGAGTACATCATGAGAAACGTCGGGTTGGATGAATCACAGGTCGGAATTAAGATTGCCAGGAGAATTATCAACAACCTCAGATACACAGACGATACCACCCTAATGGCAGAAAGCGAAGAGGTTCTAAAGAGCCTCTTGTTGAGGGTGAAAGTGGAGAGTGCAAAAGCTGGTTTGAAACTCAACATTAAAAAAACTAAGATCATGGCATCTGGCCCCATCACTTCCTGGCATATAGCAGGGGAAGAAATGGAAGTAGTGACAGATTTTATTTTCTTGGGCTCCAAGATCATCGCAGACGGTGACTGTAGCCATGAAATTAAAAGACGCTTGCTCCTGGGGAGGAAAGCTATGGCAAACCTAGACAGCATAGTAAGACGCAGAGACATCACCTTGCCGACAAAGATTCATATAATCAAAGCTATGGTTTTCCCAGTAGTAACATATGGCTGTGAGAGCTGGACTATAAGGAAGGCTGAGCGCCGAAGAATTGATGCTTTCGAACTGTGGTGCTGGAGAAGACTCTTGCGAGTTCCCTGGGCTGCAAGGAGGTCATATCAGTCCATCCTGAGTGCTCATTTGAAGGACAGATGCTGAAGCTGAAGCTCAAATATTTTGGCCACCTAATGCGAAGAGAAAAGTCACTGGAAAAGACCCTGATGCTGGGAAAGATTGAAGGCAAAGGGAGAAGGGGACAGCAGAGGATGAGATGGCTAGATAGCATCACCGATGCAATGAATATGAACTTGAGCACACTTCGGGAGAGAGCGGAGGACAGGAAGGCCTGGCGTGCTATGGTCCATGGGGTCACGAAGAGTCGGACACGACTTAACGACTGAACAACAAAATGGGATTTTTATTAGTTACAAAGTAAGCTTTGATTCTTTAGAAGTAGGATTTAATTCAGGGAGAAAAATTAAGATTGCAAAAAAAGAAAAGAAAAAAGAAACCTAAATTCAAAAAGACCTTGCCTCTACTGACATTTTGGTGAGATCTTCCAGATTTAAAAATATACACTCCTATATTTGGCTATGATAAGTAAACAGAGCAGAAAGTATTACAATAATCTCTTTGATGCCTCACTGAAGTATATAATACCTGTTTTATATGAATCTCCTGTTCATGCTCTAGTTGCTGGTTCACTTTCTCAGCATGATATCATCAATCTTTCTGCTCACTGCTTTTTTTCCTATTCCTTTCTTTCTTCCCCTCATTTTTTCCTTTTTTGCCCACTGTTCACATTATCACTCTGCAGACTCTTACACTGTATAGTTACCTCGGTTTCTTGAATTTTCAGTAGTTAAACTTGATTACATTTAATATGCAGGGCATATCAAGCTGCATGTAGTGCATTTTCAGGTACTAATGAGAATATATAGTAACAGGTTATTCCAATAACCCTAACTCAGACAATAAATTTACAGCATTCTGTAGATACCTCATCTCCATTTACTTGCAGATTTAACACTGTCCAGATTTTCCTTTCTTCCTTAACAAGTGCAATGATTTTTTTTTTTTCTTCAAGTGGGGGGTTAAAAATCTAACTTTGATTGTTAGCCTTCCCTCTATCCAGAGTTTAGCTACATGTGGTTTCGTCAGTGTTCCCTATGGAACCTAGTATTTGGCTAGTGCAAACACCTGGCCAGGACAGGGAACTGACTCATGCCTCAATACTATTAGAAGAATTCTCACCATCCTGGTCCTGTCACACACTAGCTCACCCAGCTTCCTTCTCCTTATGAACAAAATTACGCAAGAAACCCTTAGTAACATTTATTTATTTATTTACAATATTTATATACCACTCCACATCAGAAGATTTTTGAGCAGAGAACAACAAGGTAAAAGAATGAAACACCAATAAAAGAGTTAAAACATTTCTTTAAAAAAGACAAAACCCAATAAGGTGGAATTTAATAAACTGCAGCTAGTCATTCAGGAAGGCCTCTCGAAATAACAATGTCATCAGAAGGCGGAATGCAATGTTGGCGCCTGCCTGACCTCCAAAGGCAGAGAATTCCACAGGAACATTTGAACCACTGATCAGAACTTCACCTGACTAATGAAGGATTGCCTTCCTCAACAATCCTGAATAAATCACACTAGTACTTTTCACCAAATTAGAAAGAAATATATGATATCCATATTTAAAAACTGGACAAAAAGGGAAAATGTGTCCATTAGCATGCTTTAACCTACTCTACCTGGATCAGTTTGAAATTTGGCATAATTGAAGACCTGATCACATAGATTAGGGATGCCAATTTTCAAGTTATCATTATTTGTATAAGTAATCGATTTTGAAGCTTATCATGGTGGAACAGGGTTTTGTTTTGTTTTGCTACTCACCTTAACTAATGGCATACTCCTGTGCTCTTTTAATTATTCATCATCATCTTTAATCAACCAGGGCTAGATCTACACTACTGCTTTATAGCAGTATTGAAGTGCACTGATAACTGTTGGGGCACATGACACATTCTATATACCGCTATTGTAGTGTTATTTTCTGCTTTTTATTGCAATATACCACAACAAATGTCACTGTGTGTCCTATGTGGTATAAATGTGCAAGAGGGATATAGCATTACCATGATGGGATTGTAATAAGACACAAGGAGTAGATCTGGCCCAGATCAATACACAGAGAGAGCAATGGGTAAAAGACTCCATACCCCCATGCTAGTGTCCAAATCCGTGTAGTAATATGTAGTAACGCAATCAGGATTCCCAATCACATAGAGCACTGTAACCACATTCAATAAATGGATCACTTTTTTAATTCAAGCAATTGTCCATAAAAGAACTGCTGCTACTCTATACAGAAATAAGTCCTAGTGTGTTAGTGGGACTTGCATAAGATTGTGCTCAAGACAAGTTACTAGTTCTACGTAAGTTATTACAAATATATGTAGTTCAGTGGCATATAGTTGGGTTTTTTAAATTTTAATCTGTCCACTAAAAACACTAGTATGACACTTTGAAAAAGGAATAAAAATGCTAATGAAAGTAAAAAAAAAAATTCTGACAATAATTTATTTAATAAGAAGGGGAAAGAAGCCATTTTTATCTCTCTATAATATTTCTTGTGTAAACCCTCCCAAGGCGGCTTACACAATAAAATCCCATATAATGGTGAAACATTAAAAAAAAAAAAAATCAACAAACACTAGCAGTAAAACATCTAGCCCACTTAAAATCTAAAACACAACTGCAGCTGAAAAACCAGGAAGTCCAATGAAACATCCTCAGGAAAAGGCCAAAGAAAACGAGTCATCAGGGTTTTCTTAAAGGCTTGCAGTGATGGGCCTGATGGACCCCGAATGGCAACCCATTCCAGACGTGTCGGACCACTGCAGAAAAGACCCTCTCTAGTGTGGGTACCCACTTAACTAGCTCATAGGTGGACAAGTGAGAAGTGCCTCTGTTTTAATAGCCCTTGGGCAACATTAATATAGCACTGAGATTACCTGCTCAACTTGCAGTCCACTCCTGGGCCTTGCTCTCCAGGCAATACACTTCAAACCTGGAAGCTCTCACAACAGCAGTCAATAACAACAACAACAACAACAACAACAACAACAATAATAATAATATTGCTATCTATACCAGAGCACATTCCAATTAACCCCAAAACATACAACACAGTAATATAAACGAAGTCAATAATTGCACATTAAATAAACTACTAATCAACATTTTAACTACTTACAACCAAGCAATTAAAACAACCAACCAATTTGCAACCCAATTGCAAAGTGATTGTTCCTCACTCCATACCCCAAAGCCTACATCTCTGGCTCAGGCTCACTTATTGACATATAAGTGAGAGGAGACTTAGGGTGCAATCCTATGGGGATAGGTGGCTGCCTCTGAACTCGGAGGCGACCACCTATCCAATGCAGGGCAGGAGAAGCACGGAGGGGATTGTTCCCTCTGCGCTTCTCCTGCCCTGCATTTGCGGCTAAACAGCCGATTGTGGCTGTCTGGCTGTGGGAAGGCAGAGTGGGGGAGGATACGACATAGGATGTGTCGTACCGGCATTTCCGCCTTCCCCACCCCAGAACACCCCCTGGAATGCCCCGTTTTGGCCGCTCTGCACAACTCTTCCGAGCACGGAGCACGGGGCTGTTCCACGCTGCCGGAAGGGGGGAAGGTCGGTTCTCTGGGAACCAACCTCGGAGCACCACCTTCCCCCCTTCCTGGCTCCGAGGTCAGTTCCCGGAAAACCACATATCCTATGGCCCGCTAGCCACTGACTAGGGGCCATAGGATTGCTCCCTTAACTGCTGAGAAGCCACACACCTGACTGCTTGGTTCCAAAGCTTACATAAAGAGAACAGAGTAGAGGCCAAGTGCTTTATAGAGCTGGAACCAACATGGAATAGCTTTAACTCTGATTTTAAAAAACTACTGGTTTGAGACCATTGAATATCTATATCACATTTTGTAGAACAAAGTGCTGTACAAATCTTGCCTGTTCGCCATAAAGCAGCCTTCCCTAGCCTGGTGCTGTGGAGTACAATGCCAGCATTCCTTACCAATGGCCATGCTAGCTAGGGCTGATGGATGCTGAAGTCCAAAATCTCTGGAGGGCACCAGGTTGGGGAAGGCTGCCATAAAGTATCAATGGAATGTTTGGCTTTATGAATGTGAGAATGTGCAAATCCATGGACACACAAAAGTAGTGTTATTTTACTGCAGGGTTTTAGGTGGGAAAGGTCTAGCTACTGACATTTCTAGGATAGATAGAGAAGAATAATCTGACCAAATCTATTCATTTGAAGATGATGAAAGATTATGGCTTCCTGCTCCACTACATGTGTCAATTAGCTAAGAAATCCTGAGATGACCATGTTATCACCAAATTCTGCTGTTCTGAATTGGCACTAGGCTTATTTTGCATACATTCAAACTTTGATCGAATTCTCAGTGTCTGCACTGCTTGCATGTCATGACATTTCACCCCACTTTTTGCTTCTCTCTTTTTCCCTTCTGCACCATGCCAGCTGAGAATAACACTTTATGCATCTGATCAAATGGAAAAGTTTATGCCATAATATATTTGTTAGCATTTAAGATGCTATAGAATTGTTTGTTGATTTGCTTGCTGCAACAGTCTTTAAGTCTATTTCCCAAGAGAAGTATCAGCAGACCAAATAGCCATATATGTAGCCATTCACGAGTGGCGCCTATATACCATCCGTTCAAATGCTGAAAGCATTTTATGTTGATATTTATGCATAATTACTTGAAGTTTATGTATAATTTCTTTTATTATCTAGAAAGCTGTATTTTCCTGCACACACACATACATTTCATATATATTAATTGAAATTGCTCCATTCAATCACGTCGATACTGTTTTTCTTTTTCTTTTCTGGTTTTGCCTTGCTTTGCTGAAATTTACAATAAAAATTAATTTAAAAGAGAGAGAGAGAAGAATCAGCACCCCTTACACAACTTCAAACTTACCTGGTCAGATTAGAATATACAGAAGAAAACGTAATATTTATGAAAACATGCCTAGATGGGTCCTTGCAAAATTATCAGAATGTGGTTTTCTTCTTCCATGTTGTTTGGCCAACATCTGGGAGATTGTCCGTGCTTCCTTAATTCCTACAACTGTTTGTCTCCGCTGGAAGTAGCTACGGTGATTATTGCTCATCGTGCCTACATTCATTCTAGACCATTTACTTCCATGTCCTTTATGTATGACACCAATGGAAGACTGCACAGAATCTGTCCTAGCACCATCACCATTACGTTCCCAGTTTCCATCTTCGTTCACTTAACGTACATTGTTTAGCAATCACTACCTACTATTACAGTGAAGTGTTTGGTGCTATTGTTCTACTTCCTCCTCACTGGTCAATGGTGCGCAGCACATAATTTCTTGATGGTTACAGAACTACCTAAAGGCCAAACAACATGTGAGTGATTTAGTTTTTGGTGAAGTCCAGTACGTTCGTAGGCAAACTTTTGAATTAGCTTCATGAGAGGCCTAGCATCTACTTACTTATTTGTGCTATAAGTATGTGGATTTGTCAAAAACAAGTCCTACCAGACAAATCTGATCTCATTTTTTGATCAAGTAACCTCCCTTGTAGACCGTGGGAATGCTGTAGACATCATATACCTCGACTTCAGCAAAGCTTTCGACAAAGTGCCCCATGATATCCTGATGAGCAAACTAGCTCAAAGTGGAAACAATGGTCCGGTGGATCCACAGTTGGCTACAGAATCGGACTCAAAGAGTGCTTATCAATGGGACCTTCTCAAACTGGGGAGAGGTAACGAGTGGGGTACCGCAGGGCTCGGTCCTGGGCCCAGTGCTCTTCAACATTTTTATTAATGACTTGGAGGAGGAGGTGCAGGGAATGCTGATCAAATTTGCAGATGACACAAAATTGGGAGGGATAGCTAATCCTTTGGAAGACAGAAACAAAATTCAAAGTGTTTTTGTTGTTGTTTTTCTGGGCAGAAAACAACAGAATGACATTTAATAGGGACAAATGCCAAGTTCTGCACCTAGGAAAAAGAAACCAAATGCACAGTTACAAGATGGGGGATACATGGCTCAACCACACTACAAGCGAGAAGGATCTTGGAATTGTTGTCGATCACAAGCTGAATATGAGCCAACAATGTGATGTGGCTGCAAAAAAGGCAAATGCTATTTTGGGCTGCATTCATAGAAGCATCACTTCCAAATCCCGGGAAGTACTAGTTCCCCTCTAGTCAGCACTGGTTAGGCCTCATCTGGAGTACTGTGTCCAGTTCTGGGCACCACACTTTAAGAAGGATGCAGACAAACTGGAGAGGGTTCAGAGGAGGGCAACAAAGATGATCAGGGGACTGGAAACAAAGCCCTATGAGGAGAGACTGAAAGAACTGGGCATGTTTAGCCTTGAGAAGAGAAGACTGAAGGGAGATATGATAGCACTCTTCAAGTACTTGAAAGGTTGTCACAGAGAAAAAGGCCAGGATCTCTTCTTGATCATCCCAGAGTGCAGGACACGGAATAATGGGCTCAAGTGACAGGAAGCCAGATTCCGGCTGAACATCAGGAAAAACTTCCTGACTGTAAGAGCAATACGACAATGGAACCAATTACCTGGGGAGGTGGTGGGCTCTCCCACACTGGAGGCCTTCAAGATGAGGCTGGACAGCCATTTGTCAGGGATGCTCTGACTTGGATTCCTGCCTTGAGCAGGGGGTTGGACTCGATGGCCTTGTAGGCCCCTTCCAACCCTACTATTCTATGATTCTATAATTATACAGATCTATAAAATGCAAAACTCTGTTTAGAACTGTATTAGATGAACCTCAACAGTTTTACTTCTTTTGTTTTTAAGGGGTATACTAGTATCGTCACAAGATTTTCATAGATGAATGCCTGGGTGTTGTTTAGCTCCTTCTAAACATTTAACTGTTTATAAATATTTCAGATTCTTCTGTTTCATTAAATGTTGAAGATATTATCCATTCAGTAAGAGCACAATGTTCGGTATTCCAAGTACAATTAAAATAGGTGAAGACAATCTAAACATTAGACTGCGAATGCTTGTAAAAACATTCTATTCTAGATATCTCCTTTTCTGCTGTCACTTGAAATAGGTTGCTTCTTTAGATATGTGAATGACTCTATATTTTTTATAGGGATGAAGGGGAAGGGGTATAAAATAATTCCTGTGAACACCTGCTGAGTTTAATTGCACTACAGCTGGCACTGATTGTAAGTAGAGAGAGTGGGGTTTGCCGACTGATTGGCTGTCATTACATTCAATTTTATTGTCTTTTTCCTTTTCAGTATTATTCTCCCAAGTTGAAAGGGACCACGAGTCTGAAGGATTAGGGACCTAAACCAGGGAGAAATCTTATGATCTCTGGGCGGAATACGATGCAGTGCTTCTGGGATGAAAACATCTAAAAAGAAGCGGATGTACCTGAAGAGCAAGACCAATGACTTTGACAGTTAAAATGCAATAGCTACACAGTACTGAGGAGAATGAAAGGTGTATAGGTTAGATATTGAAAGAGGTCACCATGCCCAGAGCATGTGAGTCACAAATGTATAAGATTGCTAATAGTGCTGAACTATAGAACAGATGACTGCAAGCAATGGAGAATAAAGAAGCCCCAGTCATTCAAGAAGGAGGTGACACCTTTTCTCAAAGTATCATTAAGATCTCATGAGGTTAATTTTCCCATTCAAATGTGGAGATGGAAACAGAATTTAGGGATGTGGCATGGTTGCTGGGGACATGTACTTTGTCACAGAAGTGAGTGATACTGTTGGGAGTCAAGGGCATACAGTTTCATTCAGTAAGATGTCAGGAAAGGTGACTAGGCAATATGGGTGGACAAATGCTAAGAAAGAGCCTAGTTTTAGTTTATACTGGAGATCAACACAAAATGAAATGAGATTTGGTTGCAGTGGACAGACAAGTGGAGAGTTGCACTTCTGGGGATGGGACATTTTTAAAAACAGAACAACCAACAGAAATACAGATCCCAAGTTTTTAAAGGTTGCATAGATTATTGACATGATTCTATAACCAGACCTAAAAGTGGTGTTAAGCAGATGTTGACTGAAAGGGACTATACCATCTTGTGATATATAACAGATTATGTTCAGAGAGAACATATTTAGAGTTCCAAGTTACAAAGGAGCTTTAAAAATTGTCATCTATTATGGATTTAAAACTTGTAAAGTGTATCACATAAACTCAAACAGGATTAGTTAGTAATGAAATATAGGTAAAACTTCTCATAAAGTAACATCGAGTTGAAAGGAGAATATTTCCTTTGGAAAAAAATTGTTTGTTTAAAAAGGGATGGATAGCACTCCTTCAGTTCTTGAGTAAGCTCATTATTGGGTAGTATTTTCCCAATCAGAAATCCAGAGAAGCAGTGTGACGAAAAGCCAAAACCCCAAGTCTGTCTGTGTACCCTTAAGAATCTAATCTCTACCAGAGAGAAAACAGCAACCTTAGAAAAATAACCAACATATAGAGTGCCTTGATCTTTCTCCCATTATCAAAGCCTTGCAAATTAAAAAAAAGTTTAAAAATATATTCACATATGGTTTGAGTTGATATAAAAACATGTATGTCACGGAATATCTTTGTCTGTCACACCTGATTCTCAATAAGCGTAGCTACAATGTACAATTCATTTATAACTCTTTGGAAACACATAAGGTCCTCTTTCTTGTGGTGTTTCTGTCTCTGCTTATATGCTGATTAAACAACACAGTTACCGCAGCCCAGTACAGAGTTAAATATGCTTTAGTCCATTGATTTTATTTATTTGGTACATTTGTACTCTGCCCTTCTGCCAATGCACTTAATAGCAGTTAACCATTTTAGAAAGGTATGACAAATAATTAAAAAGTTGATTTAAGAAACTGAAATGTTGCCAGTACTTTTAAAAGCAAAATTACTTTCCTGTGACTGGTTTCTTGGATCAGGCTTCAAAATTCATAATATTGTTTGGAGTCCTGAGACCATGTCAGTACACTTTCCTTGGGGTGCTGGGTTTTTTCATGATGGTGTATAACAGCTTTCCCCAAGCTGGATAGAGGTTTAGGATAGAGCCTCCAATACATGTGTGGACAGCAAGGCCTGGATATATGACAAGAATGCATCCATCAGCCCCTATTATTGTGACATGGATAAACATATTAATTTCAGCATAAGCGGTTACATAGTACATGCCTGCTGGACTTCCCAGAGGCATCATATAATAACAGCACAATCCTATGCATGTTAGGATTGCAGCCTGAAAGAGACAATTGCCAGAGATATGGCAATAATGCAGGAAACACAGTTTGCCTACTCTGGAGCTGCCCAGTGATCTTTTATTTTTGATGAGGAGTTATTTACCACATAAACCTGGTTCTAAATGCAGCAGACATCTTTACATTCAAGAAACCCTTGACTGGATACGTATCTGCAATACAAGAAATGTTCAGAAGACAAAATGAACAGCTCTTTCATGCAGCTAAAGTCTGATACTTCAGCACTGCAAGGACAAATGCCTCCTAATGATAAAACCAAGGGGCAGCATCCAATGCTGTCACCGTGCTAATGCCAATGACATTGCATTGGTGTAAAGCAACACTAGTGCAATGTCATTAGCACTAGCTAGGTGAAGAGAAAAAGCAGTGATCTGCCAATGAATTTTGGTGGCAAATTGCCACTTTTTACCTTTGCTTAGTAAACGCTAATGACATTGCGCTAACATTGGTTTACACCTGCTAGTGCTGTGGCAGCATCGGATACTGCCCAAGGATTAAACATGAACTGAATCTATCACATACAGAAAACCCTTCAACAGAACAGATGTTGTAGAACAAGTATGTTCTCTATTCCTGAACCTCCGTGCCAAATGAAAATTTATACTTCACACAACCTCTCTGTTCTCTCTCAAGAAACCTAACACCCTGTACATAACACCTCCCCAATCAGTATCCCTTTGTCTCTCCCTGCCCTCACATTTCTATTTTCTTTCAACTCTTAATTGCATTTCCAACCAGTGGATACTCTAGGTAACATACAAAATGGTTTTTAAAACCTCAAAATCACCCACCCATTCCAGGAACGAATCTCACAGCATTTAAAGTTATTGTTTTTCTATAATCGTTCCAACTTATGGTAGTTGGGGCTATTGATTATTGATTTTGTGGGGTGGGGTGGAGTGTGGAGACAGGAGAGGAGTTGGCCTAGTTCCAAACAGCTACTTTTGGCATGTCCAGTGTGACTTTAGACAAGCTGACTTCCATGCTTTATCACACATTGCTTTTAAAAGTCCTGTCAGTTTCAAAAGCAGTTTGCCACAGGATATAAGATTGCTGTTCAAGAAGCACCTGCTCTTCTTGGGGTTATGGACCTAGGTGCACAGTTCTTTGGATCCCAACCCATATCTACACACTGAAAAAAAGTGTTTGCAAAGATTCAGTAAGTAGCTCTTCAGATTGTTGTCTCTATTATCCTGCAACCAAGAATTACTTTTAACAAACTAAGATCCAACTTTCTGAAAGAAACACCTTTGTTGGTTGTAATCCTTGATTGTGAAATCACTTGTGCAAGCCAGAGTTCTATTAGCTCTCAAAATGGAATATTCAAAATGGTCATATATTCAAAATGGAATATATGACCAATTAAATGCAACTATACAAGTAGTCACTTTTAAAGTTAGGATTTTAACTTGTCACTGGGATCTGATTATTACTTCTTTCGCAACTATAGCTTGCATCTGCTCTATTGCCAAGGGAATTAGATACATTTTAGTGATGTTCTTCATAGTTCTGTCAAAATAACCTTAATAAATGGCATAATTTTAAATCCCTCTTTGAAACATGGAGCCGAACAATTGCAAATGTATCTTTTAAAAAATAAAATAAAAATCCAATTGCGCATTCTAGTTCTGCATAACTATTTAGCTGAATCTCCACTATAGGATGAATTGGCCTGGAAAAACAAAATAAAATAGGTTACTAACTTTTACTTAACCAAGATGGCGTAGTGAGAACAGGGCTTTCGGAATGGGATTGGAGAGAGCTGGGTTTAGATCCTTGTTCATGATCACTGCACTCCTGAAAACGTGACTCTGCTGCTCAGCTCAACCAATTTTACAGGACTCTTCTAAGGATAACATGGGAAGGTTCCATGAATGCCACTCTAAATGAAGTGGAGGAAGGGTGGGTTATACATACAGCAGACAGATCTGACTATAAGGATGGAATCAAAGTATTAATGTCACAAGTGCTAACTTCAAGAATTGCCTCCTAATCTGGTTATCTGAAATATTTATCATAAATGAACTACAACTTTAAGTGTGTGTGTGCGTGTGCCCATGTTTTCTTTCTATATGGATGAAATATCTATTATTTGAAGCAAGTTGCCACATGATACGCTTGTTGTAATAATAACTGCCCTGTGGGAAGAAAAGAAGGAGAGCCAACATAAATGTTCTGGGATCAGTATGTAAGCCATCCTGGCCAGGCTCCTGTTGATTCTGCTTACTGGCATGGGTCCCACAGTAACACATGTAACTTCATTAAAATGCCAGTTTTGATTTGAATGCCTTGCTTAATAAGCTAGATAGCAAAACTGGCACTGAGAGAATGAAACATTAATTAGTACTTCTTAAGTTGGCATGTCTCACTTCTGTGCAGTTCTGACATATAGCATTCTGTAATTAATCAACTTAGTCAATATGTACAAATAAAGAATATAACTTTATTCTTCACGTTAGCCAATACTGTATATGCTTTCTGCGGTGTATTTCTTTAGTCTAAAACAAACTAATCTGTTCACACACATACACACATTCTCATACATAACACATACATATCACACATTCATTTACGCACACATATATGCACATCCAGATTCACTCACTCCACCTCACAAGCAGTACTTGGGTTTGAAAAAAAGCCTTGTGTTGTAGCCAGTGCAACGTTTTTTTTCCAGCCTAATTCCCAGGATCTTCATGGGATAGCAACATGAAGGGAGAAAAGGGTCAGCCCTCCCCTGCCCAGCTGCCATCTTCATGAGAATTGCAGTGGGGTGCCTGGGGAGAAACAGCATTGTTTCCCCCCAGATGACTCCTTTTTCTTCTGGGTTGCACACTGAGGGACGGGCTTCTGTTTCTCACCACAGAAAGGCACTGAGCTACCTGGGGAAAAACAGAGCACTCCCCAGACAGTTTCCTTAGGGGTGGCAAGACAGAGTAGGCATGCACATGGCTTGGGAGGAGAGGCTCCAGGCCAGACAGAAAGGCCCTGCAGGCTGGAACTGGCCATGGTCTGCCAGCTCCCCACCCATGCTTTAGACTTCTTTTTTTGCATTGAAGTAACAAAAACAAATACCACATGTTTCTATCCAGTGTCTCAACTTTCGGTGTTCTTCTCTACACATTAAAAAAATGCAATTCTCCTTGTCTTCCTCCAGATGAGATATAACTACCTACTGTTATGCAAAAAAGGACTGGGGTGTGTTTTTTTTCTATAAATGCTAGTGCAGAGCATTTGTAGACTTAAAGCTTACATTCTTCTTCTTTACTTTTCTTTTTACAAAGACCACCCATTAATTTAAAAAAAACCACTGGTTTAGGATTTACCATTAGTAGAGTTGCTGGTTAGGCATACACCTTTCCACTTTCTGAGCAACTAAAAATAATCTTAAACAGAAAGGGTTTTTTTTTAAGTATATATGAAAGACAAAACTATGAAACAAAGACTGCAATTCTAAGCACATTTACTAGGGAGTGAACACTACTGAACACAGTGGACTTACTTCTGAATAAACACGCTGTATCAGGGTACCAAATAAAAAATTCTTATTAGCAAGTTTTCAGCCTGATAAATGGGCTGAAAACATGCTAATCTGCTTTCAGATATAAATCCTACAAGCCTTATACAATTAATACTATAATGGAAATTGAAGGATGTACTAAATTAGAAAATTCAAAGCAAGTCCTTGTTTTTGTTTTTGCTTTTTTAAATAAAGAATCCCACTGGTATACTGATCCAAAATGTTTTGTGCCAAAACATCTGCCTCCAATACAGTTACTACATCTGTATAAAATAATTCTTTCAGATGTTGCAGTGAGTGGTAAGCACAACCCCATTCTTAGCACTTGCTTTGCTACTATAATATGCCTTGTACTTGGGGTGTTAAAGCCCAACTGAATCAAAGCATTCTAATCCACATGATGGCATGTGTATATGCGTATTTCTCATGGCAGCTCAGAACTTAGTGGCATGGAGCACCTTTTATCAGCTTAGGCTGATCTACCAACTTTGACCTTAAGTGGACAGAGATAGCCTAGCTAGATGTATCCATGCTCTGATAACCTCTCATCTGGATTACTGCAATGTGTTATATGTGGGGCTGCCTTTGGAAATGGTCTGGAAACTTCAGCTGGTCCAAAATAGGGCAGTGAGATTGTTAACAGGGACTGGCCCATGTGATCACATTATACCAGTACTTTTCCATCCGCATTGGCTGCCAGTCCATTTCCGGGCCCGATTCAAAGTGCTGGTATTAACATTCAAAGCCCCAAATGGCTTGTGGCCTGGTTACATGATGGATCGTCTCCTCCCATATGTACCTACCCAGATTCTAAGATTATCTTCAGCGGTCCTTCTCCAGGAGCCCCCACTAGGAGACAGGTAAGGTGGTCTGGTACTCCCATCTCTTTCAGAATTTGCCACAGTTTCTTGTGATCCACACAATCAAAGACTTTAGCATAGTCAATGAAGCAGAAATAGATGTTTTTCTGGAATTCTCTTGCTTTTTCCATGATCCAGCGAATGTTGGCAATTTGATCTCTAGTTCCTCTGCCTCTTCGAAACCCAGCTTGTACTTCTGGTAGTTCTCGGTTCACATACTGCTGAAGCCTAGCTTGTAGGATTTTGAGCATAACCTTGCTGGCATGTGAAATGAGCACAATTGTATGGTAGTTTGAACACTCTTTGGCATTGCCCTTCTATGGAATTGGAATGTAAACTGATCTTTTCCAGTCTTGTGGCCACTGTTGAGTGTTCCAAATTTGTTGGCATATTGAGTGCAGCACTTTAACAGCATCATCTTTTAGGATTTTAAATAGCTCAGCTGGAATACTGTCATCTCCGCTAGCTTTGTTGTTAGTAATGCTTCCTAAGGCCCACTTCACTTCACTCTCTAGGATGTCCAGCTGTTAGGGTGGAAACTGAGCCGATAGAACCCCAGAGCAGTTCTGATTCTGAGGAGGATCAGCAATCCGTGGGAGAGGAGCCAGCTCATCCCTCACAGGCACAGCAGCTGGCAGAGATTCCTTCTGCCAGCATTCCTGAGATAGATAGTGACCCTGGCAGTGAGAAAGTGCAGGAGGGGGGCTTGCTAGATGCTCGACGCAGACACAGGGAGCGACGAGCAGTGGAGGGCACGGAAAGGAGGCGTAGCGCCCATTTGGTGCGCAAGCAACGGCCGCATCCCGTGGACCCAAGGGAAAGAGGGAGGATCTCTCCCTAGCCCATAAGTTCAGGGTCTTCAAGTAATTCTCCTTCAAACGGGGACCAGCTGCCGACCCGGAGCATAGGCTACTCTGCTGTTCATTGCTTAGTCGCTGGTGATTGGCATCTGAAAGAGTCATTAAGTTGTAAAAGGATTAAAGCCTTGAAAAGAATCCTTTCGTCTGTGTCTTGAGTTGGCTATTAGAGTGTACTGAAAGAGGCCACTAGGGTGCTCCTGACAGTGGCTCAAGTTCAGTGACCGCACTATCATGGCTATCAGGGACATTAAGATCTTTCCTGTATAGTTCTTCTGTGTATTCTTTCCACCTTTTCTTAATCTCATCTGCTTCTGTTAGGTCCCTGCCTTCTTTCTCCTTTATCATGCCCGTCTTTGCACAAAATGTTCCCTTGAGATCTCCAATTTTCTTGAAGAGATGTCTAGTCTTTCCCATTCTCTTGTTTTCCTCGATTTCTTTTCATTGTTCACTTAAGAAGGCCTTCTTGTCTCTCCTTGCTATTCTCTGGAACTCTGCATTCAGTTGGCTATATCTTCCCCTTTCTCCCTTGCTTTTCGCTTCCCTTCTTTCCTCAGCTACTTGTAAAGCCTCATCAGACAGCCACTTGGCTTTCTTGCATTTCTTTTTCTTTGGGATGGATTTCGTTGCTGCCTCCTGAACAATGTTACGGACCTCCGTCCATAGTTCCTCAGGCACTCTGTCTATCAGGTCTATTCCCTTAAATCTATTCCTCACCTCCACTGTATATTCATAAGGGATCTGATTTAGATCATACCTGAACGGTTTAGTGGTCTTCCCTACGTTCTTCAATATACGCCGAAATTTTGCCATAAGAAGCTCATGATCTGAGCCACAGTCAGCTCCAGGTCTTGTTCTGACTGACTGTATAGAGCTTCTCCATCTTTGGCTGCAAAGGACATAATCAATCTGATTTCGATATTGACCATCTGGTGATGTCCATGTGTAGAGTCGCCTCTTGTGCTGTTGGAAAAGAGTGTTTGCTATGATCAGTGTGTTCCCTTGGCAAAACTTGATTAGCCTTTGTCCTGCTTCATTTTGTACACCAAGGCCATGCTTTCCTGTTATCCCGGTGATTTCTTGACTTCCTACTTTAGCATTCCAATCCCCTATGATGAAGAGGACATCTTTTTTTGGTGTTAGTTCTAGAAGGTGTTATAGGTCTTCATAGAACCAATCAACCTCAGCTTCTTTGGCCTCAGTGGGTGGGGCATAGACTCGAATTACTGTGATGTTGAATGGTTTGCCTTGGATTCATACTAAGATCATTCTATCGTTTTTGAGATTGTACCCCAGTACTGCTTTTCCCACCCTTTTGTTGACTATGAGAGTTACTCCATTTCTTCTGAGGGATTCTTGCCCACAGTAGTAGATATGATGGTCACCTGAATTAAATTCACCCATGCTTGTCCATTTTAGTTCGCTGGTTCCCAAGATGTCGATGTTCAGTCTTGCCATCTCATGTTTGACCACCTCCAGCTTACCTTGATTCATTGATCTGACATTCCAGGTTCCTAAACAATATTGTTCTTTATAGCATCGGACTTCCTTTTCACCACCAGACACATGCACAGCTGAGTGTCCTTTCAGCTTTGGCCCAGCCATTTCACTCTTTCTGGCGCTACTTGGAAATTCCCTCTGCTCTTCCCCAGTAGTATACTGGACACCTTCCGACCTGAGGGCCTCATCTTCCGGCGTCATATCTTTTAGCCTTGTGATATGTTCCACGGGGTTTTCTTGGTAAGAATACTGGAGTGGGTTGCCATTTCCTTCTCCAGTGGACCACATTTTGTCAGAACTCTCTGCCATGACCTGTCTGTCTTGGGTGGCCCTGCACGGCATAGCTTATGGCTTCGCTGAGTTACGCAAGCCCCTTCACCACAACAAGGCAGTGATCCATGAAGGGGAAGAAAAGTTCCTCCTGTGTAAACACCGAGTCATTGCTGACTCCTAGAGGGACGCCACTTTTGCTGGCATTTTCATGGCAGACTGTAGCAAGGTGGTTTGCCATTGCCTTCCCCAGTCGTGACTACCTTTCCCTCAGCAATCTGGGTACTCATTTTACCGACCTCGGAAGGATGGAAGGCTGGCTGAGTCAACCCGAGCCGGCTACCTGGGCTGGGACCCAGTTTCTGCTGGGATAGAACTCAGGTCATGGGGAGTGTTTCAGTTGCAATACTGCCACCTACCACTCTGCGCCACACGAGGCTCCTGAGCCTACTCTAAATGAAAACATGTCATAGCTGTTACATATGGATTTAAAGTAATGTCTGTTTTGGCCCACATCCACACCATGAATGGAAAACTGAGAATACATGGTATGTTACAGCTGAATATTTCATGGAATGAAGATAATTTTATCACCCAAACTGCTGACAAACGTGTGATGAAATGAGGGAGAAATTAAACATTTAGCAGTGATTTGGTTAATTGGGAGGGAGCTCATCCTATCATGTGACTAGTGTAATGTATATTCATATTTCCTAAAGACATAATCTATTGAAAGATCACATGAGGAAGAAGGTACATGTGTCTATCTCAGGGCTAACGTAAGAGCTCAGTAGTGATGACTCTACTGTTGGCTTGCACCACTTCAGGATGAAGAAGGGAAATCAAAAAATTCCATGCACACAGTAAAAATGAACATAACATATAAAAGGGCTCTACCTTAGTCCTCCACCAAAAGTTGCCCCCCTGGCACCAAGTATACTAGCATTTTGATGCTAGGCTCAGACCTATCCACTTGCCCAGGCATTTACAAATTGCCAATGAATTAGACTGGATCTCTGTTGTGTATTTGTTTCTCTCTGCTTATTGTTATTGCTAGATGTGTTTGTTAGATGTGTTGTATTTATTATTTTAATATTGTTTATTTTATGTTATTATTTTAAATATTGTTACCTGCTCTGAGATTTTTATGAAGGGTGGATATCAACAGAAATAAATAAATAACATATGGTGGGTTGGATTCTAATTTAATACACCACTGAAATTGATGGGACTTACATTAGTCATGACTAGCATCAGTCCTATTGATTTCATGGGTCTACTCTAAGTATGATTAAATCTGGATGTAACCCAGTAAGCATGTTGTATGTAGGGGAAGGAGCCTGGGAAAGGAGGACCAGCCAGCAGCTGCACCGGGTGATCCTGAGCCTGAGCCTGCTTCTGCCCCCGCCCACAGGTACTTAAGGCGGGGCTGCCAGAGGCTGCTCGGGAGGGAGCCTGGGGAAGGAGGACCAGCCAGCAGCTGCACCGGGTGATCCTGAGCCTGAGCCTGCTTCTGCCCCCGCCCACAGGTACTTAAGGCGGGGCTGCCAGAGGCTGCTCGGGAGGGAGCCTGGGAAAGAAGGACCAGCCAGCAGCTGCACCGGGTGAGCCTGAGCCTGCTTCTGCCCCACCCACAGGTACTTAAGGCAGGGCTGCCAGAGGCAGCGCCTGGCATCGTGCCAAGTGAGATGCTAAGTGTGCACTTAGCATTGCACTTGGAGTCGTGTAGGACCTGAAGACCTACCCACCTGCTTCTCCAGAGACACCAGCAGCCACAATACCAGCAGCAAATAGCGGCAACAGAGGGCAGCAGCTTCAAAGACAAGGGGAAAGGGGCAAACGTGGACTTTATCTGCTCCTTCTTAGCTGCTGTTCTCTTTTATCTCTTTTATCTTTTATATTCTTTTAAAATGTTGTGCTATTTATATCTTAACATTTTAATATGTGCCTGGGAGGACTATTGGGCAACTCAGGGAGTCAGAGAGGTGCCACCATAACTGTGGTCACGGGCAGGGGGAGGTATGGCGTTGGGGGATTAACAGGCCAGCTGAGGAGAAGAGGGGCTAGACACCTTACAGCTGTCCCCTCTTCTGGTTCTTCCCCCCACCTGATGGTTCCTGGCAGCCTTACCAGTCTGCCCTCGGGTCTGGTGGTGCTGCTGCTGAATGCCAGGTCGGCCCAAAATAAAATCTCCCTCATCCATGACTTGATTGTGGATGAGGGGGCTTACCTGGCATGTATTACTGAGACCTGGGTGGGGGAACTGGGAGGGGTCACTCTCCCCCAGCTGTGCCCTCCTGGGTACTCGTTGCAGCACCAACACCGACTTGAGGGTCGGGGAGGGGGGGTTGCCGTGGTCTATAGGAATTCAATCTCCCTCTCCAGGCTTCCTGCTTATTCGAGTGCAGATCTTGAGTGTTTGTACCTTGTGTTGGGTACCCAGGACAGATTGGGGATTCTGTTGGTGTACCGCCCACCCCACTGCCCATCAGACTCCCTGCCTGAGCTGACGGAGGTGGTCTTGGACTTGGTGTTGAGGACCCCTAGGATGATGGTCCTGGGGGATCTCAACTTCCATGCCGAGGCCGCTGTATCCGGGATAGCTCAGGACTTCATGGCCGCCATGACAACCATGGGGCTGTCCCAACATGTCATTGGCCCAACGCATACAAAAGGACACACGCTTGATCTGGTTTTCTTGACTGGGCAGGAGGATGGTGATCTGAAAGTGGAGGAATTAACACCTGTCCCTTTGTCATGGTCAGATCACTTCCTGCTGAGGTTTAGACTCCTGGCGGCCTTTCCCCTCTGCAAGGGTGGGGGACCTATTAAAATGGTCCGCCCCCGGAGATTAATGGATTCCGATGGATTCCAGAGGGCTCTGGGGGATTTTCCTGCTGATATGGCTAGTGCTCCTGTCGAAGCCCAGGTCGCTCTGTGGAATGCAGAGATGACTCGGGCGGTTGACACGATCGCACCCAAGCGCCCTCTCCCTCTGAGCAGAGCCCGGCCCGCTCCTTGGTATACACCTGAGCTGAGGGCAATGAAGCAAGAGGGGAGACGGCTAGAATGCAGGTGGAGGAAAACTCGTGCTGAGTCTGACCGAACACAGGTAAGAGCCCACTATCGAGCCTACTCTGTGGCGGTGAGGGTGGCAAAGAGACAGTTCTTTTCCACCAGCATTGCATCTTCTCAGTGTCGTCCAGTGGAGCTTTTCCGAGTGGTTCGCGGCCTGTTACATTCTGGGCCAGGGAGAGAGACGGTGGAACCCTCGGTAGCAAGCTGTGACGAGTTTGCATGGCACTTTGAGGATAAAGTCGCTCAGATTCGTCATGAATTGGACACCACCATTAATGCAGTTCCATTGGTAGAGGCGTTCAGAGCACCATCTGGTCCAGTTTTATTGGATGAGTTTCAGTTACTGAGGCCTGAGGATGCGGACAAGGTGCTTGGCCAAGTCCGATCGACCACTTGTGTGCTTGACCCTTGCCCTTCATGGCTTATTAAATCAAACAAGGAGGGGTTGTCTGGCTGGGTCCAGGAGGTTGTAAATTCCTCCTTGAGAGAGGGAGTGGTGCCTGCCGCTTTAAAAGAGGCAGTAATTAGACCACTCCTGAAAAAGCCTAACCTGTACCCAGAGGATGTTAACAATTATAGGCCAGTGGCCAACATCCCCTTCCTGGGCAAGGTGCTTGAGCGGGTGGTTGTAGGACAGCTCCAGGCACTGTTGAATGAAACGGATTATCTAGATCCATTTCAATCGGGCTTCAGGCCTGGTTTTGGAACGGAAACTGCCTTGGTCGCCCTGTGGGATGACCTCTGCCGGGAGAGGGACAGGGGGAGTGCGACCCTGTTGATTCTCCTGGACCTCTCAGCGGCTTTCGATACCATCGACCATGGTATCCTTCTGGATAGGTTGTCTGGGTTGGGAGTAGGAGGCACTGCACTACAATGGTTCCGCTCCTACTTGGATGGCCGATTCCAGAAGGTGGTGCTGGGGGATTACTGCTCTGTGCCATGGCAATTGTGCCATGGGGTTCCACAGGGCTCTATTTTATCCCCCATGCTGTTTAACATCTACATGAAACCGCTGGGGGAGGTTATCCGGAGGTGTGGGCTGAGGTGCCATCAATATGCAGATGACACCCAGCTCTACCTCTCTTTTACATCAAAACCAGGTGAGGCAGTGACTGTTCTGAATCAGTGCCTGGGCACGGTAATGGACTGGATGAGGGCTAATAAACTGAAACTCAATCCAGACAAGACGGAGGTACTGTTAGTGGGTGGTTCATCTGCCCAGCTAGGTGAGATTCAACCTGTTCTGGAGGGGGTTGCACTCCCCCTAAAGGACCAGGTTCATAGTTTGGGGGTGCTCTTGGATCCAGAACTGTCACTTGAGGCACAGGTGAACTCAGTGGCACGGAGCACTTTTTATCAGCTTAGGCTGGTATACCAACTACGCCCTTATCTGGACAGAGATAGCCTAGCTACAGTTAGCCATGCTCTGATAACTTCTCGTCTGGATTACTGCAATGCGTTATACGTGGGGCTGCCTTTGAAAACGGTCCGGAAACTTCAGCTGGTCCAAAATAGGGCAGCAAGATTGTTAACAGGGACTGGCCTGCAAGCTCATATTACGCCAGTACTTTTCCAGCTGCACTGGCTGCCAGTCCATTTCCGGGCCCGATTCAAAGTGCTGGTGTTAACATTCAAAGCCCTTAACGGCTTGGGGCCAGGTTACCTGAAGGATCGCCTCCTCCCAAATGTGCCTGCCCGGACCTTAAGATCATCATCAGCGGCCCTTCTCCGTGAGCCCCTGCCAAAGGAAGTGAGGCGGGTGGCTACTAGGAGGAGGGCTTTTTCTGCTGTGGCACCCCGGCTCTGGAAGAAGCTCCCTAGTGAGGTTCGCCTGGCGCCTACATTGTATTCCTTTCGACGCCAGGTGAAGACCTTTTTATTTTCCCAGGCATTTTAGCATTTTAGCTTTCTAAATTTTTATCTTTGCTGTTTTAAATCTGTATTTTAAACTCCTGCACTGCTGCTAGGTTTTATTGCGGTTGTATTGTTATATTGTGGTTTTAATGTTCTGTATATTTCAAATTGTTTTATTGTGTGTTGCTTGGATTTAATTTTTGTGAACTGCCCAGAGAGCTTCGGCTATTGGGCAGTATAGAAATGAAATAAATAAATAAATAAAATAAAATTTTTGAAAAAATCAGGAAGTAATATAGTACAACAGTAGATTTATCACATGGGTCTTCTGCTTTTGAACCTCAAGCTTTCAATCACACTATTTACTAAACTGAGCTTCTGGACATCAGAGAAGAACTTCTGCCTCTCCTGCAGCTACCCAGTTTTCCACAGGGAGACCCATCTCACTGCTGAGAAACCTGAGTTTACAGATTTAAGTAACCACTTTCATTGGAAGAAAGAGGAAGAAAAGGAAGATGCTTCCTGCATAAGAAGTGACTTTAATGAAAATTTAAATATATATAAAACTATGCACAGCATTTGATGTGTATGGATTCACAGAAGTAAACAGACAAAATAGGTAAAACGCTTCTTGGCACAGAAATTTGGTATCACTAGCTTCATGTAAATGATATATTCTAATACCCATCAGGAATGAGTGAGCCGCTGAGAAGATTTAGACATAAAGATACCTTATGCAGTCCAAAAGGTTTCAATTTTGCCATTTTCTAAACACAGAAAAATGCATCCCTCCAATTCAGAATATTGAATGTCTTATGGAAAGTGAAAGGTCATTTGTAACTGTCCAGAGGATTGATGGAGTTGAGATACCTCCTTGACCTTCACCCTGCACTCATAAAGAACAGTCTCAGATGACAGAGCATCAGGCAAATTTTCAGAAAATGTCTTTTCATATTTTATACTACATAGTGGACTTATTACCTGATATTTTTCATAATTGTATGTCATGATTTAATTATTGCATGTCTTCCCTCATTAAAAGTAGCCTGCCAACTAATACCATTAAGCTGCAATTGTCAAACATTTCTTTCTGCTCCCCTGCCATTGTTTTCCATCTTAGTTTTCTGGAATAATTGCTTTGGAGGCCTACACAAACAACATCAAGGTCAAATCTTACAAATACACAAAAATTCTTTTCCAATTAATTACTGTCTGTTAAGGATCCATGTTATAAAAATCAGTGAGGTGCTTTAAAAAAAAAGCCCACTGGTGTAATTGTCATATAGTACAACTAGAGATAACTTAAGTTGAGATGTTAAAAACAATTGTTAAACTTTCACAAGGCTTGTGGGAAACAGGCAGTGTATTGTATATTGATCGTTGTACCATTTTTCAATTATGTAACACTTCACTGGAAAGAAATGCAATACATACTGCCAACCATATAAGTTGAAAGTAAGGAAAAATTACTCACTGAAAATTCTTCCTGTCATGATCCCACCTCTTCTTTCTCTTGACAATAGCAAAACAAAAACAAAAAACAGAGAGCTTCAGGGCAACAATTTTTTAAATCCCCATACAGAACAGATCAAGATAGAAATACATATATAAATACTACATCCAATAAAGAAGAATCAGCAATCATTATAATAATATCACTCATTCCAGTGGCCAATTAACAATGACCATATTTCCCCAAATATATCATCCTTATTGTCTACTTCTCTTAAGCATGGTTAGTATCTGCCAAATTCTATGATATTAATTGTGTGGTACAATCATGCAGTTTCTTCCATTTATCAGGTTATGGAAAAATACATATTTGAGTTCTATATCTACTGTTTGTAAGAGTTGTTTTCAAATACCCCAGACAAATGGCAACAGGGTGATACAATCATAGAATATTTATTGAAGTTTCCTCAGCATTTTTTTTTTAAAACTCAGAATTGGGGTTTTTAAAAATGAATGGACATAACCATCAGATAAGGAGAAAATCAGCCCCTGTTGTATTGCATCTCCAAAGGGCTCCCATTTATGGAAAGGCACCATAACATAGCATCAAGCAGATGAGCTGAAACAGGGAAACACAGCTCACCAATACACATGGCACTGGGCTACCTTAAACGGGGATTCAACAAATTCATGGAGAATAAGGCTGTCAATGGCTACGAATCATGATGCTTACATATAACTTCCAGGACAGGAGGCAGTATGCCTATCAGTTCCAGTTGCTTGGGAACATGAGCAGAAGGATGCTATTGCATCCATGTCCTGCTTCTGGGCTTCTCATTGTTAGCCACTATGAGAACAGAATGCTGGACTAGATATGCCTTTGGTCTGATCCAGCATGGGTCCTACGTTCATTATGTTCTTATGGAGGGAACTGTGGACTAGTTCAAAAACTGGCTCATTTCATTATGCAATCCAATTGTCTGGAGACAGATTTCTTGTTGATATACGCATGTATGGTCAGAATAACTCTAAAATGTGCTGCTGTAATTATGTGGAGAAACAAGACCTAATATGGAATAAGGATTTGGTATTCCAAAACTCTAAAGAAAATAATAAAACACAGGCTGCTCAGGCAGCTCTAAATGCTTGATGCGTCCTACACTACAAAGGCAATAGGGGGAAAAGATTAAAATCTGGCTGAAAGCAGTGGGATAATTTTGATGGTAAGGTGCAGCTTGAAGTTAGGCTCATGACAAGTTCAGAAAAATAACTTTGACCAAAAAGAAAAGCAAGATGTAGTTGAAAGAAAATATTTTGATTTATCAAAATGAGTAAGGTATTTATTCAGCACCAATACATATATTGTCCAGCTTTGGCACACAATCGCTAACTGATGCATTCACATCAACAGATATTAATGATTGATCTGGTTTAGGGATATGGCAGAGTTCCTCTTCCACCAGAAACCACTCCAGAAGCCTGGCTTCTTGCAAGGATGGAAGATACCTAGAGCAGACCCAGGACCCAGTGGGTTCCAGGTGTATTCTGGAAACAAAGGGATTCTTAAGAGCTAGGAGTTTTTGCCTCTGATGTCTTGGAAAACACAAGGTCAAGATCTATTCTCTTGGGCTGAGCTAGATCTTTATTACACATCCACATCCAGAATGGAATGGCTAAAATTAAGTGAGGGCAAGGTATTTTTTTTTTTTTTAAATGCCTCCCTCTTAGACCTCCGTTTTTATCTAAAGATCTCCAATCCGGTAAGGATGACTATTTTATTATCTTCTCTGGTTTGGATTGGAGGGCTTCCATTCTAGGACATGAAGAATCCTTTCAGTCCCTGCAAATGGGAGAGTAATTAAACACACCCCTTCCTGGATCATTCCTTTTGATGCAAGGGAGTATGTATGTATACATGCATACATACTTTGATGTATGGCCTCTGGGCTGTGGTAGACCAAACTCCATTCACCAACCCTTACATGTGTTCAGTCCAGAGGTGCGCTGTTTTTATTACCTTTCCTGTCCCTGGAACAGATTGAAATGTGGAAGCCTTTCCAATTTCCTGAACCCACTTCAAAAAAAGATTTCCACACTTCACCATAATTCAGCAGAGCAGAACACAGAAGTTCAACCATGATTATTCTGTTTCTACTGCATTCTATTTATTTAAGAACAATCCTTAGACAGGCAAATAGGCCCATTTATCATGAACAAACCAATGCATTGGTCTGCTTCACCAACCACCACCACCATGCATCACCACCACCAACAACACTTTAGCAACAAATACATCAGCTACAAACCAATGCATTTCAAAATACAGATTACCCTTTATTATTAGAGAATTGGGTATATTTGGACAGTACAGTCTTGAAAAGTGAGTTAAGAATACATATTGTGGTCCATTTTGGGATCTTCCTGTTCATTGCACTGCACTTAATTTAACCATTTCATCTCCTATAGTTTCTAAGCTCAGAGTGTCTGAATAAAATGACTAACATTAAAATTCTTTAAAACAGTGAAACCTTTAAAAACCACACAATTAATTAGAGGATGGGCAATATAAATTATTGCAATAGAAATTATTGCAATTAGGGGACAGGCAATAGAATTTTTTTGTACTGCCAAAGGTGTAGCTGTGCATTCATAGAAATATGTTGTTATATTTATACTGGTACCATAAATCCCATGCTTTAGGGAAATGAACACAAAAAATGGAGTCCCACACTGCACACCCTGATGTAGTAGGCATTATGGAGGAAGGAGGATGGATTGAAAGTTTTTAATGCATAATTTTTCAGTAACCGTGGCCAAGTGCTTTGATTTAAAGAATACTTGAAATGTTTTGCCACTGGCAATGAAATCACAGTTAATAACTTTCACAGACTGCAATAAACTCCTGAGAGATCTGTATGCTGTCAAATTTATGATTTTAAGGCTTGATAATGTTATATATTTATATATGGTTTATCAAAGTGCACTTTATTCCTACTTCTTTTGATTTATGAAAAAACATTATGTAAGAAATGCTTCTTCAAATACGTCAATCAACAAGCATGTCAACCCTACACTATAATCATTTTGAGGCTTGTTTAAATAGGTGCCATTATCAAGAAGAAACTGGAGAGAAACCACAGTTCATTGTATCTATTTACAGAAACAAAATGGAACTTTGCTGTATGCCAGATGTTACCAACAGTTTGTCCACTTAGTGTTCCCATACATATCTTCAGACATGTAATAATAGGCTGATTCCACAAGATTAAAGCCCACAAGAATGACCTTCTCCCTCCTCAATCTATACAGAAATCATGGGGCAAGTCATGGTGAACAGCCCTTGAATCTTATCCTATTCTTTTCCTGCAGGTGCAAAAGAACCTGGGACTTTCTTGTTGCGCTGTCACAGTGGACAGACTTTCCATGCTTGCATCTCAGTAGTAGAGATTTCTTTCATTTACTTACAAGGATGTGCTATGCATTTTGCTTACTTCCAAAATCTAATGAAGAATTAACCCCAGTTGATCTCACAGTCACTGCATGCCTGTAATCTATGGCTTCCATAGTACAACTCTGACTTCTTGTTTACAGATGTAACAAAAAAAAGTGTCAGACTGTTGAGGTTAGTAGAATGTACTGCAATACTTTACACTGTTGGTGGGCCATCAAATTTTTTAATGGCCACCTACATTTAAATTGAAAATCAGCACCACTAGCCAAAACCTGGTATAAAACTTATTTCCCTGGTGTACCTATTTTTCTCTTCAGAAGGGGTTGTTCCAGCAGCCCTAGCAGCAGAGCCAAAGTTAAGGGATAATGAGAGTTGCAGTCTATAACATATGCATGGTAATGTAAATGTAAATGTGTTTGACTTGTAGAATGCTATCCTGGTAAGAAAGAGTTAATTTTTATGCTGCACTCTGGTTTTAATTAGTGCTGTGCCAAAAATTTCTCCCACATTTTTTTTGACTATTCTCAGTCAATTTGATAGAAAAGAAATTGCTTTCAAAAAGAAATTCAAAGGAGGAGAAATTTCAGAGAAATTCTCATGGGTTGGGTCTGCGGTTCTTGTGCTTACCTTACTTACAAGGTGGCTGAGGAGTGAGATGAGTGTCCTGTCTGTCATCATACAATAATCTCTGTGGCAACCTATAGCCTCCTCAGCTTCCCACAGTTCAATTAGAGCCATCATGAGGAAGATATCATGAGGCAGTTCCTCCCATGGGGCTTTTTCAGTTCAGCAGGTGGCCTGGGAGGCTGCAGAAAGATATGTAATAGAGAAACCACAAACAGCAGCCTTGGCTGCCTCACAGTGATTAGATAAGCTGAAAAACAAAACAAAAATTCAAAATTCTGCCTCAGAAAAACAGTTGATGCTGTTGCCATTTGCAGGAGCAGTGCAATAAACCAAAAACCCTTAGGAAAAAGAAAGAACCTGTGTTACAGCCCCTGCCATTAGTGAGCCCTATCTATGAGAAACTGTTGCAGAATTTCTCCTCCCCTAGGAGAAATTCAGTGAAATTGTCCCCCCAATTTATCTGCCCACAAATAGGCTGGAGAATTTTGAAAGGCTACTTGTGCATAGCTCTAATTTTAATCTTTGTGAACTGCCCAGAAAGCTTTGGCTATTGGGCAGTATAAAAATGAAATAAAGATGAAATAATGGAATGTTGGTGTGTGAGTGAAAGGTGGGAGGGGCTTGTAAGTGAGAATTCTAAAGGGTTTACAAAAGAGAGATTTGATAGTTTACAGTCAGACAGGGTTTGGGGATCCAGTTATCTAGTGAGATTGGTTGGGGTGATGGGTTTAGGAAGGGTACATAGGTAGGTAGGTTAGGAATACATGTAAGAGGATTAAATAATAACCTTTATAAACTTCCTTGTAAATAATACAATATTATTTGTTTTATTTTTTATATAATTCCCCAGATCAGATTGATTAGTTAATGCTACCAAATTAGAAAAATCTATTATTCCTGTAATTACTCCTATATCAGTTAAGGGAAACCAGTTAACCTAGTGGGTGGATCCTTGACATAAGGTAAAAGGGCTGAAGCTTTGGGATGCAGTGAGGACAACTGGCCAAAGCTGACGCAGACATCCTGGCATTATTTTTCAGTTTCAAGTGTGTGGAAATGGGACAAGAATAACCCGGAGACAGGAATGTCATACAGTCCAACAACATCCAGAGGGCCACATGATCCCCATCTCTGATCTACAGTTTTCATCTTACATTTCTTGAGTTATGTGGCGAAAATATTCTGTTCTAGCAAAAAGCCCATCATTAGAAGAGATCCTCGGGAGATGTCCAATGTATCTCTGTGTGGTTTGCATGAAAACACACATTTTCCTTCCTCTTCCTCTGTCCTGGTCAGGCTCCTCTCAGTACATAAGAACAAAGAATATAAGAACAGCCATGCTGGATCAGACTAAAGGTCCATCTAGTCCAGCACTCTGTTCACAAGATCAGGGATTCCCAACCTTTTTGGACCCATGGGCACATTTGGAAATTTGATAAACTGCTGTGGGCACCTCCACAAGATGCCCAATCAGTGGACTGCTGCTTTGGTGTCTACCTGTCGCTTCTATGGATGTGTCTTTTTCAGAAAAACTTTTTTTTCATGTCTATTGGACACTGCAACAACCGGTGAGACTAAAAGAAAAGTAACTTCCACAATAAACCTAATAGTCAATTGCAATTCTGTAGCTTACAGCAGAAAGGTAATAACTGATTAGTGCTAGAAGATGTCTGTCTGGAAGCACCCAATATCAGAACAAATAAGCAATAGCAAAATATTCAATGTCACATTTTAAGAGCCAGCTGAGCTAAGCCATATTCGCAATGAATCAGAAATGCTTTGGTCTAGCATATAAAAGCCTTTGGGAAGAGGCCAATCAAGAAGGAACATCTTCTATGACACAAGCCTGCCTAAACTTTACAATCATCAACAGAGGACAACCTCCAGGTCCCTCTGCCATCTCAAGTTAGGTGGATGATGACTGGGAAAAGAGCCTTCTATGTCAAGGCACCCTCCAAAGGTCAGATCATCTGGCACCCACTTGGATATCTGGGCATTTTTTAAAATTATTTGCCTAGGCATTCCAACATGTAGAACAAACTGTTTTTATATGTTCTGTTAAATTGTATTGCTCTCTTTACATTGATTTCTGCAATGTATATGTTCTGTGATATAGATAAAGATACATATTGATATAGGTATAGATACAGATATAGTACATTGTGGAAAATGGATACATCTTGAAGGAAAATTATGTTGTGTAAAATTTTAAATGTGTAAAATTGATAAATAAGTGTATTGTGTAATAGATCATTGTTGTGGTTAATAGTGAGTGGGGAAAACATTACCTCCAACTGAATCCTAATAGTTACTTTGTGTATGAGCCCTACAGCTGGCAGCCTGACAACTGCCAGTAAAGCTGTTACTGTTGCTTTACTAAGGAAGTAAAGTTGTGGTAGGACATTTATTGAATTTTCTGTTTACTTGCATTGGTTGAGAGAGACATTTTACAACTCTGTGTCCTTCCAGTGAGTTCCTGACCAGAGGGAGAACTTCAGGTCAAGCCCTCTGTACAATTTTGGGTGAGAAAACTGGGGTAGAGGTAGAAAATAGAGTAACTGAGAACTGGATGATAATAATAAGGAAGTGAACTATGAAAGAAATAGCTGTTTCCTTAAAGAAACAGTACCTTTAAAAGCACGTAACCAGTAAAGCATGATGATAACCTTTAACCTTCTATATAATTGATCATAATATGTATGTGTTTTAAATTAAAAATGTATTTGTTTTAACTTTTATATAGATACCCATCTCTGTTTATCCCATGCCTATAGGCTGTTACCCCACTACTGTGTGCTAAGACAATAAGGTTTTATTAAATATCGAATTGTGGCGATGGAAACTCAAGCAATAAAAAAACGAAGGTTGGCTTCTTTTTTAATATAGTGACATATCTGTCCACTCAGGACTATAGTCCATGAAAGCTTATGCCAGAAGACTCTTTGTTAGTTTTGCTGCACTAGACTAACACAGCTACCCTCTGGAAATTATTTTGTCAGTGTTCACATGTGTGCAAAAAGTGTGTGTGTGCACAAAAGGGAGGAAAATAATGGTCTGGATAATAGTTTAAGGGCAGGAGAGACAGGAGATATGGAAGGAGGATCTACCCATTCCATTGTATGGGTCTCCACATGTTATTTTATCATTACTACTGTGACTGATCATGTGGTGCAACCTACCCGCTCACTGACTAAGTGACGTCTTATGAGGGCAAGAAATCCTGCTGGTGAAATGGGACTTTCAGTTAACAAACAGGTTCTTATATGACTACTTCTCAGTTTTTAGCAGTCACAAGAATTAAGCCCCTCCATTTTTATCAGCAACTTATATCTGTTCAAGATGGAAGGACACAAACTTCACTTTAATTTTATCAGCACTAAAATATTTATCAGTGCTGTATCTTATGAATTTGCACTAGGGATGCTAGAGAAACTCGAGATGGACTAAAATGAGCTCGGATTTCTAAGATTTCAACCTACAGAATCTGCTGTAGGCCGACCTCCTCAGACCGCACGCAGTCCATGGACTTCTGGATCTTTTCTTTTTTTTACTTTCCTGAAATTTACGCATATTTATTCATAGGAAAATACTCATGTTTCTTCTGAGACTGGTAAACATACATGGCGAAAAGTTGAATGGCATGGAGGACAATACGCTAAATGTTACATACTAAGGTAAATTATGTCAATTGTTGTGAACCCTTTTACAGAATTATTTGCATATTTTCCACACAACAACAACAACAAAAGTTCTAATCTGTCTGTGAGCAGATGACGGAACAAAAGGCACCTGACAATCCGTGAAACACAGACAGAGCAGATTTTACACAGTCCGTACATCCCTAACATGCACAAACTTTCTCTTGCCTATCACCAATTTTAGGCAGTATCTTTATACCACACACACATGGACCGTTAGAAACCTGAAAAGGTAAACTTTCAGGTTCTGCAAGCTTTACCTGAGAGAACATCTAATCCACAAATGCCTCTTCCTTACTAACTGCAGTGGGAAACCCATAAAGACCAGATAAGCAAGGACGCCAATATGCCATAGAATCATAGAATAGTAGGGTTGGAAGGGGCCTACAAGGCCATCGAGTCCAACCCCCTGCTCAGTGCAGGAATCCAAGTCAGAGCATCCCTGACAAATGGCTGTCCAGCCTCGTCTTGAAGGCCATCATGACATCAGCAGCCATTAGACCAACATCTACTGCATGATTGGAACCCCTGAGGGATGGTCTATGGCCACCTAGGACTGAAAGGAAAGAAGAAGGGACTCAGGTCCAGCCCTGTCATTAGGCAGAGTGAGGTGGCCTCAGACAGCAGATGCTGGGAGGAGACAGTAGTGGCTGGAGAACAGAGCTGTATGTGCCATGTGACCAGCCCTGCGTGCCCTCTATGCTGCCTGCTGTCCTCACAGCTGTGGTAGAGGATGGTGTCCTATTGCCAGTATTGAAGAAAAATTCCGCTTCCAGTCCAGGTGGGTCGGGGCGGCCTCAGGTGGCAAAATTGCTTAAGCCAGCCCTGTGGGGGCTGATCTAAAGTGGTTAGAAAACAGTGAACAGAGGTGAGGGGAAAGGGAGAGTGGGATGGAGGCAGCCTGGTCAAGGATGTGCCACAGCACGGGTGGCAACTTGTGGCCCTCTGGATATTTTGGCCTAGAACTCCCATCAGCCCTTACTAGCATTGCCGATGGTGAAGGATTATGGGAGTTGTAGGCCAAAAAATCTGGAAGGCCACAAGTTGCCCCCCCCCCCCGTGCTAAAGCATGTGTGAAAGGATGGGAAAGCTGATAGGGATACAAGAAACAGAGAAGCAGGGGTGGGAGCAATGGGAGGGCCTGGAAACATCAGGAGCTTGAAATAAAAGGAAGATGGGGCAATCAAAGGCAGTCAAGGAGGGAAGGATATGGAATAAGCAGGAAGCCTGAGAGGAGGCCTTGAAGAAAAAGGAAAATTACAGTGGAGGAAAACGTACTGAGAACTGGTAAGGCAAGCTGGAACAAGCCCTCACCTGTCGACTTGCACCATAGCATCTTTATGGCCTTGTTTACATACCCAGTCACAGTGCCTGGTGGATATCCCATTAGTGAGATATAATGAAGTGTCCCACACAGATGGCTACAATATTCCCAGCTGGTAAGGTTTAGCATTTGTGTGTATAATATTTTTAAACATCCAGATGGTTCGCTTAGCACAGGCAAAGGAGAGACATTAATTTGTCGAAGTAAAATTATAGTTTGAAGTAATTATTTAATATATTGATATCTTCATATTTACAGCTCTTATTTACTGAGGAACAGCTCTGACACACAAGTTGACTTGCAAATGTGGGTATGGTTCGTTAATAATATAAATAATAATTAAACACAGTGTAGTTCAGTTACTGTTAAATAGACTGTGTATGTATGGGATACTTCATTTAGTGGGAAAAATGGCTGCTTTGGAGCTAACATTCACTTGATCTACTTTTCATACATGATACTGTATTAAATATAATAGTCAGGATCTATATGACAAATATTTTTACTTGAACGAGTTAATGCTCTCATAGCTTTCATAACCCGTCTTTTTCTTAATCAGGTACATGAGTCTCTGTAAACTTTCTCTGCTTTCAAAGGCAAACATAACTAATAATTTCTGTAAAGGTCTTGAGCCCTCAGAACATCTGTTTTTAGTTTACTATAAAAACGGTGTCTCTGATCTCATGTGTTGAACTACTGTATGTTTGCCACTGTCTATTTCCTGTGAAAAAATACACTGAACAATAATAGCTTTTGTTCCTAACCTTCCAGCCACTAAAGCAGCTGAACAAATAACTTTCATGCTTTCATTTGAAATAATTTATGCCATGTATGTGTTTGCACAGGGTCATTTGGGTTATTGGATGTTTCATCATTTAAAAATCAAATCTTAGAACTCAGAACTACTGAAACCTTCAGTTTAATAGGTTCCTCATGCTAATAGCCAGTCTATTAAACGAACTTCTTCCCAAGTACTCCTTTCCATTACGTTTAACAACTTATTAAACTTATAAAGAGATGGTGAAATACTTATCATTTTGATGGACGCAATTATAAAGATAAACATTGTATACACATACATATGTGTGTTCCTCCAAATAAAATGTTAGCATTTCAGTCAAAATTCCTTCTCTTCTCCCTGTTTATTTATGTAAACAATTCTGTCCTTTCTGAACTATAGGAAAACACATACAAGATTACTTTATACTTTGGAGAAACATGTTATAGTTACTGAAAAAATAGTAAAGGTGTCCTGAATTTTCTTTAGTTATTTTATTAACAACATACTGAAAATATAAATACATTAATAAGGCTATCAATGGCTACTAGGCCTGATGGCCCTACGCTACCTTCAGTATCAGAGACAGTATGCCTATGTACACCAGTTGCTGGGGAACATGGGTGGGAGGGTGCTGTTGCACTCATGACCTGCTTGTGGATTCCTAGTCGACAGCTGGTTGGCCACTGTGTGAACAGAATGCTGGACTAGGTGGACCCTTGGTCTTATCCAGCATGGCTCTTCTTATGTTCTTAAATAATTTCTCATTAGAAATCCTCTACATTGGACATAGGCGACATGGTGATGATGGGTAACTGCACCCTTCTTGGTGCCCATTGTTATAAGTAAAGGAGTTCATGACAGCTGAGTGTGGTTAGAAGACCAAACCACTAGTTCCTCCTGCATAAGACAGAGGAGTAAGGAGTGCAAAGGTGAAGGGGGTCGAGTGCATAGAAGGAAAAGGTCATGTGCACCAGAGCTAATTAATATGCAGTGTGCTATGCTTGTTTTTACATAGACTATAAAAGCTTCTGTGCTGCGACACAGAGGCACATCTCCTTTTGATATAGAGGTGCATCCTCTGAGAAGTCCTGCTGCAGCAGAAAACAAACTTGGTTATAAGGTCACCTACTGGATCGCCTGTGTCTGAGTTATTGGTTCCTTTCCAACATACTCTCCACCTGAGAACAAATGACAATGTGAAAAAAGAAATTCACAACACCATTGATGTGCCCTACCCCTCCCACTCTATTTTTTTTTAAAAAATAACATATTTTCTTACTGCCACTTCAAAGCAAAGTGAAGGGCTCCAGCCACTGCCATCTTCATTCCCATGAGTGCCTCTGAGCATTAAGAAATAAAGATGGTGTGCGGCTGTAGATTGATGTTTTCCTCTGCAGCACACCCAGCCAGCAAGAAAATGAAGGGGAAAAGGAGACTCCTATCACTTCAGTCTGATAAGCTGGGGGGACCTAAGAGAGCGCTGGGGGGGGTAT
Source organism: Heloderma suspectum (assembly GCF_057233095.1). NCBI lineage: Eukaryota > Metazoa > Chordata > Lepidosauria > Squamata > Helodermatidae > Heloderma > Heloderma suspectum. The sequence goes on from NC_139461.1 coordinate 53,458,875, forward strand.
GCTAGGAAGGGTCAGCAAAGCCAGTAGGGAGAGAGGAAGGAAGAGTAGCAGGAAGTCAGTGGGGGCTGGAGGAACTGGGATCAACCTGTGGGGATGGATCATTAAACCGTAAGGCAAAACTTAAGGGCAAAACTCTTTAGGTTGCCTGGCACTAGAGATTCTTGCACACCTGGTCAGTTTACCCTGGTTTGGCCTAAATAGCATAGGTGAGGTACCGCTGAGGTCTCAAGATAGAATGCTTGTATTCACTCACACTCTTAATCATTAAAGAGGAGAACAACAATGTAAGCTAAATGCTTTATTGCTTAAAGCCATAAGCCTATGGCTTTAAGCAATAAAGTATCGTATCGTATATAAGCTAAATGTGTGTATTTAAAGAACAGAGAAAATATATGACAAATATACAAACTTTCACTCAGCAAAGCAAAGATATATGCTTACATATCTAGCAGCTTTAAAAGGTTCTCATTCACTCTTGTTTCTTTACCAGTAAAGGGACTCTCTTCTTCTCAAAGCAAGACCAAGGATTCACTGAGGCCTAAGAATTGTCTCAAGGCCACGTGGGTCCTATGCTTGAAGGAGAAGATAGAGCTCTTCTTCTACTCAGCTCACTATTATATACCCTTCCAAAACTATACTCCTTCTTAATACATATTCTACAAATCTTAGATCTATTGGCCCATATCACATTTTAGGCTGGCCTTTCCCCGAAAGTCTTACCCATTTCCCCCAAAACTACCTCCCCCCTTGATGTACATTGTTTATTCCAAAGAGAGCCTTAGTTGTTCTTTTTTGCAGTTGATAGTTCTTTTTATACTTTGCTCTTGTTTAGACAAAGGGGGATCTGAAATGACAAGCTCTGCAATTCTGTACAAGGGGAAATCTGTAACTAGGGATGTCGTGAGAGTCTGGGAAGGGAGTAGAGTCTGGAGGACTCCCCCTCGCTTGCATACCCTGGACTGGCTTGCCGAGACTATGTGCACACCCAGACCCACTTGGCAAGCAGCCCTGTGCCCAGCGAGTGGGTCTGGCACGTTCTCCCCTCCTTGCAAGGAGCAGAGAACAAGCAGGAGGTACGACTCCTGCCCCTGCAGCTTGGCAAGCCTTGCAAGGCAGCGGAGACAGGAGTCAGCCTTAATCCCTTGTTCTCCCCGATGGGGATTCTGGCAGCCACCACTGTGCGCAACAATGGCAGCTCCAGAACTTCCGTATTTTTAACGTTGGGTAAATGGTGCCTTTATGGCCACCAATTATGCCACATTAAAAATAAGAAGTTCTAGAGACACCATTGTTGCACACAATAGTGGCTCGCTACACAGGCAGGTGGCCCCGTGGCATCTCCGGGCACTCATCGGGGCCGTTTAGAAGCTTGCACAGCTCCACAAGCAGTGGAGGGCAGTGGCAGCGGCTTGGTGAGCACTCAAGGAATATGGGCACTGTTGAGTCCATGCATCCCTATCAGAAACTACCTCTGTGTTTCTTTATCTTTGTATAACCTTTGACTGGTTACTTTCATATGTACAAGGACTCACACCATTTAAAGATCAATACATCTCTTATCAATATATGTATTGCTTCTAATAAACTTCTAATAGAATAGATCTGTGCCTCTGTTTCCCTTCTTGCCCCCTTAAACCCTATAGCATTATCCCCACTTATAAGTACTGTCCCTTAATCCTCCTTCAGTATGCCATACTACTAAGCTCTCGCAGCCCTTAAACACCCCTGCACCCCAAAAGCTGCCTCTCCTCCATATATGCATTGCCCTCATAATATCTCTATACTAAGTGAAAAAAACAGAGGGGGAAAAATCCTTACAGGAGGGTTGTATGTCTGTATGGATGGAAGCTGTATGTGTGTGAGAAAAGAGAGAGGGAGACAAAAAGGGTTTAAGGAGGAGATTTTGGAGGGATCCTGAAAAAGAGTGTAGATTTTCATGTGATTGCAATGAGAAGGAGAAGGGAGGGACATGTGTGTATGTATGGGGAAACTGTGTGTTCACTGGCCAATCCCACCAGTGGGCTTTCTTAATATATTTTTAGCAAATATTTATATTTCTGGGTCTCAGGAACTTTCTGCCACTATAACTCAGAGTTCCACAAGCTGACCCTTTTCCACTGCCACCAATTCTGTTAGAATACTTTAAAACCTCCTAGTAATTAGGCATGTGATGGGCACCAACAAAGAGACAAGATGGATTATTAAACAAGTTGGTTTATTAAAAAAATGTTTTGTACATAAAGGAATAATAGTATTTACTTTGGGGTTTTCAAAAGAATGCTTGCTGACACTTCTTAAGGACTCAATTTTATTTATTTATTTATTTATTTATTTATGAATTTCTGTATTTATGTATGTATGTATTTATTTAAAACATTTCTATCCTGCCCTATATCATTAATCTAACTTGGAGGTTGCCAGAGCACAGGTCTCAGGCTGGTGTACAGATAAAATCAATTTAAACAGCATAAAACAATAAATAATTTAAACACCTAAAAACATATTAAACCATTAAACAAGCTAATACCAGTTAAAATCTAAAACAATAAAACAGTTAAAACAATGTGCTAGGGAATGCACTTAGCCCTCAAAGACTTTGGTAAAAAGCCATGTTTTTACTTGGCGCCAAAACGAGACCAATGTCTGGGCCAATCGGGCTTCCAAGGGGAGGGCATTCCACTAGGGATGTACGAATCCCTTACCTGGTTCTGGTCGGGGCATCCGCTGCGCGGGGAGGTGATCCGTCCATCCCCCCCTGGAATTCTCCCTGGCCGCCGCCGGATTTCCGGCCGCTGCTGCTGCGCTGCGGACTCAAATGGTGGCCACTACGCTGGCCGCTATTTGCGTCCCTGCCTTAGGCCGTGATAGGCCACATAAGTATTTACTGTCAAGGGCTCCTTGGAGGCCTCTCTCAGTCTAATCCAGTAGCCAAGTCCAGACACAGACAAATGGATTCTTTTCAAAGCTTTATTTCTCACTTACAACTTAACAACTCTACTGTTAGCAACTAGATATGAGCAGCAGAGTACCTATGCCCTACGTTGGAACAGTTGGTCCCCGTTTGAAAGGGAATTACTGGCAGACCCCTGAACTTAAGGACTAGGGAGAGTCCCTTCCCTTTTCCCTTGGATCCTCTGGGCGCAGCCATTGTTTGCACGCCAACCGGGCACTACGCCTCCTTTCTGCGCCCTCCATTTGGCGCTGCTCTCTGCGTCGGTGTCATGTGTCCATCAAGTCTGCTTCCCACGCTCTGTCACTCCCAGGACTGCTATTTAAGCTAGGAATGCTGGTGGGAGGAATCTCCGTCAGCTGTTGGCCCTGGGAAAGAGGAGCACGCTCCTCTCCCAAGAGCAACTCCTCTTCCTCAGAATCAGAACTACTCTGGGATTCTATGGGCTCAGTGTCCACCCTGACATTTACGTAGCCTATCACGGCTAAGAGCAGGCACGCAAATGGCACCCATTATGCCATTTGCGTCCCTGCTCTTTTTGTCATAGGCTACGTAAGTATTTAGGAGGGACAAAAAGAGCAGGGACGCAAATGGCGTAATGGGCACTATTTGCGTCCCTGCTCTTTGCCATGATAGGCTACATAAATACTTACGTAGCCAATCACAGCCACGGGCAGGGACGCAAATGGCAGCCGCTACGATGGCTGCCATTTCATTCCGCAGGCTGGCTGCGGAAGGAGGATGACCCAACCTGGAGCATTCCCTGCCAGATAGGGTCCGTCCCAGTGGGATTTCGGGGGGGTAGTCCATTCCGCCATGGACTCTGGGGGGCCGGATTCCAAAGAATCCGGCCTCACTGGAGTCCGTGGCGGACTTCTCCAACTTCCCTACATTCCACAACCGGGGTGCCACAGCATACTCAAGAGACACTGTTGCTAATTCAAGTCTCTTAATGATTTCTCTTACCTCAGGCCAAATTACCTAAACCTCCACCCCGGCCAAATACACTTTACAACCAGGTCCAGCTTCTGGGCACAGTCTTCCTCTGACACTAAAGTTCCTCCTTCTGTATTTCTGGCTACTTGGACAGTTTATCTTGTTTTTAATGCCTGTTTGTGTAACCTTCTTCTGATAAGATCTTAGGGCAGCCTCCTGGCATAACACAGCCACCTACCTGCTTGCTGCTCCATGTATGGTTAATCACACAGAGAAGGAACAGCTTAATATTCAGATGCTAGCTGTCCACCTTCCTCTCAGCTTTTCTCTGATCCTTCTGTCACCCACCATACACCAACCAACCTTAACTGTCATTTTCCAATGGCTCTTTTCCACCTAGCTAGAACCCCCAGCCAATCATAATCAGACGTTTCCCAGACCATTCAACATTGCATTTACCTAATCCCCATCTATAAATATTGAAAACAATCATCTCTCTCTCACCCCCTTCAGGATTTGTCACAAGCACTTACTACTACCTACAGGCTTTCAACACAGTAACAACACTAGACCTCAGGCCTACAGGGATACATTATAGCCTCACAGAGGCCACACAAAGCATTCAAACATTTCACATAAAAGGTTATATACATGGCATTGACAGTATACATGCATGCATGATGTGTGTGTGTGTGTGTGTGTGAAAGGATGAAGGATGGATGGATAGATGGGTAAATGGTGTGTGTGTGTGTGTGTATGAGAGAGAGAGAGAGAGAGAGAGAGAGAGAGAGAGAGAGAGAGAATAAGAATGTTTGGGTCCAGAGTGTGAGAGAAAAAGAAATGGGTTAGCTGGGGTAAGGGAGACAGTTTGCCTTCTGTAAAATAGGTTTCTGTGTATTGGGGCTCAGACCCTACCTCTGCCTTTTAGGGGCAGGTTATGTGTTCTTTGTGACCAGCCACACATCCCATAGCAACCATTTTGGTGGTGCCCAGGACAGTTTCTCAAATTGCCAAATGTGCCCATGGGCATGAAAAGATTGCCTACCCCTTTTTGCACATCATCTAATCACAATTGTCTACATAATCTAACAACAATTGCTATAATAAACTATTATATAATTACTAGTGCTGTGCCAAAATTTTGATTCTTCCATTTTTGACATTTCGTGGGGAGGTGGGGCAAAATTAAAACCCTGGCAAAAGAGGCTGAGATAGGTGAGAATTTCAGATAATTTTCTCCTAGGGGTGGGGAACAGCGCTTCCACACAAGTTTTTAAATGTAGGCAATTCTTGAGGGGTCTTCTTTCTATATTTTTTAAACCACCCCCTGCACTTGCAGGAGCTCAGGACTCTTCTCCAGCCCAGCAGTTTTTTCTGAACTCCCAGGAGACCATGTGACCTCTCCCTCTCCAATAGGCATTCAGGAAGAACTCCTGGAGTTCCTTCTACCAGCTTTGGCTGATAGCCCAGCTAAGCCTTTTTCTGGACAGAGATAACCTGGTTTCAGTAATCTATGCTCTAGCAACCTCAAAGTTAGATTACTGCAATGCACTCTATGTGGGGTTGCCCTTGAGGGCTGTTCAGAAGCTTAAGCTTGTGCAAAATGCAGCAGCCAGATTAATAACTAGGACCAGAGGGTCTGAGCATATAATACCCATTCTGGCCTGCTTGCATTGGCTGCCCGTATGTTTCCAAGCCTGACTCAAGATTCTGGTTTTAACCTATAAAACCTTACATAGCTCAGAACCACAATACTTGAATGAGCACCTCTTATGACATGAACCTACCTGGACAATACAATCAACACCTGAGGCCTTCCTCCAAGTGTGTCAGGATTCCTTTTACCCACACTGAACTTCAAATGCCGAAATCAAACACAGACAAGAGACTTCAATCTACAGTTTTTAATCCATTACCACGAAGAGTCATACAAATGCAGATTCTCAGTGATGCTCAGTCTGCAAGGAAATGCCTTCAGGGGGTTCAAAAGGTAGCTATGAAAGTTGCCTATCGTTTGAAAGAAAGGCGGGCTCACTAGCCTAACTTAAAGGGTCGGGGGAGGTCTCTCTCTTGTGAGGTTTCTAAGTGCAGGGCCAATCGGGTAGACCTTCTGAGTTCTGCCCCAGCCATCTCCCTCTTGGCTCTGCGTCTGCACCTTGCATCCATTAATTCAGACTCGCCAAACACTGCCTCTCCCTGTTCGCTGTCTCTCACAGGGGCAGGTGAAGAGGGACCTTCCTCCTGCAGCTGGACCTGAGGAGCCTGTCTAGCCATGTTTGGACTAGCCTGTGAACATACCTCCCCCATGTCTGGCGGTTCTTCTTCAGAATTTGAACTATTCTCCCACTCCCTGCGCTCAGAAGCACTCCTGACATGGTACCACCTCCAAGGGAGGTTTGGAAGGTGGCAACAAGGGAGAGGACCTTCTCAGTAGTGGCCCCCTGATTCCACCACTATCACCTTTTCGTTGCCAGGTTAAGACTGTCCTTTATTCCCAGGCATTTAATGGCATATGACGGGTAATCTCTGTCAACTGTCTTAACAGATTTAGTATTTTATTGAAATTGGTTTTAACTGTTTAAATTTTTTAAAATTTTGTATATTGAAATTTTATGCTGTATTTTATTATCTTGTGAATAATTGTGAACTGTCCAGACAGCTTTGGCTACTGGGCAGTAAAGAAATGAAAATTATTATTCTTATTCTTCTTCATCATCATCATCATCATCATACCAGAGCCAAGCCTGAAATACCTGGAGCAATACCTTTGCTCCATACCTTTGCTCCATACCTAAAGGAGCAATACCTTTGCTCCATACCTAAAGGAGCAAGTACCTTTGCTCCTTTACCTGGAGCAAAGACAGATCTATACTTGTTCCATATTCTTGCTATTGTGTCTCTAATCCCATTTATTTGAAGTTCCATTTCCTCTGTGCTGGCTTTTATTAGGAGGCTAACATGTGGCACAATCCTATGCATATTTACTCAGAAATAAACTCTTCTTAGTTCAATGGGATCCACAGTCCCTAGTATTGCAGCCTTACAGCATAATCCTATGTATGTTTGCTCAAAAGTATGCCCTACTGAACCATTTCAAATGTTGCTTGTGAAGGATTTTTTGTTATTAACAGTTAATTAGATTTTTTTTTCATTTTTCAATACAATACAAACAATAGACTCTTCCCCCCTCCTGCTCCCATTCCCTCCCCTCTAAGTTTCCTCATCCCTCCTTCATATCATCCTGTATTTAAGGTTTCATGTTTATAAATAAAATAATTAAGCAAAAATTAGATAAATAAATATGTACATTCAAAAAGGGCTGTGTCATATCTTTTGAAGGATATTTTTTTAACTTTCATTTTATAATGTTAAGTTTATCAATAACAGTTAAAGAATCAACTTGCTAAATTCAATAGTTCAGCACTACCACCCATCATTAAATCCAGCATTATTCGACAGTATTAGTAATATTGTTGAAAAATAATTCAAATTGTGAGGTTATAAATTTAAACTTCTGCAAGCCAATAGAATTTTCTTCCTATCTTCCCCCCTACACACACACACAAGTACATACATGCACACATGTTTCAGCTCTAGCATGTTGTTTATGGAATGTGCAAACTTACTGAGATTTACTTTATTGAGACTGGGCTCTTTAGAAAGGACTGCACAGACCCTTTTCTTATACTATACGTACTGTATTAATAATATTGGCCTAGATCTGAGGACTGAGATGGAGGGTAAAGACTGATATAGCCATCTCAAACATTATATTGCAAGTGTGGTAGGGCTGTCTATTGAATAATATGCACCTATTTGGGTAATGATGAAAACCAGCCATGACTTCTAGACTGCACCACAAGATATCCCTGTATTAATGTCCTGGGTTAGATTAGCCTTGCGTGGGTGACATTCTCAGTGTAGCCCAGCTACCAGGTTGTCTGCACTGCTTTCCCGACTTTAGCATCCTTGCTATCTTTCTAGATGTTTTCTGCACCCTCTGTTACAGTCTGCCCTCTGCAAGGCACTGGAAATCTTAAGCAAGGGGAACTGGCCCTAGACTGCCTGCACAACCATGACAGTTTATCGAAAGAGGAAGCTACTAATGTCTTAAAGGTGTCACCTAAAGGTGTTCCTCCATGCCACTGACTCAGCTGGCCAGAGGAGACTGCAAACCAGTTGACTCATCATCAGCTGTTTGTCAAGAAGCCAACAAGGCTTCATCAAGTCCTGTATCTTCCAAGACTCTTGTCCTGGCTCTTGAGCAACACATCTCCACAGTAATGACCAATTAGCCCTCTGTGCCCCTATAACTCCTTACCTGAGTGCCAAACTTTGCCTGCCTTGTCTCACACTATGAACTATCTTCAGTTATGAACCCAACACACCTTCCAGATTATGGCTTGATTGCTCTTTTAGCTGGACACCCTTCTGTGTCAACACTTCTTTGCTGTGTTTTTTATTCATTCCTTGAAACTGTTTAAGAGAGGATGGATCATTTGGATCCACATCCTAACCTGATCTCTGGTTAGCTATCTTTCTTATTTATTTATTTATTTATATACTGCTCCACATCAAAGATTTCAGAGCAGTGAACAGCAAGATAAAAGAATAAAACCCCATAATTAAAACAATTAAAACATTTTAAAAAAACAGATTCTGAACACAACAAACCACAGCTGGTCACTCAGGGAAAGCGTCTTTAACCTAATCCATAGGATGTTTTCATATAGGATGCATCTGAAAGCATGTCTGAATAATATACAGACACAGCAACTCTGCTTCTCATTAAATGTAATAACAGTTGCTCCTTGGAAAATTAATTATAACATCTATTGACATGTATCTGTTGAAGCACTATGCCCATATTTGTTTGAAAAATGAAAAAGAAAAATGCTACACCTGACATCAGGGTGGCCATACCTGCATCTAAGTTGGGAGACTGTGATCCAGCTCACAGTCCTTGAGATCAGTTTCTCAAGTTGGAAGCTTAGGCTAGAGGATCTGACGTGAACAAGTTAGAAAGTACCACTTGGTTAGCCAGGCAAGAGACAGAAATCCAGTTCCTAGTATTTATACACAGCTCTAGTTTGCATAACATGACAGCCCACCATGGGTTGTCTAACCCTCAGTGACGCTGCGGCACATGCCAGCCACCAGTTTGCGTATTCAGTCCTCGACTGGGGATTGTTGTGTCGTGCAAAGCCAGCCATCATGGGTTATGGGAGGGTTAAATAACCTTCAAATAACCCTACAACAGGCCATGGCTTATTTAACCCTTGTACATCACACAGTAGCTGGGTTAGCACGATATGATAAACCCTAGTCAGGGGTTGAATATGCAAAATGGCTCCTGTGGGCACCATAGCTCATCGTGGGTTAAACAACTCACAGTGAGCCACAGCATGTCATGTGAACCAGGTCAAAGTCTGATCAATCCACGGGTTTCACACTGCTTGATAGTTGAAGGGACCAATCTCGCACATATATATTATCTTCTCTGCCAAAAAAGGCTTCTTTTTTTCTACTCAGCATGGGGCACCTGATCCAGATTGGGACTCTAGTATAAGGTGTAGGAGGACTTGAACCCTTTGCCCTCTGGTCCTAATCCAGGTCCCTGCAACTGCAATTTGCATTGAGGAAAGCCTCCATTGAATCCAATGGAAGTTTTTTTCTTATGCAAATTGCATGAGTGGAACCCTGATCCGGATCAGACCATAGCAAAGGGTTATAGCCTCCCTAAACTGCACACTAGGGTCTCAATCCCAACTGGCTTTCCCATGTTTACTTTTGAGAAGGAAAAAAGAGCAGCTGTGGCTGTGTAACATGTAGTTTGACTCCAGGTAGCTCACTTGACTAAGTCCAAACCTCAGGCTATGCGGTTTCTGGTTCACTTCAAATCCTTAAAGAAGAACAAGAAGAACTCTATGATAATGCATCATGGGATAGACAATTATGCTTTTGGCAGATGAAGGCTTGTTGTTTATTCGTTCAGTTGCTTCCGACTCTTCGTGACTTCATGGACCAGCCCGCGCCAGAGCTTCCTGTCGGCCATCGCCACCCCCAGCTCCCCCAAGCTGGAGTCCGTCACCTCCAGAATATCATCCATCCATCTTGCCCTTGGTTGGCCCCTCTTCCTTTTGCCTTCCACTTTCCCTAGCATCAGCATCTTCTCCAGGGTATCCTGTCTTCTCATTATGTGGCCAAAGTACTTCAGTTTTGCCTTTGAAGGCTGCTAACATCTTTATACTGACTGGTAAAAGAAGGGTAAGGGCAAACGTCCCCTTATTTCCCCAAGTCCAAAGATAAGAAAATATTTCATCTAGCTACTACAGAGAATATTTTTGAGACTGTTTAGCACTGGAAAAATTACACCTTTGTATAATAATTACACATTATTTTTAGACCTCAGATCCAAAAATAAGGGAAGAAAAACTGATCTCAATTAAAAAAATCCACATATACTATTATCTCTAACCTAGACAACCCATCCAGCAGCCACTCTGCTTGAAATCGCTTTGAAGAATGATACTCAGAGTTTAGTGTTTCTGCCTCCTCTGATGAGCAAATACGAAATTGATTCTCTGAGTACTTTCTGCTAGCATGACCTATGAACAGGAGTTTCTACTTTTATTAACAGATAAACCGCACCTTAACAAATAAAATAATCTAAGCAAAATTACGCACCTGAGGAAAATTCCTAGGATACGTTCCATGGGAAAGCTAATTGAATCAGGAAAGGGTCAAGACTGGCCAAACATAAAAGTGAGAAGTAAGGTAAAGCTATCTATTTACTTCCTCCAACCCCCGGAGAAGGATATATTCTTACTATATCCCTTGACCTTAAACATTCTTTTCTTGAGAGGATTGTTGCCCACAACCCACAAGTGTGAGAAACGATACCTCTGGATATTTGGGATGGGGGGAAAGCCGACCAAATATTTCAGATTAGAGAATTCAAAGTTTGCATGCATATTCAAGCTCATGAAGAGAGTTTCTCTAGGATCCTCTGGTGGGATCCACATTGACTGGGTTCACACAACACAATAACCCACACTCAAGGTTGAGTATGTGTTGCTGTTGAATCATGGGTTGTTGTTGAAATGTGGGTTGTTGTGTTGTCTGAAACCAGCCACACTAACAAATCATGGAAGAGAACCCATGGTTTGTTATTGGGTTGTGAACCGTGGGTTGTTTGTAGTTAACAAACCATGGTTTGTTATCACGGCTGGGTTCAGACAACACAACAACCCATGTTCCAACAACAACCCATGATTCACTGACAACCCACGATTCAACTCATACTCAACCTTGAATGTGGTTTATCATGTTGTTTGAGCCATTGTAATTCATGAGAGACACCAAGTTATGCCTTCCAGCCTTCCCCAATCTGGCACCCTCCAGATGTGCTGGGCTACAACTCCCATGGTCCTGCTAGCTAAGAATGGTGGGAGTTCTAGTCCAGCACATCTGGAGGACACCAAGTTGGGGACAGCTGCCTCAGACCAACACAGAACCTAGAAAGGCAGAATGCAGATCCAACTTTCCATATAAATACACTCAGTACTGGTGTTTCACCTTTCTATGACTACCAGAGGGACACTGGGATCATAAGCATTTTTACTAACACCAGGTATGTTGTTTTTTTTTTAAGTTTAATGAGAATTAGTGCATCACAGTGTACTAAGCATTCTAGATAGCATGCAACTGCTTGGTACTTTTAACTGTCTACATGTTATAGGGTATATAAAATGTGTAATATATAGTCATTAAAATATTCTATTCTGCCTTAAGATCTGGGATACTATTTTTAATGCATAGCTGACGGCAGCTCTATAAGAGCACAGCTGCACTGAAAGATGGTTCAGCTTCCATATGCTGCCCCTGCAAATGCAATAGAGTAGTTCATAAATATGAAGAGCGAACATACCATTATTCAATGTCCCTGAAGAAAATGAAAGCCTATGTTTTTCTTGCATTCATCCATTTTGCAGCATGATTTAATTTAGTTTTAATGTATGTGTTATTTCCCTTAGTAAAGGCTCCAATATGGTAAAACAATCAAACACCAAATCAATATGCAATAAAATGCTTAGAATTCATTGTATTATTTGTTTACATCTCAATAAAAAAATCAAGATTTCATAAATACCTTTGAGAGCTGTAACCATGATAGCACATCCCATGTTTATCATTTCATTAAAAAGTCTGTGAATTGGATTAAACAAAATACAGTCAGCATCTTAATTAGTCTATAGGATTGGAATAAAAAGCAACTAGGATAAAAATTAAAGTCTATCCATTCCAAATATATCATGTGCACAACAGGACACCTCGAAGTCAAAAGGTCATTATTTTCCTGAAAATTACATATTCTATGCAAAATCTGATAGTCTTTATTGATGGACAGTGTCATAAAGCCATCACTGTGTTTATAGACATTTAATTGAAGACAGCATAAAACGATAAACTAAGAAACATGCATGGTTGACTCCTCCAATTCAAACCATAAATCATACTGATGTTCAGACAAGTCGCCCAGACACAAATTCTGATGATAGATGAACCATTTAACTTTGATTTTTGAAAGCAATGAGCTTGCTAGCAATACCTCACACTGACTAATACCACATATGGTCATATAAGAACTCATCAAAAATCCATTTTTCTCTTGTGTGGATGCTAAAATTATCTTCTAAATGATCATTATTAAAAGTATGCAGTGTGTAACATCTTTCTAATGTGCATAGCTGGATTCAAAGTCTTCTTGCTTCAGTAAGCAATGATTTTATCATTATTTCTAATCTTTCAATGGGGGCCCTTAAAAAAAAATAAAAAGATGAGGTAATCTGCAAAATTAATTTATAAAGAGCAATAAGGAAGCTTAACTGATCAAATAAATGGAAAGTAATTTTGCTTATCAAAGCTTCTTTATGCATGATATTTTATCCAATTAACAAAATACTACACAATTAGTTCTGTTTTCATTGATCCCATATGAAGCTTGTTTTGTCACATATTACCTTTAAAATCAATATCCAATAGGAGACATAAATAAAAACTTCACCAATGGTTTTCTCATACTCAAGATTTTACACAAAATGTCATATATCAAAACACTAAGAGGGATCTCTATGCAATACATTCACTCGTATTTAATCACAGTATTATCATATAGCAGTCTCTTAATATTTTACCAGTAACTTTGATTTATACGGCTTGTATACATTCATTCCACAGCTAATTTTTTGTTATCAGTTTGGATGAAGTCCAGGTTTACAACTGTATACAGATACATTTAAAGACGCTGATACAAAGGGGAAACATATTGAGTTGTTTTTTTAATATCACTATCTTGCAACAGTAAGAATTAATATGTATCTTGCTGAAATAAAACTTTGCCTATAGCGGAACCTAAATTCTTCCAAATGTTACTTTCCTCACTTTTCAATGCACCAGGTTATTTTAACACATTTATACCCTAACCTTTGGTCCATAATAGCCAAGACCCCACCCCCTCAGGGAGGCCTAAACATAAAAACTCAAAAGAGAAAGGCACTATAACATAACTGATGAAACATTAAGCAAAACTAAGCTTTGTAGCCTATAGCTTGCTTTGAAAATCAAGTGTCTAGTCATTGCAATGGGAACAGATTACAGCTTTCAATCATTGGTGGATAAAGCTCTGCATCATCATCATGTGGGTGTGCTGAATATATTGAAACAGTATAGATTACTAAATGAGTTTGTACCAAGAAATCTGTGTATTATTTATTTTGCTTGGTTACTCTAAAAAGATACAATGGAATACATTTGCACAATTATTCCATGCTAAATTGGATGCTTCTTCAAAGTAAAACAGAAATGTCCTGCTTTGTAGACTACTATTAAATAACACAAAGTCTTAACTTTATTTTTGTGCATGTATTAGATACTTTCCTTTTTTAGTTACAGGTTCTTTAAAAAAGAGAGTAGCATTTGTCCCCTTCTATACTCAAGATTCCAGGTGGTGGCTCTCTCCAACTAGTCAGAGTAGTGACTGCCTGCAATGGATTCAAAGCTTTAGCATTGTAATTCAGGGGGAAGTAGCCGTCCTTTCCCCTAGGGATTTGTTTAGCTGTGAAGCATAATGTCAGACTTTTGGTCTTGTTAGTAAGCAGAGTGCATACTTGCAGCAAGGCAGATAGTATTCAAGATTCATTAATATAACCTGATTTGCTAGGCTTACTAACAAAGCCCTCCTATTTCACCTCATTTTCTCATTCTTCTTCTGAAAAGGTACATACACTATTTGGAGTACATTTTTTCCCCAAAGGAAAATCTCTAGATTTAAGATAAACAGATCTGAATACATCTCAAACTTCGTATGTGAATGTACTTTAAACAATCAGTGTTCTGTCCCAATTACATTAGAATAAATCTGAATTCATTCTTTTCAAGATCAAGCCGCACACAATATAAACTATACCTGGCACGAGGATTTGGGCCTTAAGCAACGGAATTGCAGAACAGTGAGCGTGGTTCTATTCTTTTCTTTTTAAGGATGTTTTACAAACTGATAATACAGCAATCGTTCCAGTGATGTTCCAACACATCCTCCTATATCGGTTCTTACCGAATCAAGTTCTGGAATGACAAGCTCAGCATGGACCCCCTCAACTTCCTTTTTGGTATCATCCGGCTGTAATAAATGAAAGAACAGTGATATTTAGATGGATGAGTTGTATGCCAGGAAGAGAAAACTACCAAACAAGGACCTAAAGCGATCCCCTGTCTTCACATGCTTGATTTCATTCCTTAATTAGAGCCATTAATCAATAGGTATGAGATATGAGGCTTTAGAAGGGCTTGGTGACACGACACCTTGCCACCTGTCAAAATTACAGCTTTCTGTTCATGCACCATCCCTCAAATAGTTATTTTCTGCAAGCCTGACTGCATCTCACAATCCATTATTTACTGTATAGTTCTATCTCACTGCAATGTCAAAAGATAACCCTCTGATGATAAGAAATGGTTTACATAGAATGGTTAAAACTCACAAACATACTTCCACTGATCCTACAGTTGTTAAAGCTTTAAAATACTATACAATCATTTCTTTGGGAATGGTAGACTGTGTTCCTGCAAAAATATACTTGACACCTACAATTCTTTGCAGTCAGGCTCTTATTAATGTATTTAAAATGCATTATTTTGCTGAGATGAAACATCACAGCCATCAAAAGATTCATTTAAGAAAAGCAACCAATAACATAAAGTTGATGTTGCCATCATCACATATACAATTGTATAATAATATCTTTCATACATTTTTAAAATTGAAAAGTAGTGAATGCACACATGCATAAATATGCAGTCATAATTATAACTGTCTCTAATACTGAACTAAAGTGGCAAGTGCTGACAGAAATGGACCCCAACTGGTCCACTGAGGGTCCAAGGGAGGTATTAGCATGCTCAGGGAACAAAGCACAAAAACATCTAAGGCCATCTCTACACCAGCCTAAAATCCTGCATTTAAAATGGGGCTTTCTGCTTCCATTTTAAATGCAGGATCAAAACAACTCCCTTTTTTTCACGTGCTTCCTTTCCCCCTCCCCTTTCCCCCTCCTTCTTCCCATATCTGAGTCTTCCATTATCTTTAATTAATCTTGCTCTTTTTCTTGCTGCTTTAAGTCTTTTCATGGAGGAAACAAGCGGAACACAATGGGGTAATTTGATAGCTCATTATCTGCTATCTATTTAAAAATGGAACAAAAGGCATTTAGTGCGCCTCCAGCAACACCAGACAGGCCGCTTAACAAGATCAGCCTCGGATGGCCTTCTCTCTGTCCCATCAGCCAGGACAGCTAGACTGGTGGGGACGAGGGAGAGGGCCTTCTCTGTGGTGGCCCCCACTCTGTGGAACTCCCTCCCTAGGGAACTCCGTCATGCCCCCTCTTTAATGAGCTTCCGTCGTGCATTAAAAACGTGGTTGTTCAGGCAGGCATTTGGGGTGGGTTAGGGTATTTTTTTTAAAAAAAAATTATGGTAAAATTTTATTGTTTTAAATTGTTTATGGTGGGTTGTACATCGCCCAGAGTGGCTGGGTGACCAGTCAGATGGGCGATTAATAAATTTAATAAATAAAATAAAATAAATAAAATAGTGCAGAAGGAGACGCCTTGAATGATCACGGCATCATGTGAAGAGCCTGCAAACTTCTGCGAAGGAGCAATCTCAATTGCAGGATAAAAGCCCAGTGGAAGGAGTCCTAAAAGCACACACAAAACATTGAGGAGGCAATCCACACTCATACATAAAACTGCCCAAGGAGGAGGCAGAGTGAGAAAGTGAGAGAGACAGTGAGAGTGAGAGAGAGCGATGGGATGGTTTTCTGGATGAGGGAACATTCCTACCAGATGTTAAGTATGTTGCAACATTTTATTGCTGATCCCATTTATTAAATATGTAAAAAAAAAAGTTGCATCAGTGCTATGATTTTGAATCAAAACTTCAATAGGCTGAAATATGGTTGAGGCTGAAATATGGCATTTTAAGAGAAGACAAACCTCCTTCAAAATGCCTAGCCGCCTGTCAAAAGTCAGCTGATTTTGACTAGTTGGTGATATAGGATCTTGGTAATTTAAATCTCACCCCTCATTTTTCCAGTAATTTTTTTTCATTTTTTTTAAAGGGGGGGAGGGAAGCTCTCTTTAAAAGTTTTTAAAATGACCCAACTTTTCTATATTTCAGTGTTCAAAGTTCTTACAGCACCATTTTGCACATAGCTTGCAGTATCAGTAGGGGAGTTTAACATCAACACTTATAGATGCTATTTAATGAGATTGTTTTGTTGTTGTGTTAGCTTCATGCACGGGCGGGTTTACAGGGGAGAATTGCCAGAGAAATAAAGGCTAAGTGCTTCTCCTTCTTCCCTTCCAATCCTCCTACTTAAGTGTTCCCACTCCTTGTTACCACAGGAAATGACACAGGCTCTTTTGGGTGGAGTCAGAGGATCCCGTGTGTTCTGTACACCTGGACGGACCCCAAAGGCAGTAGCTACACACACTACCTGAGTGAGCACCCTAAAACCACCACGGAATTCGTTTATCATGTCAGTTTATAATATGCCAATATGTCCTAAGGGTAGCTTACAATACTTTTAGTGATATGTATGGGTTCATATCCTTTAAGGGCTCACAAAATATAGACCACTTCAATGGAATCCAGATAGGAAAGGGTGGGGGAAGATTTTAAATGGCCTACTTCTTCCTTTAAGCCAGTACACTCAGGGCTTTCTCAGTAACCCATATTTTTTGTCATTTATTTATGCATTTAAAACAGTCCTATCCCACCTTTTTATAAAATACTAATAATACTAAAGGCGGCTTTGTTAAGACAAGACACAGAATATAGATGAAGTGTCAAATTGTCAATGCTGAATAATGGAATTATTATTATTATTTTATTATTATTTATTTATTTCATTTCTATACTACCCAATAGCCGAAGCTCTCTGGGCGGTTCACAAAAATTAAAACCAAACAACACACAATAAAACAATTTAAAATATATAGAACATTAAAACCACAATATAACAATACAACCACAATAAAACCTAGCAGCAGTGCAGGAGTTTAAAATACAGATTTAAAAAAGCAAAGATAAAAATTTAGAAAGCTAAAATGCCTGGGAAAATAAAAAGGTCTTCACCTGGCGCCGAAAGGAGTACAATGTAGGCACCAGGCGAACCTCACTAGGGAGCTCATTCCAGAGCCGGGGTGCCACAACAGAAAAAGCCCTCCTCCTAGTAGCCACCCGCCTCACTTCCTTTGGCAGGGGCTCACGGAGAAGGGCCGCTGATGATGATCTTAAGGTCCGGGCAGGCACATATGGGAGGAGGCGATCCTTCAGGTAACCTGGCCCCAAGCCGTTAAGGGCTTTGAATGTTAACACCAGCACTTTGAATCACATGAGTTATTTATATAATGGCAATATGATTCATACTACCAATACAGTGGATTTTTAAAACCAGTCTCCACTTTAAACATGGTCAGGAAGATATGTACCAGACACCAAGGAAACATTTCCATTAATATAAACAGAATCAAAATGGAGAGAGGGGAAATCAGTCTTACAAATAGCTCAAGTCAATATTCAGATTGGAGACTTAAAGGTTAAAAGGGCTATGTTCCATTGCTAACATTAACCTTCCTATCCCACACTTTACCTAACATAATTATACCCAGTTTGATCACAAACTTAATTATATATTACTTAGCCTTTGCATGTCACTATTTCCCTAGAGCTTGATGGACCAAACAAATATCATATGTATACACATACATATACACGCTCACACACACACGAGAGAGAGAGAGAGAGAGAGAGAGAGAGAGAAATGAATTATGGCTGTTACATAAACCAGAATTTAGTTTTTATACATTGTATTCAAATTATTTTAGGTTGCAGTCCTATACACTCTCATATGTATAGGACTGCAACCTAAAATAATTTGAATACAATGTATAAAAACTAAATTCTGGCTTATGTAGCAGCCAAAATTCATTTTCCTGTGCGTGTGTGTGTGTGTGTGTGTGTATGATATTTGTTTGGTCCATCAAGCTCTAGGGAAATAGTGACATCCAAAGGCTAAGTAATATATAATTAATATATATTGAACTCAATGGGATTTTTGAGGAGACATGAATACTATTAGGAACACAGGAAGCTGCCTTATACTGAGTCAGACCGTGGGTCCATCTAGCCCAGTATTGGCAAACACTGGCAACAGCTCTCCAGGGTTTCAGGCAGGATTTTTTCCAGCCCTACCTGGAGATGCTGGAGATTGAACCTGAGACATTCTGCATGCAAAGCATGTGCTTTACCACTGAGCTACAGCTTGTAGGTAGCTAACAAAATAAAATAAAAGTCAATATGATTGTCTGCATAGAGTTAGGAAAATGCCTTGATATTTCACAAACAACATGGGAGCTACATTCAAGGAATACAAACATGTTACTTCTGTTTCCATCTTCAGGTTAATAGCCTTTCAACCCCCAAAGTGCCATCCACTGAGCAACACAGACTTTCACAACAATAAGCAGTGAACCCAATGCAAATTTTACAATGCATACCCTATTACAGGCACCACAATAATAGCACCTGTGTTAGGGTTAATCTGTAAACTGGCCATTCCACCGTGTTAAAGAGTGACTGGAGTGGGTCATTTTAACCTTTATAAAATTGAAAAGGTTTGATCAAACTTTGAGATGGTCATGCTGACTGGCAGTGATGGGAGTTGCAGGCCCACACATCTGGAGGGCACCGGGTCGGGGAAGGCTGCAATGTTTGTAATAATACCTGCAGGTAACAGAGACTGCGTTTGGGAATGGTGTTTTCCTCCCCCTGTGCTGATGTGGTCTATTCTTCATTTGTACACTTCGGCTGCAATCCTACAATCACCTGGCTGGGAATAAGCCCCCTTGAACTCAATGGGAGTTGCTTCTAAGTAGAAATGCATAGAATCCTACTGCTAATGAACTTCTGCACAGGACTAGGAAAACGGATGTCCATGTAATAAATTATTGCGTATGAAGCAGCCCCTATTCAAGGGGTGCATTAAGTCACATAGGCTTCCTGAATAAGAGAATTTTAAGTAGAATTTTATAAAGTTACAACTTGCATGCTAACTACAAAATGCACATACCAAGTGTTTTAGTTTTTTTTTTTTTTAAATGTATCATGCTGAAGATCGAATAACATCATGGCTTCCTTCCTTGTTGAATAGGGTGGCCACTTACACATTGCCAAAAAGAAGAAATGCATCACCGTCAAAAAAACAATACTGTTGCAATGTATTATGGGGAATACAAAAATAATTTCCCCCATTAATTTGTACATAATCCTTACATATGGAAGTCTTAGGTGTTGAACTCTGCCTTTGATCACACAGTGCTGATCACATAAAGAAGAACCCTCCATGTTATCTCCCAACACCATATATCTGACCTTCAATAAACAGAAAATCTATGCCATGTATTGTGTCAGAAATACCCCTACAGTCTTCTGAGCCCTCCAATAGCCAGAATCAACAGTCAGACAAAAGGGCTGCTTTCCAAAGCTTTATTTCCATTCAACCTAATGAGGCTTACAGATGCTAATTGCCTGAGACTCAAAGGAAATTCAAAGGAACAGCCTACCAGGGGTTTCTAAGGATTAGGACGTCAGTTGGTCTCCATTTGGAGAAAAGCGCGGCAACTCTCTGAACTTAAGGAGTAGGAGGGGAAATTCTCCCCCTTTCCCATGGGGCCTCGGGGCGGAGCTGCCTGACCTCGAGCCAAAAGAGCTGAGCGCCTCAGCTCGGCTTCCACAACCTCTCGCTTGAGCCTGCACCATGTGTCTAAAAGCTCAAGTTGTCCCTCCCTGTCCATGCCAGGGTATCACTCTCAGGAATGTAAGCGGCGGGGGGCTCCTCTCCCACAGACTCTATCTCCTCCTCAGAATCAGAGCTACTTTGGGACTCTATGGGCTCAGATCCAACCCTGACATATTGAGAACCAATTCTGGGGTCTGCAGAACTGTCTTGATTAAGTATTCAAGATTTTTTAATTGTCTCCTCATTTGGTTTAAGACAGTCTATTTAAAGTGCTCCCCCTGGTTTGGAGTTCCATGGTGGATCACATATGTTCTATCTTGATGATGGAAAAGAGAATGCTCTAGAACAGCCTTCCCAAACTTGTGTTGTGCCAATGGCCATGCTGGCAGCTTCTCCCTCCTGGAGGGAACCAGATTGGAGAAAGCTACTCTACCAAAGAGAGAAGGAAGTTTTCCACAACCCCACCTCTAGTCGCTTCTAGATAGCAAATTCTCCATCTTGACCACATGGTCCACATTCTACCTTGGGAGAATGAGAATGTCACTTGCACTTTCTGCCTCCTTAGGGAGGATGTGGTGTTAAGGCTTGTGAGCCTTAGGATACAATTCCCCTGCTTTTTGGTATTTGGTTGAAAACTGTATAGCCTTATAATTGTTTTTTGAAAACCATAGTTTTGTTGTTGTTGTTGTTGATTGAATATAAAACTAGAATCTTTTGTACTGTAAATAAGAAGATGAAGTTGGGAAGACAAAGGAGAATTAAAAAGGTATTTTTACACATTAGAGGTGACAACGTGTAATTGACCTGTTGCACTGTTCAATAGTTATGGCTGCCATCAGTGACTTACAAAATTAATTTGTTTCTATTTCTGTTTGTATATCTTCTCTGAACGCTCTGGACAAGTATAAATGGATTCACACTTGACAGCATGTGTCTAATATGAAGAATGCTTCAGAAATATAGTAGACAATATCCTAAAATGACAGAGGTATGAACTGAATCAGCTAAGAAACTATACCTGCTATCCTCAGCTACTTTTTTTTAGCATTGGGAGATGATTCACAAGTATATTGGAGCTTAATATAAAAATAAGGGACTGTATCAGTATCCAGAAGATCTAAAACACATACATTACTTCTGTTAGTGCAATGGCTAGGAGGTGATTGTTCATGCCAGGGATTCTGGAGAAATTTGAGACGGACTAAAACGAGCTCAGATTTCGAGTCCCCTGGACTGCAAGGAGGTCAAATCAGTCCATCCTAAAGGAAATCAACCCTGAGTGCTCATTGGAAGGACAGATACTGAAGCTGAAGCTCCAATATTTTGGCCACCTAATGCGAAGAGAAAACTCCCTGGAAAAGACCCTGATGCTGGGAAAGACTGAAGGCAAAAGGAGAAGGGGACGGCAGAGGATGAGATGGCTAGATAGCATCACGGATGCAATGAATATGAACTTGAGCACGCTCCGGGAGAGAGCGCAGGACAGGAAGGCCTGGCGTGCTATGGTCCATGGGGTCACGAAGAGTCGGACACGACTGAACGACTGAACAACAACCTGCGGATTTCGCTGCAGACCAACCCCCTCAGGCCACACGAAGTCCGTGGACTTCTGGATCTTTTTTTAACTTTCCTGAAGTTTACGCATATTTGTAGAAAAATATGCAAGTTTCTGCTGAAACTGGTAAATATACATGGGGAAAAGTTGAATTGGATGGGGACAATATGCGAAATGTTGCGTACTAAGGTAAATTATGTAAATTTTTGCGAACCTTCATATGGAATTATTTGCGTATTTTTCCTCACAATGAAAAAACATCGATTCCGTCTGTGAATGGACAAAGGAACAAAAGGCACCTGACAATCCACAAAACACAGACGGAGTGGATTTTACACAATCCATACATCCCTACCCCACGCACGCTGAAAATTTGCTCTAGATGGCTGAGGGACCCTCCAAAACAGAGTTTGGGGTGTGAGGTGCTGTGGAGAGGAAGAGAGGAGGGGAAAATCCCATTGCACCATTGGACACCCTTTCACACGACATTGAATTTTGCCCATAGGATCTAGCCCAATTTTCACTTCTATCAGATGCCACTCCAGACCGTTCTACCATAAGCTTTGTGGGACGCAGGGTGTAAAGGGGAGTGCATGGTGGGACTTTAAAAGTCCAGTGCATTTGCAAAGGTGCTTTGGGGTTCCAGACATTTATAATGTGCCATAATTTCTTTCACCCCCTAGCTGCCCTTTTTTGTACCTCTCCTGCTCTACTATTTTTAAAATTATTTTTACATGGGTCACGATACTCTAAATGTGCACATAATATAGGATTGTTGCTTTTTTTCTAATTTCATTCTTAACTGTTCCCAGCATTTTACAATGCCACAGCACAAAATAAACTAAAATTTCTACTATAACTCAAGCCAAGATTTCTGTCTCTGAAAGCCAATGCATTTCAATGGTTGGAGTGTTGAACTAAGACTGCAGAGACCCAGGTTCAAATCCACAAGCAGACATTAAACTTAACTTACTGAGTGATTTTGGGTCAGTCAATTCCCCTCAACCTAAGTTACCTCACAGGACTATTGTGAGGATAAAATGGGAGGTGGAGAGCCATATATAATGCCTTGAACTCCTTGGAAGCTGAGATATAAATAGGAATAAAGTTCTCATAATAGTTACAACAAAAATAGAACCTTCCTTTCACTTGTGAGGTTAAGATTCTTTTCTGAACAAATTCTCATTCGATGTTCACTTGCCCAAGAGGCCTAGCCCTCCCAAGAATTTGCTGATCAGGCTGCAGATCTGGAGGGGTGGCGGATTCCCCCACACCCTGCGCCACACCCGGGAAGGCCCCTGCTGGTATTGCCACATTGCAGCAGTTAAAATAATTTAAAAGACAGTGCACAAAACTAAAAACTCCAGCAGAAAGCAGTTTTTTTAAAACAATCTAAACAATATATCACATATTAAAAGAGATGTGGAATAAAAATGTTTTTAGGATCATCTGAAGACAAGCTGAGAAAGAGAGACTGGTGTAGCTGTACTTGGAGGGATTTCCACAAACTTGGCAACACCACCGAGAAGACCCTGTCTTCTGTACTTACCCCAAATAGTCTTAAAGCTAAACGGCAGCAGTTAAAATCAAGCCTGAAACAAATGGATAACCAATATAGATGGAACAGGCTTTGATCTTCTGGTACAAGATAGCAATGTGGCAGCAGCGTTTTGCAGCAATTGAAGTGTCTGGACCATTTAGAAAGGCAGCCCCCGTAGACAGAATTGCAGTAATCCAGCCTGTAAGATGCTATCTCTGTCTTCTCCTGGAAAGGCACCATTTGTATATTCAGGGAAATAAGGCATCAGGGAGTACCCCAAGCTGTGCATCTACAGCTTCAGTGGGAATGAAACCCGGTCAAAAATAGTTTGGATATCCTCATCCAGACTGTGGAAACTCTGACCACCAGTACTGCCATCAGATGTGGATTAGGTTTCAGTTTGTTCACCTCCATCCATCCCTGAATTGACATTAGGCACCTTCTGACATTAGAAGATGGAAACAAGAAGTAGAGCTGCATGTCATCTGGTGACTCTTCAGCCCCAACTTCTGGATTACCTCTCCCAGCATTTCACTAAAAGCATGGTAGACAAGATCAAACCTTGAGATATCCCTCAATCCAGCATCCATGGTGTCCCAGGAATAGAGTCAAACTCCCATGAATGAGCAGAACTACTGCAAAACAATGCCCCCCTAAGGCTTTGGACGTTATTCTTCTCAAATGTACAGTGATAAATGCTGAGATGTTACATGTTACAAGAACATCGAACAAATCAGTACATTTCTGGATTTACTGTGGCAAATGAGAATGAGAAAATGGCTGCCATAAGAGCTTTCGCATTTAACTATTTCCAGAATGACTACTGAATCACTAGTCTAAGATTAATAGAATAGTTTGTGTGTGTGCATGTGTGCGTGGGAGTGAGAGAGAGAGAGAGAGAGAGAGAGAAATGGTTGTCTGTATACTTGTGTGTGTGCACATATTTCTCTGTGGTACCCACTGATCATGATGCTTGGGGGAAGAGTGCCCTCCTCACCCTTTGAATCCCAACTTCAAAGTATAACCTGATGGGATCTGAGCTAGCAGTGACTGACCAAGAAAGAGATCTTGGGGTTGTGGTGCTCAGCTCAATGAAAATGTCAACCCAGTGTGTGGCTAGTGTAAAAAAAAGAAAAAAAGAAAAAAAAAGCCAACTCCATGTTAGGCATAATTAGGAAAGGAATTGAGAATAAAACTGCCAATATTATACTTGTTGTTGTTGTTGTTTATTCGGTCAGTCGCTTCCGACTCTTCGTGACTTCATGAACCAGCCCACGCCAGAACTTCCTGTCAGCCGTCGCCACCCCCAGCTCCCCCAAGGTCGAGTCCACCACCTCCAGAATATCATCCATCCACCTTGCCCTTGGTCAGCCCCTCTTCCTTTTGCCTTCCACTTTCCCTAGCATCAGCATCTTCTCCAGGGTATCCTGTCTTCTCATTATGTGGCCAAAGTACTTCAGTTTTGCCTTTAATATCATTCCCTCAAGTGAGCAGTCTGGCTTGATTTCCTAGAGTATGGACTGGTTTGATCTTCTTGCAGTCCAAGGCACTCTCAGAATTTTCCTCCAGCACCACAGTTCAAAACCATCTATCTTCCTTCACTCAGCCTTCCTTATGGTCCAGCTCTCACAGCCATAGGTTACTATGGGGAATACCATTGCTTGAACTATGCGGACCTTTGTTGTCAGTGTGATGTCTCTGCTCTTCAATAATTTATCAAGATTTGTCATTGCTGTCCTCCCAAGAAGTAAAAGTCTTCTGATTTCCTGGCTGCAGACAAAGTCTGTCACTGCCTCCACGTTTTCTCCCTCGATTTGTCAGTTTTCAATCAAGCTGGTTGCCATAATCTTGGTTTTTTTGTGGTTTAACTGCAACCCAGCTTTTGCACTTTCTTCTTTCACCTTCGTCTATATTATACTACTCTTATACAAATCTGTGGTGCGACCATACAAATCTATGGTGTGACCATAGTGTGTACAGTTCTGGTCACAACATCTAAAAAAACGATATTGTAGAGCTGTAAAAAGTGCTGAAAGGGGCAGCTAAAATGATCAAGGGGCCGGAGCAACTCCCCTATGAGGGAAGGAAGGTTACAACAGCTGGAATTGTTAGCTTGGAGAAGAGGAGAGTAAGGGAAACATGACAGAGGTGTACAAAATTATGCATTGTATGGAGAATGAGGAGAGGGAGACGTTTTTCTCCCTCTCTCAAAATACTAGAACCCGGGGTCATCCCATGAAGCTGATTGGTGAGAGTTTCAGAACAGATAAGAAGAAGGACATCTTCACACAGCACATAGTCAAACTATGGAATTTGTTACCACAGGACATAGTGATGGCCACCAATTTAGATGGCTTTAAATGGGGGTTGGACAATTTCATGGAGGAGAAGACTATCAATGGCTACTAGTCCTGATGGTTGTGTGCTACCTCCAGTATCAGAGGCAGTAAGCTTATGTACACCAGTTGCTTGGGAACATGAGTGGGAGGGTGCTGTTGCACTCATGTCCTGCTTGTAGGTCTACCATCGACAGCTGGTTGGCCACTGTGTGAACACAATGCTGAACTAGATGGACCCATGGTCTGATCCAGCATAGCTCTTCTTACATTCTTATGAATAAGCAATTGCTGCTATCAGAGCTGGCCCCTGATTAGGCCATGCACACAAGCTAGCTACTCTGAGCAGGCCTGGTAGCTGGAGAAGGCAAAGCAGCCCTGGGAAGTTTACACATAGCACCTGTTTGCATGGTTAGCTTGTGATCCAGCAGGGGATGTGTCTGTGCTGCATTCACTAGATCAGGGTGGCTGCTATTTGTTGCAAGCCAAGCACTTGCAGTCATTGCAGTGGCACATACCCATACACAGCAGAGGTTTTCAGGTTTGCCTGGGCACGTCCAGATCTGTCTGCATTTAGGAATCTGCCAGTAAAGTGTATACATCAGGATTAAATTGTTATGTACCTGTAACATCTTCTAGCATTACATTTTCACTGTCATCGATTATTCATGTTTATAGCCAGGCTTAACTCTCTCACACTTCTAGCATTAAACTCTAAGAAGCTTATGTCACTCAAACATTTGTTTTTATTTTCATTAAATATTCAGGGAGATGAAGCACAGCTTCTTTGGCATAATACCAAGTTTGACTGTAAAATATCACCTATAAAATGTTTATGCTCTACATACCACTCTACATTGTAAAGCCTTTGGACACTATCAAAACCAGTTTTGGTACCATTCAATCCTAACCTTTCCAGTTGAGGCCAGATGTTCCCAGATGGGAGTCATCCTCCACGTGGAATCAGATGTGGATGAAGTTAGAACACCTGAATGAGTGGAGGGGACTTTTTAACCAGCTGCAGCAGCCACAGTGTGCCAATCAGAAAAGGAGGAACCCTTGTAGGAGTAAGGCAGTTGTAGAACACTGGGAGAAGGTCAAAATTACTAAAGTCTTCAAAGCCACTTATTCCCAAGACATTTGTGCTGTTGTACTGACATTTCTCCATCAAAGTGGCTGTTCTTTGGGCGAAAATGAAATTAAGTCTTTATTTGAACAAAATACACAAAGTGCAACATTTGCATTTGGGCCTCTCAAGTATGTTAGAGTTTAAGAAAACAACTTGCTTGCGGGAGGTTCCCCCCACCCCACTCCGCTAATACAGCAATCTCCTTTATCCTTAACTTTCACATATGAACCATTCTCAGGAACTTTTATTTCCCTTCCTCTAGCCTCTCCATCTATACAGCATTTTGTTGTATGTCTTTCTGTACTGAATACAAATTCTGTGCCCCTCAAGGTATTCAGAGAAATGTACTATATTTAAGACAAACGTGGGGAGGGGGGAGAGACACACCACACATAACACAATTTTCTCACATTTAAACATAAATAAAAGCAAGATGTTTTTAAAATGTTTTTTAAGGCTAAATGTACAGTATCATTGCTGAAATACCATGAATGTTGCTTTTGATTTTTCTGTGCTACAGTCTTTTGTCACTTCCACTTTGTGACTGAGCTTCAGGGCACTTCTTTTCAAGTTCTGTGAAACCAGATTTAAGAGTCACAAAGGCATCATGCCAGTGGGATTCTTCTGCAGTAGGCACTTTTTGATTGTCCACCGAAGACTGCCCAGCCTGCCAAACAATCAACAGAAGGTCTTCCAGCTGAGTATTTAAATCAACACAAAAGTCATATGTGGGGAAAAAGCAATGATCTAATACAGTAGAAAGATGTTAACCTTTCTATCAGTATACAGACCTCATCACATTTTGAGAGATATTTACTTCCACTGGTCTATGAGATTTCCAGTAATTTGTACATTAGAATGTTTCTTTATCCCCGTTGGGACTAACAGAATTCCCCCTAATGGAAAATAATCAGGTGATAGCAACTATTTTTACTTACTTGGGTATTTTCAGCATGATTTTAAAGAAAATCTTAAATGTGATCCTATGCATGTCTCGTTAGAGGTAAATCCCACTGTGTTAAATGGGACTTGCTCCCAGATAAGTGCATCCTATACAAACGTACCTGTCCACTGAACTCAATGGGACTTACTTCTGACTTCTGAGTAGAAATGCATAGGATCTTGCTGTTAGTAGGGATGCCCTGATCAGTCTATTTCCAGTCTGTGTCAGTTTTGCATGTGTTCTTTCATAAGCCTGTTCCATCCTATTTCTGCATTAACCTGCATGAAAATTCCTATTTAAATTCTCACAAAATGTGCATTTCTAAATGTTACTATAACCTAAAATAAGCATTTTTCTATGCATTTTGGGACATTTTTTGATCCAGGAACTGGATCACAAAATACAGAGAAGTGCAAATTTTGAAGGATGAGTGTGTTCCAATCTTCACATTAGTCCAGGACATGCATATCAGGTTGGCTGGTTGGTTAGTTAATTTATTTTATTTATATCCCATCTTTCTGCCAAAGAATGGTGCTCAAGGCAGCTAAAAGTAAAATCCAGATTAAAAACACAATCTTAATTATTATTATTAATAATAACATTTATTCAATTTATATCCCACCCATATACAAGATACTCAGGCAGCATACAAAGTTAAAAACAAATTAAACAAACCAATCAACAATAAAACAGTACAGCATAAAAACATTATATAATGATTAGGGATGGCGCAGGAGTCCAAAAAGCAGGGGAGCCCATCAGGGGGATAGTCTCCGGGGTGCTGACAGACCTGGCTGCTGAGTGCCCTAGAGCTCGGCAAGCGGCTGGGAGTGCTGCAGCACTCCAGCGCTCTCGCCTTGGCCTTCTCTCGCGTTCCTCCCATGCTGGCTGTAAGTTAGCCCTTGACAGCATGGGGAGGAAGGGTCTCGGCAGCACCCTAGCGCTCTTGCCCTAGGCTGGGGGCTGGCTGCGCTGGGACCCATCCTGCCTCCGCCGGCTGTCAAGGGCTTCCTTAACAACCGATGTGGGGAGGAAGCACCTCGGTGGCACCTCAGCTCTCTCACCCTGGCCTCCCCGGGAGGAGGCCAGGGAAAGAGTGCTGGGGGCTGGTTGCGCTGACGACTCAGCAGTCAAGCCCTTGTGCACATGAAGGCACATCTCAGTGAAGCCTTGTGCACATCTCTTGGTGCAGAGAGTAGGGACGGCTCGTAGGGTGAGCAGGGAGGCTCACCGAGCCAGTCCAGGCCACAAGAGCTGTGGGGGGGGCAGCTTGTTGAGCTCTCCCCACCCTGGAGATAGATGTGTTCATCCCTGATAACAATCAGTGAAAAGGAGGAAGAATTCTAAAAAGGAAGACCTGCCGGAAAAATAGAGTCTTTATTTCCTGCTTTAAAACATTCAAAGAAGTCAACAGATGCATTTCAACTGGCAGGTCATTCCACAGCTGAGGGGCAGCAAAAGAAAAGGCCCTCTGGCATATGGCTGCCAATCTCACATTAGGCAGCTGCAGCAGAGAGCCCTCAGAAGACCCTAGGTGGCAGTGTAATATGGTCTCCATGGGATGGCCCAGAGACCAACCTGGCTGCCATATTTTGTACCAGTTGGGATTTCCAGACTAGATGTACAGGCAGCCCCAAGTACAGCGCATTACAGAACTCAAGCCCACAGCTAATTAAAACATAACATTAAAACAAATACATTAAAAACGCAACAACAAAAAAGATAAGCGGCACCAACCAATTTAAAGAACCTTTCAGCAGCGGAGCAGCTCATATGCCAGAGCCCTGCCTGAACAGAAACATTTTTGCCTGCTGGCAAAAGGACAACAACAGTCCAACTCAGCCTCCCTCAGCAGGGAGTTCCAGAGCCTGGGAGCAGCCACCGAAAAGGCCCTCTATCGCATACCCACCGAACACGTCTCTTATGATGGCAGCAGTACAGAGAGAAGGACCTCCCTCAAAGATTTTAAAACCCAGGCAGACTTGTATGAGAGAAGGTGGTCTTTCAGATAGCCTCGTAGTTTACTTTGACATGAGGACTGAATGAAATTATTATGCATCCCTAGATATTAGTCAATTAATTGATGGCTTTTAATTGATAAATTAATCCATTAAAATCTGCTATATGTAAACAAGGAACAGTTCTGAAGGGAAAAATAACTGGCTTTGTTTTTAAATCATTCCTGTATAGGCCACATCCGACTCAATCCTAGAATAGTCAGTCCCTCCAGCATCTTCTTTTAAGATAGTACCTCTTATCTGCAGGATTTCTATGTATTTATATTATAAAATAATTACAAATGTATTTCATTCTCCAACAGGAAACTCAAAGGCAGATTCCAGCATAAAATAGAGGAATTGTAACTAATAACAAAGTGTTATTCTATTTGTCCATGTCTGTAGAGAGATAATGGTTTCCCATCCCACTACAGGTGTCAGCCATGCTAAAGTGACTGTGTTATCACCAATTACTGCTGTTGCAATGGTCACTGTGTGTATTTTGCATACACGTAAACTCTAATTGCATTATCATATACTGTACTTCTAACATTTTGTTTCCTTTGAACTCCAACTTTCTACACCCATATGTGTATATACCTGCCAATTGCAGATGAAACTTAATGCAACTGATGAAGAGGACTATAAAATGTTACAGGAATCTTTCTGGTATTTAGAAATTTATGACAAATCTGTTACCTGAGCAATAATAAGTATTCTTTACATTAATTAATAGATTTCAGTTGGTTAATTTAACTTCTTAATTGACTTAGGACACAATCCTATGCACCCTTAGACAGAAAAAAGGTCTACAGCTCCCAGAATTCCCCTGTTAGCTTTGGCGTTATAGGCCTTTTTTCTGTCTAAACATGCATTGCACCCACTAGTAACACAATTACAATCTTGTATTTTGAAACATTTAATTTTAACTTGAATTATTTTGTTAACATTGTGCTTAAATGCCCATTTTTATGTATCTTTTGTACTTGAAAGGAGCTCAGATTCCTTTTAAATAAGGGAATACAGAATTTCTGCTTATTTAACTTATATGCAGAGTACATCATGAGAAATGATGGGTTGGATGAATCACAGGTCGGAATTAAGATTGCTGGGAGAATTATCAACAACCTCAGATACGCAGACGATACCACCCTAATGGCGGAAAGCAAAGAGGATCTAAAGAGCCTCTTGTTGAGGGTGAAAGAGGAGAGTGCAAAAGCTGGTTTGAAACTCAACATTAAAAAAACTAAGATCATGGCATCTGGCCCCATCACTTCCTGGCATATAAAAGGGGAAGAAATGGAAGCAGGGACAGATTTTATTTTCTTGGGCTCCAAAATCACCACAGACGGTGACTGTAGCCATGAAATTAAAAGACGCTTGCTCCTTGGGAGGAAAGCTATGGAAAACCTAGACAGCATAGTAAGAAGCAGAGACATCACCTTGCCGACAAAGGTTCGTATAATCAAAGCTATGGTTTTCCCAGTAGTAATGTATGGCTGTGAGAGCTGGACTATAAGGAAGACTGAGCACCGAAGAATGGATGCTTTTGAACTGTGGTGCTGGAGAAGATTCTTACGAGCCCCCTGGACTGCAAGGAGGTCAAATCAGTCCATCCTAAAGGAAATCAACCCTGACTGCTCATTGGAAGGACAGATATTGAAACTGAAGCTCAAATATTTTGGCCACCTAACGCGAAGAGAAAACTCACTGGAAAAGACCCTGATGCTGGGAAAGACTGAAGGCAAAAGGAGAAGGGGACGGCAGAGGATGAGATGGCTAGATAGCATCACGGATGCAATGAATATGAACTTGAGCATGCTCCGGGAGAGAGCAGAGGACAGGAAGGCCTGGCATGCTATGGTCCATGGGGTCACGAAGAGTCGGACACGACTGAATGACTGAACAACAACAACATACAGAATTTCAGAATTTGCTTTGTTTAAATTTTGGAATTCTCTCCTTTGATTGTTGAACTGTTTGAATATATTCTTCAAACCCATTTCTATTCAGCAACAAAAGATACTATTCTCTCTCTGCAAAGGTCATTTACTATCAGCTTTACTGTATATGCCCAATTTTATATTGCATAATAAATTTTCAGCTGTCCTGGTATGCGACAGCGCTGAAGGTTCAATCAGAGGTTGGCCATATCAATGTGTAATGTATCTCTCGATTAAAAAAAAAATTAACACGTGTTTTCAATGAGAAGAAATGGTCCTACTTTACATGATCTATGTTATGGGTCTATTTAAATGATTTTTTTAATTGCAGATTTAATACTGAGATAAGTATAGTACCCAAATTTACCAGCTAGCCTTTGTCTGTCTGTCCTGTATGGTATTCTTTCCAGATTGTTGGCTTCTTATGACAGCCAGTCTGCTTAAAAAGAGACTAAAGGAGCAGACCTATACACACTTACCTGGGGAGTAAGTCCCAATGAAATCAATGGGGCTTATTTCTGAGTAGGCATAGGATTGTGGTGTGAGGCTACAATCCTTACCCACTTATCTGGGTGAGTCCTATTGAACTCAATAGGACTTACTTTGCAATCCTATACATGTCCACTCAGAAGTTAGTTATTAGCCAGAAACTCCCTAATTTGAATCACACCTCTGCCAGGAACTCAACAGGCAACCTTAGACAGGCCACTCGCTCTCAGCCTCTGCAATATGGAATTAAGACTGTGGCTCAGATCATGAGCTGCTTCTTGCAAAATTTCAGCTTAAATTGAAGAACGTCGGGAAAACCACTAAACCGTTCAGTTATGACCTAAGTCATATCCCTAAGTCATACAGTGGAGGTGAGGAATAGATTTCAGGGATTAGACCTGATAGACAGAGTGCCTGAGGAACTATGGACGGAGGTCCGTAACATTGTTCAGGAGGCAGCAACGAAATCCATCCCAAAGAAAAAGAAATGCAAGAAAGCAAAGTGGCTGTCTGATGAGGCTTTACAAGTAGCTCACAAAAGAAGGGAAGCGAAAAGCAAGGGAGAAAGGGGAAGATATACCCAACTGAATGCAGAGTTCCAGAGAATAGCAAGGAGAGACAAGAAGGCCTTCTTAAATGAACAATGCAAAGAAATCGAGGAAAACAACAGAATGGGAAAGACTAGAGATCTCTTCAAGAAAATTGGAGATCTCAAGGGAACGTTTTGTGCAAAGACGGGCATGATAAAGGACAAAGAAGGCAGGGACCTAACAGAAGCAGATGAGATTAAGAAGAGGTGGCAAGAATACACAGAAGAACTATACAGGAAAGATCTGAATGTCCCTGATAGTCATGATAGTGCGGTCACTGAACTTGAGCCGGACATCCTCGAGAGTGAAGTCAAGTGGGCCTTAGGAAGCATTAGTAACAACAAAGCTAGCGGAGATGACAGTATTCCAGCTGAGCTATTTAAAATCCTAAAAGATGATGCTGTTAAAGTGCTGCATTCAATATGCCAACAAATCTGGAACACTCAACAGTGGCCACAAGACTGGAAAAGGTCAGTTTACATTCCAATTCCAAAGAAGGGCAACGCCAAAGAGTGTTCAAACTACCGCACAATTGCGCTCATTTCTCATGCCAGCAAGGTGATGCTCAAAATCCTACAAGCTAGGCTTCAGCAGTATGCGAACCGAGAACTACCGGAAGTACAAGCTGGGTTTAGAAGAGGCAGAGGAACTAGAGATCAAATCGCCAACATTCGCTGCATCATGGAGAAAGCAAGAGAATTCCAGAAAAACGTCTATTTCTGCTTCATTGACTACGCTAAAGTCTTTGATTGTGTGGATCACAACAAACTGTGGCAAATTCTGAAAGTGATGGGATTACCAGACCACCTTACCTGTCTCCTGAGAAACCTGTACGAGGGTCAAGAAGCAACAGTAAGAACCAGACATGGAACAACCGATTGGTTCAAAATTGGGAAAGGAGTACGACAAGGCTGCATATTGTCACCCTGCTTATTTAACTTATATGCAGAGTACATCATGAGAAATGCCGGGTTGGATGAATCAGAGGTCGGAATTAAGATTGCTGGGAGAATTATCAACAACCTCCGATATGCAGACGATACCACCCTAATGGCAGAAAGCGAAGAGGATCTAAAGAGCCTCTTGTTGAGGATGAAAGAGGAGAGTGCAAAAGCTGGTTTGAAACTCAACATTAAAAAAACTAAGATCATGGCATCTGGCCCCATCACTTCCTGGCATATAGAAGGGGAAGAAATGGAAGAAGTGACAGATTTTACTTTCTTGGGCTCCAAGATTACCGCAGACGGTGACTGTAGCCATGAAATTAAAAGACGCTTGCTCCTTGGGAGGAAAGCTATGGCAAACCTAGACAGCATAGTAAGAAGCAGAGACATCACCTTGCCGACAAAGGTCCGTCTAATCAAAGCTATGGTTTTCCCAGTAGTAATGTATGGCTGTGAGAGCTGGACTATAAGGAAGGCTGAGCGCCGAAGAATTGATGCTTTCGAACTGTGGTGCTGGAGAAGACTCTTACGAGTCCCCTGGACTGCAAGGAGGTCAAATCAGTCCATCCTAAAGGAAATCAACCCTGACTGCTCATTGGAAGGACAGATACTGAAGCTGAAGCTCCAATATTTTGGCCACCTAATGCGAAGAGAAAACTCTCTGGAAAAGACCCTGATGCTGGGAAAGACTGAAGGCAAAAGGAGAAGGGGACGGCAGAGGATGAGATGGCTAGATAGCATCACGGATGCAATGAATATGAACTTGAGCATGCTCCGGGAGAGAGCACAGGACAGGAAGGCCTGGCATGCTATGGTCCATGGGGTCACGAAGAGTCGGACACGACTGAACGACTGAACAACAACAACTGACCTACTTTACATGGCCATTGTAAAGACTAGAAGATACAAAGTATGCGAAGCAGCTTGAACATTCTAGCACTATATACACATGCTAAACGCTATTATTCTTATTCTGATCCTGGTACCTTCCTGTGGCTATTCTCTGGGGGTTTACAGTCCACATGTGGAAAGTGCAGCAAGTCACCTCCACAGACACGTATGTCAAAAGTACATCAAGTAGCACAACAGTGTTCCTATTCCCAAGTAGATCCACTGGCAGTTAGGTGCCTCTGCCTATTGCTTGTCTCACCAGGATGAGGTACTTGGACCCTCTGCTGGCCAGATAAGCGGCAGGGTGGATAAGGCTCCTGCCTAACACAACAGATTGGCCACAAATAGATGAATCAAATAATCTACTACTTGATTCACTAGTAGGGGTCAATTTCAATAGCTCAAGCTGATATTTTAAGACATACTTGTTTGTTTTTATAAACTACTAGAGAGAGGACCCTGTTTCGCAAGGGTTGGAATAGCCCTTAGCTTGATACAGCAAAGCCTTCAAGCTGAGCTATGCAGCTGTCAGAGCTGGACACACTGTGCCTTCCCCATCTGAGTTCAGCCACGCCCGCTGGTACCACTAGACATGGCCCCTGCCATGGTGCACCCCAATTGTCCCCTGAGAGAGGGGTCCGTCCAAGCTATTCCCCTGAGGAGGGCTACCCTATAGCAGGAGGTCCCTCTAATAATCTCTGTTGGTTTCAAACTATGGATTGCAATTGCAAAGCTGTGTGCGAGTTAGTGAAGTCTGTCCCTAGTGGCTGAAGGTGCTTCAACCACAGGGACACACTTAAACTAATTAAAATTAATACATTTTAAAAACAAAATAACCCTAAAGTGCACATTCCTAGGGTCCCCTTGGTATACATGTCACATTTCAAGTATCTAGCTTTCACAGTCTTAGAGCTATGGCAATGATGGACAGATAGACAGATGGAGAGAGACACATCCTCTTTTATGATTATAGATAATCATATGGTTAAAATGCAAGGTTAAAATTTGCTTGCTGCAGTAGTGAATCATCATGCCAAGTTTGGTTGAAATCGATCAAATAGTATTGAAGCTGTAAATCTTTAAATATTTCAGTTAGCCAGCATTTTGTTTCATGGTGGTGGACGTAATTTTGTATGGTGAAAATCTGCTCGCTGCAGTGCTGAATCATGATACAAAATTTGGTTGAAATGGATCAAATGGTACTGAAGCAGTAAAGCTTTAAAATTTTTGATTGGTTCCCATTTTGTTTCAAGATGGCAGATGAAATTGTCACTACATCTAAACCATCCCAGATAGAGGTAGAACAAATCCTAAAAGTTTCATAACAATTGGATGTACAGTTTTCAAGTCCATTGAGGACGTACAAACAAATACTTCCTTTTATATAGTGAGAGAAGAGAAGAAGAAGAGAAGAAGAGATTGTGGTTTAGCTGGTACCTTAAGAAGGAATGAAAGAGAAATATTAAAAGTGCCTTTCTAATGGTGGGTGGAAGCTTTCATTCATTATATGTAACTCAGCTTACACTTCTCATGAAAGCACCTATATTGAGGTTTTGGTGATATACACTTTTTAAAAAATTGATTGATTGGTCAGATTAATTTTAAAAATTGACTGGTCAGTTGGGTTGTATTCAACATTATGCTAGCAGAAAAAGTATGAAAGGTGGGATTGTTCCACTACAGCTTGCACAACTGCCAGCAAAACAACTGGCACAAGTACTGCAAGCAACACCTGGCCTAATGAAGTCGTAATGAATTGTGTAACAGTTCCTGGAACAGCTTGTGAAACAGGTTGCGCAAGCAAAATCGACGTATTGGATCTGACACTTGCACAAAGAAAACTGGGTTCCCCCGAAGTGGTAGAAGGTTTGTGCTTGCAGAATGACTCCACTGGATATAACCCTGCTAATAGCTTGACAGACCTCCTAATGCTTATATAGGCATAAATCCACTCATGGGACAGGTGACGGTGCTTACCTGCAAATGGATATACTTGAGAGTAGATATCCCAACCTTCAATATCAAGTAGGAAGCTTGTAGAGGATACTGCAGGATAGTATATATAATTATTATTATATATTATTATTATTATTATTAATAAATAATTTATTCACGAGGTTACTACCTCTCTAACTGTATCAAAACCCAGGAACAAAGTCCTATTTCAGTTAGGCTCACCACTTGGGATCAGGTGTAAACTACTCCAGGTATTCCCAAAATGGTTTTCTGTCCTGGGAAAAATAGGAAATCCACAAGCAAGTTGAGTAACAAAGCTTGTATACTATCAGAAACAAAATATCCCGAACAAAACAAAATAAATAATGATGTATTTGGGGCAAGGAAAATACAAATTTGAAAAACAAAACTAGAACCTGTATCAGCATATTTTTAAAATGCCGCCTATTGGCAAAAACTTTAAGAAACATAATTTAGGACAATGGTTCTTTGAAATACTTCAAATAAAAGAATAGTAGTAATTGCGTAATTTGCCTGAAAGTTTCATTGTTGATTTTTATACCATAACTTTCATTTTAAGGTCAGTTGATTCAATAGGACATATATTATTTTCTAAGGCTGAGAGCTTAAAGAGGATATAATAACATTACAGACTTATCATTTCACATTCCTTGCAACATATATACATTTATTTTGCTATTGCCTAGGAAATACTTGACAAATATTTAATAAGCTAGTCCTTCATAGCCCTATATTTTTAAATTTGCCACTAACATCAAATCTGAGATATTGTCTAATAAAACCACTTCTTTATATTCATTTGAATCACATTATACATAGCAGAATCTGAAAATATTTTGTAATGTATTCTAAACCTAGAGAATTTATTCTATTGCAAGTTTAGATGAGGAATTAACAAAGATCATTATATATATGTACATACACACTTGCAGAAGTTTGTTATAAAGCCATATTTTTCAATTAACCCATATTACTTTTATTCAATTGTTTTAACAAGTAAAATGTTGATGATTTCATTTGTACTGCACAATTTACTATAAAACGTACCGGTAAGGCCAATTTAATCTGCCCATTTGTTGGAATATGTCATATTTGGAGCGAAACAATACACAACCAAGATCATCAGTGAGATGATCTTTCAAGATCATCAGTGAGATTAAAAGTGACAAATAAGAGCAAGAAAAATACAACCTAAAATTTCATACTATTTTCGATACTAACCTAATAATCCATTACAGATCAGCTGACCCAAAGCAAACGCTTCAGAGACAAACTTTGCTAGACCTCTCTGTATAAACTTTGCAAGCAGGAATGGTTCTGAGTATTGCTGCAAAGAAAATAATTTCGTAGAATGCCTCCAGACAAGCCTTTTATTGTGCAATCCCCCTGCCTCATTCATGCAATTTTAGGGAGTTTCAGACAATAATATCTTCCATGTATAACCCTCATGTGTTTTCCCACCAATTTGTTTTTTTTTTTAAGTATTTATTTTCTTGTGGTATTTTCTAAATGATCATGAACAAAGCACGGTTCATATATTAATAGAACAGTACAACCACCAGATCGCTTGACTGGATCCAATCTTTGAATAGCAGGATCACATGGAATGGTGAGAGGTGCTTGATAAAGCACAACTATGTGACAGATATTAATCCAGGTCCTATGCATGTTTATTCAGAAGTTGGCACCACTGGATTTAATGTAGCTTACTACTACGTAAGCATGAACAGCACTGCAGATGTAAAATTACTCCCTTCCACCCTAGACACTTTCCTCAATCTGGCTATGTGACAAACACATGCAGAAGGAGGCTTCCATGCATGTACCCTAAGTGGATGAAGAACATTGTGAATGGGTACTAGATATACTGTGGTTGATCTTTCTCTTGATCCAGCTGTTGAATCTGTGCAACCGGCAGTTGCACCAATCCAGTGTTCAGGAGGACAAGGGCTGGATCTAGTGTCCATCCTCAACCACTGATCAGCATGATTGCTAATTGTCCGATAGAGCCACGTGAGTGCACAACTGGATGTGGGCCAGTCCCTGCCTTATAAAGGAATACTGTTGGTTTAAGAACTTTAGGACTAAAACATGAAGGAGGTAAGTCAAGGATATCCCCCCTCCTCTAAAGTGAAAATTTAGAAGTTTCACACAAACACACACAGTGAGGATTCCATGAAATCTCTTTATGAAGCTTTTCCAAGCCAATTCCATAAATATGTTTGCTTTTTGGAAATCTATTGATTTCATTCTGCTCTTCTCATTTCCTTCCTGCCTCCCCATAATATCTCATGATTATTTCCCCCCTGCAATCTTCATGACATGTCTAACTGAAGTGAAAACGTTAAGAACACTCTCGGTCAACAAGTCGTATTGATCTTTAAATAAAATAAATAAGTCTAGCCTTACTGTGTCTTAAAAAGTGGTACCTAGAATCCTCAGCCAATTTCACAGCTTGTCTTTTACCCAGAAACAAGAAGAACTAATTATGACTGTCCATGACAGGAACATAGTCTCCATTTTGCCTTTCTCAAAAAAACTACTTGAAATATGATGGGTCACTGTGACATATGGGTAAAGCAACCTAGGACAAATGCAAATGAAACAAAATGTAATGAACAATGGCAAAATGCTTACAAAACATAAATGATAAACACTTTCAAAGCCACGTCTAAAACACAGGATGTATTCTTCACCTTATTTGAGTCATTTAGTGCATAATCCTATGCATGTTTAGACAGAAAACAGGCCTACAACTCCCAGCATTCCCCAGCCAGCATTCCCCAGCATGGCTAACTGGGGAATGCTGGGAGTTGTAGGCCTTTTTCCTGTCTAAACATTCATAGGATTGCACCCTTAATGAAAAAAACGGTTTTTTAAAAACAGAGGGATGCTTTTAAAATTATTACCACTTGGTTCCCCTAAAGTAGAACCATGTTAATCACAATAACCAATCCTACGTTTGGAAACAAAATGGAAACAAAATGTTCAGCATCCTTTCTCACATGGAGAGTTGGTATACGCTGATCCATGCAACATGAATGGGTGTAGCCACCAGAAGCATCAGTGGCAGAGGATGGGGCTAACTTGTGCAGCCTGACAACCTCCCCACACAGTTGGGGAGGTTAGTCAACTGAACGCTCATAGAGTTGCCTGGACTAAGTGTAAAAGAGATTGTGAGCTGAATGTTAGCCACTTTCAATTGCCAAGAAATTCCAGCAGAGTTACATTTGACTTCAGAGTAGGAACGTTCTCAAAAATAAGGGGATTGGCAAGAAGGAAGTTGAATGGAACAGTCAAATGAGACAATAACTTCAAAATGCTTTGGTGTAATTCAAATCAACAACAATAGAAGCTCGGCTAGAATGTATACCACAGATCAGGAAAGGCATCACCAAGTCCAAGAGGATGCCAGTATAGTTAACAGTGTAGTTAAGAGTACAGTCCTATTCATGTTAAGACAGAAAAAAGTCCTACAGCTCCTAGCATTCCCCAACCAGTCATGCTGGCTGGGGAATGCTGGGAGTTGTAGGACTTTTTCCTGTCTAAACATGCATAGGATTGCTCCCTAAGAGATTCAAGAAAGCTGTTATAGACAGGAAGGTTTTCATTAGATTTTTGTCTTGCCCAAATGATGAGAACAAAAAGGAACACAAATTATGGAAAAAGAAATGCGAGCTGACAAAAAAGGATGTGCAGAGAGAGAGAGAGAGAGAGAATTTCAGGACCATATCACTAAAATACATTAAGACCAACAATAAATAATTATTTAAAGATATCAGAAGCAGGATATCAAGCAGGTTTACAAAGTGTTTTACCGTTCCTTTCTATAATCTCACCAGAATCCTTTGAGGTAACAGGCTGAAAAATCTTAAGTTCCCCAAAGGCTACTCAGTAAGCTTCTCGAGAGTGTGTTCAACCATAGTACCACACAAATGTGACTGCGTCATCAGGGTAGGGTGGGGAAAGGAAGCCACTAACATAGATCCAGAATGAAAACTTTAAATTGTTTCCCACTGGTTATTCTCCTCTATTACTATTTAATCCATTATAATAGTGTTAAATAGAGTATTAAATTACTTCTGCTGTTAGCATTTCTGTGTTGTGCATGTGCTTCTCAATTTCCTCCAATTGACATTCGCTGGCAGTCTTCTAAATTATATTTTAGAATAATATTTAAGCTGAGAAAAGGCTGTGCCTGGAACATATTTGGGCATATCCTGTTCCACAACCTAAACTTAGTAGCATAAATGAATCATTTTGATTTTTTTTCCCTTTCCAGTTGTAGACTTTTTCTACAGTGAAGTCACTTCTTGACTGCAGAGATCTGAAATGAAGTTTAAAAGAAATTAACTATCTGTTATAGCAGCAAGTTAATATAAGAACATGGCTGGCAATGCGCACACTGAACACCCCCGCTCCACATGGTATGCCACTTCCATTTCAGACAAAATGGCAGATGTGTGCATGTAGAATTGCCTCTGCCATTGAAGAGAATGAGACAACCAATATGAAGGTAAGCTCCATGAGTTCATCAGAGCAAACATAAAGGTCTGGATGACAGCCAATAGCTACAGTTCAAGCATCTATTCTTGCACTTACATTTATCTTTTATAATTTGATTTTAAGACTTTCAAATATTACTGACAGGTACAGAAGAACTATATACATTAAGTACAGAGTAGCAACTAAAAACAAAAGCAGTGGAAGAAGATAGGCCAACAAAAGCTCATAGGCTGACAGAAATGGCAAACTGAATAATAAAATAATAAAAACTAGACTGCAGGAATTCTGCAAGTGTATCACAGAGGGTAAGAATGCTGAAGTGACAAGAACTGAGAGACTGGTGATTCTAGAAGTTAAGTTGGACATTTGGCTTGGGGTTAAGATGATGACAACAGATTTATTAGAGTTTGAGTCCAGAGGAGAATACAGATAGTGAATTTTGTCAGTATATAATTTAGACACTAGATGACACTGGACTTACTTGTAGTTGGGTAGAGTTGGGAGTTTCCTGTTGTAGCAACCATATCGGGGGTCAGACTAAGTAGCCTCATGCAGTCTCATGCTTCATGTTCTTGCTGAGCTCTTTCTCCCTTGAATATATTGTTGTAAGCTGACGAGACACAGGAATTCCTTATCTTGTCAAAGGTCATACAATTGTATATCTTGTTCTCTGCTGTTCTCTTCTGTTCTCTCCTTATCATGGCTACCCTATAACCCAGTTCTTGTATTATAAACAATGGTGCTAGGAGAAGAAATGTTGAGGACTGCAACCCCACGCGGGAGGGGGAGGAGGAGCCATTTCATATGTGTCACAATGTCTATAAAACCAATGTGCTGATGTATTTCGGGGCTTCTGGCTCTTTGGAAATGATTCCAGCCTTAAGCCCGCGCGTTGAATAAAGAATCTCTTTTTCCTTCACTCTGTGGTCTCTCTGACTCTGGGTTCTGCAACATAAATGGTGCCGTGACTCGGGTGTGGCAGGCTCTGAGCCAGACAGGTGGCAGTTGCCTGCTCTTGATCGCCGCACCGGGAAGACGAGCTCGGCGCATGCCTCCCTTTCTTGGCGCCACCGACCTTTTTGTCGAGTGAATGGGAGAAAGCCTGCACCGGGATTGCCCAAACGGTAGCGAGCAGCAAGAGAACCTTGGGAAGCGGAGGAAGGAACTTGAGCCCTGCCTGTATCGCAGCTGCAATTGAGTTGAAACCCACATTGGAAGCCTTCAGGAGAAAGGCAAGTATATGGGAAAAAGAGGGCCGCGCCTTTAGGGAGAAAGGCCACTGGGCAGAAAAAAAGAGGGCCCCGCCTTATGAAGAAGGTCAGTGTTGGTGGTATACGTATACAAAAAGAACCTACTCCTTGCGGGTAGAAGGGGGGCCTGATCACACCCCCGAGTGGGCGCCAGTACCCAGCACGCCAGTACTCAGTAGGAAGCTGAGGAAGCTGGGGAAGCCGCTTTCCGCTCTGGTAAAAAGTGGGAAAAGTGGGTGGCAGGGACATATGGATGCAGTGGAGAGATTGATGATTGTGTGAGTGGCTACTGCGGTTTCTGACGCATACCGTTGACCATCCGGGTGCCCAGGCCAGTAGCAAAGTGCGTGGTGTGTAAAATCCTCTTGTGTCGGCCAGTGAGACCCCTTACTCACTGACCAATTCCCATTCCCTAATTGTGTCTGTCTTCAATTTAAGAGGGAGGCTATGGGTGGTGGGGGAAGCAAACCTTGCACCCCCTTGAGATGTATGCTAGCAAATTTTAAGAAAGGTTTTAGTGGAGATTATGGGGACCCCCCCATGAATCCTCAACAGTTGCAGACTTTGTGTGAAATAGAGTGGCCGTCTATTGGTGTAGGATGGCCTACTAAAGGCTCTTTAGAGCCCAGCAAAATCAGCCGTGTATATGCCATTGTGGTTGGGAGACCTGGGCACCCCGACCAATTTCCCTACATAAACTCGTGAGATTCCATAGTCCGCGCTTCTCCTCCATGGCTAAAGAAATGCCTAGAATCCCAGGCAAAAGTTTTGGTGCTCAGAAAAAAAAATTGGCCAAAAAGAAATTACAACCAGTGTTAGAAGCCCCATGTGAAGATCTGGCAGAGCTAACGGCGTTTCCACCTGCTTATGCCCTGCTTCCACCACGGGCCCATGTTACTGTGAGACCGCCCCGTCGAGATCCAGATCCTGTGGCTCCTGAGCCCCTGCCATCCCCCCTACAGAGGCATTGCCCCTCGCTTTGACTTAGAACTGTCGCCATCAGTTTCAAGCCCCACCGGCAGTAATTCGCCGATTTCAGCTACGGTCCTCAACTCCCAGATATTGTCTGCCGAGACTTTCATCTCTACGGGATCGGGAAGTTCCCCTCTTACACCTCAATCAGCATTAATAAAAGAAACTGAAGAATTGAAGTGTTGGGCAGAAGATTTAATAAAATCGGCAGTGACCCTTAAAAAGATGTGTTCTCACAAAAAAAGAGGAGGCGAGCTCGTCTACTGCTCAAGACTTGCACCCCCTTGAGATGTATGTCAAACAAAGAAGGAAAAGAGTTTTTTTTTTTTTAAAGATTCAGAATAGAGAGAGAAAACAGCAAAAAGCTCAAGGTCGAGCTGAGAATAAAAAAAAGAACAAGATCTGAGGCTATTAATTAGAAAAATGTTGCAGGACAGTCTGGCTTTTAACAAAGCGTGGGAGCATGAGAGTGTAAGGCCGAAGAAGTAGCTGTTAGCCTAGCGCGCCGAGAGAGGGGGGG
Organism: Heloderma suspectum; assembly: GCF_057233095.1. NCBI lineage: Eukaryota > Metazoa > Chordata > Lepidosauria > Squamata > Helodermatidae > Heloderma > Heloderma suspectum. The sequence continues at coordinate 53,502,706 of NC_139461.1, forward strand.
CAGGAAAATTGCCCACAACGTTCTGAGTTGTGCAACATCATCACCTCGCCTAATTGAGATGAAATCCCTAAGAAATGGAAACTGAAAATGAAGACCCAGAAGATGAAGGCAAAATAGAAAATAAAGGTGAAGAATCAGCTCCCAGAGCACAGGCTAGACCCCTCTTCGAGTGAAAAGTGTGCCATAAGACTGTCCCAAAGCAGAATGAAGCGGAAAGACCATGTTGAAGAACTCTGTCAAGGTAACCGTGTTTAGCTTTAAACTGTGTTAGAATTGCATAGAGCCTGTAGCTACTGACCATCGGCTATATAATTTCTGAAGAGCGTAACCATTAAGCTTTTGCTGTGGGATTCCCTGCAATGAAGAAATCTCACTGATTTGAGTGTCCAGTGTTACACTGCCTAAGTGTGTGTGCTGAAGAGACCGAGCAACCAGACAGCATGTTCCTGGCCAAGCCAAAATCACGCTACTACCATGCTCCTGAAAGCTGCAATAAACTGTGTAAGCTGGGAGACCCAACCTGATTGAGAAGAAAAGAAGATATTGGAGCAACTTTCTTAAAAAACAATGAGATCTGTGTAGCTGGCTGGCTGACACTGTCAGTGATGTTACAACTTTAAATTAAGACTGTTTTCCTGTTTGAGACCCCAGCAAAGAAAGCTGACCCGAGTTATTTGTTGCCCGTGCCAAAGCAAAGATTTAGCTGCCCTGTACCTCATCATGTCCTGTTTTGAGCTTGGGATTTACAAATACAAACAAACTGAGAAGCTTGCTTTTAAAGTCCTGCAAATCACCCCACCACCTCCCCGAAGATTAATGGCTGCCTGAAAAATGCAAGTATAAGGCGATGCCCATCACCCCCCAGTGTCCTGAGTTTCGGCACCCAGTGTTTCAGTGCTTTCGTGTACCAGGTTAAAAGGAAAAAAGAGTAAGTTTTTAAAATGTCTGTGAGAACCTGACAGAAGTAAAATAGAATTTACAGAGGAGTTGCCCAGGTTAAAGCGTCACAGCTAGAGAGCTGAGCTGTGCCGCTCTGTTTAGACAGAGGCCTTGCTAAAAAGTTAAAGGCTCTTGTCTGTCAGAAGAGGTGTAGGGCCACACTTTCCCTTTTTAAACTGATGCAAAAGTAAAGAGCCTTTGCTGAAAACATCGCATCTTCATTGCCCAGAGCCTTCTCTGTTTGCCTCCATCATCATCTGGGCTTTTTAGAGACACTCTGCACATGAACTAAAATTTTAAATTGTCAAAGACTTGCCATGGACAGTGCTGTGAAGCTTTTAATAAACTTGAACTCTCATCGCTGTGGACCGTGTGTCTGTGTTTGTAGTCAGCTCAGTGTACAGCAGGCTGAGTTTGATCTATGACTTTTAGATTTCCTTCTGCCAGAACTCATGCAGCATAGAGTTGCCGATGCAAAAATAGTGACCTAGAACTCTTTGCGTGTGTGGGTATGCCCGTCCCTTGATTTTAATGGGCCCTGAGCTTTCAGCCAGAAGAGCAGTATGATTGTTGGATCTGCTCCATCATGCCTTACCATGCAAAAAGTGTTTTCCATTCATTGTGTTAAATTGCAGAAAAAGTTTGTTGTGTATATTTTATGATTTCTTAGATATCATAAAATATATGTGATATTTGCAGATTAGTGTTATTTGCAACTCCAAATGATACTAAGTGTGGTTCCCAATGAATGATAAGGAGAAAAGACAAAAGCAAGTAGAAAAGAAGGAAATAGAGAAAGTAGCAGACAGATAGAGAAGGGAGAAAAAAAAGAAGGAAGAAAAGGCAAGAGGCAAAGAAAAAACATTTGTAGAAAAGAAGCGTGACCATAGTTGCCCCCAGGGTAAATTAAAAGCAGCTGATTGTGCCTGGAGCTTATTACCTGGGATAAAGTAGCCACAATAATGTAATAGTTCTTTAAAATGAAAAAAATGTAACTAGAAAGAGAAGAAGAGCCTATCCCAAATGTGTGTCATTGGGACTAGTGTAAGGCAGAAAGGTTTAAGTAAGTGAGTTTAACTTAAAAAAGACAAATAAAGAGACAAGGCTGGTGCATGGAGCAGAAAGTTTTATATAAAAAGTTTGAAACATGATCTGCAATACAAGCAGATCAGCAAAGAAAAAGAAAGCAAAAAAAAAGAGAAAAAATTTGTCTTCCCATACTAATAAATAAAAGTGTTATCAAGCACTTTGAGAAGCGAAGTTGTTTACAGGAAGCTGTGCCTGAGAACCAAACACTTCTAGCCTATGCTGAAAATGCTTGCTAGTGTTGTGTTGCCTCATGGGTAACATGTATGGTATAAAACCCAGTTAGCCCAATAGCTCGTGGTTCAGAGAAGCTGTCTGATCCAACCATTAAGTACGCCTGTGTGCTGTAAGTTAGCCAATAAAGTCTCCTTGTAAGTAACCCCCCCCCCCGCTGGAATCCCAAAACACAAGTGGGGCTAGAGCGCCTCACCCAGTATCAAACCCTGCTGTTAAAAGCCATGAAAGCAGGTATAAAGAAGTCAATTAATATGACCAAAGTGTCTAAAGTGCTGCAAGGTGCCACCGAGGCCCCAGAGCGTACTTGGAGCGTCTTTCAGATGCCTATCGCCAGTATACCCCCCTCCCTCAACCCAGAGGCCCAAGAAGACGTGGACGAAAAAAAAAAAAAAGAAGACCCGGCAGAGGCAGAAGATTCTTAAAAAAAGAACCAGTGTGCCCAGTGTGGACAAGATGGACATGAGTGGCATGAATGCCCAAATAAAATAAATCAAATACAAAGGAGAAAACCAAAGGGGCCAGAATAGGCGAAGAGGGAAACAGCTTGAGAGGGGCCGTGACATTGACTGTGAGGGGCCGTGACATTGACTTCATGATTGACACTGGAGCGGCATCAAGAGCAAGCAAACCCTTAAACAAGAAGTCCAAACACTAAGCAAAGTTCTTCAAGCCCAGCGTCGCTTTGTCTTAGAAAATAAGCCATTCCCATCACAGAAGTTCATCCTTTCCAACCAAGAGTTAAAGTATGAGTTAAAGAGGGAAAAATAACCCTTTGACTCCCAGATGGAGAGGACTGAGAACTGTCATACTTTCCACCCCCGCAGCTATGAAAGCAGTTAGAGTTAAACCCTGGATACATTGGACACGAGTCAAGAGAGCGAGAGGGGGAGAGTAGACTGTAAACAGAAATCCTGAAAATCCTTTAAAAATCATTCTGAAAAAGCAGTAAGAAGACTCAGGCTAGACCTTACTGTGGACACACCGGGAAACTGTCCCCCTGCGTACGGTCAGACCTGCAACTAGAGAATTGAAGAAGGGGACTAGACCCTACTGCAGCTTGCCAGGTGAATAGCTGCCCAGCGTACGGTCAGATCCCAAAGAAGATCAAACATGCGTGTTGTAGTGTTAGTAGTGTTGCATTGTGTTTCCTTAATAAGGTGCAAAAAGGGGGGGTCTGCCCCTAGAAAGAGAAGTTTGTCCCAGTGATTTGCTGATAATTGCTGGCTTCACCTGGCTAACATCACGAGAGTAAAACATTTTTGTTTGCCAAGAGATATACCTGCCAACAGGCTTATTAGCTCTTGCCTAATACCTGTCTGTAGACATCCTGGGAAAATTCAAAAAGATACCATGTTAAGAGTTTATGGTGTAAGTTTAACTTATTCCCAAAATGCTAATTGAGGCATGGTTGCAAAGATCCTACCCCCTACAGAGTTCACTCTACGCACCCCCACCGTTGCTGAAACAAATACTACGTGTGCACGAATGCTTAATTGTCAAAAATTTTCCAGAAAATATAAAGCTATCCCTGGCCCCTTTCCACTGTAATAAAATTCAAAACATATCTTTTAATGATGCCCACATGCTTTTGCCTCATGGATGGTTTTAGACATGTAGTTCCCGCACTTGGTCATTCATTCCTGCCAGCTTGTCTGATAACTGCCCATGTTGCCTCAGCCGCCAATTGAACTGGTGCCAATTCTTCCCCTGTGGCCCGAGAAAATCCGTCGACGGAAGCCTCGAGCACTCCAACTAACTAAAAATTGTAATAGTCATGTGCAGTTATATTCTGACTCAGAAAAATTGGCCTTAGCAATGTCACTGGTTGGGGTTCCAGGTTTAGCCTTGGCTGATGGTCTAGAGATCAACCGGTTAGCTTGCAGCTTAGCCAAAAGCATAAATGCCACCTCACGAGCATTGTCATTGTTAAATAAAGAGTTGCGTGATCTAAGAGGTGCAGTTCTAAAAAAGAGAGCTGGTATAGATTACCTCTTCCTTATTCATCATTTAAGTTGTGAGACACACCAAAAGCTCTGTTGTTTTAACTTAACTGATAATGGCAATGCTGTAGATAAACAGATCAACAAGCTGCACAATATAGTAGCTAACAAAACAATAAGACAAAACAATTAGCTAAATTAGTTAACCCCTTGGCTTCCAGATCTTAGCTGGCTTGTTCATCCTAATTCTACCAGTGTTGTTCATAAAAGTTCTGTTATGTCTCTGCATTCCTTGTCTTATGCGCTGTTTAACCAATCTGTTTTATGTCTCAGCTAGTAAAACTGCTGCCGTCTACGCTCTAATAGCCCAACAAGAGGCTAAGTAATATGTATGTCACAAAAAGCTTTGTATGGTTATCAGAAATGCTATAATTGTAATGAAATTATCCATTTAAGGGGGGAATGTAGCAGCCATATCGGGGGTCAGACTAAGTAGCCTCATGCAGTCTCATGCTTCATGTTCTTGCTGAGCTCTTTCTCCCTTGAATATATTGTTGTAAGCTGACGAGACACAGGAATTCCTTATCTTGTCAAAGGTCATACAATTGTATATCTTGTTCTCTGCTGTTCTCTTCTGTTCTCTCCTTATCATGGCTACCCTATAACCCAGTTCTTGTATTATAAAGAATGGTGCTAAGAGAAGAAATGCTGAGGACTGCAACCCCACACGGGAGGGAGAGGAGGAGCCGTTTCATATGTGTCACAATGTCTATAAAACCAATGTGCTGATGTATTTCGGGGCTTCTGGCTCTTTAGAAATGATTCCAGCCTTAAGCCCGCGCGTTGAATAAAGAATCTCTTTTTCCTTCACTCTGTGGTCTCTCTGACTCTGGGTTCTGCAACACTGTGTCTGTTCTGTTCTTGTTAAAGAGAGATGGATGAAGTCTTTCTAGCTTCCTGACTGGTGTGCCCACCTCACCCCAAGCCTTCCATAACAGAATTTACATGAGAACACAAACCAAGACTTTCTCAAAAGGAATCTAGGAAAAGAAAGGAACCTAGCTTGGGCCTCAGGGCTTTCTCATGGTCCAAACCTGCCAGAACTGAATTGCACTCCTTAGGACTGCACAGAAGGAAACAAATGTTCTGGTTCAGACTGGACTAAAAGGAGGAATGAAAAAAAAGGACTGCTGCTTTTTCTACAATGCAAAAAGCACATTGCTTCTGAAATATCTAGGTGGCACATTTAATTCTCTTTTTTCTAGTGAATGATTTATTCACAGTAATGAAGAGAAAAGGGCACAGTGGAAAACAAGCAGGACCTTATGAAGGAATGGAACCGTCTTACACACACACACACACACATGCACACACACATATATAGTTTATCCGACTTACTAAAATTACTAGATCGGATTAATAAAGTACTGAGTATGGCCTTAAAATAAATATCAAGAAAACAAAATATATGGTGATAAGCAAAAAGCCTTTTACTGCATTTAATATTATGATAAATAGTATGCCAATTGAGCAAGTCACAAAATTCAAATACCTAGGAACTTGGCTCAATGAAAGAAATGAACAAGGATTCAGATGGTAAGATGCTACGTGTTCTCAATATTATTCTATGGAGTGGAGGTTTGGACACTTAAAAAGAACAATCTGAGGAAAATCGATTAATTCGAAATGTGGATATACTGACGCATGCTGAAAATACCGTGGACTGACTAACAAATGAGAACGTACTATATAGAGTAAACAAACAGAATTGGTAAAGACCATCAAAAGAAGAAAGTTACAATACCTTGGTCATAGTATCCGAGGCGAAAAATACGCCATGCTCCAGCTCATTATACAAGGGTAAATAGAAGGAAAAGGACGAGGAATAGGAAGAAGATGAACATCATAGTTAAGGAATCTGAGGAAATGGTTTATCTGTACTTCTATACAACTATTCAGAGCAGTGGCATCAAAAACAAAAATAGCTGTAATGATAGCTAACCTCCAGTAGGAGATGGCACCTTAAGAAGAAGAAGTATATATAGTTTGCTTTTTGGAGACTATGGGGTTAAATGTGTGTGTGTCTGTGTGTGCATGTGGTATGTATGAGTGTAAGGTCAAAAGTTTAGTTAAAGATTATTGGAATCGGGATGTTGCCTCCGGAGGCCAAGGGTTTGCCAAGGGAGGCTCATGGAGCCTAAGAATCTTTAGAAAAAGAGGAGATAAGGAAGTGGGCAGGAGATTCAACAGAAGGTCAGAGAGATAATGAGGTTTAGGTGCTACAATGTCTGCAGAGAAAGAAGGGGGAAAGGTTTACAGAAAGCAACTGAAGGTCAGGGGAAGGACAAAGAAAGGCAGAGGTGAACAAGGAACTACCCTCTTAATTGTTTATAGAGGTGAGAGAATAAGATATTCTAAAGATACAAAAGCCTGAAGCAGAAGGGCAGAGATTCAGAGAGAGAGAGAGAGAGAGAGAAGGAGAATCAGAAATAACAGAGAAAGATGCCCAGAGTCCTAGAGGATTCTCTAGGTTTGATTGTGGATGAGGGGGCTGACCTGGCATGTATTACTGAGACCTGGGTGGGGGAACTGGGAGGGGTCACTCTCTCCCAGCTGTGCCCTCCTGGGTACTCGGTGCAGCACCAACACCGACTTGAGGGTCGGGGAGCGGGGGTTGCCGTGGTCTATAGGAATTCAATCTCCCTCTCCAGGCTTCCTGCTCATTCGAGCGCAGATCTTGAGTGTTTGTACCTTGTGTTGGGTACCCGGGACAGATTGGGGATTCTGTTGGTGTACCGCCCACCCCACTGCCCATCAGACTCCCTGCCTGAGCTGACGGAGGGGGTCTCGGACTTCGTGTTGAGGACCGCTAGGATGATGGTCCTGGGGGATCTCAACGTCCATGCCGAGGCTGCTGTATCCGGGGCGGCTCAGGACTTCATGGCCGCCATGACAACCATGGGGCTGTCCCAACATGTCATTAATGGATTCTGATGGATTCCAGAGGGCTCTGGGGGATTTTCCTGTTGGTATGGCTGGTGCTCCTGTCGAAGCCCAGGTCGCTCTGTGGAATGCAGAGATGACTCGGGCGGTTGACACGATCGCGCCCAAGCGCCCTCTCCCTCTGAGCAGAGCCCGACCAGCTCCTTGGTATACACCTGAGCTGAGGGCAATGAAGCAAGAGGGGAGACGGCTAGAACGCAGGTGGAGGAAAACTCGTGCTGAGTCTGACCGAACACAGGTAAGAGCCCACTATCGAGCCTACTCTGTGGCGGTGAGGGTGGCAAAGAGACAGTTCTTTTCCACCAGCATTGCATCTTCTCAGTGTCGTCCAGCGGAGCTTTTCTGAGTGGTTCGCGGCCTGTTACATTCTGGGCCAGGGAGAGAGATGGTGGAACCCTCGGTAGCAAGTTGTGATGAGTTTGCATGGCACTTTGAGGATAAAGTCGCTCAGATTCGTCATGAATTGGACACCACCATTAATGCAGTTCCATTGGTAGAGGCGTTCAGAGCACCGTCTGGTCCAGTTTTATTGGATAAGTTTCAGTTACTGAGGCCTGAGGATGTGGACAAGGTGCTTGGCCAAGTCCGATCGACCACTTGTGTGCTTGACCCTTGCCCTTCATGGCTTATTAAATCAAACAAGGAGGGGTTGTCCGGCTGGGTCCAGGGAGGTTGTAAATTCCTCCTTGAGAGAGGGAGTGGTGCCTGCTGCTTTAAAAGAGGCAGTAATTAGACCACTCCTGAAAAAGCCTAACCTGGACCCAGAGGATGTTAACAATTATAGGCCAGAGGCCAACATCCCCTTCCTGGGCAAGGTGCTTGAGCGGGTGGTTGTAGGACAGCTCCAGGCACTCTTGAATGAAACGGATTATCTAGATCCATTTCAATTGGGCTTCAGGCCTGGTTTTGGAACGGAAACTGCCTTGGTCGCCCTGTGGGATGGCCTCTGCCGGGAGAGGGACAGGGGGAGTGCGACCCTGAGGTCCTGGACCTCTCAGCGGCTTTCGATACCATCGACCATTGTATCCTTCTGGATAGGTTGTCTGGGTTGGGAGTAGGAGGCACTGCACTACAGTGGTTCCGCTCCTACTTGGATGGCCGATTCCAGAAGGTGGTGCTGGGGGATTACTGCTCTGTGCCATGGCAATTGTGCCATGGGGTTCCACAGGGCTCTATTTTATCCCCCATGCTGTTTAACATCTGCATGAAACCAATGGGGGAGGTTATCCGGAGGTGTGGGCTGAGGTGCCATCAATATGCAGATGACACCCAGCTCTACCTCTCTTTTACATCAAAACCAGGTGAGGCAGTGACTGTTCTGAATCAGTGCCTGGGCACGGTAATGGACTGGATGAGGGCTAATAAACTGAAACTCAATCCAGACAAGACGGAGGTACTGTTAGTGGGTGGTTCGTCTGCTCAGCTAGGTGATATTCAAACTGTTCTGGAGAGGGTTGCACTCCCCCTAAAGGATCAGGTTCGTAGTTTGGGGGTGCTCTTGGATCCAGAACTGTCACTTGAGGCACAGGTGAACTCAGTGGCATGGAGCACTTTTTATCAGCTTAGGCTGATATACCAACTACGCCCTTATCTGGACAGAGATAGCCTTGCTACAGTTATCCATGCTCTGATAACTTCTCGTCTGGATTACTGCAATGCGTTATACGTGGGGCTGCCTTTGAAAACGGTCCGGAAACTTCAGCTGGTCCAAAATAGGGCAGCAAGATTGTTAACAGGGACTGGACTGCGAGCTCATATTACGCCAGTACTTTTCCAACTGCACTGGCTGCCAGTCCATTTCCGGGCCCAATTCAAAGTGCTGGTGTTAACATTCAAAGCCCTTAACGGCTTGGGGCCAGGTTACCTGAAGGATCGCCTCCTCCCATATGTGCTTGCCCGGACCTTAAGATCATCATCAGCGGCCGTTCTCCGTGAGCCCCTGCCAAAGGAAGTGAGGCGGGTGGCTACTAGGAGGAGGGCTTTTTCTGCTGTGTCACCCCGGCTCTGGAATGAGCTCCCTAGTGAGGTTCGCCTGGCGCCTACGTTGTATTCCTTTCGGCGCCAGGTGAAGACCTTTTTATTTTCCCTGGCATTTTAGCATTTTAGCTTTCTAAATTTTTATCTTTGCTGTTTTAAATCTGTATTTTAAACTCCTGCACTGCTGCTAGGTTTTATTGTGGTTGTATTGTTATATTGTGGTTTTAATGTTCTGTATATTTTAAATTGTTTTATTGTGTGTTGCTTGGATTTAATTTTTGTGAACTGCCGAGAGAGCTTCGGCTATTGGGCGGTATGGAAATGAAATGAATAAATAAAGGAAGGAAGGAAGGAAGGAAGGAAGGAAGGAAGGAAAGAGCTGCTGCAACTGAAGAGTGAGTTACAAGAATGCTGGAACCATGACAGTAATATATTGCTGGGAATTGACCTGAAGAAAATAGGGACACAGTCTAATTAGGTTTGCTGGATGCATTTATCCCTGGTTATTTTATTACCGTATTGCTCATGTGGGGGGCGGGGTGATATCTGTTCAGAGATAAAAAAACTTTTTCCTATTAACATTTATTTCACTAAACTTTTAAATTTTATTGACTGAAACTTTGTGGTCTCTTTTCTTGTTGGGTTACCCATCCCACATCTAACAGCCAGCCCTAACACTACCTAAAGTAGATACCTGAGATCCAGAGAGTTTTAAGGCTTGGTTGGTGGAGGCAGCCAGAGGGAAAAAAAGGATTTCCACCTGTTGACAGCAGAAAAGGCCATAGGAAGGGAAGTGCAAAAAAAGAGTGAGGCACACGATTTGGCCTGGGTTCCCTTCCACACACAGAACAGGGTGTCACAGGTCCATGACAGACCTGTAGGGGATAAATGCGAGTCAGTGGCTGAATTTAAAGACATAAGCCCTACACAGTTGTTCAGCCTGCTCACATGCGGGCTAAGAATGGGGAGGGGACATGAGCACATAGGCAAACCAGACACCCCAACATCTCCACCTGCTGAGTCCCAGTCTTCCCATGCTGAGAGGGAAGGTCTGGAGGGAGCTTCTACTTGAGTTTGTCTGAATATGAGTAGAAGTTTTGCTCTATCAGGAATCGTGCTTTATGAGGGTTCCCAATTGCATGGAGGCTTCTACTGACTTTCAAGAGAACCCGAGAAGAAGCCCCCCTTTGGACCTTCCTCCTCAACAAGGGAAGGTCATTGAGGGCAGGGATGTCAGGGGCCCATGTCCCCTCCTCTCTTTTAGCCCTCATGTGAGCAGACAATGCATGCATCATTCTATATTTTATTATGCATCCTCAGAATAGCTAGAAATAAAAGTGAGGTTCTGATTCTGTGGCAGAGACCTGCACAGCTGGGTTGATTATTTAAACACCAACTGAGCCTTGCAAAGAAAAGCGGCTCTAGGATAATAGTTAAAGGGACTGAAGAGTAATTCAAAGAAGAGCTGGCCAGGCATGGGATCATGGATCTAGACAAGAGGTTACATCCAGGGCACTCACCCCACCTAACTTAATTAGGATTATACAGAGGTGGCAATCGTATTTCTTTCTCTGTCCAGTCATCTGGGTTTTTGTTTTATTTTTTATGATCTGAGCATGAGCTTAAGGAAAACCCTCCTGTCTCAACAGAGGCAGGAAACAGACTGGCCTTTCAAGGCATCCCCCCACATGGGACGAAGTCACCAGCTTTGGTCCTGTCACCTCTTTTCCCAGAGGAAATGGCTTGCTGTAAGACAGTAGACTTTTTGGCTCCAGAAAAATAATTATTATATTCTCCTATAATAATTATAATTATTATATTCTCCTATAATAATATGAAACCATCCTAACTATTCTGGTGGCCACCAGATATCTTTGTAATATTGAGCCAGTTTGCATGATCGAAATAAGCCACCATGACTTTAAATCATGCCCAGCATATGGCACAATTTAAAACTGCAGTGCATGCCAGACATGATTTGAATAATCATCACCCGGGCACAGCTTGTCACATCATCTGAACCTGGGCAGCATGCCTTGTTGGAAGGGAAAACAACCCTGCAATAACCCTACAACAGCCCGTGGGTTATTGGAGGTTGTTTCCCCCTGCAACAAGCCAAGCCGCCCAGATTCAGATGACATGACAAGCCACACTCAGGAAGTGATTATTCAGATTGCATCCTGCATGCATCCAGCACATGGCATGATTTAAATAAGCCACTGTGGCTAAAAAAAAGCCACAGTGGCTTATTTTGATCATACAAACCAGATGGCTGTCTGAAAACCTTCCTAGGAACAGAATTTTAATGACAGAATTTGTTAGATTATAGGATCGTATGATATTTCCAAGTGGAAAGAAAAACAAAACAAGATAGTGCAAAAGGTAAGAAATTAATCAGCTTGAAGGGTCTGCTTCTTACAACTAAGGGTAAAAAACAACAACAACGTTATTCTGCCTAGGCCAAATTTTGCAGTATTCCCAACCTTCTCTTACAGGGTTCATAAAGATGACCACAAGACATACTGTAATCAGATCCCCAGAGTGTGATAAGCCTTTAATGTGTTATAGTTAAGGTTGGGTAGTGCACCAATTTGGAATATCCCAGATTTTACTACATCATTTATCATAGAAATTGACATTTCCATCTAGGACAATTGGAATTTGGATCCTGACTACAAGGAAGCATCTTCCTTGGAATGTGCTAAAACGAAGTTTATGGAAACAGTACTAAAGTGACTACCCTGGGATTTTTGTACTTTATACCTGTGTTATTTTACTCCCTTGATAAGCCAATAAACAGTCTTGATTTGTGAAGAAAAGATCTGATGCTTTATCTCCTTCTTACTCACAAATGTGTCATAGCATTTTCCCCCTGCCATTACAAAAAGGAATAAAATACCTTCTGTTGAACCAACCGCAGTAACAGCTGATAAATCCTGTTATGCATTCCCACTATCCAGAGATGCTAGGAGTGCTACAAGGTTTGTCTTTCTTTATATGAGAAAGCGTCGGACACTAACGGTGTTTTTGTAATATTTCACTATTTACAAATATACAAGCAGAACATCGTGGAAGCAAATGCAGTCTTATTAGCAGACAGCATAGTCGGTAACCCTAAAGAAGTTCCCCAGAGAGGAAAGCTGCATTTTCATGCATCCCCCAAACCGTTTCTCTGCTCCCTGCCATTTGTTGGAGGCTGAGACTTTTTCAGGTGATGCCGGGTACTACAAACAAAAAACTAGAGACATTCCCATCGTACAGGAAATCATTGCCCTTTGATGTAACCAAACATAATCAGGATGGGAGTTGTAGGCCAAAACATCTGGAGGGCCACAGGTTGACCACCCCTGGTTTAAAATCACCACATTCACAATCAATATGTATTTCGTATGAACTGTGTTATAAACTTACATGCTTGAAATGTGTGGCTTCCCGCTTTAGCATCACATGTGCCTTCCATGATAAATTCTGCTGAAGGCACTTATTTAGTTATCCATATTTCTAGAAAAACTGCTTAAAAGATATTTCACTGGCCTCTCCCAGGCTCTGGAACTCCCTGCTGAGGTATGCTAGGTTGGCTCCCTCTCTGTTGTCTTTCTGTCAGCAAATAAAGATTTTTTTTTATTTAGCAGGTCTACTGCTGAAGGGGTTTTTAACTGGTTGGGTGCTGTTCATTTCTTTTACTGTTGTGTTTCCAATTGATTTGTCTTTACGTTATGTTTTACTTCAGTTTTTTTTAATCTATAGTTTATTATTCTTAGCTGCCTTGAGTGCCATTTTTTGCTGGAAAAGCAAGGTATACGTTTAGTTAATAAATAATAAAATAAATAAGTCTTTTAGGGAGCAATCCTGTGGCCACTAGACAGCAGGTAGATGGTCATACGATATCTGGTTTTCCAGAAACCGACTTCCCCCACTTCCGTGCTGCCTTGGAGGTGGCGCCGAACAGCCCTGCCCTCCTCACTTGCAAAAGGAGTGTGGAGCAGCCAAAAAGGGGCGTTCCAGGGCAGGAAGGGAGGAAATGCCTGTACGACACATCCAATGTGTTGTACAGCAGCCTCCTCCCCCACTTAGCCCTCCTGTGGCTAGTCAGCCACAATTGGCTGTCTCGCTGAAAATGCAGGGCAGGAGGAGTGTGGAGGGAACGATCCCCTCCTTGCTCCTCCTGCCCTGCATTGGATAGGTGGTTGCCTTCAAGTTCAGAGGCGACACAAAACAGGCTGCTGTATGTCCAATAGAGCTTGCCCAGAAGCTAGCATGTTTTCAAAATACAAAGGAGCACAGTCTAACTTCAATTAGTCAAGGCAGTCGAGTGGGAGGACCAACAGAGATGAGATCAGAGCTTTTCCAGAAAGGAGGTTTTATTGAGAAAGTAAACAAGATGGTAATTTATTAATCTAATGGTTAAGTATTGAAGGGTTGTCCCACAGACAAGAGAGGGAGGGAGGGAGGCAGGGAGGGAGAACGAGGAGGAGAAAGAGGAAGAAGAGAAGAAGAAGAGAAGAAAAAGAGAGGCAAGATGGCTGCCAGCCATGGAGGCTGTGTGATGGATGGCTTTGGCTTCCAGGTGAGAAGCAGAGGAGAAGGAAGCAGTGAGAATGGAAAGCAGACAAAAGAGAATGACAGTTAGAATTATACCTTTCCTTCCTTTTACTCTCTCTGAAACTTAGGGAGGGGGGCAATGAAAACCTTCATCAAAACAAATCTAAAAAGATGGTAAAAAGAACAGAGTTCCCTTAGCAAGGCTTTATTGGGAGGAATTCGCTGCAAGTGCAGGTGGAGAAAAAGAGCATTCAAAGCCAGGGGCTTCTTCACATGGAGCTTTTATCCTGCTACTGAGATTGCTCACTCAACATCGTGAACCTCCACTAAATGACCTTTACTCCATTTTTAAATAGATCGGAGATAATGAGCTATTAAATTACCCCGCTTGTGTTCCATATGAGTTCCCTCTGAAAAAGAAAAAGCTGCAAGAAGAGGAGCGAGATCAATGAAACATATGGAAGACTCAGATAATGGGGAGGATGAGGGGGAAAGGGGAGGGGGAAAAGGAAGCACATGTAAAGGGAGTCCATTGTGATTCTGCATTTAAAAGGGATGCAGAAAGCCTGTTTAAAATGTGGGGTTTTAGGCTGGTGTAGAGATGCTCCAAGACTCCAGCATCAGTCTGGCTGAGTTTATCCAGCAAGACCTCTGCTGGAATCACTTGGCGTTTAGAGGTGCAAGAGTGGGTAGCCAGGATTTCCAAAGGCTAATTAGGCAGGATGTCCTATCCACAAGGCTGTTTCTGAAATCATACCACTTGTGTGACTTCATGGGGTTTCTCCAGGAATCTCACTGGACTCTCAGGATCTACGGCCAATTACAGTTTTAAAAACAAAGGTTACGAAATAGTAGGGGGTCCTGGAAGGGTGATTTCCAGGTGCACCAAAGAAAGTCAGTTGACATGTTCCTGCTTAGCAAAAGAGGGGAGTCTAGTCTAAAGCACACGGGCAGCCTAGAAAAATAGAAAAGACCCCCTGCTGCAGAAGTTATGCCCGCAATACAAAGAGAGAAGTGAAGACGGCGATGGACGGGTGGAGTTAGCATGCATGTTCTTGGTCTCCCCTGACCTTAGGTGGTCATTAAATACTGAACTGGAATGCCTGAATGGGGCTGCAGTGATGCTTTGACTAGATTAGGAACAGAAGAAAATTGGATATTTAATTATTTCAGAAGGTCCCGTGCAGTTAATAGAGGGCTTTGGTGGGAAACTTTCGAATGCACTTTGTCTTAGTTTACTAGACTTTTACTAGCTCACCTTCCCAGTTAAAAGGGAGCCTTTTGAGCCAAGGTGCTCAATAGGGATGCGTAAAATGGTGGAGAACAGTGCTCTTCGGTAGCAATGCATTTGCCAGCAACTGGTGCTACATGCGCGTAACACAGGTCAGATAAGTGGTGATAGTGTTGATCAGTTGTTTGGAATAAGGAGGAAGCAAGAGAGGAAAAAACGCTGGGTTCTTTTCCCAGTCATTTCATTGGGTCTACTCTAAGTAGGACTAACATGAGATATAACCTGCTGCTCCTCCACCTGCCATTCCTCTCCCAAACAACTGATCAGACCTATTGCCAATGTTCTGATTAACGCACACAGCCTCAACAACTGGATCAAGGGAAAAACAACATATGTAGCACCCATTTGCAAGTGTGGCTTCTCATTCAGACCTTCTGAAGTCTATTTCCATGCATATATGCCACCTAGCTGTACTGGAGCTATTAGACTCTCATTTTCAACTTCCAGTGAATTTCTGTTGCAAAGGGCACTTAATTATCATACACCAGTTGACAAGCTTTCAAATATTATGCAGCAAATATATCAAAGTCCAAGAGAGTTGCAATGTTGGCATTTATATCTCTATTATATTTTAGCTAAAATAATATTTTAAAATGTTTGTAACCTCCTTTTCTGGAATTAAAATAAAAAGATGATATCCTTTATTTGGAAATACATTTGTCATTTACACTCTCAGTTCACAAATTTCCTATGAAACGTAAATTAAGTGTTTGTGTAAAGCATATTACAAAACATTTCCTTAAAACATTTCATGGATTTTACCTTTAACACTGTCTTGTTTCAAATATATTTGATTAAAATCTCGTACCTAGAGTTATTTTGGCCACATGACGAAACATGACTACTAATGAATTACTCCTTATTACTAGTCCAAAGTTATAGATCAACTAAATACATTGTGGGCTGTGATTCTGCACACAGCCTGCTTAAATGAGACTGAAGCAGCATAACTTTGTACAAGATAACAGCTTTGGACTACAATAGCCATATATGAATTAATCAAAGTTGAAAACAAAACAAAACACAAAACTAGAATAAACTGTGGCTCTATTATGCATTAAGCCTTAACATGACTCCAGAAAAAAAAAAAACCCATATGAATATTGCGTCTGGAAATGCCCTGCTAATTTTAAAAACAGGAGTCACTGAGCATATAAGCAAAGTTTTTCTTTCACTAGAGCCAAAGTCAATAGTAGAACTAATTGAAAACCTATAAATTTAGTACAGAGCAGCATGTAGTCTCTATCTTCCTCTGCCTATACATCAATAGGTCATTCTCAGTTAATTAAGTGAAGGTGTAATCAGCTTAATTTATGTAGTCTAGGGCAGTTAATGATATCTTAGTACAGTACCTGACGTTTGGCCTGTCCACATAACTTGCAGGATGTTCCAAGTCTATTCTGCTGCTCTTCGACTTTAGCTCCTCATTTTTCACATACAGCTTCTTGTCTGTCTGTTAATTCTGAAACCAGTAAATCAAATGTTCCTGAAACTGAAGGTAAAAGGAAGCCTAGTTAAATTAGCAAGCTACAATCCTGACCTAACATGTCATACTTGTTATGCATATAATCTGAAACGAAATAATCGCTTGCTGTGGCACAACACATAACTAGCAGTACTGAAGGTATTTTAGCATAGCTCCCAAGGAGACTAGGACAACCATAGAAACAAGATTGAGAAGTTCAACAGTTTTCAAGAATCACATCCTGAAAGGAGGCTGCAAAAAAAGAGAACAAGTCAGAATTGTGTAGAATTCTTATAAACGTAGCTTAATCCCAGGGGTTTAAAACGTAGTACCTGGGTGAGAAGACCATTCTTTTTCTGTTGCAGCGGAAAACGTTTCCTTCTTGCCATCTCTGTAGCTTGTCTTCGTTTTTCTGAAGCTGCAAGTTTACACACAAAGACAAACCACAATGTCAACCAATTGGACCTCACTTAAGGAACCGGGGAGATCGATTCGTAAAGCAAAGGATGAACAGGACCCCATTTCTGAAGTATGTTGCTCAAACTGCTCTTTCATTAAAAGATGCTCTCTCTTATTGATTTTGGCTTAAGTAATGAGAAAGCTTATCCAAAAATCTTTAGCATTTGGGCTCAAGTTAAGGAAATCAATACAGTCATTTCCCATTTGAACTGCATATGTGAGTTTTATGTACGAGAGACGAGACAAAGCCCAAATCGGATAAATCAATGGCATTGTCAATAGAACATGAAGCTGACAAATGGCGTTTTTAAGCAATTAAAGTGAGCTGTAAACATACAGAGGTTAATCAATTACAATGTTTGGCTATTAACAGTTTTTAATTTGTGTAAATATTATATACCGTAGTGAATTCTGGTAAATGAGGTGGTGTAAGCAGGCTTTTACCCTATAACTCAACAGATGATTGCAAAAAGGGTGGAGGGGAGAGGGTCTCAGCTACATTTGTATCAGCCTACATTTTCCATAAGGAAAAAAAATGTGTAAAGGTGCTTCTTTTACTTAAATAGAGAGTCCAAGCATGTTAATGAAAGAGCAAAATTCAGCATACTGTCTCACAATGAAAACTGAAAATATTTGCACAGAATATGAAGTTATTACATGACCAAGTCTTTGCCCATTTCTGAAGCTTCAGTCCTGCCAAGGATGTGCACTGTCTACAAAAGGCACAAACTATCTGTGTTTTACAGCATTTTTAACACTCATAACCTAATCCTCAGTATAGGTGTTAGTGCACTGATAATTACTTCCTTAGGATAACAGCCTAATGCAACTTACCAACAGAACTGGACACGCACTGATGTCCATCAGTCTGTCTAGTTTACCATATGGGATCTGAAGTCTGAAACACTGTGATTATATAGCTGTGAAATCTTGGACAGCTTTTGTAGTTGAGTAGCAAAATCTGAAAGAGAAAAAAAAAAAGGTTATTCAAAGGAAAAGAATGTGGTGGAGAACCCAGCTATTGTTGGCACTGGTTCTTCTAAGTGACACAAATGGGAAACCCTGACAGAAGAGAGACTCTATCGTCCTAATCTCTTGCTCGTGGGTTTCCCCTAGGCATCTGGTTGGCCACTGTGGGAAACAGGATGGCCTTTGATCTGATCCAGCAGGCTCTGTTTATGGCATAGATACAGCCTGAGCAAAATATCAACTTGCCAATTTTATACTGAATTTACACATGATTCTTCAAATGTGACATGCACCTCCAAAAAAAGGTGTGAGCACCTTTTCCTGTTTGCCTTGCTTAGGCTACAAAGCACACCACCAGCCCTGTTTCCTCCCAATTAATTCAAGACATGGAGTTCTCCCTGGTTGCTGAGTTGACAGACAAGTATCCGGGATTAATGAGCCAGTCTCCTTCTTGTGAGAGCCTCGTGTGGCACAGAGTGGTAGGCGGCAGTGTTGCAACCGAAACTCTCCCCGCGACCTGAGTTCAATCCCAGCGGAAGCTGGGTCTTGGGTAGCCGGCTCAGGTCGACTCAGCCCTCCATCCTTCCGAGGTCGGTGCAATGAGTACCCAGCTTGCTGGGGGAAAGGTAGTCACGACAGGGGGAGGCAATGGCAAACCACCCCGCTACAGTCTGCCATGAAAACGCCAGCACAAGCGGCGTCCCTCTAGGGGTCAGGAATGACCCGGTGTTTGCACAGGAGGAACCTTTCCTTTCTCCTTCTTGTAAGGATCTCTCTCTCTCTCTCTCTCTCTTTGGCCATGTACCCTTAATGCTT
The DNA here is from genome assembly GCF_057233095.1 of Heloderma suspectum. Classification (NCBI taxonomy): domain Eukaryota; kingdom Metazoa; phylum Chordata; class Lepidosauria; order Squamata; family Helodermatidae; genus Heloderma; species Heloderma suspectum. The sequence continues at coordinate 53,521,430 of NC_139461.1, forward strand.
TCCTGTTGTCCTTTTTTCTTCATCTCTGCCTAGAATGAAAATGAATGCCAACAGTCAAGGACACTTGACTGTATTCCACCAAAGTGAAGAAAGTATGTTTTCTTTTCCCTGACTTGAGGAACCGTAGTTAGAGAACCTCTAGCCTGGGCAGGGCTGGCCCAAGACATTTTGCTGCCCAAGGCAGATCAGCAAATAGCACTTCCCCCACCCTGCCCATTCCATCCAAGCCAAGGTGCATAGTACACAAACCCAGTCAAGTTATTTTGACATGTGAGGCAGAAAATCCCACAAGCAACTCTTCCCTGCCCTGGCAGTAAAAATACATCAACGAATTAAGCAACCAACAATTTGCTCCCCTTTCATGACACCCCAGATCTGCGACCTGAGGCCACTGCCTCTCCCTGCCTAATGATAGGGCTGGCCCCGAGCTTACGTTAAGTCCTTTAAATTTGTGTAGTTTCTGAGATGATACTGGCAGTTGATGTGGTTTGTTTTAGCTCAGTCATCCCACACAAGCTTGCAAACATTTAAGTAGCAGACATAATTATGCTACCAAAAGGAATTGTACGGAACAAAATCCCAACAGATTTATTTAGTAATTTGAATTATGTATACAGCCGTAGCAACCAGGTGCTATTTACAGTTTCAAAATATTAAACTGAAAAGCAATCCACAGATAATTTTGTTAAGATTTAAAGCAAAAAATCACAGCTGCCACCAAAAATGCAATCTATTGCAGAATGGAATAACATGATCCCTGAGTTGCTGCAGTCTATTTGATATATACCAAATACCAAAAATTTCTAAAGTTTTAGTAAAAGCAAAACTAAGACAAAAATAAATGTTGGAGGAAACAAAGATGTATGTCAGAATGGGCCCCAATTCAGCTCAGACTATGCTGGAAGCTACCCAACTTGGGCTCTAATCAGAACCTCATTTCAGAAATCCAAAGCTTTGAATGTCTCATCACTGGGAAAGCAAGAAATGGCTATGACTTTTTTTGCTTTTTTGGCAGAATTAGATGGAATTTGCAGGCATAGTTGCCTCATCTGAGTGGATGAAGCCTGCCAAATTTCAGATAGATAGGTGCTGAGGGGGGAGGGGGTTCTGCAAGGGGTGTCTTTAAAGTCTGGAGGATTTTGTGTTTTTTTAAAGCATTTCCTTTGTCCCCTGTGTTTTGTTGGCAACGTTTAAGCTTGTAGTCCGAAACATATGGACGGCGCCAGGTTCAGCGATCCTGGTGCGTCCAATGAAGAGGGAGCAAGCTGAGGCGCAAAACCCAAAGGGTGGTGGAAGGGGGACAGGCTGGCTGTCAGGAGTGATTTTCTTTGACAGCAACTGTGGGATAGTGGGATTTGCAAGTGTTTACCCAGTGTGGCAATGACAGCACTCCAACCTCCACATGGTTTCCCCAGTTGTATCACTACTCAGCAAACGTTGCACAAGACGGTTGTGTGGGGTGAGTAACATAATCCCAGACAGCAGAGGTGATTCTTCCTTGCATGTAACTGGCACACAGAACCCATTACACTTCCTTCAAAAGTACATGGAGAGATGGCAAAGTAACTTTTTCTTAGATGCTAAGAGAAATGAACAAACAGTGGGTAGTATAGAACATTAGTCTTACATAGAGTAGATCCACTGAAATGAATGGGACTGAAATTAGTCATGACTAACGCAAGTCCTATTTATCTCAATGCGTCTACTCTATGTAAGGCTAACATTAGACACTACCCAAGACCTACAAAGTCTTGAAGTCACACTTAACAGAAGATAATGGCCAAGAAGGAAAAAGGCACTGCTTTTCTTTAAATCTAGGATGTTCTCATGCAGAACTCACACAGGAACATATTAAAGAAGAACTGGGGCACTATGAGAATGTAGTTTTAAAACTCCAGAAAAACAATTCCAAACAGAACCCCAAATGTGTAAAGGTGAGATGCAACCATTTCACAATGAAATGCAGTTATATGAAAGGGGGTGCTGCTCTTCAGAGAAAGACAGACATGCATGCACAAACGCACACGCGTGCACACACACTAAATGGAGCCAATTTCCTTCTAGGAGTTAAAACAAACAGAAGGGCTCTTGCCAAAAGAAGAAGAAAACCCGGGGCTTTGTGTAGAGAGGAACAAGAAATCTGGCTAGCACAGATGAATTGAGTCGGAAGATTTTGTTCCAGTCTTCCCACAACTCCATCCGCATTCACATATCCACTTTCTACTTTTACACATACACACTCCTTCCCCCTGTCCATCAGCACAAGAAGGGGCAAAGACCTAACACTTATCGAGTCTGGTCAACGCGGCTTTCCTTTTGCCTGTAAACTTAGCAGCAATGTGCACGTGCTCGACAACCTCTGATAACCATTCTAGATTTTCAAATCTAGGCAGTTCTTAACTTGATGGCCAAGGTATTAATGAGCAGGTAAGTACAAGATAAGAATCGCTGATAAACCTAAACAGCCAGATAGCTCAAACTGGAAGTCTTGCAAAGTCAACTTGAGGAATTCTCTGCATAATACACTTCTTTCTAGAACAAAGAGGGCAAACAATGCCTTCCTACCTGAGAATGCATCTGTGCTTTTTGCACATGACACAGTAGCTGTCTTATGGCACAATCCTATACAGATAGGTGGCCGCCTCCGAACTCAGAGGTGACCGCCTATCCAATGCAGGACAGGAGAAGCACAGAGGGGATTGTTCCCTCCGCACTTCTCGTGCCCTGCATTTTCGGCTAGACAGCCGATTGCGGCTGTCTATCCATGGGAGGGCTGAACAGGGGAAGAGGCTTCTGTATGACACATTGGATGGGTTGTACAGGCATTTCTGCCCTCCCCACCCCTGAACGCCCCCCTCCCCAGAACTCCCCTTTTTGGCCACTCTGCGCTCCTCTTGTGGAAGTGGGGGGAGGTCGGTTGTCCAGGAATCGACCTCGGAAAACCAGATATCCTATGGCTGTCTAGCCAAGCAATAGGATTGCTCCCTTCATTAGTTTATAGCTGAGCAGCAAATTTGCAGAGCCTGCAGGTGAACAGAGCCTTGTTTTCAAGTCCTACGCTTTCCTCTATCCAACTCAACTCTGTTTGTTTGTTTGTTTGTTTGTTTATTACATTTATATCCTACCTTTCTTCCATCATGGATCTCAAAGCGGGTACATGTGGTTCCCAAGTGGTCTCCCTTCCAAGCACTGACCAGACCCAAACCTGCTTATCTTCAGCAAGGCGGCTGCCTTCTGTGCCTTCAGACTATGCCCTGGGCCCATCTGTTCCTTCCCCGAACTGACTTTGCATCTTACAGTGGGCGTGTTGTAGGCGTGCATAGTGCCTGTGTCACTCTGTGATGCCCCTTTGCTCCCCCATCCCTTCGCAGCTGCGCAGTTACAGAGGCACAGAGGGGCATTTTCATTTATTTAATCACAACTTCGCACATTTTTGTAGCTTCGTATCTTCGCAACGGTTGCTTTTGGACTCAGTGCCCAAGGGCTGGGGAGGGTCTTCAGGGAGGAACAACATCGCTGTGATGGCTAGGCAAGTAGCACTCACACTTGTGAGTGCGAACCATCGTGAGAGTCTCAGGCTGGGGAACTGACAAACTGATGGTGTGGAAATGAAGGAGCACAAAACACCAAATTTTTACCTAAAACAGGGTCAGAGAGACACAGCAGAGCCCCTCAAATATCAAACAGCCACTGAAGTGTTGCACCCCCACACTCACGGGACTGCACAGCTGCGCATGTCAGCATAACAGCAAAAAAAGAGGGCACAGCGAGTCTCTAACGGAAGCGCGCAGTACATCACGAGTGTATCGCAGGGCATGGTGATTCGAAGCTGCATTGGTGTGCAGTTGCGGCGGGGCGGGGTGTCAAAGTGGTGCCATATAGATGGGGTCCAGATCAGGACAAAGTGAAAGATCAAGAGGGGGAAAGATCAGCCTTGACACTGCATGTTTCCCAGACAGAGGGAAAGAGCTGGTTTGGGAACAACTTTACCCACACATACATTTTAAAATACCCTTAAATAGGGTGGCCACCTACCCATCACCAAAAAAGATACAAGAGGACAAAGATCTGCAACAAACAAACAAAAAATTGAATACGATCATTTCTATGTAGAGATGCAAATATAGAAATAATTACTATAATTTCAAGACAGTACATCTCACCATATTGAGAAAGTCTGGGACCAGTTCAGTCTGCTGTCCAAGTGCTAGCTGTTGATGGGTAACTTCAAGGCTTCTGCTCCCCCTTCTTACTGTTCTTTATCTTTAACCCAGATTTGGACTGAGCAGCTCTTCAAATAGTGAGCACCTTCAAATAGAGGACTGTCCTCTGTAAAGTAGGCCACATAGGCACCCGACCTTTAACCTACATTACTTTTTAAGAGTATGCTGCCACTTTGACAGCTACAGTGTTCTACCACCTCGAAGAGTGTGAGCCACAGTTATCATATCCTAGGACAGTGTTCTTTATTGCAAGTTCTGAGGGACGCTGGGGCTCCCAATCACCCCAAGTGCAGTTCTGCACCCCATACCCCACCCCACCCCTCCCCTATCTCTCATACTCTCTCTCTCTCTCTCTTTGTTTGCAGGAGCTGCTCCCTCTCAGCAGGGGTTTTCTAGCTTTGCCTTATCGATTGCTTTAGTGGTGGGTCCACTGCTGTCATCTGGGCTATTGGAGGAGGCTTTTGGGGTGGAGAGCTAGGATATCCGCCCCTTGTCAGCTGTAAGGGAAAATAGGAGGATACTGGAGCAGCCAATCAGCTGTGGTGGGGGAGGACCCCAAGAGGCAACGAGAAATGTGATTGGCTGGCTGCAGCAGTACACTGAGAAGGCACTGGTGGTGGAGAGGAAATTGAACATGGGGGAGAGAGACAGAGAGCCAGATGGAGCTGTGTCGGGAGATTTTGCAGCACTGGGTAGAGCACAGCAGAGCAGAGCATGCTCTCGGTGACGAGAAAAAGCTGCACCTCTCGGAATTTGCCGGCCTGGTACCTGGCTGACTTGCTTGGATGACACGGAGCGGGCTGGTGAAAAGAGCTCAGAAAAGGCATCTAGTCATGTCTGATGCACACTGTCGCTGCTTGGCCAGGGTGTGTGTGTGAAAGGAGAGGGCCCCCCCCCCCACGGCCTGGGAAAGGTCCCCAAGTGGCCTTGGGGGCAGTGCCTGGAGCCAAAGCAGCTCTTGCTTGAAATATCATGAAGATCACTGTCCTAGGAGATCCAGAGCACAGAAGCAAGCCCAGCAGATTCAACGGGAGCACTAGATTCAATGGGAGAAGGGCTACAGCCCAGTGGTAGAGCGCATGATTTACATACAGTGGGTCCCACGTTCAATGCCCAATATCTCAGACAGCCAGTGCAGTGGGGTGGTTAGTGTGTGGTGGGACTGGAGAGACCCGAATCCTAGTCCCCACTTGACCATGAAGCTCACTGGGTGACTTTGGGCCAGTCACTGACTCTCAGCCTAACCTACCTCACAGGGTTGCTGTGAGGATAATATGGAGAGCAGGAGGAGAATTATGACCACCTTGGGCTCCTTGGAAGAAAGACGGGATATACGTGCACCAAATAAATAAAATGAAATCTCCACCTAAAAGGATCAGGTAATGGCGGACTTCTCTCTGCCTGAGGCCCTGAGAAAAACTACCCTGAGAGAAACTACCAGTCAGTCTCAGGTGTGATGGACACATAGCAGCATTGGAACATGGGGCTGTGCCTGCTTCCTGTTGATGGATAGGAGCCTACCCAAAACGCCAAGCAAATTGTTCCTCTCCCAGGTGATTGGCTCACTCAGGTCACACAGGCAAATCTTTGTGTGAGCAGAAGCAGCGTGCACCACAGGGTATCATTATAAGTGGATAGGGATTATTCAGAAGCAGTGCTCCCTTTCCCTCTCCTACCTATGTATTCATTAGACATTCTTAAAAATACCATCCCTTTGCTTAAGTAAGAAATAAGAAAAGAAAAAGACTGTTTTGGCCTGAGGTCAATCACACTACTAGCATTATTATTACATCGATCGATTGATCTACCTATCGCATTTTACCCCACCCATCAGCCAAAAAAGGCTCCCAGAGTGGCTTACATAGATTAATAGACAGTCCACCCCCTCAGGCTTAGAACTTAAAAGACACAACACAAAAGGCAAAGGGATTGGAAGGGAGGAGGAAAAAAGCAAAACTCAGACACCAGTTAATAGTTTCAAAGTTCTTATAGGTGTTCTTTCTGGCAGGAAAGGGCAAAACCAGCTTCCTGCAGCTGTTCCTTCTCTGGCTGATGTATGGCACTAGACTGGTCTCCAGACTAGACTGATGTTTATCCTGGGAGAAGGGGTGCAGCCTCCCAGAGGTCCTTGGTTCTCTGGCCGATGGATGAGGCCAGAGTCTGCAGTCCCAGGAATCTGTCATTTGGAGCTGTGTGTTCCTTCTTGCAGGGAGGGGTGAAGCAAGCTCCCTGCACTGCTTTCCCTCTCTCTCTCTCTGGCTGATGAATGGGGCTAGGTTGTTCTCCCCCATTGCCATGATGTTCTTCCATTATTAGATGTAAAAGTAGCAGCCACAATAAATGGGCTTAAAACGCACTATTTTTTGCCATTTAAATCTTCAATAAATCCATGAGAAAACTTGGAGATTGCTCTGAACTTTGCCTTCCCTTTGTAAAAGTGTTTTGCTTTTACAAGCAAAAAGCTTGTACAGAGGGTACCTGAAAGGGCACCATCCGTACATATACCCCGCTGCTGTTCATGAGAGTCTCCAGATAGAAGTCTTTGAGTGAACAGAATTTTTCACAGACCTTATTTTGGGGCATTAAATGTATACTATGCTACACTTCAGTTTCTGCTGCCATAGCTAGGTGTACTGTATATACCAATTCCTGTTTTAAAGTATCACTATGTTTCTACTCCAAATTTTCCAAAGGTGCATTTTCTGAAGTTTCAACATTAACATCTGGTATCAAATAAATATTGTTTATATTCCGTATTTTTGCAAGTTCATGTACTGCTTTAAATGCATAGAGTTTGCCACAAAAATTAGATTAGCCATTTCAGCATTGCAATGTAGCAATAGTATAAAATTATTACTGAAATCAATAATGCTTTCCTTTCTACAGCTAATCTTATGGTAGGATGTTGTTTATAAAGATATTAAACAAATGGATTATTCACATTTTGCAATGACTTTCTAGAAAAAAGTTCCTTTTATAATTATCATATGGAATTGGGGTAATAAATGAATGTAATTTTTATTAACAGAAGTTAATGTACATAAAACAAATGCTCATTGAATTACAGAGTATGATAATATCTACATGCCTAGTTGTGTTTGTCATATTTTCTGCCTTTTGGCAACATCAGAATTATAACAACCTGATTTATGCACTAAATTTAATGCATAATATGACAACATACCGATATGTATGCCTTATAATGTATAATTTAAACACGGTTGCTATATATTTCTCCCATATTTTTGTGGTTTAACAATGATCTCTCATGCATCTAGATTTTTTTTTTCTTTTAGCGAAATGCAGGTTGCCCAATATGAATGTCGGTTTGAATTAATGAATGTTTTCATAAAAATACTCCAACTATGAATGTTTTAAAAACCTTGTCATAACATTCACCAAATTTACACATGACAGCTAGCAAGTGTTACTGCATTTTCACTTAAATATTTGATGACTTCCTCTTTAAATCCAAGATTCATAACCCAATGGACTTCATTTTCTTATAGAATATGTAATTCAAGAGACATTTATTAGTATAGTCTTCATTTTCTGGTTCAACAAAATGTTTTTCAGAGAAGCATTAGATAAACCCTCCAGTTTCTTCTGGACTATTTTATTCAAACATTTTAATTGTATCTGTAGTGCTGTTGTTTTCCCTTCAGCTTGAAGGACAAGAAGAAAATATTAGAAGGCAATTTCTTCATACATGCACGCACGCATGCACACACGTGCCTATAAATAGTTCCCTATGATTGCCATAAAACAGATCCTGAGAAACCATGTCATCATAAGCAGTGCAATCCATAGAGAAATATATATAATATAGAATATTTCTCTTAACTTGCTTGTAACCAATACTGCTGATGTAGAGAGTAGATTTTCTATTCACTGTTGCCCAGACCTTCAAAATGCAGACTTGTGATTTTCCTCCCCCCCACCTTAAAAATGTTTAAATGTTCATAGTTATTTAAAAAGGAAAGCAACAAACCATTGTTGGAGCAATATATTACTATGTTAGAACTGAAGGTTGTCCACTGATGGGTCACTCTCACTTGACCTTGTTTGCACAGAAAGGTAAGCTCACCATGGTAACCTTGGTCTTGTGGCTTTCTATACAGTAAATCATTTCAGCTCTCCTCGTGTAATTCTTTTATTGGCTGTGCAATTGAAATGTCATGCTTCACGAACAGAGAAGCTAGTAATTTCTTACGGATGATTAAACCACCTCTGTAATGTACGAGCATGGATGGAACTGTATGTAACAGTCTTAAGCATGAACTTCAAGCGGGGGGAGGAAGAATGAATGCTTACATTTCTCTAATACACAATTACGTGAGACTACATACTGCCTTAAGATATGCACTTTCGGAGCACATCCAAGCACCTGCTTTTATAGAAGGAGGCCTGACTTGCCTGAAACAAATACACAGGCAGTTGGTTTTGGTTCTTTTCTTCAAAAACCTATTGGACATGCAAGTGTAAAAATGTCAGAAGAGGCCCACAGCAGGCCCATATTGGAAAATCCGGTAGAAAGCAAATGGCAAATAGTAGATTGTGCTACCATCTCATGTTATATTCAGTAATAAAATTGCCATGGCATAGAATAAATCCAACCAATGTGGTTACTAAGAATTAATCTCGTGAGTCCGAGCAGTCATCAATATATTTTCAAGAATCATTAGTACTCTTACTTAACCAAAAATGGACTAAAAGAGAACCTCATCATATAGTTTGCTCTGGTCCAACTCCCCTCTGTGTACATTTTTTAAAATAAAATTGCTTTAAAATGCTCTTCTCATACCTAACTTGGAGGGATCAGATACTCAATAGGTCTCCAGGGCCCTCCGTCTGTCCTAGGCCCTGCTGACAAGAGCCAGGTAGGGCAGGAGGAACAACAGTGGCATTTTCACCTCCTATTCCTTCATTCTAGCATTTTTAGCTAGAAGGACCTCTGATCCTGTCTAGTTTGCTTACCTTGCTATGGGCAGGGACAGGAACAGAGGTCTGTGGATGCAGCAAATCAATGGCCTCTCCTCTTCCTTCCCCACCCAGCGGCACACCCCTTTAACCCCTCCCCGTCATCTTCTGAGACTGCAGTAGCGACCTCAGAAGAGGACCCACTTTGGAGCTTTCCTTAGCAGCTGAGAGGGGCGGAAGGGAAAATTTGAGCAGAGATCCCCCACCCCCCGCCCCTTCAAGTTCATAGCTTTGACTACAGCCTCAAGGGGAAGTCTGTCATGGCCTATGGCCCCTGGGACGCCCTCCCAGGGATCATAGGATTGTTCTGGTTTAGGATTGTATGGTTTAGTCAGTATATTGGTTTAGTACGTTGGCTGCTGGAGTGTGGTGAAAGTGTATACCTTAGGCTAAAATATGGGCTGTATTTTGTTATCCCCTTGTTTGTTTATAAATTTTGTATATTATTTATCTAACAATACTAACTGGACTGGTGTTTTTAAAGTCTTGAACTGAACAGTTGTTTATAGATTTACTGTTGCATCTTTATTGTCAAATCATTTTTCATGTTGGTTGTCTTTTGATTCTGATGGTAACTGTTTTTGTATGTTGCGGGTAGCTGTTTTGGGCTTCCTTTTGGAGAGCAAAGTGGGGTACAAATAAATGATGCTGATGGTATTTTATTTATTATTACATGTATACCCCACGGTTTTTCCTCTCGCAAGGAAACCAAGGCAGCTCACATAGTCTTCTTCCTCTCCATATTATCCTCACAACAACCCTGTGAGGTAGGATAGGCTGAGAATCAGTGCCTGGCCCAAAGTCACCCAGTGAGCTTCTGCTGGTTGGCCACTGTACGAACAGAATGCTGGACTAGATGGACCCTTGGTCTGATCAGCATGGCTGTTCTTACAGTCTTATGCCTTATGTAAATTTATCCCTCCCCCCACCGCAACATGAGAATCAAAGGGCGTATTTTTAGCACTGCCTGTGTTATCCCCTCATGCCGCAGTTCCAGTGTACACAGTTCTATACTGGTAAAAGCTCCATGTATTCAATGAGGATTTTAGCTTGACATGAAAGAAAATAGGGCAAACCCAGATTGCGCTGAGCTCCGTCTGCAGTGCACATCAGGGTCTCATGAAGCTCTAGATCACTGGGTTATTCTTCAACATGTCTGAGAAGATTATCTCCCATCTTTGCATTTTTGAAAGGTCTTGTGTTTACTATATATTGCTATGCTGCAATACATTCTCTCTGGTCTAGTGCTGTTTATGGCAACTTTCCTCATTTATAGCAGATGGATTTCATTAAGAACTGCAGTTAAAGGTGCCAGCACTAATTTGCCCTTTTCGAAGTAGGTCAGAATGTCCAAGAATCTCAATTTCTTAAATTAGATTAAATTTTCATGGAGTCGCCAGTTGTCGTGGTATCTTATGCACCAGACCAGACCAGCATTTTCTAGTTGGATTTAGTGAAAAAACATCAAAGAAGACACATACAGATGTCTAATTTCTTTCATTTTATGTCTATACCCATATTAAAAGCTTCATAGTCTGAACTCCTTAAATTGATATATACCTGCAGTTACATTATTAAGTTTGAGTCAAGTACAGCTTTCAAAACACACTATATAATGGCAAGATAATGGATGCTAATCAGCAGGCAGCTATCTACTGGAAGGTACCTAAGGGTGCCAGCCATTGGCTGCAGTTTGTGTATTGCTAAGGTGGTATAAGGGAACCTTATATACCCAGTCCTAATGTGAAGCCAAGGCATGCAGGCTATGAGGTAAGCCAATAGGTTAAGGGGTAACATCTCTCTCTCTCTCTCTCTCTCTCTCTCTCTCTCTCAATCTCTCTCTCTCTCTCTCCCCCTCTCTCAGAAAGACAGAAAGACTAACAACAGAGTATTAAAAATATGCATTTTGAACTGAATGTTTCGGCTTCCACCCTCGTCAGTACCTCTGCTGTTAAATGCATATCTTTTAACAGCCCAGCTACTGGTGAGGGCAGAAGCCGAAATGTTTAGCTTAAAATATATTTTTTTAATACTCTGTTGTTAGTCTTTTTATCTTTCTTATAAATTTTATCTTAAGACTGTCTGCATCCACAGTGGATCCAGAGCCTCCATGTTGGTTTGCTGTTGTGCTGCTTTACACCCTGTCTGTCTGTCTGTCTGTCTGCCTATACACATATATACATACGTTCTTAGAAAAAGGGAAAGGTATATGAATCTGGGGGAAAGTTTGGCATGGGTGCCACTGGAATAAGGCAGAAAGACATAAATGGTAATAGATGGGAACATTTTTATAAGATGTACATAAGAATATAAGAAGAGTCCTGCTGTATCAGACCAAGGGGCCATCTAGACCAGCATTCTGTTCACACAGTGGCTGACCAGCTGCCCACAGAAAACCCACAAGTAGGACATGAGTGCAACAGCACCCTCCTGCCCATGTTCCCTAGCAACTGGTGCACATGGGCATACTGCCCTTGATACAGGAGGCAGCATATAGCCACCAGGCCTAGTTGATAGCCTACTTGAAGAACTTTCCAGTCCAAGTATAATTTACATATAAAGAACCATAAAAAGGGAGAGCGAGGCCTTGAAGTTGGCCATTAACAGTTAGCACCCAGACAGCAGATTAAGCAAGCACACAGGTCACCTGGTGACAGTTTTTCCCACTATGGTGTGATGTATTGTATTTCTATTTGAATTACACTCATTGTTTCTAAATTTGCTTCTATGCATACAAAACTGCCTCTACATTTACAAATTAGCATGTGTATATTTTATGCAAATTTGTGTCCTATTTTTTAGTGACGCATTTCCTCTTTTTTGGTGATGTGTAAGTGGTCACCCTAATTGTGCTGACAGCCAGTGTAGTTGGCTAAGGACTGCTGAGATACGTTTGTTTCCACTTGTCCCAGTTGGCAGCTTAGCACCTGTATTTTCAACCAGCTGCAGTTTCCATAGGCTGCTTGTGGGTTTCCCATAGGCATCTGGTTGGCCACTGTGGGAACAGGAAGCTGCACTAGATAAATCTTTAGTCCAATCCAGCTGGACTCTTCTTATGTTCTTCAAAAGCAGCCCCATGAACAGCACATTGCATTTGTCTATTCTGGAGGTTAGGAGTGCATGAATCACGATGGCCAAGCTACTGCTCTTCAGCACTTCCACTGCCGCACTTGAATCTGAATAAAAGGGGTAGTGGAACTGGCAGGGTCAAGCCGAGGGGTGCCAGCAAGCGTGGCTTCAGACGTGGCAGGCACAATGTCTCCAACTCTGACAGTTGTGTAAGTTAAGTATGACTTAAGGCTTCATTGAATCAAACTAAGGGGTATTCCAACCCATCCATTTGTTAGTATTAAATAGCATGGAGATGAGATGGAGTTCTGTGGGACCCCTTGGCACTAACCCCTTGGCTTTGGTGACTGACTGGAATCAGCCAGTCACCAAAGCACAGTGCCCTAATCATCAACCTCGACAGGCTTCATATCTGCAGCTGGGCTGCACTCCCCCAGTTCTTCGAGTGCAGGTCATTCCTCAAGGCTAAAACCAAGCCTAAAACAAGATGGAAATAGATGATGATGATGATGATTTACATTTCTATACCTCCCCATAGTCAAAGCTCTCTGGGCCGTATACAGATGTTAAAACATTAAATACAACATTAAAAGTTTAAAAGCCATTTACATAAACGCACACAGACAATATACACAAACAACATACAACTAAAAACCACTTTGAACAGTCAGTCATAACTAAAGTCACATCCAAGACCAATTAAAGCTCATCATGTGCAAGCCAAATGCCTGGGAAAAGAGAAAGTTTTTAACCTGGCTCTGAAAAGATAGCAAAGCAATGTAGGCACCCGGCGGACCTCATCCAGGAGCTTGTTCCACAGATGGGGGGCCACCACTGAGAATCCATGAGCATTCCAAGTTGCACAGCAACCTCATGACTAGGCTGACCATACGCACCATTTTAAACGGGACAGTACCGTTTTTTTCATACTTCCCGACCGTCCCGTCGTTTTAATATAAATGTCAATTTTGTACCGTTTTTAATTTTTTGTTAAAAAAACTGAACAAAGTTTATCATAAGGCCCTATGCTAATCAATGCATGCAGTAAAACCACTAGTGTGATGAAAGAGGAAGTTCCATTTACTTTATTCAGTCAGGGCCAGGCTTCTTGAGCTAGCGACGATCAGACGCCGCCCCCTTGCTTGTCTGCAGTGGCGGGGAATTCAAGAGGCGGTCGCTAAGCCCCATTCAGTGTGTGGGAGCCAGGAGGGTGAGTCTTACTGTTATTTCTACCATCATTCCACCCATAGAGATTCTTTCTGCCCTACATTCAGTTTGATTCTGACTTTTCAGACTCATATTTCAGTTCAACAGGCTGTTAGCTATTTTTTTATTACAACGGAACTCTCCGGTGGGACATTAGCATATACCAGCTTGTGATAGCAGTCGGGGTGTTCATTCCTTTTTTTATTTTTTGGTGTATGCTTATGATTTTTTGCAGTCTGGCCACTGCAGTCCTGCATTAGAGTGTTCAGTGTGGTATGCCATACAGATTTTTTTACTGCTGATATGATATTTTATAAGTATTTTATATATGTATATTTATGAGTGTTTTTTGTGTGTATATGCAATAAATTAGTGTTATTCATTTGCGCTCCTTTCCATGTTCTTTTGCAGTGAGTTTAGGTTGTTTTTTAGGTCTCTTATAGCCTATGGAATATTACATAACCCTGTCCCATTTTTGTCATCCCAATATCCCGTTTTTGTCTCAAGGAAATATGTTCAGCCTACCCATGGCTGGCCAAAAGTTGTTGCAATCTTCAGGGTCAAAGGAAGGATTCTGCAGGGGGAGTTTCAGTCAACTCCTTTAAGGTGGATGAGATTAGGCTGTCAGGTATTATGGTGGCACTGGCTACCAAAAACTGCTGGCATGCCCATGAAACAGGGTGAGGTGCCCACATCAGGTGGTGAACTGTGGCTTTTAAAGAAGTGAGAGAGCGGCCAGCTGGGCTCTCTAGAGCAGCTGCCCTCTCTTTCACTTGTTGCACGCGGCTGGAAGAAACAGCTGCAGGGCTCTCATGAGACCTTACGCTCCCATGAGAGTTCCATGAGATCTCATGAGACTCGCAAGAGCCTCATGATTGTTTCCAGCCATGTGGCTCTCCATACAGTGAATGTGGTGGCAGCGGTGGTGGTAAAGATAAGGGGGTGCAGGATGGGGGACGGGGTGGGTGGAGGTATGATGCTGCGGCACATGTTCTCTCTCACCTCAGGCAGCAAGAGACCTTGCACCGGACCTGCTACCAAACTGAAAAAGAGCCAGCAATAATGGTCTGTGACCCAAAAGGCCAACACTATGGTAAACTGCAGCAGATTTGTAGTATTCTGGCCAGTTTGGGATATCATCATTCAAATGAAAACAGTTTAAAAGAGAGCTATGTAGCTGATACAGGTTCCAAAATCCAAATCATATGTGGAAAAACATTTTTAAAATGGTGATTATTTAGTTTGGACAAGGGAGAATTAATGAGAGAGAGATCCTGCACATGAGTTTCCAACTCAATTGGGTGGTTATTTCCTAATTTATAGACAATGGAAAGCTCCTCCTTACTTCAGCACACTCCAAATTCCTTGCATTAGGAATGACTACACCTTGGTATCTGTTAAGTTTCAGCTCTTTGTAAAAACAGTGACAGGTATACAGATCTACATGTGATTAAAGAAAGTATAGGCCACAGTCATTTTTTTAAAATTATATGTTGGTCTTTCCATCCTTTTCTATAAAATTTGCTTGACTTACCAGTCTGTCAAGTTGCTTTTAGATATAGACTTTATGGGAGGGCTTTGAGTTTTCTTGGGGGAAGGGAATGAAGAGATATCTTGACTTTGACTCCTGCCCACATCAGAAAACATAAGTGGAGTTATAGTCAGCAGAGCCTCATTAGGCCCAGAAAATCGCAACAGCTGAGGTTTCAGTCAATTCAAAACCCTTGGGTTGAGAAAGATCTATTATCTGCTACAAGTAACCAGCAATGAGCTAGGCTCTTCTCGTAAATGGAAGGGTTAAAGAATGCAACATTTGGACCACAGGCTGTGGCATCTGCTGTTGGTGTGCTGGTACAATTATTCGATCTACAGAACACATTAAAAGTGGAGAATTATTGGCATTTCAGAAGTGTCAAGACTTGAGAGCATTTCTTAGAATAGATTGGACACTATGACAATGAGCTAGCACCCCTAAGAGTTCTCAGCACAGGGCTACTGCTGGGCCCTATCAGAACACTTTTCTGTCAGGATTTACTGAGAATTGGTGCCTGGCCTTCATACCAGAACTATGAAAGGCAATTGCAAAGAGCCACTCTTACCTTATACGCTCACCATTATATGCCTAATGCTTTTTTGGAAAAGAAGTTGGACAGCTTGCCGGTAATAGACTCAGAACTTACTGAGCATACAGGTACACCATTATAACAGAGCTCCCCTGCTGATCAAGAGCATAAGTAACATCAAGGTATTTGCCTTCTCAATCCATTTCCTTTGCTCCAAAAGATGGATTCCTGCAGTGCTCACAAGAACAGGAGGAATGCAAGGACAGCAGATATCTGTGGCATCTGTCTTTCAGTTCCACTGTAGCAGAGCAGAAGGGTGCATTTTCTGGCATCTTCCTTGGACATACAAATGCCACTCCTGAATGTTCAGAGTGTAGCATTTTGCCATGAAGCATGTCCAAAACATTTTTTTCAAAGTGATAAATGGATATAGTGATTCAATTATTATTTATAATAATAACAGATGTGTCTCTGTCAGTAAAGGCCATACTACCTGTACTGTTTCAGGCTGGGGGTTCTGCCAAGGCCCTGTGCTGTAGACTGGGTTTCAGGATTCTGCTACAGATCAGATCTTGAGCAGGGGTCAGGTCAGGTCAAGGAAGCAAGAGATCAGTACCACAGAAAGTTCCACCAAGTGGTGCTGGAAGCCAGACAGGCTTTCCTGTATGTTGCTCCACAAGGAGCAGAGCAAGACTGAGGTTTATATAAGAGTGTTCTGTATCTTGGCTGGTTGGCCCCACCTCCGTATTGACTGAGGTTTGGGGCCAATCCACACAGCACAGGTGGGCCATCATGAGTTATTTAACCCATGATGAGCCGCAACATCTGCTGGGCGTGTGCAACCGCCATTTTGAATATGCAAACCCCAATTGGGGGATGCACTATGTCATACGAACCAGGCCACTGTGCATTATTGAAGGGTTAAATAATCCTCACAGAACCCTACTACTAATCAAGGGTTATGCGCGGGTTGTTTAATCCTCCAATAACCCATGATGATGCACAGTGCAATCCCTGATCGCTCTGATTGAGGGCTGCATATTCAAAATGGTCGCCGCATGCACCCAGCATGACTCATCATAGGTTATTTAACCACAATAACCTACCAAGTCATGCGAACTGGGTTTTTGTCTCTTAATTGCCTGTTTTAGCAGTCTCAGGCTGCAACAACATGGGAGTGGCTGCGGCATGTTAGTTTCCTCATGGTCCAAGTCCTTGGAGTCTGGGAAAGGTAATACTACCTCCTCTGGACACAGGACAGTTGACCCCTGGGGTCTTTTGGGAGAAATGGGCCCCAGGGAGCTGGAAACCTCATGATACCTTTCTGTAGCTGAGTCCTCTCCCTGAACCATTAACTCTGAAGCCTCCTTCTCTGAAAACAAGAGGTTGGAATCCTCGGCATGCACACTAAAGGGGCTCTAGGGGTGTGCACCTCAGAATTATTTGCTTGTAAAAATACATTAATTAATTTTAATGAATTGTAATGTCTCTGTGTTTTTGAAGTCTGCAGCACCATCTTCAGACACTAGGTGGAACACTTTGCTAACCAGCACATAGCTTTGCAGTCAATACCGTTTGAAGCTGGGGGTGGGGGAAAGACTCTGAGGGACAAATTATACAACTGTCCTCTCCCCACTGTTGTGGGGCAGTCCCACCTCGGGGAATGGAGTGGACACACCTCTCCCTCAAGGGGCTATGGGGGTGCACCGTGACAGGGGCCATGCCTAAGAGTAACCCATTGTGCCAGCAAGCACTAATGGCATTGTGCTGGAGGTCACTTATGCTAGTGGTACTGTCACATTAGATACTATTAGTGGTAGTGTCACATTAGATACTGCCCTATGTCTCCTACTCCCTTTTCCTGTCCGACGCCTGAGATTGTGTCCTCCATCTGACTTGTTCTCTCCCCTCCTTCTGGCTCTTCTACCCTGGAATTGCTGCTTTGGACTTCAAACCCGCCTGACCTTTCTGATCTTGATTTGTCCCCCCGGAACTCAGCTTTCTGCCTGATGCTGCCTCTGTCCCTGCCTGTGATCCCTCAGACTCTGTTTTACTTTCTCTGGAACTTGATGCTGCTTGTTCTGACCATGCCCCTGACTCAAACCACCTCTAGAGTGGTGGCCAGGCCACCTTCCTCGGGTGGCCAGCTTGCCTGGGTCTCAGCCTGGAGCAGACCTCTACTGAGGCCTGATACTACCCAATGTAAGCAAATGGCCTCTTTCAGAGCCTCCAGTTGTATCAAGCAGCTTTACATCAGCCAGAAAATTATGAAAAGAGGCAGAGGAAACACATTCTTTCATCATACTGATTTAAAAGAAAAGAACAAGATTTTTTTTTTAAAAAAACACCTTAGAACTGATTTGCTTAATGTCACATGTACAGAACTACTTTATATTCTCATCAAAAGGTCAACAGATCGACCTTTTTGTTTTAACACACATTAAAAAATTTCCACAGGGCTTATCTACATGTTAATGGTATTTCTATTTAATTATTTGAATTGTTAATGTTTATTATGAATAATAGTCTGTCTTAGATTTTCTCTCCCATAAAAATAACACACACACACACACACACACACTTTTGCCATACTGCTATGGAAATACAAGAAAAGATGGGTTAAGAAAAGTCAGATCAGAGTCAAAATGCTATCAATATTGCATACTGGTTCTATAAGGTTATGTTCTATGACTGGGGTCCCCAGCCTTTCTGGACCCATGGGCACATTTGGGAATTTGAGAAATTGTTATGGGCACCACCACATAATGGCTCCATGGAGAAAGTGGCTAGTCACATAATAGCTGCCGTGGGAGCCTGTCTAGTCAAAAGTGAGCTAAAGAGGTGTGGGGGAAGAGATATAGTGAGGCTAGAAGCTGGAAGGGAAGGGGAAATTGCAAGGCAAAGGGTCAGAGGGGAGAGAAAGAGCAAGTCTAGAGGCTAGAAATGGAAAGAAAGAGGAGGGGACAGGGAAGGGATTGCAGGGAGAGAAAAAGTGAGGCTAGACACTGGGTGGGGGGAGAGAGGGGGGAGAGAGAGAAAGAAGGGGAAAGGTCTGTGTGGGTGGAAGACTGGGCAGAGCCGGAAAACAACTCTTTTTTTCTCAGCCTGCCCACCAACAGCTGATCTGCAGCTGCCAGACAGAAGTTTCTTGCAGCTACCTTCCTGTGTAGAACCGTAACACTGAACTCATCCCTAACCCCCGGGTCCAGGCTATCAACCCTATTACACTGTTTTACACTGCTTGAATTGATTTTATCTGTACGCTGCCCTGAGATTCTAATGATATAGGGCGGGATACAAATGTGCAAAATAAATAAATAAATAAATAAAACCCAACCATAGGTGAATTTTGACCACCATGTTTCAAATCGGAATGAATGCAATTGTGGAGCAAACACCTCCAGCTGACTCAAGAAATCAAGCCAAGTCAAATGTTCCAGAGGCATGCCAACCCTGCCCCCCCCCCACACACACACACACTACAACTCTGTTAGAGTCAATCGGACTTGGAAGAAATGTCATTTCTGCACTGGGCAATGTAATCCACTTCTCTATACTTGGTGTGCACCTGATGAAAAGTGAACAAATGCTGGGTCATGCTTTTAAAATAGGGGTGGGGAACCTTTTAAAGCCTGAGGGCCGCATTCGAATCTGTGAAAGGTCTCAGGGGCCGCATTCCAGTGGTGGGTGGGGCCAAAGGCAAAGTGGGCAATTCTGTCGAGCTGACTCCCGAGGAAGTGCGCATAGGCTGCAGGAATAGCAACTCAACTTCCAAGCAACAAGTAGAACACATCCACCTTTCAGTCTGAATTACTCGGAAACTGGGGGTGGGGGTGGGGACCTGTGTTTCAACATTACTTTTCAAAGAAAAAGGCAACCTTGTTTCAACTTCTTCCAGGGCAACAGTGAACCTCTAGGAATTGAATAAATAAAAAGGTCCAGAAAGTTACAGGAATTTCTAAGGCGTTCCAAGGCAACAGGAAATGTAGTGCAGGGACCAGAAGACCACAAAGAAGCTGAAGAAGCCGGAACACTTTTGAACAGATGGTGTTCCCATAAGCATTAGGAGCACAGACCTCATTCGTACAGACTGCATTCTGGCAAGCTCTTAAACAGCAAGAGGCACCAGACCAAAAGCAAGGGAGGCAAAGTGTTGAAAAGGGAGCATGCCTTGCATGAAGACCCTGGCAGGCTGCAATGGAGAGCCTCACAGGCTGGATTAAGCTGATAGGCCTGAGGTCCAAGATCCCTGACATAGGAAAAGAAGGGGGAGTGATAAGGGATACCTAACTTACCTTCATCTGGAGCAGGGGTCCCCACGCCATGCCCACAGGGGCCTCCAATGGCACCCATAAAGCTCTTGACTCCCTGCCCCCTTCAAAAATGTATTTTTCATCCAAACCTTAGAAAACATTAGGGTGCCAGGTTCTCCTTTCTGTTCCTGCACGTGCTGCAGATCAGCTGTTGGTGGGCAGGCTGAGAAGGAGAGAGTTGTTTCCTGGCTCTACCCAATCTTTCACCCACACAGACCTTTCCCTTTTGCTCGCTCTCTCTCTCCCTCCCCCCACTCCCGGTGTCTAGCCTCACTTTTTCTCTCCCCGCAATCCCTTTCCTCACTATTTCTCTCCCTTCCCTGCCCCTTCTTCCTCTCCCTTTCTAGCCTCTAGCCTTGCTTTTTTCTCTCCCCTCTACCCCTTTGCCTTGTTTTTTCCCCTCCCTCCCAGCCTTTCAGCTCCCCATACCTCTTTAGCTCACTTTGGACTAGCCATGTTCCCATAGCAGCCATTATGTGACCTGCCATTTTGTAGTGGCGCCCACAGCAGTTTCTCAAATTTCCAAATGTGCAGAGGTAGCCTTGGAAAACAGTAAAAACAAAAGGTGACCTATCTCTCTTGGACCCACAAAGAGGCTTGGTCATTGTGTTCCTGCTAAGTGAGGTTTTCCCTGCATTCCTCTCTATAGCCTGGTTCTCTCTATAGCCTAGTAAATCTGTGTCTGCAACATACCACTTCAGCTTGCAAGTGGGATTCTTCCTTGCATTCGCTCCACATTGAATACAAGATGTCGGGGAGATGTTTTCTGATCTGGCCTTCACTGAAACTATAATGCATGCAGAAGGCACTTCTTACATGGGGGCGACTTCTGCTGATCCCTTTCTAGTTACAGCCCCCCCCATGCTACTCCCATGCTGTCCAGAAAAGGGTGCGGGGGGAGGGGGGCAAGAATTTGAAGCTACGAAACAATTCATTGTGCAGTGATTCTGGGGGCAGGGCAATATGAGAAGTATCTAGTGAGCTTCCACCTCCAATAGCACAATCCAGATATAGTTTTACTACTTCACTGAAACTAGATCTGTGCCTGGTAGCAATAATATCACACCTAGAAAAGCTTCTGGCATAACAGTGGTAGTGAAAAAAAGGACTACAGTGATGATATACTAATGAATTTATCTTTTTTTTTTTTAAGTAATGTACATATCAGATAAATCTTTTTACGCTGCCATGTCAACAAGTAAAAATAAGTAAAAAGTGAAAGTGGGGGGAAAGGTTTGATATCTTTTTATAAGCTAAGACTGATAGATTTGTACATATTTTAATGCTTGGAACACTCTTTTAAATGCCTAGAAATTGTAAAATAAAATTTTTAAATCTGGTTTGGATGAAGTTTCCTGAAAATGGAAAATGAAGCTGATTTTGGCTCAATTCATTTCTTCCTCTCCCCGGTACACTTGGTCTCTTTGAACAGTTGGATGGACATTTGATAGCCATAATTCTGTGTTTTATTGCTGTTGGATGAACAGCACAAAAATTAATATGTATTATCCAAGAACCTTTATGCATTTTACTAGAAATACTAAGAATGCTTAACTACCTTCCCAAGAAATGGCCAACAAGTAGTTTTTCTAGGGCTTATTTTTCAATAGGCTTAATAGTAACATACCTATAGTATTTACCTTCAAAGCTGAGGGACTCTGAAATCAATGCTGTGAAAGCTCTGGCTTCGAGTTCCACGGTGCTCATTGTATGCACTGTCCAGGTGCCCTTTGTGTCTGTTGGGATGCTAAGTTATTGCGGTGGTAGTACAGAAGCTGTAGGAAGGTGTCGTCTTTGTTTTGGAGTGGGAAAGAAGCCACTTGCCTGTACTCAGTGCAGATGTTCAGTCCGAAGTGGAAGACTTGTAGAGTCTGGCTGCAAGAAGGCAGCTGTGAGTGAGAACAGACAGCCTTGATATCATGAGAGTTTAAAAGGAGATCTCTTTCAATCCACTGTTCCTTAGAATACGTAGAGTACTGTTAACCAGCATGCCTTATGATTTGGGGCAGTCTAAAACAGGGATGGGGAACCAGATTTGGCCTACCAAGCCAGCCCATCTGGATCATGGGTCTTCAACCGAGCTTCTCCAAAGCTCCCTTCCTGCAGAAGGGAGGGGACAGAAGGAGCACAGCTGGCTGTGCATTCATCCAATGCCTCAAGGAGCTGGCTGAATCCTGAGCTCACGCAGACAAGGCAGTGGAGCAGTGAAGCTTGCTATGCACTCAGCCAGCCCTTCCAGGAGCAAGCTGAGTCTTGAGGTTGGGACTCACCTGGCTCCTGGAAGCACCAGCTGAGCGTGCTTCGCTCCACCTTCACTTTTGCGATAGCGCAATACGGAGTTCTCAAACTCTAATCAAGGTTGTTGTTTTTTAAAAAAAGAAGTCTCCTAAAATGGTATGGGGAAGGAGGATGTGCATGTGGTATGTCAGGGATGCAACACCTCATGCAACAATTTTCCACACAGATCAACACAGAAACACCAGATAGAGTGCAAATCCCATTTTGCCAAAGAAAGTACTGAGGTTTTAAGAG
This sequence comes from Heloderma suspectum, assembly GCF_057233095.1. Taxonomy (NCBI): domain Eukaryota; kingdom Metazoa; phylum Chordata; class Lepidosauria; order Squamata; family Helodermatidae; genus Heloderma; species Heloderma suspectum. The sequence goes on from NC_139461.1 coordinate 53,543,816, forward strand.
GGGAATTCAGATTCCCAACACTCAGAAGTTCTTCCTTGTGGAACAGCATCTTGATCGCATTCACTGTGTACAACAGCAAAAGAAACTGATGTATATCAGTGCACTTTTGCTGGGGAAGAAGTGCAAAGAATTGCCTCCCCCAGCACTGTCCAAATATTACCCTTCCTTGGGTTACAGTGGCATGCTTGGGAAACATTAATTGCTGCCTACCCACCTATTGTTACACTAAATGCCTCTGTGACTTCCTATTTTTCTTTGGCTGATCCAGTGATCAGCCATTCTCTATTCCTACTTCCTTGCAGCCTGATTTTGTATTTCCCCCAGCAAAAATCCTCCTTTTCTCCAACTACTCTGGCATGTGCAGGGAGCTTGAATCAGGGGTAAAGGCTTGTTTCATGTGTGCTGTGATATGGGGAAGGCAACAAAGAATGGGGTTTCTCTTGCTGTTTCTCACCTTCATGAAAGCTTAGCAAAAGAGAAATAAGACCCCAGGTCTCTCCTCCAAGCCCTCTGTGCATGCTATATGCCTTGAGGGGCGGTGGTCTTCTCTTGATTATACTGAAGTTTGGAGAAGATACAAAGCAATTCAAGAGTCTGCTTTCCTTTCTTCTCTTCTCCAAACATCAGAACAAGTGCTAGCTCAGGGCAGGGGATGTCAAATGCAGGCATACCATCTTTTCTTATAATAGCACCTGTATATAAACCTGACACATACCATGGCAAGAAAAAGTTTGTGAACCCCTTTAGGATTGTCACATATTTCCAACCTAAAATACTATTAGACCTCAGTCTAACCCCATAAGCCTAAAGAACAATAGATAACCTGATTAAACAAATGACACACAAACATGATGCTTCTTCAACATTTATTTATCCACAACTGATTCAACATCCAATATCCATGTGTGAAAAAGTACATGAACCTTTAGATTCAGTACCTGGTGGCACCCCCGTGTATGTTTAGGCTCATTGTCATGTTGCATGACCCACTTTCAGTTCAGCTTCAGCTCACAGATGGATGGCCTGACATTCTTCTCTCTTCTGATATACTGCAGAATTCATGGTTGTGTCAATGACACCAAGCCATCCAGGTCCTGAGGCAGCAAAGCAGGCCCAAACCATCACATTCCCACTACTATGCTTGACAGTTGGGATGAGATTCTTCTGTTCGAACTCAGTGTTTGTTTTTCTCCACACATAACGTTTCTCACTGAGGCCAAAAAGTTCTACCTCTGACTCGTCTGTCCAGAGAACATTCTTCCAGAAGTCTTGGGGATCATCTATGTGATCTTTAGCAAACTTCAGACAGGCAGCAATGTTCTTTTTAGAGAGCAGTGGTTTCCTCTTGGCTATCCTCCCAGGAACACCATTCTTGTTCAGTCTTTTTCTGATTGTTGAGTCATGAGCACTCACATTAGCCAAGGCAAGAGTGGCCTGCAGATCCTTGGATGTTACTCCGGGGTTCTTTTTGACTTCCTGGATGATGCACTGGTTTGTTCTTGGAGAGTTTTTGATAGGACGACAGCTCCTGGGTAGAGTGACTGTGGTTTTGAACCTTCTCCATTTGTAGACTATCTGTCTGACAGTGGATTGGTGGAGATCCAAACCCTTAGAAATGGTTTTGTCACCCTTTCTAGACTGATGAGCAGCAATAACTTCTTTTCTGAGGTCCTCAGAGATGTCTTTTGATTGTGGCATGACGTGTTTCCACACAACTGTATGGTGAAGACCAAACTCACAGTGTTTATGGTTTTTCTTATAGGGCGGGTCCTCTGAAACTCACCCTTGAAGATCTACCTAATTACTTAAACACCTGATTCAAATTTATTCCCTTTAATTGAGCAGATGCAACCAGTGGTTCACTTACTTTTGCACATACCCTGATTCATAAGTATTCATTGTTTGCCTAATTTATATATCGTTTTATTTCACAACAGACAGAATTGGTTAATATAAACCCTATAGGATATTTAGAAAAGCACTGGTTTTGATTCACAAAGGCTATCATAGTACAACTATGAAATTTCTGTACTTATCATTAGGGCTCACAAACTTTTTCTAACCACTGTATATGTTTCCGGTGATAAAAAGAATGTGTTCTGGTGAAATATTCTTCTTGCCAGATGGCAGGATAAACAGATTTGTGCACACCTGTCAATGATATATTTTAAAATATATCATTGTATAAAAGGGCCCAAAAGCCTAGCACTCCATTACATTGCAAAGGGCCTGAACCTGTCTTGAGTGTTAACTCCGTAGCAAATTTGGAAAAGAAATGGGGGGAGGGTCTTCTTTTACAGAGGACAGTCCTCTGTTTGAAGGCATCTTCTATTTTCAAAGCTGTCCTGTCCAATCCCAGGTTAAAGATAAAGGACCATAAGAATGGTTGCCCATCAAAAGTGAGCACCTGAGCATCAGACTGAACAAGTAGGCACACAGGTCACCAGGTCACAGTCTTCCTCACTATGGTAAAATGTACTTATTTCTATTTAAATTATAATGATTATTTCTAAATGTGCATCTATCCATATAAATTAGCACATGCCAATTTTATGCAAATCCATGTCCTCTTTTGTCCTCTTCATTTGGTGATGCATTTTTCTTTTCTTTTTTGCTGATTCATAACTGGCCACCCTAATAAGAAATCTGAAAAGACCATTTTGGGTCTTATCAGAAACAGCATGCATGCTCTTTAAGGGCATTGCATGTTACTTTGTCTTAGTATGTATGAGCAAGATGAGAAGGAGAAGGAGAAGAAGAAGAAGAAACAAACCCTGGGGGAAGTGAGGAATCCCAATTCCTTTTTCAGTCTGTCCCTTCATCTCCATCTCCAAGGATTTCCCTGGTCTCTTTTTCAAACAGAGTTGAGTGATGAACCAGGATGACATGTTTGTCTGATGTGAGTTCGATTGCTGTGTGACCTTTTGATCACTAAATTGACAAAAATAAACTTGATTGACAAAAATTAGCTTAACTGGGAATCAGAAAGAGTGTGTGTATGTGGAGGGGGGGGGGTATCTGATCTGAAGGGCCTTTTTTTCCCTTTACCGGTTATTTGCATAGTAGAAGGCTATTTGTTGGAACCATTGAGAACCATATAGCCCGTTCATCAACTACATAATTTCCAATGAGACCAAGCCCTCTGCTACTCAAGGCTTACAAGAGTTAGTAGCTTGACTGGATGAACAGCTGGCTGTTGGAGATGAAGATGGCAGTTGGACACCCCACAGGGCTGAGAGACCTGACAATTCAGTACTTTTCCCAGGCTGGAAACAACTGTCCTGATCCTTTCGATGGCTGAGGGCCGACACACAGCTCTGCCTTTCCCATGCTTATCTATAATTCCCCTGTTAAGAGCAGCCTCCTTTCCATTTACCCCACACAACTCTGTGGTATCTATTGTGAGGGTGTGAGCTGGGTATGACTGAGCCAGATATTATGAGGCCATGGCTCTGGAAGCAGCATAGTCTGTTCCTATGTGTGGCCTCAAAAGCCTTGAAACTGTTTTATGGGGAAACCCCACCACTTGCTCCAAAATTTCCCATGCCTTAGTTCAGGGAATGGCAACTTCTGGCCCATGGGCCTAAACCAGTCTGTGCTGGGGCCCAATCTGTCCCATGGAGTGATGAGCATCCTCTGCGGGTTCTGCGCCCTGCCCTCCTGTGTCGCCCCTGCAGTGGGCGTTGAACTCTTAGGTTAGAGGGGCCAAGATAGTGATAAATCAGACTAAAAGGTTTACTTACAAGGAGTACTTTATTGGGTAACTTCCAGCACACAGGCGTACCCAATGGTTGGATCAGACAGCTTCTCTGCACCCAGAGCCATGGGGTCAGATGGGTTTTATGCAATACATGTTAGCAATATGCAGCATAACAGCAGCAAGCGCCCCCTAGTGGGCATTCCCAGCATAGGCTAGAAGTGTTTGGTTCTCAAACACAGCCACCTGCAGCTCAGCATAAACACATAGCCTCACTTCTCAGGCACGGCCTGATAAGGCTTTCTCTTCGTTAGCAAGGAATGAGCTGAGAAGGCTGTTATTGGCCCTTGGAATCATCTTCACATGCTCAGAGGCTTACTAGCAAGGGAATTGCACCAATAATGAACTTAAGCAAGCATTATGGATCTCTAGGCCCCTCTAACACCACAAATGACTTGGCTACGCTCCCGGGGCCAATACATCTTCCCAGGCCCCACAATGAGGGATCAGTGATACACCAGGCCAGGCCTTGCAGGATCCAGCTCCTGCAAACCCAATAGAGTCCCTTTCCTCACTGCTCACATCCCAATTGGGACTCAAGTAGCACAGGAAGGAGCAAGCCCCAGGTCCTGCAAGCTCCAGCCAAGTTGGATCCTTCTTCCTGCCCTGATCAGGATTCAAAGAGGCTCTTGGCTGGTGCTTGCAGCAGTCAGCTCCTGGAAGCACCAGCAGACTTGCTTTCTAGGCATAGAGAGGCACAGAGCCCTGTACCGCTATCTGCATACAAGAAAGGGGGGAAGTGGGTACCGTGGCATCAGTGATGTCCTGGGACAGTGTGGGGCCCTGCCCCCTTCATGTCATCCAGTCCACTGGGTTTGGTCCAGGGGACAATCCAGCCCCTGGACCAAAAGAGTTTGCCCCCCCCCCTTTAGTTAGTCAAGCAGCCTATTTCCTAGCCTTTGCCCCAGGCCATTGCCTCTTACAAAAAATGGCTCACAGCCTGAAGGACCATCATCTTTCACATGAAGCAGCCCATGTGTTAAGCATCTGTGTCAGAGGCTGTTTCCCTCTGACATCAGAGTTTAGGTGGATGGCAAGCAGTAAAAGAACCTTTTTGCTGTTGGCCTCCTGATTATGGAACGCTCTTCCCAGAGCTGTTCATCTGGAGCATAGTCTGAGCCTGGTCTTTCTGGTGCCGGGCCAAGATCTAGGCCAAGATCTTTGCCTGGTGCCCAGGCAAATAGAGGACAGTCCCCTGACAGCTCTTTAAACTAAGGACGTTCCTCTTTAAAAGAAGGCACACAACCACCCTACATACTAGAAAGAAAAATTAGCCAAAATGTATAATCCTGCTCTGGATAAGTGAGAAGGCAAGGTCAACTTCAGCTCATGCATCTTAAGTTCTTCATGGGCTAAACTGGAAACAACAGACGTTTCTATATCTGAGATACTTCACACTCCCTCTGTCATTCCCATGGGATGGGCAGGAAGCTCACTGAAGACTGGATGTCTTCACCTTTCCATACTCTTGTCAAACAAGGTCAGCAGAAGGTCTTAAAGAAACATCTACCAGAACCCTGAACCATCATATAACACTGGCAATCTCTACACAGAGTCATCACACTACATCTTAATTCAACATTCACAAAGAATCCTGAATCTTGATAAAATACTAGGACATCAAATTTAATCAAGACTAGAGGCATTGACAGCGCAGTCAATGCCTACTCATAAATGTCCCACTGAATTCAATGGGACTTACTCCCAGGTAAGTACTAATAAGATTGTAGCCTTAGCCTCACTGCACCAGTGTTGTGAGTTGGGCTACAGGTCTTCTGCAGATAATGTTCTTCCCCACAAGAAGCTAGCACTAAGTAAATCTTAACTTCTCCAAAGCTTCATACAAATGTATGAAATCCAAGAAAAACAACTCTCCAGATCTTCTTCTCTGGGAATAGTTTCCCCTCTGCTATTCACACAGATTTTCAATGAATTAGAATCATAGGATCATAGAATAGTAGGGCTGGAAGGGGCCTACAAGGCCATCGAGTCCAACCCCCTGCTCAATGCAGGAATCCAAGTCAGAGCATCCCTGACAGGTGGCTGTCCAGCCTCGTCTTGAACGCCTCCAGTGTGGGAGAGCCCACCGCTTACCTAGGTAATTGGTTCATAATTCATAACAGCAAGGCTGAAAACCTATGCACACTTATTTGAGAATAATTCCTACTGAACTCAATGGGTTCTATTTCTGAGTAAGCATGCATAAGATCAGGTTGCATGAAGTACACTTTCATATTGGGTTCTTCAAGTAACATTATTTCCTTATGAAAAGGAGATACCCTAAACTCCACATGTCTGCTGTAAGCAACACGATGGTGACCCAAGATGTTAAAAGACTAGCAGGGGGGAAATTGGCAAGAAAAAAGAGAGATGCTGATGCATATTGAGTAGAAGTATGAAACAGAAACACAACATACTCAATAAAGTAAAATCAGGATTCAGTAACAGGAAGGAGGAATAGATACTCATTATTTATTTTATTTAAAATTATTTTTAGGCTGCCTTTAGGGGTAAAACCCTCTCATACACTCACCTTACAACTGAGGATGGGAAACGGGAGCCAGCAATGTAGAAACCTTGCACTCAGATCCAAGGTCACAGCATCATTTTAAGTAAATCAAAGTTTCAAGGCAGCTTATTGTACAACATGCCCCTCAGATTTTCTGAAAACATGCAAACTTGACTGAAGGGAGAGGGTTTGGTATCATGGTGGCAGGTCCCACCTCTGACCATCACAGGTTGCTTGGCTGTGAGCATATAGTGCCTATGTGCATACAAATTCTCATAGAATCATAGGGTTGGAAGGGTCCAACAAGACCATCAAGTCCACCCCCTGGCTCAATGCAGGAAGCCTGATTCCCAGGCGGTCTCCCATCCAAGGACTAACCAAGGCTGACCCTGCTTAGCTTCTGAGATCAGACAAGATCAGGCGCATCCAATTTACAAAGGTAGGTCCCTTTGTGTGATTTGGGACTCTGAAGACCTTAGGATGCACTTCTAGAAGAAAGGGCAATGTCTTAAACCATTACAGGACTTTTTCTTTGTTCTTGTAGGCTTCTTTCAATTATGAGAAATCAAGAAAGATAGCCAGATGGTGGCTGTTTGCATGTTGTGCTAAGACATGGTTTAATGGGACATGCATGAGCTGAAGCGAGCCTCTATCCCTTCTCCTTCTATGTAGCTAGAGGAGAACTTCCCAAGCTTTTATTTTAGGTTTTGATTGACCATAGTTTGCCATGCTGTCTGGTGCAACAAACTGTGGTTAACGCTAAATATTAGGGTTAACCACACCAAAAGAGGATTTTCAAACATGCCAACTGCAAACCATAGGTTATGAAGCTAGTTTGCTGAAACTAGTTAGTGTTACCCACAGTTCCAGATCCAGTTGATATGGGAAACTGTGCCTAACTAAAAGAAGAATGAAAGTTTCCAAAGTCCTGGAGGGATCACGAGGAGAAGCCCTAGGTGGCCACTTAAACATTGCGAAACAAAAGAGGATGCAGAGCTGCGTAAAATTTGCAGATGCTACTGAATATGCAGACATGCAAATTTAGAAATAATTACTATAGTTTAACTAGAAATACTACTTCTTGCCACAGTGGGGAAGACTGTGACTCGGTGATTTACATGTCTGTTTAGCCTGCTGTTCAGGTGTGGCTATTGATGGACTATTTGAATTTCCCTGTTCTCCCTTCTTATGCTTAGCTTTAATCCAGACTTGGACTGGATGTTGTTGTTGTTGTTGTTCAGTCGTTAAGTCGTGTCCAAGTCTTCGTGACCCCATGGACCATAGCACGCCAGGCCTTCCTGTCCTCCGCTCTCTCCCGGAGTGAGCTCAAGTTCATATTCATTGCATCGGTGATGCTATCTAGCCATCTCATCCTCTGCCGTCCCCTTTTCCTTTGGCCTTCAGTCTTTCCCAGCATCAGGGTCTTTTCCAGGGAGTTTTCTCTTCGCACTAGGTGGCCAAAATATTTGAGCTTCAGCGTCAGTAGATTAAAAGAGAGGATACCTTAAAAGAGAGGATACCTTCAAATATAGGACTGTCTTCTGTAAAGTAGTACACACGGCCACCCTGGAAGGCACACAAGGCAAAGGTTCATTCACATCACACTAAACCATAGTTTAGTGTGACATGCAAATATGGCCAGTACATATCTCTTCTCCTAGCTGAGACTAGCAGGCTAGAGTGAATGGAAAAACAGATGAGCACTAGCATGTCCAGGATGGTTTTAAATGGTGCATAATGTACAATTAAACCACTTATTCATTCATTACTTTAGTTAAGCAATTATATACTGCCTTTCCATCAGAGTCCTGAGGCTGGTTCAGTGCTTGAAGTAGAGAAAATAGGAAGTGGGATGGTTTCATTTCAAATTAAGACAGACTCAATTTAGCCTGTGCTCCATTCACCATCTGTATAACTATGTAACCTATTGTATGAATTTGTACATTCACACCTTGAAATAATTACAGTTCTCAATCTCCATTCTCCACCTATAAAATCAGCATAATCATAAAGTCACAGTGCAGTTGCAATAACAACTGTAAAGTACTCAAAGAAAATAGTATTCATTACTATTATTAGTAAAGAAATTAGTATTCATTACTATTATTTACTGCTGCAGCAAATACATAAACAGCTATCCATTCAACCATGTTAGCCCTTCACCTTTTTTTTTAACCTAGAAAACGTGAAGAATGGGAGGAAAAGGGAACTCTGCTTAGATGAAAAACTGGGACATAAAACACAATACAGAACACCAGCTAGGAACAATGTTACTACCTTTACTTAGTATATCACTTGACTCATAAATAAAACTTTCTGCAATTAAGTGTACCAAAGAGCACAAATCATGAGAAGTAGAAATACTTCTTAGAATAATTACATTAAACTTAATCAACATTTGTTATTATTTTTTGCTTAAGGCCAATATGTTTAGCGTCTTCCATGCATAAGAAATTGCACTCACTCCAGGCTAGTTTACTTTGAAAGTAATTTGCATGCTTTTTCCTTACAGCATTAAGGAAAGGAGAGGAGAGGAAACAATGGTCCAGACTGAATTTGGCGAAGGCTGCAGTTCTGTGCACACTTACCTGGAAGTAAGTACCACACAATTTAGTGAGACTGTTTTCAAATAAATATGCATAACATAGGGCTGTACATTTTTTTAACCTTTGAAAGCACACATCACTGTGTCCAGGGCCAGTGTCAAGGGGCCTACTGACAAGAGCTCCCTGGAGCTGTTCTTCCTTTTTACCATTGCAACCTAATTTTTCACCTGCCTCTCACTTTTGCCAAACAACAGTGATGGCGAGGAAGAAGAGCAGCGGATGCCCCTGCCTACTTGCTCACTGGCTCTCTGCCTGTCAAGCAATGAAGCGGTAGCAATGACAAGAAAGGGGGAGGGGAAGCAATAACTGCTGGTGACAATGGTGGTGAGAAGACAGACTCACTGAGGGAAGGGGTCCACTTAGGGCACCTTTCCCAAGGGTCCTCAAAAACCTGGAGCTGGTATTGACTGTGTCCACTAAAATGTCCCCTTTCAGGGTGACCTAAAGCTAATGGGGGAAAGAAGTGGATCATGTTATCCTTGGATAAAAGTTGTGACTTCAGACGCGCAACATAAGTCTTTAAACCATACTTTGATTTCTTGCAAACCACAAAAGAACAAAACTTATGTTTGGCACCATATTTCTATGCCTGAAGTCATAAAATTACCCGCAAATATCCACAGTTTTAGAGGACTCATAAATTAACCGAGTGCTGTAGTCATATCATATGCACTCTGACCATAATCCTCCAGTATTTTACTACATAATTAAGTTGCACAAATGTTACCATTTAAATAATATCATGGACAGAACATCTAAATGCTGGTTTGAAAATAGCTACTTGGAATGTATACTATTTAACCGACCACGTTTGTTTTTAGCTATAATTGCATACAAACAAAATAAATGAACAAACACTTTTTTTGCTGAACCAGTATAAAAAGAAACGATCTGTCATGTGCTGTAAATCAAGGGTTACCACAGTGTTTGGTGTTGGGCAGAGGACACATTGGGAATACATCAAGCTGGGGGAGCCAAAGTTAATTTGAGTGAGATCATATTATACTGATTGCACCGCCCTGACAAAAGATGTGATGACTGCATATAGGGTGGCCAGGTGTCCTACTTTTCTGAGGACAGTCCTCTATTTGAAAGTGTCCTCTATAGAAAGGGCTGTCCAGACCAAGTCTGGTTTAAAGCTAAGGACCCATAACACAGGAGAGCAGGGGCTTCGAAGTTGCCTGCCATCAGTTAGCACCTGGACTACAGACTGAGCAGGCACACCGGTCATCTGATCATGGTCTAACCCACTATTGCGAGATGTATTGTATTTGTCTTTAAGTTATAGTAATCATTTCTGAAATGCCCTCTATACATATATATTAGCATATGCAAATGTTATGCAAATCTGTGCCTTCTTTTGTCCTCTCTTTTGGTTATACATTTCCTCTTCAGGGGGTGATTGGCAAGTGGCCACACTAGCCGCAGATGCTGCTGCTATCAGCCCTGCATATCCAGAAATGCAAAGAGCCAGGAGAGACTAGGGATTAGTGGGACTTTAAAAGTTGTGCCAAACTACAGCATTGGGGGCGGGGGGAGAGGGAGAGAGAGAGAGTCAGTGCTGAGAAATGTATTTTATTTACCTAGGGCACTTCTCAGCTGCCTTATTGGCAACTGGAATCAAGGCTGCTTACAATAAGACAATGAAACAAAAGAACTGCAGAACAACCATAATAGAAGAATGAACAATAAAACCATGCAGTACAATCAAATAACATATCAATAAGCAGTTCAAGGACAATAAAAAAAGCTTGTTAGAAATGTTTAAAAGCTGTTGAAGACATAAGAGAACAGGATGGTGCCAAAAGGTTAGGGAGGAAAGTGACAGCTGCACGTCAATTGTTTTTTTTGTTTCTTTCTTTGTTTTAAGTCTCTCTTCACCCAAACAGATTCCAGGGCAGTGTACAATAAATAATAATTATATTGTACCATATAATACAAAAAAGCCCTCACAACATATCACATCATCCTTCATACAACAAGAAAATTGAAAGGCAAAATACAATAACAATAAAACAACAAAGCAGATAGAAGCAATAAAACCTGTTTAAAATGCCTGGGAAATAAAATTGTCTTGACCTGGCTTTAGAAGGATTGTAAAGTCAGCACCAGTCAAACATCCTTAGGGTGGTTATTCCTGACTCAAGACACCACTACTGAAAAGGCCCTTTCCTCTTTAGAAGCAGAACACACCTCACTGACTGCCAGTGCTCAGAGAAGGGCCTCATCTGACGATCTGAACGCATAGACAGGATGAAATGGGAGGAAGTGCTTTTTCATAAACTTCAGTCCCAATTCATTTAGGTTTTAAAGGTAAGCACTGCCATCTTGATTTGGGATTGGAAGCAAATAGGCAGACAGTGCAATACTTTAATTGGTAAAACATAGCTCTGCTTAGCTAAACCAATCAGAATTTTAGCAGCTGAACTGAGGGGTCAGCCCTCCCATCAGGCAGGATGAATCCCCCGCCTCGGGTAGCAGATCTGGAAGGACAGCAGTTCCCCTTGCTGGGAGAGCCATGGGTCCTGATGCCAGCGAAATGTAAGGCAGGCAACCACTCCTAAGACCCCATTGGCTACTCTCCTGCTATGGCAAATGCTGCAGCAGGAAAGTAGCCATTACAGCTGCTGCCACCTGCCCTATGTCTCACTCTGAGTACAGCATAGGCGGGCGGCCATTCTGGAGAGCTGCACCAGCCACAGCAACAGAGTGCCCAGCATGGCTCCCTGGAGCACTGCCCAACTGATGCCTTGCTCTGGGGACCCCTCTCTAAGGAGTCACACAGGCAGCTTCCCTGCAGGAATGTGCCGGCACGACTCTCCATGGAGGAGGGCCAGCCCAACTGCCTCGCTCTGAATGAAAGGTCCTTTGTGAAAGCAAGGCATTGGTGGGAAGGTGGCTCTGGAGATTGCCTGTGCTGCCTCCTCACCACCAATGCCTCATTCTCATGAAGGACCCCTCAAAGCAAGGTATTGAGGGAAGGCAGGTGGCAATGATGGGAAGGGGGAAGAGGGTGAGGGTGGTGGTGGCAGCAGCTCATGCTCCTCCCCCCGCCCCCAGCAGTAGCGGTGGTGTATTTTCCCACCTCAGGTGTAAGAAGGTCTTGTGCTGGCACTGGCAAATTGTGAATGAATTGAAGCTTTTGAGTCATCTTCAAGTACAGCCCAACATACAACACATTTCAGTAATGTACCGGAAGTGAGTTCCACAGTTTGGGTGCCACGACTGAGAAGGCCACTCTTTCAGGTAAAAACGAGAAGAAAAGAAAATGGAGAAATCCCAGGTGCCTATAGAAAAAAAAATGGGGCCAACATAAAAGAACCATAATAAACTTTTTTCTATAAGCACCTGGGATTTCTCCGTTTTCTTTTCTCTTCATTTTTTCCCGCACACGTGCCTCCCCTCCTCTTTTTATCCCACTCTTTCAGGTAGATACTCAAAGACATGGTCACTTGGATCATAGCTTCCAAATTCAGTCTCCCAGGTTCATGTGGGTAAAAGCAATTATCTAGAAGAGAAATGGCCTTGCAGACCAGTAGGGATCTCCAGAGGTTTTGGACTACAACTCCTACATTCCTGCCTATTGGCTAAGCTGGGAAGGGCTTCTGGGAGTTGAAGTCTGAAACATCTGGAGACCTACCTTCAGCCCACCCCTGGGGTAGATACTGGAGAGGTATTACAGTGCTGAGCCCTAGCATCATCCAACAGCTAAGGCACCATGAGATTGTATGTTATGGGACCTGCATCCTTGCGAGAATCTGGACCCGCCTATGCTAAATCATTTCCTGGATCCAATTGTAAATTTATTTCTGTATTTGAAAAGAGGAGGAAGAATCTTATAATTAAAAGGCCCCAAGACTAACATTGGGAGCTGAGGAAGAAACCAAATTAAAAGAAAAAGAAAGGCGACAAAAGAGCTTTGGTACAGAATATCCTTATTGTAAATGCACCACAACCTAAATACAGACTTTTCAAATATATTCATTTTGTGATACAAAAAAACTGCTTTTCAGTGGCATAAACTGATATTTTGGCACACATTCAGCACAGCTCAAATGTGACTTTGCTCTGCTCACTCAGTATTCCCTACTTCTTAAAAAGAAGGGTTTCATTATGAAAACACAGAGGCATTAACCAAAGCACTGCTTACAGGCCTCACTTTAATAAGGATTTCTCATCAGCTCCTAGTTTATGTTGGATTAACATATGAGAGAGCTATTTAAACATTAAAATTAATACATCATAAAACAATAGCAATACTTCATGCTGAAATACTTTCATTTGAATCATAGCTACTAACAATGGCCATGAATATCCCCACTCAAATTGCTATCATGAATATTGTATAAAATTGAGAATAAACTAAAAGTAAAATTAGAATACATCTTTATAAATTACAATATGTCAAGTTAACAAATGGTAGACTTGTCATATTGAGCAACTAAATGTCTAAATGATCAGTCAGCACTCATCATGCAGGGGGAAAAACACACTCGCTTTGTTGGCTATAAAGCAGTTGCTCGATTTTTCATACTGTCATTCTGCTCTATTAGCAAAGCCTAACACAATTAGGTATGAATATGCAGTAATAACATGCAGATTGTTCCCTCACAATTGCCCCAAGGCAGCCGTCTCAGCCTTCCCGTGCCTGATTCCTTCTACATCATTACAGACGTGGCATAATTCATCAGGGGGAGGTGGCGGCAGGGGTGGGGTGGGGGGAAGAATACCTCATCCCTTCTTGCACGTGGCCAGCTAGTAAAATCATTAGTTGTTGTTAACCATTCTCACTCAATAGGTTTGTTCGCAGTGCTCCCCGGCTCCCTGCCACTCCTGTAGTTGTACGTGTTTCCCTTGGGTAATGTTAGACACTACATTTGAGCCTGCCAGAACAATTAACCCTACTGTTAATTAGAATGAAATGTCAGGCGCACAGATGGTACAAGCTGGCACCCTGCCATCCCGCCAACTGCTGCTGAAAGCAGCTACCCTACTGCTGACAGCTGTTCAGCCATGTCCCAAACCAGCAGATGTCGGGACTTTCCAGCTGAGGAAAGCTTGGGAGGAGGGAGAAGGCGGGGGGGAGGGAGAGAAAGAAGCAGGCAGGGAAGAAAAAGGAAACGAGTTTTCTAAGTCCCAGCAGTGATGATTACTGTTTTATCACCATTGTTATCTATTACCTGTTGTCATACTGTATCAGTCAAGCAGAGGTCTAACGAGCAGCATGATGCAAATTAAAAAGAATGACACTAATAGTCAGAACTAAAACAAACACACTGTGGCAGTAATTCTGCTGGAGCATAACAAATGAAGCCAACTACAAGCAAAAGTACCAACCCTTCTAATCCCAGATCTTGCTAGCTATTTTAGGAAAAACTGGGAAATTATTTTAAGAAACAGGTTGTTTTGTTGCTAGAAACTCATCTTTACTTTTTTACATGCTACGCTGTTTGGTAAGATGTGGTCGACGTTCTTGTCCTTTTGGGGGGATACAGCCTCAAAGAAGAATATAAATGTTATAGGGCAGTGGAATCCTGTGAACGTTGTACATAATACTCACATGAGTACTGTTGCTTAGAAATTCCACTGTGGGTTTATGTTGGGGATAATGCTGTTCTATTTCTGCACTCGCTCTGCTTTCTTAAATTATTTTTCGAAGAAATTCTTCATTCCACCTCACAGAGATGTAATTCTCTCTTTATAGCTCCAAATTGTATAGTAAAAAATGTGTGCACCCCAAAAGCACACCTACCAACCATGATAGTGCATCTCCTGCACAATTCCACAAGATTTCTATAAGCGCCAAACCTCAGCACATCTTTAACGAGTAATCATGCTTATTTTTTTTATTATTCCTCAGACAGACCAGACTCTTCTTTGCAGGAAGCAGAGATGAACTCATTGTAACTCAATGCATTTCACATCTGTATACCATATGTACCAGTGTGTTCTACACAATCTGTTTATATGCTGTAGGAAACTACAATTAGTCTTAAGCTCCTGTAGTACACACAATGTAAGCAAGTGGGGAAAAAAACACAAAATCTCATGTAAGCATTTCTCTCACAAATAATGGGGAACACTGCAAGTACCTGCCACATACACACGTAAACCACCTTGAAATCATTCATAACAGGTGGTATATACATGTTTTACAGTGCAATCCTACACAGGTCTACTAAAAAAATAAATCCCATTGACTTCAATAGACCTTACTCCCATGTACGTGCATATAGCCAAGTATTTTTTCCATGCCGAGCTAATCCAGAGGCTTCATGTTGCCCTGTAGTAGCAGAGCCTAGTATTCCACACCCATATTCCATCCCATGCCTAAAGGTCCAAGCATCCACACTCCACTGTAGTTCATTAGACTAGGTCTAGGCTAAGATCATGACATTCCTATACTAGCCCTGGAATAGTCCCTCATGATCATTAAAATACAAAGCATTATATGAAAAATTAATTTGCTTATTAAGCTACTGCAAAACCAAGTTTATATATCAGCCTGGCAGTGGTGGTTTGTTTAAGCTGCGGCGTGGGCTGAACACCATTTACCTAATTGCCTAACCTGAGGGCAGCTTGCTGTGTCATCCAAACCCGGGCGGCATGGCTTGTTTGAGGGGGAAACAACCCTTAAAACTGTCAACAATAGGTGATGGGTTATTGGAGGGTTGTTTTCCCCTCTAACAAGCCATGCTGCCTGGGTTTTGACAAGCCATGAATGGGTGGGTAATTATGCAAATGTCACCCGCCACATGTCACAGCTTAAGCAAGCCACTATGGCTTGCTTAAGCCATGGTGATCATGCGAATCATACCACTGTTTGGGCAAAAACCTCACTGGGCAGTATCCAGTGCAAGACTAGTGCTAATGTAAATTACATTGCCCTAGTGTAAATGACTTCTGGCACAATGCCAATAGTATTTGCTGGTGTGAAAAGTTTTCTGGGGAAAACTGTCACACCAGCAAGCACCATTGGTGTTGTGCTAGTGCAACTGAATGTTTGTTAGCAGTATGTCATACTGCGTACTGTCCATGATCATTCCTTTGCCTGTTAAAGATCTAGTGGTTTCAAAAGAAGCCCTGGACGTCAAAGATCTTCTAAACAGAAGGGAAAGAGAAATAAATAAATATACATGTAAAATGCTCATTTTATAAGTTTGGAAACTGTTCAGTAGTCTTATATGTCACCTATCATTTTAGTAATTACATTTTACATTAAATAGATTAGCAAGATACATCAGAATGACAGAAAAAGTGCCATCACTGTCTGAATGTAACACATGGAATCATAATTATCACTCGATAATCAGATTTCAGAATTCTAAAAAGGAAAGTTCAAGAGCAGATCAGTGATCTTTTATGAAACTGAATTGAATCGCTCTTCAAAGATAAAGGGAAATACTGTTACCAGTTGGAAAGGAATTAAAACAACTGTGAAATTTGCTATTTGTTCATTCAAAGCCATCTGCTCATTTCCTTCATCACAGAAAAATACTTAATATCAAGGAAAACGTCCTCTTCAAAAAGCAATCTGTTATCAAGCAAAATTGTTTCAAGGACCATAATAATTTCACTCTAAGCATTAAATTGGTGTGCCACCCGTAGAAAACAGTGCTTCCTGAATCTGCAAATCTGCACCAGTCAGTCCTATTGTGTTCAAGGGGGCAAAGTATATAGACCCATTCCCACCATTTGCTAAAACTTTGGAATATTTGGAGGAACAATCATAACAGTATACCAATATTCACACCACAGCTTTGTGGTAGGCAATTGAGAGCAACTGGCCAATGCCACAGCAACCACAATCTCCCAAGAAACACCTGAGATGACAGGACTAGCACAACTAGAAGTTATCTCAAGAACTGGACATGGGCAGCACTTCTAGGAAGTTGTTCATAAGAAGAAACTTCTGGGGGCATAACTGAGGAAAGACTGTAGTACTGGGAGAACTGAACCAATAAACCCAGCACATTCTGACTGAGTGCTGAGTTGGTCGAGGAACATGACAGCTTAACAGGTACCAAACTTAGTAGATAGAAGGAGGACATCTTCAGAGTCAGTGAGGATTGATACTAGCAGCAGGTGAAACAAGGTGCTAAGACTGTTTCAGGCTGAGGAATCAGAGAATGGCCAATTCCATATGCACCTTGGAACTTAGGACCTGGAGATCCTCTTTCTGATAAGTGTATTTGTTTATCCGTGCCCTTTTAAGCTGTGAAAGACAAGACTGCCGGATTCTGGGTGCTCCCAGAACTCTTTGCAGTACAGAAGTAGTGATTTCTACTTGCTATTTAAGTACGACTTTACAGAACTACTCATCTGCTGGTGGCTTTTCTTCTTAATTCACCACCCATTTCTCCAATGCAGGAATGCTGAACTTCTTTCAGCCTGAGGGCTGAATTCCATTTCAGAAAAGCTTTCAGGGTTTACATTCTAGGGGTGGGGGTGGCCAAAGGCATATGGAAGTGGGGCCAAAAATACAAGCATATTTTAGCTCAAAGCAGTTCCTGCCAGTAACTAAGCCTTAGGAGAGGCGTTTCAACCTTTTAGAAGTGGGGAAAATTGTACAAAAGCCTGGAAACCCACAAATGATTGGTGAATGGGAGAAAGGGGGTAGGGCCAGGGGAACCCTGGCAGATCATATCAGGACCCCCCGAAGGCTGGATTTGGCCCCCTTGCCTGAGGTTCTTCACCCCTGTTCCAGCGGAATCACACTCTGACCACCATGGCCAATTTTTGAGGACTGGACCAGAAACATCTGCCAAAGCAACAAAAATCGGTAAATGTTTCTTTTGTGTTATCTATACCATCTTTGATATTTGGGACATCACAAGGATATATTTTTCCCAAACTCCAATGGAGCACCATTTATTTAATAGACCTTAGACCTTTCTTTAAACACGTACTTTGAAAAAAAATATTGCAATCCAGCAAATTTTATCCTACCTTTTACTTGTTACAGCATTGTAAAAAGCCACTTAAATCACCATTAAGAAGAAAATATTGAAGCATCACAAAAATTAGACCAAAAAGACCTGGAAGCTTTATTCTCTCTATTTTGAAGGACGAATAAATTGATTTTTAAAAAGAAATACATTTTTCTTTCCCTGAACTAAGATACTTGAACTAGTGCCACCCCACAAACAACTGCAGGATGTTTCAAGCCCATATTAATCCTTGGGGCTTTCAACACATTTATATGAATCAAGGACACTGGTTACGTGTCATGGATTACAGAGCTGATTATATGCACGCTGAATATATCTCAGACAAAAAGAATCTCATTTATGTTGTCAGGGCATACTGCTGCAGGCACAAAGCAAGGTATTTTCTCTGGGACAGCAGTCAATCTCCATAAACTCCCTGAAGTATAGTCTGATTTTGCAATATATGTTCACTACATCTAAGTCGGACTTCATGACTCTCACCAAAAAGAAGCTGCTGATCAAAGCACACACTTTGCAGCATGAAGACAGATGACTACATATAAATACGGAAGCTACCATACAGAAGCGGATTCAAACATGGTGGAATTCTCATGGCAGCAGCAGTCAGAGAAGATTAGTCATGCAATCCCCATTAATTACTGTGGTTTTTGTGTGTTTTTTACCATGTGTGACACTTGTTAATTATCATGATTGAGTGGTTAACTGTGCAAGCCTTCAAAGCTCATGTTTTACTTGAACACAGTGCCAACCATCTAATGCCAGACTGCCATAGCAAAATGACTCACAATGGTCCAGAAACATCATGTGTGAGAAAACTGAGGATATCAACCTGAAGATACAAGAAGGGCTCCTTAGGGCAGTCACCAGAAAACCTGAACATTTTAGAATATCTGAAGGCACTGATTCCATTCCTCCACCCCACCCCACCCTGCAAAAAAAGAATAACAAGAACTGGCCTAGCTTACAAGGTTGTAACACTGTATATACATTTTATATACATGCTAAATACTATTTATTCTGTTTAATCTGTAATACCAGAAAATATAAAATGCAAGTAAAGATAAGAGGGTGGAATCCCAATGTATTCAATGCAGTGGTGTAGTGAAGGGGGAACATGGGGATAGCACAGCTCCAGGACTTTATTCAGAGTAGGAGCCATGATATTCTCTGCCAGAGTGCACGAGTAATTCTTCGCTCTGGCAAGTGAATGAGGTGATAACAAAGCTTCCCAGTTTTACAATTGTTGGTGATTAATTAGCATAGAGGAAGTCAGAAAGCAAGGGAAACAACTAAGCAGAAGCTGGATACTTCTTTCCTTTTCTTTGGTGGAGTTCCTTCCTCATGCAAGCAGTTGAAGTGGTAACAGTTCCTTGCAGAATTGTTTGCATTTCCAATTAAAAGCTAAAAGGTTGCTAAAAGATCTTTTGTTATAGCTCAGTATATTTTCAGTGGAGGCTGATGGGTCCAATGTCAGTGGGATGGTGAATCCACTCTAGGTTTCAGCCAGAACCATCTTGGATAGCTACTTTAGAGTTCTGAGTAGTTCTGACATAAACTGGATTCACAGCCCCAGTGACATCAGAGCCACCAGCCTCCACTGTGCATTTTACAAGTTGAATCTTGAGTACCATCTTTTGGCAGAAATGCAGGACATAAATAAAACAAAACAATATCAAACCTATGCAGTCAGACATACGCACCACTGAATTCAATGGAGCTTATTCCCAGGAAACTACACATAGGAGTGCGGTCATGCTGATCCTAATAAACTGGATACTATGCTATGTACTGATGCTGGGAGGGGGTGTACATATACCCTCACCCACCATCATGATAAGATCCTGCACTTCAAAATTGACCACTGCACCACTAATTCAATTGATGTCTAGGATATCATAAAAACATGCAGTGCCATCGCATATGGGTTTTGCTTTTTGCTTTTTCAAGATGGTGGATGGAATTACAATAGCATGTCCTGGTTTAAACATTGAGATCACTCTTTGCTCTTGACTAGTGCCAACATTATGCTCAATTGTGTCTGGAGTGCAGACTGATGCAGGGTGGCTACATAGTACTGTGCAGGTGACATAGATCCAGTGTCCATTTGAGCACATTGGACCTGTGCAAATGCAATTTTTATTGAGACCATGTGTGGGAAAGGATGAATCCCCATTCCCATTCTCTGCACAGACCTGCTCGGGTCCGTCCCATAGCTACTATTAAAAAAAAGAAAGAAGAAGCAACATAAGATGCAAGCAAGCATTTCACATATTGTCTAGTTTGGCCCTTAGGTGGACCTCCAAAGAAGATGTGAGCATTTGCTAGAGGACACAAGAGCTCTCTAGGTCCAGCTTGTTTATGCCTTATTTGGGCTAACAACTGCTTTTGATTCATTGACATCCCCCCCCCCCGAACCCAGTAATATAGCATCTTCAGGGGTTCTTTTAATCTCTCATTTGACCCACACTGATTCCCTCCAGTTCTTCCACTTTCTCATATTATAAAAAATTTCCAGAACTCACATTGAAGACAATAGGTGGCAACATTGACAAAAATGTACAGTTGCATGCCTTCTGTGATTCTGGAACTCAGGAGAAGGCAGGATATGAATAAACTATCTTCAGTTCCCCAAACTGCTGAATTTCTCAGAGAGAGGGAGGGAGGGAGGGAGAGATGCCTGGGCACAAGCATCAAGCATGTGCTTGATGCCATTCCTTCTAAACAGCTGCCAGAAGCATGGATGTAGCAGCTCAGTGGCTAAGCAGTAGCAAAGGAAAGGTGCTATCTTCTTCATTATGCCCCATGTCCGATTTGATCTTGGGACAGGTACCACAAACAGCACAGGCAGCGGGAGGTTGAGGCATAGCTAAACAAGAGCCGGAAGATCCCTGGGCTTAGCTATAGGTTGGCATCAGAATATTTGCCTACAATCCCTGAAATATATTTTACTTTAGGCTTAGGCTAAATCATTCTTTTAGAGTGGCCTGATCTATTAGGTAAGGTTCAAGGCGCCACACAGCTACATATGTAAGTATGACCTTATCGCTGACCTTACAATGCACTTACTATCTTGTTCGTCTCTAATAATGTCTCTTCCACTACAAACAATTTATTCTACCTCACGTTCATCAAGTGCTCATAAATCAACATTAGGCCCCTTTTTACAGAGTTGCTGGTTTTTAACTTGCACAGACAGCAGCAGCGGTATTTGGATGTGAAGCCTAATACTGGCACACATATTGATTTTAATTAGTCTAATTAGTTCATTATGCCAAAAATCAAACAGACCATTCATTACATTCTAAACTAATGGCATATGATCAAGGATTTCATATGATAATGAGTCAGATCAATTATCACTCATCAAGGAAGTCATTAACAAGTGTAAATACTGCCAAGCTTAATGCCATGCGAATTATGAAGTCATGGCTTGGCCATTTCCATAAGCATACTAATTTTATATCCAGATAATTTTATTTTAAGATCTACCATCTCTTTAATACTCATTAAAAAGATCTGTTTTGAAAAGGAACTGGTTAAGCCCTATATTTAAACTCCATAACACTGTCTATGACACCAAGATTTAAATCCATATATTGTTTATTCCAAACCATTGTAAAAGAAGAAGAGGAAGAGGGAGAGACCAAGATTGTTGTTGTTTATTTGTTTAGTCGCTTCCGACTCTTCGTGACTTCATGGACCAGCCCACCCCCAGGTCCCCCAAGGTCGAGTCCGTCACCTCCAGAATATCATCCATCCATCTTGCCCTTGGTCAGCCCCTCTTCCTTTTGCCTTCCAGAAAGGGGATAGGAAGATGTATTTCTCCTAGTAATCCAATGAAGCTAAACAGTGGGAGAGCCAGGACTTTCAGCTGTAATTCAAGGGGTTTGACAAAAGTGGGGCACTAACCATTCAGGAAGGACAGCCAGTGGCATACACACACACCCATCGTTGGTGGCTCATAAGTAATAGAACAAACCAACATCATTTCAAACTTAAGGATCGCCTGTAATACCTGGATGAAAATCCTTTGCAGTCAATGACTGCCTGAAGTCCAGAACCCAAGGACATGACCAAATGCCAAGTTTCCTCCCTCGAGATGCTTTGCCAGGCCTTTACTGCAGCTGCCTTCAGCTGCTGCTTGTTTGTGGGTCTTTCTGCCTTCAGTCTTATCTTCAGTAAGTGAAAAGCATGCTCTGTTGGGTGGAGATCAGGTGACTGACTTGGCCATTGAAGAACATCCCACTTCTTTGCCTTGAGAAACTCTTGGGTAGCTTTTGCTGTATGTTTTGGGTCATTATCCATCTGCAATATGAAGCGGCGTCCTATCACTTTGGCAGCATTCGGCTGAATCTGAGCAGAAAGTATAGCTCTATACACTTCAGAATTCATCCTGCTGCTTTTATCAGCAGTCAGGTCATTAATAAACACCAGTAACCCAGTTCCACTGGCAGCCATACATGCCCATGCTATAACACTGCCTCCACCATGTTTGACAGATGATGTGGTATGCTTTGGATCATGAGCTGTTCCTTTCCTTCTCCATACTTTTCTCTTCCCATCATTCTGGTACAAGTTAATCTTGGTTTCATCAGTCCAAAGAATCTTATTCCAGAACTGGGCAAGCTTTTTTAGGTGTTTGCTGGCAAAGGCTAATCTGGCCTTTCGGTTCTTGAGCGTTACCAGTAGTTTGCACCTTGTTGTGAAGCCTCTGTATTTACATTCATAAAGTTGTCTCTTGACTGCAGATGTTGACAATGACATGCCTACCTCCTCAAGAGTATTCTTGGCCTGGCTAGATGTTGTGAAAGGGTTCCTCTTTGCCATGAGCAGAATTCTGCAGTCATCCACTTTAGTTGTCTTTCGTGGTCTTCCAGGCCTTTTGCTGTTGCTGAGCTTGCCAGTTAATTCCTTCTTTTTCAGGATGTTCCAAACTGTTGTATTGGCCATTCCCACTGTTTTTGATATCTCTCTGATGGGTTTATTTTGTTTCCTCAGCCTAATGATGGCCTCCTTCACTCGCATGGACACCTCCTTGGACCTCATGTTGGGAGTTCCAGTGAACAGCTACTAAATGCAAATGTGACACTCAGAACCACATCCAGGCCTTTTATCTGCTTGATTGGTCATGGGACACCCAGGAAACAGGCCACCCCTGGCCATGCAGCTGCTTGTCAGCCATTCGTTCCATTACTTATGAGCCACCAACGATGGGAGGGGATATATGCCTGACTTCACTCCCATCTGGGTGTGTTTCCTTTCAACTTCAATGTGGTGGTGTACAGAGGCCAACTGCCAACACAGTTATCCTTGTTCCAATATTTCTGGCCCTGACTGTAAATCCTTGGACATTCTACATATGGTACAAATGCTTTGGCAAACACTTCTAGTCATTTGTCTTACAGGGCAACAACTAACGGTACTGTTTATGTCAGGAGTGGACAACACTTCTTTCATTTCCCTACAGAGCAGCAACTCAGACATGGATCTCAGGTAGGGCAGCATTAGGTATCACACATAACATCCATTCTGAAGATCTCAAAAGCTTGCTCATGACTTCGTGACATTTTAGTTGATCCCCAAAGGGTATTAACCTAATGTGGCTTTTGGATATCCTCCCCTCTGCCCCATGGACCAACATGGGTACCTCTGGTTTTTGTACACATTCCAAGAGACAGGGCAATCCTGTCTAGACAATATCATAGACTCTACATTGGAAGAAATTCCAATGCCGGAACCTGATTATGATTTCGGGAATACAGACCAGCTGTTGGAAACAGTTGTGTTTTGTAGCTCATCGGAACAAGTTGTTCACTGCCCCTTGGAGATGGCCAAGGCCTGGCATCTCCCGGTTTCTGACCAAAGACTTTGTCTTTCTCCCCTCAGCATGCTCCAGTTCTGCAGTTGTTACCTACCGGCTCCCAGTGCTGACTCAATGTCAGGGTGGACACTGAGCCCATAGAATCCCAGAGTAGTTCTGATTCTGAGGAAGAGGAGTCGCTCCTGGGAGAGGAGCGCGCTCCTCTTTCCCAGGGCCAACAGCTGACGGAGATTCCTCCCACCAGCATTCCTAGCTTAAATAGCAGTCCTGGGAGTGACAGAGCGCGGGAAGCAGACTTGATGGACGTGCGACACCGACGCAGAGAGCGGCGCCAGATGGAGGGCGCAGAAAGGAGGCGTAGTGCCCGGTTGGCGCGCAAACGACGGCTGCGCCCAGACGATCCAAGGGAAAAGGGGAGGGACTCTCCCTAGTCCTTAAGTTCAGGGGTCTGCCAGTAATTCCCTTTCAAACGGGGACCAACTGTTCCAACGTAGGGCATAGGTACTCTGCTGCTCATATCTAGTTGCTAACAGTAGAGTTGTTAAGTTGTAAAAGAGGAATAAAGCTTTGAAAAGAATCCATTTGTCTGTGTCTGGACTTGGCTACTGGATTAGACTGAGAGAGGCCTCCAAGGAGCCCTTGACACTCAACTGCCTTGAACTGGAAAATTTATATGCCTAAGAACCACATGACTGAATGTTCATATGGCAAAGATGCACAGGCAGACCTCTTTGTTTATGCCATCCCCTACAGTTCCTGGCCAGATAGATCCATCTTTGTTGCTCACCAAACCAGGCCACAATACCCAGGATACTATAGAAATCCACCACCCATAAGCTTTTGCAGGATGGAACACAGGAAACTACCTTATATAGAGCCTGCCCATTGGTCTATCTGGCTCATTGTCTACACTGACTGGCAGCAGCTCTCCAGTAGGGATGTACGTGTCAGGGAGGAAACTGAGCCCATACAGCCCCAGAGCAGTTCTGATTCTGAGGAAGAACAGCAATTCGTGGGAGAGGAGCTTGCTCATCTCTCACAAGCACAGCAGCTGGCAGAGATTCCTCCTGCCAGCATTCCTGAGATAGATAGTGACCCTGGCAGTGAGAGAGCACTACAGGAGGGCTTGCTGGACACTCGACGCCGACGCTGGGAGTGACGACAGCTGGAGGGCGCGGAAAGGAGGCGCAGGGCTTGTTTGGCGCGCAAGCAACGGTCGCATCCTGAGGACCCAAGGGAAAGAGGGAGGATGTCTCCCTAGCCCATAAGTTCAGGGTCTTCCCGTGGTTCCCCTTGAAACGGGGACCAACTGCCTTACCTGGACCTTAGGCTACTCTGCTATCTTTCCCCAGTGCTCTTCCTTGCTTAGTCGCTAGTGATTAGTATCTGAAAGAGTCATAAAGGAATAAAGCCTTGGAAAGAATCCTCATTGTCTGTGTCCTGAGTTGGCTATTGGAGGGGACTGCAAGAGGCAGCTAGGGCGCTCCTGACAGCACAAATGTCACTTACCGTTTTGTTTCGTGGCATCTACGTTGGGGGGAGGTGCTTTGTCCCTCCCCCCAAAATCCTCCCTGGCCGGCTCCGCTCCTTGGTGACTCCACGGAGCCGCCGGCCGGGGCCACCTACAGCGACATCCAGCCACTGCTGGGCTGCGCAGGGACACAAATGGCGGCCGCCATAGCCGCCGCCATTTGCGTCCCTGCCTTTTGCCGTGATAGGCTACATAAATACTTACGTAGCCTATCACGGCTAAGGGCAGGGACGCCATTTGCATCCCTGCAGAGGCCGTGATTGTTATTCAGTCGTTAAGTTGTGTCCGACTCTTCGTGACCCCATGGACCATAGCACGCCAGGCCTTCCTGTCCTCTGCTCTCTCCCGGAGTGTGCTCAAGTTCATATTCATTGCATCGGTGATGCTATCTAGCCATTTCATCCTCTGCCGTCCCCTTCTCCTTTTGCCTTCAATCTTTCCCAGCATCAGGGTCTTTTCCAGGGAGTTTTCTCTTCGCATTAGGTGGCCAAAATATTTGAGCTTCAGCTTCAGTATCTGTCCTTCCAATGAGCAGTCAGGGTTGATTTCCTTTAGAATGGGCTGATTTGACCTCCTTGCAGTCCAGGGGACTGCAGTCCAGCACCACAGTTCGAAAGCATCAATTCTTTGGCGCTCAGCCTTCCTTATAGTCCAGCTCTCACAGCCATATGTTACTAAGAGGCCATGACAGGCTACGTAAATACTTACGTAGCCTATCACGGCAAAAGGCATGGACGCAAATGGCATAGCGGCCGCCATTTGTGTCCCTGCCTTTTGCTGTGATAGGCTACGTAAGTATTTACGTAGCCTATCACGGCCTCTGCAGGGACGCAAATGGCGTCCCTGCGTTAGCTGTGATAGGCTATGTAAGTATTTATGTAGCTTATCACAGCATTCGTGGAGAGGCGAATGGCGGCCGCATCTGCGGCCGCCATTCACAAAGCACCGGCGAACGGCAGCAGGTAAGCTCCGTTGCACACGCATTTCACAGGGTGGGGGGCTTCACTCTGCCATGGATTCTGGGGGGCGAAATGCACTGGCATTCGGCCTCACTGGAATCCATGGCGAAATTCTCCGCCATCCCTACTCTCCAGACAGGAATCTTTCCCAGCCCTAGCTAGAGACTAGGGACTGAACCTGGGACTTTAGGCATTCAAAGCATGTCCGCTACTACTGAGTTATGTCTCCTCCCAATCTCCTGTCTCCCAATTCTTCTTTTAAGCCCCATTGGGAGAGGCCATAGCTCAGTGGTAGAGCACATGCTTTGCATGCAGGTCCCTGTCTTCTCCAGACAGGGCTAGGAAAGAATCCTGCCTGAAGACTTGGAGAGCTGCTGCCAGTCATGGTTGACAGTGCTGGGCTAGATGGACCAATAATCTGACTCAGTATAAGGCAGCTTCCTGTGTTCCTATGATCCCAGACTTTGTCTGCTAAAAAAAATAGGGGGAGAAGACTGTATATGTTGCACTGCACTACATTAATACTATTTTCTGTTAAATTTTCTTGGACCACCCAGTAGCTGCTACATGTGGTTCAGTTTGCCCATCCCAGCTGTACAGGTCTTACATTGGACAAAATGGATTTTCAGTAGAATTTCTGGCATGTACTTGATTAAAATCATAATTGTGCTGCATTATAACTGTATAACATCCACCCAGTTTAGGATTCCAGATTACACATATTAGGTGGGTACAAATTCCATTGATTCCACAGGGCCTAAAGGAGATTTCACACATTTAGTTTAAGTAAAAGCCAACATACGTTAAGCTTATCACATCCCAGTTTGGCTCCTCTTGTTGTCTGGCAGAATAAATGGCAGAGATCTGTTATCACTGAGCATGTGGTAGGTGAATATACCAGGAGAATGCTGCCATCATTAATAACCTAGACCAGGGGTGGACAACCTGGTGGCCTCCAGATGTTTTGAACTACAAGTCCCCCAATATGTTACCAGTGGTTGTGCTGGTGGGGGCTCTACACATAGCAGTTATACCGTTATCATAACTATTGGTACACATGACACCAATGGGTACCAATAGTTATGACAATGGTATGATAACGGTATAACTGCTATGTGTAGATTCAGCCTTAGACTACTGTAATGGGCTCTACATGGAGCTATTCTTGAAGAATGTCCGGAAGTTTCAACTGGTGTAAAATGCAGCAGCTAGGCTGCTAACTGGAACATGGTATCAAGATCATATTACTTCAGTATTTAAAGATCTACACTGGTTACCAACTGTTTTCTGGGCTCAATTCAAGGTGTTGGTTTTAACTTTTAAAGCCCTAAGCAGCTTAAGACCTGGCTGTCTAAGTAACTGCCTGTCTTGCTAGGAACCCATTCGGTTATTACGGTCTCCAGGAGAAGCCCTTTTAAGGATGCCATCACTCGCAGAGGCCTGCTTGATAGCCACACATTGACAGCTTTCTCCTCGTTGTTTCCAAATTGTGGAATGGACTCCCCTTCAGAGTTACAATCAGTCCTCATTCCCTCTTCTTTTAGAAAACATAACCAGATACAGCTTTTTAACTTGGTATTTGAAATGGTTTTCGTGGGTTTTATTTTTGCTTTTAATGTTTGATTGATGGTTTTATTGCTGGTTTTAATTTTATGTTGTTGTTTTTATTGTTTTGATTTGCTGTATATCACTTTGGTGGTTTTTACAGAATGGAGATATAAAAGTATTTTAAATAAGTAAATATAAATACACTTCCAAACCAAATATAATCTGCCTCAGAGGTCAAGCAAGTAGGTTAAAGAAAATGTTGAGAAAAAATATATACTCAAAAGTTAGAGTAGGCAGGAACAGTTTTAAGATAGATGACATGACTTGTACTTTGTGTCTAACTGTTTTGCCATTAAAGACATACAGTGTTGGCTATTTTCTGGTTGCTTCTAGTCATATCTTTTCTGATCACTGCCTTGTTGTGGCAAAGGGGCTTGCGTAACTCAGTGAAGCCATAAGCTATGCCGTGCAGGGCCACCCAAGACGGACAGGTCATGGCAGAGAGTTCTGACAAAATGTGGTCCACTGGAGAAGGAAATGGCAACCCACTCCAGTATTCTTGCCAAGAAAACCCCATGGAACATATCACAAGGCTAAAAGATATGATGCCGGAAGATGAGCCCCCCAGGTCAGAAGGTGTCCAATATGCTACTGGGGAAGAGCAGAGGGTATTTCCAAGTAGCGCCAGAAAGAGTGAAGCAGCTGGGCCAAAGCCGAAAGGACATTCAGCTGTGGATGTGTCTGGTGGTGAAAAGAAAGTCCAATGCTGTAAAGAACAATATTGTTTAGGAACCTGGAATGTAAGATCAATGAATCAAGGTAAGCTGGAGGTGGTCAAACATGAGATGGCAAGATGGAACATCGACATCTTGGGAATCAGTGAACTAAAATGGACAAGCATGGGTGAATTTAATTCAGGAGACCATTATATCTACTACTGTGGGCAAGAATCCTTCAGAAGAGATGGAGTAGCACTCATAGTCAACAAAAGGGTGGTAAAAGCAGTACTGGGGTACAATCTCAAAAACGATAGAATGATCTCAGTACGAATCCAAGGCAAACCATTCAACATCACAGTAATTCAAGTCTATGCCCCAACCACTGAGGCCGAAGAAGCTGAGGTTGATTGTTCTATGAAGACCTACAACACCTTCTAGAACACCAAAAAAAGATGTCCTCTTCATCATGGGGGATTGGAATGCTAAAGTAGGAAGTCAAGAAATCACAGGGATAACAGGCAAGCATGGCCTTGGTATACAAAATGAAGCAGGACAAAGGCTAATCGAGTTTTGCCAAGAGAACACGCTGATCATAGCAAACACTCTTTTCCAACAGCACAAGAAGCGACTCTACACATGGACATCACCAGATGGTCAATATCGAAATCAGATTGATTATGTCCTTTGCAGCCAAAGATGGAGAAGCTCTATACAGTCAGTAAAAACAAGACCTGGAGCTGACTGTGGCTCAGATCATGAGCTTCTTATTGCAAAATTTCGGCTTAAATTGAAGAACGTAGGGAAAACCACTAAACCATTCAGGTATGACCTAAATCATATTCCTTATGAATATACATTGGAGATGACTAATAGATTTAAGGGATTAGACCTGATAGACAGAGTGCCTGAGGAACTATGGACGGAGGTCCGTAACACTGTTTCTTTCTTTCTTTCTTTCTTTCTTTCTTTCTTTCTATACCGCCCAATAACCGAAGCACTCTGGGCGGTTCACAAAAATTAAAACCAAACAGCACACAATAAAACAATTTAAAATATATAGAACATTAAAACCACAATATAACCATACAACCACAATAAAACCTAGCAGCAGTGCAGGAGTTTAAAATACAGATTTAAAACAGCAAAGATAAAAGTTTAGAAAGCTAAAATGCTAAAATGCCTGGGAAATAAAAAGGTCTTCACCTGGCGCCGAAAGGAATACAATGTAGGTGCCAGGTGAACCTCACTAGGGAGCTCATTCCAGAGCCGGGGTGCCACAGCAGAAAAAGCCCTCCTCCTAGTAGCCACCCGCCTCACTTCCTTGGCAGGGGCTCACGGAGAAGGGCTGCTGACGATGATCTTAAGGTCCGGGCAGGCACATATGGGAGGAGGCGATCCTTCAGATAACCTGGCCCCAAGCCATTAAGGGCTTTAAATGTTAATACCAGCACTTTGAATCAGGCCCGGAAATGAACTGGCAGCCAGTGCAGCTGAAAAAGTACTGGCATAATATGAGCTCGCAGGCCAGTCCCTGTTAACAATCTTGCTGCCCTATTTTGGACCAGCTGAAGTTTCCGGACTGTTTTCAAAGGCAGCCCCACGTATAACGCATTGCAGTAATCCAGACGAGAAGTTATCAGAGCATGGATAACTGTAGCTAGGCTATCTCTGTCCAGATAAGGGCGTAGTTGGTATACCAGCCTAAGCTGATAAAAAGTGCTCCATGCCACTGAGTTCACCTGTGCCTCAGGTGACAGTTCTGGATCCAAGAGCACCCCCAAACTACAAACGTGATCCTTTAGGGGGAGTGCAACCCCCTCCAGAACAGGTTGAATATCACCTAGCCGGGCAGACGAACCACCCACTAACAGTACCTCTGTCTTGTCTGGATTGAGTTTCAGTTTATTGGCCCTCATCCAGTCCATTACCATGCCCAGGCACTGATTCAGAACAGCCACTGCCTCACCTGGGTTTGATGAGAAAGAGAGGTAGAGCTGGGTGTCATCCGCATATTGATGGCACCTCAGCCCACACCTCCGGATAACCTCCCCCCGCGGTTTCATGTAGATGTTAAACAGCACAGGGGATAAAATAGAGCCCTGTGGAACCCCATGGCACAATTGCCATGGTACAGAGCAATAATCCCCCAGCACCACCTTCTGGAATCGGCCATCCAATTAGGAGCGGAACCACTGTAGTGCAGTGCCTCCAACTCCCAACCCAGACAACCTATCCAGGAGGATACCATGGTCGATGGTATCAAAAGCCGCTGAGAGGTCCAGAAGAATCAACAGGATCACACTCCCCCTGTCACTCTCCTGGCAGAGGTCATCCCACAGGGCGACCAAGGCAGTTTCCGTTCCAAAACCAGGCCTGACGTCCGACTGAAATGGATCTAGATAATCTGTTTCATTCAACAGTGCCTGGAGCTGTCCTACAACCAGCACCTTGCCCAGGAAGGGGATGTTGGCCACTGGCCTATAATTATTAACATCCTCCAGGTTAGGCTTTTTCAGGAGTGGTCTAATTACCGCCTCTTTTAAAGCGGCAGACACCACTCCCTCTCTCAAGGCAGCAACTAAATCCATCCCAAAGAAAAAGAAATGCAAGAAAGCAAAGTGGTTGTCTGATGAGGCTTTACAAGTAGCTGAGGAAAGAAAGGAAGCGAAAAGCGAGGGAGAAAGGGGAAGATATATCCAACTGAATGCAGAGTTCCAGAGAATAGCAAGGAGAGACAAGAAGGCCTTCTTAAATGAACAATGCAAAGAAATCGAGGAAAACAATAGAATGGGAAGGTCTAGAGATCTTTTCAAGAAAATCGGAGATATCAAGGGAACGTTTTGTGCAAAGACAGGCATGATAAAGGACAAAAGGCAGGGACCTAACAGAAGCAGATGAGATTAAGAAGAGGTGGAAAGAATACACAGAAGAACTATACAGGAAAGATCTTAATATCCCTGATAGCCATGATAGTGCAGTTACTGAACTTGAGCCGGACATCCTCGAGAGTGAAGTCAAGTGGGCCTTAGGAAGCATTAGTAACAACAAAGCTAGCGGAGATGACAGTATTCCAGCTGAGCTATTTAAAATCCTCAAAGATGATGCTGTTAAAGTGCTGCACTCAATATGCCAACACATTTGGAACACTCAACAGTGGCCACAAGACTGGAAAAGGTCAGTTTACATTCCAATTCCAAAGAAGGGCAACGCCAAAGAGTGTTCAAACTACTGTACAATTGCGCTCATTTCACATGCCAGCAAGGTGATGCTCAAAATCCTACAAGCTAGGCTTCAGTAGTATGTGAACCAAGAACTACTGGAAGTACAAGCTGGGTTTCGAAGAGGGAGAGGAACTAGAGATCAAATTGCCAACATTCGCTGCATCATGGAGAAAGCAAGAGAATTCCAGAAAAACCTCTATTTCTGCTTCATTGACTACTGTAAAGCCTTTGATTGTGTGGATCACAACAAACTGTGGTAAATTCTTCAAGAGATGGGAATACCAGACCACCTTACCAGTCTCCTGAGAAACCTGTACCAGGGTCAAGAAGCAACAGTAAGAACCAGACATGAAACAACCGATTGGTTCAAAATTGGGAAAGGAGTACGACAAGGCTGTATATTGTCACCTTTCTTATTTAATTTATATGCAGAGTACATCATGAGAAATGCTGGGTTGGATGAATCACAGGTCGGAATTAAGATTGCCGGGAGAATTATCAACAACCTCAGATACACAGACGATACCACCCTAATGGCAGAAAGCAAAGAGGATCTAAAGTGCCTCTTGTTGAGGATGAAAGAGGAGAGTGCAAAAGCTGTTTGAAACTCAACATTAAAAAAACTAAGATCATGGCATCTGGCCCCATCACTTCCTGGCATATAGAAGGGGAAGAAATGGAAACAGTGACAGATTTTATTTTCTTGGGCTCCAAGATCACCGCAGACGGTGACTGTAGCCATGAAATTAAAAGACGCTTGCTCCTGGGGAGGAAAGCTATGGCAAACCTAGACAGCATAGTAAGAAGCAGAGACATCACCTAGCCGACAAAGGTTCGTATAATCAAAGCTATGGTTTTCCCAGTAGCAACATATGGCCATGAGAGCTGGACTATAAGGAAGGCTGAGCACCAAAGAATTGATGCCTTCCAACTGTGGTGCCGGAGAAGACTCTTATGAGTTCCCTGGACTGCAAGGAGGTCAAATCAGTCCATCCTAAAGGAAATCAACCCTGAGTGCTCATTGGAAGGACAGATACTGAAGCTGAAGCTCAAATATTTTGGCCACCTAATGCGAAGAGAAAACTCCCTGGAAAGACTCTGATGCTGGGAAAGATTGAAGGCAAAAGGAGAAGGGGACGGCAGAGGATGAGATGGCTAGGTAGCATCACTGATGCAATGAATATGAACTTGAGCACACTCCGGGAGGGAGCGGAGGACAGGAAGGCCTGGAGTGCTATGGTCCATGGGGTCACAAAGAGTCGGACACGACTTAACGACTGAACAACAACGAAAAAGAAAATCCAACATTAGGAGTGCTCCACCCCCCACCCCCCCACACACACTTGCTTTTGTGGCCAATCAGCCTGGTTATTTTATTTTTAGGGGCATAACTGATCAATATAGTAATAGATATTATTAGAAAATGAGTGTTTGACAGATACCACTACTAATGAATACATTTCTTCTGATTAGTAGATAGCATTCTTTTTCCCTTTAAAGTGATACCATAGCAAAATGATTCCATTTTTTAAAAATACAATATTTTATCCTGATATTCGCTGCTTGAACAAAAAACGGCTTTTCTTCAAAAGAGTTGGCAAAATAGAAGGCCAAGGTCAGTCAGATTGCTTGCTGTTTCAGCAAATTGCTAAGAAGCTTCAAATTCTTGGGAGATTTTCTTCCACTGACTATAAGGGAAACAAAGTAAGCACCCCAGCTTTTAAAGAAATACCTCTTAGATAGCCTGATACTCGCTTTCAACAAAGTAGGCCAGGTCCGTGACTCATAATGGATGGCCAAAGGCAATGTTTTCTGATTTCACTGACCTCTCAACACTCTACAGACAGGAAATATAAATCTAATGATTAAGTCACAGGCTCCTAGACCAGACATTAGAAGAATTCTTACAGGAAATAAAAAGCAGAATAGGTGGTAAATAAGTTTTGAAGTGTTTTTTGCTTTCTACACACTTAGATTATGATCTTAAATTTAAAAGGTATTGAATACTTTACATATTTTTGTCTTTGTCTTTTTTCTTTTAAAGGAACCCCAGCACTATCATGCATTCGTTTTGTCTTTTTCAAAGAGGACAGTCATTGACATATTTTGTGTTAGTGCTCAAATATGCATGTTGCTGCAAAATGTTTTATCTTCTGATCATTAGTGTAATGCATATATAGACATGAAATTGAGGACCTAGGGTTAACATTCTTCAACCTTGCTACATATAAAATCACCATTTGGTTTTTACTTTCTGCCATTTTCTACCACCTCCCCACTCCTACAGTAGTTGGAACCATTCGCTAAAATAAATAAATAAATAAATAAATAAATCTACTTTCCTTCTTATGCTAATTAGACATAATAATTATTTATTAATTATTAATAAATAAATAAATAAATCTACTTTCCTTCTTATGCTAATTAGACTCCCCTCTCCTGCTCTTCACTTCCTTAATGAAAAAGTAGGATTGATCCTATCAGCAGCTGCATGTGATATTTGTTCAATACAGGGAACTGAAAATGAAGCAGGATCAGTTGCAAGTTCAGAAAGGCAAGTTCACACACACCTGCTTGTTACTCAATGACTGCAACACAAGGTGGTGACTTGCAAATGTGAAAGAGGCACCAGAGATCAAAGACCACAGGAAGAGTTTTCATATTGGCTCAGGTTACTCATGCAATGTTTTTCAATGGACATGAATACACACATTGACTGCAGATCATAGTGATGTACATGCAGGTGTGAATAAGCCTAAAGAAGCAAAATTCATCCAAGATACCTAGAAAGAGCAAGTGTGGATTAGTGGTTGGAGTCAGGGCAGTATATTTAAGAAGGGGCTGGAACCCTTATGCTCCAGTTGGATGGAAAGACAATGGCAATGTGTCTACTTGAATTTGAAAGCAGTTTGAAATTATAACATTTTAGGGGCATGTTTGTATAGAGAAGGGTTGTATGGGTAAACAGTCAGAAATACAACATGGATGGTAGCGGCAAAGAAATCCAGAGTAGAGTAGAATCAGACACAAGATTCTGCATTGGGGTTGAGACCCTTGTGCACAAGTTGACATATGGGATGATGAGCATCTTCTCTGTCCAAAATCCTGATCTAAACTAAACCTAAACCTCACACGTACACTTCTCAGCATCCCTTCCTCAACAAACAGCCCTAGCTAAAACATAGGATTACACCTGGGGTTATAAGCCTAAATCAGTGATGCATCCCTGAGAGTTCTTTGAATCAGTGATTCAGTGCAAAGGAGGACAGGGCTACTGTGTCTTTAATACGTGTGTAGAAGGTGCTGTAGGGGTGACAAAGGAGCAGTTTTCAGTTAGCTACCGAAAACTGCTGTGCATGTCAGTTCCCTGCCCATGGAGAGGCAGTCGTTGCATGCAAATACCAGAAAATAGATCAGGATGTTTGGTGGTAGTGTCCAATCACTCTTGCAAGGTGGTCCCTGCCAACATAGGTAGCAATTTCAAGAGGATTTCCAGCAGCTGCTGTACACCTGACAGTTACCCATGCCTTTATGTTATCTTTACATACTTGTGTGAACCATCCTCGAGCTATGGAGATGTGATGCCCCCTATTCTGATAAAGCAATTTGGGGAATAAAGCAGGCTAGAAGCCTAAATAAAAGTAAGGGGGGGGGGAGATGTAGAAGTTTCCCCAAAATATCTGTTCCGTTGATTACAATTTCACCTCCTTTCCTATTTTCCACTTAATGAATCTTGCCTGAATTGAAAACAAACTTAAAGCTATGGTTTATACATAGGGGAACCTTTTTCTTCATCCTCTGTCCCAGACAAGATCAAAGACCAATTTTCTGTAATGATTGGCAGTAAAGTCAATTGATTTATGACATACAACAGGAGAACAACGTCAATTCTTGCCCAAAGTTTTGAAATGATACAAGATATCAGGCAAGGCGACCATCAATGTGTTATGTTTGATTGGCTATCATCACTATGCTGATTTGTTTTCAAATCTTTGAAGTGAAATGGAATAATCTGTGCACCAGACTGCAAATGCCTTAGAAATCTAAGAATTTGTGCAAATTTTTTAAGCCCAATTAATGTACCCCAAAGGTAACTGCTCCAGTTACAAGTCTCTTTCTAGGCAATTAAGGGTGCAATCCTATGCATGTTTAGACAGAAAAAAGTCCTACAGAGTTGTAAGACTTCTTTCTGTCTAAACATGCATAGGATTGTACCATAAAAGTAATTTCACAAGATAGGGGCTACCTATATCTAGCATAAAGATAGCTAATGGGATAAACCTAACACAGCAACTCTCCAAGTCCTCAATCAGAAGCACTATTCAATGACACACGCACTGTTGCAACAAAATGTCCATTTAGCTCTCCATCCGGCCTCCACTTCTGCGGAAGTACAGATTGTGTCACTGCTTGGAAGCACAGCAATTTCACAATTTCTCTGCAGCAAATATTTTAGCACTTCATTAGGAGTTATGAGTAACTACAGAATGTCTCACAGCAGCAGGGAGATAATGAGGAACTAACAAGCATTAATGTGGCACTTTGCCCAGAGCAGAGCAAGCTTCCATTTTGCTAGTCATCAAATGAATGTATGCTTGTAGCATCATATGTGACTGAGACACTGCCCTTTGGTAATTTAAATTGCTAATCATTTTTGTCACCATTAATGCAGCATTATATGTTCTCATTCATGTTCTAAAAGTCCATTTTCCTAACTTTTTCCACAAATAAGACCACTGCTATCTTTTATTTAACTGATTTTTTTTTTTTAAAGACAGTAAATCACTATACATCTAGTTTTGCAGACATTGCCATTGCATGGGAAAGTTTGACTTGTTGTGCATGAAAAGGGTCTTTATTTACATGGGGTTGAATCCAAAGAAGCTCCCTCCATCAGAAAGTACCTTCCTCCACAGGAGGATGTGCATTTGTATAATCTGAAAGAAAAAACAAATCCAAAAAGCCCTATTCAAATTTAATTAGGATCCTTCCATATATACCTGGCCAGACCACAAGATCATCCTCAGAGGACCTTCTCCAGCTGCCCCCGCCGAATGAGGTGAGGCAGGTAGCTACTAAGGAGACAGCCTTTTCAGTGGTGGCACCCCGGTTGTAGAATGACCTCCTTAGAGAGGCTCACCTGGGGCCTACATTGTGGCTTTGGGGGCACTAGGGTGAAGACTGTTCTATTTTCCCAGGCTTTTTAGCCCTTCAGTTTTAAAAATGGTGTTAGTACTTTTTTAGATCTTTGCACCGCTGATGGCTTTTGTCTTGCTTACTACTTTGGTTTTATTCTGTTTTAAACTTACAGTTTTGTATTATGTTTTACTATGTTTTTGTATTTTATGGTTTTAATCTTTGTCTTATAAACCACCCAGAGAGCTTTGGCTACTGGACAGTATAGAAATTAATTAAATAAATACATTTAAATCCACCACCACAACCCCATTTTTTTTCCAGTGCACATACTCCTCTGTTGGAGGAAGCTCCACCAAGAGAAGATTCCACCCAGGGTGTTCCTAAATGGTCCATTGCCTATTCTTTCGGAGAAATGAACCATGTATAGACATCTTATGAGAATCTGTTTTACTTTTTTCTTTATAAGTGCATAATTACATGTTACAATAAACACTTGGTTAGCACTGAAAATAGGCAGTCACATGTTTAATTCCACCTTCTTCTGTTACTGCAAGGACAACTTTCCCATGTAGATTTCATTTCTACTTATATAAATATCTTCAAATGTCTTCAGAAATCCCTCAGTCTTTTTTTCCCCATTTCTAGCTGCAGCTGGAAAAAAATGTAATAATTCTCTATTCTGTGTTTTTATTCTTCTACGCACTAACACTATGTGCATTTGGCATTTTTAATTTATTTTGGAAGTGTGGGAAAGCCAATTTAAAATGTTTTAATTAATTGTTTCTGTACTGTGAATAATTTGAAAGCTATTTGTTTTGCATTACTAAAAATATCTTCCAAGACATTTTTCCCCTTTTAGCTCTTTCCACCTCAACAGTTATTGATGAGTTCCTTTACTATGAGATGTTAATGAGGGCCCTGAGATAAAGCTTTCATTAAAGCTAAACAGATTTTGCAGTATGACTATTTTAAAAATCTTGCTATCCAAAGGAAGCCCCTACCCTACCAAACACGCACACACACCACTTCCATCCCTTAAAATTGATAGTTTGTCCCATGAGGGATACTGAAGTGTTTGCTCAAATACTTGAAGAGGTTATGGTTTGCTCTTTTCACCTATAGAAAGATTTTTTAAAAACACACAGCATAGAATTGTATTCTGCAATAAAGTTTAATTCACAAGCAAAAACATAGGTAACAAAAAGGCAAAGGAAATACTTACCCCACGGGCCCCAGATAATGCCTGTCTTGGGGCCCCCTATTAGAAACTGTATTCTGGCTCAGCACACCAAGCAGTGGTGGGTTGCTGGGTGTAGCCACCATTTTAATTCTAAAATATAAATGTAAATGGTGGCAGAGATTACCTTGTAGTGTGTGAAGAAGCTGTGATGTAGTGGCTCCCAGAAATACACTGCACAGAAAAGGGGAAACTGAGGGCACAATCTTGATTTTATTTATTTATTTTATTTATTTAAAATATTTCTTGGCCGCCTTTCAGGGCAGAAGCTCTCCCAAGGCGGCTCACAGCAATAAAATCCTATTGGGATGTCCATCAGCCTCTGAACTCAGAGGTCGATGGGTATCCTGTGCAGAGCAGGAGGAGCGGTAGAAGACGATGCTCCTGCTGCTCTGCGTTTTTGTTAGATGAGCTTCTTCACCCATCTAGCTGGGGTTCTGCGGAGCAGGAGGGAAGGAGGCTGGGGAGGATGGAGGATCCTTCATAGGCCGGCCTCCCCAGTTCCCTCCCCTCTGCACCCACAGAACCTCCCCCTTTCCCTCCTCTCTGAGGCCGCCTTTGCAACTTTGGAGAGGTAACCAATGTGGTTCTCCCCGTGCTGGCTGCAAGAGGGAGGGGAGCTTCAACACTGTCAAGGGCCCATAGGATTGCTCCCTGAGGCAGGTGATTTCAAAATCATGAGCACAAAGCAGAAGGGTGGAGGTCTACAAAGCAACACAATAAAGCACTCCGCTAGCATTGCTACAACTCCTCGCATTCCTGGCCATTGGCCATACTGGCTGGGGTTGACGGGAGTTGAAGTCCAAAGCACCTAGAAGGCAGCAGGTTGGGAAATGCTGACTTGTAATGATTCAGGCCATTGATGCATGTAGCCCATCATGGGCAGGTCTACCCAAACCTGCCACTGGAAATCTTTCAAACTAGAGATGCCGGGAATTGAACCAGGGACTTGTTACAAGTAACACATGTGCTACTGCTATGGCCCAGCTACCCACCTCCCATGACAACTCGGGGTACCCCGTTGGCTGCTGCTTGCAGGGGGTGAATGGACTTGAAGCACACATTTTATATCTTGTGTTTGATGTCACTAGAGGTGGTCCTTGAGAGAACGGGATGCAGAACTGCCATGCATCTGCTCTAATATCTAGTTCCAGCCTTAGACATTATTATGATAGGAATAGGGAAGACAGTAATCTCCTATTACTAGTACATAGTGTAATACTGATATACCTGCATATGGGTTGAACTGCTCCTGGTCATATAGCAACCAAAAATAAAGGCTAGACATATTAAATGGATGAAGACTCATCACAGCATATGTAGATCTGCCACATCTGTATCAAAACTGGGCAAATATTTGCCCACTCATCACTTCCAATTCCATGAAAGAGCAATAACTAAAAAGACAGCTCACACAGGCATCTGAAGCCAAAGCAATGCCATAAAAGTACTTTTCCTATTCAAAAATACGACTATTTTGGCAACTAAATATTTTAAAAGTGTGGAGACTCAGATGCTGTACACAACAGACATCTCCCAGGGTGATATCGAGCTACTCTTTTCTTCTGTGCATACCTTCCTTGCTTTCAAAAAGCAGCAGGACTGGGATAAAGATTTGTTAACCACAAATCCCATGCTTCCCTTAAAACAAAATGCAAATCAGGTAATTCTGTAAAGCTTCCATAATATGCAAAAGAGCCATAATCTATTAAGATGCATAGCAGAAGTAAACATTTATTCAAACATCACATAAACTACAACTGAATACAATGTAAATCCCCATACATTTGACTTAATATACCTTTGCTCTTATTAGCACTTATGAAGAGCACAGGAAAGCAAAAGAACAGGGATTTCATATTGCTTTTTAAAATTATTTATTCCCAATTACAGCACACCGCTATTTTGTGCTCCAGGAATTATTTGGAAAAATTGGCACCCAGCAAGGGAGCAATGATAGCTTAGACAGGATGCATATGAAAAGGAATAAATATTTAAATATAATGTAGTTCCATTTTCATATAGAATAATCTAAGTACTATGGTTTAACTGGACTGACTATTCGGCTGTGTGACATGTTCCACTTTATAGGACCTTACTTTCAATGTTACACTCCAGAGATTAACCAAACCCCAGAAATTATTTATTTATTTATTCATTCATTCATTCATTCATTCATTTCATTTCTATACCGCCCAATAGCCGAAGCTCTCTGGGCGGTTCACAAAAATTATTAAATATTTGTAGATGGCAATATTTGTAATTAGTGTTACAGTTTTACATCTCTATTTTAAGGTTCAGAGACAGACTCTCTTGAGTCACACCTGTGTCTACAGGAGCTCAGTAAGCAGGCTGATCACTATGGTTTGACCTGCAGTGCACAACCCGGACTGTGGCACATATCTGAGAAATACCCTTGCAGTGAGTATGACTACCTCCCACCCGCCACCACCCCACATCTGGACTGCTGGTCCTGAAGGACGAAAACAGCATTCCTGTTCACCAAAATCAGATCTCTGTGGATGAGCAACATCAAAAGCAAAAGGCACATATTATAGAAGATTTCTGAGCTTAATCTGTAAGGTTCAGTTCTACAGTTGGTTGAATGCAATGTGCAAATGGCCCCAGATGAACCTATGGCTGTCTCTCTCCAACTGCCAGTCCCTCAGCAGATTATTCAAAAGGACACAGATGAAGCTGCTGGTAGCCTGGGCAACATTTCCTGGTTGGTTTTGCTCATCACAACACTTAGCTTAAGCCTCCTTGTGTCCTCAAACACTTTTGTTCCAAATCAGGGCCAGCACCCCCTTTGAGGAAGCCCTTGGCAAATTGCCCTCTGGTGGGCCCCTGAGGAGACCCAGACATAGCAGGCTTATCTGGCAGTGGCTGGCAACTAGGGAGGGGTGTGTGAGTGATGCTAGGATTCCCCAAACATCTGTTCGCTGCTCGTCTTGTGCCTGATTCCTGTTCACAATTGTAATCACAGGAAAATTGTGCAAATCGAGCAGTGATTGATCATGAAATGTGTGCAACTTTCTCCTGTTCAATTTGTGCAAATTTTGTAGATTTTCTCCATAAACTAAAGCAGGACTGATTCAGTCTGAGGGAAATTTGCTCAAATCACAAAATTTGCATACATTCAGGAGATTTGTGCAAATTTAGCAAATTTGCATAAATCAAATGCAAGCACAAGTTCAGCAATTTATGAACATTTTTGATGGACATGGGCTCGCACCCATGTTCAAAATTGCTTGCATGCTTTGCAAGCAAAAATGAAACTCTCATACATCCCTACTAGCAACAGCAGCATCCTGAATCTCTGATCAGTAAATGGCAGACGAGTTGGGAAGCCACCATTTTAAATTTCTTACCATGCCCTGGAGTGATACTACATAGGAAGCATTATGGGAAATTAAAATGGCAGGTCCCAGATCAGCTGTCCAATGCTGACCAGATAGCTAGAAATTCTGTTTATATAGGGGGACCTGGGGCAGTTTTTCTATACATGGTTGCTTGTCCATCTGTATTAATGGAAATGCGACGTGATACTTTTTCCTGCCACACATCCTAATGCATAGTAATGGTTGGGTGTTATCAAGTGGCTAGCCTTTACCATTCATTACATTAGTCATTTGTAGTAGTAATCTATGGGAGATGATGTAAAGTGGGGAAGTTTTTCACATCAGCTAGAGTAATCTTTAAAGTGATGGCTTGGCTTCCCTGCCTTTCTTCCATAGTTTCAGATATTACATTCATATTTCTATTCAAAGAGTTGCTTATATATTTTGAAAGGTTTAAATATTTACAGTTATTGTGTGAAAATTGTTTCATAATCTTTTTTAGTTTTGTGTGCTTGAGGATTTGTTTATTGCCTTAGTGAGAAACCATAGCCATATTTCTGAAGTTAGGGTTCTAATATTCATTTTACAGCTTAAAATTAATAGAGGAATTTGCAGACTTTAAAAACAATGAAATATTCTTTAAAAAAACACAGAACTTAGGTTAACTATTTCCCTAAACAAAGAACCAAGAAGTAGTGGCAAAACACTGCAGCAATGCATGGAGGGAAATGTAGATGTGAGGTCTATCCATTCCTCCAGAACTAGTCAGTAACCAAGGGTGGAAAAAAAGCAATTATGGAATAGTTTGATGCCTTCCATGGTTGTCTACAACAGTATTCAAGTGTTCCTCCTCATCTGCTGATGGGGAGAGCAAGGCCCGATGCCATCATTATATCCATGTTGGGGGAGCACATCTGCACAGGGAAGACTGCACAATACACATCCATGATGTGGAACCCTGTGTGATGAGCATTCCACATCATAGGGAGAACCAATGCATGCACATAGAGCAGGCTTGCCTCCACATACATGGCCCAGCCCATGGACGGGGGAGCAAGCATGGCCCCAGTCTCACACATTTGTTGATGGTATAGGGATCACCCGAATTTAGGACTCTTAAATTCTTGAACAGGCAACCTTCCCTGCTTTTCTCACCTGGTAAACTGGTTGCCTGCACTCAACAAGGATCACAGGAATCAGTAGTCAAATGCAGACAGCGGTCAAGATCCATAGCAGCAATTGGGAAAAGGAAGTGGGAGATATGTAGAGTCCTTACTAGGATGGCCACTCCCCAAAATCTCCCCAAAAGAGGAAATGCATCACTAAAGAAAGAAGATACAAATTTCCACAAGATGAGAATATGATAATTTCTATATAGAGAGATGCAGACTTGGAGGGAATCTACACCTTGTGTGTAAGCGCAACGAAGGAGGCAGCAGAAGATCGCTTTCAAAACAATTGGATTATCATGTCCTAATTCACACCCACTCAACTCGCCCCACACTTTCAATAGGGGAATGTTTAATGCAGTAAAAGAGGGTGGTTCAAGGAAGAGCAACAGACTGGCCAAGTGATGCCTCCAGAAATATTGTTAGCCTGACTAGGGATGCTGGAGAAATCCAAAACGGACTCTAATGAGTCTGGATTGGTCTGTGATTTTCTTGGCTTTTAAAATTTTATTTACCGAAGCAGCAATGTCCTTATAAATTTAATATGGGTGCGTTTGTGCAGTATTATGCTTACTGGTAACATAGTGAGCGGTGTGGGTGTTCTTTTTTTCAGTTTAAATCCTAGTCTGCTGTAATATCTTCCGTGTTGGTGAACTTCCTGGAATTCCATAAAAGGACACCAGTTACTCTCATGGGCATTGCAGAGAGTTTCCTGAGAGTTTGCCTGTAGGGAAAGGTTTCCTGCACAGAGGGAAAGTGCCCATTGATAGCATTCTTGCCTTCAATCTTATACACACTTGTTGTTGTTCAGTTGTTCAGTCGTGTCCGACTCTTTGTGACCCCATGGACCATAGCACGCCAGTCCTTCCTGTCCTCCGCTCTCTCCCGGAGTGTGCTCAAGGTCATATTCATTGCATCGGTGATGCTATCTAGCCATCTCATCCTCTGCCGTCCCCTTCTCCTTTTGCCTTCAATCTTTCCCAGCATCAGGGTCTTTTCCAGGGAGTTTTCTCTTCGCGTTAGGTGGCCAAAATATTTGAGCTTCAGCTTCAGTATCTGTCCTTCCAATGAGCAGTCAGGGTTGATTTCCTTTAGGATGGACTGATTTGACCTCCTTGCAGTCCGGGGGACGTGTAAGAGTCTTCTCCAGCACCACAGTTCGAAAGCATCGATTCTTCGGTGCTCAGCCTTCCTTATAGTCCAGCTCTCACAGCCATACGTTACTACTGGGAAAACCATAGCTTTGATTATACGGACCTTTGTCGGCAAGGTGATGTCTCTGCTTCTTACTATGCTGTCTAGGTTTGCCATAGCTTTCCTCCCAAGGAGCAAGCGTCTGAGCTTAACTGTCATTGAAATCAGTAGGACTTACTTTTGAGTAGACATGCAGACGTCAGCTGTATATTAGTTAACCGTCCCCAATGCTTCTCTGAGATCCCACTGAACACAGCAATGCTTACTTCTGAGTAAACACATTGGCTGTAAGGCCATCGTGTGTGTGTGT
Source organism: Heloderma suspectum (assembly GCF_057233095.1). Lineage (NCBI taxonomy): Eukaryota > Metazoa > Chordata > Lepidosauria > Squamata > Helodermatidae > Heloderma > Heloderma suspectum. The sequence goes on from NC_139461.1 coordinate 53,587,828, forward strand.
GTGTGTGTGTGTGTGTGTGGGCACAGGGAAGTCTTGTCTTTCTCAACAAACATTGTGCTTTACTGCTCCAGTCCTCAAAGTGTTTAGAATCCAGTGTCACTTCTAACTGCAACAGGATGCCAATCAGCTTTAAAATAGGGAGTTTGGCTGAACTGACTTGCAGATCATGAAGTGTGTGCCTTCATGAATACACCTGACCCAATTACATTCCTGGGATTAAGTGCCATTGAATTCAGTGGGGCTTGCTTCTGAGTAGGCTTGCATAGGGGTGCACTGTACATCTGCTTGGAGTAGCAGTCTTAAGATCCCACATCCCCTTCAATGCATTTACGTGGAGCCCCCCCCCCCCGTTGACTTCAGTGTAGTTTTTATCTATGAGAGGAGGATTGTCATCCTCAACCCTTGCCTGCTTCTTCTCCCTTTTGCTCAGCAATTTGATGGATATTTAAAGTGCCTTGCCCCCCTCCCTGAATACATTCATCATGCAGAGCTTGGCATGGCCATTTTAAAAGTTGTTTTTTAAGGAGTTGCTTTAGATAAGGCACTCATGCTGGGATGGGAAAGGCATTCTCCATTGCCTCCAAGTCAGAAAGAAACTTTAAGGGCAATTTGCTTTCAATGAGATTTCCCTCCCTCCTTGAAAGGGCACAGGCACAGGCAAACCCGACCCCAGGGATTTGCCGAAGGAAGGGTAAACCTGAAAACCTGGACGGGATTAAATATAATTTGAACATCCCTATGGAGGACAGAAGGAAGGGATTTAACAAAATCCCTAGTGGCGGAGCCATGGACAGCAGTCGCGTTGATTGCTGTGATTGGCCAGTGCGGAAATACAAACTCTCCCATATAAGGATATGGACCTGAGTAACCCATGCCCATAAATGGTTACTAAAGCGTGAAGGTGGAACACACCACTGGGAATCTGGGATTATGGTACGCTATGTTTGGGTGATGAAACCGGTTGAAAATCCACTGATAATATCAAAACAAAAACGACACAGGGGAAGCGTCATGTGAACCGAGGACACCGGAAACTCTTTGGAAACTGAGTAAAGCGTAAGTGTAGATTCCCCCTTGTAGGCATAGATGCGAATTTAGAAATAATTGCTATAATTTAAACAGAAATACCATAGTAAGAAAGGCTGTGCCCAGGTGACCTGTGTTCCTGCTCAGTCTACTGTCCAGGTGCTAACTGTGAATGGGCAACTTCAAGGCCCCTGCTGCTCTCTCTTCTTATGGTTCTTTATCTTTGAACCAGACTTGGACTGGAAAGCCCCTCACAAAGAAGATGCCCTTCAAACAGAGGACTGTCTTCTGACAGCCCTTCAAAGAGAAGACTGTCCTCTTTAAAGTTTGATACATGGCCACCCTAACTTTCACGCTAGAGGCAAAGTTACTCAGACTGTGGAGTAAGCTCCAAGGATTTATGCAGCCTGCTGGATCAGGATTGGTCCTTGGGGGTCAGCAGGCAGGCTGGTACTGCAGCCTTCATGGCACTTGTGAGCTACAGACCTTGGTCTGCCAGGCTTGCAGTGAGGCCAGAGTTCTGGCTGCATCAGAGGGCAGGTGCTTCAGCCTGTCTGCTGGAACCTCCAGTTTGAGAAAACCCCTCTCTCCCCAGCGCCTCAAATCCAGTGGTGAGGGAAAAGCACTCTGCATATGATCAGAACTACTCTATTTCTGAACCTTTTAAAAAAATGTTTAAGAATGTTCTGCCATGGATTCACAAACCAATCTTAGGCTAATCACTTATTGTTACGTCTCAACTATAATGTCCTCTAAATAGTAGAAATGTCCTCCAAATAGTAGAAATGTGTATTCCTTAATACAATGCATCCCCGTATTAGATGCATTTTACTTGCCATGTAGGCTGCGGTTTGCCTTGCTGCTTTTGTCATCTGCCTGCATACACTTTCTGCCTGTGGTACATTTGGGTCTAGATTTTCTGGGCCTTCCTGTTGCCCAGTAGAGTCCGTCCCAAGGCTCATCCATTCTTTCACAGGAAGGTCCTCATTTTCAGTTGTGAAATGTTGGAGAGTGTACCATGACTTGAAGATAAATATTGAGGGCGGGGGGAACTTACTACAGAAATACACTTAGGGTGCAATCCTATACATTTTTAGACAGAAAAAAGTCCTCCAGTTCTCAGCATGCCCCAGCCAGCTTTAATGGCTGGGGAATGCTGGGGGTTGTACGACTTCTTTCTGTCTAAATATGCATAGGATTGCATCCTTAAGAACTATTGCATTGTTTTCAATTTTAATGACTTGCAGCACAAACTTAAGCATTTTTACTCAGACGTCCCACTGTATTTGATGGAGCTTACTCCATCAAGTGCGCTTACAACTGCAGCCTTTGTTAGCCAAGAGGATATTGGAAACTGGCTATATCTAGCTTTCTTAATACAGAAGAATGAATAGTTATAAAGGCTGGGGGAAGTAAAAATGTTATTTACTATTGTCATATCCAAATTAATGTAAGATTTTCATGTGATAAAATAGTGCTTTGTAACATGACACTATGGAAATCTCAACAGGAATCAAACTGACCTGAGACTAGTTATTTTTGTTGCCGCAGTTGTGGGTGAATGAGCTTTACATTTGAGTCACAATATTCTCAGAAATGCACAAAGACGGCAACGGTATTTTAAAAATAACTCTTCAAAACACTAAGAGTCCTAATACACTGGCATCAAAGCCAAGAAAAAGAATGTAGGTCCTTTCCAAAGAACTGACAGTCTATTCAAAGCAGAAGTCAAGGTATTGTGTGAAACCAGCATTGTGATGTATGGCTTGTCCAAGAGAAGGAAGTCCACTGACAAAATGAATTACTGTGGTAGCATTCACACTCAGCCTTAAGAAGCCTCATATGAATACAGTGCCACTGATCTTTCTTGGCCCTGCTGTAATGTGGGTCACTGGCTACTCCTTTTAGATATATTTGTATTGAGGCACTTCACATTTAACAACGGTGCTATTAGTAACACAGAAAACATAAAGTATATTGTTGCCTGAACTAGGGAGGAAGGTGTTAGAGAAAGAAAGCACCGTTAAGGAATATTTAGCATTTCTTGTGGCCCATTCCTATCAGGTGTTGTCCTGGTAAATTACAGGTGTTTAGAATTGGATGTGAGAGCTCAGCCTATCAGGAAAATATTTTTCATACCAATGTAATATCTATAGATCCTGTAGCTCAAGAACAGCATCCCCCAATAGCCATGCTGGCTGGGGATGATGGAAGTTGTAGTCCAACACATCTGAAGGGCACCGGGTTGTGAGAAAGTCCCACTTTGACAGCCCAAGTGCTTCATGTTGCCTGCCCTTCCTTAAATTCATGTTAATGGCACCTAGTATCTGAAGGAACTGTCTGAACCTGCCCTTCCACTTAGATTATCACTGGGGGTCCTGGGTCAAGTACCCCACCTTCCGAAATGAGGCCAGTGGTGACAGGAGACAGGGTCTTCTCAGTTGTGGCACCCTGCTTCTAGAATGCTTTTGCCAGGAAAATTCAGTCAGCACTATCCATGGTTTGTTTTTTTTTAGATGGCAAAGTTAGAGTGTTTATTTTTTTCTGGGCATTTCCTTGAGGGCTGTTGCCTAGCAATTGTTTGCTCCCTGATTTAGTTCTGCTGTTTTGACTCTGTTGATGGTTTCAGTTTTTATCTCTTTGTATTAGGGCGCAATCCTATCTAGATAGGCGGCTACCTCCGAATTCGGAGGCGGCTGCCTATCCAAAGCAAGGCAGGAGAAGCATGGGGAGATTATTCCCTCTGCACCTCTCCTGCACTGCTTTTTCTGCTAGACAGCCGTTTTTGGCTGTCTAGCCATGGGGGACTGAGCAGGAGAGGAGGCTGCTGTACAACACATTTCCGCTGTCTCCGCCCCGGAATGCCCCCAGCCCTGTCCTTTTTCAGCTGCTCTGCACTCCTCTTGTGAGCGCGGAGGGTGGGGCTTCTCCGTGCTGCATCCAAGGCAGCGCGGACGTGGGGGGAGGTCAGTTTTCCAGGGACTGACCTCGGAGCACGGGCTCTGAGGTCAGCTCCCAGAAAACAGCATATCCTATGGCTGTCTAGCCACTGTCTAGCAGCCATAGGATTGCTCCCTCCATTAGTGTTTTTGTAAGTGTTATGCCAGCCATCCTGAGCAATGAAAATGGGAAGGTGGAGTACAACACAGTTTTCCCACAGGGCACTCAAATCCTATATTCTTGAACAGAAGAAAGGAACACTGCTAAAGAGCATCTAAGGTTAATTATTTTTCTTGCCTCAAAAATAATTTCAATATAAAAGGGCAGAATCCAACAAGGCGCTTCCAACCCTGCCGATTCTCTTCTGCCTCACCAAGTCCATTGAGCAAGCCGCCCCCACCGCTTGTGCAACGGCAATTTAGCGCTCCTGGGGCCACCCGAAATGAGCAGAAACAGTCGTTTCTGGAAGGAGCCAGGTCAGTGGAGCTCGTTTCCGCTCATTTGGGGGCTTCCCCTAGGAAGCACTAAATCTCCCTTGCATAAGCACTGGGTCCTGCTTGCACCACAGCGTTGGCGGGACCCACCACTTGCAGAAGGGAATCAGAGGGGCAGAAAGGAATTGGCAGGAGAATAAGCACCCCATTGGATTCTATCCTATATGCCCATACTGCAGCCAAAATACAGAAGAGTAAGAATTCAATAAAAGTTTCATTTACGTACATCAAAATGCTGAGGTAAACACCAGGTTTTGGGAGGCTCTTGGCAAGATGCCCAGCCATCTCCTCCTTGACACTCACATTTCCCTCGGGTGTCAATCTGCTGAACCACACAGAGGAAGAGTTCAAGGAGAGTACTCCTCCATCTATTCGTTCTTGTCCCCCTGCTTTTATACTTGGAGAAGGCAGGTGAGCAGGCAGCGACAGCAAAGTGGCTCAGCACTGACGCCCCTACAGTGGTGTGAGCCTTGGCAAATGCCCGACAATACTGTCTCCTGAGGCCAGCCCTGTCAGTAAATCAAAACGTGCAATGTCTCCAGTGGCGTTCCTGCAAATTCCAAGTGCTCTAGAGATGGGATGAGCTCTCCCATGTTCACCCTGGATTCATTCAGAAATGATGTAAAATGTTTCACACACACACCCCACACACACAAACAACTCCCATGAGTGGAGGAAGGCTGGAGGAAGTTGGGTTTCCCCCAACACCATCCTTGATTTTTGCCCCTACAACCTGCACCCCCCCCAAAATATGTGCCCTGGCCCTCCCACTGCATTCGCCCCCACCACCTGTAGTCTACTTCCTCTCCTCAGAGATCCTGATACAGATTGTGCTTTCCCTGCCGTTGCTAGCAATGATAAAATAGTGAACTGTATCAGAACTGCTGGCCTGTGTGCGTGTGTGTGCGCGCACGTGTATGCAAGGATGTGCACATCTACGTGTGCATATGGCCCCCAAGCCAGCAACACATGCAGCCCTCGGGACTGAAAAGGTTGTGGACCCTTGCCTATTGCCTCTTTCTTTCCACTATTGAATGTAAATGTGTGACGTGTCTCTATTACATCCAACAGGGTGGGGTGGGGGGAGGATTAGAGCCTACATTCAATAGCAGGCATCCCGTGTGGGTCCTCCATGGGGAATGAGCTTCCCTTCATCCTCTGTTTTTTCTCCTGAAGTCTCTCAATATTTTCCCTGTTGAATGTCATTGAACAACGTAGCTCCATTACAATAAATTGTTTTGCTGTAAGAGGTTTCAGGGGCAAAATCTGAGGGGGGGGGAGGGAAGGAGCCCGTCTCCTCCTGATCCTCCACAGAAGATGGGCTCCCCCCACCCCCTTGCAACCTTTTGTTTTTCCTCTGTGGAGCCAGGCTCAGAAGAACTTTGCCACCATCTCTAGGAATTACTTTCATCGCAAACACTTAAGGCTGCATTAAAGGAAATCTTTTTGTGTAGTAGTCTTTCAAATTAAAAGTACACCCAACGTGATGCAAATGAATGCAAACCTGGAACCACTTCTCCAAAATATTTCGTTAAGTGTATAATGTATCTCAAAAAAGATATGCTGTCCTTCACTGGCCATTAAATACCTAAAAGCTCTCATGTTACCATCTGCAACCATAGTGGTACTTGACATTACTTAACAATATTGGATTAATTGTCACAACCCATAAGAATTTTTTTAAGTCTTACCAAACACTACCGTAGGGTGGGAGGGAGGAGTGTGCTCTCTACATAATACAGCTTGCGCAGAACTGCCTGTACCACGAGAGTCATTTATAGTATATAAAGTAGAAATTCTACCATTGTTAAACTGCCACTCAAAGACCTTGTTATAAATGAATAGCACATCACATCCATATATAACAGCCTTTTCTGTCAATCAAATATGTCATTCTGTACAGATCTAGCATCAAATTTGATTATTAAATTGGCAGAGGCTATAAAACATTGTTCTGATGTGGTATCAATCTGATCCAAGATGCAGCTGAAAGCCAAAATAACAAAAGAGCTTCCCCCACTGTATCTCCAAGCATTTATCTTAATCACGTGTCAATTACATGCAATTAGAAAAATATTTTTGCATTAGTGAAGGTTAAAATATGCTAGTAGAACACCTGCGGGATTGTAGACATATGGCAGATGATCAAGGGAGAAGAGGATCCTTATGTTGCCAAGCCAGCACTCCCCCACTCCAGCATTTTACATGGAGACAGGTGCTGCACAGTGTGGAGGAATGCCCTCCATCCCTACTCCCTGGCAGCTCAGATGCCTTGTGTCATGGAGAGGAAGGATACAGATTAAGAAGAAGAGGAGAGGGCTGTCAGCAACACTACAGCAGTTGGGTATGGTGTGTGTATATGTGTGTGTGTGTGTGTGTGTGTGTATCTATCTATCTATATATGGAGAGACATCCCCCACTATCCAAGATCAGTCCAACCCTACCACCTCCTCCATATTTAAGTTAAGGTGACGCTGACCACATAGGAAGGTCAGCGTCACCAAGATACAGATGTTCTCAAGAGGCATATATAAGGCTCGATGCATACTTTGCCAGCACAGCATGCGCGAGAGCAAAAAAAGAAACCCAATACCCCATGCTTGGGCTATATTTTGCAGTGGTAAAAAATGGAAGCGATAATCACTTGGATTGCTCAGATGACTGGTTAATTCCAATGCTAGTGTCACATGCCTCTGTTGGGGCAACAATGAAGTGATGCATCTGTGCTCCCAAAGGAGCCCACATGACCCTCACTCTTATGTAATCACCTCTAGTTGGCATCTAGCTCACGCTTGCTCAGATGCGTGTTCCTCATTTGCCCACTGTTCTGGGACTGCAAGCTAGCCACGCACATACTTTGTCAAATGTAAATTCTACTGCTGCAAATAGCACATCTGGGGTAAACAGCATCACTGGGGTGGCTTTTTGGTGGGAAAATGGTACAAGGAGGAAAGAATTAAGCCCACATCTCCCCACGCTGATCCTAGGGGTGGGCGGATAACTTACCTGGTTCTGTTCTGGGGCATACGCTGGGGGTGGGGAGGCGATCCGTCCCTCACCCTGGAATCCTCCCCAGCCAGCTCCGCTCCACGGGGAGTCCGCAGAGCTGCTGGCTGGCTCCGGCCACTGCCGGACTTCTGGCCACGGCCAGTCTGCAGATGCAAATGGCGTCCAGTGTAGGGGACGCCATTTGCGTCCCTGCCGTTGGCCATGATTGGCTACGTAAATATTTACGTAGCCAATCACGGCCAACGGCAGGGATGCAAATGGCGTCTGCTACGCTGGACGCCATTTTGTTCCACAGCCGAGCAGCGGATGAAGACGGCGACCCAGACCAGCTGCCGCCAGGTTGGTTCCGTCCCGGGGGGGATTTCGGGGGGTGGCAGGGGCAGTTAGTCCAGCCTCATTGGAGTCTGTGGCGGATTTCTCCGCCATCCCTAGCTGATCCAGATGGGGAGACACAGCTGCTTTTTGTGAAAAAAAGAGAGTGGACTGTTGCAAGAGCCTGGTTTAAAGCATGCCTTTAACGAAAATGCAGTTCAACCCAACAAACAAGTAATTTCCAAACAAAAGGAAATAAATAATATTAGTGACTTTGAGATCCATATATCATAGGATTTACACTTGATCAGGCATATGTACAAAACCAAGGACTGTGTACACATCCTTTGAGCTTCTCTTCAGGCAGCTCCTGTGCCAACTTATGTTATCAAAAAGGATCATTGGAGTTTTTCGGTCACATTGCTTCTTTTGGATAATGTAAAGACTCTTACACTGAGCAGCAGCAGCCTGAGCTCTAATTCCAACTCAGATGGAGAAAGGATTGCCAGAGATGCTGGAAGCCAACCCAGGCTCAGGCATCCTGTCGGTGCCTAAGCCTTTCTGATCAGAGATCCTTTACTTAAAGACCCCTGAATCGGAACCTCCAGAACACCAAAGGTGTTGACCCCTTCCACACCACAGACGCTTGCTGTCGTGTCAGCAGAACCCATCAGTGAGCCTAGAGGGGTTTGTGTGAGAGAAGGAAGATTGCTAGGTTCGACGCCACCTTTAAGGCCTTCCACTCCTCAAGGAAGGGCGGAGCCTGGAAGGGGTGGTCTGGGCCTGTTGCATAAAAGGCTTCTGCCCAGTCCTAGACTTCTTTGGAGCAAGTTGCTCATTTGGAGCACTCCATGGTTCTGCCTTGTCCCATGGGCTTCTTGCCTTCATCAGTTAAGTTCAGATAAAAAGATGTTTCTCAGGATGAGGCAAATGCAAAATAAGGAAAGGGAGTAATGTACGGAGGTGCATACATGCACATTATTGTTGTTGGTAAATCAAAGCCTATATAACAACGGTATTTATTTGTTTGTGATTTCTAAGTCACTTTATGGCAAACACCCCTGAAGCAACACACAAACAATTATCAACATAAACTGGAAACAATAAAACATCCTCCCCATAATAGTGTACTCAGGTGCTGAGGGAACAGAGTCAAAATGGAGTCACTGAGAAACAAGAGGGAGGTATCTGCATGCTCAAGGGAATCCCAAGAAACTCTCTGCACAAAACCTAAAGAAGGAACTCCCACGCCACGCCCACAGCCTAACAAGGACTAAATCCCAAGTGCCAGTTGGAAAATATAAAGAGAAAATGGGAGAGGGGCAGTGGGATGGAACAGCCTGCTGTAGAAGGGCATAGCTGCCTGGCTGGCGCTCTGAACACGAGCTCTGCCACCTTTATTCTCATACTTTTACAAAATTGCAGCAGGGCGGCAGATTAATCTCCTCTACCCCATCCCCTTCTTTGTTTAAATTAAATGCCACTACAACCAGAGCAAGCTGCAGCTTTAATTTTAAACTCAGGAGAAGAAAGCAGGGAGGAGAGGAAGCCCAACAACACCCTCACAAGTGACGGGTTTTAAAATACATTAAAAGGAAAGAAAGAAGAAACCATTGCTCTGGTAAGCACCCACGCGCACCTCAAACGAACAAGCCACTGTTCTGCTCTGGAAAAAAACAAATGGCTACTCCAGTTTATCTCCTGTAAACTGGGGTGGTGAACTGAGGAGGCCATTTTAATTCAGCTTTGATTGTAAAATCATTCTTACAGACAACGATGTCACATCTTAGGTATCTATAGATATCCCTTTCACAATGTTTGTCATCTTTCTTTGTTTTCAGACGTATACATAATACACACTTCAACAGCAAGAACATTAAAGGCAGATCTGAATAATAAAAAGATTAAAATGTTCCAGAATTAGCCACAATGCTCCCAAAATATCCACAGAAAATGAGAAATGACATTGATCCATATTCTTACTATCCTATAAACTTTCTGAAGCAGGGACTTTATGTTGCTATGACATATACTGCAGATAAGTAAATCGCACATTTAACTTACCATTTCTTAAAATTAAAGGCAAGGTTAATACTTAAATTTCTGATCATAGAGCTGTAGCACTATGGGAACAACTACTTTCCTTACCAGACAAGAGGAGAAATAGTCTTCCTAAACTAGAAAAAGAACAGAAATTAGACTAAATTAAAAGATAAAACTCATATGAGTATGACTTTGATCAAAACAGTGCACAGTAGCGCACCTTTTGTACAACAAGAGAGTCTACAGAAAAGTACTTAAGTTACAAAAGCCATTGAAGAAGGTTTCATGGGGCCTTGACAGATCACATGCTGACAGCGCTACTGCTGGAGTCTCGGTGGAAATCTAGTTCAGTATAATTAACAAAAGGACTTGAACTACACAAAGACAAGAGGAATTTTTTAAATAATAAAAAGCAGAGGCTACAGAGTTTTTCATTAACCAAAATGACTGATCATGAATGTAAAGTTTAGCTCATAAAAGGAGGGAGGGGGGGAAGCTGAACTACATGATAAATTTATATGACACTTTTGTTAACTGTGGGTGGTAAATTACAATGAACTTTCCACAGGAGTGCATTTTCCTCACCACACATTACTAACATTGCTAGGTGTCAGATCCAGCTCCTGTAGTTTAGGGAGAAGACATCTGCGGTTTTCAAGAGCAGGTCTCCTAGTCACTCAGATTAGTAGGGATCTGAAAGGTGTTATGCTGGTCTCTTGGCACTTTTTCCCATCTGGACAGAGCTGGGTGATAGCGCCCAGGGTGAATCCTTTCTTAAAATTCCTCAGGTCACCAGTTCAAGAGCTACTACAGATCTGAGAAATTGTCCACATACCATGGCAGCCCCCATATAATCACCTCAGTAGCTCCTGGGGAAATTATGTGTAGGCTCTCATAATAAAAGAATAAACCTCATGTATATGCTTCAGTCGCACTTCTTCAAATCTAAATAATCTTGGGACTCATCTTTTGCCTTTTGGGGTGAGGCAAGGGAACATAATTATTCTACCTTTTTTGTTTCCATGTTCAGTTTTTCTGGGTAACCACTCTTAAATTTACTTCCAACATGATTTATTTAGACCAGGGGTAAGGGGCTTCCTTCAGCCCAACGGCCAAATTCAATTTCAGATAAACTCTTGGGGGCTGCATTCCAGTGGTGGGCAGGGCCAAAGACAAAAAGGTGTGGGGCCAAAAATACAAAAATACCAGCATATTGTAGCTTATGAACATGAGAAGAGCCATACTGGATCAAACCAAGGGTCTGTCCCTAGTTGGTTCCCTGCTTTCTGATGTATTTAAAGAATGATTTGCTCTTAGCCTTGATATTGTTAGTGACATGTTCTTCAAAATGCTTTTTTATAACTCTTATGGTCTGCTTGCATTTCCTCTACACAACTTTATGTTTCTTTTTTGTTCTCCGCTTTTGGGCAAGACTTCGATTTTCTGAAGAAAGCCTTCTTTTCTCTGATAGCTTCCTTGAGTCCAACCCCCTGCTCAATGCAGGAATCCAAGTCAGAGCATCCCTGACAGACAGCTGTCCAGCCTCATCTTGAATGCCTCCAGTGTGGGAGAGCCCCTCCCTAGGCAATTGGTTCCATTGCCGTATTGCTCTAACAATCAGAAAGTTTTTCCTGATGTTCAGCCGGAATCTGAGCCCATTATTCCGCGTCCTGCAGTCTGGGATGATCGAGAAGAGATCCTGGCCTTCCTCTCTGTGACAGCCTTTCAAGTACTTGAAGAGTGCTATCCTATCTCCCCTCAGTCTTCTCTTCTCAAGGCTGAACATGCCCAGTTCTTTCAGTCTGTCCTCATAGGGCTTTGTTTCCAGTCCCCTGATCATCTTTGCTGCCCCCCTCTTAAGCGTTCTGGTCCAGGGGATGATAGCATGCGCCCAGTATTGTCTCACCTCCTCACTGAGACTCTTCAGCTTCACCTGTCTAGCTGCTCTATGCAGAGCACAGGTACACAGGTAGCATTTCATAGAATGACACCCTCCTTCCCCAAAACCCCTATTGTCTGTGGCAGCAGCAGAGCTGTCACCCAAGAATTAGGGCACAGCTATCAGGTTCCCAAAGGTCTTGTCCAGCAACCTCTCTCTGCTTCTCTCAGCTTCTCCAGAACATCAGCCTTGGCTTCAAGGGAACAAACTTGTTCCATGAAATCCCAGAGCTCATTACACCAAGCACATATCCACGTTTTCTGTCCAGAGGGCAGATAGTTATACATGTGGCACTCAATGCAATACACTGGATGAATCCCACACTGCTGCTTTCTACCTGCATAACTGATTTTTTATTGTTATGATTGTGTTTGCTTACCTGGAAAACTAAGTTATTCACTAGAAGAAAGTGGGGAAAAGTCTATGGCCCTGGCCTCCTCACTCTGTTGCTAAACTCGCAAAGGTGCTTAACTCACTTGTATACTTCTTAACTTGAGGCTTTGCCACTGGGGCTGAGATGCTTCAGAGAGGCATTTCAACCTTTTAGAAAAGGGGAAAAACTGCACAAAAGCCAAGAAACTACCCAATTATCAGTGGTTGGTGGAAAGGGATGTGGACATCTGAGGAACCTAGGAGGGTCAGATTGGGACCCAAGGAGTGCCATATTTGGCATCCAGGCCTGGGGTTCCCCACTTCTTATTTAGACATTCAAAGATAAATCATTACTGAAAAACTTACTGTAGAAATTATATAGAAGAGAGCCAGTTGGAAAGCCATCTGAATCAGAGATGTTTAAAATTCTCCACATCAACATTTTTTCCTGGATTTGTGTGTTCTGAATTACATGGGATTGTTTGTGGAGTAGCAATCCACCATTCTTCTATTTTTGATTGACAGGCTTGGTACAGACAGCTGAACATATGCACTTTGCCACAGCTTTCACCCTCCTCTGCTCACTTGCACTACTACCACCCTGGTGCAGTTATAAACATGCACAATTGGTTGCACACACTGAATGAAGTATAGCATAAAAGAAAAATATTGATGCTGCGTGTGCATGTAAGGAATAACATGAATACACAGAATAAACTGACTGCATGTGTGCCAAATCTGGAATAAATTTAGAAATTCTCCATGTTAAAACTGGAAGGAAGGCGGAATGGAGCATGGAGCAGACACAACTCAATAATAAAATAGAGTAGAAGAAAATAATTAGTATTTATTCTTAAACCGAATTAAGAAAAGTATATGCAGAAGCGCATCAATCAATTCCTAAACCTTTGTAGGTACTAAGAACCTCTACCTGCCCAGGTAACAGAGAGGGATGGGGCGGTAGTAGCTAACAGAGTTTGTCCCACAGTGCAATCTGGTTGAACTAATCTAATCTATTTGTAAAAGTTGACACAGGAAGTTGAGAGAGTGATAGGCATGTAGGGTCACCAGAGAAGCCTTTGGACTCAAGCTCCACTACTAACAAGCTCCCCTACTAACCTGTTCCGCTACAGAAGGATTTGTATTTTATGGGGTGTGTATGCTGCTGTATTCATGGAATTATGGATTTCCGTCCCACCTACCCCCATCAATTTTTCTTTCCTTCAGAGTTCCCAAGCTACAGTGCAGCACCTCTGCAATTAGGAGATCATTAATACCACAAAATGTACAGAGCCTTTCAAATAGTTTTCTAACCTTTAGGCATACACATAGACCCCATTAGCTTTAATATGAGTCATGTGTGTGCATCAAGGGGCGAATGGGCCAATTAGAGCCAGTAAAACATATCTATTAATCTTCAGGGTCATATTCAAAGTCACGTAGTCCAAAATAATGTTTATGAAAATGAGTTACTATACAAGCACAGGGAATAGGCCTGGTGATTGTTAAAACTGTGTGAGTGAATTGTAATGACTACATTTTTGTTTGTATTAATGCAAGTATACAGAGATGCTGCACGATGAAAAGAACATTGTTTACAGGGTTTAGTTAACAAAGAGTTTACAGTAGATAGCAAGGTTTAGCTCCACTGTAGCACACAGATGGGGTTTCAACCTGGTTGAAATCAGAGGGTATCAGGAGTTTCCCCATTATGCATGTTCCGTAGCATAGTAGCTAAAAATGCTAGTAGTTCAGAAGATACTTGTCGCTAAGCAGATGCTACTGAAAACAGAGCAGGGATAAAACTGTGACAGAGATTTTGAGATGAGGGCAGGTTTGGCCTCTGAATTTCCTTTGGGTTGCATTACAGGCATAGACTCCTCAAGGTGGTTTCTGGTGCCACTGGTAAAATCCTCTCCATTTCTCTCAGGCAAGAACATCACACTAACAAAGAGCTATAGAATTCAGGTGTGTTGGAGAGATCGTCATTTCAGTGAGTGTCCAGAAAAAACACATTTCACCCCCATTTTTTAATAGGCGTAGGGTACTAGCATATTCCTACAAGCCTGCTGCCCTTCCTGATCATGAGTGCTGTGCAGTTTCTTCAGAGCCCTTCTAATTCACTTTTTTCTCTTGCTTTTTCATCAAGCCTTATTCTTCGCCTACTAATTCTTCAGATTGCTCTTTCTCAACCCATTATTTACTCTCCACCCTTCCTTCACCTTCTTTGCCTCTGGGTTCCCTATCCCCTAGCTTCCCTACATCCCAGGACTTCTTCCTCTCCATAGCCATGCCATGAATGAAGTTTTAATCCCAGCCAAACTGACAACATCCCCTTTGTTGCCTGAGTAACAGAATATTACAAACCATCACACCAGGTTAGCCAGTGCCAGTCTCTTTAGTGCCACAAATGCAATATAGTACAGAACAATCTTCCCCAGCCCAGTGCCATCCAGATGCATCTGGCTGGGGCATGCTGGGAGTTGTAGTCCAATATACCTGGAAGGCTCTAGGTTGGGGAAGACTGGTATAGCTTACCTACTTCTATACAAAGATCTAACCCACTGCCATCATTGCAGCAAATTAGTTCAAGGCTGGATGTTTTCTGCTTCTTCTAGGACTGATCGGGTGAGACCAGCTATGGACGACGGATGTCAAAGGTATAGGGAGAAATGCTGCATCCCTTGGCCTCTACGGAACTATAGCAGATCAGTTTGGCCTGAAGTATATGTATGTATGTGTGTGTGTGTGTGGGGGGGGGGGTTCTGGAGGGAGAGAGAATAACTATCAACTTCAAAGGTGTATCAAATGCAGCAGTAAATGATCAAGGTCTGAAAGCTGTGGGGAGTAGGGAAAATGTTCTGTCTTATTCACATGTTAGGATGGAAGAAACAAGTTCCATTGTTCAGCTTGTGAGAAATATATTTCATACACATACCATTTTTTCCGACCCCCCCCAAAAAAACCCCAATGCATTTTACCAATGCAAAAACTAGACTTTGTCTTTTGTTTGTTTGTAAGATGTAAATCTATTGTTCATTTTTTAAATGTTGGTTTTAAAAAAAATCTTGAGTTTATGCCTCTAAACACTATCTAGTACAGGTATCAATGACAGAGTGATCTCAACAAATTCCAAAAGGGGAAAGTCAATAACAAGAATTTCAATAATGCAGATGCTGACAGAACTAGAAATGAGCATAACAAAATTCCATGAGCGTCTTTCTATTTGAAAGCTCAGGGGGAAGACTGAAATTCCACAGATGAAGTTTCTCCCACCCCAGTATGACAGGAGTGGGGAAACCTATTTCTGTTGAATTCAATGTTGCTTCAGAGCTCTTAAAAGACCATGTGCTCTTCCAGATGGAATATACCAGGTATAGGCAACCTGGTGCCCTCCAAATGTTTTGGACTACAACTCCTATAATCCCTGACCATCCGGAGGGTATAAGTTTCCTATCCTTGGCATATACTCTCAACTTACAAATAGGAAAGCAGAAGTGATTAGCTTCCACTTTCTAGCAGAGTTTTGGTGCCTTCAGCAGCTGTGCAAAGGACCAAATGTCAAAGGATGAAGCTATTTATCTCGCCGTGGGCATACAGTGACAGGAGAAATTTCACCTTATGATACAAGGTGAGTGGGAAGGTGGCAATCCCAATTAGGACCAAAAGGAAGAGTTCACAGGTCAAGCGAAAAGAATAGTAACTAGGGAGAGTGGCTGGTTATGGAATAATTACATGTAGGACATAACTGCTCCCAACAGTCCAGATTTAGGGACAGGGTTTAGGGACACAGGCTCACATCATGGATTATCCGCTCAGTGCAAATAGTTCCATCTTCACTTTAAAGCTGGCAACATTGTTACATTGTCATTCTTCTCTCTCTTTTTGCATGCCAGTTTCCATTCCACAAATGGTGTGCATGGAAGCAATTATGAACAGATCCATATGCACAAATTTGTTTTATATGACAGAGATAAATCATATGTGCAAACTGCATCAAATTCATGAAATGGGCTACAAATGTGATACAAAAAAAGAGAAGATATTCAAAATTGAACAACTAGAGCAGGGTGTTATTTGGTCTAGGGTCAGTCCTGACCAAATGGCTTAAGAAAGTACATTTGGGTGAGAAAATACTTTCTCTTCCCTTTATTTAAATAGTATTTTATCACACAAATGTGCTTTCTTAAACTATTTGGTCAGGGCTGAGAAAGGAACAGAACAAATCAAAGTCTGTATAGTCTGGGAGTCTTCCTGGACTGTCCGCTAAATGGGGAAGCCAGGGTGGCTGCAATATCCAGGAGTGCGTTTTACCAGCTTAGGATGGTACACCAACTGCAGCCCTATCTGGAAAGGAAAGACCTTGCCTCAGTTATCCATGCACTAGTGATACTGAGGCTGGACTACTGTAATGTGCTGCCTTTGAAGACATTTCAGAAACTTCAGCTGGTGCAGAATGCGGCTGCTGAGTGTTGGTGGGGACTTGGAAATCTGATCATATAACGCCTATATTGCACCAGTTACACTGGTTACTGGTGTTTTCCAAGTCCAATTTAAAGTGCTGGTTTTGACTGTTAAAGTCTTAAACAGTTTTGGACCAAATTACTGGAAGGACCACCATAATGGCCTGCCTGCACTTTAAGATCAGCAAGAGAGGCCCTTCTCATTTGCTCACCTTTGAGGGCAGTTAGGTGGGCAACTACATGAGAGAGGGCCTTTTCTGCAGTGGCCCCACACCTCTGGAATAAGCTGCCATCAGGAGTCTACCAGGCCCCATCATTACAGTCTTTTAGGAAGTCCCTGAAAACCTGCTACTTTACTCTGTTCTTCCCCTGATTATCATACTGTGTTGTAGCTGCAGTTGTATGTGGTAGCTTTTGTTTTTATGCTGTTTGTTTTTTAAGATGTTTGCTGCTGTTGCTGTTTTTCCTGTTGTATTGGCTTTTATTATGCAAGTGTTATTGTTATAAGCCTTGCCCTGAAAGACAGCCAAGAAATATTTTAAATAAATAAATAAAATGCACCAATAAGAACTACAAAGATCCTTCAGAATTTTTTTTTAATTTTATGGGTAAGGGCTACATTTTGTAAAGGCTAAAACTCTCTACAGCAACTATTCAGTCCTGCAGACATGATCCTTCCATGAAAAGGATGAAGGAACATGAGAACTTTATAACATTATGTACATCGGCCAGAGAGGGAGGAGCTGCAGGGAGCTCGCTCCACCCCTCTCTGCTAGAAAGAACTTGCAGCTCCAACTGACAGCTCCCAGGGACTGCAGACTCTGGCCTCACCCATCAGCTGGAGAACTGAGGGCCACTGGGGGGCTGCACCTCCTGCCTCCCAGGAAGAACACAGGGGGGAGATCAGTGATGTATTTACTTTCTTTCCCCTCCTCCCTCCCAATCCCTTTTCCTTTTGTGTTGTGTCTTTTAGATTGTAAGCCTGAGGGCAGGGACAGTCTTAATATTCATCTTTGTAAGCCACTCTGGGAACCTTTTTCGGCTGAAGAGTGGGGTAAAAATGCCCTAAATAAATAAATACGTATAGTGTGAAAAAATTGTAATTTTCTGCTTCTCTAATTCTATTAGAACTTGGTTGCCTAATTAAATTGATTGGCAGTAGATTCAGAATAGACCAAAGAAAGTTCTGCACAAAACACATAATTATTATTAATTACATATTCGCCGCCCAATTTAGTAATAGCTACAGGCTCAGTCACCTGTTAAAAAAAAGGTTGAACATATTTTTGGAGGAAGAGTCTTATCAACAGTTATTAGCAATTACAGGTAAGTAGAACCTCTAAGTTCGGGGGGAAAAAAATAACCATTGGCTTTATGCCTTTAGCTCAGCCTTCCCCAACTTGGTGCCCTCCAGATGTGGACTACAATTCCCATAATCCCCCAGCCAGCTGTAGTCCAACCCCTCTGGAGGGCACCAGATTGGGGAAGACAGACTTGAGCTGGCCGCTGTTAGAATCCAGCACTGGACTATACTAGTCCAGTATATTATTATACTTCCTAATATTCCCTCGCTCGCTCTCTTCCCTGGCCTGAATCCAATTTCTCCACGCATACCTTATTGGCCAGCGGGTCGTGGCTCCCCTGCCATGTGATTGGATCCACCTACCGTTCGTCAAGCGGCTGAACCCGTCGAGCCGCGGCGCATAACCGTCGGGGCTCTCTTTCCAAGAGCCTTGGCAAACCACAGATCTAAAATTAGAGTAGCTCACCACATGATTTGGATAGGGAATTTCCGGGTTTACATTAGAAGCCATTTTAAATCTTCCCCCCGGCGGAAGTGAGAGTTGCCCATAGAAAACAAGGGAGAAACCAAGTGGGTTCTTTTAAAATCTTGCTAGACTGAGCGCTGGGGTGTCAACCCCGAAAGGCAGCAGCAAAGAAAAGAGCGAATCTTTCTAACTCAGAACTTATTTCGTGTGGGGAAAAATTCTAGCCAACACTTACAAATAATAATTTCGAAATAGCCCTGCCAATGCATTATCCCATATTTTGTGTTGGGGTGGGGGACTGAAGGACCAGTTCTGAAGTGTAGACCATGTTAATATTGCAAAATGGAGATCAGCCTGAGACTCAGAAAGAGATTTACGACAATCCTGCAAAGTAGTTCAGTGATGTCGTATCTGGACTGCGGGTTTAGCTGAGGTTGAGAGCGGCATACAACAGCCCTGCACTGCAGTCCACTTTTAAGGTTGTAGATTACACTGGTCTGGATTTCCTAAAAAAAAAAAATAATAATCCCCCGTACAAAGCGCCGCTCGGTTTGTACCAAAGACCAATCAAGTCCCCCTCTCAGAGCCCTTCTGGTCCAAATCCATTCATTGCAGGCAGAAATCTTGTACTCCACTGGACTTTCATGCAAACTCTTTAAACTTTTAAAGTGTTTAAAAACTCAGACCATTTTTTTCACACGAAAAAGCCCTTTGTCAGAAATGACATGAAGTTCTGCCTTTGCTGTTACTTTTTGACGTTGGTGATGGTGTTGTGCGTGAGTCGGGAGCCGGGGTCGCCTCTCACCCAATCATAATTGTGGGAAAATCTGACATTTCCCCAATTGTTTTCTATGGTCAGCTTCTCACTTCCGCCCCTGGGGAGAAAACATAAGGTCTGTTGAAACCGGAAACCTGGACAGCGTATCACTCTTGACCTTGTATTGTCTATGGGCCAAACCCTTGCGACCAAGAGCGACGATGCCGCGAGGGAGCCACTCTAGGAGATGCTACGGCGGAGTCTCGGTAGTATTTCCGGTTTCCTCTCTGGAGACGCTTTACCTTTGCCGGCCCCGTCAGCTATGATACTGAGAAAGCCGTGCTAAAGCGCCATAGAGATGAGAAAAGCGGAATGGAGGAGGAAGAGGGAATCATGCTCGGCCGCTCTAGGCATCTCAGAGTGAGAACTCGGTGCTCGATGTGAAATCCGGGTCACGCAGGCCTCTTCCCCGCCCACCTTGGGTCGCGAGCCACCGGGACCGGGGCGGTGATGCTTCCTGGAGTAGCCCCTCCCTCAGGAGAAGAGCAGCAGGTCAGTCTGTGAGGGAGGAGAAGGAGGGATGGGCGGGATGGCGGAGGCGCGGGGAGCTGGAGGGAAGGCGAGCGAAGGGACTCGCTGGGAACGGCCCACAGCCGGGCGTAATAGGAGCCCCAGAGCCAGGCTGGCCTCTGGGACACGCGAAGCAATAAGAACGAAACGAACGGCACTGACAGGGGCTCTCTGCTCTTAGCACATAGAAATGTGGCAAGGGACACTCTTCCTTCCACCCTCCCCGCGCCCATGTTTGAAGGGGAAGGGGAAGCGTCACCTGTTGGATTTTTGCTTTGCAGTTGTTGGTTTTTTATTTGTTCACATGCATAAGCCACTGTTTTCCAATGAGCTCAGTGGGAGATGGCTGGTTTCCCCCCCCCACCCTAGCCCACCACCACCGCCGCTTTTATCCCTGCAATAACCCTTCCAACTAGGTGAAGCTTGAAAGAGTGGATGCTGCCCTAAATCCGTAACAATTAAAAAGTTTACCACAAATGAGGATCCCTGGGTGATGAAGAACCTGGCGAAAGGTTGCAACGTAGGCACGAGGCGATCCTCCTGAGGGAGGGCATTCCATAGCCCTCCTGTGTTGTTACGTACCATATCGCAGATAAAGGATGCCCCTGGGGAAAGGCCTCTGCAGAAAAGCTCAACGGATAGGTAAGCTGATATGGGAAGAGGTGCTCCTTCAGACTATATAAACCTGTACACATTCATGAGATAAGGGGATCTGAAGACCAGAACATGTAGTTTCCAGGTAGGTATGAAGCCCTATTCGTAAAAAGCTCTCTCTGTTTTTTTAAAGAAGTGAACCATTGATAAAATACACACTTTCAGTAACTTGCACACATCTAAAGGCAGGATAAATGAAAACAAATGAAAAACACAAAAAAGAATGAACATCATGACTTGTATAAATAACAATATCAATTTTCCAAGTGGCCAAAACAGCACCCTCTACATACAAGAAGGAGGTATCAGTAGGCTTGAGATAGACTGCAGGTTTACAAGACTTTAAAAAAACTTTAGGAAAAAAATGTAAGGTTATCTTAAAAATTGCATTCTCACATAAA
The DNA here is from genome assembly GCF_057233095.1 of Heloderma suspectum. Lineage (NCBI taxonomy): Eukaryota > Metazoa > Chordata > Lepidosauria > Squamata > Helodermatidae > Heloderma > Heloderma suspectum. The sequence continues at coordinate 53,608,577 of NC_139461.1, forward strand.
AACCTGCCTGGGTTTTAAGATCTTCCGGAAGAGCCCTTCTGTTTGTCCTGCCAACATCTGAGGAATATTTGGTCAAAATGTGAGGCAGGGCTTCCTTGGTGACTGATCTTAGGCTCTGGAATCTTGCCAAGGGAAGCTGGATTTGCCTTGTCTCTGATTTTCCATTGGCTCACAAATGCATTTTTATTGGCCCAGAAGCTGACTTGAGAATATGGTACAATTGAGTTTTGGGTTATATTCTACAATTGGGTTAACTGGTTGCTTTTATTCATTCTAGTGATTTTACCTGCCTTGGTTTTCTCTCTCTCTCTCTCTCTCTCTCTCTCTCTCTCTCTCTTTTTTTTTTTTTACATTGTGTTACTGCTGTTTTATTGCATTTCATTGTTTGTATTTTTGTTGGAAAAGTGGGATACAAGTTTAACAAACACATGAGTGTGGTTGAAAATTATGCTTCTTGATATTATAGAATCAAAGAGAGTTGGAGACACTCATGAGGAGATTGAATTGCTTCAGCCATATAGGCTGTAATCCTATGCCCACTGAACCTGGGAGTAAGCCTCATTAAATCAATGGGACTTACTTCTGTGCTGTTAAAGATTTTAATTCCTTAGTCAATGTCTATAAAAGGTCTTGTTGATGTTCTTGCAAAGAGCCATTCACAGGATCACTGACCTTTGGGGTTTTTAAAATCTTGATTGAAGTTTGTGCATAACAAGCAGCTTGTATGTGAGGCCTCTGCTTACAACCCTAGCTCATGGTAGGAAGTGCCTCAGCAGATGCTTCAGAACCAATGGTATCGGTATGGCCATTTGAGGGGCTTCTTGCTCAATCCACTTCCTTACAGCAAACAACAATCCTGGCTGAGAAAATACATGTGTGTGCGTGCATTCATTAGTCTTGTGAAAGAGGCCTCAAATAGTACAGTTAGACTTGCCACTGGACTTTTGCATAAAGCAAAATCAAAATGAATCTGGAGGATCTTGCTCATGAGGGTAAAAGGAATGTTGAAAAGATTAATGAAATGTTCTCAAGTAGGATTCCATATATCCTTTAATTTTTTTTCCTAATACATTCAAGCTGCATCTCCAACAGGAACAAGATTGTCTTTGCTGACCTTATTTCCTTTGATGACCTTATTCAAAATCTGAATTTGCTATACATGCTGCATAATACCACTAATATGGAGAAAAACTATGTGGTGAATACTACCACTTAGGGTGTTGAGAAAAATTTTGCAGAAGTCAGTTACTACAGTGTGGGTGCTCAGGTTCCCATGGCATTGCAGTTACTAGGGTGTGTCATTATTATACCAGGTGGCCCAAAAGTAGGTATACAGTTGTTTAGAATGTGGATGGATATATGGACATTGATGCAGACCGGAATTTGTGTCGTACTGTGAGTCACAGTGTTCTGGACAGGTTCAAGGAATGTTGCAACGTTGATGGAATACATTTCGAGCACTTACGAGATTAAACAGTGTTAAACAAATGTAAATGTAATAAACAATGTAATAAAATGCAAATAAACTATACTGTATACCTACTTTTGGGCCACTCTGTATATGGGTATGTTACATACTCATTCATTCCTTTGAAGGGATATCTTAGACCTCTTAAATGTGGTAACATATGCGAGAAAGGAAATATCAGTTTGAAATCACATATTCAAAGCATGCCTACTGCACAGTGCTCAGACTTGATCCAAGCAAAATTGCTATAAGGAAATTAATGCTACATTAGCAGGCACATTTTAATTTCCTTTCAAAGCCCATGGTACCTCCCTTAAATTATTTCCTTAAGATAAAGATTTGAGTGAGCTAAAAAGTGCATAGTATAAGCCTTCTCATAAGCCCTGTTATCCTTATTAAAAATGAAAAAAAATTAAGCATATCATTCTTTCTTTTTGTCAGTCATGGAAATGGTCACTTTGTGCACATCTCTTAAGTTTGAATAAAAATCTTAAACCATTTACAGTTTGGTTGCTATGAACATCAACTTTCCAATATTTTTGTTTGTCTTGAGTAGTACTGTAGGAATATAGCTGTTTGTGTATATGAGATGGATAAAATACTAGCGGATGAGATTTTGGTAGCTAGTAAATTCCATGTGAGTTGCATGGCCCAAAGCATTACAGATATGCACAAAGAAAGTCATGCATTTGAACAGCATCCCCCATCCCTGAAGCTGCACGTCATGAAGAGCCAACAGATTAGGGCCAATTTGTTTTATCAGTGGGCAGTATCTAATGTAACACTGGTTCCATCACTTCCTGGATGAACGATCTCAGAAGGTACTGCTGGGGGTCTTCTTCTGCTCCACCCCCATGGCCGTTGGCTTGTGGTGTGCTGCAGGGTTCCATCTTGTCCCCTGTGCTTTTCAACATCTACATGAAGCCGCTGGAAGAAGTTTGGGCTGAAATGTCACTAATGCAGATAACCATCAGCTCTACTTCTTGTTCCAATTTAATGATCCTAGAGGCGGTGTTGAACCAGTGTCTGGAGGTGGTTTGGGGATGGATAACAGCAAACAAGCTAAGACATAATCCAGAAAAGACAGAGGTACTGTGGGTAGGGAAATTGACTAATCTGGATAGAGGATTACTTGTGATCCTAGATGGGATTGTACTCCTCCTGAAGGACGAAATGTACAGTTAGGTGTTGTCCTAGACTAGGCACTAACTGGGCAAGCTCAGGTGGCAGCGGTGACAAGGAGTACTTTTTATCAGCTTAGGCTGGTACATCAGTTGCAACCAGCCTAAGGAAAGATCTTACCTCAGGTATCTATCCACTAGTGATACCCAGGCTGGACTACTGTAATGTGCTTTGCGTGGGACTGCCTTTGAAGATGGTTTGGAAACTTCAGCTGGTGCAGAATGCAGCTGCCCAGATATTGGTGGTGACCAGATGGTCAGTTCATGTGACTCCAATACTGCGCCAGCTGCACTGGCTGCTAGTGCATTTCCAAGCACAATTTAAAATGCTGGTTTTAACCTTCAAAACCTTAAATAGTTTGTGCCCAACCTACTCGAAGGATCACCTTCTCCCATACCAGGCTGCCCACGCTCTGTGATTATCAACAGGCCCCTTTTCACCTGCCCACTGCCAATGGTGGTTAGGCTGGTGAGTACAAGAGGGAGGACCTTCTCTCCGCACTTTGGAATCAGCTTCTTTCAGGGGTTCGTCAGGCCCCTTCCTTGCAAGCCTTCAGGGAAGACACCTGTTTTCACCAGCTTTCACTTAAGTCTGAGCCGTTGTTTTTTACTGTTGAGTTTTGTTTTTATTGATTTAAATTGGCAGTCTCCGTTTTTATGGATTTTGTTAAAACATGTTTTAATGGATTTTTATTGTATCCACATTGTGTGGTTTTTGTCTTGTATGCTGCCTTGAGAGGGTTCCACCCTTAAAGGCAGCCTAGAAATAATTTTAGATAGATAAACACTACTGCTAATGTAAATTACATTGCACTAGCATAAGCGACCTCTACTGCAACTCCAGTAGTGTTTGCTGGTACATCATGCCACCAGATGCTATTGTCATTGCATTAGACATCATTTGCACTAGCGCAATTTAATTTACATGAACCTGAGCACACTCCGGGAGAGAGCGGAGGACAGGAGGGCCTGGCGTGCTGTGGTCCATGGGGTCACGAAGAGTCGGACACAACTTAACGACTGAACAACAACAACAATTTAATTTACATTAGCAGTAGTATCACACTGGATACCGTCCCATATTTATTTATCATTCCTTCTGCTTTTACAGTTTCCTCTATATGGTCAAACTCTTATGGGGGTTTAACCAAACTTCAGAATTCAATGAAATTGCTAATATAAGGAACTAAAAGCATTAACGCACCATAATCTACAAAAGTGCAAATTTTTGCTATGGAAATTAAGTAGAATATTTGTCTACAAAATGTTGTTTTTGATTTCTTTGTTCTCAGTATTGGTGTGATGTATGTGGATTTTCTTAGCTGAAGGCTCAGACTTAACCTTTGACACGCTAGGTTCTGAACTTCTTGGAATGTTATTGAGAAATGTATCAATAATATGCTGTGCTTCTTGAGACTACAAATGAGTTAAGTCTCTGAAGCTACCTCAGCATCTGTTAAAGCATTCTCACATGTCTTCATATTGAATACCATAACGACTCATTCAGGGACTTCTCTATATAACATGGTAGGAATGCTTTCAAACATTCTGCTGTTCTCAACTCTTATCACCTGTTATCACCTGTTGGGTTATAAATTAAGGTAAATGCTTGATCTCCCAGAATTTTGTAAAAATAGTTTGCCCTGTGTTTGCTTTAGATCAAGCAGCTTTGTAGTCCGTATATTTCCTCAGCAAGAGTTGCTGTAACAGTTTAAACATACTGATTTGCAACTAAATAAAGTCTTTGTAATTCCTTGGAGTACAATCCAAAATCATTGGTCAGTCCACATGTGATTTGCACAGCACAGTTCTATCTGCTTTAAAGTTGGAGGGTTGGGCTGTGAAATTAATGTATTTCTCTTTGGCTCTCTATACACATGTAAACATGCTGAACAAATTCATATACTTGCAGACAAGGCCACCATCCATTACAGAGTTTGGCTCTGCAGGGGTTGGAGGCTAAGTAACCAGAACTTTCAGAAGCCAGGCTTGTAATTACTGGGCAAAATGGTGTTTTCTTGATGAGGTGAAAAGTAATGGCCATGCTATATGGTTGATGATCATAAATATTTATGATCATGGAAAATTATGAGTACAGCGCACAACTTGTATCAAATTTTTAATGCTTGACTCCTGAAGTAAAAAATGAAAAGAAAAGGAAAAGAAATCCCTATCTTTCCTTTAAAATAGAAAAGCAGGATTCAATTCAGTGTATTTGAAAGCAACCCTAAATTTAGATTTAAAGAACTATAGTATTGAATGTTTGTATTAAATTCAAATTTAATGTTAATCATTGATACTTAATATAACTGATTTTAAGTCACCTTAATAATCTTGTATTGATAGCAAACTAAGGAAGAAAACAGAAAACTGCTTGACCTTACTGCCATGCAGTGCCACTAAAATCATGAGACAGAATGAGAAAAATGTAAAATAAAACTATACATAATACTTCATTTGTATCCCTGTTTTTCTTTTTAAAATAATATTGCACTTTTGTTAAACAGCCACTAATACATTAATTTTGAATTCTAACCATCCTTAAGACACTCATTCCAAAGCACAAGATGAAAATTTGGAATTACAGCTATATTGTTAAGCCTCCTTAAAACTAAACAAACATGTCAGTTTGATAGAACTGAGCCAAAAGTAGTGTTTCGTATAAAATTATTCAGTCTGGACTGCTCCTGCATTAAGAAAAACATGTGATTTCAAAAGGCCTATGCAAAACCTAGATTCAAATCTTATAGCAGCAGGTGCACTATGATATTGGTCAAGTCAGTCTTTACGTGTCCTCGTTCTCTATCTGAAATGAAAATTTACAGGACAGACGTGTGAAGATCAGGGAATAAGTATTGTTGAGTTCTTTGGGTTCGATTCAATTTCTACTATATCTCTCTAGCTTCTTCTGTGCATCCTGCTCTGGAAGCAGGAGTTTCCTGTCAGCAGCCCTCCTACAAATGGAAAACTGTACTCACAGAGGGCTGTATGTGCCTAACAATACATGTAAGGGAGTGATTGGATCAGGTCTTAACCATATTAAAAATTGCTATGAATACTTCTAACTAAAATTTTGAATAAAAAAATTGATTTTGAAAAATCATGGTGAAGATTGTACAATTCTGCCTTTAAAATCCTGAAATTTGATGACCACAAAAGTCAAATGATTACTTGCACTGTACATTGCCCCTTCCCCCATGCCTCCCGTAAAGTTCCAGGGTACTTTTATCTTGGGCACAAATGAAATTAATCTGCAGACAGTTCCCTGAATCACTATCCTAAGACTCTCACATATTGCAGATGGGGCTTTCATAATGCCATTTATCAACAACATCTTTTCCCCCTCTCCCCCCACCTTTAAGAAGTTGGGGTGATACCTGGCCTAAAGAATTTGGTGAAACTTTAAATCATGAAGTAGTGAGACAGATTTCGTTTGTCTTCGATAGGCATTATGCTACTGCTGCTCTTTGAATAACACCTTTGTGCGCATAGATATATTCATATTCATAAATTTGGATACTTAACCGGACAAGATAAAAACATAGCCAGTTCTTAGCTATAAATATTTGCACAAATCCAGTATTTTCACCAAGCTGCAATTTGAAACTTGGATTTTACTGTGGACATGGCTGTCAATAACATCCAGCACAGTAACATGCATTGCCAGTGAAGAACATTCATATAAATGACTAAAATCAAGCTAAAAGATTATGTGAATGTAGGAAAATGAGTACATTAATAGAAACTATTTGATTTCTCCTTCCACCCCTTCCCCAAATTTTGATGCAGTTGTTATATGTTTTGCAGACCTCTTTTTCACTTGTAAAATAAAGATAAAGCTTAAATGTCTCACATGAGTAGTATGAAAATAATCAGTTAATATTTTCAGAGATTCAAACATGGGAAGTTTTATTAATGTTAAGTATTAGCTATGCAGAGTGGTTAGAGAACCTAAGTCTATATTATTCTTTCAAACGATAGTAGGCACTTAATTGAAGAGTATAGAAATTCAAAATGTAATATGAAATTAATCTTTTCTAAGGTTATTTAAGCTAATGGCATAGTAATGACAAAATAATTTTACAGTGATTAAGAGATAATATACTCAAGGCTTCCAGTGAAGCTTTTGTTGAGGTAACGTACCTATCACTGACGAGACTGAGGGTATAAAAATATATTGTAAAGTATGGGTGTCTAAGATTCTCAATTGTGGTTTGGGTTGAAACCCCATAGATCTGAGGCAGCCTAAAAACAGCCAGTGTGGTCCCATTTTTTAAAAAAAATCTTATATCTAACTTTCCTATAGCTTTGATAATGATCTTCCTACCTGGCAGTCGAATTCTAATGGGACTGTATTCATCAAACGCTTCTTGGATTCCATGGAAAAGCATGCAAGGACTGGATACAGATTATTTTTAAAAACCTTTTAACAGCGCACACAGTGGGAATTACTCCAAGACATTATCACTTTTACAAATAATATTTATTACATTTATATCCCCTTTTGCCTGTGATGGAACTCAATGCACACAGCATTCCCAAGTGATCAGACTTAGACCTGCTTATTTTCAGCAAGGTTGCTGCATTTTGTGCCTTCAGACTTTGCCCTAGGGTCAGAAACTGGATCTGGGATGAAAACTATAAATGCAAGTGATCTATTTTTTTTTCTAGTTTGGTGACTTGGTTTAGTTAAAATCATAACTTGTAATGGTTCAAACGTTTTACATGTTACTTCACAAAATGCATACAACACGTTTGGATATCACAACTTTGCATCAGTACCTCAGCCTTGTAGAATGGCATCACATGTGCTTGAAAATTAGCACTTCTGAATCCCTCCCCCTCTTTGTGTAAGCTCTATTTGCTACTATCTATAATGGCATCAAGGGGATATTATCACAGGTGATGACATCGGACTTGCTTTGAAATGCAGAAGTAAGCTCTGTATACTAATTGTTACGTTAATCTTGTTAAAAAGAGCTTTCAGGATGGAAAAGGTCTTTAGGTACTGCCATGCTTTGAAGTGTAAGCTGAGCTGACACAGGAATAGGTGATGAATGTAAACAAAAACATATTCTTAAACCCTCCAAACATGGTGTCCAGATCCCACAAAACATTTCTGCCAGACAATGTAACCAACGAGATGCAGCATTGATTGGCTGCTGGGGACGCATTTTACTTTATGATGAGTGTCTAACTGATTATTGGCTGCATATTACAATACTAGCTCATTGATGTACATGGCCTTGGGAACTAAGACACTTGGATAATAAGAAGTTTGAATCAATTGGAATATTATTTACAGAGAGATTCACTAATAAGGTCTTGCATGGACATGGAATGCAATTAAGGGATTTCAATAGTGAAATTTCTTATAATAGGGGTTTAGCCCATTATTTTCTTTTTTGTTAAGCTTTGGATCCTGAAGATATGCAAAGCCAGCCTCCATAAGCATCAGCAAGTGTGACCCTCCATTATAAAAATGATATTTGTTTTTGCTAATTATGCTTTTCTTTAATAAAAAGAGAGTGGAGGAGTGGGAGTGAGATGGCAATGACATTGGATTGGCATAAATTAGTTTATTACAGCAGAATAACCGTGGGGGGGGGGAATGACACCCTAGAGATTACTTGAACTCATACATTTGTGCTGCCAAAGTTTACAGGCCTGTAAATTTAAATGTAGGATTTTTGTAGGCAGAATGCATTGACAAATATGCCTAATGGTAATACATCTAGTTCTGAGCCTCAGAACAGGTCAATAATAATGCTTATATTGATAGCAGCAATGTAGGAGATGTTATTTGGTATTAAAGCTAAAATCCATGTTATCCCCTTAATCATAATTACATTAATATTGACAGGTCCTTGACAATACCCACTTTACTATTGATAGATTTCTGTCAATAATGCATTTCTAAATAAAATATATTCATTCATAATTTGTACAATACTCAGTAAGCATTGCTTATATTGGAGGAAATACCTATTTTATTGGTGATATACAGCAATTTGTTTTCTTACAGTGTGTTTTTTGCAGGAGGGACTCCTGATTTTAGTAAAGTAAAAATGGACAATGCATTAGCTTATTTAAAAGAACTATGAGACAGATAGAAAAACATGATTTACAGTTTGTTTTCTAGAAAGGAAAGCAGCATGATATTTCAATAAAATGCTGGTTAGATTTAAGACGTGGACCACATCCTCTTTAAATTTCTTTCTTTGCCATAAGTACACTAAGATTTATCTGGCCTGTATTTTTTTCGTAAAGTATCCATTTTATTTTACCTAATCATTCCCTTTACCAGAGAATTATTATTGACAATAATTTTACGAGTTTCTATTTGGGCCTAATATTCTAGCCATATGAGTTATCAGTGATCTAAATAAAGTGCTGGAAAACAGGTGCTACATTTCTCCTACTTTCATGGAATGTTCCTCATTCCAGAATACTTGTACCTTCAAGACAGGATGTACTATAACAAAAACTACTATAGCACTATTTGTAAGAGTGTAAGTCAGAAGTTACTGATTCAGATCTCACCCCAGCAACAAACAAACTCTCTAGATGGTCTTAAGCAAGCAATCATACAATCACATGTGTGTATGTATATGATCTCATTTATTTAGGCTGCAGTCCTGTGCCCACCTACCTGGGAGTAACTCCCATTGAATTAAATGGAACCAATACTACTGTGTAAATATGTATAGGATTGCACTGTAAGAACAAAAATTATTAAGTGTGCAATCCTATGCATGTTTAGACAGAAAAATAATCATAAAACTCCATGGCTGGCTGGGGAATGCTGGGAGTTGTAGGTCTTTTTTCTGTCTAGACATACATAGGATTGCAGCCTGAAACACACAAACAGCATAACTGGTAAAAGCAGAGTTAATATCAACAGATCTGAAAAGCCTGGAAAAATAAAAAAAGATTTTCACCTGATGTTGAGAAATACCAAGTTGGGTTCAGGTAAACCACCCTAGGGAGGGAATTCCAGTACCAGCGCACCATCCCATCACAGAGAAAGCCTTATCTCTGATTATTTGTATTTTGCTGGGTTCCTGGACATGTTGGAATGAAAAGCAATGCATTGTCCATTCCACCTTGCTATTGGGCATACAGGGTTCCTATTTAGTGTTTTTTATCCTCATCTTTAAATCTTAAATTGATGGTACATTTTGAGAAGTATTTTATACTCCTCGAGATCCAACCAACACTCTGCTCTTGGTCAAATGTATGCCCCAGGAACTGCAGGCAGGAAGTTGAGGCTGGCTCCCCTTACAATTGGATCCAGTATCTGTATACACCAATGCTTTCTAAAGGAAGAGGCCTTATGAGCGTGCTTGCCTTGCAGTGTTCTTTGAAATGTTGAGCATATACTGCACAAGTATCCACACTTTCAAATGCTTCCTAAACTTTTAATAATTTAATACTTAGTACTTTACTTAGAACTGTAAAGCATTCCACATACATTATCTTAGTAATACTTAAAAGACCCCTGTGAGATAGACCAGATGAAAAGCTGAGACAGAGATAATGATGTGCCTCGCCTAGTAAGTTTGTGTTTGGGTGACATTAGTTCAGGGAGTCCCCTGGATCACACATTCCTCCCCCTTCTCTCTCTACTCTTACATCGCAATACATCCCTGCCCACAATCTTCACTCCACCATCCAAACATCTCCTATTCCCTTGCTGCCCCATATGCTTTGAACTCCTTCCCAGAGCACCTGAGTGATGCCACCTCCCTTAGTTACCTTAAATCTTTCCTCAAAGGCCACTTTTGCCATAAAGCCTGTGTGCCACAATACCTGGTTCCATGCTGTAATGTTAACTAAGCCTGTAATCAATCTTAACTACATATAATTGAAGTAATTGCATATTCTTTCACTTGTTTAACTCACCCCTTCCTCAGTTGTTTCCCCTGTCTCAAATTTTAGATTGTAACCTCAGGGAGGTACCTGTGCTTTTGCACTCCAATGTCCCATGTACTTTGACGGTACTATATAAATAATAAAAAAAACTCTACCAGCTCAAACTTTTCTATGAGCTGAGCCACCTGATCTGCCATATATGGACCCAGTATTGTTTCTTGGTGAAGATTTTAATTTGTGAGCTATCTTTGCATTTTATAAAAGCTGTTGACTGGTTCAGTTCCTTTTAAGACTGTGGGGGAATTAATGAGGCTGATTGCCAGCTGACAGCAGGAAGTTGTACATGAACAGAAAGGAAAAATCGGAGACAACTGCCTAAAATGTACAGCCTCTAGACAGTGCTGAAAGGCTGAGACTAGGGTGCTACAAGGTCACCAGCTGTCCATCACCTGATGATAAATACTTCTTTTCAGTTGACACAGACTGAACCATCATGAAATCAGTAGAGTGGAACATTGTTCTGATTTCAAAGAAACTAATCACTAGAGTGCAACATAATACAACCTAGCCGCTGTAGTGTCATAAATCCTCTAGTCCTCAATGTATGTTGCAGGGAACCCTGGGATTCTTCAGAACATTAGCAGGGGTTCCTCAGTGAGAAGATTTGTAATAGAGGTGTCTTTCAAAGTTGCTTGAAAGACAGCTTGCCTATTGTTATTGTCTCTTACATTGTGTAGCTACAGGGGATTATTGGGTGTGCCCACAGATCATACCAGGAAATGGTGATGCCCTGTAGCCTTTAGCATCATTTCCAATGAGCATGGGTTTTTGGGCATCCAAATCGATTTGGAAAAAGATTCATGTAAGGTAGAAAGATGTAAAAGCATTGCTCAGATATATCTATTTGCCTCCCCTCTGGATCCTTGCCCCAACCTCAAAACAGCCAACACCATTTAATAAACACTTGGAAGGCAACAACTTTGGTCTGAATGCTGGTTTTAGTTAAGTGAAACTAGAGTTCTCTCCAGCTATTAAAAGTTGAGCACAGGCCCTACTACAACGTCTTATATTAATTTATATTAATTCTCTCGTGCATGGTTCTCATTCCTCCCTTCACTTCATTTTGTACAGTAAGTGCTGATGTGGCAAGGTTTTCTCCATTATCCACATAAGTCTACTTAATATACCCAGCTAAACATTTAAGGTCTATTAACTATTTTAACTGTGATACTATTCTTTTTTCACATTTGATCATTAATTCAGCAATAGCTAGTACTGCAATCTTACCACGGAACACTTACATCTCTGAAATAGCTCTAGGGCACAGTCCTATCAAGATAGACATCAGCCTTCAAATGCCTATCCAATGCAGGGCGGCTGGAGCATGGCAAGAATCCTCTGCTCCGTGCTCTGGCCACCCTGCATTTTCAGCGAAACATGTGATTTTGGACGGTTAGCTGGGGCATGTCAGAGCGGGGCGGGGGGAGGCTGTGTGGTGCATAGGAAACGTTGTAAGTGGCTTCTGCTATCTCCGCCCCTGCCCACCCCCGGGAACACCCTTTTTTCCCTCTCCGTGCTCCATTTCCAAGCGCAGAGACTGGCAGGAATTGCGCTGCCTATGAGGCAGCAGGGGAGGGGGCAAGGAGCGTGGTTTCTTGGAACCATCTTCGGAGCGCTGGCTTGGGGCTCAGTTCCCAGAAACTGGAAAATCCTATGGCCCTCCTAGTGGCCGTAGTATTACGCTCCCCATTTATTCCAACTTTTTAAAAATGCTATCACCTTTTTCTGCAACCTCTGCTGTCCTTCCGCTGGCAGGCAAAACCTCTTTATTCAAGCAGGCCCTTGGCATGTAAATGGATATGTTGGCTTGAATGCTGATTTTATTCTGTTGTTGCTGTGTTTCTATTGTGTTTTAATGCACTGTTTTATTCAAGTTTTATTTATGATAGTAAGACATTTTGGGAGAATTTTTCTTGGTGGAAAGGCAGGATACAAATCAAATAAATAAATAATAAACAGTTTGGGAGGAGGGCAAATAGCTGAGAGATTTTAAAATACAATAGGGGTGGGGGGGAATATTCAACTTATTATACCACATTTAACTGAACACTCAAGTGTTCAGTTTAATTGTTAGATTACACATTGTGGCTTTAAATTGGGAGACTGATATTAACAAGAGAGGATGAAAATTATGAGTGGTGCTATTGCTCAGTGATCCTATGTAGTGTGTGTACTTGGACAACTGGTGTGTGAGAGCAGAGCGCCCATGGTTCAACTCTCAATTTGCCAATGGGTGACCTTGGAGTAAGTCACCTTCTCTCTCTCGAATGATCTAGCTCACAAAGTTGTCATCACAATTAATGGAATAATTTTTCTAAAACATACAAAAGTGTAATAGAAATTATACTGAAAAAACTGCTTTTTGTCATAGAAAGCTTCATGTTGACAATGGCGTCCAGGGACAACAGTGGCAAGACAGTGACTCCTGTGCTCAGAATAAGTCAGCTTGATGCCCTTGAACTAAACAAAGCTCTGGAGCAGCTGGTGTGGTCCCAGTTTACTCGCTGTTTTCATGGATTTAAACCTGGACTTTTGGCTCGCTTTGAACCAGAGGTTAAAGCATTTCTGTGGGCTTTTTTGTGGAGATTCACCATCTATTCCAAGAATGCTACAGTGGGACAGGATATTCTGAACATTCAGTACAAAAATGACTTATCTCAGATGCAGAAATACCAGACATTGAGCAAGCAACAGAAATTATGGTATCTTATTTGCACCGTTGGTGGGAAATGGCTAGAAGAAAGGTGTTATGATTTATTTAGCTATCGTCCATTGGAGTCATTCCAGAAGACAAAGTATTTCATTAACTTAGTTGTTGGGCTGCTCAAACTTGGTGAATTACTGAACTTCTTAGTTTTTCTTCAGAAGGGGAAGTTTGCTACGCTTACAGAACGTACTTTAGGAATCAGATCAGTGTTCTGCCAGCCACAGAGGGTCCGTCGAATTGGATTTGAATACATGAATAGGGAACTCTTGTGGCATGGGTTTGCTGAATTCCTGATTTTTCTTTTACCCCTTATTAACATGCAAAAGCTCAAACTCAAAGTTTCTTCTTGGTCTTTACCTATTGCAAGATGTTCCAATATTGACAATAATTCAGTACCATGTTCTAAGGAATGTGCTCTGTGTGGGGAATGGCCTACTATGCCTCACACCATAGGCTGTGTACATGTTTTTTGTTACTACTGTATTAAAAGTAACTACTTACTTGATATGTATTTCACCTGTCCTAAATGTGGATCAGAAGTGCAAGATCTGCAGCCATTAAAATATAAGATCGAAATGAAGGAGGTATATATGCAGTAGCTTAGGTTTTCCTCAAATCCGTAATTGGGTATAATTTTGAAATCTACAGAACTTCTCTATAGGGATATTTAAATTCACCTTTATATATATTAATTTTGACCTGTTCATTCTATAATTCTGTTAATTTAGTGCTATTTTTGTAAGTTGCTTTACTGTAAAACATTCAGCAATTGTAAAGAAACTGTGATTTAAAAAAAAAACTTAATAAATTATAAATGAAAAATGAAACTTAGATTAATGTTGTCCCATTTTATTTATACTATCGAACATGACAATGTGGAGGGGACCTTAAAATACCAACACAAAGCCTGTGCAGAGAACTGAGCTCCAGCAAGACACATGCACTCAATCCACAGGTGAACACAGCATTTATATCATTATATGTGGTGCAACAGATGTTTCTTGGCAGCTGTCTTAATCAGGTGACCCTGGTTTTATGATGCTCTTTACTGCCCATGATCAGGCATGGACTAAAGTCAAGCACTTCAGAAAAGGCCAGGAGCAAGGAGTGGAGGCTGGGTCACTTAAATGCAATGTACAGCAACAAAAAGCCCTTATACATAAAGTACTGGGGAAATGTTTCCAAAAGTGGGCCACATTTCACTATCAGCTTGATTTCCTAGGCATTGCACTGAGTCTAGTCCCAAATAATAGATCTAACTGTACAAATGTAGTGCTTCACATTAGTCTAATCATGATGAAATGTTAGTTCAATAATTTTTGATACATATCTTTCTGATGCCAGTGTGTTATGCACAATCTTTAGTTGAAAACCAATATTGCTGTCAGTTTCTTCTAAATTTCTTCTCTTGTATCCTTGTTTTTGCAGAAGATAACTTTGATTTCTGTTTACCTTTCTTTACCACAATAGCCTCATTGGTTAGCAGTCCAGGTGTTGTAGTTAATTGCCTCTGTGAGAGTGCTACAGCAAATGTTTAAGGTCATAAAAAAATTAGAACACTTTAGCTATGAGCTTTTCACTTCAGGAGGCATTTCTCACAAAAGTAATATTTTTAAGAGATGAAATTTTAGTTTGGAAAACTTCCTTTCTATCCCTATTCAATTTGATTTAAATAGAATCTTAATTGCTACTATGTATTATATCTCAAAAATTGACAATGTCCATTTTGCCTATTGTCAAGGGCTCCTTGGAGGCCTCTCTCAGTCTAATCCAGTAGCCAAGTCCAGACACAGACAAAGGGATTCCTTTCAAAGCTTTATTCTTCTTTTACAACTTAACAGCTCTACAGGTAGCAACTAGATCTGAGCAGCAGAGTACCTATGCCCTAAGTTGAAACAGTTGGTCCCCGTTTGAAAGGGAATTACTGGCAGACCCCTGAACTTAAGGACTAGGGAGAGTCCCTCCCCTTTTCCCTTGGATCCTCTGGGCGCAGCCTTTGTTTGCGCGCCAACCGGGCACTACGCCTCCTTTCCGCGCCCTCCATCTGGCGCCGCTCTCTGCGTCTACATCGCGCATCCACCAAGTTTGCTATCTGTGCTCGGTCACTCCCTGGACTGCTTTCTAATCTAGGAATGCTGGTGGGAGGAATCTCCGTCAGCTGTTGGCCCTGGGAAAGAGGAGTGCGCTCCTCTCCCAGGAGCGACTGCTCTTCCTCAGAATCAGAACTACTCTGGGATTCTATGGGCTCAGTGTCCACCCTGATATCTACCAATCTGAAGTGGAATCCATAAGATATGATGAGTGAAATGAAGGATGATTTAATAAAATGCTTCTTTACAGATGAAACCTTGCTGTAGGCTTTGTATTCACATCTCTCAGCTGTACCCAATAAAGAATGGAAAACAAAACTTTTCCTCATCATTCTAATACAGCTTTGTCCAAATACAGTATTTTGTCATCTGCCTATTTTTTTGCTTGCTGTTGTAGTCTTTTGCACTAAACTAAAGCTTTTAATCGTGGTAAGTAAGGGTACAATTTCAGTTTCAAAAGGAACCATTCCCAAATTCAATGAGTTTTACCTTTGACCAAAACTCACAAGCTGTTTACAGCACACTTTCAAAGTTAGGTTGCAATTCAATTTCAGTTGCTGAATTTCAGTTTGAGCTTGAACAAGTTAAATATTTTAGGCTGATTTGCATATCCTTTAAACTGTTTTTTCCCCCAAAGTAATAAAGCAAGTTCTGGTGTTGTACCACTTGCAAAGGAGGGAGTTTGTCTTTTTATGGTATGTGAAAAACAATTGCCATAGAATGAGCATTCATGACTTGTATCCCACTTGCTTTTGGGCTGACCTGCCCTTCTCCACTTCCAGCTCATCATAACCCAGTAGGAAGGAAAGCTTATGGCTGATCTGGGAGTCTTTGTACCTTTGGAGTGGTGCTCCTGCAAACAGCAGGGGAGCACATGCTTTGCTTGCAGAACGTCACAGGTTCCATTCCTGGCTAGGAAAGAATCCTGCCTGAAATCTTGGGGAGCCACTGCTAGTTTTATTCATTTTATGAACACAAAAGATAAAACAGTAAAAGAATAAAAAGAATAAAACTAAATCATGCTTAAAAAAAACAAAAAAACAATTCCAATAAAAATTGTGACCGATCAGTTAAGGAATGCCTCCTGGAACAGTGCTGTTTTCTGGAGGCATTGGAAACAATGCAGTGTTGGTGCCTGCCTGACCTCCAGGGGCAGGAAGTTCCAAAGAAAGGGGGCCTCCACACTGAAGGCTCTTTTCCTGGTGGACTCCAATCAGGCTATAGATCCATGTGGACCCACCAGGAGCAAGCCCTCCAATGACCTCGGTGACTGGACAAGTTGGTAAGGTAGTTACCAACCAGGTAGTTAATGTTGACAATATTGAGCTAGAGGGACCAAAGGTCTGACTTGGTATGAGGCAGCTTCCTATGCAGACCTCTAATTCCCTTAAGGTTCCAGCAGCAGTCCTTCCTCCTGAGCTTTTTGGCAGTAAGGTTGTGAGTGGACAGCCACTCTAACCTGTTGATCTGAGAAGCTGGAAAGAAGTGGGGGAAAGACCTATGAGAGTTAGATGTGGAAATAATATACTTATTACTAGCCTACATGTGACATTTCACCGTTATTCGTTTGAAGGGGGTTCCAACAACCAGAGGCTCGGTCATAGCTTGGTGAAAGGAGGGTGAATTGATTTGTTTGTTTTAACTTATTTTTGTTCTGTATTCGAATGCTGCAGAGACGGGGGGGGGGGCTCGCCGGCCTGCCCCAAGCCACTTGAAGGGCATTCATAACTCGTGGGTTTTCTTGGTTCCCACAGTATTTCCTGCAGTTGTATCTGCCTTTTTGCCGTTATCACTATGAAAATGGGGACATCGGCCAAATCACACAGCAGATTCTTAGAGGGGGAAAAGAGTTTCGAAGTGATATTGCCTTGTGAACTGTCCAGAGAGCTTCAGCTATTAGGCAGTATAGAAATGTAATTAATTAGTTGACTACTTAATAACAGGGGCACCACTGAAAGATGGAATTCTACCCTAATCTCTCCCTGTCCCCCAAGTACTTTTGACCGAGTGATTATTTCTTGCATACTAGTCGTACATATCTGATCATTACAAAATATAACCACATTCTTTTAAAACACACTGCTGTTTTGCAGTTTAATCCTTAATATATCCAATAGAGCAGGCCTTCCTGTGAATCTTGGGACGCTCCCTCCACTTCCCCCAAGCTCTTGAAATGGTGCCCCAGTTTTGTATGCTACAGTTTCTTACATGGATATTACTTTTGTGACACTGGGTTTAATCATTGTGGCAAAGCCCTCATCTAAACACACCAGCCCTGTGGCAAGCGGCATGCTATCACCCACGAGCCATATTTATTTTATTATTTATTTATTTATTTCTATACCGCCCAATAGCCGAAGCTCTCTGGGCGGTTCACAAAAATTAAAACCAAACAACACACAATAAAACAATTTAAAATATATAGAACATTAAAACCACAATATAACAATACAACCACAATAAAACCTAGCAGCAGTGCAGGAGTTTAAAATACAGATTTAAAACAGCAAAGATAAAAATTTAGAAAGCTAAAATGCCTGGGAAAATAAAAAGGTCTTCACCTGGCGCCGAAAGGAGTACAATGTAGGCGCCAGGCGAACCTCACTAGGGAGCTCATTCCAGAGCCGGGGTGCCACAACAGAAAAAGCCCTCCTCCTAGTAGCCACCCGCCTCACTTCCTTTGGCAGGGGCTCACGGAGAAGGGCCGCTGATGATGATCTTAAGGTCTGGGCAGGCACATATGGGAGGAGGCGATCCTTCAGATAACCTGGCCCCAAGCCGTTAAGGGCTTTGAATGTTAACACCAGCACTTTGAATCGGGCCCGGAAACGGACTGGCAGCCAGTGCAGTTGGAAAAGTACTGGCGTAATATGAGCTCGCAGTCCAGTCCCTGTTAACAATCTTGCTGCCCTATTTTGGACCAGCTGAAGTTTCCGGACCATTTTCAAAGGCAGCCCCACGTATAACGCATTGCAGTAATCCAGACGAGAAGTTATCAGAGCATGGATAACTGTAGCTAGGCTATGTCTGTCCAGATAAGGGCGTAGTTGGTATACCAGCCTAAGCTGATAAAAAGTGCTCCGTGCCACTGAGTTCACCTGTGCCTCAAGTGACAGTTCTGGATCCAAGAGCACCCCCAAACTACGAACCTGATCCTTTAGGGGGAGTGCAACCCCCTCCAGAACAGGTTGAATATCACCTAGCTGGGCAGACGAACCACCCAGTAACAGTACCTCCGTCTTGTCTGGATTGAGTTTCAGTTTATTAGCCCTCATCCAGTCCATTACCGTGCCCAGGCACTGGTTCAGAACAGCCACTGCCTCACCTGGTTTTGATGTAAAAGAGAGGTCGAGCTGGGTGTCATCTGCATATTGATGGCACCTCAGCCCACACCTCCGGATAACCTCCCCCAGCAGTTTCATGTAGATGTTAAACAGCATGGGGGATAAAATAGAGCCCTGTGGAACCCCATGGCACAATTGCCATGGCACAGAGCAATAATCCCCCAGCACCACCTTCTGGAATCGGCCATCCAAGTAGGAGCGGAACCACTGTAGTGCAGTGCCTCCAACTCCCAACCCAGACAACCTATCCAGAAGGATACCATGGTCGATGGTATCAAAAGCCGCTGAGAGGTCCAGGAGAATCAACAGGGTCGCACTCCCCCTGTCCCTCTCCCGGCAGAGGTCATCCCACAGGGCGACCAAGGCAGTTTCCATTCCAAAACCAGGGCTGAAGCCCGATTGAATTGGATCTAGATAATCCGTTTCATTCAACAGTGCCTGGAGCTGTCCTACAACCACTCGCTCAAGCACCTTGCCCAGGAAGGGGATGTTGGCCACTGGCCTATAATTGTTAACATCCTCTGGGTCCAGGTTAGGCTTTTTCAGGAGTGGTCTAATTACTGCCTCTTTTAAAGCAGCAGGCACCACTCCCTCTCTCAAGGAGGAATTTACAACCTCCTGGACCCAGCCGGACAACCCCTCCTTGTTTGATTTAATAAGCCATGAAGGGCAAGGGTCAAGCACACAAGTGGTCGATCGGACTTGGCCAAGCACCTTGTCCACATCCTCAGGCCTCAGTAACTGAAACTTATCCAATAAAACTGGACCAGACGGTGCTCTGAACGCCTCTACCAATGGAACTGCATTAATGGTGGTGTCCAATTCATGACGAATCTGAGCGACTTTATCCTCAAAGTGCCGCGCAAACTTGTCACAGCGTGCTACCGAGGGTTCCACCGTCTCTCTCCCTGGCCCAGAATGTAACAGGCCGCGAACCACTCGGAAAAGCTCCGCTGGACGACACTGAGAAGATGCAATGCTGGTGGAAAAGAACTGCCTCTTTGCCACCCTCACCGCCACAGAGTAGGCTCGATAGTGGGCTCTTACCTGTGTTCGGTCAGACTCAGCACGAGTTTTCCTCCACCTGCGTTCTAGCCGTCTCCCCTCTTGCTTCATTGCCCTCAGCTCAGGTGTATACCAAGGAGCGGGCCGGGCTCTGCTCAGAGGGCAAGGGCGCTTGGGCGCAATCGTGTCAACCGCCCGAGTCATCTCTGCATTCCACAGAGCGACCTGGGCTTCGACAGGAGCACCAGCCATACCAGCAGGAAAATCCCCCAGAGCCCTCTGGAATCCATCGGAATCCATTAATCTCCAGGGGCGGACCATTTTAATAGGTCCCCCACCCTTGCAGAGGGGAAAGGCCGCCATATCATCGAATAAGAAGCAATTTGCCATTGGAATGGTTCACAATCACAAGGCTGTAAGAACCCCTAATTGAGTTTCCCCATAAGCCAGGAGTGGACAACTTGTGGCGCTCCAGATCCTTTGGTTTACAACTCCCATGATCCCAGATGGTTAGGGCTGATGGGAATTTTAGGCCAAAATATCTAGTGGGCCACAAGTTGCCTACCCCTGGCCATAAGCATTCCATACAATATGATGGGTATCCAGGATTCATGATAGTCCCCAGCTGTGGCCAACTGGGTATTACAAAATGTCTTTGGGTCAGGGGTACTTGTAGGTACCTTAAGATAGGAAGTTGAGTTATGAATTATGGAATCTCTTCAGCATCTACTTATGTGCCTGTACTAGGCCATTCAAGGCAATTACGCCATCCATATTCTTGCACGGAGTTGCCAGTGACTAGCTGCTTCATTTATGTTTGCATTGACTGGTGGAGAAAGGATAGGGAAGATAATCCCTGTAGATTTGTCACTGGCAAATAGTAGTTATATGGTTTTCTGCCAGAAAAAAACCCAAACTAACAGTATATATCCAAAGTGCAAAATTAAAGTATACAGAAGATAACTTTAGACTCTGCATTGTATACACACCTCACAACCTAAGTAAGTTAATTTTCCCAAAGCGATTGCCAAATGAGGGCTAGAGTTACAGTTTGTACTCTGACAGGAATCCATGGGGGGTTGATATTAAGCACACAATGGGTAATTAAGTTGTTGGAATCATTAGTTTAGCAGTCAGTTTGGCACAGAGCAACTGTCTTCCCACCTTAGCCACAAGCAAGAACATCAGTTAATTTCCGCACCTATTTAAAGGTTGTTCTTTTGTCTTTAGAGGGAATGTAGGCAGTCACTTTTAACTATGAGAATTTTGATATTGTGAGGCATTTTTTAGCTACAAAAAGAAAATGACTCTAAATTTCAGCTTCTTCCAGTGAAAAGGCATCATGAACTTAAGCCTATGGAATTGTAGAGCAGAGGGATATATCTATGATTTAGATTCCTCTGATTGCAGAAAGCTTTTCGACCTTGTTTTTGTTTTGTTTTTAAAAGAATTGCTGAGAATTTTTTTTCCCTTCAGAATCCCCCTCCCCCTTTTTCCAGGAGGAGAAAAACATTCTGGAACTCGGAAAACATGAATGCAGATCTACTTTCTACTTTGAACTGGAACGTGCCTTATGCCCCCTTTCGTACCATTCCTTCCCCCCACTTCACTGGGTGGATGAAAAAAATTAATGTCATTATAAGACTAATGGGTCTGTTTGGGTGTTTGGTAGCAGATAGTACTCTACTCGTGATTGTCTGCAATAATTCATTGCTTTGAATTTGGAATTCTATTATTTTACATCTCTGGCAGTTTAAAGTGTATTTTTTAATATAAACAGCAAACTTCACCTCATAAAAATTCATTACATAAGGGCATAAACAAGTATTTTTCCTTCCAGTCATTGGCAGTAAGTGATTCATCAGTTTTCCACAGAAAACCAATTTCATTGCAGATGTTCTGTAATTTCCACTCTTCTTGGGTTGTAGAATCCTATCAACCAATCCCAATGCAGGCAATACAAGTTTTTTTTTTAAAGGAGTGTGTGTATGTGTGTGTGTGTTTGTGTGTATGTGCGCTCACGCTTAATCTTTTTAATAGGATTGACTATCATTTGCTGTTTCATCAGTTTTTCAAAATAACCATAAAGTAATCAGTCTGCCATTCTTTCCTTTGGTGTATAGGCTATCAATTTACTCAGTGCTCTGCTTCTATTGCAGGAGTGCAAATTAATAACTGGCAGAAAAGCAAAATACCCCATAATGCACTCACCATGTGAAAAATAACATGTCCACATTTCCTCTTGGGAATCCTGTATATGCCTACTTAGAAGTAAGCCCCATTTAATTCAATGGGCCTTACACCCCAGGTAAGTGGGTATAAGATTGCAGCCTCAATTGTGCAGAGGATGATTGCTGGTTATTAATGTTCATGCCTTTATACCACAGCCCTAAGGACTTGTGCCAGCATGTGCACCTGCAGTGTTTTTGTGGATTGTGAAGTTGTCTTAGAGTAATGTGGTGCATGAATTGTTTTTCTCATACATCAGTTCTCACAGTTCATTTTCATCCTTGCCAAACTGGAGATCCTCTATGTATGTTGGGGGACTGGACAAAATACATAGATCAAATTCTGCATTGATCCATGGACTACCAAAGGGTGGATTCTTTTTGGGCTTTTATCCTGACAACCTGAATTTGGTGCAGAGTGCAGATTTACAGGGAAACTGAATCCATAACAAACTATAGTACAGGATGAGATGGTGATTTTTTTTATCTTCTGCATAGAAAAAGGTCATTGATGTGGGGACTAAACATGTAAGGAAGGGCTTGGCCTGTGTTCCTTAATATCCATCCCTTTCTGAGTATGTACAGAGTAACATCCCCGTGCCATAGTTTGCACAGCAGGATCTCAGCCATTTCTGCTGAACATACATTTATTAAAAGAGCCTGGATTTAATTTACATTTTAAAACATTAAATTAATTTTTACTTGCAGATATTAATGGGAATTCATTAGGCTAAATGTGACTTTATTGAATGCCTTGAGGACTAGGCCAACTGGAATTGAATGTGAAATTTGGAAAAGGAAACAGAACAAGAGCCAGTTAAGAAAGGATTAAAGAATGCAGATGATAAAAAGTCTGACAATCATGCCATATCTTGCAGTGAAAGGCAGCACATTTTGACTGATACGAACACTAGGCAAAAAATGCATGTGACACACAACCTTATTCTAGATAAAGGAGTGCAGCATAACATAACCAGAGAATGTATATTGATTTGCAGAAAAATGGGAAGTCAAACCTAACTACCACCACCACCACCCAGTACTTGTCAAAGAATATATTCTATGGACTCCTTCAGACGTGGCATTTTCAGTGTTCACTGCAGCATCAAATGGTAACTTGCATATGGTAGTAGCAATAACAGTTTTCCATGGCTAAATGTCATAACTATCTGGCTTTCTGTGACACCACAACAACTTTATATGCACATATATCTCTACAACAAGAAATAACACTTTTAATATTTTAAAATGTCTGGTGGAAATTGTAGCCACTGCAGCAAAAAGTAAACAAAAGTGCTTGTTCATAGTGGTTGTTTTGTCTTTGGCTAGCAAAGATACCATCATTTTTGTTACGTAAGTTCATTATTCCAGCCAGGAGTGCGTAGAATGTAGATCTGAATCTATTGGTAGGTCTCTGGGCAATTTGCAGCAGATTGTTAAGGATTTCTAATTCACAACTGAATGATCAGAGGAACAGAACAGCCCCCACCCCTCCACCTGCCCTGGATTATACCACGCTGGCGGGGAAGGGGGGGAACGTGGGGTAAATCTATTGGAGTAGATTTGTGTGTGAAAGGATTATGAGCACCGCACATTTCTGATATTCAAATTCCTGGGCTCTGAATTCTTTAATGTTAAGTGTACATCCTGCACTAGGGTCCAGGTGGTGGATCTCAGCATTCTAAGAAAAAAACAGAAGTAGATCCTGCAAGCCTGATGTCTGCTCACCCTTGCAATACTGGGTTTAATGCAATAACAATGAATCTGAGCGTGTGGATATGTCTGGCAGCTCAGATTCGGAATCAGAATGGGAACAGCCAGGAGGCACCCTGCCTAGCGATCCCAGATATGGTGAGACTTTCTTCCCAAGACCTTAACACACAGATGGCCCAGCCTGAACAGCTCCCCCATTCCTCCCCCATGAGAACCCAGGGTTCGGAGGAGGAGGAGAGTGAGGGGCGTGACTTGAGGGATGCTAGGGTCCATTGCAGAGCAAAATGAGAAAAGTTAGGGGCAGGGCTCAGATGCTCCACCAGGTGGGCCACTCGTGGAAGCCAACGTAAGAGGGAGCCACCTTAAGGGAGGGGCATCCCTGCGAAGCAAGTCTGGCTGAGAAGTTCATGCCCAGACGGCTGGCAACTTCTATAACTTCCACTTTGTCTCCTCTATTGATACTTGTAGATGTGTGCATTAGCTGTTTCATGGCAGTCTGAGAGTTTCCTAAAATCTGCATTTTTAAAGAAGCTAGTCGTTAACTAATAAAGTAGTGTTAGTCTGAAGCCTTGTTTCCTGGAGTGTGTTGATTGCGAAGGGAGAGGTCGAAGGAATGTGACAGAAATAATTGTTCCCTATAACTTCTAAAACCTCATGTCATAAGCTGTCACAGATCAAATACCACAGCTAGAACTTCCCTATCCTCTTAATACTGTGCTTTTCAGTAGACCTCATTCACACATTGAACAGAGTGAGTCAATAGCTGGGCGATCAAGTGATGAGGAATCAGGTTGTGTATAGGCAAGTATGAACCAGACCTATTTTTAAACAAAGACATAACCTGATGTACCTGTACCGGTGAAAGGAAAAGCAAGGCCTACAAGCAGCAAGCCTACTAAGGCTTTCCCCTGGCCTTCACTTTCCCAGCGGGAGATAATTCTAGGAGGAAAGTGAAGGGTTTTTGTTAGTTTTTTTTTTGCCTGGGGGAAGAGCTGAAACAGTTTCTATGTATCATCTATAGCCACAACATTGCCCACTTCTGCATTATCCTGGAAAGAATCCTTGGACAAAACAGAATTACCTCCAACTTCCAGAAATGAATTCTGTTCCTACAACAGGGGAACTCCAGAGACTTCACATAAATTACTTCAGTATTCTTTTCTTCCACAAGGGTGGTTTCCCAGCACATGGGAAGCTTGTATCCTAAACTAAGCTCATCATGTGCAATGGGCTGATCGAAGACCTGAAGGAAACAATCTAATTGGTTCCTCATTAATGGTATTTTATCAAGACCAGAACTCCTGCAAAGCACAAACCAACATACAGATGAGATAGATAATTCATCCTATGCTGCTTTGGTAGCTTTGCTGAAAAGCAGCTTACAAATTGCAAAAATGAATACATTTACGGTGCAATCCTACGTATGGGGGAGGAGCATCTACTATATCCATAGTCCTGCTGCCTTGCTGCAGCCAGGGCAGGAGGTGAAGGGGGCAGCTTTTTCCTTTTTTATAACTGACAATCCCAGGACTGGTAAAGTATTGGATGCTTTTTCTGTGTGTGTTTGGGGAATTAGGGGGCTTTGGATCCTGCACATCTGTGGCTTTCCCCGACACACCTGGTCTTTCTCTGCTGGAGGAGCAGTAGTTCTATAGCTTCTAATGGCTTTCGGCCACCCTCCCCATTATGAGACTCTGCATCCTGCACCTGCACCATATGGTTGCCCCAACAGATGGAGAGTAAAAAGAGCAGACTTGGCTCCCTTCTTCCCATTGCCTGAACCAGCTTATCAGCTGGCAAATGATCACATTTATCATTCTTGGAGACACTCAAAAAAACCAAAGGCAGCCATGTTCGTCCATAAGAAAAATTTCCAAATCCACTGTAGCGCAATAGCTTTATTAGGACCAATCAAAATGTGATGAAGTGGTGAGCAAGCTTTCTGGAGAACTCTTATCAGGCTAGATGTTAAGCAAAGTGGCTGGGGGAATGCTGGCTTGGGGTTAAAGCCATAAAGTCTGCATTGGTCGCAGTGTGAAGACAGAGTGTAGGAATAGGCTGCAGGCATAGTTGGATTAGACTGTTTTAGGGTGGAATCCTGTGCATGTTTAGACAGAGACAAGTCCTTCAATTCACAGCATGTCCCAGCCAGCCAGAGATGCTAGGCCAAAGAAATACAAACAATGGCTGATGCCCCATTTTTGAAAATATAAAACCTAGCAATTCCCTACATCTGTCTCCAGCCTTAAAACAAAACACGCAGATTCCTTGTTAGGCAGAGAACAGAAGTAAAGAGAGACATGGCAGTGTTTGTATTAGCAAAGCCGGTGATTAGTTTAGTTTTAGGTCATGCGCTAGGTACTAAAGCCAATATTGGCCAAATTGGGTAACATTATCTAGTAATAACGTCAAAGAATAAAGCCCCACCTTCAGGTGGTAGGAAATCCTCTTCGCCCAGTTTACGATCTCATTCTTGAAGAGATAAATTTAGTATTCTGCAAGGCACACAGAACAAGCATATTGATCCGTAAGGGGGAAGGAGGAGGAATTACAGTAGAGAAATAACTATTAGAACCAACAAAAATGTCTCCAGAACCTTTCATCAACAAAGTCTGTGTATGGTGGTGGAGGTGGTGGTGGGATTGCCCTAAAAGTAACTTAAGGCTGCAAGCAGGGGTGGGGAACCTCTTTTTCTATTGAGAGCAGCATTCCCTTGAGGTCAATCTGTCAGCCACATGCTGGCAGTGGACATAGCCAAAGCCAGTGGTGGGTAGGGCCAGAGCCAAAAGTGGGTGGAGCCACCACTTTCTCTTTCTGACATCTCCTTTTCATTCTCTACCCTCCACCCAGTGGGAGAGTCAGGTTGTTCTTGCCAGAGGGTTGAACTGCTTGCTAGCAGAGTCCTGAAATTAGGCTGAGACCCGCATGATATTAGGCCAAGGGCCACAGGTTTCACACTCCTGCTATGTGCACTTACATGAGAGCAAGTTCCATTGAAATTAACAGGGCTTACTTCTGTGTAAATATGTATAGTGTTGCAGTGTAATTACACATTCAGGCTTGATAAGAATAGAAGAATACAAGAAGAGCCATGCTGGATCAGACCATCTAGTGCAGCATTCTGCACACACAGTGGCCAATCAGCTACCAATGAGAAACCCACAGTAGGACATGAGTGCAGTAGGACTCTCCTGCTCATGTTCCCCAGCAACTGCTGTACACAGGCACACTGCCTCTGATACTGTAGGTAGCACATAGCCATTAGGACTAGTGACCACTGATAGCCTTCTCCAGGAATTTCTCTAAACCCCTTTCAAAGCCATTCAAGTTTGTGGCCATCACTACAGCTTGTGGAAGTGAATTCCACAGTTTTAACTGTGTGCTGTGTGAAGAAGTGCTTCCTTTTATCTGTCCTGAATCTCCCACCAATCAGTTCTCGAATTATGAGAAAGAGAAATGTCTCCCTATCCATTTTCTCCACACCATGCATAATTTTGCACACCTCTATCATGCCTCCTCTTATTTGCCTCTTTTTCTATCCTAAACAGCCCCAGACATTGTAACTTTTCTGCATAGGGGAGTTGCTCCGACTGCTGGATCATTTTGGTTGCAGTACAGATACAGAGAAATATGGGAAAGGGAATTTGCTTTTCCAGGTTTGACTGCACATTCCACTTTAGCAGTAACTTGTTGGTCATGAACACAGAAAAGCAATCTCTCTATTCCTCCCTTACAGCCCTCTCTTCTGTTTGTATTGTTGTCCAGGATTTAAAAAACACACACCACTTCCCCCACTTTTTGCTCTACTAGCACCAACCCAGCTGGGCATAGGAAGTGGTGGTTCAGCTGTCCTGGATTCTCCCTCCCCTGTGCCCCACCCCCACCCCAGGTAGGTCTGTCAATGAAATACTCTACTGAGATTAACCAGAAAGCAAAAGAGGAATTGAAGCCCTGTAACTGAGAGGTTCACCTTCCTCACCCAGCCTGGCTGAGACTCGTTGTGGTGAATTGTCCTTAAACATACCATTCGTTGCAATTTACATGTCAAGGAAATATCTTCCCAGTTGTTAGCGGTTGGCTTTTGTTGTGTGTAAATGTCTACAAACATGTGGAATAGAAGATAGTCTATTAGCTCTCAGGATGGTAAAATAACAACCACCACTTTTCCATTACTGTTCTTCCAGTATACATTTGAACTAGTGACCTAGGAGTTAAAGGATAACTCCCAAGTAATTTTAAGGCTTGCTTTCAATCAGAGTTTTGAACATCTTACTAATTACCCTTATCTAAATGCATTTATCTGCTTTTTCTAACATCTCTTCAGATTCATGGCAACATTGAATAATTACCCAATGGCTTACCTAGACCATTTTTTTAAATGTCAAGCTAAACTCTGTCTTTAGCATTTGCAGGCTCATAAATGGTAATCTAGCTCCATTTATTCAAGCTAGTGGTTAATAAGGCATGAAAAAGAACAGATTTTAGCTTGACATCACCCAGTTTCCTACCTGGGGAGAGGGGATTTAAAAGAATCACTAGATATTCACATGATCTCACTCTGCCCATCTTTTTCTAGTTATGTTGCACTTAACTCATCTAATATGCTTTTAGCATGCATTCAAATATCCTACAAATCATCCTGCATCTTGCCCACATGGGAATCAAGCACAGCCATCCTTTTGTAGTTCCACCTTTGCCAACCCCCCCCCCCTCTCCCATTCCAGCATTGACCTCAGCGTGACCAGAGTTAAGGCATCCTTGGAAGAACAACTTGTGCTGTGCACAGACAATGGCTTTCAGAGACTGGAAGGAGGCATGATGGAGCTATACTTGCCTATGGACAGGACTGCCAACAGAATCATTACAGCCCTCTGTTCTATTTATATTCAGGCCCACCTCTGCAGTATATGATTCCTGGCCACATTGCAGCCCTTGGATCTCTGGGTTCCCTCTCACAATGGATTCAGTTATACCTCCTGTCTGCAGTTTAACTCATGGTTACAGATGTTCATTTTTCTATCCCCCCAGTGTCTCTGATCAAGCAGGGTTTTCATGTTTTGAAGAGTTGCAGGAGATTCTAACCTATGGGATCTTGTTTGTAGAATTCAGAAGTTAATTCAGAGTTGTTATCTGTTGTTGTTGTTGTTCAGTCGTTCAGTCGTGTCCGACTCTTCATGACCCCATGGACCATAGCACGCCAGGCCTTCCTGTCCTGCGCTCTCTCCCGGAGCGTGCTCAAGTTCATATTCATTGCATCCGTGATGCTATCTAGCCATCTCATCCTCTGCCGTCCCCTTCTCCTTTTGCCTTCAGTCTTTCCCAGCATCAGGGTCTTTTCCAGGGAGTTTTCTCTTCGCATTAGGTGGCCAAAATATTGGAGCTTCAGCTTCAGTATCTGTCCTTCCAATGAGCACTCAGGGTTGATTTCCTTTAGGATGGACTGATTTGACCTCCTTGCAGTCCAGGGGACTCGTAAGAGTCTTCTCCAGCACCACAGTTCGAAAGCATCAATTCTTCGGCGCTCAGCCTTCCTTATAGTCCAGCTCTCACAGCCATACATTACTACTGGGAAAACCATAGCTTTGATTAGACGGACCTTTGTCGGCAAGGTGATGTCTCTGCTTCTTACTATGCTGTCTAGGTTGGCCATAGCTTTCCTCCCCAGGAGCAAGCATCTTTTAATTTCATGGCTACAGTCACCGTCTGCGGTGATCTTGGAGCCCAAGAAAGTAAAATCTGTCACTGCTTCCATTTCTTCCCCTTCTATATGCCCGGAAGTGATGGGGCCAGATGCCATGATCTTCGTTTTTTTAATGTTGAGTTTCAAACCAGCTTTTGCACTCTCCTCTTTCATCCTCAACAAGAGGCTGTTTAGATCCTCTTCGCTTTCTGCCATTAGGGTGGTATCGTCTGCATATCGGAGGTTGTTGATAATTCTCCCAGCAATCTTAATTCCGACCTCTGATTCATCCAACCCGGCATTTCTCATGATGTACTCTGCATATAAGTTAAATAAGCAGGGTGACAATATGCAGCCTTGTCGTACTCCTTTCCCAATTTTGAACCAATCGGTTGTTCCATGTCTGGTTCTTACTGTTGCTTCTTGACCCTCGTACAGGTTTCTCAGGAGACAGGTAAGGTGGTCTGGTACTCCCATCACTTTAAGAATTTGCCACAGTTTGTTGTGATCCACACAATCAAAGGCTTTAGCGTAGTCAATGAAGCAGAAATAGACGTTTTTCTGGAATTCTCTTGCTTTCTCCATGATGCAGCGAATGTTGGCGATTTGATCTCTAGTTCCTCTGCCTCTTCTAAACCCAGCTTGTACTTCCAGTAGTTCTCGGTTCGCATACTGCTGAAGCCTAGCTTGTAGGATTTTGAGCATCACCTTGCTGGCATGTGAAATGAGCGCAATTGTGCGGTAGTTTGAACACTCTTTGGCGTTGCCCTTCTTTGGAATTGGAATGTAAACTGACCTTTTCCAGTCTTGTGGCCACTGTTGAGTGTTCCAGATTTGTTGACATATTGAATGCAGCACTTTAACAGCATCATCTTTTAGGATTTTAAATAGCTCGGCTGGAATACTGTCATCTCCACTAGCTTTGTTGTTACTAATGCTTCCTAAGGCCCACTTGACTTCACTCTCTAGGATGTCCGGCTCAAGTTCAGTGACCGCACTATCATGGCTATCAGGGACATTCAGATCTTTCCTGTATAGTTCTTCTGTGTATTCTTGCCACCTCTTCTTAATCTCATCTGCTTCTGTTAGGTCCCTGCCTTCTTTGTCCTTTATCATGCCCGTCTTTGCACAAAACGTTCCCTTGAGATCTCCAATTTTCTTGAAGAGATCTCTAGTCTTTCCCATTCTCTTGTTTTCCTCCATTTCCTTGCATTGTTCATTTAAGAAGGCCTTCTTGTCTCTCCTTGCTATTCTCTGGAACTCTGCGTTCAGTTGGGTATATCTTCCCCTTTCTCCCTTGCTTTTCGCTTCCCTTCTTTCGTGAGCTACTTGTAAAGCCTCATCAGACAGCCACTTTGCTTTCTTGCATTTCTTTTTCTTGGGGATGGATTTCGTTGCTGCCTCCTGAACAATGTTATGGACCTCCGTCCATAGTTCCTCAGGCACTCTGTCTATCAGGTCTAATCCCTGAAATCTATTCCTCACCTCCACTGTATATTCATCAGGGATATGATTTAGGTCATACCTGAACGGTTTAGTGGTTTTCCCGACGTTCTTCAATTTAAGACGAAATTTTGCAAGAAGCAGCTCATGATCTGAGCCACAGTCAGCTCCAGGTCTTGTTTTTACTGACTGTATGGGGCTTCTCCATCTTTGGCTGCAAAGGACATAATCAATCTGATTTCGATATTGACCATCTGGTGATGTCCATGTGTAGAGTCGCCTCTTGTGCTGTTGGAAAAGAGTGTTTGCTATGATCAGCATGTTCTCTTGGCAAAACTCTATTAGCTTTTGTCCTGCTTCATTTTGTACACCAAGACCATGCCTGCCTGTTATCCCGGTGATTTCTTGATTTCCTACTTTAGCATTCCAATCCCCAATGATGAAGAGGACATCTTTTTTTGGTGTTAGTTCTAGAAGGTGTTGTAGGTCTTCATAGAACCGATCAACCTCAGCTTCTTCGGCCTCAGTGGTTGGGGCATAGACTTGAATTACTGTGATGTTGAATGGTTTGCCTTGGATTCGTACTGAGATCATTCTATCATTTTTAAGATTGTACCCCAGTACTGCTTTTCCCACCCTTTTGTTGACTACGAGTGCTACTCCATTTCTTCTAAGGGATTCTTGCCCACAATAGTAGATATGATGGTCACCTGAATTAAATTCGCCCATGCCTGTCCATTTTAGTTCGCTGATTCCCAAGATGTCGATGTTCAATCTTGCCATCTCATGTTTGACCACCTCCAGCTTACCTTGATTCATTGATCTGACATTCCAGGTTCCTAAACAATATTGTTCTTTACAGCATCGGATTTTCTTTTCACCACCAGACACATCCACAGCTGAGTGTCCTTTCGGGTTTGGCCCAGCCTCTTCACTCTTTCTGGCGCTACTTGGAAATACCCTCTGCTCTTCCCCAGTAGCATATTGGACACCTTCCGACCTGAGGGGCTCATCTTCCGGCGTCATATCTTTTAGCCTTGTGATACGTTCCATGGGGTTTTCTTGGCAAGAATACTGGAGTGGGTTGCCATTTCCTTCTCCAGTGGACCACATTTTGTCAGAACTCTCTGCCATGACCTGTCCGTCTTGGGTGGCCCTGCATGGCATAGCTTATGGCTTCACTCAGTTACGCAAGCCCCTTCGCCACAACAAGGCAGTGATCCATGAAGGGGTTGTTATCTGTACACACATTTGAAAGTGCAATGGGAAGTGCAATAAATTCATAAATAAATAAAGATATCCAGAGTATTTCGCATCCAATATTTTTGGTCTTCACAGGTGACTTGTTTCTCTGTGGAACTGTGAATTCCACTATTCAGAGATAGATAGAAGAGGGGTCAGCCAAGATCCCGTTTTTGGCTGGAGTGTTTGCTCTTTTCCAGCTTGTTTCAACCTCTAATTCACCGTTTGGGCATGTAAACAAATCAAAAGCTGAGTCAGTTCGCAGGTTATTAGTCCTAAAGGACTGAAGATGTACATTGACTCTCAATTGTGCAGCCAAAGGCTCTCTCTGTTGTTGTTCAGTTGTTAAGTCGTGTCCGACTCTTTGTGACCCCATGGACCATAGCACGCCAGGCCTTCCTGTCCTCTGCTCTCTCCCGGAGTGTGCTCAAGGTCATATTCATTGCATCGGTGATGCTATCTAGCCATCTCATCCTCTGCTGTCCCCTTCTCCTTTTTCTTTCAATCTGTGTGCTGTGTCAGGGTCTTTTCCAGTGAGTTTTCTCTTCGCATTAGGTGGCCAAAATATTTGAGCTTCAGTATCTGTTCTTCCAATCAGCAGTCAGGGTTGATTTCCTTTAGGATGGACTGATTTGACCTCCTTGCAGTCCAGGGGACTCGTAAGAGTCTTCTCCAGCACCACAGTTCGAAAGCATCAATTCTTTGGCGCTCAGCCTTCCTTATAGTCCAGCTCTCACAGCCATACGTTACTACTGGGAAAACCATAGCTTTGATTATATGAATCTTTAAAGGCTCTCTCTACATCAAGCTAAAATCCCACAACTTTACTGGGGCTTCTTACAGGATTATGATTGGCTCCTTTCCATGTGGTGTTTTCCTCTTCTTTTTTCTTTCTCTCCTTTCTGGGCAAGTTCTATATGGTTCATTACAAAGCCACTAGATGGTGCTGTGCTATTGCTGTAATAAAGTGCCATTTCATCAGTACACCATAGATTTACCGCAGTTCATAGTGGGAGGAAGGGAAATACAAGACTTTCGTCATCATGAAAATCCTGTGATGCTTGCAAAGAGCTTGCAAAGAGTGAGAGGAAGATGACAACATCATGTATAGGACCCGTGAGTGACCAGTCATGAGGACATGATAAATGCCTTGTGTAGAAATGGCCAAAGTCTAAAATGCAACTTCTAGTGGAGAAACTGTTATTGGAATGTTGTCCATCTCTATTCTAGATGAATTAAGAACACCTGCCATTCTTGTCCAGTTATCATCAGCCCAAATCATGAGGTATTCTGAAGAGCACTGTGAAGCTGCAGCTATGTTCTTTCTAACTACATTATGGGTTGGATGTAAATGTGCAACATATAATTATCCCCTTCACATTTAGTCATGAGTTTATATCCAAGCTTGATAAGTGATAACATTCCAGTTTTGGAGCTCCCTCA
Organism: Heloderma suspectum; assembly: GCF_057233095.1. Lineage (NCBI taxonomy): Eukaryota > Metazoa > Chordata > Lepidosauria > Squamata > Helodermatidae > Heloderma > Heloderma suspectum. The sequence goes on from NC_139461.1 coordinate 53,642,056, forward strand.
TCAATTGGACTCCCAACAAATACTGGTAATCACTGTCTCCTTTGGTCAAAGGTAAGGTCCTTTTGGTCCTTTGGTCTCCTTTGGTCACTGTCTCCTTTGGTCAAACCTAGTGCCCTCAAGATGTTTTAGACTGCAACTTCCATTCCCTCCAGCCAGCATGGCCAATCGTTAGGGATCCAAGGAGTTGTAGTCCAAAACATGAGGAGGGCACGAGGCTTCCTAACCCTGCCTTTGGTTGTATGTGGGGCTGGCCTCAGCAACTGGCATCCTTGAGCAACTGCCTGGGGCCCCCTTAGATGTTCCCCCTGGTCAAGCGTCCCCAACAACACCAGGCAGCTGGATCTAGCTACCCTTTTAATTTCCCAGAATGCCCCTGACCTTCCATGGCAAATACTAAAGCCACCCAGCCCTGTTTCAGGTGTTGCCACCACAGCCAGGTAAGCCTGCCAGGGTCCACTGATAGAGGAGGGAGGCCACCAAGGACATTGGACCCAGCTCCCCCGAAATCTAGAGCCAGCCCTGGTTATATGATGGAAATAAAGCACATTGAATCATCATATTCAAGATGTCACTTCCTTGACCAGTTATATGATATATGCGATGGGATCTGTCTTCCCAGTGGTGCTGTCAGGGTAGGACTTTGGGGCAGAAGTCCAAGGCCCCACTCAGCAGAGTGAGCAGAAGGGCCCCATGTGCAGCAGGGCTGGCTTGTCAGTTCTGGTGTAGGAGCCCTTTTTCTCCTGCTGTATGTCTGCTCACCCCCTCCCCCGCACTGCTTTTTAACCAATGGGAGAAAAGGTGTGGGAATGCAGTGTCTCTTTGCAAAAGCAGGGTGGGAGTGATCTTGAGCAGAAAAAGGGCAGGAAAGAAAAGCATTAAGTAGCTCCTCTCCCGCTTTCCTGTTTTGTTATAGTATCCAAGGTTGCTTTACTTTTATAAAACAAAATACAAACCATTGGGGCGGGAGGGAGGGGAGCAACTGAGTATTGTGTATAGTTTGAGCCTCAGAATAACTTCCACGTACTATTTACTGTTGTAGCTCTGCATTATGATTTTTAAAATCCTACAAATCTGCGTTATCCTAGACGCAGCGTATTAACATGGACAGGAGCTGCTATACCATGCTGCATTACTGGCGCTGCTGATAAAGCAAATTGCTATAGTGGCCCAGCTAGTAAGACAAGATAGTACTATGACAGAAATAATATAAGGAATAATAAGGACCCAGGTGTCCATAATTAAAGCTGTATTTCAAGCAAGGGGTTTCAGTGACATCATTTATCAATGTCATTACAAGCCCTTGATGGAATTACAACTTTATATGCAGAATTCAGAGATACGTGATTTGTTAGAATGCAAGAAGAATGTTTCTATTAAAAGCAGGCAGACAATATGTTAACCTCTAGTGGTGGGAGTGCCAGCAATCTGTGATAGGAAGAAAACAGATTTTTGTTGGTCTGTTCCTCCTCTCCCCCACCCCCCACTCAGGGTTTATTTTTCCTGCCCAGTTAGCAGATTGATCAAATTGACTAGGTGCTTGGGGCCAACGTGTTCACTTTGTTCCAAAAACCTGGGGCAGCTAGGCGGAAAGATCTGCTAAGTAAAGGGTCGCCTGGTGTCTGCGTTGTGGTTTTTTAAGCAAAGACCTTTTTATTTTCTCTGTTTTTTTAGTCCTTCAGTTTTAAAAATTGTGTCAGTGCATTTTTTAGATCTTTTCACTGCTGATGGCTTTTACTCTGGTTTTTGCTTTGCTTTTTGTTTTAAACTTGAGGTTTTTATGTTATGTTTACTATATTGTATTTTGTAGTTTTAAGTTTTGTTTTGTGAACTGCCCAGAGGGCTTCAGCTTTTGGGTGGTATAAAAATGTAATAAATAAAAATAGTGCATACATAAGTAAAGGATTTTGGATTAGCTTGCCTGCTCCTGGTAAGGTGGTTTGTTTGTTTTTGCAAGAGTAGGATAGAATTAAAATTGGAATGTTAGAACTTACTTGTTTATTGCATTTATATCCCACCTTTTTTCCTCTTGCAGGGAACCCAAGGCGGCTTACATTATCCTCCTCCTCTCCATTTTATCCTCACAACAACAACCCTGTGAGGTGGGTTGGGCTGAGAGTCTGTGACTGGCCCAAAGTCACCCAGTGAGCTTCTATGGCCGAGTGGGGACTAGAACCTGGATCTCCCAGCTCCCAGTCCAACACGCTAGCCACTACACCACGCTGGCTGTCCTGGATTGTCCCCTGGATTGGAAGCCATGGGCTTGGTGGTGCTTGCCAAAGTTGCTGTTAACACAAAAAGGGATGGGCATGATCGATATTAGTGAAGGGATGATGGAGTTCCACCCTGCCATTAGGCAGAGCAAGGTGCCCCACCTCAGGTAGTACATTTCTTCTACTTAAGGGGCATCACTTAGATTTCCTGACGTCTTGGACTTCCTCTGAGAGAGTGTAGCCTGGCATAAAGAAAAGTCGTCATTCTGTTGGTTTGTATCTGCTCAAGAGTTGATTTGGGCATTCAGTTTTCAGAGGCTCGGGGTCAAACGGAATGGCTGTTTCACACTATTACTGCAGCCCACAGTGGCTTCTTTAAGCCACAATGGGTTGTGATGCATGTGAGATGCCCTTTTGAATATTCAAGCCTCAGTGGGTGGTCACCATGGCTTTTTGGGTTGTGCGAACCCGGCAAGGGTGGCTTATGTGAGGGTTAAGCAACCCTCACATAGCCAATGGGCTACTTCAGTGTTATTACTTTTGCACATGCATAAAAACAATATTTCTGAGACAAGAAGCATACTTCCTTTGTTTTTAGATGATGACCACATGTCATAACAGGCATCATCTTAGGACAGACATTGTCTCCTGGGTGAGAGAAGGAAGATGCTTCTTCTAGGATAAAGCTGGCCATATGCAGTTTTGTATTAAACGTAATACATTTTTCATTGCTGCACTGTTTACGTTGATTAAGTTTCTCTACCAGTCTACCATTCATTACCATTTAATCTATTAAATGTTGCAACCTTACTAATAATCTATGGCTTGGGTCCTAGGAGACATAAATGGAAGGACATTCTTTGATAGAATCAATAGTTTTAATGTAGTTGACAGAAGCAGTTTTGGGGATGGCTGTGTGCTGCTATCGAACTTCAGGACTAGAACCGCTTGCCTGCGTTTCTGCTCATTCGTCGGTACAAAAGCACGGATACTAACACTGCAATCCTCGACATGTCTACTCAGAAGTCAGTCGCACTGAGTTCATTGGGGCTTACTCCCAGGCAAGTGGGTGTAGGATTGCAACCTAAGGTCCATGAATGGGGAAAACAGTTTCCTGTCCCCTCCTTCCCGTCTACAGCTACCTGCACCCCCCAAAAAGCTATTCTGGAGAGTCAGGGCCCTTCCTGAATAATGTGAGATGGGCCTCAGCAGCAGGGGAAATACCCCAAATCAGGTGGAGGCATCTTCATGGAATATAACTCCATCTGATTTGGGGCAGTCCCCCCCCCCCAAGCACAACCTGCTGCTGCCTGTCCCACATCATTCAGGAGTGCTCCCCTGGTTTTATACAGAGGCTTGGGGCAGGGGTGGCTCAGGCAGCCGCAGCAGGAAGGAGGGAACAGGAATCTTTTCTGCAAACTTTGTTACATTCACTGATCTTAGCAACCAAGCCTCTGCACTGATGAGTGGATAGGCTGTCGTGCGCTCAACACTGGCAACCAATGCTAGCCCTGAAATTCAACAGCAGCACCCAAAAACTGCTTCTGTCAATCATGTTAAACCTCCTGAATGCTATCCGGGCCTCCTAACCATCAGCCTGGACAAATTCAGTTCAGGCCTCTTCTCACTCTTAGTTCATCCCAAGGTAGTTTACAGGAAGATCAGCTGGTGGCAACCCCAGGGGGAAAAAATATTGAGGTGAACACAGGAGCTGCAAAATGCATTTGGGAGTAGGGAGGATAAGTCTCTTACAAATTTGTCCTCAGCTTTATTAAGAAAAAAAGCTGTTGTGGAAAAAGACACAAGGGATGAGAAATCAGGGAGAATAAATAAATAAACACCCCTGAAACAATAACCAAACCAAACGTTTCTCCAAATGCCAATAAAAAAATGCATTAATTCACTGTTGCAAATTACTTTTGCTTAGAGCAGATGTACTTGATCTTCCCTCTTAATTACGGATCCCTCATCAATTTGCAACACAAAGCTTGTGCACTCAATGGATAAATATTTTATTTTATTTATTTGTTGCAACCACCTAATAGGGTGTTTATCAAGAAAGCAATGAAAATATGATAAACAGCAGAACTGTTTAAAAAAATCAGTATTTTGCCTTTGGATGTATGTTGATGAAGATAAACCCACAAAAACTGTGTTTCAATACATTTAGGGCACTTTCTAAAGTATACCAACAATAATCCAGACTCTGCCAAACTACATATTAAATGTGATATATAAACATGAACCACCATAAGGTGGTTTCTTATGGGTGCAGGAACTATGGTGTGTGTACACCTCTGTTATGCGTGCCCCTTATTTGGACATACAAAACACTTGCCTCCTTTGGAGGAAACACAGGTCTGTGTACACCATCATGGTGTGCACACTGGAATGCTCAAGAGCCTCTGAGTCAGGAAAATGGCAATTCAGAGTATTCTATGTATTTGTTTAGTACGTTAAAAATTGTTAATATTTTTAGTTCATTTGTGATAAAATGATATCACATTACACCACTTGCAATGCCCCACAGTTTACATAAGCAGTTTTTAATGGTTGAAATATTTACATCTTTCCCATTTTTAGTCAGGGAAATCTTTGCCACTACCAACATAAGATGAAGTAGCCGCACAGTCTATGCATGTTTAATCAGATGCAACTCCCATTGTATTCAATGGCGTTTACTCTCTAGCAAGTGTGTCTAGGATTGCAGCTTAAATCATGATGCTCATGAGTCACATTCTCTGGCATATGCCCCAACAGAAGTGCCCCAGGTGCATGTGATAGGGCAAACCCTTTGATAAGACTTACAATGGGTTGAGTCCAGAGTAGCGCTTAGCTGAGTTCTGCTTGCACTGGAGGAAGGAGGTGGGGAGGTGACCATCACAATTTCTCCTTCTACCTGCTGCCCCCTGTGCCTCCTGAAAAGCTGCTCTCGAGGGCTGGGGATCCTCCAGAGCAACAGAGAGGCAATGAAGGGGGCTGTAAGGGGAATTGGCAAAGATTGTCTCTCATCCCCTTTTTGCAACAGGAAGCTTCCACTGGATCCTGTTGCTGTCTATGAACAGAAGATGCCAATTGGGATATAAACCACAACGTAAGATCTCTGACCAGTATTTTTGCTAAAAGGGATTCCCCCATCACACATGTTCTTTCATTTCCACAATCCTTCCAGTGTACCCCTGTACCTGTTTCTCACAATTTATTTAGGCAGCAGTCCTATACATACAAAGCCACACTGAATTCAGTAGGCTTGTGCTGTTATTTATATAGCACCATTGATGTGATGGCGATGCTCAAATAGCAGGTTCAGCTGGGGTTTACAATCTAATGATAAATACACAGGAAACATCAGAGGAAGGGAGGGAAATGGAGGAAGGTGGAGAATCTATAACTGTGCTGTATTATGCACAGTTTGCTCAGGGTGAAAAGAGGTTCCAACTGCTGACCAGCTAGCAGAGCAAGCTATTCTAGGACTTGTCTACACGAGGCATTTATCATGCACTCATCATTCCCTATTCATGGTTGTTTACAGGTTCTTTAGATGACATTGTGATCCTCAAGTTTCGCTTCTGTGTCTAACCAGCACTTTTGGTGAGTTTTTTAGAGCAGGGAAAATGTGGCCTTTACTTGTGAAAGTGAAAGAAAGTGCAATGCCCTCTTGAGCTATTCCACTAGGTGGCCACAGTGCTACCTAGAGGTTATGTAGTGGAAAAGCAGGAAAAGAAATGCTCCTCCAAAGGTAGACACAGCCAATTAATAGCCTCATGTAGAAAAGCTTATAGACTGAGGGAAAGAAGCGGCTATGTATAGCTCTGGGCAAGGCTGGGCACAAGTTCAATTTATATGTGATGGGATACAAACCATGGGCAAAGCACCTACTAGCACAAATTTAACCACATCAGCCTGTTTTGCCAATAGACGATGGTTGTTTTCGATGTTCAGAGGCAATGAGCACACCAATGGGTGAAGGAAAGAAGTTTATTTAGCTAAAATAATAAACCAAGGAAGTAAAATAATACAGAATAATGGCAGTCAAAAAAGAAATTACAACACAAGATTAATATGTGTATGCTCCTTCAGCTCCTGTGCATCCATCCCAGCAGCAAGCGTGCCCCAAGAGTCATCCTGATTGGTACACAGCACTTTCACAATTAGTCTGTGTTGAGACTCTCTGCCTTGGGAGGGTCCCAGGGAATCATATACAGTCAGGGCCAGAAGTATTGGAACAAGGATAACTGTTTTGGCAGTTGGCCTCTGTATACCACCACATTGAAGTTGAAAGGAAACACACCCAGATGGGAGCGAAGTCAGGACTTTCATCTGTAATTCAAGGGGTTTGACAAAAGTGGGGCACTAACCATTCAGGAAGTACAGCCCTTGGCATACACACACACCCATCGTTGGTGGCTCATAAGTAATGGAACGAATGGCTGACAAGCAGCTGCATGGCCAGGGGTGGCCTGTTTCCCCATGACCAATCAAGCAGATAAAAGGCCTGGACGTGGTTCTGAGTGTTACATTTGCATTTGGTAGCTGTTCACGGGAACTCCCAACATGAGGTCCGAAGAGATGTCCATGAGAGTGAAGGAGGCCATCATTAGGCTGAGGAAACAAAATAAACCCATCAGAGAGATAGCAAAAACATTGGGAGTGGCCAACACAACAGTTTGGAACATCCTGAAAAAGAAGGAATTAACTGGCAAGCTCAGCAACAGCAAAAGGCCTGGAAGACCACGGAAGACAACTAAAGTGGATGACTGCAGAATGCTGCTCAGGGTGAAGAGGAACCCTTTCACAACATCTAGCCAGGTCAAGAATGCTCTTGAGGAGGTAGGCATGTCATTGTCAACATCTACAGTCAAGAGACAACTTTATGAATGTAAATACAGAGGCTTCACAACAAGGTGCAAACTACTGGTAACGCTCAAGAACCGAAAGGCCAGATTAGCCTTTGCCAGCAAACACCTAAAAAAGCCTGCCCAGTTCTGGAATAAGATTCTTTGGACTGATGAAACCAAGATTAACTTGTATCAGAATGATAGGAAGAGAAAAGGATGGAGAGGGAAAGGAACAGCTCATGATCCAAAGCATGCCACATCATCTGTCAAACATGGTGGAGGCAGTGTTATGGCATGGGCATGTATGGCTGCCAATGGAACCGGGTCACTGGTGTTTATTGATGACCTGACTGCTGATAAAAGCAGCAGGATGAATTCTGAAGTGTATAGGGCTATACTTTCTGCACAGATTCAGCCGAATGCTGCCAAACTGATAGGACGCCGCTTCATATTGCAGATGGATAATGACCCAAAACATATAGCAAAAGCTACCCAAGAGTTTCTCAAGGCAAACAAGTGAGATGTTCTTCAATTGCCAAGTCAGTTGCCTGATCTCCACCCAACAGAGCATGCTTTTCACTTACTGAAGACAAGACTGAAGGCAGAAAGACCCACAAACAAGCAGCAGCTGAAGGCAGTTGCAGTAAAGGCCTGGCAAAGCATCTCGAAGGAGGAAACTTGGCATTTGGTCATGTCCTTGGGTTCCGGACTTCAGGCAGTCATTGACTGCAAAGGATTTTCATCCAGGTATTAAAGGCGATCCTTAAGTTTGAAATGATGTTGGTTTGTTCCATTACTTATGAGCCACCAACGATGGGTGTGTGTGCATGCCACTGGCTGTCCTTCCTGAATGGTTAGTGCCCCACTTTTGTCACACCCCTTGAATTACAGCTGAAAGTCCTGACTTCACTCCCATCTGGGTGTGTTTCCTTTCAACTTCAATGTGGTGGTGTACAGAGGCCAACTGCCAAAGCAGTTATCCTTGTTCCAATATTTCTGGCACTGACTATACTATCCTCTTGACCCCTCCCATTTTGGACACGGTCCCATGACTTCAAACATTCTACATCCTTGTAGACTGGAAATAATCAGCCACTACAATTCGCAGGCAGGCAGCCCCACACAGATAACTTCTGTCTCCGCTCTCAGCTGGCCTTGATATTGTGCTAAAAGGCTTCATCTACCAGCCTTGAGCACAGCATCAACAGCCTTAGCCCTGGGAACCAGCATAGCTATCCCCCCATCAGTTCAACAAATAGGCCCAATGACACTCTAGACATGGACAAGAGAACAAGTGTGGCACACCGCTAGCTCCTTGATATCCAATAGTCTTCTGCATTTCCACTATAGGACCCCATAATTTTTCAGTGCATTTACAGCATGCATAATGGGTTTAGCACACTGTGATCATAGTGGTCGGGTGTGCCAATGATACACGGCAACTTCCCTAGACCTGGATGGAGAGAGAACTTCAGCTATTGGGCGGGATAGAAATCTAAATAAATAAAACCTGGTGCCCTGCAGGTGTTTTGGACTACAGTTCTTGGCATTCTTGATGACTAGTGCTGATGGGAGTTGAAATCCAAATCACCTAGAGGGCACCAGGTTGGACCAGGGCATGTGGTGAGTGTCTGTGACTGGGCGAGCATGGAACACTTACATGAGTAAATGCTTGAGACATAAATCAGGTCCTAAGAATTGATGTTCAGAAGGGAAAGAGAGCCACACTGCTTTTTTTCTGATGCCTGTGCCCTGTCCCTTCCATCTGCCTCATTTTATCCTTTATCCTAGCCTTACCACTACATCCAAAGGCCAAGAGGCTAAAAGTTGAGAAGGGAGAAGGAAGCAATCAGTACAAGTCAGTAAAATATAGTGCCCTGCAACTAGAACTCTAAGGATATCGACGTTCAGACCTGGGTGAATGGTTCGATCCAGGCTTTGATGGGGACAGATGGCAGAGAGAAGTATGTGGATATTAGCGGGGCACTCTAGTTTTTTCCTCCTTTCTGTTCTAGGCTCCCCTGTAGTCAGCACAACTGCAGGGCATTATTCACTGGACAGTGCTATGTGCAGAAAGTGAGAGAGAAAGTTCTGAGCACATCAACTGTTACTCCATAGAGTGCACAGAGAAGGTTAATTTCCAGACCAACATCTGTCTTCGAGACTGGAGGGGTTTCAGTTTTTCAGATGAATTGTTCAATAATGCTGGATAGATATTGTCTGTTCTCATCCACAATAACAGTAATCATATATTGTATAGGAACTATTTCCTCTGCTAGATAATTGAGAACATCTTTCAGGTCAATTTGCATTTCAGTGGCGTGACTTCATACCGTGAATTGATACAACAACATGATATCAGATTATTTACATGTGCTTTTCTCTGTTTAGGCACTTCATATCAGGGCAAGCTGAAGCTCCCCCGACCCTTAATTTGGAAGTGAATTTCCTTCCTTGGACTTGAAAACTCATGTTACATTTAGTCTCTGATAGAGTTATACAATTCTGGAACAGTCTCCCTAGAGTAGCTGTGGAAGCTAAGAATTCAATACAGAGTTAGATATATTTTAATAATATTTATTATTATTATTATTATTATTATTATTATTATTAGAGGCCACATGCATATTGCTAAGATCTTAGAGCTTTTCTCCCTCTTGAGAATCAGGAGCAGCCACTGATAGAGACAAAGGGCCTGTTCTCACATCACGAAAGCCCGCTCTGGCTTCATTTACCCGCAGGGGTTGTCACATTGTGCCATTTTTACACAGTGCTGGTGGGCACCTGGCTTGCCATGGCTTGTTGGGTCATGTGAACCCAGCGGCAGGGGTTGTTTGAGGGTTAGACAACCCTCAAATAAGAATTATTGTCTGCCCCCAAACAACCCGTGCTGCCTGGGTTCGGATGATATGACAAGCCATGGCAACCCAGGTGCCCACCTGCACTGCAAACATGTTGCCTGTGTGCACCTGGCATGATGTGTCAGCCCCTGCAGATAAATTAAGCCACGGTGGGCTGTTGGGTCCATATGTTGAATAGACATCAGCCCTTAATACTTCCTTTCTGAGGAGTCTCTGTGGATGGCCCTTCCCTCATGCCGAAGGCCAGAATATTCTATGGCAGGCCTAATCTGCCGAAACACCTGCCTGCAGGCCTAATCTGGCCCACAGAGCTTTCCTATCTGACCCATGGAAGCTTGAGCTCTGTCTACTGTCCCCTCTCATTCTCCTCACCTGGGAAAAGTCCCATTTGGAATAATGTTTACAGTTTTGGTCACCACATCTTTAAAAGGATATTGTGGAACTAAAGGGAGGGGGCAGTTCAGAAGGTTAAAGGATTCTACTTATGAAGAAAGGTTAAACAATTTGGGAAGGTTTTAATATGGGGCACAAGCTAGAGGTTTATAAAACTAAGAAGCTCACAAAGAGAGTGGATGATGGTTTATTTTCCTCTTATAATACAGGTACTTAAAGTTACCTGATGAAATTAATTGGCAGAACATTCAGGACAGATAAAAGCCAATGGTTCACACAACACATAATTGACATGGAATTCATTCTTAAAAGAGATGAAAATGTTCATGAGCTGAGATAGCTTTGAAAGAATTGGATCCAAATTAGTCCATTGATTGCTGTTAGCTGTAATAATTAACTTGAAACCTCGATGTTGAGAAGTCATAGTTCTGAAGACCAACTGCTGGAAACAGACAGACAACACAGGCAGACTATCATCATCACCATGCCGTGCCACTGCCAGTCGTACTTGTGAAGAGGGTCTGTTTCATTCCTGGTTAGGGCTGGAAAGAGATGAATGGCAAATCGATGACTGAGTGATTACATTTGTATGCCACCTTAGAACCTAAAATTCTCTGGGCATCTTTCCTCATAATCCATAAGAACTTTGGTGAATCTCTCACCAAAGACAGGCGTCTGTCTGTGTATATTTTAGGGAAGGGCCTGTAACTCAGTGGTGGAGCAGCTGCTTTGCCTGCAGAAGGTCAGGTTCTATGCCTGGCATTTCCAGCTAAAGGATCACAGGTCTGGGAAAGGGCTCTCCCTGCCTGAGACTGTCAAAAGGTGTCGCTAGCCAGCATCAGTCAGGGATGCAGAACCCTTCCTGGGGTCCCAATTTGGCCATCTGGGGTTTCCTGGATGGGCACCCCCCCATCACCTGGAGCCACCATCTTCTCCCCAACCTCCTGTCATTTGGTGGTTTCCCAGCTTAGGTTGAAATGCCAAAGCGCTGAAATACCTAAAGGTTGAAATGCCTATCCTAAGTGACTGGCAGTTACAGCCTTAAGTGAGAATATGCTGGTATTTTTGGCCCCGCTCTTTTTGTCTGTGGCTCTGCCCCTTGGACCTTCAGCCCTCCCCACCACTGGATTGCAGTCCCCAAGAGCTTGTCCAAAATGGAATTTGGCCCTCCAACAATAAGAGGTTCAGCTCCCCTGCCATAGCCTGGTTGAGTGTGAGGCCAGTGCTGTAGCGGTACATTCATGCAGGAAATAATAATGACAGTGTGCGCAGTATGTACATCCATGCACTCACACACACACACCAAAGAGCAGCAGTACATAACCTAATACCCAGTTTACTGGGATCCACATGACTGCAATCCTATGGAAGGGAGATACCTGGAAATAAACTCCACTGCACTCAGCGGTGCTAATGTCAGCCTGCATATCTTGTAAAACAGATGGTGCTTAAGCAAAAGACCTTCAGCCAGCTGACATGCAACCTTTAGCTTGTAATTAGAAATGCAAACAATGTGGTGGTGAACCCACAGGCCCTGCCTTCATGTCCTGCTTCTGACCTGCCAGAGACATCTGGCTGGCTGCTGTTACAGAGTCATAGACCAGATGGACTTTGGTCTGAGCCATGAAAGCAATGCTTAAGTTGATTTGAGCTTGGGACTGTTTCCCAGTATGATTAAAGGCCCTAAGTGATTTCACTCATTTGTTTCTCTTCAGGTGGCACGAGTAATATGCTAGACTTCTCCAGATAATTTTGGTATGGTTCACCTTCTTCCCTTTGGGGTTTTGCCCTGAAGTAAGCTAGGTAGATTATAATGAGGCTGATGTGATTTGTAAGTTCATGTGAATGCAGCTCATGCAGGAGGTGTAAATTGCTGTATCATGTCCACTTAATTCCTTGCAGGAAGGGCGGAATAAAAACAACAGCATATCATCTAAAGCTGCAATCCTATGCATTATTATTCAGTAAGCCCCAGTTGAACTCTGTGAGACTAACCTCTGAGTGAAACTGCATCAGATCAGACTATGCATCTCACTAGCTCTGACTTAAATCTGTTCTTTGACTTAACTAGGCTGTAAGGCACCTGCAGCCTTCCAGATGTAGTCACACTCCAAGTCCCATCAGCACCAACTAGCATGAGAAATGGTCAGTGATGCTGGCAGTTGTAGTCCATCTACATCTGGAAGGCCACAAAAAAGCAAATGCATTCTAACCTTTCCTACATTAGTTGCAAAAGGCAACTAACATAGGAAAGAACTGGAAGCAGAGAAACATTCAGCAGGTGCAGTTTCTCACTCATCACTACAGTGCTGTGTTTGGACAAGCTTTGCATGTCAAATCTCAAACTCTGCTGAATAAAACATGGTCACCTTTGACATGAAGACATGTCTCACTGCCTTTGATTTCTACCCCAACTCCTAGATTGGATATTTATTTTCAGTTGGGGGATCCACAAATCAGACTTAGAGTAGACCTATTGAAAACAATGATAAGTTATTTATTTAATGTATTTAGTATATGCATATGCTGCTCTTCTACAGTAAACTGTACTCTGAGCAGCTCACAATAGCCATGATCTTATCAAAAGACAACATTAAAGGGGGGGGGGGGACACACGACACAATTTGTTACAAAACATCAATTAAAAAGTCAAATACAAAAACACTTCAATAAATATAAAGTAAATATAGTGACTGGGTTTGGACGACACGATAGCCCACAATGGGTTAAATAAGCCATGATGGCTTACTGAACCCATCATTGGTTATCATGTCATCTGTCGAGAATTGTTAAATCCATGATGGCTTATTTGGCTGAAATAACCCACTCTGATAACCCACAGTTTGCAGTAAGGGTTATTTAACCCACCATGGGTTATCGTGTCATCTGGTGCTCACTGCAACTTATTCTGGTCACCTACAGAGTCAGCTGGCAAGAGCAGCAAAAACTGCTGCAGCTGCTGTTCTCCAGCCTGCAGAGCCCTTTTTCAAAGATCTGACAAGCAGCCCAGGAACAACAGCAGCCAAGCAAGCACCTGATACAGTGCTACAGTTCCAAAATGACAATTTCCCCTGAGTACAATGAGAACCTTGTGCTATCCCACTACAGGGAAGTTGCACAATGACAGGCTTCCTTGATTGCTGCTTTGAAACTGCATAACTTGGGAAGCAGGGGAAAATAGGGGAAGAACTGCTCGTTTTTCCAAGAAGAAAAGAGGTTCCACAATTATCCACTACAGCATCTGCAGGCTTCCCATGAGGACATCCCACCTGTGTAATTTCACCCCATTCCAGCAAACTGTCTGGAAGTTGTAGCTCCTGCCCCCTTTTTCTTTCTCTGGTCACTTTTCCACGAAGAAGCAAAATGGCTATGGCATTTGGGAGGGGGGGATGCATAATTGCAGTTTTGTGCAATTGCGCCTTTGCACTAAAGCACTATAGCAAACAGAAGTGGCTCTGCCAGCAACGTCGAGGGGGGGCGGTGTGTGTGTGTGTGTGTGTGTGTGAGTGAAATGAGCAACTCCGCTGTATTGCTAAAGCACTGTAGCACTTTTGAGAGAGTAAAGGCTTTATGCCAGCAATGGCTGGGGGGGGGGAGTTGCACAATTTCGCTTTAGGGCTAAAGTGCTATTGTGCTTTAGCACTATAGTGAACAGAAGCGCCTCTGCCAGCAATGTTGGGGCGGGGAGGGGTTGAAATGTGCTACTCTATTGTTTTTTATTTTGATGACAAGGCATCTATGGCAGCAATAGCTATGGGCGGAAATGCATTATTGAGCGTTTTGTCCTGATCCTGCAAACCCCCAAGGATTTATTTGTGCCACACCCTTTTTTGGTGCACCTGGTATTTTCCCTCTTCTGGGGTAATTGTGCAGGGTTTTGACGGTGCATTGGGTGCCTCCCAATTAGGAGAGGCTGTGTGTGAAATTTTGTCCCAATCCTGCAAACCCCCAAGGTTTAATAGCCACCACCTCCTTTTTGGTGCACTCGGGATTTTTGCTGCTCTTCGGGAATTGTGCAAGGTTTTTGTTGTTGGATCAGGAGCCTCCCAACTGCAGAAGATTGTGTATGAAGTGTTTTCCTGATCCTACAGAACTCCATCATTTTATCCCCCCCCCCCTTTTCGGTGTACTTAGGATTTTCACTCCTTGGTGAGTAGTTGTGTAGGTTTTGATGTTGGATCTGGTGCCTCCTGACTGCAAACCTCCAGTGCTTTAGAGGTGAAACCGTGCCACTGCTCAGGCAGGAGACTGTAGCAGAACAGGGGGCAGGGTTGTGGTGAGTCAAATTGCACGCAATAGCTTAGTAGCTATTCACTGTAGCTCATTAGCCTGTTCATGTGGTGGGGGATCATGGACTATTTCAAAAATAAGCTACTGGGCAAAACTTATTAATCCATCATGGGTTATCGTGATGTCTGATTGCGACCATTATTACACTGAAGCAAGTTCTGAACAAAATCCAAGTTACCAGACCAACCCACCCCACCCAATAAGGATAATCCATCTTACTAATGGTGGTCTTAATGCACTCCAGGGGGCCACAGCAGACTGGCTAAATACAGTTTGGAGAGGGTGGAAAGTTCTCACCATGCCAGATGTCTCACAGCTGGCTCCCTCTCCTCTCCTCTAGAGGAGTCTGGCCACAACAGCAGGGCAGCAGGGCAGCCTTCTTCCCCAGGTGTTCTGACTGCTAGTCTAACTGCTGGTCATGACTAACTCAGGTCCCATTAATTTCATTGTGCTTGCTCCAAGTATGGATGCAACCCCCAGTTTAGGTTATTAGTAGCATTAAGATTAAATTAGTTGCTCCAGATCATTGTTGTTTATTCGCTCAGTTGCTTCCAACTCTTCGTGACTTCATGGACCAGCCCACACCAGAGCTTCCTGTCGGCCGTCGCCACCCCCAGCTCCCCCAAGGTCAAGCATATCATTTAAGCAACTTGCTTAGCATCCATTCCAAAAGAAACCAGCAGGCTATGCACCATTGTAAATCTTACTTAAATATCACATGGAAAGTATCTGGGGACAGTTTGCATCCCATGAATGAAAGATAAGAATAATCATCTGCTTTATATTTGCATGAAGATACTGCTGAAGTAAATTCACAATATAATTTAGCAGGTCAGCAAATTGGTTATGTGAAGTCTTGTATGGTGTTTGTTTTTCCCCTGACAAGGATTGTGTTGTTATAATATAATAATGGAAATGGCGACTTGTACATTCCAGTTCCTGGGACAAAGAACATAATAGTCATATAGAGGACAGAAAGATAATAGGGTTAAACAAAGTTTACAGGTAGCACTTGTTTTACTTAGAAATCGTCAACGATGCTTCAAGATATCTCGTTTTTGATGTATTTAGCATCTTCTTCCATGAAAGAACAAAAATTGATACACCAAAGGATCACTTCAGCAAAAAAATGCAGTCAGCTGTAGAATAATACACAGCATCTGTACAACATTGTATGATAAAGTACAGGAGGATGTGAGGGATACTCTTCTGCCCTTGTGAATGAAGGTGGGATTTATTTGATAACAGTAAACCAGCTCTCTTTGGCAAAGAAATCAACCTAACAGTTCTTCTGTTTTTCTGAAAGTGCCGAAAAGAAAAGAAAAAAGCATTTGAAGTATTCTTGAATGGTGCTGGATTTAAAGGTGATCTCATGTTAACTTCAGCATGTAGTACTTGTGGTTTTTCTCCTGGTAATCGAAGTCTGTGGTTCCCTGTCAGTGTTGCATTAGCTCCATGGGATGCACTTTTCCAGCGGCTCATCCCACAGAGTAGCTGGAATGCTCAAAGGCCCACAACCAGATCCATACCAAAGAAGGGTCACCTGCAGGGGAGCAGGATGACCATTTCCCATTACGAACCCATGCTGTCATCCGTGCCCAGGTGGCTGTGGGCCTTTACATATTACAGCAGTGCCATGAAATGAACTCACAGAAATGCAGCTCCCAAATCACTGCTATAACATGTAACGGCATCTGTGAGCATCCTGTAATCAGTCAGCATGTGATCTGTTGTGGCGGATCATTGTTTGCTTTTTACTATGTCAGGCAATATCCAAGCATGGTAGCCAGTGGTCATTCTCACGTGTCTGTACTTTCCATTATATCTGCAATACAGGCATTCAGATGGCCTGTCTCCCCAAATTTAAATATGTAACCTTTTGGAAATAATTACACAAAGGTAGGCAGCCTGATGCCTTTGAGATGTTGTTGGACTACAACTACCATAATCCCTGACCATTGGCGATTCTGGCTGGGGCTGGTGGGAGTTGGGATCCAACAACATCTCGAAGGGACCAGGTTGCCTACCCCTGATGTAGATGTTTGGAAGTCACACAATAGTCACTGAAATATCATGTGTAACCTCCGATAACACAGTGAAATCCACCATTGGCTGAATTTCCAAGCAGCCATGTGCATGTATTCGGTGGTGGTGAGACTTCTGGCTCAGATCACCTCCAAATGTTACAGGCAGTATGCTGTAAGGTTTTAATTAGCCACTGCACTGTTCCTTGTTATCTGAATCTTCCCACTCACAGGAATCCTCATTCAGTGGCCATGTGGAAAGAATGATACTCTCTACAGCTGGACCACTGCTATATCTAACATCTCATTTGGAGAATTCAGGTCATGTACATGTGGTAAACAGCATTATGAAAGCTGAACTCAAGTATAACATGGTCACTTTTCCTCAGAGTTACCGTAACTGCTACTTTATCCACAAAGTCATCTCTGTTGGTTAAGATCAAGTCAAGGATAGCCGATGCTCTAGGTCTTTCCTCCACTTTCTGTAGGAGGAAGTTATCAGCAACACGAGTCAGGAATTTCCTGGAGGGGCCATGTTTTGCAGAATTTGTCTCCCAACAAATATCAGGGAAATTGAAGTCCCCCATTACTACTACATCTTGCTTCCTTGAAACATTGGCTATTTGCTTTTCAAAAGTTTCATCCTTTTCTTCTCCTTGATTGGGTGGCCGGTAGTAGACTCTGATTGCCATGTTCCTTTTATTCTTTGCTCCATTTATTTTAATCCAGATGCTCTCGATGAGGCCACAAAGCTCATCCTTCTGTATTTCTGTGCAGAGATATGTATATGTATAGTGCAACTCCACCTGCCTTTCTGTTCCTTCTGTTCTTTCTGAAGGAGTTATATCCTTCGATTGCTGTGTTCCAGTCATAGGAATCATCCCACCAAGTCTCACCTATCAAGCCATAATTTCCCTCCCGTATTAAGAGTTCAAGTTAATTCTGTTTGTTTCCCATACTCTGGGCATTAGTATACAGACATCGAAGACCATGTGCTTTATAGTCTGGCTTTCTTCCTATATGTTTTTGAAGACTATTATTGGGTTCTATTAGAGCTGTTGTTGTGTCTGTTGTGGTGCATGAGCTTTCATCCATTGTTACCCCCAACTTTACGTCTCCCTCCCCTGTAGGATTCAGTTTAAAGCCCTCCTGATGAAGTTCTTCATGCTGTGGCCAAACACATTCTTCCCAGCCCTTGTGAGGTGCAACCCGTCCCTTGCCAACAGTCCATCTTCCAGGAAGTATAGTCTGTGGTCTTAGAATCCAAATCTCTCATGTCAGCACCACCTTTGTAGCCAGTCATTCATCTGGAGTATTTTTCTTTCTCTTTCTATCCCTCCTCTAACTACTGGAAGGATGGATGAGAAAACTACCTGAGCCCCAAAGTTCTTGAGTTTCCTTCTCAAAGCTCCAAAGTCTGACGTGATTTCTTCATACCTCCGCTTGGCGGTATCATTTGTTCCCACATGGATGAGAAGAAAGGGATACCTGTCAGTGGCTTTATGAGTGCAGACAACCCTTCAGTCACATCTCTAATCCGTCCTTCCGGGAGACAGCATACCTGGTGAGTCCATGGACCTTCGTGACATACTTGGGTTTCGATCCCATGCAGCAAGGAGTCTCCCACAATGACTGCTCTTCTCTTCTTGTTGTTGTAGGCCTTGGTTTTATTGCCTCTGCTTGACTGACCTTCAGCCTCTTGGTCGCTGTCATGTGGGGTCCCCTGTAATTCTTCCTCTGCAGGCTGTCCTCCAGTCTCATCCTCAAGTACCTGAAAACGGTTCCATAGCTCCACTGCTTCCACTAGTGCAGAGTGGCTTCTAGTTCTTCTGTTCCTAACTGTCACCCTTTTCCAAGGAGTATCCTCTACTTCATTTTTCCTCACCTCAGCAGTTTCCTCTTCTGCCTCAGCTTGCTGTTGCTGTTCTAGCTTCTGTACTTCACTTTGCTGCTGTAGTTCCATCGTTCTGTCTAAGAACTCTTTGTCTTCTCTTATTCCCTGGAGGGTCGACACTTGCCATTCCAGTCCTCTTACCTTGTCTTCCAACAGCATGATCAACTTGCACTTGTTGCACATGTAGGCCATGTTGATCAGGCAAGAAAACAAACTTTGCATGGACCTTGCAGGTCACCACCACTGGAGAGTCTTTTCCTTCCATAGTCTCTATTCCCTTTATGTTTCTAGCTTTCTGATTGTACTAGGATAGCCAGTGCTTTGTCCTCTATTCACTGGAGGTTAAAAACAGAGTCCCACTGGTATGGAAGTGTGTGTTACAAGAAAAAGACATTGAAAACAAAATTTGTTAGGGACCTCCCCCTTGACCTCTCCTGCCAAACTCCTCTGCCAAACTCCTGTTTGCTCACCCTGTTAGCTTGCTCTAATTGCTCACTCTCTGGGAACTTGCTTGCTTGCTTGTATAGTCCCTAGACTAGCCGGAGCAGCTTCCTCTGCTCTGCTCTGCTCTGCTCAGCTAGGAGGTGGGAATCAGACTGAAACTACCTGCCCACACAGTTGCTGGGAGTACTCAGGCCACACCCCTTCAATTCAGTTGGAGCTCTCAGGAGCACTTGGTGAGCACATGGCAACTCAGAATGGAAAGGACAGTCCCCTGGGCTTACTCCAGCCCACTCACCACTTTGCCTTTGTCTCCTCTTCAACTGCAACTCCTCTGCCAAACTCCTGTCTGCTCTCCCTGTTTGCTCACTCTGATTGTTTGCTCTCTGGGAGTTCTTGGTTCTAAAACAAGCAAAAGCTGGATGTAGCCAAACGTGTGCCCTGGATTTTAGGAAAGCCAATTTTAATAAACTCAGAACAATGACAAGTAAGGTCCCATGGCAAGCGACTCTAATGAGAAAAGGAGTCCAAGATAGGTGGGAGTTTTTTTAAAAAGGAAATTCTCAAGACACAATTACAAACAATTCCAACAAGAAAAATAAGGTGGAAGACAACAGAAGAGGCTGATGTAGCTTCACAAAAAGTTTAGAGATGGCCTGAAAAAAGAAAAGAAAAAAGACACTTATAGGAAGTGGAGGGAAGGCCAAGCTACAAAGGAAGAGTACAGGCAGGTAGCACAGAATTGCAGGGATGGCGTCAGGAAGGCTAAAGCTGAGAATGAGCTAAGGTTAGCGAGGGATGCTAAAAGCAACAAGAAAGCTTTCTTCAGCTACGTGGATAGTATAAGACAGAGGAAAGAAATGGTGGTTCAGCTATTAAATAAGGATGGCAAAATGATAAGAGATGACAAAGACAAGGCAGAAGTGCTCACTTCCTACTTTGGCTAAGTCTTCTCCCAAAAGAGGGTCTATGAGCCCCCTGGCAAAGGCAAAGTACAGGCTGAAGGGGCAGGATTGCAGCTTGAGATTGATAGGCATATGGTCAAAGAACACCTAATTACTTTGAATGAGTTCAAATCTCCAGGGCCAGATGAACTTCATCCTAGAGTAATAAAGGAACTGTCAGAAGAGCTTTGAGAACCGCTGTCTATTCTCTTTGAGAAATCAGGGAGGATGGGTGAAGTGCCAGATGACTGGAGGAAGAATAATGTTATCCCTATCTTCAAAAAGGATAAAAAGGAGGAACCTGGGAGCTACAGACCAGTCAGTCTGACATGAATCCCTGGGAAAATTCTGGAGCAGATGATAAAGCAATCCATCTGTAAGCACCTTGAAAACAATGCAGTGATTACTCGAGGCCAACATAGAGTTGGCAAGAACAAATCCTGCCAAACGAATCTGATCTCATTTTTGATCAGGTAACCTCCCTCATGGACTCTGGGAATGCTGTGGACATAATATACCTCGACTTCAGCAAAGCTTTCAACAAAGTGCCCCGTGATATCCTGATGAGCAAACTAGCTCCAAGTGGGCTAGATGAAACAACAATCAGGTAGATCCACAGTTGGCTACAGAATCGGACTCAAAGAGTGCTTATCAATGGGACCTTCTCAAACTGGGGAGAGGTAACGAGTGGGGTACCGCAGGGCTCAGTCCTGGGCCCAGTGCTCTTCAACATTTTTATTAATGACTTGGAGGAGGAGGTGCAGGGAATGCTGATCAGATTTGCAGATGACACAAAATTGGGTGGGTTAGCTAATACTTTGGAAGACAGAAACCAAATTCAAAGTGATCTTGATAGACTGGAGCGCTGGGCAGAAAACAACAGAATGACATTTAATAGGGACAAATGCCAAGTTCTGCACCTAGGAAAAAGAAACCAAGTGCACAGTTACAAGATGGGGGATACGTGGCTCAACAACATTACAAGCGAGAAGGATCTTGGAATTGTTGTCGATCACAAGCTGAATATGAGCCAACAATGTAATGTGGCTGTAAAAAAGGCAAATGCCATTTTGGGCTGCATTAATAGAAGCATAGCTTCCAAATCCTGGGAAGTACTAGTTCCCCTCTACTCAGCACTGGTTACGCCTCATCTGGAGTACTGTGTCCAGTTCCGGGCACCACACTTTAAGAAGGATGCAGACAAGCTGGAGAGGATTCAGAGGAGGGCAACAAAGATGATCAGGGGACTGGAAACAAAGCCCTATGAGGAGAGACTGAAAGAACTGGGCACGTTTAGCCTTGAGAAGAGAAGACTGAGGGGAGATACGATAGCGCTCTTCAAGTACTTGAAAGGTTGTCACAGATAGGAAGGCCAGGATCTCTTCTTGATCATCCCACAGTGCAGGAAACGGAATAATGGGCTCAAGTTACAGGAAGCCAGATTCCGGCTGAACATCAGGAAAAACTTTGTGACTGTTAGAGCAATACGACAATGGAACCCATTCCCTAGGGAGGTGGTGGGCTCTCCCACACTGGAGGCATTCAAGACGAGGCTGGACAGCCATCTGTCAGGGATGCTCTGACTTGGATTCCTGCATTGAGCAGGGGGTTGGACTTGATGGTCTTATAGGCCCCTTCCAAACCCACTATTCTA
This sequence comes from Heloderma suspectum, assembly GCF_057233095.1. Classification (NCBI taxonomy): domain Eukaryota; kingdom Metazoa; phylum Chordata; class Lepidosauria; order Squamata; family Helodermatidae; genus Heloderma; species Heloderma suspectum. Next base: position 53,663,605 of record NC_139461.1, read on the forward strand.
TGATTCTGTGAACTGAAAGACACACAATCCCAGTGCTGCATAGGGTGGCTAGGTGGGGGGTGGGGAGTACAGGGCTCCTGCACCTTCAGTAGTTGGGAAGAAGAGGGAATTTCAGCAGGTGTAACTTCTCATGCAAGCCACACCTGTTGAAATTCTCTCTCCTTCACAAGCATTAAAGATGCAGGAGCCCTGTCCTCTTTTTCAGTGGACTACGCTAACATTGGTGCACTGTATTTCCTGACCCCACTTATCTCTGCATTCCCTCTGCTAGCACTTACAGAGAGATACATACACAAATGCACATACATCAAGAAGCAGAGACTCCCCAAATCCATTTATTTCCATTGTTCTGAAAGCCTTTTCCCTTTAAACATGTTTCCTCCCATTCTAAATCTGATCCTGGAAAGGGTATTTCTATTCTAGCATTTTCTCCTTAATTCTTGGAAACATCACTGCTGTTCCTGACCATAGCGCAGCCATTACGTGCTGATCAGTGGAGGGTTTTGACAGAGTTCAGAACATGGAACAGGATTGCTTCACTCTCTGTACTGGGAATTCCTAGATAATTATGACACCACAGGGTCCCAGTTGGGCTGAGACTTTACCTGCAGCTTATTTAGCCTAATTGTTAATCCAGTTGTGGGCTTCATGGAACACCACCACTACAATTCTCTTGTGCTGTGCTCAGAGACAACCCACTGCTTAAAGACTGCCACTATCACATCAGTGAGTCTTCTCAGTAGGCAATCTAACGCTACCTGCTCACACAGTATGTGACTTTCTTTTCCCTGAAATATCTGCTCTTTTTCTTTTGCACCTTCGAAAGGACATGCTAAAGCTTTAGTCTCTCTTGCGCATGGAATGATGTTCATTTTAGGGCCTACATATTACCATTTGTCCTCATTAATCTTCTTGTTGAATGCTCATCTTTGTTGAAAGAATTTCACAGTGCTTTTGAAGCTGGTTTATTATTCCCTTGTGCAGTGTCCCAACCATTTTTGCAGGATGAAGAAATAAAATAATTGTATTATTATCAATAATTTCGTGACTTCTTCTGTTTAATCAAACTATAATGTTGCCATTTCAGTTTCTTAACCACACCGATTAAATAAAAATGATGTCTGGAAATTGCAGTACTGTGTCAAAAAGGCTAATCTGGTTAACCACAGAATTTTAGATTGGACACAGATTCATAAAATGCTCTAGTGTGGTTCAAATCACCCTTCTCCATGTGAGAACCACATCTTTCACATGGAGAGATGTTTGGTCCCTTGGGCTGCTGCAACACTATGCACAGAAACTACACTGAAGCCAGTGCACATTCACTCTAACAAAACCCAGGCCCCCATCTACATGGAGACACTTTCCAGTGCAGTTCTGTTTAAAACTGCGTTTTCAGAAAATCGGTTTTTTCTCCTACAGTGGCACATGCTGCCAGTTAAAGTGGCATATACAAAAGAAGAAGAACTGCGTTTGCATGGCAGACTGCAGAAACAGCATAAGTTTGGGCATATATGGGTGAAGTCTTGTGGCCTCAAGAAGTCATTAAACTTAAGTGCAGGTCCACGATAGCGAATAAGTGGAGATTGAAAACAAAAGGCAAAGAAATCCCCAGTTCCCCACATTTCCCTCCCCTCCCATGCTGTGTAAGCGCAACTGAAGCCAATGTGATTTACTTCCGAGTAGACAATCTTACGTGGCGTTTTCAGCTCATTCCACTGAGCAGAGGCATCTGAGATGTGCGTGTGCTATTCCTAGCTCTGGAAGTGTGAAGCAGCGAAAGAGCGGAGGTTTAGAAAACATATAATCCCAAACACTGGGGAGATTTTAAAAACATTGCCTCTAGTGACCTCTGCCACCCAGCCTAGGGCTCGCCGAGAGATCAGCCCTGCACTGGGAGCATGTCCCTATGTTTGTGTGTGTGTGGGGGGGGGGATTTGGAGACTGCAGGAGAAGGCAAAGAGGTATTATCTCTCCCCTGTCCTCAACCACCGCCCCACTGATCGCAAAATAGCTGAGATCAGCACAGAGAGCTGTGCTGTTTATAGGTGCATTTTCAGCTAGGTTTTCCTTGAGGCAGAGAAATACAGAGGACAAGAGAATCCGGATGGCAGGTGGAGGGAGGAGAAGCAGCATTGCAGGAATAACTTCTCTCCATCTGGGGACATCTCTTTTTTTTCTTTTTCTTTTGGATGTTCATGAAGCTGTCACAGATTATGTGATGGTGCCTGAAGGTTGTTTTTTTTTTAAAGGCATCCCCCAAAGCAACATGCTGACTTTCTCAGGAGTAAGCGTCAGTGAAGAGAATGTGATTTACCTCTGAGCAGTTATCCACACAGCTAGTCATTCCTTGAGGCAAAGGGAAAAGACAAAGGAGAGAATTTCATTTAGCTCATTCGAAGGCGCAGTTGTGCAAAGGGATGCATCCACAAACCACCACCACCACCCCTCCCCGTCAGCAGAGGGTGAAGCCAACAGGAAGGATTATCTCCCTTCGTTCCTGTTGGAGCCACCCTTAGCTGACGTCCTCACAGCGCTGAAACCACTCCTATTCACCCCAGTATAGCACAACAAACTTACGACACACTGAGTCCCAAAATGCAGGCAAGTCATGGTAAGCGGAAAATCAGTCATAAAGGGACTTTGCGAAAATGCAGTTTTTATGGCAAGAAAACCTGCAGTTGATGCGGAGCGGAGGAGATGCCATGTGCCATGAATGCCTGTAAAGTATAGTAGAACCCGAGTAAATTCCATGTGTAGATGGGGCCCTAATATGAGTCCATGCTACGTTACTCTGCTTCAGACAGCGTACAACCAAGGTGGCAGGGACCAATGAGCGTTTGAGAGGGGAAGCAGTGATGGGACACAGTCTGCTATTCCTCTTTAGGCTTGTTTAGGCTTGAGGCTTGTTCCTCGGATCCAGATTTAACTCCTGCTGGTGGGAGGCAACTTTTGCCAATTTCTCCTGGCCTCTGCAGCCAACGCGTCTTCCAGCAACCTGCTCTGGAGTTAACAGAAGCAGGCAGAAAAGACCTAAGGGCCTGCTTCCACTGGACTTTCCCCTTCCTGCCCACTGGGCCATCAACCATCAAGTGCCCTGTGGGAAGGAGACAGGCAAGCAATAGTGTAGTGGCAAATTCAGAAGTGCGTGGTCCCTTCTTGACAGTCACAGCCACACCCTTTCACAGCCACTCCACCTTCTAAAATTATACAAAGTCTAAGATTATACAATACAAATGAGCTTTCAGTCACTTTGTTTGGAGTATCTGGTCACGCTAATTTGGAATTATGAAAAGGTCTATTAAAAAAAAACAAAACGCACAAGAAGTCATGTCCAGCAGCTTGCTGGAAAATATTATTTAGTTAGTCATAGAATCGTAGAATAGTAGGGTTGGAAGGGGCCTATAAGACCATCGAGTCCAACCCCCTGCTCAATGCAGGAATCCAAGTCAGAGCATCCCTGACAGATGGCTGTCCAGCCTTGCCTTGAACGCCTCCAGTGTGGACTAAAAAGGTTAGTACATTTCAATTCAAGAAACAGATGATGATGATGATGATATAATCATAGTATATTTATTATTATTATGAAAAGCCATTGCAACCAGGTGTGAAGCAGTGCCCCATTAAAATAAATAGAGCTTAGTCCATGGTGACCCACAACTCCTTTAAGGCTGCAATCCTATACACACTTATTTGGGAGTAAATCCCATTGAACATAATGGTACTTACTTCTGAATAGACAAGTAAGATTGCCCTACAAGGCTACAAGCATAACTACACTCACTAGGGGAGTAAACCGAAGTCTGAATCAGCCCCGTCAGTAGCCACAGATGTGGACAAAACACACTCAAGTGTTGGGTTAGGAACAGACTTTTACTGGAGATAGAACAAACTTACATCTCAGGGTAAGCTGGCTGAGGTCAACATCAATTGCAGGAGGAAGAAGATAGGAAAGTAGAGGGAGGAGACAAGGAAAAGGCAGAATGACCTCTCAGAGATCCCCTCCCACCTTACTCATGTTAACCCTTCAAGTTCAGGTTAAGTGACTCATGGCCCTAGTCCCTCCAACATAAACTCCATTGAACACATTGGGACTTACTTCTGAGTAAACAAGCCTAGGATCCTACTGTCAACCAGAGGGGTTGGATCCAACTCCAGGCCCCCTCCTGTGCCTTGAAGGACAAACTTGATGTGCAAACAAACAGCAGGTGAAAACTTTTCACAGTGTGGTGCTAAAACATGACCCCTGCTAACCCCTCTCATGCGCACCCCACTCATGCGCACACGCAACAGACAATGGGGGCGGCAGCATGTGCACACACCCCACTCCTGCCGTGGCCAGCAGTACCAGCCCTGAATGGGTGGCCGGTGCTCAGGATGACGAAGGCAGCGCTGGGCACACGGGCACTGAGTAGGGGTGGGCAGCAGGGTGGGAAAGGGGTCAGGAAGCCAAGGGACTGGCTGGGGATGGTCAAGTTGCAAGGCATGGCGGCTGCTCAGGGGGTGGAAGGCGCAGAAGCTGAGCGCTGAGCTCCCTCAGGCCTCCTCTCTCACCCCCTTTGTCTGGCAGGCTCTGTGTGGCAGACGAGAGGCAGCCGCCAGTCACCCGCACTCCCTCCCTCTGCTTCCTCCTCCTCCCGCCACGTCTGCCCCCGCAGCAGCAGACCGCAACAAATAGCTTTCCATGTAGAGCAACCTACATGCAATTAGCAGTCAAGCTGCTACCCACACAGCATATCATGTGTGTATCAGGCCTCCCTTTGGAATTGTATGGACTACTGTATATGAATTGTCAGGTTCCCTTATTGCAATGGAATTTAGGGCTGATTTCAATATTATCATGAATAAACTGAGACTATCAAAGATTCTTCTTTTGGGGTATATAGTACTATGTTTACATGACCTGAAATATGCATTGCTGCTACACAGAGTCTCTTCACAAATGGACAATCCACATGGTAAGCAGCTAACAAACGTTATGGACCATAAATGTCTACACTACTGCACAGAAATATTTTTCAGCAACTCCATGTTAGGGCTGTAATGGTGAACTGGCCCCGAGTTTTCAAATGTGGACCTGTTTGCTTGTTTATTTGTAGATTGTAAGCTATTTTGGGCAGAGACCATTTTGTTTTATCTTTTATAAACTACTAAACATGCTTTTAGATGCTATATAATATAAATAACAAATAAAAGGCAGCCAGCATTTGCAGAAAGGTTTATTTTAAATCCAGCTTCCACAGGTCTTCATACTTGTTCCAAATTAAAACAGCTATATGTATATTGAAATGCTTTCCTACATGGCCCCCTGTTGTTATTTTTTTAATAAGGCCAGTGACCAGGATGTGAGCACCACTGAGGAAGCAAAAAATACACTGGAATCCAGCTCTAATCACAACCATTTTTATCTGCTACTTCTTAAAAACAGCATACGCTAATTTCTTTGTACTGACAATTTACTCCTGAACAACCAGAATGTCTATGAACGTTCTATGACATCATAGCAGCTCACTCAAAGGCTGATTGGAGGATCATTTTAATAGCCTAAAAGCTAGAGCTGCCCAGCAATAAACTGCAGGCTTTTGAGTTATTACATAGCCTTACTATAGAGGTGGTTACAAGCCCCATTCCCTATATAAGTTGTGGCACAGGAGCTTCTTTCCCATAATGTGATCCCACACACCTTGGGATAATACAGTCACTTGGGTGGGCTCAATCATGGTCATTACTCTGTTTTCTATTTGGGCAGCAATGAAAGGCCCGTGTGATTTGCCCTGCACAGATGAGGTGTCAGTCACTTGTTCTCTCTCTCACACACAGCTGAGCAGTGTAGACTCACACCAGGGCCACTGGCTCCCATGCTGCTGCAGGTGCAAGTGCATGGCGCCTCAGCTTGGCAGGTAAGATCTTGGGTGCATTCTGACCTTTTCAAGCTCCTCCAGTTTTAATTTGGCATCTCATCAATGTCTTTACTAAGACCATGGTAAATGTACCCAGAATGTATGGGACAGGGTAGGGGGAGGAAAAGTAGACTATAGATAATAATGACAGCAATGTGTGTTCAGGGTTATTGTGCTGCGTACTGATGGGGAAGGGAGAGTTCTACACAATGAATAGAAAAATAGTGAGCATCCTCTTGAGAGACACTAATCACAAGCAGCTGATGACCTCAGTATGCTTGCAATAAGAATTGGCTCCTGTATTGCACTTTATCTGGAGCTACCCTTGAAGACACTTCAGTTGATCCAGAATGCAACACATTTTTTTGTCCAGTCCTGGTCACAAAGAACACATTCTACAAGTATTCTGCAGATTATTGGTTTATGATTCAAGGTGCTGGCAGTAACCTTCAGAGCCCTGAGTGGCCTGGGATATCTGAGGGGTTGTCTCCAAAGTTTTCAGGTAATGAAGTCTTTTTGCGGGTGCATTGAAGGCACCGAAGGTGTGTATGGTCGCTTTTAGTATCAGATCCTTTTTGGTGCTGGCCCCATGTCTGTGGAACAGCCTCCTGTCAGATATCTCAGGTCTATTAAATCAACTTTTTTTAGGAGGGCCATGAAAACTTTCCCTTTTAGACAGGCATTTAAGTGATTTGGAAACATTGTTTTAATTCCTGCCTCCTGTTATGCTGTTCAACTATATTTTGTTCAAAATTTTGTTTTAGAATCATTATGTTTTATACATGTACGAAGCTTTGAGGACTATGATAGAAAAGTGAGCTATAAAGTATAAATACAATAAAATGAATATTAATATACTAATATTAATAATCAGGGACCTTTCCTTTTTCTGAAAATGCTTTACATCTAGGTACCATGCTCAATATTCATGATCCTTATTTTGGACACATTCCTATTTCCTGAGGAAATCCCAGCATGGTGGCTACTATGCTACTTGAAGCAATCTTGGCATGGATATGTTAGACTTGACAGCTTGACTGGCATTAGTAATTCTTTTCTAATTCCTATGGTTTTGTAACATCCATTTAAAACTGGAGGACATTCCAAAATGGCCACATCCCAAGCCTAAATTATTTCAGCTTTGGCAGTGCTGTGTCGATCGTTAGAATACTTAATGTGTGTTCCACTCTGTGTACTTAGTAATTCAAAACAGCTTTTCAGTTTGTTAACTTTTTGTCTAAGTTATATTCCTTTTTTGATTATAGATTATCACATGAAGGATTGTGAGCTTGTTCACAAATCATGTTTGCTGGTATTACCTTCAGCTTCCCTTTACTGACTGACAGAGGTCATAAAAAATTATCGCTTATTATCCCAAACCCATTTCCCAGACTTGCATAGGAGCCTCCATCTATTTCCCATGAAGGAAATGCTGTAAGAGACTGGAGGAGACCACTGGTGTTGCCATTGAGTTGTGTGAAGCTCAAGTTAAAAACAACAAAATACAGCACATAAACAAACTTGGAGATATACTTTAAGTTGATTTTGTTTTTGAGTACCTATGGGATAAACTCTTACCATGGTAAAGGAGGTGATTCAAGTATGCTGTAGTATTCCAGTGACATCATACTTTATTGTTGTACAGAGTCTTGTATTCACTGACAGAATATTGCCAATTTGATATCAAAACCATTTCTGCCCACACATGCATTCACAGAGAACATCCTGGAGTCCATGAGGGAATGCCCATACAACTGATACAGGTTTTTAAAGGTTTTGGAAATCCATTCATCCTTGGCACTTTGGATGCTCAGAATCCAGCAGAATGAAAGGCACTTGCCCCTGTTGCTTATCACAGGACAAAAGGATTAGTGACTGACACTTGCAAATAGGAGCCTGTAATGCTGTGTTTGAATGCTGTGTTTTTAATATTGTATTTTCATATTTATTGTGAATTGCTGATTTTATTATATTCAGTGGTATACAAATGTCACAAATAAATATCTGAAACTATGGCAAAATTATGGAAATTATTCAACATAGTGATTTGCAGAATAGGCATGGGTCTATCCACTCTACAATCAGTCCAAATTGGAGTCTTTCTGCCCCATCTCTTGGGTTGGAAATCAGTTCTTGGATATCAAATGCAATTATCTTCTTTTGAAAGTGTTCGATTCTCTAAAGAACCTCTTCCTTGGATCTTAAAGTATGCTGTGAATCTATGTGACCATGTCTTCTCCCCTCCTCCCCCCGCTTCTTGAAAGTTCTTTTTATGAAATTATCCTGGCTGATATATGACCTGGCTAGGAAAGCAAATTACCTTATGGTTTGTTGCAGTTACACTCGGGAGATCTGAAATTTCATTTAGGGTGCCACTTCAGGTTTCAGGAGTGGCAAGATTTGCATCAAGGTTCAAGGCTTTGGATATTTTTAGAATTAACTTGCAAAAGAAAACCAGTGTCACATATGTTATTGATTTTACGCAAGTCATGCTGGAAGCCTTTTTGGTGAATGAGCAAGGCAAAAGTGCTTAAAATAAATAAATCGGCATGAGCTTCATCCAGATTTATGCTGGGTCAGCTGCACTGGCAGAAGGAGACTTCTCTGACCCCTCTTTCCCATGGCTCACCACCCCCTGAAAACGCTACACAGGGAGTCAGGAGAGTATGCTGAATGGGGCGAGTGGTGGTGTAGCGGGAAGTGGGATCCCTAAAACTTGGGAGGGGGGACCTTACATCAGTAGAGCCCTTCCTTGTATGGAAGCCAGATTCTGGATTCAACCCAATATTTTTATGAACGTTTGTTGGTTTTTGTTTTGTATCTCATAAAAGAAAAGGGATATAGGTTGTTCTGAGGAATAAATCACATGATCCAAAATACACAGACTGGGATGGCTGGATAGGTGACTACGCCTCCTTGCCTTTCCTAAATGGCACCTGAATTGTCTTGTCTTGGAAAGCCTCACTGAGAATGGTTGGGTTCACACAAGATGACAACCCACACTTAAAGCTGAGTATGCACTGAGTGTAGGTTGTTGTTGAACCATGGGTTGTTGTGTGTGAACCCAGCTGTGCTATCAAACCGTGGTTTGTTAACCAAGAACAACCCACAGTTCACAACCCAACAAACCATAGGTTTTCTTCGTGGGTTGTTCATGGTTAACAAACCATGGTTTGTTAGTGTGGCTGGCTTCACACAACACAACACACCATGGTTCAACTCCAGGGTTCAATGACAACCCACACTCTGAACTCAGTCAATGTGTGCTATCTCATCCTATAGTTCTGGCGTTGTTGCCAATAACAAGTTATCATATACCAAATAGCTATGTCGCCAATAGCCAACAACACTACTTTCCTAGTGTGATAACATTATCACGAGAACCTTCTCACTGTGCTTCTGCTTGTTCGAGATGGTAGAGAGGGAAAATCTCAGGAAAGGGATTGCCCCCTAATGCAGCCTTCCCCAACCTGGTGCTCTCCAGATGTGTTGGGCTACAGCTCTCATAATCCCACAGCCAGATTATGGAAGTTGTAGTCCAATACATCTAGAGGGTATCAGGTTGGAGAAAGCTGACCTAACGCAAGTATTGAGTAATGAGACTATTGCATTATATTTTACACGTTTTGTCTGAATCCACCCAATATGGCATCTAAATGCACATTACATCATACGTCTCACCATACATATTTTTACAGTGGAGTACAGGGCAGATCTCACCCTTTACAGAAAGGGGTTTCAGACAACTGCAATAGGTATGTGATGGAGTGGGAAGTGGGATAATTTTGCCTCTGGCCTAGAATTAGGCAGAGTAAGGCAACTGCCTCAGGGAGCAAATGCTGGAGTGGGGCAGGGAGTGGTGGGAGGGTGCTGGAGCTGTATGGGTCATGTGGCCTGCACTGCACACCCTAAGCTAGCCTGCTGCACTCAGGAGGACGTTGTGCCATTACTACTGTCAAAGTAAGATCCAGCACTCAGCTTTTGTACATGGAATTGGGTGGGGGGCATCTTGTCCTTTGCCTCAGGCAGCAAAATATCTTGGGCTGGCCCTACCTAATGGACCCCTTCTTTACAAGAGCCCCCCCCCCCCAAGTACTGATAGACTGCTACCAGTCAGGATGAACCTCCTAACATACCCTAATCTGTCCAGCTGTTTGGAGAGTTCCTGAGTCCTATTGCCTTCAGCCCAATCCTAGGAGAAAATAAAAAGAAAGGCACTTCAGATTTTCCGGCCCAAAGCAACAAAAAGCTTGTAAAACTCCTGAGAACACAAGTGGTAGTTTGTAACCATGCGGTCCTTTTCATGAGAAACTTAGTGAGAATTCTTTTTTAAAAACAACACAGCCAAATGTCCAAATATAAAGAAGTTTATTTGTGGGGAATGGGAAAGAAACAAAAATAAGGGAAGGCAAGTATCACACACACAGAATTCCAAATAAAATTGCTGAGGTCAATCTAGTTATACATGTTACCTATGAGAAGAGTCTTGGGATCCAGAGCATATGCAGAGTTCATTGCAGAGGATGGTTGTGTGAGAAAGCATCTTGTCCTCCAGTTAGATGGCATATGGAAGGCTGTGCAGGAGTAAGCAAACTCTTTTAATGGGAATCTGAGTTCAGTAAAAGCTGTCCCCCTAGTGGAGACCGACTATAGTTTTGTCCAGTCATGTGATAGCCTCCATTTTTTATGTCAGTGGTCTAGCTAAATTGTTCAGTGACCAGACCCCCTATTCCTAATGACTCTAAACTTGCATCTCAAACCATGCAGGCAGTTGAAACCAGTTAGCCTATTCTAAAGAAGAGCTTTTTGAATGTGTATTGGCGAGCAAGGTGAGATACACCTATTCAGGCGTTGCTGCATGAGGCCAACTTATCAGAATCTCAAGGGGGCACTGTCAGAACTATGTCAGAGTATACGGGTTTGTTACACAGCTCCACTCATTCAATGAATTAACTTCTGAAGATAGCCCAGTACTGACTTGAGACAGCAGTATTTGTTTTGCCTGCACGGAAAACAGCTTGAAATTGGTGTTGGCATATCACCTCAGTGAAAACTCTGCCATTTCAATAGGGGCACATTTCCCTAACACAAATCTATTTGGAAGACACCTCCTAACTTAGATAGGGCTGGCCTTGCCTCTAGTTTGAATGGATGTGACTTTTTTGTCCCATACCTTGTTTAGCCTGCGTGTTTTTTCCTTCCTGCTAGATTTCTGCACAAGTACAGATTTTTGTTGTATGCATGCACTCACTACTGCAACTACTGTAGCAGATTATAAATAATAATAAAGGTCAATTTAGGAAAACAAGCATAGATTACCTACCCATCCCAGGTGACAGTTCAGTTACTTTAACATAACCTGTGCAGGTACATAGTGAGGAGTAATGAATATGGAATAAGTGAATACATAAAGGATCAGTTGCTGCAAGGGAAATGCGCTGTAAGCAATGAGAACCAAACCTATAAAAATCGAATCGGAATACCCTGTAATAAAGA